>NC_136516.1:19694950-20944950 GCF_053919585.1 Euprymna scolopes | reverse complement strand
TGGTTGGTTGGTTGGTTGTTTTACGGCATATCGACCCTTTTCAGATTATTCAATGCCGAATCCAGTGATTTTGAAAAAAAAAATTTTAATAGAATATATATATTTTTTTTTTCAAGTCATTTTCTATTTAACCCATAGTTGGGACCCTAACAGGTACTACCACTCTGGGTCAGAGTGGACCTGGGAGCAATGGCAATTAAAGGGTGGCTCATCACTACCCAAAGCCCGCATCGGATATAGTTTAAGGTCATATCCAGGACCACTACCTTGTAGATGCCTTGGGAAAGGTTAAGACTAAGGAAGTAAACCCCGACAAAAAAAACGGGTTGGAGTCACAATAGGCGGATGATGAAACACTGCAACACCTTTCCGACAATTCTTGCTCCGGCCGTATTGACTTGCCTTTCCGTCGGGCTCTGTCTGCAACGCAGAGAGGGGGGGAGCCTGGTAACTGGGAAAACATAGATCCCCTTATCACCTGCTCAGGCTTGTATTTGGAGAGCAAATTTCAGCTTCGAATTGTATAGCCAAAAAATATGCCACAAAAGATACCACAAAAGATGCTGCAAAAGATGCCACAAAAAATGCTGCAAAAGCTGACACAAAAGATGCCACAAAAGATGCTGCAAAAGTTGCAACAAATGATGCTGGAAAAAATGCCAAAAAAAATGCCGCAAAAGATGCCACAAGAGATGCTGCAAAAGTTGCAACAAAAGATGCTGCAAAAGATGCCACAAAAGATGCCGCAAAAGATTTCCACAAAAGATGCCAACAAAAGATGCCGCAAATTTGCCGCAAAAGATGCCACAAAAGATGCCAAAAAAGATGCCAAAAAAGATACCACAAAAGATGGCACAAAAGATGCTGCAAAAGATGCCGCAAAAGATGATACAAAAGATGCCACAAAAGATTCCACAAAAGATGCTGCAAAAGATGCCAAAAAAGATGCCACAAAAGATGCCGCAAAAGATGCTGCAAAAGATGCCGCAAAAGATGCCACAAACGATGCTACAAAAGATGCCAAAAAAGATGCCACAAAAGATGCCGCAAAAGATGCTGCAAAAGATGCCGCAAAAGATGTCACAAAAGATGATGCGAAAGATACCACAAAAGATACCACAAAATATGCTGCAAAAGATGCCGTAAAAGATGCTGCAAAAGATGCCACAAAAGATGCCACAAAAGATGCCGCAAAAAATACCACAAAAGATGCTGCAAAGGTGCCACAAAAGATGCTATAAAGATGCTGCAAAATATTCCACAAAAAATACCACAAATTATGCCACAAAAGATGCCGCAACAGGTGCCACAAAAGATGATACAAAAGATGCCACAAAAGATGCTGCAAAAGATGCCACAAAAGATGCGAAAAAGATACCACAAAAGATGCCGCAAAAGATGCCACAAAAGATGCAGCAAACGATGCTACAAATGATGCAACAAAAGATGCCACAAACGATGCCACAAAAAATGCTGCAAAAGATGCCGCAAAAGATGATACAAAAGATACCACAAAAGATGCCAAAAAAGATGCCAAAAAAGATGCCAAAAAAGATGCCACAAAAGATGACGCAAAAGAGGCTGCAAAAGATGTCGCAAAAGATGCCACAAATGATGCCACAAAAGATGCTGCAAAAGATGCCACAAAAGATGCTGCAAAAGATGCCACAAAAGATGCCGCAAAAGATGATACAAAAGATGCCACAAAAGATGCCACAAAAGATGCCACAAAAGATGCCACAAACTAGACTGCAGACTATCAAATAAGCAAACGCATGTGCGTCCCTATTTTTTTATATTTGTAGATGATGTATGTGTTTGGGTGATCTCTGACCGGATGCACCTGCAAATCAATGCGTCCACAACACGTCAGAGTGGTGTTAGGGTTGGGGTTAGGGTTTGATTATTCTTAACCTTTTGAACCCCATCGCACCTATATGCAAATTATTGCTATAAAACTTCTATAGACAAAAGTTTTTATTTTCCTTTCTTGATTCCGTCACTCGACAGGATAGACAGAAGCGCCGCCGCTTGTGTAAGTCACCTTTTTAATTACTTCCGCCACAGGAAGTAAGGAGCTACTACTTGAGATCATCTCTACAGATGTCTATGTAAGGATCGAGATGCTTGTTTACATTACATTTAAAAGAGTTCTCACATTTCACGAGTCATGTTTCTGACAAAGAGGGAAGAATTGCTATTTTCTGAGTCGAAATCTATCCATCTAACATTTATTGTTGCCTCGATTCTGACCTAGAAATATTATTTTATTTTGTTTTATTCATTTATTTATTTTTAGCTCTTTACAACAAATAGTTTCATGGCTTATCTAGAGCGATTTTCATAAAAAATAAAGGAAGGAACTCCAAAGACCAGTGGAAAGAAACTATTAGAGTATCTAATTTCTGGCATCTAAGGATCTCAACCGTGAAGCGATTAGATTTTTTTTTAATAATAATAATAATAATTAGCAGGACCCGTGGAAATTCCACGGTAGTTGTAAATTTTTAAAACACATTATATATAAAATTAATAAAAATAAAACAAATAACGACGAATTTAAAAAAAAATTTTAGTAAATTCTTTTTTGGCCTTTTAAAGCTAAAAAGAATTCATTAAAAAAATTACATTTTATTTTACAACGAAAATTCAATACACGGCACATTGTTTTGCTTGTTTTTATAATTTTTTATTTTTATTCAGTTTTAAATTATAAAGAAACAGATGTCAATTCAGTTTTAAATTATAAAGGAAAAGATGTCAATTCAGTTTTAAATTATAAAGGAACAGATGTCAATTCAGTTTTAAATTATAAAGGAAAAGATGTCAATTCAGTTTTAAATTATAAAGGAAAAGATGTCAATTCAGTTTTAAATTATAAAGGAACAGATGTCAATTCAGTTTTAAATTATAAAGGAAAAGATGTCAATTCAGTTTTAAATTATAAAGGAAAAGATGTCAATTCAGTTTTAAATTATAAAGGAAAAGATGTCAATTCAGTTTTAAATTATAAGGAACAGATGTCAAATTCAGTTTTAAATTATAAAGGAAAAGATGTCAATTCAGTTTTAAATTATAAAGGAAAAGATGTCAATTCAGTTTTAAATTATAAAGGAACAGATGTCAATTCAGTTTTAAATTATAAAGGAACAGATGTCAATTCAGTTTTAAATTATAAAGGAACAGATGTCAATTCAGTTTTAAATTATAAAGGAACAGATGTCAATTCAGTTTTAAATTATAAAGGAACAGATGTCAATTCAGTTTTAAATTATAAAGGAACAGATGTCAATTCAGTTTTAAATTATAAAGGAAAAGATGTCAATTCAGTTTTAAATTATAAAGGAACAGATGTCAAATTCAGTTTTAAATTATAAAGGAAAAGATGTCAATTCAGTTTTAAATTATAAAGGAAAAGATGTCAATTCAGTTTTAAATTATAAAGGAAAAGATGTCAATTCAGTTTTAAATTATAAAGGAAAAGATGTCAATTCAGTTTTAAATTATAAAGGAAAAGATGTCAATTCAGTTTTAAATTATAAAGGAACAGATGTCAATTCAGTTTTAAATTATAAAGGAACAGATGTCAATTCAGTTTTAAATTATAAGGAACAGATGTCAAATTCACTTGCACATTTTTTTTTAATTTCTATTTTAAAAGAATCTATGATCAAAAAAAAAAACTTTCAGTCTTCTCTCAGTATGATTTTTTTTTTTTAATTATAAAATAAAATGGCCAAATTGAAAGCTTAAACAGACAGCGATGTTTTTTGTTTGTTTGTTTTAAAAAAAAATTTGGAGAGGAAATGGTTTTACTGATTTTTAACTTATAAAGAGGCACTATAAAGGGAGGTAATTCATTTCTCATTAATTAATGTTTGCGATGATGGTGATTTTTTTTTATGACATCAAACGAGTAAATTAATAATTAGATCATTTTAAAACTATATTTCTTTAACTACTGCATGTCATCTGTTCGACAAATATACATGAATCGGAAACTGCCCGATTACCTAAATATTATAGCAATTTCTTTTCTTTTTATTTTGCAATGGGTCAACACAGATGACAAACGTATACATGTTCGTTTAATGAGTGTCTTTGTTTCTCTGGCGTGTCAACAGAAGGCGCTGGGGGAATACGTTTGCCCCGTGACACAAAAACAAAGAAACTGCCAAACCAATTAGAATTTTCACAAATTCCCAGAAGAACCAACAACGCCATTCAACTCATTATCAGAAATATCTTCAGTTTTTTTTAGGGTTTTTTTGTGGGCGAGGTGTATTTTTAATTCATTTCTCTCTCTCTCTCTCTCTCTCTCTCTCTCTCTCTCTCTCTCTCTCTCTCTCTCTCTCTCTCTCTCTCTCTCTCTCTCTCTCTCTCTCTCTCTCTTATTCCATGGTACCAATAATTGTAGGAACATGAAAATAAAGACCAGAAGAAATTGGAATCTAAGGGAAGGTTCAAAATATACAACAATGAAAAAAAAACTTTTTTCTCTTTTTCACTCCAAACAGGGCATATTGTCACTTGGAACGTAAGGGGCCACTACTTGGGATCATGTCCAACAGAGGACTGTGAGGAGTTCAGCAACGAGATGTTTGTTAACATTATATTTAAAAATTTGTACGTTAGAGTATGTTGAGGTGCGCAAAATAGGAAAAATGAATTGTTTTGAGGAAGAAACGAACAACGCGTTTATTGAATTAAACGAACTAGGATTTATTTCGTGAAGAAACAAATGAAAGAAAAGGGTACAGCACGTGTTTAGTTTGGCGTGCGTCTCTCGCTGTTAACTGGTGAGAAGGAAAGTCTATTGTGGTAGAGAGAGTGAGAGAGTGTGTGTGTACGAGTGTTTCGTTCAAACACATCCATCTCATTTTAAAATAACGGGGTCACCATCGTTTGTTGCGGATCAGGATGTAAATATCCTAACTCTCTACAAAAGAAAATAATGAAACAAATGGAAAGAAGGAAACAAAACTTAATCGCTGGATAAAATAAACATGTCGTTTATTTTCTGTTGAAAAATGAATGTTTTAGGTGTAACTCGTGTTCATGTCCGCGCGTGGAAAGAGGAGTGAGTAATGTAGTGGAACGAGAAATGGCAGTCCAGCGTGTAGACAAAGAAAAAGATAGAGGGTTGACATCAGTAAAGCTGCGCGCACATGTTGGTACTTGTCCACGTGGAAATGTCTTCAGGCCACTAGCTGTGGGCGCGAACTTGTCTGGGTGATGGACCAAAGCAAAAGGGAAAAAAGAGTGAGAAAGTCAATCCAGTTCATGGAGAGAGAAAGCATATAAAGTGTACGTACTGTCTGTTAACTCTTTCTCCATGCAGTAGCAGGTGGCGTGAAGCGCGCGGGCACATGCGCCCCGAAATGGGGCGAATGGTCCATCGACCGTTCAGCTCGGAAGACGACTCGAAAAAGGAAGGAAACAGCTTGTCTCTTGCTTTTATAGTTGTTTCCGGTGGTCTTTTGCGCATGTGTGGATTTCCTTCAAAGGGGAAGTGACGTTGCCCATGTGTGCGTACGTGTGCGTATATGTGAGTACATGTGTGTGTGTATGCACGTGAATGTGAGTGTATGTACGCGAACGTGGATATATCTACGTGTGTGTACGTGCGCGCGTATGTGTATGACAAGAAAAATGGCTTGAGATGTGAACGCGTGTCTTTGTGTGAGACTAGAAAAGGCTCGCACAAATTTTAATATATATAGTATAGTCAGGGAAGCATGAAAAAGGGACGGAATTCCAAAATCTAGCAGCCCGAGAGAAGAAACTATTAGAGTAGAAGACTTTCCGGCATATAGGTACCTCAACCGTGAAGAGGTGGAATTTTGCTGCTTGTTGGATTAGTCGGGAGTATGTATGTCGGGAGTATGTATGTCGGGAGTATGTATGTCGGGAGAAGGGCACAAGTGCTATGAGTTCATCAGTGCACATTTCATTAAAGTACTTTTAAAACAGAAACAGGTGTGCAACATTGCGGTGATGGAACAGCGGTTGGAGCTTGGCCGACAGTGTGGAACCTTTTTGGTTGGAAAATCTTCTTTATGCCCTGTCTAAGAGTGAGAGACTAGAGGTAGACGCATCTGCCCAGATACGGTAACAATACTGCATTTGCAAACTTGTTTTGAAAGCAGGAAGCATCATCTATTATTTTCTTAATACATATATATATCTATAAAGTTGATTTTTTTTCTCGCCCTGACATTGATATTAAAAGCTTACTTTTTCTATTTAAAAAATCATTAAAATGAAGTTCTTAATATACTCAGTCATGCATATGCGAGCGGCTATATGAAAGCTAACTAATTTGCATAAAAACGAGCGTTAATTAATTATTTATTCATTTTTATAGCTTATTATTAGATGGATGGTTTCAATTCACTATTACACTTAATTCTATTTATACATAGTTTCTACATTCTGCATAATTGCGTAGAATTTAAGATGAAAACTTTCTAGCACACGGATATATATATATATATATATATATATATATATATATATATATATATATATATATATATATTATTATTATTATTATTATTATTATTATTATTATTAAAACACGGTAGTGTTTGAATATATTGCTAAGTTGCAGTTTTAATCATTTAGAACTGCTTTAAAGATTCACAACTCACTCATTTTTCAACCAAATTTCAAACAATTATTACAGTTTATAGATCACCTTCTCAGCTAAATTGTGAAAAAAAATCCATTTTCATTCAGTAAAACAAAAGTTATAATGAATTTACTGGTGTTCAAAATCGTAAAACAAAACGTAAGGCGGTGAGCGACGTTTTTTATGACTGGTTTCCATAGTAACCACGTTGTTTCATCGACTACTGTTGCTGCCAATTCACCGCTCTCGCGAAAAGGGAAGTAACAAGTGAAACAGAGAGAATTAAAGAATGAAAAGGGAGATAATTGGGGAGCTTTTATTGAAAGCGGGCGAGTGCCGTACATTGTTGTTACATATGTGTATGTTATGTTTATGGTGGCAAGAAATAAGACTGAAATTAAACAAAGAACAATTGAATTTACTGGAAGCCTGGAAAAATCATGGATTACAATAGAAAATGCGAGCATGAAAAGTAATATGGTTAAGCTTAAACATGGAAAAGTAAAAAACTAGTTGTTAAAACTGGAGAAGAAAAGGACAAGATATTCTAGCAAAAAATGAAATAAATTTATAATTTAAAATATTGCTGGATTAAGATTTTTTTAATTCAATTTATAACATTATATAATCAATTCAAGAATTGATTATATAATGTTAAATTAATTTTTTTTTAATTTTTATTGCTGCAATATTTTAAGTTATAATTTATTATATTTTTTACTAGAATATCTTGTCCTTTTCTTTTCCATGTTTAAGCTTACCCATATTACTTTTCATGCTCGCATTTTTCTATTGTAATCCATGATTTTTGCAGGCTTCCAGTAAATTCACTTGTTCTTTGTTTAAATTTAATCTTATCTTTGGCCCCATAAACATAACATACACACATGTAAAACAATGTACGGCACTTGTCCGCTTTCATTCTCTGTTTCACTTGTTACTTCCCTTTTCACAAGATCGGTGAATTAGTAGCAACACTAGTTGCTGAAGCGACGTGGTTGCTATGGAAACAAGTCATAAGAAAACGTCGCTCACATCCTTACGTTTTTTTTTTTTTCTTGGGGGGGTGTATTGTTTAGGGTTTTGGACACCAGTTAATTCACCATAACTTTTGTTTTACTGAACAAAAATTGAAAAAAAAAATTTTTTTCACAATATAGCCGAGAAGGTAATCTATAAACTGTGGTCTTTGTGCTATTAAAACAGCAGGACAGCTGCGTGCATGAAAATAACATTAATGTAAGGATACACTCGAAACGTTTCTTCAGTGAGAAAGAGGAATTAGGGATGAGAAAAGAGCCTCGCTACTAGATTTCGAAGCCGGTTAAAGCTGCTTGTTAATGTACTACACACATTTTATGTTTTATTTGCTACGTTTATGAACAGCGAAATGAATGGAAAAACTGCAAATGTTTGACTCAAAAAACACTTTTATCAATGGTTTCATCATCATCGTCATCATCATCATCGTCATGATCACATCATATTAATCCCAAGATTCTATTGTTAGCATTTGTTTTGTTTCCTCGATATTTTTCTAGTCAGAATTCTTTCTAGAAAGACATCAGGTACTTACGGGAGGAACTACGATAAGGTTGCTAACACGGACGTGCAGAGGTGGGGGTGGTAGGAGTGTCTAAGCACCTGTCCCTTTTGCTCCTGTTTTAAAAGCACCCTTTTCAACAGAATGAAACTATATTTTTGTTTTTGTCTTGTGTATTTTTACTTGAGCACCTGCCCTGAAAAAGTTCTTTGCACGTCACTGGTTGCCAACATCCAAAATGAGGGTCCTGGATATGACCTTAAACTACATCCGATGGTGAAGCCCCAGCTTGTGGGCTTTGGGGGGGAGGCATCCCTTAATTGTCATTGCTCCCAGACCCAGGTCCACTCTGACCCAGAATGGTAGTACATGTTAGGGTCCCAACCATGGGTTAAATAGAAGCTGACTTGAAAAAAAATGTATTCTATTCAAAACTTTTCTTCAAAATCACTGGATTCGACATTTAATAACCTGGAAAGGGTTGATATGCCGTAAAACAAAAACAACCAAAGTGAGAATTTTTTTTGTGGAACGAACTGGATTCGAACTTGGAACACCCAGATCGTTAGTCCATGTCGTTAACCACTTGATCACACTACCGTCGCTTCCGAATGTTTCTTGAAAGAAAGAAAGGTCACCCGGGTCATTCAGTGTCGGACATCCGCGTACCGATTGACCCCTATAATATTTAAATAGGTCCACATTCAGAACGTATCTTTTGTGCGTTAACGAACGAAATGCTCGTAAGAATTAAGACACACGTCATAAATTCATTCGAGGCCTGCTATTAACGTCAACAACTCACGACTTTTGATTTATTTCAACTTTTCGGTTCTTTAATTAGCTGAACAGGAATCGAAAGTTCGTGAGTTGGAAGCAATTAATGCTAAACGTTGAAAGAAAAATCTGCGTTGTTTTGTTTTTTGTTGTTGTTTTTTTTGTTTTGTTTTTTTAGTTTCGTTTAAAAGTTTTGCTTTTTTCTTTTTTTTTTTTTTTTTAAGTTTTGTTTAAAAGTTTTTGCATGTTTAATACGTCCTTACATAAATACATTTGACACGAAATCATAAAAAAAATCACATTACCGGAAAAAGAGAATTTACTCATTTATATCTTCGGTAATGAAAACAGTAGTAATCAAATTAAGTAACGCTATCTCATTATTAGGGCTCGGACAACAGCATATTCTTTTCATTGCTTTGACTCGCGAGTATGTATCCGTTGATATATCATATGCTTTTATATAGAGTTATGTGGTTCTCGGTTGATTAACTGTGTCGCATATATACTCGAGAGTCAAAACAATGATAAGAACATTCTGTTATAGCCCTACTCATTATATATGATGCACTAACAGGGAAACACAACGTTGTCCGGGATTGAATGAGGATCAAGAAATTCCACCATTCCATACTTTTATTGTCATCGAAAGCGGTGAAATTGCCCATTTTTCAATCAAATCGATTGATTGCCTGCTCTGTAGTATACAGAGATGAAATTTGTGAGATATTTTATCTCAAGTTTTTGCTCCAATACAAGGGCAAAAAAATTAACATAACAATTACAACAATGCATACCTCTGGGCCCTGTCGGTGGGGCATTAGAATACGCCGACTGCCCCCCTGCATAGGGTAAAAGTCCCTCAATGGGGGTCCTGGATATGACCTTAAACTATATCCAATGGTGGGGCCCCAGCTTGTGGGCTTTGGGGAGTGTGGAGCCGCCCTTTGGTTACCATTGCTCCCAGGTCCACTCTGGCCCGGAGTGGTGGTGCCTGTTGGGGTCCCGACTATGGGTTAAATAGAAACCAACGTGAAAACAACAAATATATTCTATTAAACATAATTTTCTTCAAAATCTTTGGATTCGGCATTAAATAACCCGAAAATGGTTGATATGCCGTAAAACAAAAACAACCAACCAAGCATACCTCTGAAAATTCAATACAAATTTTATTCGTTTTTCGTTGCAAAAAGGAAGTGCCTGATTTGCCTCCGAATCGAGCTGGTAACAACCTCGAAAGGTAACAGTTCTTTATCTTCATCAGCAACTGGTATCCGGGTACAGCACTGTTCGAAGATTGGATTAATTACAGCCGTTTGAAGGGGTTGGTATGATGCCTTCTGATGAAAAGATTCAGTTCTCGACTTGAGTTGACATTACAGAAGTTCATAATTAGTATTCATTTGAAGGAAAAGTCATTAATGACAGATCGATAATTCTGACCTTTAAAAAATCTCTGGGGGACATGTATAATAGTAACTTGTCCTAGTCATTTAGGCTTTAAAATAAAGTCTCAAGGAGAGGAAAAGTTAGAGGTGTTCAAATGCTTCATTTCCGGAGAGAGTTGAGTTCCATCCTTCTGGTTCGGTTGTTTTACTGAAACTACCTGTAAAAAGAAAAGGCATTCAGAGGCTCGCCAAGCTCGTCGCTTGCGGTTAAAACATCGACCAATTTGATTGATTTAAACAAAGACAGTGGTTGGCCAAATCAGCCAACGAGGGGCTTGCTTATAATTGTAGAATTTCTCATAAACTTCACGTCTCCCAGCAATGATTTAGTCCGCTACATTACACAGCAGACAATCTACTGTTCATGTTATAAAATTATCTGTAAATAATGGCTTCACTTAAAATTTAAAATGCAAAAGCGTAGTATCAAGGTCCATTTGTCCTCGAAACATTCATTTCGGACGCGCCCCTATTTTATCAAAGAACTAATTGTTGATTTCATGAAAATATTTTTACATATCACTCGGTACACACACTTTTGTTTGTTTTTTTATTTTTTTTTTTTTAACTCTCCCTTTTTCTTTATTGTTTGAATTATTAACTGAAATTGTTTTGAAATATATCCATTGGAATGTCAATATGGCGGTGTGTCATTATTTTGCCATCATCGTTATAACAGCGAGTAGGGCTCCTGTTTGCTTTTCTTCCTCTTTCTTCTCTTGCCGTGAGTGACAACTTATAAAACTGTTGAGTGAACCTATTGCATTTTCACGGCGAAAACGTTTCTGAAATTAATAGAATGTGTCTTTCTCCCCCACCCCACCCACCCACCTTTTTATTTATTTATTTATTTATTTTAATACTTGTTACGTTGCGAGGCTGGCTGTCCGTTTGAAATCACGGCTTCGTCACTCGTTGAAATGGCAAATAAGGACGTGTCTAAAAAAGCAATGTTATAGTTAGCGATGTTGTCGACCGAAGTAACACGTGGTATCACACTTGTGGAATAAAAAAGTTCGATGAAAATCACAAAACACATTATCTATTAACATAAACCATGTGCCACTGCCTGGCTAAGCCCATGCATCCATCGATCGAGCTATAACAAAAAATCTTCATAATTTTTTTGTTTATTTTTTTAATAAAAATAAATTTATAAATAATTAGCAGGACGCCCGACATTGCTCGGTAGTAAAATACGCTTAAATATATTTTAATTCATACAGATTTCATATTTATTATTATAGAGCCAGTATTCTATTGATTATTATATTGTACCCAATATATAGTAATGATTTCAAAAGTTAAAAAAAAACAATCGACTTGGGTGCCATCAGCTAAAATCCAAACTAAAACATAGCTCTTCGGCCTTACTCGTTACTTTCTGGGCCATGTCCATATAAAAAGATTTTTAAAAACACTGTTTCACCTATAAATGTATATTTGCGCATGCGTAATAAAAAGCACTTTATATCGACTTACGACTATAGAGTTCCAATTTTGACCTCTTGGCAGCTTTTTTTTTTATAGGCTAAAAAAATGAATTTGTTCCACAAGTTCAAATCCCTTATATATCAAGTTTAAAGTCTGCAAACCAAAATTTAAATGAGGAGTTTGGTAGAGACTGTTCTGCACAGACAGACAAAGTCACTTCTATGTATGTATGTATATATATATATATATATATATATATATATATATACACATATATGTATATATATATGTGTATGTGGGGTTGAGATAGAGAGAATGTTTATTATTTTGGAAAAATATGGTGCTTGTTTCACCAAGGTTCATTGGCAGACTTGCAAATTTTTGCTCAATCAAGCCGACACACACAAGTTTCATTAGTCTTTTGGCTTAGTGCCCCACAGGGACCCAATCTGTCTTGTAGCTCTCACTAAAACCAACTGCCCTCTTTCCAACATTCAACTATTGTTCCCTCTCCTCTGAGGTCTTTACACATCTGACTCTGATCTTTTGTTAGAGGTCATTATTCAGCCACCCAGAGGAGATATTCACTGAAGATAAGATCCAACTGATTTCCGGGCATTGTTTCTCTCACAAAGCCTATCCCAGCAGGACTTTCCCCATTCAGTGAGGTACTTATTTTACAAACAGAACATCTCTTGGGTGGTGTGACTCTGGTCAGAGATATTTTCAGTCCTCTGTACACCCCCCTCTTCTCTCGAACAAGTATCTAACAACTGCAATGTCTCACATACACAAGCAAAAGATGCAGTGTGACACATGTTTGCAATCAAATTAACATAGTTTTTATTCTGCTATAATCAAAGTGTTTTTTCTTGGCCTTTTTGGTAAAGATCAAAGTGTAGTATCTGTTTTTCAGATGCTGCACTTAAGATAATTTGTACCAGTCAATGGAGGGGAAACCCTCTATACTGGGACAATTATTATTTTTGGTAACCAGAGTGCCCCCTTTTTGCCTACTTTTAGGGGAGCTGGTTTTCACCTCACATTAAAAACGGCCTTGTGCCTAATTTGCTCAGTGGGGGAGCAAATAAATACCATCTGTTCTTCAGATGCTGCAAGCAAAGACCAGATGTGGGGGCAACCCCACATACCTGACCTTTAACCAGCTCCCATTTCCCACCTCTCGGGAGCTGGTTCCCTTTTTCCCTTCCCCCTCCCTTCACTCCTCACATTAAAAATTGGCCTTGTGCCTAATTTGCTCGGTGGGGGAGCAAATAAATACTATCTGTTCTTCAGATGCTGCACTTCCATTTCTTGTTCTCTTTCGGTGGAGGAGAAATCCTTCACGACTGAGACAATTTTTATTTTTGTACCTTTTCTCCACGTTAAAAAACGACCCTGGTGTCTAACTCTGTCCCGTGGGGAGGCATTGTAAATAGGTATAATCAAAGTGTAATTGAGAAAAGAAAAAAAACAAAAAACAACAAAAAAATAAATCATTTTCATCATCTTGTTTATTTATTGACATCCGGTTGATATTTATAGTTTAAATACTTTTGTTGTTGTTTTATTGTTTTAATTATTTTTCTATATACATATATTTTATGCAAAAATCACTTCAGACAAGGCATAAAGCCACTTAATGTAAGGAGCTAAAAAAAAAAAAAAAAATACTTCAAGGTTAAAGCTTAGCCAATAATAAGTGTTACATAAATAGATTTTGATCCAGAAAACAGCAATTCCTTCACCTTTGTCAGAAACATCACTCATGGAATGTGAGGACTAAAAGACAAAATTTTACTATTAAACTTTTTCGTTACACCTTTTCTTTTTACCGGGTTTTGTAAATAATATTTAAAAAAGAAAACACAGAAAAACTCAAGATGAGAACAGTAGTCCGAATAATACAAATACAATTCCTAATGTGTGTGTGAGAGAGAGAGAGTAATCACAAAAAGAAACAACTACATGTGTGTGTGTGTGTGTGTGTGTGTGTGTGTGTGTGTGTGTGAGTGAGAGAGAGAGAGAGAGAGAGAGTGTGTGTGAGAGAGAGAGTAATCACAAAAAGAAACTACATGTGTGTGTGTGTGTGAGTGAGAGAGAGAGAGTGTGTGTGTGAGAGAGAAAGTAATCACAAAAAGAAACAACTAACCTGCATTTGATCACATATTATTATTGCTGGTCATCGTTTTTATCGTTTTGTTTATTTATTGATTGTTGGTTTATGTTTAGTTTCAATAATTTTGTTGTTTTATTATTTTTATTTTTTTATTTTTATTTTTTTGTTAATCATTCCATACAAGACATGAAATAGTGATGAAACGATTCTGATACAATTACCGATTCCGTTTTAAATTTTCCGATTCCGATTATTTTTAAGTCTTAATATTAAGCATTAGAGTTTGGGGGAGGAGGTGTTTTTTTTTATCTGATCATCATTAAAAAAAAAAAAAAAAAAAAAAAAAAGCATGCAATATATGCATATAATTTTGTAAATGTAAGAAACGCACTTGTTGGGATGCAATCAATAGATTTTTAGGTTTTCTGGTAGTTTAAAAATCAATAATATAGTCATAATTAGCATTAGCAATTGAAAACTAAATTTTAAAAATGAAATAAATTTTTCAAATCCTTTTTGGCATCGAAAATTAGGCTCAAAGTTTACCGATTTCAATACCTAAAAAAGTTCAGACTTTTGCTATTCTGGATTCCATATATATATATATAAGATGGCGGCAAAAGACAAATTCCACATGCGTGGGTTGAATTCAATGATTTTTCTTTGGAGTAGGTGCATGAAGTCACTTGATGCGTAAGAGCAAAAAAAAAAAAAAAAATACTTAAAGGTCAAAACCTAGCTAAATAATAAGTGTCGGATTCTGACCCAGAAAACAGCAATTCTTTCCCTTTTATCAGAAACATCACTCAAGGATAAAAAATTTATCATTAACCATTTTTGTTACATCTATTTTTTTTAACGGGTTTTTTTTAACAGGTTTTTTTAAATTACATTTTTTATTAAAATCAAAAACTAATTTCACTTCATGTCAGTTTTTGAACTTTCTTACGCAACGACAATTGTCGCAATCAGTAATTTATGCAAATGCTTACACTCTAATGGAGATTTAGTATTTGTCTGAAGTCAGACTTATGCTATTGATTCTATTAATGTACTATCTTTTAATGCTCAGTACTACCAGATCGGGCTGTCGGAAGATACTGCATTCCTGAGACGAAATGCACCTAACATTGATGCTTTTTGTTTCTCTACTTCCTTTTGCAAAACTTAATTATGTTCTGCAAAACCAAAAGAGAAAACCTCACCTTTTCCTTCTCGCCATTTCTTCTTTCTACCTAAACCATTTCCTGACTGGTTTCCTAACTTAAAATGTACCAAACATTAATACTGTAACCTTTTTCCCTCTCCCATTGCAAAATTTATTCAATTTCTGCAGGGAACAAAAACGACAAAATCCACTCTAAAACAACCAAACCAAACACTACAAACTCGCGATTGAAGATACAAAAAGCTTGAAGAATAAAAACGTTCTACAAAATAACTGGATGATACATGAATGCTATTTCCAAAATGACTGGATTCTGCATTAAATAACCCAAAAAAGGTTGATATGCTATAATAAAAAAAAATATCAAACCAAACTCTACAAATAAATATTTGTAGATATTAGTGTTGGGGGGATTAATCGGGAATCGGAAAAATGGGAGCTTTTTAGAGTATCGGAATCAGTATCTAAATCGGAAAAGTTTGAGCCTATTTTCCGATACCAAAACCAATTCCTTACATTATCTTTTTGATTTGATTTAAGAAACATCTTCTACTGCTTGTAGTAATAATAAAATAATAAATATTTATTGATTTAAACTTCCAGGAAGACTAAAATCTCTAGATCACTCCTTCAAGTGCAACTATTTGTATTTCTCTTGCACTTGGTTCACCGGGTATATTCTATATAGGTTTCAAAATTTGACATAAGGATTCACAAGTTTAAAGAAAAAAAAAGAACAAAAAAAAATGCACCACCCAAAGAAGCTCGGAGGTTACATTGGCCAAAACAAGAATATAACAACCAATACGAGAATATTCTTCAATTTAAAAAAGAGTTGTCTACCCCCTTTTTATTTTAGGTGATTATTTTAAATATTTCATATTGACTATCATCTAGGCCGAATCGAGTAACATTTTAGATAAATTGTAGCTATGTTAGCATATTGTCAATAACATGGTGCAACAATAACTGATGGGAATTGGCTAGTCAGGAGAAAATTTGGATTCGCCAGCTTAAATGCTATTTGTGTTTGACTGAAAATCCGACAATCAGTTAATATGTTAGATTTTCGGAAACATTACTAAATATTCCAATCACATGAAAAGATGATTATTTTATATTAAGTCATGTCTAGTTTTCTTTTTTTTTTTATTAAAGAATTTTGTGCGAAAAAAGTTGTTCGTTTTTTTGTTGAATTTTTTTTTTTTTGTAGGAAAGGGGGGGCGTACAATTTGTGTAGTGTGTATGTGTAATGCTGAGTCCCCATTAAAACACTATCGTGTCTATAAAAAAAAAAATTCAAGGATTAATAAAGGCATTTCTTTAGGTTTATAAACTTATGTGTATATGTTTATATACAGAGTGTCATGAAGTCTGTGGGCACATTAAAATATTTATAACTTTATGTTTGCAATAGAAATATTCTGTAAAAAAAAAGAATAAGATTTTGGAACAATCTATTTTAAAATTGCACACGGACTTTATGGACACCATTTTATAAGATTCGTTGTTGGTGTTTTTTTAGCGATATTAACGACTTCGAAATGCTGTTATTTTAATTTTTTTCTGCTATCTTAGCGTTTTTTTAAAAGCTTTTTTTGTTATTCATATATATATATATATATAATGAAATCTATATAGATATAGATATTAAATGAAAGATGAAGAATAAAAGTTATATATAACTTTATTATATCATCAGAACAATAAGGAAAAGCTAAGAGTAAAATTAATCCAGACTATATATATATATATATATATATATATATATATATATAAATATATATAAATAAACGAGTCACCCCTTATTTTTTTTTTTTATGGGACGTATTTATTTATTGTTTATTATTAAATATTATTATGTGCATAAAAGGCAGATTATTTATATATTTATATATTTATATATATATATATATATATATATATATATATATAATGAAATCAAAGGGAGTTGTGTTTACCTGATATACGGCAATGATAAACTTCAATCTTCTATATATATATAAAAGCGAAAATGTATGTATGTATGTATGTTCGCTTTTTCTGTATGTCTACAAAAGGCTTTTTTCAGAGAAGCGGTCGCTCGCTTCACAACTTTTTAAAACTTTTTATATCACATATAAATCGTAATATCTCAGTTAAAAACGAAGCTCACCTGTCTATTTAATTTGCTCGATTTCAGGAAGATAAATATTCAATATTTGTCGCTCGCCGCATGTGGGTTAGTCTTTTTCTTATAACATCTTGGGGGAGGGGAAAAAAGCGTTCAGCAGTAAATGAATACTATCCCGCAGTCAAACATGACCTCATTAACTCATTAAAACGGGCACCTGCTAAATCCAAGTAATTAAATAAATTCAAACGTGTTTCCGTTAGCATCTCGCGGTGGGGCAATGGTTAACATCGCACGTTTTTTTGTTTGTTTTTTTTTCACACTTTAATTTACAACTTTGCCTCAACGGTTCGGGTTTGATCCTCATACTTACTTTTTTTTTTTAACCCCCCAACTCCCGGAGTTTCCACACACACCTACAAACACTCAGGCAACGCCAGGTACCTCTCGCTAGTCTAATATAAATACCAGTATTTATATATAAATAATTTAATCCCAACCGAATAAAAAAAGCTCAATACGCTATAGAGAGTAGAGCTTATTTATTGTAAATTGTTTTTTGGAGTATTCAGTCGAGCAATAAATTTTTAATGTAAATTTCAACTGATAGTTTTAATTTTCTATCTTTCATATATATAAGCACTTTAAAACTGCATACGACTTTATGGAAACCACGTTTTTGTATGGATAGGATTCTCTTTTTAACTAATTATCCAATTATTATGGATTTTGGAACACAGCTGATAGGTGTAGGGGACCCAAATGTGGGCTATATTTAGTTTAATTTACTTTTATGTAAAGTGAATAAAAGGAGATGAAAGGCCTATATGAAAATTCAAATATCTTTTTTTTGTAGAATTTATAAATATATTCACCGAATATCAGTTTCTTTTAAAGTATTTTAAAGGGTTTTTTAGGGCCATAATATTTTAGTAAGAACTAAAACTTAGAATTCACCACCAACTTTTCAAGTTGTCTGGCAACCGCATCAATTGATTTTACAAGGAATTCTTTTCTCTTTTTTTACTAATAAGACACCATGTTCTCATAAAATTTAATAAAAATGTTAGTGTATTTGTTGTCAATTTTTATTGACAATAAATTGAAAATAATGAGGCCAAAATTGTTTGGAGATTTAAGTGGAGGTGATAATCATATCATTCATGGTTTCTTTTCTAAGCTTACTCCAAACTAATTAATCACCTTAATACCGCATTCACTCTATGGGCCTAATCTTACTTAAATATGTTAAATGTTTTAAAATAAAGAAAGGGGGACAAATTACAAACAATCAAAATAAAAAACAAATGAGATAAGGGACAGGTTAGTAAAGTCCTCCCACCCATTCTAAGAATAGCCTGCAGACTTTACAGAGGTCAATCTCTAAGTGGGAGTGGAAACTAGTGGATTGGTTGGTTGTTTTTGTTTTATGGCATATCGACCTTTTTCAGGTTATTTAATGCCGAATCTAGTTATTTTGAGGAACGATTTTTAATGGAGTATATTTGTTTTTTTTAAGTCGGATTCTATTTAATCCATAGTTGGGACCCTAACAGGTACTACCACTCCGGGTCAGAGTGGACCTGGGAGCAATGCCAATTAAAGGGTGGCTCCACACTCCCCAATGCCTGCAAGGTGGGGGCCTCACCATCGGATATAGTTTTAGGTCATATCCAGGACCGGAAACTAGTGGAAGATAAAAGAAAAATAGAGACTGATCTCCAAAATAAGATTTTTTTATTTTTGTATAAAACACTTTATACCTCAATATTTTCTTTTTTACTACGAAGTTACCACTTATCAAGGCCTAGAAGTCACTTGAGGATACGGGTTAATAATATACAAATATATACAACATAATTCTTAAGTTATGCTATCAATTTTTTAAACATCCTGTACATTAACGCATTCTGTGAGGTAATTTTTGTCGGGTATTTTTGTTGGATGGTCATTAATTCAAAAATCAATATAAGAATGTTAGCAAATTTTTATCCCTGGTGGATTCCGACGTTTAGAAATTGGTTTCATTGCATTTTTCCGCCATCATTTGCTGATGTCGTACAAGTAATTCGGGAACAATATGCTCTTCGATTTCAACCCCGTCTAATAACTGTTCATTGGTCAACGAGATCGTTTTATTGTTTTCATTAGTCACAATGACAACCGTCTGCTTCCGCGTCTCCAGCACATTCGCAATGACAAGCTGAAAAGAGAAAACAATGATTAATTATTTCTGTAACACAGCACGGATGTGTGGATATAAATGCATGCGAGGTGATGTCGCCGGGAGGAAGAGTAGGAGAAAAAGAACAATCACTTTCTTTTTTTTTTTTTTTTTTCATAAGAGTCACTACTTATCAAGGCCCGGAGGCCACTCGAGGATAAGGGTTATAGAGTGTACAGTAGTCAATGGGATAATATTGTAGTAACCGTTAGTAACAGAAATTTGGTAAATTGGATTATTTAAAGGGGTAGCTCATCAAGAATTTGTTTATGTTAGACTTGAAAAGAACCAAGTTGTAGTCAGCTGGGAAGCAGGCAAATGGAAGAGAGTTCCACAGGTGTGCAGTTCTAAGAAAGAAGCTTTGTTCATGGAATTTACGTTTAGGTTTAGGCACAGATAAAGAGTGTGGAAAATTATTGAGAGTGGTTTCAGCTAGATGGTTGTGTTTTGTGAAAGATTGGGTAGGGGGAACAAGAGATTGGAGTTTAGATGAGCACTTGCCATGGAAATAACGATAAAATAAAGACAGGCTCACAACGTCTCTTCTGTAGGAAAGAGGTTGCAGGGAAGAGAAAAGGGCATCCCCTACTAAGCTACGAAGTCTATTTTGTACTCTGTCAAGGCAGGATAAGCTGCTTTTAGCAGCTCCTGCCCAGATGTGGCAACAGTACTCCATCGTTGGATGTACTTGACTTTTATATAGATAGAGAATTGCATCATCAGTGAGATATCTACTGGAACGGTAGAAGGATCCCACCATTTTTCCAGTGACCTTGACAACAGATTTGATGTACGTGTTCCATTTCAGATCAGGAGTAAAGGTCAAGCCCAGAAGCTTGTCAAAACATGGAGCCTCCCCAAGACATGCACCATCCATTTCAATCGATGCCAGATGGGGATCAGAGCGTTGATGATGTAAAGATAGAAGCTTGGTTTTAGATGCATTATAAGATAACGTTCCAGATCTCGTGAGAGATGTGCAGAACGTTTCAGATGACATGGATAACGTCACGGCTGTATCAATGAGGAAATAAATGTCATTCCTACAAAGCACAAGGGAGTTGGAGATTTTTTCCTGTTCTTCAACTGAAATTGGACACAAAACGTATGTTGGTCCACGGACAGCTTTACATTTCTTCAGATTTTGTTTTAATCATGAAATAATATTATCTAAATTTAAATCTGATGTGTGTGTGTATGTATATATATATATATATATATATATATATATATATATATATATATATACATACATACACACTTTGTATTTGTTTTTACATAAGCATTGATATGTCGCTACACATTCATGAGCATGTTTCAGTCAGCTACCGAAACATGCTCATGAATGTGTAGCAACATATTACTGCTTATGTAAAAACAAATAAAAAGTATACCCTGCTCTATTTTAGTATTGAGCACTCTTGTATTAACCTTCTTAAACTTTATTGGTTACTTTGCCTCTGGAAAATATTAACCTTAATTTATATATATATATATATATATATATACATACATACAAGACATGTGAATGTATGTGTGTAACTCCATTAAGGTGCAAGCAAGCAAAGATGCCCAGACGGTCCAGAGAGTTTTATGATTAAGATTTCCCAGTCGCTGTTACAATAGCACATTTTAAAGCTAAATGGATCCGAGAATAAATTTTGAAACCACAAAACAAAAAATAATGAAAACCTTTAATCCATCATTTTATTGTAAGAATATCATTTGGTTGGCATTACCGAAAAATGGAAATATGGAAAGGCCGAAGAAGGTGTGGGGTATATGGTTAGAAAAAAAAAAAAAAAAAAAAAAAAAGAAAAAGAAACGTACCGGGCATATCTGCATCGCTCTTTGGGAAAGAAGGAAAAGATGGCCAGTGCATTTGTATATGTGAAGGGCATCTTGGGAAGGCAGAGCATGATGGGAGAAGCTATTTTTTTTTCCTGTCTCTTCCTTTTTGTTTCTAGATAGGAGGATATAAAAGCTGGGAAAAATTCCCTGGGGTAGCAGAGAGAAAAGAGTCGTGAACATCTTCTCTTGAAAAGAATTTTGTATTGCTGACATTCGGATTGTGCGGTGTGACATTGGTGGCGAGAGGCCAGGTGTGGTCGATTGGAAAAGAAGAGGGCAGAAACGTTCTGTTGTCGAGAGAGTGACTCACTCCTTCCCGAACCCCAGAACCGAATCCTGAATATAACACCATCTAGACATCAACTGATGTTGAATGCAAAATGACATGCAACAGGTATCAAACGAAGCAGAAAAGTACTGGAAATTTTGGAAGACTTGTTATTGCTCAGATTCCAGGAAACACCACTTGTATTCAATCATTGATCATGACTTGTGTGAGAAAACTTAATACTAAGTCTTGCATTGTTTTTTTTTGCTTTGTTTTTTAAAAATACAATGGTTAAACGGTCTCATGTCTTTGCAATAATCAGCTTTTGTTTTTTTTAGCTTCTTACATCAAGGGGATTCATCCATTGTCTTGAGCAATTTCAATTAAAAAAAAAAATCTTTTCCCTAACCTGTTTTGCTCTACTGCATCGATATTTCTATGTAAGACGTTATATAGTCGGTCTATATAATTTATTAGTCGCTTTTTTAACAAATGTGCGTCAATAGTATATACACGCTGATAGTCGTGGTTTTTGTTAATCAAACAATTTGTTAAATCAACAAAGTTTTATTTATTTTACAGTGATAGCATGACAAGAGAGAATTTGGGTCGGTATGTGGGTTGGTGGTGATATGACAGGTGGCTAGTTGATGCGGGTGACGGTAGAAATGTCATTGCTGGCTTCCCCCCCCCCCGACTCTCTCTTTGCTTATGTTTCATATTGACATCAACCACATTCATTGATCAGAATCCTGATTCTTCCTTTGGAATGTCTTGTCTTTTCATCAACATTCCATATTGGGTTTTAACAGGTTTGAGCTGGCTTACTATTTTTTTTTTTTTTTTTTTTTTTTTTTTGCGCTCGCAATTTTCCTTTTTTTTGCTCAACCAACACCTTTACACACACCACTTTCTTTTCCGCCTTCACGTCACGGTTTCGAACCTGCCTGCCAACTTTTTTTTATTTTTTTTGCCCAACATACACTTCCAAACACCCGGGCAACGGTGAGCACCCAGGCTAGTTTATCCATAAAAGCCATTGTCAAAATACATCTGAAGAAGGTCTATAGTTACATCGGCCAAAATGTTATGAGAACAACGCAGATGAGAACAACAGTAAAAACAATCCGAATAATACAAAAAACATCCGATACATCAAATCCTAATCGTTTTCAATAGATCTTACCTGATGACGGTATTTCTTCAACGCTTCTTGGGCTTTTCTGATCAACAAATTCTTGTCCGTTTCCAACTAGAATTTGAAAAAAAATAAAAATAAAAAAAAATAAAATTAATTTGAAAAAAAAAAAAATTAAGAATGCCTCATATTCTACAATATTTGCATAAAAACAATTATGATTGACCGCTTGGAAATTGAGACGTGCAAGCAAACGAATATCGTTCATCCGACACCTGCCAGACTCTGAATACCTTGCTTCTCTAAGAGGGGACTCATTAAAGCTGATACCAACTTAACTCTGTGAACATCCAAAAAATTGTTAGCCATCTCACAAACAACAACCCGAAACACCTTTTTTCATCTCCATGCGTCTAACACACGTCAACATGCTTACGAAGTCAAAAAACCGCACAGCTACCATAAATATTGGGAACATTTTTTCACACCCAGAATTGATGAAGTATGAAATAAATTGCCTGCATCAATTATTCATGTAACGTTTACGTCAAAAGATTCATAGATGAGACTAAAAATGGCTGGCAGTTTTTAATAACTATTTTTCTCCCCAAAATGGGCAACATATGAGAGAGAGAAAGTTTATTAATTTATTAAGGATAAACGAGTTGACACAGCAAACAGATCCTAAGAGGGCATTTCACTCTTGGTGATTATCAAAGTTTTCCTTTCAGTTATTAAAGCATTATGGCCAATTTGTCATACTCATACACATGTTTATTTTCACCAGTGAGCAATCAACAAACAAATCAGCAAAACAAATTGATTTTTTTTACATATGTGCGTGGTTGCTGGTCTTCCTTTTTCAATCGTCATTTTTCCATGTGTGGCCATTGATCCTTTCATAGTTGATCTTCTGTTTACCCTAAGACGAATCTACTCATGCATGTCAAAAATTATTCTCGTCGCATTTTTTTTTTCTTTCATAACTTCAAAAATTATCAAGTCAATCCAACAAAAATTTTAACCCTGTTTTTTCTTGTTTTCAAGTTTTTCATAAATGTTCAAATGTTCATATATTAAGATTTGTTGAAATGAAGAATTTAGCCTGACAAATACAACATGGTAGCCTTCAACTCCAATGTAAACAAATTCTTGTCGAGCCGTCCCCATAAATAATCAAATTCTACCCAATTTACGCTATTAACGATTACTGCATTACCACCTTATATTCATTAACCCTATCCTCGAGCAGCCTTTATTTTTTTTTTATTTTTATTCAACTCTTTTCCTTTTTGTCATATCGTCCACATTTGTTTCAACTAAAATGGACTTTGTCCAGAGAACGGTATTTTTATAAATAATTGGAGCACCTTTCAAGGAGCGAAAAGATTTTTCTTTTCAAAGGTTTTATTTAAAGAGAGGTTGATCATGGGAGGAGAGGTCCACATCTAATTCTGATTACTCCTTAATTTCTTTTTTTCTGATTTTAATCTTAAGATGATCGACGTGTGCGCAGAGTCTCAAGGCAACATTCACTTAGATTATCTCTATATTTTCAGATATCTTGCTTCCTGACCAACTCCGATTCACTAAACTGTTCTATGTCTAACGAACCCGTGACATCATTTCTATGTAATATCATTCAACACTTGCATTTTCTAGCATTTTTTATCTAAAGAGGTAAACCTTGATCTCCCCCCACCGCTTCAATCATGCCAGCTCCAGCTATGTCTATTTCCGATTGTCATCAGGTTATCCTGACATGTACTTAATGTAACCCTCACCAAAATTCATACTAGTTACCATAATTTTTACTTACTGCCGTAGGGTCTCAATATATAAAATAGTAAGAGCTACAATTAAAATCATTTTTTGTATGAGTTAAAAATACAGTTATATTCTAACTTTTTTTTTTCTCTTTATTGTATACTAGCAAGGCTACCTGACATTGCCCGGGACCATAAAAAAAACAAAATAGAATATGATAATATAACATTTGTGCTTTCAAAGCACACTCACCACCACTCCTAGAAATTATATTTTGGGTTACTACCTGCAGGATATTGAGCACTTTGATTATTTTTTTACATATATACTTCAGGTTATCTCTTCCCATTATATTTCGTGTGAATCGGTTTATTTCCTAAACATTGTGTCAATTTGACCTGTACTTAGTCTGACCCTTGTCATGATTGAATTGTTATCTGGCACAAAGCCATCCATGATATGCCATTGGTTGCCAAGATACTGCATCTTTTAAAACCATCACCTGCTGTTGTCCTCCCAATTTCTCCAAACAACGATTTTATGTATTTATTTAAATCATCATGTTAAAGTAGAAGAAGCAGACATTTTGTTTAATGTCTGTTTTACATGGTTATATGCGTTGGACAGTTTTAGGAAATCAACTAATTTATCTCTGGCAAAGTCTATAAAAAAAAATCGACTAATTTATCTCTGGCTAAGTCTTTATTTAAATTGTCATCAAACTAACCTATCTCTGGTCAGGTCTTTATTTATTCCCCTGTCCTTCAGGTCCATTTTTATCACTTCCTCACAGGTTTTCCTTGGACTATCTCTGTAAATTAAACCTGCTATCTCAAGTGTCCTACATTTACAAACCCAAGAACTTTCATCCATTCTTTCAATGTGATCATACCATCAAAGTCTACTCTTCTGCACATGTTGTGTGACAGTAACGCGGTACTGGTTTGAACCCAGCTTACTTGTGTCAGGTAGGTGCAGAAAGGTCACAGGGTTACTGGTGGCACAGATCGGAATCTGTCACTTCATTGACAGAGCGTGCACCTGCGTGCTAGAAAGCAAGTCGGTGTGTTTTAGGTGCAGGCAGGTTAACGGGGGTTGCCACACACCCCCACACATACACCCATATAAATAGAAACACACATGCGGAATTTTAGTAGAGTCAGAGAGAGAGGAGTCAGTCGATTGGAGTCGAAGTCGGTAGACAGTCGGACTTGAGTGTCAGAGGAGATATGCTGACGAAAACGCAAAAAAGCCTGAGTCAACAATGCCCCATTTCACTCGTAGATGAAATAAAGTGATCCATGCTAGAAAATCAGTGTTGTGTTTTCGTCTTGAATGCTCTTTACAGATCATCGACTAGTGAACAGATGTAACCGCACCCCAGAAGATAAAGATAACAGAAAAAAGGTATGGTGGACTTTAACGCATATATATATATATATATATATATATATATATATATATATATATATGTACACACTTACGTGTGCACACACACATAGTTAAGAACAACTAAGATAGATACACAACTAAGGATCCTTAAAGAGGTTCGACCGCATGTATACACACCTGACTGCATAATTGTATATAAGATTTGTACATAAATGAAATGGGAAAAGATGCACGTAGAAGAGCCTTAAAAGAGACAATCACGAAAAGGCCACTAGAACACCCATACACACATTAGAGCAAGATGCATATAGCCACGGTTGCATGGACATTATTATGTCTATAAAAAGAAGATACACAACACATCAAACACACGTCTTTTTATGCTGCCCAAATTTCATCTTTCTCTCAGGTCATCAGAATTTATCCTGTCTTTATGACTCGCATTATAAAGGCAGTGATGACCAGAATTCGACAGATTCCGATGCCAAACCCTCCTAGCTTTTTACTAGATTCACTAGACTCATTAACCAGGTTAGAGTTTTTAGTGAGCAAACTGTTCGCCATGAAAGGTCCTGCTAGGAATTGGTGTGATAAGGACCCTTTTACGAAAGCTGGAGTTCCCCACATTTTGGGGACCTTGTGCTTGACTTTTATGCTTCTTGTGGAGAGACACATAGAATAGAGAAGGTGTTATTGCATTGGGAGGGGGAGTGATGAGACTCCACTTCAAAATGTCAGCCTGCGTCAAACGGCCAAGTTGTTTATGAAATCATCTGCAGTGTCGAAGCAATCAAGGTCGAAGAGTGCATTGACACCAGGATCTATAAAACAATATACGCTTCTTTCTTTTTGATATGCATTCAGGTTTCTCTCGCTCTCATTTTTGTCACAACAAGAAGATTTTGCAGCTCAGTTGACTTTCGAGTTTTGTTTCTTCGGAAAATGTAAAAATAAATTATATTTTCTTATATTAAAAAAAAAAAATATGGTTTGTTGACTCTTTTTAGTTAAGCATTCAATTTCAGCTGATTGTCCCAGCCCAGACAATTAATCCTCTGGAAAGAATTAATTATGCTGAAAACCTGACCAAAAGACCCATCAAGCATTAATTGAAGTGGATGTTGCCATAACAGTTACACTCCCCGACTCTAGTCCTTGGAAAATGATCGTATCACATACAGTGTCACTGCATCTACCATGATGGGGTGGGGGTGGTGGGATTGGACTTTTGGGGAATGCATCTATATTTGCTGTTTTCTGCTAGAACAACTGTTAGATATTGGCCAGGCAATGCTAAAAGGTGTGTTGGTCAACGATTATAATGATTATTCAAGCAAAAATATGTTTTAGAATCAAAATATTTTCAATAAATATTTATTTTCATTAAATTAAGGATTTTAACTTTAAAATGTTATAACAATTTATTTATTTTTTTTTTTTTTTTTACATGGAGGTCACCACTTATCAAGGCCCAGAAGCCACTCGGGATAAGGGTTATTGTGTGTACGGTAATCAATGGGATAGTATTGTAGTAATAGTTAGTATCGGAGATTTGACAAAGTGTCATTACTTAAGGGGGCACTTCATCAGGAATTTGGTTATGTTGGACTTAAAGACATCCAAGTTAAAGTCAGGAGGGAAACAGGCAAGCGGCAGAGAGTTCTAAAGGTGTGCAGTTCTAAGAAAGAAACTTTGTTTATGGAATCTATGTTTTGGTTTTGGCACAGATAAAGAGTGGGGGAAATTATTGACAGTGGTTTTAGCTAGATGGGTGTTTTTCAAGAAAGATTGGCAAGGGGGGGGACGAGAGATTGGAGCTCAGACGAGCACTTGCCATGGAAATAACGATAAAACAAAGATAGGCTCGCAATGTCTCTTCTGTGGGAGAGAGATTGCAGGGAAGAGAATAAAGCATCCCCCACTAAGCCCTGAAGTCTATTTTGTACTCTGTCAAGAAAGGATAGGCTTTTTTTAGCAGCTCCTGCCCAGATGTGGCAGCAGTACTCCATCCTTGGATGTACTTGGCTTTTATATAGATAGAGAATTGCATCATCAGTGAGATGTAAAAACCTCAGCTGATTATCATAGTAACATATACTAATGACGTCATTTAGAAGGGGAGATGGTCTTGGTCTTTTTGAGATACTTGGAAATTACGTGAATCAGTCGGAGTCAAGAGAGGGACAGAGACGGTGTTCAAATCATGAGGTGGAGGGGGGGGGCAGAAATGGCAATAGTTAGAATCAGGGTTGCAACTTTTCAAAAGAGAAAAAAACACTTTGGAATAAAAAAGTTGCCAAAAATGAAACCTGGGATGCTGTCATTGCTTGAGGAAGAATGTCTATTGCAGTTTTCTGTCAAACAAGACCAAAGATGGAACAGATATGTTCTGGATTTGCCAAATGTTGAAACCTCAAATAAGTGTTATTCATCCTTCGTGTTGTAAAGGTATTTACGTATATTCTTGTACCGTTATGAACTGTAATTAAATTGTACATACACACACAATGAACTCTAGATTAGATGATCACAATGCTAGACTGTCAGACAAACACACGTATATACAAATTTTAAAGAACACCAAACATAGTGTCATAATTAATTGTTGAGGGCTTAGATTTTTTTTTCTCTATAGTTTAAACATAAACCATTAAAAAGAAACTTTCGAAAAGGCAAAAATACACTTCTAAAGCGTATTTCTCCTAAGCATAAATTAGATAAAGAGGATAAATGAGGGGTGGGGCAGAAAAAAAAAACCCTATCAAGACGTCTTTCAGCCAACCCTTTTCAAGATTAACGTTGGCAGCGGGGGAGAAAACATCGTTTAAAAACGTGGTCAAAAGACCACGCTATTAATTTATGGTCTTTTGACCACGTTTTTAAATGATGTTTTTTCCCCTGCTGCCAACGTTAATCTTGAAAAGGTTTGGCTGAAAGACGTCTTGATAGGAGTTTTTTTTTCTGCCCCACCCCTCATTTATCCTCTTTATCTAATTTATGCTTAGGAGAAATATGCTTTAGAAGTGTATTTTGGTCTTTTTGAAAGTTTCATTTTAATGGTTTACGTTTAAACTATAAAAAAAAAAAACCTAAACCCTCACCAATTAATTATGACACTACGTTCAGCATTCTTCAAAAGTGTTATAAAGTTATGTACCCATAAAAATCTTTTTGTATATACAAATGTATATACACTCTGTATACACACATTCATTAGATGAACATTTTATATCACTTGACGATACACAAATTTAGACATGTGTGTATGTGTGTATATATACACACAAATCACACACAGCTTCTTCACTCAAACAGCTAGACTTTGGAATTCTCTTCCTGTTGCTTGCTTCCCTGACTGTACTTATATATAGAAGTTTAAATGTTATGTAAACAAACATCTTGTTAATCTTTCCTATTAATGGTCCTCTCTTCCGTTTGCCTATTTCCCACCTCACTACAACTTGGATGTCTTCAAGTCCAACATAAACAAATTCCTGATAAACCGCCTCCTTAAGTAAGACACTCTATCAAGTCTCCAATACTAATGATTACTACGATACTATCTCATTGATTACTGTTCACGCAATAACTCTTATCCCCGAGTGGCTTCCTGACCTTGATAAGTGGTGACCTCCATGTAAAAAAAAAAAAAATAGTAGCCCCTTACGTCCAAGTGGCGATCTGCCTAGTTGGGGGTGAACGCGAGTAAAAAAAAAAAACACCCTGACAATACAGCACGACATCTCGACACAACACAGATGTTTATGAAACATTTGTGATGAGATGCAACAATCGTATGACGAATGCAGCAATGATTTTCTCACCTTGAAAGAAATAACGTAAGCATCAGGAGCCCATTCCATCACGAGGGGTCCAAGGAGTTTAGGGACCAACTGTAGAGAGAAGTGCAAAGGGCCATCTGCTGACTGGATCTTGTGTTCAGGCTGAATTGGAAAAAAGACCAATTCTATACAACGCATACCTTTTTTTTTGTTTTTTAGTTAATAGTATACTGTCAAATAATCAATTCCAATGTTAAACATGCACACACACACATATATAAGAACAAGTAGTTAATAAAACATGTTAAAAAACACTTTGAAAAAGAGTTAAAAACATTTAATTTTAAAAAAGAAGCACTAAATAGCACTTATTTAGTGTTTCCTTTTTAAAATTAAATATGTTTTTAACTCTTTTTCAAAGTGTTTTATTAACTACTTGTTCTTATTATAAGCTCTATTTCCTATTTGGTTTTATCGAGCTTTTAAATCTGGTTGAGATTACTTTATAAATATTATTTCTTTAATATTTATAATATACTTTAGTTTTGCCATCTTGGATCATTTTGGTAAATTCTTATTTCATTATATATAAATACTAGCGGGGGGTACCCAGCGTTGCCCGGGTGTTTGGAGAGGGGGGACTGTTTTAATATCATTAAAAAAAAACTCGATGTCATAAAAAATTGGAAAAACCAAAATAAAGCATAACCGCGAACAAATGTAAAAAAATGTAAAAAAAAAAAAGGTGAAAAAGAGGAAAAAAGGTAGGAAGACAGGCTCGAACCCAAAGCATCGAGGCTAAGGTGGGAAAAAAATGCCTGACACATTACCTCTACACCAAAGAGACACATAATTGAGAACGGATGAAATTAACCCTTTAAAAACACTTGCAGGTGGTTGAAACTAACGTCAACGTTTTCTAGGTCAAACATGACATCATTGTCGTAGTAGCAGGAAGAGGCCGAGTTTAGGGAGAAGGAACACCCACACACACACACACATTTTAACTTTTATATTTATAGATGGCCCCCGCCCTGGTTTAGCTAATATATGACGTATAAAATTGAAAGGAATAAAAAACAAAACGAATGTGAAAGAATAAAAAAGGAAAAAAAAAGAAAAACCCTCAAAAAGTTACCACGTAAAATGCAAATATGTTTATTTAAATGTAAATTTTTTGTTTTTTTTTTTAAATTGAAAAACAAAATTCAAAAAATAAAACTGTATAATGAAAATATGTTTATTAGATTTTATTTTTTTTTCTTTGTTTCAATGAAAAAGAAAAAAAAATGAATAAATAAAACCAGAAAACTGACCATGTTTTTTATTTTTTTAATGTTGGTTTGTTTTTGTTTCCTTTTTTATATTGCTTTCTTTATTGTCGCTGTTAAGCAATTTGAATGTCTTCTGATTCCAATAAATAAAACCAGAAAACTGACCGTGTTTTTTAATGTTGATTTGTTTCGGATTCTTTTGGTTTCTTTTTTTGTATTATTTTCTTTGTTGTCGCTGGTAACCAATTTGAATGTCGTCTGATTCCAATATCGATAGCGTAGTAGTAATTGTGCTGATGAAACTCTCAGAAATGCAATGTATAGAAATAAATAATGAATAAGCAACTAATCCGAAAATAGGAAGTCAGCTCCCTCCCCCCTAGTATCACATATGAAATCAGTGCAAACATAATAGAAGTATAAAGACAGTAAATAAAATATTAAAGCAACTAATTGGTGCAAGATTTGAAGAACGCTGGCGGCTGACTGTTAAAGTTTCTTGTAAAAACTGGAATCCAATGTTAGTTTGTTTCGTTTAAGTAATCCTTCGAATCACAACCCCACCCCACTACAACAAGAGAAAAATATAAAGGGAGGAAAAAAACGGAAAAAAAGAGAAAGAAATTTATAAAATGACACAAGTAACCCACAGCATAACAGGAATGCAAAGTCGCGTTTCACCTGACGGAAAGTCGTGTTTCACCTGACAGAAAATCGCGTTTTACCCGATGGAAAATGCTAATCCATATTTTTTAATCAACTAAGAACGCGAACCGGTGTTCCTCGTATATTCCAGTGTGGACGTATCCGCAGCGGTGTTAAGTGGTCGCCGACGGAGTATGAATCGAATAGAGAGAAAAGATTTTACAACTTCCATTGATTCTAACCGATTGTGGCCGTGAACTCTCACCGGAAAAAATAAAGAAATGTACGAATATCAAAAAACTGTAAGGGTAGTAGGCCTATAGCACACCTCAGATCATGTGCTGAAGTGTGGGCACACTACATTTGAATGTAATGTCGTGATTTTTAATCCTATTAAGGTCAAACTCATACAGGGAAAAAATGAGTTCATTTTATTTATATATATATATATATATATATATATATATGTGTGTGTGTGTGTGTATGTGTGCGTGTGTACATAGGATAAAATAGTAATAATTAAAAGTAGGTACAATTAATTATTTACCATTTTACCCTATTCCTTCATTTTCATTTCATATCTAAATGTCATTAAGCCAGTTTTTCTATATTTGTATTTTTGTATAATTCTGGCCCTTCTCCTCTTCTGATGAGAAGCATTTAACTTCGAAATGCCATGGCATAAGTTTTTTTTTCTTAATTTCCCCTTAAATTTTCCTTATTATTTATTGTTCTGATGATAAATGTAAAGTTATATATAACTTATATTCCTCCTCTTTCATTTTAGTATTCACGAAACAGCTGTAAGAGCTTAACGCCAAAATAGGTGAATTTCTATTCATGTAGGTTGTGATTTTATTCAATTTACGTATATATGCTCTGAAAACTCTTTGGAAAATTCATTGAGCTGAGATTTTAATTGAGTTGGTATTATAGACAATTATATTCCAAACTTGCAACAGAAAGGAATTGTTGATAAAATAAAATATATATATATATATATATATATATATATATTTGACCTTCAAGGTTAAATATAACCAAGGATAAGTACCAGATAAATAGATTCTAACCCAGAAAACAACAACTCTTCCCCTTTTATCAGAAGCATTGTTTATGGAATGTGAGAACTAAAGGACAAAATAATGGAATTCTTATATAGATTTGCATATAAAAAAAAAATGAATGCTTGTGTTTTGTGTTATTTCTATCAAAAATGTACTAACATTTGCTGTATGATTTTCAGATGCTTCATGTTGGCTATCAAACGAACCCCTGCTGATCATGATGTTCGGATCTTTCTTCTGAGCCCCACAACTTTTAGATTTGTTTTCAATTATCAAATTGTATTTACAAGATAAAATTGCTCCTTACCATTTGGTCCTTTGGTATATAAAAGTCAGAAACTGCAGCAGCCAAGTACACCATGGCCGATTGACGGATTTGTCGTAAGGATAAAACTGAAGCTCGCAAAAGGTGAAGGTATTCATTTAACGTGGTAAAATCGATGGACAAGAGACGGCCAGATTTCATCACTTTTTTATACTTCAGTAACATCGTCTTCATTTTGCCTTCATATTCTCTCCGCACTGAAATGAGTTCAAAACAAATGTAAAACATTTTCTTGTAAAACATTCAAAGCAGCTGATATTCCCATAATTAATTATCCATTCTGAAATATAAATTAGCATCAAAATAGATGATTGATTTTGCAACACCTGTTTTATAAAGTCGTAGATCAATATATATTTTTATGTAATGTCTAACAGAAAATTATGGAAATTAATGAACATAAAATACTAAAAACAGCCGATATCCATAAAGGGGGAACAATGCACCCGATATCCAAAAACGGGGAACAATGCACCCGATATCCAAAAAGGGAGAACAATACACCCGATATCCAAAAAGGGAGAACAATACACCCGATATCCAAAAAGGGAGAACAATACACCCGATATCCAAAAAGGGAGAACAATGCACCCGATATCCAAAAAGGGAGAACAATGCACCCGATATCCAAAAAGGGAGAACAATGCACCCGATATCCAAAAAGGGAGAACAATGCACCCGATATCCAAAAAGGGGGACAATGCAGCCGATATCCAAATACAGAGACAAAGCAGATACTATGCATCATTTTAATAGTAACTGTTATTTTTTGCAAATCATAGAAAATATAGGAATTCTGTAAATTGTGAGTTAATATGTTGAACACATTAATTTTATTCTTCGAAATTACATTTGACATGATGCATTATGGCATCAGAAGAGGAAAGGAGTGGTTGGTTGGTTGGTTGTTTTTGTTTTACGGCATATCAACCCTTTTCGGGTTATTTAATGGCGAATCCAAAGATTTTGAAGAAAAATTTTTTTAATAGAGTATATTTGTTGTTTTCACGTCGGTTTCTATTTAACCCATAGTTGGGACCCTAACAGGTACTACCACTCTGAGTCAGAGTGGACCTGGGAGCAATGGTAACTAAAGGGTGGCTCCACACTCCCCAAAACCCACAAGCTGGGGCCTCACTACTGGATATAGTTTAAGGTCATATCCAGGACCCCCATTGAGGGACTTTTACCCTCTGCAGGGGGGCAGTCGGCATATTCTAATGCCCCACCGACAGGGCCAAGAGGAAAGGAAGCAGTGCAGTTGTGGTAGAAGATGAACTCTGGTTGCAAATATCCGACAAGTAGGAATTGAAGCTAAGTTTATCATGTTAACGGAAATAAGAGCAGAGAAAGACTAGCAATATCACTTCTAATAGAAATATGTGAGTGAATTTAAAATTAGGTTTCAGAATTTGGGAGGTGAGTATTGATCATTTATATCATTCGAATTACTGTTCTTATCTGGAGTGTCAGTCTCACAACATTTCAGTCAATGTAACCCGTGACCATCTTCGGGTGTATCTTTTCGAACACAGGAATCTGTTCAGCTCAGAAATCGGCACGGAATTTCAAACAGAACCCTTTATATTTATCCATGGGAATAGCATGCTCTCGTTCCGTTAGACCTACCAGGCTCAGTTTAGTTGCTTTCTTTCACTGCATATCGACCCATTAAAGTATTTGTAGAACAGGCAGAGGGATGCAACATTTTGTTGATGGGACAGAGGCTGAAGCCTAGATGACAGTTCAGGACCTATCAGGTTGGCGACTCTTTTGAACCCTGTCCAGGAGTGAGAGACAAGCAGCAGATGCACCAGCCCAAATGTGACAACAGTACTCTATACATGGGCGAATGGTGGCTTTGTAGAGGTACAGGATACTTTCAGGCGTAAGTAATTTTCTAGCACGGTAGAGAGAGCCCACCTTCTTTGCAGCAGCCTTGGCAATGCGCTCAATGTACGTTATTTAATGTCGAATCCAGTAATTCTGGAAAAAAGTTTTAGGTTTCAAATTGTTTAGATCTTCAAATATTTATTCATGGTGTTTGGTTTGGTTGTTTTGTAAAGGGGAAAGAGGGGAAGGTGGACTGTTGTTTTTTGGTTTTGGTTTTGCAAAAGGGAATAGAAAAACAAAAAACATCAATGTTAGGTGCATTTTATCTCAGAAAGTCAATATCTTCAGACAGCCTGATTTGGTAGCACCAGAGACCCACAAGGTGCCATGGCATAACGGATAAGGTATGATGTAAAACTTCAGTTCTAAGTGACACTTTTCTAGAGGTTGAAGGACGATACTAAGAATACAACTGCAAATTACTTAAGCCTTTTACTCCGCCATGGTTGACAAAACAAACCCGCTACTCCCATGAATTAAAGGCTTTTGTTCGAAATTCAGTACAAATTCCAGAGTCTGATAGAAGGATTCCCAGAGTTCAACGACATATACCTGCAGAATACAAAAAATATAGCCGATATCAGAAAAAGCAGAAAGTGAAAGATGACATCAACCGAAACGATGTGTAAATAACAATCAAAATGAGAACAATCCCAAGAATGAAGACCTATTATCCAACCAGAGAAGCCCTTGCTGAGACTATTATCAAGGGGAAACAAATGCTAAAGGTTATGTATTATTGTGTTGAAGATAATCTATAAATATAAAAGCGAAAATGTATGTATGTATGTATGTTCGCTTTTTGTGTATGTCTGTAAAAAGCGGTCGGTCGGCTCACAACTTCTTAAAACTTTTTATATCACATATAAATCATAATATCTACGAGTTAAAAGAGGTGGCCTGTCTATTTAATTTGCTCGACTTTGAAAAGATAAATATTCAACATTTTTTGCTGCCGCACGTGGATTAGGTTTTTTCGTATAATAAAAGCGACACTAATTCTGGCGGTATTTTTCCGGTCGCGATCCCCGGAAATGTCCGAAAGCAATCAGATTTGATCAATGTGAAAATATTTTCCTTATATCAGACAATTGCTATTCAAGTTGGACAATCTCCTTGTTATGGAGAGCTGGTTTCCCCCTCTAATATCTTGGAAAAATAAAAATAGCATTCCCCAGTAAATAAAATACTGTCCCGCAGTCAAAGTCTTTAAAACGTGCACCTGCCAATTCTAAATAGTTAAATAAATTTAAACGTGTTTCCATTAGCATTTCGCGGTGGCCCAATGGTTAACGTCGCACGTTTTTTTTTTTAACACTTTAATTTCCAACTTTGCCTCAAGGGTTCGGGTTCGATCCTCATATTTACGTACCGAAACTTTTTTTTTTATTTTACCCCATCCCCACCCCCCACGCAAACACCCGGGTGTTTTGATTTACCCAAAACCAAACACACCTCCAAACACTCGGGCAATACCGGGTACCCCACGCTAGTATCAAATAAATGAGCAACAGCAATGGAGAATTTGGGGGGGAGGGGGTTATAGAAATAATCAGGGAAACATTTTTGAGTTTTTTTTAGGTGAATAATAAATTTAATTCATTTAATTTAATAAATTAATTTAATAAATTTAATAATTCCAATGCAATTTTACTCACCAATAATCGGCTGCGTCGCCGAACTGTCATCTGCCAATTCCAGAATATCCAATAGATTCAAGCGCGAAAAATGTCTGGAAAACGGTTCCAAAGAACGGTTCCGATACAAAAAGATCACAGCATAGCCATGGTGAAGGAAATTTCTGATTTCAATATTGTCAAGAAAAATTACAGAAAGCAAAACTCATCCTCAAATTGATATCTTGATTGACCAAACTAATCACTCTTTAACTAAAACTCAGTAGGATTTGTTTGTTACTGTGCACACTTGATGATATCATCATTTTGCAATGGGAGAGGAAGAAATCATTATATTTTACCCTTTTCTTTTTTTCTAATGAACTATTATTTTTCAAGCAAAAAACAAAGTATATGTTTATATATATATATATATATATAATATAAAGCAGAATGTGTGTGTGGTCACGAATAGGTTACTATATGGTTGGCTATTTTAAAAAACTGATTACATATAATCATAGAAGATGTATCGAGACACAGGAATGGACATGTTTGATCTGGCAGAACAGTGGTTCATTAAAATTGTGGGGTCTGCGTTCGCGCCTGGTCCACAAAGTATGGAAATAAAAAATTTAAAAATTAAAAAACGTTTACAAGTGTTTTTGATATAGATGTACATAAGAATACTTTATTAAGTATCTTAACTTAAATAGGGATGGTATAATAAAATTGTGGGGTCTGCGTTCGCGCCTGGCCTCCATAGAATGGAAATAGGCACAAACTTTAATAAAGACGTTTCATATCTATCTGCGTAAGTATACTTTGATAATAATGTTCCAGTTTGAAGAAATATGGTATAATTAAATTATGGGGTATTCGTTCGCATCTGCCCTCCATAGAATGGAAATATGTCACAAAGTTTAACAAGGTTTTTTAATATAGATCCACAGAATATTGTGATAAGTGTTTCAGTGTGAACAGGTATGGTATAATAAATTATAGGGTTTATTTTATTTTTACTTTCATCATATTTTGCTTTGGTTTTGATACCCCCAAATTCAACCCAAATTTACAACCCTTCCTTTTCATAACCTATCATACTTTCATAAATCAGAGTCCATTTTCTGTAGGCTGTTTTTGAACCCAGTCAATTACGGGTATTTTTGGTATTTTTTAGTATACATATATACATATATATATATATATATATATATATATATATATACATACATACACACACAGTTATGCCTTGTTAGGTGTGAATGCGAATAAAAAAATAAATAAAAAACTAGTATTTATAAAAAAGACTGAGATTAACAACATCACGTTAATGAGGGAGAGGGCACAGTGAAAAAGAAACATTCTTTAACCCTCACACCTCACAAGGACAAAAGAAAAAGTTTCCGCTTTTCAAAAAGGATACTCAGCGGATGCTGATCCTCGAGTTCCCTGACTAAAGTTGTCTATGTACCGAACTGTCCGACTTTCCAGTGGCACCGTAGTACCTCCAGACTGAAAGGAAAAAAATATATAAGAGAAATTGTTGGGTTTTACGAAATACGCATGACAAAAAATAAGACACAACAAAAATGCGAGAATTGGCTCCTGCTGCTTCTCTATTTAGGCACATCATTCGAGCAACCTGGGATTCTTATATCAAGAACAACAAAAAGCAACCGATTTTTATTTAGATGGACCACCAAGCTAATTTTTGTTTGTCTTTTTTATTTCGGGTGGTCATATAGCACATATGAGTGTGTGGGAGAAAATCAGTAGCAGCTGTAGTTTCACCGACTCGCAAAAATATTAGCAGCAGCTGTCAAAGCATGTCATGTATGCAAATCGGCAAGTGTGTAAAACACTGACGTCATGAGAAGAAAAAGGAAAGAAAAAGAAAAAAGGTTGACACATCGTCAAGCAAGTCGCCGTTCCGGGGAAAAATTGACATGTGAAGTCGAAAGCGAGAAAGTACTAGCTATGGAATACTGCTGCCATATCTGGGCAGGAGCTGCTAAAAACAGCCTATTCTGCCTTGACAGAGTACAAAATAGACTTCGTGACTTAGAGGGGGATGCCCTTTTCTCTACCCTGCAACCTCTCTCCCACAGAAGAGACGCTGCTAGCCTATCCTTGTTTTATCGTTATTTCCATGGCAGGTGCTCGTCTGAACTCCAATCTCTGATCCCCCCTCGCCAATCTTTCAAGAAAAACACCCGTCTAGCTGAATCCACTGTGAAAAATTTCCCCCACTCTTTATCTGTGCCTAAATCAAAACGTGGATTCCATGAACAAAGCTTCTTTCTTAGAACTGCACACCTGTGAAACTCTGTTCCGTCTGCCTGCTTCCCACCTGACTACAACTTGGATGTCTTCAAGTCCAACGTAAACAAATTCCTAATGAACCGCCCCCTTAAGTAAACACTTCATCAAATCTCCACACTAACGTACTGTACTTGCAATAACCATTATCCCCGAGTGGCTTCTGGGCCTTGATAAGTGGTGACCACCGTGTAAAAAAAATAAATAAAAAAAAATAAAAAAAGCTAGTGCAGGGTTGGTTGGTTGTTTTTGTTTTACGGCATATCAACCCTTTTCGGGTTATTTAATGCCGAATCCAAAGATTTTGAAGAAAAATTTTTTTAATAGAGTATATTTGTTGTTTTCATTCATCGGTTTCTATTTTTCATTCATCGGTTTCTATTTAACCCATAGTTGGGACCCTAACAGGTACTACCACTCCGGATTAGAGTGGACCTGGGAGCAATGGTAACTAAAGGGTGGCTCCACACTCCCCAAAGCCCACAAGCTGGGGCCTCACCACTGAATATAGTTTAAGGTCATATCCAGGACCCCCATTGAGGAACTTTTACCCTCTGCGGAGGGGAGGGGGGGGGGGGCAGTCGGTGTATTATAATGCTCCACCGACAGGGCCGCTAGTGCAGGGAGAGAGACTTTTAAAAAAGCATATTATATGATGAAGCGTTGTAAAACGTGTGTGCGAAAAGACTTAAGAGATAATGAAATGCTTTATTTTGAAAGAACCACAAATTAATGCGGAGTTGGATCTTTATTTCTTTCCTTTTTTTTGTTTGTTCCTTTGCAACGGTGCTAGACAATGTGCGGGTCCAAGTGGTTGATATGTAATGACATGGTTCAAGTGTAATGGCCACGTTACGGGGAGGATAAAAAAACTTTCTAAGATAATAAGTTTTTTTTGGGGGGGTGGGGTCAGACTTAAGATAAAATATTTTAAAAAATATGTGTAAAACATAAGAAAAAGAATTTCTTCATTTGAAAAAATAAAAAAAATAGTTGTTTACTTTTACGACTTTTAAAAAGTAAAAAAAAACATTTTTTTATTTTCTTTATGTTTAACTCATTTTTTTAAATTCCTCCTGAATCTGAAAAAAAAAAAAAAATTATTTTCTTACAAAGATTTTTTAGTGAAAACAAAACAAAAAAGAAAAACCAGCAAATGGCAGTCTGTTTAAATTAAAATCGGCTATTTCTTGTTTTTGACATGAGAATCCCAGGTTGCTTGAATGACGTGCCTAAATAAAAAATCAGCAGGAGCCAATTATCGTGGCTTGTTGTGTCTTAATTTGTCGTGCATAAATATTAAAAATTAAAAAAAACAGCAGAAATATAACTGGAATAAAAAAAGAAAACAAAAAACAGATTTACAACAAATATTGAAAATCTCAATATAAAATGGTCGATTTGAGATATTTTTAACTAGTAAATGGAAATGCCATGGAATGAGAAGTATATTGAATCAACAAATATGTTTTGATAAAGCTGATATTTTTCTGAATAGCACAAAAATATTAGGGTTTTTTTGTGTTGGGGGAAGGGGACAGAAAAACTAATAACTTTCTACTTGATGAATTTTTGTACTATTTTCGGCATGACTAAGTATGTAATATTGTTTTTGCTTAAAATAGAATTTTTTTTTTTTCATCGATCTGTCGACTGTGTCTTAACAAGCACCGCAGAATATTATATTATATATATTAATTATATAGAATATTGTATATCTTACATTATATATATGTTATTAATATTTTATATATTATTATATATATTATAAAATATGTCATTATATATATTATAAAATTATAATATATATTTTATATAATATTATATATATTATTAATATTATATGTACTATATAATTATAATATATTATATTTTATATATTATGTATTATTATATATATTATATAATTATAATATATTATATTTTATATATTACTAGCGGGGGGGGGGGGTACCCGGCGTTGCCCAGGTGTTTGGAGGTGTGTCTGTAGGAGGGGGGGCTGTTTTAATATTATTTTAAAAAACTCGATGTCATAAAAAATTGGAAAAACCGAAATAAAGCAAAACCGCAAACAAATGTAAAAAAAAAGGGAAAAAAAAAAAAAAAAAGGTGTAAAAGAGGAAAAAAGGTAGGAAGACAGGCTCGAACCTGAAGCATTGAGGCTAAGGCGGAAAAAAAAATGCCTGACACCTTACCTCTACACCAAAGAGACACATAATTGAGAACGGATGAAATTAACCCTTTAAAAACACTTGCAAGTGGTTGAAACTAACGTCAACGTTTTCTATGTCAAACATGACATCATTGTCGTAATAGCAGGAAGAGGCCGAGTTCAGGGTGGAGGAACACCCACACACACACACACATTTTAGCTTTTATATTTATAGATGGCCCCCGCCCTGGTTAGCTAATATATGACGCGTAAAATTGAAAGGAATAAAAAAACAAAACGAACGTGAAAGAATACCAAAGGAATAAAAGGAAAAAAAAGAAAAACTCTCAAAAAGTTACCGCATAAAATGCAAATATGTTTATTTAAATGTAATTTTTTTGTTTTTTTTTAAATTGAAAAACAAAATTTAAAAAATAAAACTGTATAATGAAAATATGTTTATTTGATTTTTTTTTTTTCTTTGTTTCAATGAAAAAGAAAAAAAAAATGAATAAATAAAACCAGAAAACTGACCGTGTTTTTTATTTTTTTTAATGTTGGTTTGTTTTGGTTTCTTTTTTTGTATTGCTTTCTTTATTGTTGCTGTTAAGCAATTTGAATGTCGTCTGATTCCAATATCGATAGCGTAGTAATATTGTGCTAATGAAACTCACAGAAATGTAATGTATAGAAATAAATAATGAATAAGTAACTAATCTGAAAATACGAAGTCAGATCTCCCCCCCCCCAGTATCACGTATGAAATCAGTGCAAACATAATAGAAGTATAAAGACAGTAAATAAAATATTAAAGCAACTAATCGGTGCAAGATTTGAAGAATGCTGGCGGCTGAATGTTAAAGTTTCTTGTAAAAACTGGAATTCAATGTTAGTTTCGTTTAAGTAATCCTTCGAATCGCCCAAATTCAAATGATGACGGACTCTGTATTGAATACATAAGTTTGTGAAAAGGAGTTAAAACTAAAATACTATACAAAATACTGTTAGAAACCTACTCAATATATGTTACTGTAACATAGGCTGATAGATATTCGGTGGGTTTTTAACAGTATTTTGTATAGTCTTAGTTTTAGCTCATTTTTCACAAACTTACGTATTCAACACAGAGTCTGATGCCATTTGCATTTTTCAAATACATCAGTAAACACTGTTTTCCGAGCCGAATAAACACGTTACATTAAATAAAAACACTAAAAACATATCCAGTTAGGTAGAAAAATAACTTATCTTGCCTTTAATAACATTTATTTGTTATACATTTGTTTTTTTACTTTTTCAAATCTATGTGTATAACCCTTATCCCTGAGTGGCTTCCGAGCCTTGATAAGTGGTGATCACTGTGTAAAAAAAAAAAAATTTTTTTAAAATAGGTGTATCGGAATTTTTGACACCCCTAACACAAAACTGCGAATAAAATATAAAAACTCGTAATTTCTCTTTTAAAAGTGGGTTATTTATTTTTTTTATGGATTATACTTCCAAAATAAACTATTAAAGTTGTTTTAAAAGTAATAGAAATATTATTTTTTATTTTTTAAAAAACAGTAATGAAATTAATTGAATTTTACGAGCTCAGTATTTTTCAATTTTTAAACTTTAAAAATCTATCAAAATTTTTCTATTGATTCAATTTTTACGATATTTTCAGGGTCAATGTGAAATTTTATGCTCTTTCCAATAAACCGAATATAATATTTTAGACAAACGTTTTTTTTTTAATTCACGCGCCCCCCATTTACAAGTGTCTATTAAAAAGTAAATAATTAATTTACTCACCAAAGTTTTATATATCACAAATTGAAGATAAAAGATCAATAAATAATATATTCAAATTCAAAACAAAGTAGTGTTTTGAGAAATTTACCTGTAAAGTCCGAAGTTTAAAACCTTTTTTTTTTAAAATACGTTGTCTGTTTTTCTTTTTTTTTTTTTTTTAATGAAACCTTGGTCCTTGCTCCTTTAATTGAAAAAAAAAATAGGGCTTGAATTACATTTTTCGAGTAGTTCTAAGCTTGGAAAGACAGGGGGTCGAATTAATTCACGCCTCCCATTTTGAAATGCCTATTAAAAAGTAAATAACTCATTTACTCACCAAAGTGTTATATATCACAAATTGAAGATAAAAGATCAATGAATAATATATTCAAATTTAAAACAAAAAAAAGTAGTGTTTTTTTTTTTTAGAAATTTACCCGTAAAGTCCGAAGTTTAAAACCTTTAAAAAAAAAAAAAAATACACGTTGTTTGTTTTTGTTTAATGAAACCTTGGTCCTTGCTCCTTTAATTGAAAAAAAAAAAAATAGGTCTTGAATTACATTTTTCGAGGAGTTATAAGCTTGGAAAGACGGGGTGGAATTATTCAATATTTTTCACGAAATTTCTGACACACCTAATATAGTAATACAAACCTAAAGTTTCCTTTAATAAATTCTCCTGTAATTTAAAGTTTTCTTTAATATATTTGTTTTGATTTACCAATAAGTTTTGTGGTTGTCTTTCCTTGTCCCAGCTGGAACTCTCCGAGAATGAAAACAAAAACAAAATGTTTTGGGAACCTAAAATGCAAAAGTCCCAAGATATCAAAGGTGTTGTCTACTTTAAATTTAAAATGTGTAAATAAAGAAAAAATAAAAATGTTTGGGTATTTTTCGGGTGGCCATAAAATTTTGCATCAACTCCTTTCATCTAACATATAAAGTTATTTTGTGGAAATTTTCTCAGTCCTAAATAGCATTTAAGCTGATAAACAAAACCTTACTGCTGACAATCCAATTTTCATTTATTTTTCCCCCTTTTCATCGCTATTCAAAAATAATTCTTCCGGCAATTCTTTAATAAGGTCCTTAAAAAGCGCAAAGTGTAAGGGGGATAATTCTTATTTTTAACTTCAAGGTAAGAATTATCTCCCTTACATCTTTAGTTTTTTTTTTTTTTTTTGTTGTTTTTAATCTCGTTTATTTACATAAAATTTACAGTTCACGCACGCACACCGTCATAAATGTACGCACTATGACACTAACGCACACACGTAACGCATTAACTGTCACATTATCGTCCACACATCGAAAACAAATTCATTTTAAATACTTCTAACAGTTATCACTGAAGTTTCTACTGAAAACAAACGATCATTGACTTATTAATTTATATATTTTATTTGGAAAGACAAATGTTTTACAAAAAATTCGGAACAAGGCCATTAAAAAAAAAATGTAGGGAGTGGGGGGGGTCTGTATCTTTAGTTTGTCTACACTAATCCTAGCTAAAGTTCTCGGTCACCAGAATACCACATACACACCAGGGGTCGTCCTACTTAGAATTCCCAATCATTATTATTTTTTTAATAAATAACAATAATAAAATCTAAATTAACTAAACATATATATATATATATATATATATATATATATATATATATAGCAAAAATGGTAATTAGTAAAAACCTGAAGAAAGTGCTCAATACTATTGCAGAGCAAATGTTTGTTTGTTTTTTATTACCGATTTATCTGCTTAGTTACACATGTCTTAGTTACCGAATCGTATTAACGATCCAATACTTCATCAGACATTACAGAAACCTGTAATGTCTGATGAAGTTACTGAATCGTTAATACGATTCGGTAACTAAAACATGTGTAACTAAGCAGATAAATCGGTTATAAAATAAAACATATATATATATATATATATATATATATATATATATATATATATAATTTAAAGGAGATTAGAACAATAGTCTAAAGAGCAGAGTGTATTTTAATGTAATAGTGAAATTACTAGTTTAATTAAAATACAGGAAAGAAAAAGTGCTCGTTGTAATTTAGATATATAATAAGCTCGATAGGTAAATATCCTAGAGCTAATTTAATATTTAGTAATGTGATTGATAATTTAAAAATCAAATTATAATTAAATTAAAAATCTGTTTCCTAAGAAGGAACAACAACAAAATCAATTATTTGTACGATCGTTTCGGAAAACAGTGTTTTTATTGTGGTAGACAATAAAATCCAGACCTTTATTTTAATTTTTTTCCAGATACATCTCCCTTACTTTTAATGCTAGGTTTATTTATGGTGTTTTTTAAATTTAATAAAAACCCTTCACAATTTGCTGTTGAGGAAACCTTGTTTATTAAAAAACTATATGTAATAATTATTGTCCGTAACTTGATGTCTACCACAATAAAAACACTGGTTTCCGAAACAATCGTATAAATAATTGATTTTGTTGTTGTTCCTTCTTATGAAACAGATTTTTAATTTAATTATAATTTGATTTTTAAATTATCAATCACATTACTAAATATATATATATATATATATGGTACTTGTACAGTTTAATCAAGACATTAAAAAATGAAAATATTGAAAAAAAAAAGGTTATATTGTACGTATCCGTTATGGAACAAAGATCTCCGAACAAAAATTTCACCTTATTTCATCAAGTAGTGTTTTTTTTTGTTTTGTTTTGTTTTTTTGTTTTTTTTACAGCGAAAAAACAAATTTGTTATGATACTGAGCAAAACATTCGATTTTTAGAAAGAAAAGCTAGTATTAAAGATGGGGGGGATTGTCGGCGCTTTAAATTGAGTTATCTCCCGTGGCGTGTTCTAAAAATTCAAAGATAGCCGACTTCAACGCGCTTTCATAAAAACATATTTTTCCGCTATAAAAAAATTTTTTTTTTAAATTGCTCGATCAAATTAAGTGCAAATTTTTTTTTTCGGAGATCGTCAGTCCAAAACGGTCACGTACAATATAACCTTTTTTCGATATTTTCATTTTTTAATGTCTTGATTAAACTGTACAAGTACCATTTAATTTATACCTAAAAATAGAATTTTGAAATAATCGTTTTTTTCTTTTTAATTTCATTGATATGGGGTGAGGGAAAAAAGTTAAAAAAAAAAAAAAAAAAAAAAAAAAAAAAAAAAAAAAAAAACAGTGTTAGCAGGCCCTTTCAAATCCTTTCTTGATGATAAACCGCCCACTATTTTCCGGTTTTATGGGGGGGGACAAGCAGGTCGATCTCTAAATTATTAATAATTTCATCAAATGTAATTTGGTAAACACGCATATTAACTAATTCAAGCATGGCCAATGTAAATAGGCAGTTCCACTAAAGTCACACAACCTGCTTGACAATCAAAGATTGAATTGATAACATGGCCGCCAAAAGGTGACGTCACTTGGGAAATGCAAAATGGAACATCCAGGTACATCAAATGAAATACGTTTGTCACATTTTGCATTTACCAAGTGACGTAATCTTTTGGCGGCCATGTTATCAATTCAACCTACACTTGTCAAGATTGTCTTTCATTTTTTTTTTCTTCAAAGTTTATTTAATTATTAATTTTAAAATGCACTCGTTTTAAAATAATCCTAGTAATAGTCGTCTATTTCCTGGTAGGGGCGCCTCAGGCTATTAGCAATAAACTAACTCCTAGTAGTGATAAGTTAAATCAAGTCGCTCGTCATGTAAACAGAAGAATCTATACAAACGGAATTTATTCATTTCAGGAACAATTTTATTTTGTCACCATTCACCCACGCAAATCTGTATCGCATAAGAAACGCGGCTGTAATGCGTCATTTTGACACACAAATCCACGGCACATCATCTTTGCGTATGAAGACAGTGAACAGGTTGGGACGTTCTCGAAACAGGATATAAAAGGCTTAGCCCATCAAAATTATAACAGTCTAGACAGTGTGTAGTGACGGGAAGGACAGGTTGGGAGGTCGCCAATTTGCAAGAGGAATATCCAGTGTAAGAGACCGTGTGAGAAATTCCAGTTACAATGCCATTTTCAGGTTTTAAGCCGCCTACGCACATTTCTTGTAGGCAGCCTATGATTGGTTAATTTGTATGGGCCAAGATAATTACTTGGCGCCTTTTTTGTAAACATCCATTTGTTTTTCAGTCTACGAAAACCTCCGACAAGCGTAAGATTCACCAAAAGTCGGCTCCGAGAAGAATGCCTTATCGAGAATGGAGTGCAACAATTTCTTGTTTATTATCACCTAAATGTTTGAACTTTTCTCAATTCAATTAGAATCCCAAGGGACTCGATTTATGCCTAATTAAAGGCACCAGAGCTCTTGCCGAGAATACCATGAATCATCATGGACCTTTCCGAAGGAAAACCACGCTACCACTCCACCAAAAGGAGTTAACTACTGGCTCCCAATTTGAGAGGCAAAACTGACCCACCATTTTGCAAGGACTGTACCTGGACCAATAACCTTTCTTTGATGTTATAACTGAATAAAATTTGAGTTTAAAGGTATGGTTTTGTAATTGTGTAATTATTTTTGCCTCAGCGAGGAAGTATCGAGTTTGTGAGATTAATTTCTCACAAGCGCTGTGTGGGGGTCACCACTTACAGGTTAAGGGTGGGAGTCAGTGTTCACCAATTCATAATCGGGATCTATCAATTTTTAAGACCGAGGTTGCTTCAAGTTTTCTAAACCGTCCCGAATTTCGTCGGCTAAAAATCCGACAATTCATGACCTGAAAATTTCATCTCTCTGTTGCGGATATTGACGGTGTAAGACTAAGAAAGCAATCCCTGTCATCATGGACGTGTGTCAGAAGCAGAGATTCATCATTGAGTTTTTTGGCGAAAGTGCATTGAGAATGGTGGTGACTATGTAGAAAAATAAATTCTGGATCACAAAAGCTCGCTCATTTAAAATGATACCAACTCTTATCTTCATAGTTCTTTAAGTTTTTTTTAGTTAAAAATATAGGAGGCTTTACTTTTGAAACGACCTTCGCAAATAAACAAATATTTTTGGTTATTTCCTATTTCGGTCACATGAGTTAAAACTAAAAAAATAAAATACTGTTAGAAACTTGCTCAATATACGTTACCGTAACATAGGCTGACATATTCGGTGGGGTTTTAACAGTATTTTGTGTAATTTTTTAACTCATTTTTCCAAACTTACCGTGTTCACCAGAGTGTCCCGCCATTTGCAAGTTTCCAATACATAGGTAAACACTGTATATTTTTCGAGCTGAATAAACATGTTACATTAAATAAAAACACTAGAAAATTATCCAGTTAGGTAAAAAAAAGTAACTTTGATAACATTTATTTGTTATATATTTGTTTTTGTTTTTTTTGTTTTTTTTGACAACTTTTTCGAATCTATGTGTACAGTAATACAAACCCTGAACATTTAATACCTCAGTCACAGGACTTTTGCTATTTCATAATATAAAGAACATTCAATACCTCAGTCGCAGGAAGAGAGTTAATTAAGAAAAAGAACGACCAAATTGTAGTCAGCTGGAAAACAAGCAAACGGAAGAGAAGTCCACAGACGTGCAAATTTTGACTAATTTTTCGTATCTCTAGATTGTAAAACAAACTCAAAAACCGGAAAAAAAAAAAACATCAACCGGAAAAATATAGTTGCCATCTTTAAAAAAAAAACTACTTTATCAAATCTTTGTTAAACTGCATAAGCACTGAAAACTCAAGGATGGTTTTCCGAACAAAAAACGTTATTATTTCAGCACGGTCCGTATTCTGCATAAGTACCAAAATAAAAATAGCTTGTTTGAACAATGCTGAAACCTATATCAGTCTAAATAATTTACGTGACTGAAATAGGAATTAGCCTCTCCCTAAAGAAAACAAAAAATGCAACCCATTTCACTGTTAAGCTATTTGAAGGAGAAATCAATTGCGCCTCTGTTCAAGAAGGCGTAATCTGTTTCACTAACGGAGGTTTCGTCTGTTTGCATACATTGTGGAAGAAATGCAAACTTCAAATAGTAAAAAAAAAAAAAATGTTATCCTTACAGTGATGAGGACAACTTTGCTGCCGGCTTCTTTGTGCTGGTTGACAAATGCACATATTTTGTCATTTTTCTCGTTAAATTTATCCGGTATTGGCAACTGTTGAAAAAAATTGCTACAATCGACTTCCATGCTTTCTGTTTCTAGTCTTTTCGTGCCTCTGCCAACAGAAGAGTTCCAAAAAGAAAAGCACGTGTCAATTCAGGTGCGCGACCTTCAGGTTCGATTCAAAACACGCAGTCGCAGCAGGTCAGTATGAATCATTTCGCATTGTTTTTTTTAATGTGTTGCATAATCAATTTACCTACACAAAATAATTTATTAATGTTGAGTTAAACTTATCCAAAGGCAAGATTCAAAATGGTTGCGAAATTGAACTTTAAAACTCCCATAAATTGATTTTTACTTTTATAACGACTGTTGTTGCAATGTTACTTGCGTCGCGCGTACGTTTTCGTTTTTATTGTTTTTATTATATCATTCCCAGGTGCTGTGCTTGTATAGAAATTAACATACTTAAACAAAATAATAAAATAAAAAATAAATTGCAGAAAAAACGGTGATTTTTTTCTTTTTTTGTTTTCAATATGTGGTTTAAGCAAAAAAAAAAAAAACTACAGTACTTACTTAATTATGTCGAAAATATTAATATATCCAAAAATTACGAAAATCCATCGAGTAGAACAACTGCTATCGTATATTTATTTATTTATTTATTTTCGGACTTCATAGTTGTTGTTTCATTACTTCATTACGTTTCGGCCAACTATTCCTCTGGCCTTCTCCAAGTTGTTAACCGCGACGGGATAGGAATGGTGTTGGGTTGGTGTTGTTTCTGTGACAAATTCTACAATTATAAGCGAAGCCAAGCCCTCATTGACTGATTTGGCCACACACTGTCTTTGTTTAGACCAATCAAATTGGTCGATGTTTTTAACCGCCAGCGATGAGCTTGACGGGCTTTTTTTGTTGTTGTCTTTTCTTTTTCAGGCAGTTCCAGACATGCAGTCGCAGAAGAAGGAACCTGGAACTCAACTCTCTATGGACATGAGGCATTTGGGCGCCTTTACCCTTTATTTCCTTGGGACTTTATTTTTAAGACTAAATGATTAGGCGAAGTTATTATTATATATGTCTCCCAGAGATTTTTTGATTGTCAGAATTATGGACCTGTCATTAATGACAGTTCCTTCAAATGAACATTAATTATGAACTTCTGTAATGTCGACTCAAGTCGAGAACTGAATCTTTTCATCAGAAGTCATCATACCAACCCCTTCAACGGCTGTAATTAATCCGATCTTCGAACAGTACTGTACCCAGATACCAGTTCCTGATGGTGATAAAAGAACTTTTACCTTTCGAGGTTGTTAAGCAAATCAGGCATTTTTTTTTTTTTTTTTTTTTTTTTTTTGCAACGAAGAATGAATAAAATTTGTATAAAATTTCAGAGGTATGCATTGTTGTAATTGTTTTGTTAATTTTTTGCCATTGTCTTGGTGCAAAAACTTATGAGATAAAATATCTTACATTTCGCCACGTTTTTGGCAAACTAATGCTCTAACTGGCAAAGGTAGGATTGAAACCGTTATCTTCAGACAATGCTCACCTGGAACCGTAGAAAATCAACGTCTCTATCCACTACTACACCATGGATGAGATTACTAAATGAATAAATATACAAATTATTCATCTCAAAAAATTCCAATGAAAAATAATAATAATAATAATAATAATAATAATAATAATACATAAAACGGCTATTGTGTTTTTATAGTAAAAAAAAAAATTAAAAAATAATACATAAAACTGTTATTGTGTTTTTAGTAAAAAAAAAAAAAAAAAAGAAGATCTATTGCTATAGGTTACAAATGTCGGAAGCCATCAAAATGGCAAAATAGGAAATAAGTATGTCCTCTGTATTCACAACCTTCAAGGTTTTCACATCTAGGGAAATGCAATTTCCCCACCATTTTCTATAAACATTACTTTTAACTATAAATAAATTTCAATTTGAATTTTTGTAATTTTTGGATATATTACTATTTTCGACATCAGTACTATTGTTTTTGCTTAAAACCAAATATTTAAAAAAAAAAATTGAACTGTCGACTCTATCTTATCAAGTTCTAAAACTCTTTATGGTGTATGTACCCGTCACAGAACGAAGATGTCATATTCTAAAAAGTATGTAAATTGATAAAATATATAATATATATTATTTTTAAAATGTAATTATCCGCTGACACGTGTTTCGTCGTCTACGACTCATCAGAGTGGCTGTATCTAGCAAGATTCGAAATCGGGACCCAACAGTAATGAGCCTAAACCCTTACCCCTGGACCATTTCGCCGACTGTCTGGATATATCGCGATTTACTTAGATGTTGTTTTGTTTTGGTTTTAGCGATATGTTTTGAATGAATTCAATATATATATATGATTTTAGCGATATGTTTTGAATGAATTCAATATATATATATATATATATAGAGAGAGAGAGAGAGAGAGAGAGAGAGAAAATCATTTTTTGCGATTTTCATAGTAAATTGTATCCATTACAAGGCTGATTTTGAATCTCGATTGTTCGAATTTAGTTATCCTTCCTTGATTTATAAAATATGGCTGATCAAAACGTAACGTCTTGCTTTGTTGTAAAACTTGATTTTCTTAATAAAAACAAACCTACTTGATCAAATTATGTGATTTTTAGAATATGATATCTTCATTTCAGGACAGGTACGTACATCATAAAGTGTGTTTGATTCTAAATAAGCACCCACGTTTCACAGTAATTAACAAAACGAAAAAGTGATAAAAATACAACTCGCAAATAAATGTTACCAAAGGCAAGATTAGTTACTCAGATTTGTATTATAATCCACAGACGTACGAAAAAGTGATGAAAAATTAAGAAAATATAACAAGCAAATGTTACTTTTATTTTTTTATAATTTTGTTAATTTTTATTGTATACTTTTCAATAATGTCATTTCCTCCAATTTCATTTCATTATCGACGTTGACGACACCCGACGTTGCCCAGGATTGAATGATGATCAATAAATGTTTCACACTACTATATTTTTATTGTCACTGAAATCGATGAAATCGCCCATTTTTCAATCAAATCGATTGATTACCTGTTTCGGTGGGGACTAATCATAGAAAACTCACATGTCTTTTGCAGTGACTTAGCCCGCAATACATTATAGTCTACATTGCACTGTAGAGAACCTACAGCTGATCTTATAAAATTATTTTATACATAATGACTTGTATTAAAGTTTAAAATGCAAAAGTCAAGTACCATGCTTTAATTGTGCTCTAAACAGAAACATTAATTTTGAACATACACTGGTCATATCAAAGAACCTACTGTTGATTTTATATGCCTGGCCTTACTGCTTGTGTGGTGATAATGGCTTGAATTTAATTTTAAAATGAAAAAAGTTAAGTATCATGGTTCAATTGTGCTTTAAACAGAAACATTCATTTCAAACATGTCCCATTATGTCAAAGGATTTACTGTTGATTGCATATGTCAAGCCTTTCAGCTTTTGTGGTAATAAAACTTCTTAAATGCACTTGCGATATTAGGCTGTGTAAGGTGTTTACTTTGAAAATCGCCTATTCCGTTTTTTTCCTTGGATTTTTTCAGTTATTGAGTATCTGTATTTATCAATAACATTGTGCGGTCTTGGATATGACCTTAAACTATATCCAGTGGTGAGGTCCCAGCTTGTGGGCATTGGGGAGTGTGGAGCCACCCTTTAATTTCCATTGCTCCCAGGTCCACTCTGACCCGGAGTGGTAGTACCTGTTAGGGTCCCAACTATGGGTTAAATAGAAACCGACTTGAAAACAACAACTATATTCTATTAAAAAAATTTTTCTTCAAAATATTTGAATTCGGCATTAAATAACCTGAAAAGGGTTGATATGCCGTAAAACAAAAACAACCAACCAATAAAAAACATTGTGCATGATTAAGCAAAGAGTTTAAACAAAGATTCGAGGTTTTATTTTAGAATTAAATTTAGATTTTATTTTTGTCTTTTCTTATTTTTAGTGTTAAATAAATTCATTTGTAATATTTTTGTTTTTTCAGATCCAGACTCTCAGCCATGTACAAGAGGTGAGTTCTTCAATTTTGCTGTTTAGCCAATCACAATCAAGCATTGCAGCACACGTTTTTAAACTTCAAATACAAGTCAATTCCATGTCCAAGCAACAAGGATCAAACTGGAACCTTTTCAATTTCGGTATATATTATAGATATTCAATAGAAGAATTGAAGGGAATCTATTTTATATTTCTATATATTTCCTTCAACTTTGAGCGCATGGTCCAACGGGGTAAAAAATGACTAGTTACCTTTTAATGCATCTAAAACCAAACTTGACGCTTCTACACTATTGGGACGAAATTTCGGAAATCATAATACTGAATTTCACATGAAAACAATAGTACCTACATATTCGTCGTATTTTTACGATGATTATATCCAAAAATTACGAAAATCGATGAGGTAGAAAATTATTTATTAAAGAAAATAAAAAATAGAATTTGATGAAAACAATCATAAGACACAGGAGAGTTCAAAAGGGAGGTCATTTTTTGCATTTTGATTTAAACAAGATGGCGGCAATTTTTCGCCTGTTGACACGATTAAAGTTGCTTTGTTTAATAATTCAGTAATATTCAGGTAATTCCGACTGCATAATTTGGAAGCTACCATTGTAACTTATTAGAATTGACAAAAAATCAGTTGAAACCATTCTTTTTTATGTGAAAACTCCATTTATTGGCTACAAAATCTCGTCCCAATTCTGCAGAAGCGCCCCAAACTTCTATCTTTTCACCACCAATGCTCAAATCCCCACTTGGCTTTAATCAAAATGAACGGCTCTTGTCTTGAGGAATTACCCTACTTGGACAAACTTCTGGAACTGACCTGAAATGAAAAACCTAAAGCAGATCTGTTGCCAAAATGGTGGCATCATTCTATCGCTCCAGAAAGTATCTCACTCCTTATGCAATCCTTTACCAGTACAAAAGCTAAATTTGTCCTAAAATGGAGTACTATTGCCACATCTGGGGTGGAAGTCCTAAGAGTACCCTTTCCTGCCTTGAGAGCAAACAGTATCCTAAATCTAGTGGGCAAAGACCTTTTCACCTTCCTACTTCCGGAAGAAACGTTGCGAGTCTAATCTCTAAGCTATCATTATCTTTATGGTAGGTGCTCGACTGAGCTCCACCCTATGGCCCCCTCCCCTCTTGTAAAACGTTTCCAACAAATACTCGTCTAGTTATAACAGCCATCAACAATTTCCCTCTAAACGACAAGTCCATCAGCAGAGTTTCTTTTCTTGTGGGACACAATACTGTGGAGCTGCTTCTCAACTGACTATGACATGGTCATTTTGAAATCTAATGTAAATAAGTTCCCATTGAGCCGTGCTCTTATATAATTTAATCCCTACCCAAGTTCCATCATTACTGATCATGTTGTCTTACCATCTACCTAACACTTTAAATATTTGTCTTAGAATGGTTTCTGGGCCTGGATAAGCAGTGCAAGTAAAAAAAAAAATGAGTTTTATAAAATAAAATGCACATGAAGTGCTCTTGAAAACCAAATTACAACACAATTTTACGAAAATAAACAAATATTTTACTTAAGATTTTTGTTCCTTAGAAGTGCTGGTTGAGTTTAAATAAAATACGTATTATATACGTTTGAAGCCAAAACAGGTCCTGGATATGACCTTAAACTATATCCGATGGTGAGGCCCCAGCTTGAGGGCTTTGGGGAGTGTGGAGCCACCCTTTAATTGCCATTGCTCTCAGGTCCACTCTGACCCGGAGTGGTAGTACCTGTTAGGGTCCTAACTATGGGTTAAATAGAAACTGACTTGAAAAAAAAAAAAAAAATATATTCTATTAAAAAATTTTTCTTCAAAATAACTGGATTCGGCATTAAATACCCTGAAAAGGGTTGATATGCCGTAAAACAAAAACAACCAACCTGAAGCCAAAACAACGCATTATTACAAAATAAACAGACAATGATTTTGTTTGAAATTTATATTGAAATCCATAAATATATTTCGAAGCAAACCTTCATCTTCAGTAAGTTTTTTTTTTTGTTTTTGCCATGTTGTTGTTGGAGCAGAGAATCAGAAAGTAGAAGTCCGTTTGTTGTTTTTATAGTAGTTTTTTAAATCTCGAAACGGTGCGTTTAGTCACATGGGATTCACGTTAAGATTTTTGTTGCTTAGAAACGCTGATTGAGATTAAATAAAATAAAATACGTATTATATACATATTTTATTTGTTTGAAATTTATAATTTAAATATATTTCAGAGTCGAACTCCATCCTCAGTATTTTGTCTGTTTGTTTTTTTTTCTTTTTCTTCTTTCTTGTCATGTTCCGTCTGCCTGCTTCCCACCTGACTACAACTTGGATGTCTTCAAGTTCAACGTTAACAAATTCCTAATGAACCGCCCTCTTAGGTAAACACTTCATTAAATCTCCACACTAACGTACTGTACTTGCAATAACCCTTATCCCTGAGTGGCTTCCGGGCCTTGATAAGTGGTGACCACCATGTAAAAAAAAAAAAAGAATGTTGTAAAGTTGGAGAAAGAAAAGTTAGTAGTAAAGATCCGCATGTTGTCTCTCAGCGGTTGTATTTTGAAATGTCGCGAATGGTGTGTTGGCTACGCGAGATTAACATCAGGGTTGTAAGTTCCGTTATAGAAGTGGTAATTTATTATATAAGTGGTACTTGTGCAAAGTGTGAACCAGACGTAACTAACCGTCCACTCGGCTTTGCTCGAAACATGACGGCATGCGCTCAGGTTTAAATGTAATCTGGCGTAAGACGCCGATCAGCCAATCAATAGGCAGTAAAGGAGCAGACGATCTTTGGGGAAAATATTGAAAGAAAATTGTTTTTTAAATCAATAAATTATATATACAACACTATTGACTATAATTATAAATGCTCGACTGAACTCCAATCTATGGTCTCCCTTCTGTACAACTTTTGTAACAAATACTTGTCTAGCTCCAACAACTACCAACAATTTCCCTCACTATCTGTGTCTAAAACTAAATGAAAATTCCATGAACAGAGCTTTTTTTTCTCCTAGAACTGTCCATCTGTGGAACACAATACGGTGGGACTGCTTCTCAGCTGAGTATAGCATGGTTGTTTTCAAGTCTAATGGAAACAAGTTCTTGTTGAGCTATCCTCTCAAATAATTAAACCCTACCCAATTTCCACCTTTACTGATCATCACGATGTTCTCTCACCGTTTACTTAACACTCATGAACTCTTATCCTAGAGTTGCTTTCGGGCCTTAATACACGGTGACACTCCAATAAAAGAACACCAAAATCTCTATTTTATATCGCTACGTATTTTTACTAATCTCATTTCCTGTACATTTGGTTTGCTAATGAATTCTTTCCTTTAACGACAAAAAACATTCATTGCTACTAAGACTAAGACTAAGCTTCTTTCCTTTAACAACTACAAAAAGTCTTCTCAAATACTGATTCCCATAACAAATAACACCCTACTGAGACCTTGTCCTTCAAACATTTCGGCCTAACATTCACAGGCAACATGAATCGGAACAAATACATTGAGGACGTTGCCAAGGCTGCTGCAAAGAAGTTGGGCTCCTACCATCCTAAAAAATTACTTGCACCAGAGAGTATCCTATATTTTTATAAAGCTATTCTTCGCCCATGCATTGAGTATTGGTGCTAGGTCTGCATGTGCGTATATCACTTGTGTCTCTCTCTTAAATAGCGTCCGAAAAAGAGACTCCAATCTAATAGGTCCCACACTATCGGCCAAGCTCTAACCTCTGCTGCATCACTGCAATGTTTCATCTCTGCGCCTGTTTTACAAGTGCTTTAATGGAATGTGCTCTGATGAACTTGTAGCACTTGTGCTCCTTCCACGTACATACTCCTGACTAAACTGACAAGCAGCAAGATCCCACCCCTTTACTGTAGAGGTCAATAAATGCTTCTTTTCTTTTTTAGAGGTCAATAATAGCTTCTTTTCTCAGACTGCTAGACTTTGGAACTCCCTTCCCGTTTCACGCTTCCTTGACTGTACTAACTAGCAGAAGTTTAAATGTAACATGAGCAGACATCTCGTCGCTCAACTCCCCACAGTGCCCTGTTAGACACGATCCTAAACCTGGAAGACACGGTCTTTATTGATAGTGACAAGGCAAATCAGTTTCATTTCAATAATGTCCTTTCTTTCTATTTTATTTCAATAAATCGCTTCACAATAGAAATACTGCAGAACAATAAAAGTGAAGGAACTGATTTGCATGGTCATGTGCCGGAAGTTAGGAAGTACGTTAGCTGACTATAACCAAAGTTTGAGACTTCACCTGGATATTCAGGTATGGGAAATATATTTTAGATAGAAGGAGTTAGTCACTTCTTTTGGAAGAATTATTTTGTAAGGTTAAATTTAACAATTTTTGAAAACCGAGTAATGTTGAATAATTTTTTATTGAATGAAAATTAATTTTTTTTAATGTATTTTTTTTTAAATCAATTTTTATTCATTTGTTATTTCTGGGGCTTTCAGTGACATTCACCCTAATCATAGAAGACTTATATGAATGGTAGGTGAAGTACCATACGTAGCACTACCGGAAGCGGTGACAAGGCTAATCATTTCCTTCACTTTTATCATTCTTCAGCATTTGTATTGGGAAGCAATTCATTGAAATAAAATATAAGAAAAGGACATTATTGAAAACGTATACAATAAAAATTAACAAAATTATAAAAAGATAAAAATAACCCAATTACTTTTTATTTGCACTTTCAATACAAGAAGGAAAAGAACATGTATAGTATCACAGTCGTTTATAGGTGTTAGTAATTAATGTGTAGACGTAAGTAGGTATTTTTTTTTACAACCTTACCCAGCGTAGTATTAGCACCCCAAACCTCCTCATGTTAAGAACGGCTTTTGGAATAAACACCCCCAACCTCAAACGCCATTATTAACATGGGAGGTTAGGGGGAGGATTTATTCAGAAAGCAAAAGCCGTTCTTAACATGAGGAGGTTGGAGATGTTTATACTACACTGGGGCAGGTCGTAAAAAGTACCCATAAATATCCTGTGACCCTTGGTTGTTGGTTGGTTGGTTGGTGGGTTTTGTTTTATGGCATATCAACCCTTTTCATGTTATTTAATACCGAATCCAGTGATTTTGAAGAAAAAGTTTTTAATAGAATATATATTTTTTTCAAGTCAGTTTCTATTTAACCCATAATTGGGACCCTAACAGGTACTATCACTCCGGGTCAGAGTGGACCTATGAGCAATGGCAATTAAGGGGTGGCTCCACACTCCCCAAAGCTGGAGGCCGCACCATCAGATAAAGTTTAAGGTCATATCTAGGACACTGTGACCCTCGTCTACAACGTATCATGTTTCCAACCGCACACCATATTCAGTTGAACAAATAAATTTTAAATAACACTTATACTAGTAGACGTACCAACCAATATCAAATCTGATATATAGCAAACTTACCCTTTTATTCTGGAATACAGTTTTACAGATCTACGTACATTTAAAAGGTGCTTATGCAGATAAAGATTCAAGTGAAAGTCGCATTCCAAATAAAAACTATTTGATATACTTACGTATCGAGCAAAATAAATATCCTCACCAAAAATTAGGAAAAAGCATCGAGTAGAATTTTAATTAGAATAAAAAATTTTATCAAAAATTGCAGTTTTATCGTATCGTATTTGAAGACTTATGTAAAACCAGGGGAGATAATTCGCTTTGTCATTTCTCTTCATGCAAAATATAATGAAATCGATTTTTACTTTTAATTAAAATTCCATTCGGTAATTTTTACTAATTTTTGGTGAGGATATTTATTTTTTCCTGATACGCGAGGGTTTGATGAAAATGTTTCTGTGAAACGAACAGAATTTGAATTTGGCACACCCAGGTTTTCAGTCCATGTCATTAACCACTAAGCCACCGTCACCTCCCAATATTCTTCTGTTGTGCGGACACACACACCCTTATAATCACTAAGATGGACTTATCCATTAGCCATATAAGCAGCAAGTATAGACCGCTCAATGAGAGCTATCCGGATGTCGTACAGAGACGACTCCCCACGGACTTACTAATCTTCCTGTATAACTAACCCTGTTCTGGATGTAAATGTTCATCGTATTCTCACCAGTCGTCGTGTTTTAATACTTTCACCTTTCCCGACTCCACTACATCTTCAAATCAATAAATTGTACTGTTTTAATCGACAGGACAACCTAATTTGATCTTGGAACAATTTATTTTGAAACGGGTAAATTAGAATTGTTTATCTTAGCAAAGTCAGATCAATCACCATTTGTACTGATTGACTGATCACATTTTTTTTTTATGTGTGAAAGTTGACAACGTACGTCCAAACATGAATACCTTAGCGTATTATTATACAGATACTGAATATAAATGCTTTGCTTTTCTTTCTTTTTTTTTTTTTTCAGGTGTACACAGTCGATTCTGCGTTTTGTGGTAAGACTCCTTTTTTTATATTTATACTAACTCTACTTACCCGGCGTTGCCTAGGATTTATTAAATGTAATTTTAGTTTCAATTAAAAATTAAGAAAACAAAATGCGATGGGTGGGGTGAGGGGTGGGGGTTCTTGTAAGAGAGATAACTCCTGTTTTAACCTTCAGGTTAAAAATAGGATTTTATTTCCTTTAATTTTTTGGCTTTTGAAGTCATCTTTTAAAAAAACTGTTTCCATTGTAAGGGTTTTCTATGCCGGAATAAGTATTTTCAGAAATCTAAAGCAAATTACGTTTTTCAGGTGTAAAGAACATGCTGAAATGATGCAAAGAAAGAAATTGCTAGTTAGAATCAAATATCGATTTCTCAGATACATTACTATCTAGGTCCTTGAAAATCTGATCAACTTGATCTTACATATTAGGTTGTATCTAAATATTTGATTGGATAAAACATCCAACTATATATATATATATATATATATATATATATATATATATATATATATGTGTGTGTATGTATGTATATCCCCCAAACCTCTGGTCTTCATGAAGAGGAGACTAACACTTGCTACTTCAAATGATCTGAAATAACAGCAAAGGGAGACTTGATTCCAAATATTTCTTATGTTATATCTTCCCTTTTGCAAATAGGCTACGATTATGAATATCTCCAGTATCCAAAAAACTTCATACACTGTGAAATTGATTTTATGTATGAAAACCAAAGAGGGGAGATATAACATATGAGAAATGTTTGGAATCAAGTCTTCTCTTGTTGTTATTTCAGATCATTTGAAACCATAGCAGCAAGTTTTAGTCTACCCTCCATTAAGGTCATAGGTTTTGGGGAAATATCAGATATTTTGTAATTCATATGCAAAACTAGGAAAATAAATGACTATGATTGAAACATTTTATGACTGTAAAAAAGTGCCAAAAATGGGCTCTGGATGATGGATGATCTCCTTAATGTACGACTTTAATGGAAAATGTCACATGGTCCACTACACAATTCAGGTCATTAACTTTCCAACGAGCCTTCATCTGTTAAATTCTGATTAATAGTCACTGAGATTTGAACCTTATAAAATTGCCAAAAAAAGTGGTATATGTGAATATATCTATACTTGTAGCCACGTTGAATATTGAAATGCTCATATCTTTGGTTCTATGGGACGAAATTACATGAAAATTTGCAGGCTTTTTGAAGATTATAATACTATTCTATGCTTAAAATATTATGACAATTGCCAAAAAAAGAACCTATATTTTCAAAGCAATAAAATATGCCCAAATTTGCCTACATTTGTATATATAGTGTCCTGGCAGGCTTGCTTCAGTTTTGCTGCTTTGGTTGTCTCCCCTGTGGCCTTGCCAGGCCGTGTGTGTGTTAACTATTTTTAAGTAATGGTTTTTATCTGTTTGGTTTTACATATAATTTGTTTAAGGATAGTCTATCATCTGGCAGGGTTAAAATGTTAGCCCAGCCAACTATGGGAACGACAGAATAAAAACAGAATAATCAACATAATATTTACAGTGATGATGAGACATGATGCCATTAAAAATACATATCAATTAAAAATAATATTAATGGGTCTGCTATTATTTATTATTTTAATTCTTTGTGTTTATCTTAGGGTACTGATCTTAATTTTATTTTTGGTTCAGAAGCGAAATCAGTCTCTGACTTTGAATGGTTTCTGGCGCCAAATGTCAACTGCGGATGGAGAAGCGGACGTCATCTTCCAGAGTTTGGGAGGTAAAGGAATCATCACTTTAAATCGTCCCAAAGTTCTTAATGCCCTCAATTTGTCGATGATTCGAAAGATCTACCCTCAAATGTTGGTGAGTTTTCTGACTTGTTTCCTAAGATGGCGGTCTTATCACAGCCTATGTCGATTATTGATAATCACTAAAAAATCGAAAATTAAACAAGATACTTGGTAGAATATTGCATTTTTGCACAACTGGTGACATTTATTGGATGTGTTTCTACTAATATTTTGTTTAATTTTCGATTTTTAAGCGATTATCCAGGATTGACATAGCTGTAAGGAGACCACCATTGTTTTTTTTTATTCTTATTCAATATTGATGCTACTTTTGTTTTGAAGTAAATAAATGCTTTTAAATAAGTTAAAATACAAAAACACTTATCTCAATAGGTAAAAGAGTGACTTATCTTGCCTTTGGTAACGTTTATTTGTTGTATATTTATTTTTATCACTCTGTGTTCTTTATTTTGGTTTTTAATTTTGTTGGATCTTGCTAAAAATGCCTTAAATATTTCCTCCTGCCAGAAACTGTTTCTTTATGTCGGTTTATTTCCATTTTCCATTTGCACTTTTCGTTTAGGAATGGGAAAAAGATAGTTCTATGAAAATGGTGATTGTAAAAGCTGCCGGCGGAAAGGCCTTTTGTGCTGGAGGAGACATCAGAGGTAATTCTTTCTCTCTCTCTCTCTCTTCTCCTCCTCCCACTCCCACATCTCCATCTTTCAGCCTTGGTCACCAGAATTGTTTTTTCTTTTTATCTTTGATGGAAACCATTCACTCCCAAACTCTATACCTATTTTGTTTTATCCCACTTCAATCCCACTTCCATTTCAAGATTGACTTGTTTATTTTATCTCTATTTTTTTTTTTTTAGAAAGAGTTGGGAAGATCTTGATAACTTTTTTTTTTATTTCGTCTCTGTTGTGGTGTAAATGTCGAAAGGAATAGTGAGAAGACTCGGAAACAGTGAAATGAATAATATATTAATCAGAAACAATGTTAGTTGAGTGGGGACTCCATTCAACTGAAGGACAAGTAATGTTATGACTCTCTTCCTCTGAGTCTTCAGTCCAGACTGACTGGAAAGCAGAACCTGTTTACCGGAGATGACGTTAGGAATAGTCCACCATCGTCAGAATCTGTAGGAGTGCCACGCCAACAGTCTTTTATTTTCTACATAAATACATAGCCAATGTAATACATTGTGAATTTTGTAACACCCCAGATGCTCAGAGTGTTACATGGCCGTTACACTTGGACCGTGTTGTTGCATTTTAACCACTTGGACCCACGCGTTGTCTTTGTCACAAAGGAACAAACAAAAACAGGAAAGAAATAAAAATGGGACTCAACATTTTTTTTAAAGTGCAAATGAAACGCATTTATTCGTGGTTCTTTATCAGTAACGCATTTCATTATCTTGCTTTTTAAAAGTCTCTCTCCCCACCACCTCACACTGGTCTTAGCCAGCGCTTTCTTGCTTTTGTGTTTACACGTCCATCTTCCCCGGTTGCACTTTGCTTCTCCTCTTGACCACATGGTGTATTTTTATTTTTTCCTTTTCTCTCCTTCTTCTTCCCATGATGTCAGCACATGCACACTTGCTAATTTGCATATGTGTTTTAATGCTGCCGCTGCTGCTGATTTTCACATTTGATGCGCTATTACAATAAGAATGCACCACTTCATTATAAGAGAATTAATTGGAATTCCTAACCCATGTGAATTTTGGCAATAAACATTTACTTGTTTTTATTATTTTCAGCTGTCGTAGAAGCTGGTAAAATCAAGGATCCGTTATCGGAAAACTTTTTTAAAGAGGAATATTATCTCAATCATAAAATAGGTGAGTAATTTCTATCTTCAGTTTGAAATTGTAAAAAAAAAATGTCAGCAGTGCAGCATTTACGCAAATATCTAGATTACTTTAAAAAAGATGTAACTTTACGGATGACAGTCATTAGTTTTTAAGGATGTGTTCACACCAGTTTTGGAGTGTTACTTTAGGATGTTTTTAAGAGCTGTAACCAAGTAATGCTGCATATTGTTTTTTATAAAAAATTATTTTTAAATTATTGTTTTTCATAGACTTTTTGTGTCATCCACCTTTTATTAAAGAATATTTTGTTATTTTCTTTTTTTTCTTTTTAACCCTGCAGAAATTTTGTGAGATGAAATATTCAGAAATGCTTTCAAAATTTGTAACTATTCAATTTTTTGCCCAAACCCTAACCTGTAGGTAATATCGAATCTGATCTTGATACAATTGTTAATGAGATCAGACATGCAATTTTTCTCTTCTAGAGTCTACCAACCCGGACTTAACAACACAAAGCCTCTTTCTTAGAACTGCACACCTGTGGAACTCTGTTCCGTCTGCCTGCTTCCCACCGGACTACAACTTGGATGTCTTCAAGTTCAATGTTAACAAATTCCTAATGAACCGCCCCCTTAAGTAAACACTTCATCAAATCTCCACACTAACATAATGTACTTGCAATAACCCTTATCCCCCCTGAGTGGCTTCCGGGCCTTGATAAGTGGTGATCACTGTGTAAAAAAATAAATAAATAAATAAAAATGTTACATGATAAGGGCTGTCTCCTTTTCATGTAAGTATAAAAATAGAGAGATTAGTTAAAATGAAAATAAAATGAGAGAAAGCAGAAATCGAACCCTGGACATAAGTTTTAAAGAACAATAGGTTTAAATGGAATGTCCAGTAAATTGTTAATTCGAATGAAATAAATAATAAATAAACTATTCAATTGTTAAAAGAATGTGGATAATAAAATATTGGTTAAATAAATTAGATATGTAGGTTGAATTCCTTTGTGAAAATAAAGAAAAAATAGGTTATTGAAAAATCAGAATGTTCGGGAAACGTGCAAGTCCACACATGTTGATGGCACGTGAATTTTAGTCACGTTGGCCGGACATGCATGGATTTCTCAATATAGGAAGTGAGAGTTAGTTAGTTAGAGAGTTAGTCAGTGAGAAACTCAAAGAGGGTCTGGGAATTCGAACGTCTAGGAAGCGAGACGGTCACTTTGAAACTAAAATGTGAAGCTTTGAATTCTTGATGAGAAAACCACGGCCGGTTGTGAAGAAATAAACGCATCATGTGTTTTGATAAAACGTCATCTTGTGTTTGTGATTCTTACAAAAAGGTAAAGTGAATTGTTATTATATGTCTGTGTTATACAATGTCTTAACATACACATCTCATATCCACAATGTGAATCTACATCTCATGTCTACACAATGTCTGAACAGTGAACACTATCTCATCATTCTTAGAGCTTTCTTCTTCTACACGTCTAAGGAATGAACAAGTCCTGCTTTTTTTTAGAACCGGGCAACACCAGACGCTCCTTCCCCCCCCCCCCAGTTTAACTATAAAATAGACATTTTGTTCCAATTACTGTAAAAAAAAATCTTAAAACCATCTATAGCAACACATTAAAGGCCGTAAATGACAAAGTTCTCTCTGGTTCTCTCTCCTCTGATCTTGAGCACGTGGTACAGTGGAGGAAGAGGTGGCTGGTTACTTTTAATGCATCCAAAACCAAGCTTCTATCTTTACGTCATCAATGCTCTGATCCCTATTTGGCATCAATTGAAATGGATAGCTCTCGTCTTGGGAAGGCTTCATGTTTTGACAAGCTTCTGGGTTTGACCTTTATTCCTTATCTGAAATGGAACACATACATCAGGTCTGTTACCAAGGACGCTGGGAAAATGGTGGGATCCTTCTACCGCTCCAGAAAATATCTCACTACTGATGCAATTCTCTATCTGTATAAAAGCCAAGTACGTCCAAGGATGGAGTACTGCTGCCTCATCTGGAAAGAAGCTGCTAAAAGCAGCATATCCTGCCTTGACAGAGTACAAAATAGACTTCGTGGCTTAGTGAGGGATGCCCTTTTCTCTTCCCTGCAGCCTCTCTCCCACAGAAAAGACGTTGCAAGCTTGTCTTTGTTTTATCGTTATTTCCATGGCAAGCGCTCGTCTGAGCTCCAATCTTTGGTCCCCCCCCCCTCGGCAATCTTTCATGAAAAACACCCGTCTAGCTGAAACCACTGTCATTAATTTTCCCCAGTCTTTATCTGTGCCTCTGTGCCTAAATCCAAACGTAGATTCCATGAGCAGAGCTTCTTTCTTAAAAGTGCATGACTGTGGAACTCTCTTCCGTTTGCCTGTTTCCCACCTGACTACAACTTGGATGTCTTCAAGTCCAACATAAACAAATTTCTGACCAACCGCCCCCTTAAGTAAGACACTCTATGAAATATCCAATACTACTGATTACTATGATACTATCTCATTGATTACTGTACACGCAATAACCCTTATCCCCAAGTGGCTTCCGGGCCTTGATAAGTGGTGACCTCTATGTAATAAAAAAATAAAAAAATGTGCATATATTTTCTCAAACGTAAAAAACTCACTCGTGAGGGGGTGATCTATACATTTTAGTTTTACTGGAAGTTTAAATGAATAAATATTTACTATTTTACTATTTTATTATTACTACAAGCAGTGGAAGATTTTTCTTAAACCAAAATCGAATAAAAAAAGATAATTTAAGGAATCTTTTTTTTTTTTTTTTTTGGCATCAGAAAGTAGGCACAAATTTTTCTAATACTGATTCCAATATCGGAAAAATTTTGATTTTTCCGATCCCCAATTAATAGTCCCAACATTAAAATCTACAATCCAATCACTAACCTATTTTTGTAAAATCTGTTTTCATAACAAAGGTATACATTTTATTTTTATTTCTTTCCATACTTATTCAACAGTTCGTCTTGTGTTTTGATGTTTAAATACAAAAACATTTTCCTTAAAAAATGTTCTTTTTTGCATTTCAGGAAATTACAAAATTCCATACGTGGCTTTCATTGACGGCATAACCATGGGTGGTGTAAGTAATGTGATTTTTAAAATAACGATTTTCTTTTTTTCTTTTTTAATTAAATGTATTTAATTTTTAATTTTATTACATTCAAAGGGAGATAACTTCAGTTAAAAAATTAAACTTTGCCTAGCGAAATCCAAAAATCGAATTATTGAATTTAAAGTGAAACTAATGGTCTCTACTGAATTATGTCGCAGTAATGAAAATATCCAAAAATTACGAAAAACAATAAGGTAGAAACTTAATTATTAATGAAAACGATTCTCATAGACAATTAGCGAAAATTAACTTCTGCTAAATTTGTCAAAGATTTTCAGTTTTCAGAAAATAGTTTGTTGTTTTTTTGTAACACTCAATTTTTGTTAAGTTTTATTTTGTTTGTTGTGGTGTGTACGTTTTTAACTCGAAATTAGTTATACAGTATTATCAACTGAAATACATTTGAATTTGAAATAAAATCGAATTTAATGATCATCAGGAAATTCATTTTTTTTTTTTTTTTTCCTTTTCTTTTTTTAGGGCGTTGGACTGTCTATACACGGTATGTTCCGTGTGGCTACTGAGAAAACCTTGTTTGCTATGCCAGAGACGGGAATCGGTAACTTTCTTTGCATTCATTCCATAGTCTATTGATTGCTAAGAGACGTCTATTATAGTCAGCTAACATACTTACTAACTTCCGGTGTGACTGCTACCGGAAGTGGTGACAAGGCAAATCAGTTCCTTCACTTTTATTTTTTCTATTGTGAAGCGATTTATTGAAATAAAATATAAAGAAAAGGACATTATTGAAACATATAGAATCAAAATTAACAAAATTATTTAAAAAAAATTAAAAATAACGCAATTAGTCTTTATATGCACTTTTAATAACAAAATGTTTAAAAAATTATTTTATTTGAAATTTTATAAGAAATATGTTTGCGAAATTATAAAAATACGTTGTTTTTTTTAAATTTAAAAAGTAGGTTTTTTATTTGAGTCTATATATGTTTATGAAAGTATAAAAAAAATAAAATTATTGAAATCAAAATAATAAAATTTCAAACATCATAAAACAAACGTATCCAATTTATAATATTCCCAAAATAGTTTAAAAAGATTTTTTAAAAGTGTTTTCAATAATTCTTCAAAAAAAAAAATAATAATAATTTCAATAATTCTTAAAAAAAAAAATAATAATAATAATTTCAATAATTCTTCAAAAAAAAAAAAATAATAATAATTTCAATAATTCTTCAAAAAAAAATAATAATAATAATAATTTCAATAATTATTAAAATAAGACCGAAAAAAAAAACTTTTCAATGATTATAAAATAAAAAAAGAAAAATCAAAAAAATGTCATTAAAAAAAAAAGTACATGCACAGGTGAGATAGAGATGTGAGAGAAAAAAAGCAAAGGAACTGATTTGCCTTGTCACCGCTTCCGGTAGCAGCCATGCTGGAAGTTAGGAAGTACATTAGCTGACTATAACCAAGACCCCATTTATTATCTTCCTTGTATTATGTTTCTGAATTTTTGAGATGAGAATTTAATTATTCGGATTATTCGCTGCAAGTCCACTAATAATCAGTTTTACAAGTATAATAGTTTCTTCCCTAGACTTTGGAATCCCTTCCGGATCTCTGCTTCCTTGACCATACTGACATGCAGAAGTTCAAGTGCAATGTAAACAGAGATCTTGCTGCTGAACTCCCTACATAGTATCCCTGCAACTTATGTCCCAAACAGTGCATCATAGTGGCACTGTGTCTTGTTTGGTGTGAAAATGCAATAAAAAATTTTTTTTTTTAAAGTGACAGTCTTCTGGAGGTTGAAGGTTCAATCCTCAGTGTAGCTGGTCATGGATGATGGAACAAAAGTAAGCTACTCTCATGGGTTCAACGGTTCCATTCGGAATTCCATACTGATTCTTGAGTTGGACAAGATGGATCTGAAGAAAATTAAAGGTTACACCATCCAAAATGTCGAGAGAATAACATGGAAGACAAGGACAGTAGTTAGTCTAGCTACATTTTGTAGGCATTGGAGTTTTCTTCTCTGTGTTTAGTTCTCTACCAAGGCTTGACAATTTAATTGGTTTATTCTAGCAGGGAGACCCGATGTTGCCCAGTATTGAATGATAATCAACAAATGTTTCACATTCCCATATTTTTATTGCCATTGAAATCGGTGAAATCACCCATTTTGGTATCAAATCGATCCATTGCTTTAGTTGAGGACCCATCACGGTGCACCAGGAGGAAGCTTCACATGCCTCCCCGCAGTGACTTAGTCTACAATACATTGTAATTGAAATTGCAATGGTTTGTATTAAAGTTTAAAATGCAGAAGTTACGTATCCTGCTTTAATTGTGCTCTAAACAGAAACATTAATTTCGAACGCATCACTGTCATATCAAAGAACCTACTGTTGATATTATATGTCTGGCATTACTGCTTGTGCAGTGATAATGGCTTGAATTTAAGTTTAAAATGCAAACGTCAAGTATCATAGTGCAATTGTGCTTTCAACAGAAACCTTTATTTCAAACGCATCCCTGTTATATCAAAGAACCTATTGTTGATTTTATATGTTGAGCCTTTTGGCTTGTGTAGTAACGAAACTTCTCAAATGCACTTATGATGTTAGGCTGTTTAAAGTGTTAACTTTGGTCAAAATCGCCTGTTCCTTCCTGCATCAGATGATCTATTGTTTGATTTATCAGAGTGGTCATAAGAATTTACATATATCCAAAGAAAATTATCTAATAGTGATAAAACAAAGACTGTTGGGCATTCATGCCTTAAATTTGGTGGACAAGTCAGACATAGACTGAAGTTTATTTGTACTTCAGAAAGGATTGTGAATTTTATTAGCAATTCCATGAGTGCTACCAGATCAGGCTGCCTGAAGATATCGGCTTCCTACCTTAAATACACCAAACATTGATGCTAAAACAAAGACTGTTGGGCATTCATGCCTTAAACTTGGTGGACAAGTCAGGCATAGACTGAAGTTTATTTGTACTTTCAGAAAGGATTGTGAATTTTATTAGCAATTCCATGAGTGCTACCAGATCAGGCTGCCTGAAGATATCGGCTTCCTACCTTAAATACACCAAACATTGATGCTAGTGTTTTTCTTTTCCTCCCCCTTTGCAAAACTCAATCATGTTCTGCAAAGTCAAAAACAAAAACAATTTTCCTTTATAAAACAACCAAACCAAACATTGTAAATAAATATTTGAAGATATAAAAAAAACCTTAAATCATAAAAACTTTTACCAAAATGGCAGGATTCAACACTAAATATATTGATACGCATTTATTTATGAAAAATGATATTAGTTATCGGAATCGGGAATTTAGTTTTCTTTTTTTTTTATTCATGTTCACCCCTTACAAAGCATATCGCCACTTGGACGTAAGAGACTACTATTTGGGGCCATGTCTAGGAAAGATTAACAAGATATTTGTTTATGTTACTTTTAAACTTCTGCATATCAGTACAGCCAGAGAAGTAGGCAGCAGGAAGGAAATTCCAAAGTCTAGCTGTTCGAGGGAAAAAATTATTAGAATAGAAAGCTTTCTGGCATTTAGGGACAACAACAGTGAAGGGGTGAGATCTTATTGCTAAGCGGGTTTGTCGGGGATATGTACGTCGAGGTGAAAAAAGAAAAGTTCATCAGAACACATTCCATTAAAATATGTATAGTTCAAAAATATAGTTCGGAATCAGTAATTGTGTCAAAATTGATAAAAATATTGAAATTGTCACATCACGAATATATATATATATATATATATATATTAGTGTAGGGAAGATTAATCAGAATCAGAAAAATTTGTGGGTCCTTTAATTGTCTTTTTTGTTTGATTGTGTTTAAAACAAAATCTTTCACTGTTGGTAGCAATGATAAAATAATCAATATTTATTCATTTTAAACTAACAATAAAACTAACATCAAATGTATTTTCACGTTTGAGAAAATATCTGTACACTAACCATGTATTTTACGGTAATCGGAAAAAATAATAAATTAATAAATTTATAGTTAATAAAAAATAGTTTATAAAAAATTGGAATCGGTACTTGTATCAGAATCGGGAATTTAGTACGGAATCGGTAATTGTATCGGAATCGGGGGGAAAATATTGGAATCGTCCCATCACTAATATATATGCAGAGTGATTGCAAAGTAACTCTTTTAAAATACATACAATTTATTTTTGAAAAATATAAATTATACAATTAATGAATTTGATAAGAAAGTATAATGCATGGATTTTTATTTATAATTCAATATAGGCCGCTTCATTATTTTATTTTATATATATATATTTATATATATATATATATATATATATATATATATATATATATATATATATATATATATATATATATATATAAAATAGCAGTAAGACCCGACATTGCCCAGGATTAAATAATGATTAATGAATGTTTCACACTCCCATATTTTTATTATCAAAATCAGTGAAACTTGATTGCCTGCTCTAGTTGGGGACCCATCATAGTGTATGTTCTTCAAGATCTCCTGAATAATTGTTTGGTCTATTAAGACAAAAGCAGCACTGGGATCTCCTTGCATTTTACAGATCATTTGAAAGTTGCCATAAAAATCCTTTTAGAATCATAATTTTTATATTTCTGAAATATTTTAGATGAGGTATGATGATTCATATTATCTGGATTATTCAGACTACTGTTTTCATATTTAGCCAACCACACTCATTTTAGAATTAATGTTGGAAGCAACACTTATGGGCATAATTTGATCTCTGAATTGGAGCTCAATCTAAAATATATTCAACATATGAAACAGTAAAACTTGTTGAAGAAACTACTGGAAACATTTGTGTATCAGGAATTTTTCTGTCTAAATCTGGACTCTGCACAGAATTTTTAATGGAACTCTTTATTTAATTAATGGGGATAACAAAGTTTCACTCTATCAGCCCTGATTAGACAGAAGTCCTAAGTAATTTACAATTGTATTTTGTGTGTCACCCGCACTTCAATATCCAGAAGTGTGTAACGTATAACTGAATTTTACCAAGTACTTTATAATTGCTCCATGGATCTTAGCAAGGACTCATATTGTAGTGGATAAAGAATCCAGAGTTTGGCAGAAAGATTCTCGATTCGACAAGATACTGGTGCATCTACTACTAGCCGCTCCCTTTTGGGTAGGGTCTAAGAAAGAATTTCCAATCTAATAGGTCCCACTTTGTCAACTAAGCTCCAGTCCCTGTCCCATCACTGCAATGTTGCATCTATGTGCCTGTTTTACAAATATTTTAATGGAATGTGTTCTGATGAACTTTTTTCACTTGTACCCCCTCAACGTACATATCCCCAACAAACCCGCTTAGCAATAAGATCTCACCCCTTCACTGTTGTTGTCCCTAAATGCCAGAAAGCTTTCTATTCTAATAATTTTTTCCCTCGAACAGCTAGACTTTGGAATTTCCTTCCTGCTGCCTACTTCCCTCGCTGTACTGATATGCAGAAGTTTAAATGTAACGTAAACCAACATCTTGTTGATCTTTCCTAGGCATGGTCCCAAATAGTAGCCCCTTACGTCCAATGCCTTGTTTGGGTTGTAGGTGAGTAAAAAACAAAAAAAAAAACCGATACGCTTGAAGAAGATCACGCGTTACATCGATCAAAACGTGCGAATAATTCAAATAATGCAGACATTTTTTTTAATATTCATTTAAGAATTAAATTTTTTTTTCTTTTTAGGACTTTTCCCAGATGTCGGCGGCAGCCATTTTCTCTCAAGATTATCAGGGAAACTGGGTCTTTTTCTATCTCTCACAGGTTTTCGGCTAAAAGGCCGAGATGTTCTTAAAGCAGGACTAGCAACTCACTTTGTGGAAAAGAATAAGGTGAGATTTCTGATTAAGATGTGACCGGATATGATGATTGGTAAAGCAATGAAACCAGTGGCGGCTCGTGGCTAAGATTATTTGGGGGGGGGGGGGCTGCTTCATAAAACCATGTTTTTTTTAATATGCACATTTTTAACTTAGCCATTTAACTTGTTATCACGGTTGACGAGAAAGAATTTTTGGATTTTTAATTTTTAAATTCAGATGAACATATTTCAGCTCAAACAAAAAAGTTATTATTCAAAATAAACACCATCAGAATCAACACACAACGCAAAACAAGTTTATTTATGCCAGTAATGTAAAAATCTTGTGTTCTGGTGCCAATGAAGTCACTGAAGGTATTTTTGATATCGTTTAGTTTTTTTTTTTCATGCAGAAAGTTGTCAAGATGATGCTTGATAAAGTGGTAATCGATAGGTGAGAGGTCTGGAGAGTATGGCAGATGAGGCAGAGTTTTGGAGCCCAATTCGTTCAACTTTTGCAGGGTCAGTTTAGCAACGTGTAGTCGGGCATTGTTGTGGAGGAGAATTAGGCCTTTTCTGTTAACTAATGCTGAGTGTTGTCAAAGTTTCTGATGCATCTCATCTATTTGTTGACAGTACATTAAAAAAAACTGTAATGTATGAGACCGGTCACAGACCAAACAGTCAGCATGACCTTCTTTTGGTGCAACTCTGGTTTCAGGAAGTGTCGTGGAACTTTGTCTATGTCTAACCACTGAACTGAGCATAACCAGTTGTCATAAAGAATCCACTTTTCATCGCAAGTCACAACCCGGTTGAGAAACAGGGTCTTGTTACATAAAAGAAATGAAGATGAAACTTCATAACAGTGTTTCTTTTGATTGTCGTTCAATTCGTGAGGAACTCATTTATTAAGTTTTTTGGGTCTTTCCAATCTCTCTCAAGTGGTTGGAAATCATCATATACATTACGTCTGATTCAGAAGCAAGTTCTCGAACAGTTGTGCGTGGATTGGCTTCGACTAAAACTCTTAATTGATCATTGTCAAAAAGCAAATTAACTCCTCGTTAATTTGCCATTCAAATTAAACAAAGATGGCGACAATTTTTCACCTGCTAACACAATTAAAAGTGCTTTGTTTAATAATTCAGTAATATTCATGTAATTTCGATTGCATAATTTGGAAGCTACCATTGTAACTTATTAGAATTGACAAAAAAATCAGTTGAAACCATTGTTTTTTTTATCTAAAAACTCCGATAAAATAAAATTTAAAAGCAGAAACTTTACAAACTTTTTAATATTCAGTATAACTATGTTTCGATGAAATAAAATTTAGAAACAGAAACTTTACAAAGTTCGATAAATAAGAATGAGATTTTAAACCAAAGATTTTTTTTGTCTTCTTTTCAGTTGGAATCGCTGGAGAGCGCTTTGCTGGATTTGAAATCTCCAGATCGAAAGACAATCGCTGAAGTACTCCAAGATTTCCAAACTCAGGTATGAATTCTGTGTGTAAAAGAAAAATTGGTATTTCTGCATTTGCTGTTTTCATGAAGTTTCTAGAGTGCGCCTGGACGCTTATGGGAATAACCGGAAGCGGACGATTGTGAACATTAAGCCCCTACAAGAAAATTATAATATTAAACAAGAAAAACATGAAAATATAAAAAAATAAGATTAAAGACATCTATCTAACCCAGCCCTAAACCCTAACCCTAACTAACCCAGCCCTAAACCCTAACCCTAACCTGCATGGTGTAAATTATTTTTTTACTTTTTATATTTGTCTATATATAACCCTATGGGCTGTGTCGCCTGTTGCCGGAGGCAGAGTTGGGCCGCACCTTAAAGGTAACTCCATTCCCGACGGCTCGGGGTTACATTTTTTAAAATAAAATAAAATAAAATTCAATAAACTTGTCAAATAACATTCAATAACCTTGCGTCTGGACCCTTCAAGTTTCCCACGACTTTTAATCTTCTTCAAAACTTTTTTGAGAGCATTTAACTCTGGAACTCCTTGCGAATTAAAAGTCTTTAAACTGGAGAAAACTTATTCATAACTCCTTGGTTTGATCATCTAGTTTTTATCTTTGTCTTCATCTTTTCTTCGTCTAGTGGTTAGGACCTTAATAACTATGCCAGACGCTCGCTGGTTGCTGGAACTCATCGCTTTTCTACTTGAACATGCAACTCGTGCATAACCCTAAGTTCATGTGGCAGTTCTGCTCTCATGATGGCTGGTCGGGAACACTACCACAAGGGTACTTCGGCTGGTCGTCTGATGTTGGACATTGAGGAGGAGGTCCCCTTTCACAAGCAGGTGCATCGTTCTCGTCTGCTGCATCTTGAAACATCGGTCTAGGGAAGAATTCATTTCACAACCATAGGTAAACAACAAAAGAAATCACAAAGGCAGTCTTTTTAGAAACATTAATTATTCAACGTTGTTACAGGTACAGTCTCAGCTAGGAGCCTTTATAAGCTTGGTAAATCAGACTGACTTCTGGGTGCAGGATTATAATGATTTAGATTAAGTTTTTTTTTCAGCCAGGTCGTCAGACATTATGCCCGACGACCAGGTTGTCAACGAATTTCCTCACTGACGAATTCTCCTGAACTGGCCAAAAAAAATGTCTTTATATTATCTCTATAACTTCTAGTTTATGCCCCCTTTCTATTTGGGGCTTTGTCTTTCTTTCTCTCTCTCCGTCTCTGCCTCTATCTGTCTTTCTGTCTCTCTCTCCCTCTCTGCCTCTATCTGTCTGTCTCTCCCTCTCTGTCTATCTCTCTCTCTGTACCCTTTACCATTACTCGAGGGAAAGGTTTCCCAAAAACCATATGTATAAGGTAGGATAAGTGAACCGGTCATCATAGTTAACCCTATTTCCAAAGTGATTTCACGGTCAATACAATAATTAAAACCACTCGACAGTTTATCTACTGTACTTGATTCTCTATTAAATATTATATTGTACCTAATATATAGTACTGATTTCAAAAATTTAAAGAAAATAACTTCAATTGCTCCTCTTAATTGTGTAGAGCTTCTACTATATTGATAGGTTTACTTTAAAAGCAAAATATTCTTTTTTAGCTCATTTATTTTTTAGTTTATTTATTTTATATATATATATATATATATATATATATATATATATATATTTAGTAATGTGATTGATAATTTAAAAATCAAATTATAATTAAATTAAAAATCCGTTTCATAAGAAGGAACAACAACAAAATCAATTATTTGTACGATCGTTTCGGAAAACAGTATATATATATATATATATATATATATATATATATATATATATATATATATATATATATAATACTAGCAGGCTGTCTGGCATTGCTTAGTCGTAAAATATGATATTTTGATTAATTTAGATTTCGTATTTATTATTTTATTATATTCAACCAAATATATAGCAATGATTTAAAAAGTTTTTTTTTAAAAATGACACTTGCGCCACCACTGAGAATCGAAACAAAAACGTTTACTTTTGCCTTTGATGTTAATGCCTGAGCTATGAAGACATGTTTGCTGCAACGCTAAAAATTAAAACATGAGTCAATAGCTATTGCGTTATGCATGCATATCTGTAATGCTGTTGTTCGACCCTCACCTCACAAATTCCAGTTTTTTTAATTTTCACATTTTTGCACTGACTTTCCCAGGCTAAAACCCAAATATAAAGTTTTGCATGGGTTTGAATACTCTATATATTAAATTTCATGTCTGTAGACTAAAAACTGACAGAGGAGTTTGGTAGGCAAAATTTTTTAAGCAAATATATATGTGCATGCATAAATATATATAAAAAGAGGTTTGTGTTTACTATAACCTTTTTATGCAAATATCACACAAGTATAAATCATGTAGAATATCTGCATGAATACAATTACACGTAAAAGTTAACTAAAGATGATCATCCCATAAGAAAACCAAAAAAAACTAATAGGGAATTAATTAAAATGAATGTTTAAAAGAGTATGCAAATTAGTTAGATCTTTTGCAGATGAATGCAATTCTATGACTCATATATAACACAGTTGTATTTTCTTTTTAAATAAATAGAAAATAGGGTTGAGTTCGGCTGTGTTTTCGTTTTGCTGCTGTCCAGAGACCGGCTGCCGGTCCCTGTTGGGCGGGTGAGCCTTGTTTTTATTTTTCTGCCTCCCCGCGAGGCCATTATTGACTGTCTTGTTTACGAATTATTTCAGGTTGTCTCTTTTTCCGACTCGACCGGTCTGCGTCTGAGGTGGTTGTTCGAAGTCATATCCAACGGAAACTTCAGCCGGGCCAACCGGGAAGAAGACGCAGAGGAGGAGGGTAACTTGGCCGGGCTCCGGTGCAGACATGTCTAGCCCGGGGTCCGAAGCCACCTCTGAGCACAGGATTAGGCCTTGGAAAAAAAAAATTCTACCGCCACGTGGTCCGAGTTCCGACCCCCCGCCTAACCCGGTTTCTGGCGTTCGTGTCCCCGACACGCCCGCCGGTTCAGGCCCAGTAGACAGACCACTAGGATGGATTAGTGTTGACCCCCGCACAAAACTCGGTGTTGTCCCCCGCACCGCTAATTTAGGGGAATCGTTTGCGTTAGGCAGCGACTCTCACGTAACTAGTCGTACTGCTGTTCCCGGCAGTAATAGTAGTAGCAGTAGATTTAGGCCAGCTGAAAGAGGTGTTCCGACTCGGTGGAATCACCCGAGGAAGAGGGCTTTAACTGTCAGCCCTCCCGCCCATGGGAGAACGGACCCCCTAGGGTCGGGAATTAAACCAGCAACCTCTGGAGATATCTCAATATGGAGAAGCACCGAGTCGGAACAGACGTTTTCGAACGGGTTGCCAAACGACAGGGAAGATGCCATTAACATGTTAACGCTTTTAGACGAACAGTTGAACGCCGCGAAGCAAGCCGACATAGAATTTAGTAGCAGCGACAGTAGCGCTGATGAATGCAACAGACAAGAACTGCTACTACGACAAGCGAGAAAGTTGCGTCAACGAGAAAGAAAGGGGGCTGCTCAGACTGAAAGAGAGAATGGGGCAGCTAGTGCCACAGCCACAAAAGAACCGGCACTGACCCCTAAACCGTCGTCCCCAAGGGAGAAGCCGGGAGAGTGGCCGACGTTGCCAGGGAGTTCACAAACAATAGACTCGTCCGGTTCTATTATTGCCCCGGGACAGAAATCACCGCTGTTAACAGTGTCACAAACGATAATATCAACACCGCAGACGGCCGCGGCGGCAGTGGTAAAAGACTGGGGCCCCCAGTCGCAACTAACTCCCGGGGATTACCGCCGGTTATTCGATACAAAATATAAGGATTTGACCGACGGAAATGTTATTAGAGTAGAACCGAAAACTATGAAAGAACTTTCAAAGAGAATAATATCGTTAGTCTCCATAGACACAAAGAAACGAGCGCTAACCGGTGTGCCGAAAGACGACATGGCGAAAATTCTGGGGGAATTAAATATCCCCGCAACCTATATCTGCCGTAGAAGCTATGCAGTGTGGGATTTACTACTGCCCAAAGAGGAAGACGCCGCCAATATTTTCAAATCGGAACACACGTGGCGACATATTCGACTTAAGCCGGAATATTTAAGTAAGACGCGGACGAACGTGTCTATTTTGGGAGTCCCCTGTATTCTCGGCCCTGAGCAATTAGGGGCCTTTATGAGTCAATATGGGGACGTAGAGTCCGTCATTCCTGTCCGTGGTCCCCGTAACCTTATGGTAGGGGACTACAACCTAAAAATGCGTGTTGACAAGGAAGGATTACAAAACATCCCCCCCATGCTCAGGTGCGACATATGGTCGATGAGCATTATAGTAGAAGGTCGCAGGCCCCACTGTTGGAATTGTCAACAGCAGGGCCATATGGCACGGGAATGTCCGAAAAGAAACCCACAGACAGTAGTAGTAGTAGCAAAGCCGGCGGCAGTGGTACCAGCAGCCCCTGAGAAGCTAACCGGAGGGGGCAAAGAAGCAACAACGTCGGACGGCTGGACTACAGTGGTAAAGAAGAATGGCAGAACCACCAAGACCCCCTCCACAAGAGAGCAGCCCCCTGAGGTACAAGGTCAGCCGGTTCCCACAGTGTCGTCAACGGTCTCTTCCACCAACGTTACCACTAAAGAAGTTGTTAGCGGCCAGAAAAGAATGCATCCGGTCTCCTCGTCTGACTCAGAAGGGGAGCACAATAAGGAAACGGCTACTGTGATAGAGTACCAAGTGCCGAAAAAGGAAACTAAAAAGAAGGCGAGAAAAAACAAGGAGGCAGGGTCCCGTTCCCCGTCCCCTATGAATGTAGAGAAGACTGTCTCTACGGTGCAGCCACCCAAAACCCCTACCCTAACCTCATCGGCTGAACCAAAATCCCCATCCCTTTTCGATACCCCCCCAACCGGTGCCCGCTCGTTGTCCCGGGAGAAGCCGGCGACAAAAACCAACAGCGGTAGAAGAGCCGCCTCTGTATCTCCTGTAAGGAGTGAAAAGACGAAAAAGCTCCCCTACCTTCCTGGAGACCGGATTTGCGAAGTAGACCCCCTTCACGCTGACACGTATATAACACAGCGCCATAGAGGCCTGATTAAGCCGCTTAGAGAAATGAAAATAATCGACGGGAAAAGTGTTACCAACCCTAAAAACTTCCCAGACGCCCCCCTAGTCATGACCTTTGTGCGCCATACAAAAACTGGACGCACGAAGGCCATGTGGAATATGATCGACGACGCCAGGGGGGCGATTCCAGATTTAAAGTTGGTGGAAGAGAGGCATGACTCCCTCGATCAGCTGGCGCCGAGATGCGAAGGTAGGGTTCCTATTTACGTCCACCCTTGTTTGTATAGGGCCCTTAAATTAACGTTTCCCCTGGATGTCGGAGGTATTGCGCGAGACGGACGAGTAACGTCCGAGTTGCTTTCGGGCAACCTCGCCCAGTCCTGCGGCACCCTTTCTAGCAAAGACTTTAGGTCGGTGGTTGCGGATATCTAGACACAATGGCCACGTCCTTGAGCTTGTGTAGTTTGGACGTTAGGGGCATGAGGTGCCGAAGCAAAGCCGCTAGGGTACTGAGGGACCTCATGTCGATGAATATAGATGTGGCTGCGTTACAGGAGACTCACTACGATTGCGTTGACGATCATCGGGTGCTGGAGGGGCATTATGATGTCTTTTCAACATACGGTGATAGTCAAAGTAGGGGGGTTTCTTTGTTAGTTAGGCGCACCCTTTCTGCAACGGTTAGCATTGTTCACGCGGATGCTGATGGTAGACTGATCGTGGCCAATGTTGCCGTGGCAAATAGAGCGTTTCGAGTCGTCGTGGTGTATGCGCCCAATTGCGTACGGGAGCGGGTTTCCTTTTTCCGGCGGTTGGAGGTGTTTCTCGGGGGTTCGGAACGGTTAATACTAGTGGGTGATTGGAATGCCATCCTTGACCCCAGGGCAGATAAGGTGGGCGGGACTAGCGGGACGGATGGGTGTGAAACCAGTCTGTCGGACCTGATGGCTAGATGCGATCTGGTAGACAGGTATCGGGTGGATCACCCGGGGCGGGAGACGTGGACGTGGCTCTCTAGCAGGCCTTCCGCTTCAAGTACTTACTTGGATCGGTTGTTAGTTAGAAGAGGCAACATAGAATACATATCTTGTCCCACGTTCCACTGGTTAGGCCACTCTGACCACAAACTACTTGTGGCCAGGTTAGACTTAGATAGCAACCCCAAGTTAGCTGGGTACTGGAAGTTAAATACCTCCCTACTGGAGATAGGTGACTTTCGGGAAAGGCTAACTAAACACATACAGAAGGGATTAGTGGGGGCGGTTACCGGGAGTAAGTGGTGGGTAAACGCCAAATCTAGCATTAGAGACTTCTCTGTCAAATATGGCCAACGCCTCGCGCTAGATAGGGCCAAGGCAGAGAAGCGTCTAGAGGATAGACTATCCCGGGCGGTGGCTGGGGGGGATTCCCTAGAAATAGGGTTAGCTAAGGCGGATCTGAGTCGTTTGGCTAGCGAGCGATATCAGGGCCAGGTAGTTAGGGCTAGAATTAAAAAGATGCCCAACGAAGCTGTGAATGTTGACAAAGCCGAACGAGTCTATTCGCTCGGGCGCAAATCGGATAACTACATTCGTAAAATTCAGAGCCCGGAAGGGGACTCCTTAGTGTCGGCTCGAGGGATTTGCGAGCGGTTTCGAGTGCACTTTGAAGATCTCTTTGCGCAGCTGTCCAGGCTCCGCGTCCAGGAGTTTGGCAACTATTTGGCTGGATCGCCCCGCCTGGAGGCGGCCCGAGCGGCTGGTTGCGATGGTCGGGTTACAGAGTGTGAGGTCATAGCTGCTATGAAGCAGGTCGCCTATAACAGATCACCAGGACTGGATGGACTACCCTATGAACTTTACTTGAGGATGTCGCACATGTTTGTTCCGATTCTGACGGGTGTGTTTAACCACTGGTTTGACACGGGATCTATCCCGAGTCAGGTTACCAAAGGAGTGGTCACACTTCTGAAGAAGAACAACACACATGTTGGGGGGATAGATGATTTTAGGCCAATCACGTTGCTGAATACGGATTTAAAAATCCTGGCCCGAGTGCTGGCGAATCGTTTGCAGATTGTTATCGCTGACTTGGTCGAACCGGATCAGAATTACGCTGTGAAGGGAAGATCAATTCAAAATAATTTGCATTTGATACATACAGTCATAGAAAATTTAGAAGACGACACTGAAGCCGCGCTGATTAATTTGGATCAGTCCAAGGCGTTTGATAGGGTGGATCATCGTTTCCTGATGGCTGTTTTAGAGACCGCCGGATTTGGATCCGGCTTCTGCAGATGGATTTCCATTTTGTACGCTCGGCCGACGGCAGTTGTGCAGGTCAACGGGGTGCGGTCGGCGCCGTTCGCGGTTTCTCGGTCGGTGCGACAGGGGTGTCCGTTGTCGCCCTTGCTGTATGTCCTCGTGCTGGAACCATTCCTTAGGAAAGTGAGGACCAGGGTGGCTGGACCGGCCCTGCGCGGAATTGCTCTTCCTGGCGGTGCGCGAGCCAGGGTTTCCGCGTTTGCCGATGATGTCACCGTATTTGTTTCGAGCGTCGTTGATATTATTACGGTGATTAAGGCTCTCAAGCGTTATGAACAAGTTACAGGGGCCGTAGTCAATCTCAGCAAATCCGTTGGCCTGAGGTTGGCCGCTTGGCGGGGCTCGAATGCTTTGCCTGGCGCATTTGTCTGGACGGATGGCCCGGTCCGTATTCTGGGTGTTTGGTTTGGACCCGGTCTATGTCTAGATAAGAACTGGTCGGAAGTACAGAGCAAGGTCGAAGCGTCTGTCAGGGTTTGGCTTCGAAGGGGATTGTCCCTTAAAGGTAGGGCGGAGGCATGCGCCACTTATGTGTTTCCGCTGATCCTTTACCGATTGGCTGTACTTCCTCTGCCTGCGGTCCGCATGGCGGCCTTAACGCGTGCGCTTTTCTTACTGTTGTGGAATGAGCGACGGCCGCTTGTCCGTAGACAGGTCTGCACTCAACGTCTTGAAGATGGGGGCCTGGGGATGCCTGACCTGGCTAGCCACAAAAATGCCGAAAGGTTGGCGTTCCTGGGTAGAACTCTGATTGAGGAGTCTGATTGGGGTCCCGCGGTCGGTGCAGCTTTTCCCGACCTTATCCCCAATCATTTAATTGAATGCCAAAGAAGGCCGAGAGGGCAATCAAGATTCTTCAACGAATGCCGAAATGCGCTTAGAGCGATGCCAGGGTCCTTGGACCTTGCACAGCCTAGAAGGGCATTATATCGGGGATTAGTGGTGGGGACCGCTTCGGACCCGCTTGGGGAGCGGCTGCAGCTGTCGGAGGGGGAGGTTCGCTCTCTGTGGAATTGGGCGCCAGGCCGGGGATACCTTAACAATTCCGAATTTTCCCTGACCTGGCGATTGGTTAGAAACGCTCTACCCCTCAATGACATATTGTTTAGAATTGGTATGGTATTTAGTCCCTTTTGTCCACGGTGCGACGAAGATAGCTTAGAAACCGTAGAACATGCTTTTTATACTTGTTCCAAGCTCCGTGAATTCTGGGAGTATGTCAGTGAGGTCACGGCTCGCATCGTCCCCGATCAGGTGACGATCCTGAATTTAGCATCCGTTGTCTACAACGCAGATCCCTTGTGGCCTAGGGAGGAACGAATGGTGTTCCTAGCGACCTTGGCCGTAGCTAGACTGGTAGTGTGGGTTTCACGCATAGAGATAGGGCGTGGGGGGGAGCCACCTTCTCATCGGGATCTGATTTTGTATTTTAAACACCAACTTAAAATCAGAATCAGATGCGATAGAAGGAGGTTATCTCGCTCACAGTTTAGTAGGAGGTGGATTCACACTGCTAGTTTATGTGCGTTTGTACGAAACAAGCTTGAGTACGTGTTCCCTGCCTAGGCATGGCACACGCCGACCGTAAAAGCAACCCCCAGACCAGATCAAGATAATCCCGTAGTGGATCAGTCCCTTAGCTAGTTGGTATAAATGAGTTCCATGTCCCCAATTTTTATTTTTAGGTGTTAGGATACCTCCAAAGAAGCCCAGTCCTGATAATTTATTTTAGTCCCAACCCGTCCCGATGTTATTTTTCTTGGAGGTCACCGAATATCCCTTTCCCCCCCTCCTTTATTTTGTCCGTAGCTGTGCCCACTCCCTCTTAGGAAGTGCTCCCTTGTTTTCGGCCGATACCGGAAAACAGGAAGCATTTCAAAATCAAATAGGTAAGGGTGGGTCAATACTAACACATTCACCGTTTAACGTTTTATTTGGTTCATTTATTTTTTATTACTGTTATTTTTCTTTATTTTGGGGTGTTTTTAAGGCTCTCATTATCCCCGCCCATCATCCGCATATATCATACACATCACAATTTCATCCGCATATATCATACACATCACAATTTCCATTTTGTCATTATTTCATTGTAAATATAAAGTCAAAAAAAAAAAAAAAAAAAAAAAAAAAACATTGTATATAATTTTATTGTTAAAAAAAAAAAAAAAAAAAAAAAAAATTGTACATATTGTCATCTGGGGCTTTAAGTAGATCCAACTCCTAGAGTGAATGCGGTATTGTGGTGATTGCAACTAGTGATAGGGAATAGACAAGTGGACGACCCCCGACACCCATCTTCCCCCCCACACCCTTTTTGGCCTCATGCCACATTTAAAAAGAATTAGTTGCCTGTTTTATATAATTTTAACCCTAAAATTCTGTAAAATTTGTGATTTTTCTTCTTAAATAAATATTTAAATAAATAGAAAAAGGGGTTTTTAATATGAATATCAGTACACAAATAAGAACAAATTTATAAGAGTATATATATATATATATATATATATATATATATATATATATATATATATATATATATATAGTTCAAGTGTTTAGTAAGATTTAACTTTGTATTTCCAGAGCAAAACAGATGAAGATAAAGATTTTGTTCTTGATCCTCATCTGGAGAAAATCAACAAATTATTTGGAGGAGAAACAGTGGAAGATATTTTTATTAGACTGGAGAAAGACGGCTCAGAATGGTCGCTGAATCAATTGAATTTACTCAAGAAAATGGTAAGTCAAAATTGTTAATTTCTTCATCCTGAATATCAAAAACCAAACAATGGATTCAAGATCAATATTTTATTTCTAGGATAAAAAATATTTTTCTGCTTTTTAGAAAACTGTGACACATCAGATTAACCATTGAGCCAGAGTTAGATGACTTGAATTGGACCAGAGTTATATTATTTGAATCAGAAAAATGTGTTTGCAAAGTTAGTTAAATTTAAAATAATATAATTTTAAATAGTATAGAATTTAATATAATATGGAAACCATTAATGATAAATAATGGGAAAAAAACATATATATATATATAGAGAGAGAGATATATATATGTATAAGTAAATATATGTTAGTGTTGAGATGATTAATCAGACTCAGGAATCAAAAAAATCGGAACTTTTGGGAGTATCGGAATCAGAAAAATTTATGCCTATTTTCTGATGCAAAAAAAACAATTCTTTAAATTGTCTTTTTTATTTTATTTTGTTTAAAGCAAAATCTTCCACTGCTGGCAGTAATGATAAAATAATAAATATTCATTGATTTTCAAATACCAGTAAAACTAAAATCGATAGATCATCCCCCACAAGTGTATTTTGACGCTTGAGAAAATATCTGCATATTTAACGTGTTTTTACAGTAATCCGGAGAAAAATAACAACTCTTTAGTTAAATATTTGGAGATTTATAAAGAATTGGGATTGGAATTAGGAATTTGGTATGGAATCAGTAAAAATATTGAAATCGTCTTATCACTAATATATATATTGAAAAGTAACTCCCTATTCTAAAATGCATACAATTTATTTTTGAAATATAATTCATACAATTAATGAATATGAGTAGAAAGTATAATGCATAATATAATTCTAGCTGCCTTCATTATAAGAATTTATAGAATAAAGAATTAATGAAACATTAAAAACACTTTACAAAGAGTTAAAAGCGTATTTAATTTTCAAAAATGAAACACAAATTAAGTCGATTGTCCTTAATCCGCGAAGTTTCGAAAGAAATACTTTCCTTCTCATCAGAGGGTAGGAATTAGCAAAATGCAGAATCGGATTTTGCTTGCAAAGTGTTTAATGAAACTACAAGTAAGCCATAGAGCTTACTTGGTAAAAGTTTTTTAAAAAAATAGTGAAGCAGAGGGAATGGCGGGAAAAAAAAGAAAAGAAAAATGATTTCACATGAATGGATGGTCCAGTGAAGAGTAGAATATCCAATAATGGTAAAATCCAAGAAAAGTTGGTTAAAGTCCAGTATCCAGAAGTAAAAATCCAAAGGAATTGCATTACTGGAAGATATTTCGATGTCGTCCAAAAGGCAAAATTCCGTGAAATATTTCACAAATGGGTACAAAGAAAAAAAGAATGAGTTCAATATATTATTATTAAAAGAAAAATTGTGCGTAGAATGAAGAAATGGAGAGATTTCAAGACGCTTCTGCCGAGGCCGACTTTCTGAATACGAATAAAGAAACAGAAACGATGAGCAGTGATTGAGTTATTTTTAGAATAGAGAAGGCAATGTCACAATGACCCAGACAAAATAACATTGAAGTGGTGCAACATTACGGCAGAAAAAAGGGGTCAAATGAAATAGACAAGTAATGACTTTAAAATGAAATTATCAGCAGGAGTCACAAGATTGACGCAAATCAATTGCTTAGAATAAGTAGTCATAAGTTAGAAACAATCTATAATTTAAGGGCTATGAGTTTAATGTAGAAACGTCTATATCTAATAGATTGGGAAGGGTATTTAAAGTTGTGATTAAAAAAAAAAAAAATGATATAAAATAAATAAATAAAGATTTACAGGGGATGAAACAACATTTATGGGGAAGAAATTGACCGGCATCCACATGCTCCGCTATAAAGCAAAAACTGAGAACTGTACAAAAATAAATATATATTTATGCAAGTGTGCATGTTTGGCCAGTTTAGCTAAAATTTTCTCTAATTGTCTTTGAAAACTTTTCATTAATAATTATTGTTTTTCATCATTTTTTTATATTTTCATTACTGCAACATATATATAATTAAGTAGGTAGTATTACTTTGAAATCCAATATTTTCAATTTCGTTTTATAACGAAAAACCTTTTATTTTCACACAATTCAAATTTTAAGTGTTTACTTTTGTGACATTTTTTTTTTCTTTCAGTCTCCAACTTCTTTAAAAATCACTTTCCGACAACTTCTGGAAGGAGCTTCTAAAGACCTTGCTGGTTGCCTAAACATGGAATATCGTCTCGGTCAACATTGTCTTGAAGACAAAGATTTCTACGAAGGTGTCAGAGCAGGTGAATTCTGATTTGGTTTCTTTTAACCTCAACGGAGGAAAACTTAGCATTCTATTTTTGTTATCCTTCTTGAAGGTTAACATTAGTAAGTTTTGTGGAGGATTAAGTTTGTAGGGTTAGGAGAAAATGTTGTGGATGAGCTTGTTGTATGAAAGAAACGGTGGTAAGAGTTATGGATACATCTGCAGTTTACGGGACAGTGATATTTTTTATACAGTTTTCCAAATTAAATTCATTTTTCATGGTACGATCTTTTATCAAACTGTGAAGTGAAAGTACAGAACAGTCAGCAAAGCCCACTATCCCTCTCCCTATGTTAAGAATGGCATTGTAAATAACAACATTATTATTTCGACATGTTCCATAAACTGTATAAGTATCAAATTATGAAAACGGGAATGCAAAATATCTTGAGTCAGGATTTTGTATCTCAACCGGCCAAATCATGGATTGAGACGAAAAAAGAAACAGAACATCCGTCTGTTCATAAACGATAAAATAAATTTTAGACTGAAGTGGAAGTCATCAAACAACATATAAAGCACTCCGCGAGTGAAAACATGCAAGTGCAAAAGAAAATGTAACTGTTGTTGCACTATGATCGTCTTACACAGTGTCGCAGGTCAAGGTCGTCAGCACTGCAACAAAAAGTTCTCATACAAGGTGCCTTCAACAATTTTTTTCCGTATGGACACTTTTATTGATAGTACACACACATGAAACTCTCGTCCCCTTTAAAGTAATCTCCTCCAGCTGCAATCAACTTGTTGTACCGTTCCAACAACTTCTCGAAGGTCCCATAGAAGTCCTCTGTAAGGCCTCCAGAACCACTCTAAGACTGATGAAGAAGCCCAGGAGGCCATCTGAAGATGTGGTTACACACCAACAAAGCAATGTCGAACAGGTCTACAGTGTTTGCTGCTCATTTTGGTTCTGGCTACCCATCATTATCTTGGTTGCTGCGGACAATCGTGATCTGCATTCATCCAGATGCTGTGTGCTCTATAAGAGTTGGCTCAACCCACCCTGAGTTAATCTTGCTTAAGTTATGATAGCTCTATCCCTGCTTAGAGCACAAGGATATCTCTTCCGGTGTCCAGTTAAACTGCACTTTCCCATGTCCCTGAAGTCCGGCAATAGATTATATCATCTGTGTTTAATTATCTCAATCGAAGATATCCAGTACCCGTTTGGGTTGGATTTGCATTCCCATCGTGGCAGTGTAGAAGACTTGATCAGGAGAGAATTCAGAAAGTCTCAAAATTCCGTTTGATCACCTAGGTGGATCACTTAGTTTTAAAGCCGACAAAATAGTAATCCTTTGTGCAGCTACCCATTGCTTTCTACAAATAAAAGCAAACTGGATTAGAACAAGACACTGCAGGAGTACAGTTAACAAACACAGGTGGAGACAAATACTCCCTAATCTGCCCAAAATGCAAGAAACTCCTCCCCCTCCCCCCTATCAGGACATAGACCACCTGATCCTACACTTTCCAGTCACCCGATTAGAAGGAGGCTATGTGACAGCCCATCTATCTGGAGGTAATTTCTCAGACTGGCTAAAAGATAGCGGTATAGAGGTCTAACCCATGCACTACAACAACAACTACTACTACTACTTTAAAGGAAGACTATAACATCGGCATTAGACATGTAAATATACGCCAGTGGACCGTGTCTATCTAAAATTGACATGATGCTTTTTATGATGTTGGATCAAAAAATTTCATCTTGTTTTAAAAATATTTTTATTCATAACAATAAGAACCGTTGCTCTCTACAACTTGATTCCATCTGTCAACGAGCTTATAAATGCTGCGCACATAAAATTCTTTAAGCTTTGATGTGAAATATGAATTTAACTCGTGTTCAGTGTCCTCTCATGATGCTTACCTGAAATGGTTTTGTATTCCTCGAAACAAGTGATAATCCGAGGGAGGTACGGTTGGGAGAATATGCAGGATGGGGCAATGTTTCCCAACTAAATTCTCCCGAGAGATCTTTGATCAGTAGTGCTGTGTGAGGACGAACATTATCATGGCGCCTTTCTTGTTGACTAAAGATGATAATTTTCAGGTCAAAATGTGTGAGAATATTGCAAAAAAATATGAATTATGCTTTAATAAGCTGAAAGAAACGGTGCATATTCTCTCCTGATGACCCGATATTATCTGTATGATGAAATACCCCCCAAAAAACATGACTATATAAAGTTTACAAGTGAAAAAAAAACTAAGATATGCAAAAAACGATAAACACCATCATATACAAGGAAAAACTTAGATGAGGAAAGCCATAGAAAGATGTTTTCTCTCTTGATATTAACTTTATCCGAAACGGATTCCTTCACAAGTGAAAACAGCTGATAAACATCATTATATACAAGCCTATAAGGTAAGCTGTTTGTTTCAAAACAACATCTTCTGTTGTTCGCTTGCTTCATGGTGAGTTTCTGCTATTGTTCTGGTAGTAATTTTTATCTTAATATGTTGAAGCGATAAAATAATGTATAAAATAAAGTAGATTACATGCTCTTTCTTCAAATCGTCAAAAACTTTTGCACCGACCCAACAGAAAAAATTTGGTTTTCTCTAAAAAGCATGATGTTAATCTAAGACCGTTAAAATATATATATATATATTTTTTTTTTTTTACATGGTGGTCACCACTTATCAAGGTCCAGAAGCCACTCGAGGATAAGGGTTATTGCGTGTACAGTAATCAATGGGATAGTATCGTAGTAATCGTTAGTATTGGAGATTTGATAAAATGTCTTATTTAAGAGAGCCGTTTGTCAGGAATTTCTTTATGTTGGACTTGAAGACATCCAAGTTGTAGTCGGGTGGGAAACAGGCAAACGGAAGAGAGTTCCACAGTCGTGCACTTTTAAGAAAGAAGCCGAACCCCTGAGGCGAAGTTTGAAAATAAAATCGGCCAGCCAGAAGTGAAAGATATTTGAAAGTCGTCGAGCATTACGACGACGACGATGACGATGTAAGCAAAGAAAATAACGTTTTAATTAAGCGGGGGGGGGGGGATAAAACACAAAAAAAAAATAACGTAAGGCAAACGAGTGATTAAAACAGAAAAATGAACGAACGTTATGTGAAAAATGGCTTAAATAATACAGGGTTCAATATTTAAATTTAAAAAAAAAAAAAAAAAAAAATCTCACACCATGATTCGAACCCAAAACGTTTAGATAATGAACCAAGGCCTTAACTACCTGAGCTAAAGCGACTTCTTTAAAGTTTGTTTGGTTTATCAACTGTTTAAAGTAAATCAGGTCACGACGTCATGACGTCATCTGACGCATGCGTTGTTGACCCTCCCCCCTGTTGAAAATTGTCGATTTCGGGGTGAAAAAGTTAACGTTTTTCTCGTTTTCTGTCTAGACATCTCTCTCTCTCTCTCTCTCTCTCTCTCTCTCTCTCTCTCTCTCTCACTTCATCTGCCTTACTCTAAAGACTGGAAAATGGCGTCTGGCTGTTTTTATTTTAAAAAAAAACTTCGATCGTTAATATTTTTTGTAAGCGTTTTTTTTTTTACTTCACATGTTTGGCTTGGCTTTATTTTTCGTTTAACTATCGTATCTACCTATTTTGAATGTGGTAATAACTTTAGTAACGTTGCCATAGCGTAGAAGTTCATACTTTAGCTTTAATTTATTTTTTTTTTACCGATGACAACATTTTTAAATTGTAAATTCAGACCACCATTAGAGGTTGCTGACGTCAAGATCACGTGACATGACTCGGTGGGTTTTAAATACAAGTTGACCCAAAATAAACGGCCGCGTGTATACTTTATGTAGAAGAGTTGGCAGCCGTATTTTTTGGGGCAGTTATAAATCGATTTAAAAATATGTAATGTTTAACATTAAAATGTCACTTTGGGGGGGGGGGCCGGCAGAACATCGATCAGTTAACGCACTTCTGATGGTCACTTTGGGCCAATTTTTCGATATTTGTCGTCCGGAAGGTGGGGCTTTCATATGAGACCAAATTTGTGAATTTTTTTGTGTCTGTCGAAAGTTTTTAGCAGACACACAAACATACATACATACACACAAACATACACACATTTTCGCTTTTATATATATAGATATAGATTATATATTACTAGGAATAATTTACCTGCTGGACTAATTTGCAAAAAAAAAAAAATGATAATCATGATAATGATAATGTCGTTCATCAAATTCCATCCGTGTTTGTTTACAATATCACTTCAGCTGATATTTGGGTTTGACGATGAATGCCCTGGAAAAGTCATTTCTGATTAATGTTTGGTTTTAAAATATGCAAATAAAAAACTGCTTTGCAGCGATTTTAAATAGTACCTCTTCTTCTATCAGGAATTGAATTTATCAATAAGAAAAAATTAAAATAAAATGGTGAGGTACATTTCAGCTTCAACACAAGATCATTCGATCTGAAGTCAAATGGTCTACCACTAAGCTATGCTTCCAGATGTCAAAAAATCTGGGTTTTTCTCTAAGAAGGAATTATTTGTTGAGATTTTATTATCTCCCTTGCCTGTGCAACCTAAAATATTCCCCTGTTAAAATTCTTTTTTTATCTATAAGAAAGAAAGACAATTTTTGAACCGGATTTTTTCAATTTTCGATACTTAGATGCATTTCTGTATAAAACATATCTAAGAACACTGCCGAACATATAAATTACCTTTGTGTGAAATTTGCAAAAGATAGGTTCAGCAGTTTCGGAACTTATTAGGAAGGAGCTCACACACACACACACACTCATACACATGATGATTGCAACGTCTTGCCAGACGAGTGCCACTCCCTCAGACACTTAAAGTCCATGAGCCCAAATGCCTAAGGGAGTATCTGTACAAAAATGATGTTACAGAGTCTTAGCTTTGTACGACAGCTAAATCTCTCTCTCGGTTCAAAATGTTGAAATCCAGCAACAAACAAGAGCAAGATAGCCAGCAACAAATTAAACTGCAGACCAGCTTAATGCGGGTACTGGTCTCCCGCTTTATGTTTTTTTAAATCAGAGATTTGCTTCTCCTAGAAAGGTTGCCTTCACCATGGCTTACGGGAGCCCTCTCCACCCCAACACATATATACATACACTCAAATATACACGGTGCTAGTTGGCCGTTGACCCCGAAAAAGGGTTCATTCGCCCTTTGAAAGGTCTTGTTTTTAATCCTTCAGGGAGACTAGCCACCCTCCTCACCAAACAAGTCTGGTGGGGGAACCAGTTTAGTCGCCGGTGGCCCGACCATGAGGCAGGTAGTACTGGGTTACATGGTACCAGCAGCATATGACATGACCTGACATACACACACACACACATACATACACACATACACACACACACACACACACACACACATACACTCATACATACACACATACACACACATACACTCATACATACACACATATACACTCATACACACACACACACACACACACAGAATAGTTTTTATATAATAGTAGAGATTTTCACCTCAAACATTGCTACTTGGACATGAAGAAGTACTAATCGGGATCATATCTACAGAGGCAATAGGTAAGGAAACAGGGAGCAAGATAGGAACTCCAGAGGCAAACGGTTCAAGGAAAGAAGCTATTAGTCTGGGAAGTAAGTTATTCCTTGCATGTAAACGAAACACTAAAATATGCACTTGAGCGACAACCTCGTATGCATATTTTACCGCAAGCATGCATCATCATTTATTGTTTTTAATTGTTTTCCAGTAATCATCGATAAGGACCAGAAACCTTTATGGCAGCCGCCTTCAATCCAGGAAGTCACGGATGAAAAGATCAACTGGTATTTCTCCAGATTGACAGAAGACAAAGAATGGAAGCTTCCCTAAACGATGGAAATATTTTAGAGACTGGGGATTTGTTTTGAGAAATGAAACTAGATTAAAAAATAAAAAAGTTTTTATTTGTTTGTTTTTTTTGTATACAAAAAAATGAATAAGTTTATATCGCAGTTGGAATGGATGCAATGGATGAATAAAATTTTATTGTTTTTTCTTTTTCGTTTTCTTTTTTATTTTTGTTTTGGTCCCACCCACCCACCCCTCTTCCCGACAAAGGGGGGATTTGACCTAGTAATTCACTCTCATTCGTCTGTTCACACTTTTCTCAATAACCACACCGTGGATTTTTAAAGAATTTTGCACAAACATTAGTCATGGTGAAAGTAAATTTTTGTCAGAACAGATTTTCCAGGATAACTCTGGTTGCTCCCCCGGGGGGAGGGGGATTATAGGGGTATATGACGAGATCCCTGGCGACACCAGATGATCTTGCTTTTCAAATAGAGGAAGAGAAGATGGGAGAGGATGAGGTATGGTTAGGGGAGGCCATGCTGACACTTGGTCAAGGAAAAACAGATGTTTATGAGATTCCTGTCCCCAGAGAAGAAATAAAATATTTCAATGGGAAATAAATAGTTATCGCCTATCACATCAGTGCCAGGGTGGGGTTTTTAAGAGAAAGACAAACGAGAATTTGTTCCTATATCACGGCTGTTATATATCTGTTAACAATGGAAGGGTTGTTTTTGAAATCTCTGTTGAGCGAGATGAAGAGTGGGGGTAGGGGTCACCGCCGGGCATTGTTCGACCTGGGGTGACTGGTCATGCCTAATTGGTAATAAGTGGGGACCTCAGTGCCGGTGGGGTTGAGGTCTGGTAGAGATAAGCTCTAAAAGAAAAAGAAAGAATAACTCCAGAAAGGTGGAATGGGAATTTCTGATTTGATAAAAACGATTGGCTTTTAAGGGTCCTTTTTACTAGCTGGCATCGAGGCGTCCACATCGTTGTCACCCCGCCTGGGGGATGGGGGGGGGGCGAAACCCTCATAAGAACTAAGTTGAAAAGCTCTTGTTCTTAGCTGGGATATTAATTAGAGGAACTTGTCATGCAACCTGCATCATGAAGCTTGGATCAAGGAAGTCGACTTTTAAACAAGTGTAAAACGATTTATGAATAATTATTTTGTTTCGTTATATAAAAATGTCCCAGAGTTTTTCTTTCTTTCTCGATTGCCAGCCTGAATGAAGATGCAGATTATTTCAGGTATGCCCTAACGCCAGATGATGAAAGAGATAGACTGGATCCAGCACGAAGCCAGAGTGACGGCCGAAATCGACAATGTTGCCACACGGACTTAGGGTCATGCACATTTCGCGTGCCCTGAGCAGCAGAAAGATATTTTCCAGTGACCAGTGAGAGTCTGGTCACCCTTGAAGAGTCCACCACGAGACAAGTAAGAATGTAGCCCTGCTGGGTTGCATCTATGGTCCTGTGAGCCGGGAGCGACGAACACGGCCAGAAGTACATCACAAGTATGCTCCCGTGAACCAGGATAGCGATGGATGTGGCCCGGCCCTCAGACAGAGAGGGTATTAGGGTTATAGGTAAAATTGCCCCAAATCATTCATCCATTCATTTATTCGCATTTTTCTCAATAACCATGCCTTGGATTTTTTTTTTTAATTTTGCACAAACATTAGTCATGGTGGAAGTAAATTTTTCACTCATGGAGGGGGATCCCGCATGTTTAGCTTGTTTGTTCTTTCTTTTCTTTTTTTTTTTTTACTCTTTTTCACCTAAAACAAATAAAGCATATTGCCACTTGGATGTGAGGCTGATGTTGGGTAATGGCCGGGCAATACTGGGTAGAAAGCATTTATCTGCCCATCTATCTTGCTAGGGATAATTAAATAACTGAGATTTGAATTGTGAAAAAGCAACAGGTTTAAGCAAGCGTACAGGTGCAGAGGCCAAAGGGGTCAGGTTGACAATCAAACTGAGTGGCCATTAAGTTGTACTGGAAGTAGGTCAATGAGAGCCTGATCCGATGTGTCAAGAGTTCCGTTTTGAGTAAATTAGTGAGTTGGGTACTAGAAGCCAAGGAAGCAAGATGGGTTAAACAGGTCTTTCTATAAGGGAGTGACTGTCCACAAGTGGATGCAGAGAAACGCCACAAGTCCAAGATTGTCGATTTCACTTCATGGTGTGGAAGACAAGATGCCTGGGAGCGAAATAAACCTATCTATAAACACATACATCGTCTTGTGTCTGTCTTGCATGTGTGCTTGTTAGAGCAGAACCCAGCTCCCCCAAGACATTGGTGAATCCACCAGGCAGTGGGTAAAAGACAGAAGGCCACGCAGCAACAAGTATGTCATTATAATTGTACTGTGAATTATATGTAAAATATACACACCCACGAACGCTGGATGAGTCACGGGCTGTTAGAAAAGACACACACAACGTATATATAGATAGTTATGAGTCGAATACACACCACTACTAATTGGGACCATGTCTCCAGGGGGACTATATGGAGAGTTGAACCACTAGATGTCTGTTCACATTACATTTAATTTAAAAAAAACACAAAACTATTTCTGTAAATATTAGTTGCACTCTCACATCTACATCTACTGTCAAGACTGTCCGTCCATTAGTTAATCAATTCCTTTCATCATCTACTCCGAGCCACAATCTGTGTTTGACTTTCTCAAACCTGCAACTCTCCTCAACCATGTCTAACTGGCATCTTTCAACTGGACTGTCGTTAAAACTTGGTCACTCTTCAAACTAACTTCTTTATATATATCTTTGGCGCGCTCTACCTTGATTCACAATCCTATTCAGCTTTCTCTTTGTGTACCATCGTGAACAACTTCCTCTTCATTGTTCTGCTGATAAACCTATTTCCTCTTCATTTTGTTATATTTCTTTTTCTCTTTCGTCCTTGTTTCCTAACACTTGGAAGGGAAACATCAATAGTATCACTATATATGATAGCGGGTTTTGCGACAGTTGGAGGACCGACTTGGATTTGTGACGGTTAAGGACAGTGTCTCGTTTTGGACAGTTGGCAGCTCAGAGATCTCCCAAGAGAGATCTGAGAGATTGGAGTCAAAGTGAGAAGAAAATCGCTAGGGACTGACATGAGCAAACGCTATCAATGGATGGCGTTTGGGGTTCTTCCTTCTACAGTATCTCACATACACGCACACACATACAGGGAATGCTGACTGGTCTGCTCAGGCATTTTTTGTAGGCCAAAGTATACCTCTTCTTGTATACTGGATTTTAAATCTCTACCTTCCGACCTTGTGTCACATCCTCGTGCGGTGGGAGTGGGGTAAACATTTGGGGTTCCTCCTCCTACAGTATCATACCCATAACCTACACACCCACATATACACCTCCTCACACACATATATATACACTCACACACACGTACACATATACACACCCACACACAAACTGATTTACATTCAAAACTGGTCTTGTGTTAGTTTATAGGAGGGAAATGTTGTGCATTTCTCTCCTAATAATTACTTAAATAAACACAAGGCCAAACGACATTGCTTTTAACAAAACAATAATAAAGGGTTTATTTAAAAAAGGCGAGATTGTATCTCAAACTGGAGAGAAAGAAAAAAAAGTATAAATGTCTGTTTGAAGGTGTCGTCTGCCATCAGACTGCAGTCATCAACAAGTAGCAGTGGGAAGGGTGAGTGGGAGAGGTCTGTATAGGTCGTTTGCTGGCGTCTCTCTGGCAGCTGAGATCCCAAAGGGCTAAAAATAGTCCTTAAGGGGACAGCTCAAATCAATGCGCCCTGCCAACCGATTGGTCAGTGTGGCCGAATCACTTTGGCACAGGGCAGTGATCCGCTTATAGTAAATAGTTTGTTAACTGCTACAATTTTATCAGAACATGATCACGAAGATAACAGGCCGGTCACACATGTTCTTTGTTTTGACAGATGATATCGTCTTTTTGTTACTTTTATCAGATGTCATAAACACTCTCTTTTGGTTGTACCCAACATCATTGCTGTGACGTCATAAAGTGACTTTTTGATGCCTTCCAGCAGTTTTTTTAGTGAACAATATCATCGCTTTGTGACATCATCCAGTGTGAACGGAGACAAACAAGCAAGAGGCAGTTTTTGATTTTTTTTATTATGGAAATCGCTCCAGACAAGAAATGAAGCCACTTGATGTAAGGAGCTAAAAAAAAAATAAAGGAAACTACTATGTGTTGGGACGATTAATCGGAATCGGGAATCGGAAAAATTGGAGCTTTTTGGGGTATCGGAATCGGAAATCTTTGAGTCTATTTTTCTGATGCCAAAACCAATTCCTTAAATTATCTTTTTTTTATTTTATTTTGGCTTAAGAAACATCTCCCACTGCTTGTACTAATAATACATATTTATTGATTTAAACTTCCAGAAAGACTAAAATCTATAGATCACCTCCCCTCCCAAATGTGTTTTTACAGTAATTGGGACAAAATAAAAATTTTATAGTAAAATATTTAGAGATTTATAGAGAATCGGAATCGGGAAATTTAATACGGAATCGGTAATTGTATCGGAGTCGGGAAAAATATTGGAATCATCCCATCACTAGAAACTACTACTTCAAAACTTGCCAACAATAGATGTTAGATGGAATAGATTCTGACTCAGAAAACGGCAATTCTTCCTCCTTTGTCAGAAACATCGCTCATGGATTGTGAGGATTAAAGGAGAAAATAAGGGAAGTGAGAGTTCTGACCTAACCAGATACGATGGTCAAAAATTGCCCCAGAGGTGTGCTAAGGGGAGCTGAATTCGAGCTTTTATTCATGTGAACATTACGAGTTAATACCAGGTCACCTTGTTAGTTAAAAAAAAGGGCATGTTTTTGTCTAGAAGTTATTTTTTTTTTTCAGCGAACAGCCAGCGAGACAGAGGGTCGTCAATCTATCACATCCAGCATCCATCTCGCAACATCATATCAACCCTGTCATCGTAGAAGCGGCTGAGACTGTGCCGTTGAACTCTTGTGGGTGTTCAAACCGAACCACCTAGAACTTCACTTGTGACTGGAAAACGGGCTACGCACATTAGGTTATAGAGTTGTAAGATTATCAAAAGAAAACTCAAGATCTACTTTCTGCTTTTCTTTAATATAGATTTATATTGCGACTTGGCACAGCTTGAGTTATACTTCTACCTATCAAAGATATATCCTCAACAATTAATCTGGCAAAGTTAGGACCATTTTTGAGTTAGGGATGACCTTGCCTTTGTCCAACTGAGGTATGGTTCTTGGAGGTCCGAGCACCTAGGCTTTATCTTTTGTCTTTAAGAGTGAATTATTTTATTACTAGGACAACAGAATATTCTCATTGTTTTGACTCTTGAGTATATATCCGACACAGTTAATCAACTGAGAACCACATCACTCTATATAAAAACATATAAGATATTAACAGATACACACTCGAGAGTCAAAACAAAGAAAAGAATATGCAGTTGTCATAGCCCTATTTATTACTAATCATTTGAGAAAAGCTGATTGGTTTGCTCAGGCATTTTCTTTGTTGGCCAGAGTATACCTTCTCTTGTATGCTGGCTTTTAAATCCCTACCTTCCAATCTTGTATCACATCTTTTTTTGGTGGGGGTGGAGTAAATACTTACGTCACTAACATGCAGATTCAACGCACACATGCTAAGAATATCAGTTGTCCTCCGTGTGATATGGATGATTCGAATAATTGAATTTCACCACGTACTTTATCTGTGGATCCGTCGTGCAATTGTAAAAGTTATGATACTCTTCTGGAGGCTGTAGGTTCAGTCCTCAGTGGAGGCGACACTAAAAATACAATTGCGAATTATTTAGGACTTCTATCCAGTCATGGCTGATGGGACAAGAGCATGTTACCCCTGTGGATTAAATAAAGGGTTCCATTCGAAATTCTGTAGAGATTCCAGAGTCCAACAAGATACGCCTGAAAAAGGTTGGAGGTTACATCAACAGAAATGTAATAATCACATTCAACATGAGAATAGTAGTCTGAAGAAACCAAATAATAAGAATAATTAATCATCATCTCAAAAATTCTGAAACGTACTATCAGTTCTTGTTAAACTCCGAAACTCAGTTTTGCAGTTGAGATTAAAAAACAGAAAAAAAAAATAGACAAATCCAAAAATTCAATACACAAAGTTAAGACACCGGAAGTGGACTCGGTTTACCTAAATATGGAATGAAAGTCCCTAAGCATGAAACGAAATATGAAACTATATGGAAACACTTTATTTTCGTATTATTTAGATTCATCGGACAACTGTTTTCATCTACATTTCGGTCGATGTAACCTCCGATCTTCTTCATTAAGGACCCGTAACACTGGTTAGAGTACTTGGAAAAATCAATTGTAAAAATTGATATTCTCCTGAAGGTTGAAGGTTCAATCCTCAGTCTGGGCAACTGAAAAATACAATTGCGAATTACTTACGACCTCTATCCAGTTATGGCTGACAGAACAAGAGCATGCTACCCCGTGAAGTAAATAAAGGGTTCCGCTCGAAATTCCATCCAAACTCCAGAGTTCGACAAGATACACCTAAAGAAAGTTGGAGGTTACATCAACCGAAACGTTGTGAAAATCACACTCAAGATGAATACAATAGTTCGAATAATCCAAATTACACAAATTCGTATTTCGTTTCATATTTAGTAGCTTCCGTTCCGTTCCCTATTTTACTAAACCGAGTCCACTTCCGGCATCTTAACTTGGTGTATTGAATTTTTGCACATAAAAAAAAATTAAAAAAAATAAAAAAAAAAAAGACGAAAACAAATGTCAAGTTTTAGTTTCTTTATAAAATAATCCATCAAATACAAAAGTTTAGATTGAAAAAGAAAGCTTTCTTCAACCATGTAACCATGACAACCAAGTTGGCAGGATGATGTACAGTTTCTAAAAAAATAAAAAATAAATAAATCTTGACTGGCTTTAGAATATCATTTCAGAATTATTTTTGGAGGCAAGAAAACGGTGAATCTTTGTTGTCCTTTCAGTTTTTATCCAGAATTTAACCTAATTAAAAAGACAAAAATACAGAAAAAAAAAATCTTCATGATACATGACAGCTACCGAACACGGAACGAAAATATCATGTTCCAAAAATCAAATAAATTGATCAAGTACATTTTTTTACAAAAAAAAAAAAATACTTGATAGGAAATAATTTTTTTTTTTTACCATTTTTTTAGTGATTTAAATAGTAAATTGTAGCCATTACAAGACTGATTTTGATCTCGATAGTTCGAATTAAGTTATCTTTCCATGATTTTTTAAGTTATTTTTATGGATATTACTCTAGATAATGAGTTATGGAGTTTTAAAAAATACAAGGGGGGGTATACTCTGGCCCACAAAAAATGCCTGAGCAGACCAGTCAGCATTCTTCGGTATGAGCATATCAAGTGATTAGTAATAAACTAATACTCTCTCAAAGAGAGAAGATAAAGCCTGGGTGATTGGACCTTTGAGGACCATATCTCAGTTGGTTAAATGCAAGGTCATCCCCAACTCAAAGATTATCACGACTTTGTCAGGTTAATTGTTGAGGATATATCCTTGAGAGCTAGGAGTATAACTTATTCGGCAGTGCCAGGAGTTAAGGAGTTTAAAAAAATATTACCTCAAGGTCAAAAACTTGCTATGGAATAGATTTTGACCCATGACTGACCAAAACACAGCATCTCGCTTTATCAGAGAATTTGATTTTCTTAATTTAGAATAAAAAAAAAAAAAATACCTGATCAATTTATATGATTTTCGGAATATGATATTTTCATGCCGTGATTGGTATGTACATCATAATTTTTTTTTTTTTTTTTTTTAATTAGGTTAAATTCTGGATTTGCACCTTTTTTCATCCATTTTGTTTAACATCAAACCATGACCCAAGAAATAAATTTGGAAGAAGCAAAAAATATAAAATAAAATTAAAAATTCACCTTGCTTATTATTTCTGTCCGTATCTTAAATACCAAAACCAATTTTTTTTTCTTTTTTGCTACAAAAGATCATCAGATTCCATGTACAAAGTTTCTTTCCCAGAACTGCCCGCTTTTGGTACACTGTTCTGCTGGCATGCTTCCCGGTTGAATACAACATGGTAGCCTTCAAATCTAATGTAAATGTAAACAAGTTCTTATTGAGCCGTCCTCAAAAATAATAAAATTCTACCGAATTTACACCATAGTGATTATCACCATCTTACATTCATTAATCCTTATCCTCAAGTGGCCTTCGGGTCTTGATAAGTGGTGATTCCCAAGTAAAAAAAAACAAAAAACAATAGCATATATACTTGTATATCTGCTACTCACATCTAGTAATTTCATTTTTTTGTTTGTAAATATTTTTTGCTGTTTGCTTACATTGGTGATCTTTTAAATCATCACATTTCAGGTGAAAACATTATTACGTATTTACATGTCATGGCGAAATTAGTATAAATTTTTAAAAAATAAATAATTCAGTAGAAAAATAATTAAAAGTAGAAGTAGAACTTATCGAAATATCGAGTTTTATCATACGTTTTACTGTGAATGAGTTGTGCAACCAATTCGGTATGACAAACTGACTTATCTCCCTTGACTTAAAGTAAGAGTGCGCCATTTTTAAACAAAATTTGTCAGAACATAATTGTGAAGGATTTTGTTTTGTTAAATATACATCTTCTGCGGGATCATTTTTTATAATTTGTACTAATTTCAACATGACACACAATTACGTAATAATGTTTTCACCTGAAATGCGTCGGTTTAAAAAATTAATCTACATAAACAACATTTAAGAACCTATAGATTACGGGTGCAACCAATGAAATCATAAAAAACTTGAAAACTGCAGCTGCAAGACGAATGTAGCAGGCAGACAACAGATGACTGCCTATATACATACACCTTCTCGTGGTAGTCCCCCTTTATTTTGAGACTAGCAGGGCTACCTAGCATTGCCTGGGGACATTAAAAAAAATTTTTTTTTTTTTTTTTTTTTTTTTACACAGTGATCACACTTTATCAAGGCCCGGAAGCCACTCAGGGATAAGGGTTATTTCAAGTACATTACGTTAGTAATGCATAAAAGAAGTTGAATTACGTGTGTAAGGTCTTTAGATTAAATCTTCTATTTCTCCCTCACCCCCACCAGCCGTTTCTTTATCTTTCTCTCACTATCCCCATTATTTCGTCCCTCCCCCCCCCTCTATTTCACATCCATCCAATTCATTACTCTCTCCATGTTGAAAAAAAACGAAAAAAAAAACGAATAATTTACTGTAGCTATTCTTTTTGAATGTAAAAAAAAAAAAAAAAATGTTTTAATTTTAGATATATATCTTGGGTAATACTGACCAACAAAATATAAACTTTGTAGGTTTTTGGTTAGTAGTTTTGTATTTTTAGCTGGACATACAACAGACAAGTGCCATTTATATAACAGACTAGCAAGGGGTACCCGGCGTTGCCTGGATGTTTGAAGGTGTGTGTGGAAACTCCAGGGGTGGGGGTTAAAAAAAAAAATGTTTTGGTAGGTAAGGATCGAACCCAAACCGTTGAGGCAAAGTTGTAAATTAATGTGTGAAAAAAAAAAAGTGCAACGTTAACCATTGCCCCACTGCGAGATGCTAACGGAACCACGTTTGAATTTATTTAATTACTTGGATTTGGCAGGTGCCCGTTTTAATGAATTAATGAAGTCAAGTTTGACTGCGGGATTTTTATTTTCCCTAGATGTTATAGGAAAAAGACTAACCCACATGCGGCGAGCGACAAATGTTGAATATTTATCTTCCCGAAATTGAGCAAATTAAATAGACAGGCGAGCTTCGTTGTTAACTGTGAGATATTACGATTTATATGTGATATAAAAAGTTTTAAAAAGTTGTGAAGCGAGCGACCGCTTCTCTGAAAAAAGCCTTTTGTAGACACACAGAAAAGACGAACACACAAACATACAAACATTTTCGCTTTTATATTTATAGATTATCTTTCTTTCTTTTTTTTTTTTTGAAAAATCGATTTAGGAAAAAAAAAAAAAAACCCAGGGCATTTTTAACAATTGCAACAAAGCAGAAAAGGAGGTGAAAAAGAAACAAATTCGTTCTCTCTACCTGGATAAGTATTTTTGTTTGTGTTTTAACTTATTTTAAAGCATTTTGTAAATAGTTAGCATGAACTCTTAAGTTAGGATGAGAAAAAACATGGCTGAGATTGGAGGATCACGTGGCGATTTGATAATCTCTCAAAAATTAAACAGAATCACAGCTAATAACTGTCACTAATCGTATCATGCAATATTATATTCAACCAAACTGTATATCTCTATTACCAGTATTTAATTCTCGACTTTTGAGCGATTATCAAGACTCCACATAATGTTAACCAAGTTTTTCTCATTCTACCATAACAGAGTTGACACTAGCTGTGTATTAAACTAAAAAAACGCTTTAAAATAAGTATCCATATAGGTAGAAGAGTAATTTATATTGCCTTTGGTAACATTTATTTGTTGAATATTTATTTTTATCATCCCATTTTTTGTTTTCTTTGCTATTGTTAAAAATGACAAAAAAAATCAAGTTGTTCGAATATATAAAAAAAAAAAAACAATGAAAATGAATCTTATTCCAAAAAGGGGATGCCTTTATCTCTTCCATGCAACTTCTTTTCCACAGAAGAAACGTTACTAGCCTTTCTCTGCTCGATTGTTATTTTCATGGCAAGTGTTCGTCTGAGCTCCAATCTATGCCCCTCTGCCACTATCAATAATTTTCCCCACTCTTTACCTGTGACTAAACCTAAACGTGGATTCCATGAACAAAGCTTCGTTCTTAGAACTGCACGCCTGTAGAACTCGGTTCCATTTGCCTGCTTTCCAGCTGACTTTGGTTATTTTCAAGTCCAACATAAACAAATTCTTATTGTCCTCTTAAATAATCTAATCATACCAAATTTTCACTACTAACGATTACTACGCTATTGTCTCAATGACTACGGTACTCTCATTAACTCTTATCCTCAAGTGGCATCCGGGCCTTGATAAAAAATATGTAAAAAAATTTTTAATACTAATCCAATGTAAATATCCGAGGGATAGAGACAGAGAGAAAGGGGGGGGGATTAATTACTCTGCAAGCACTTATTTTTGTATCAATTTTATAACAAGCCTGGGTATCTCAGACACTAGGGAGCAAGGTAGACCAAGAAAAACTCTGAGTACATTTGTGCATTCAATTTTTTGTGAAATACTGTCCTCATCTTTGTAGTTGTTGTTTCATCATGTTTTGGCCAACTCATCCTCTGGCCTTCTTCTGGTGATTAACCACAATCGGATAGGAATGCTGAGTCATGTAACTACTAATTACTGCCTTCCATAGTTGTCGTTTTTGGTCACACCATGTTTTGTCCAACTAAACTTCTGGCCTGCTTGGGTAGGATTGAAGAACGTGGCTTCGTGGGGGATGCCCTTTTCTCTACCCTGCAACCTCTCTCCCACAGAAGAGACGTTGCGAGCCTATCCTTGTTTTATCGTTATTTCCATGGCAGGTGCTCGTCTGAACTCCAATCTCTGGTCCCCCCTCGCCAATCTTTCACGAAAAACACCCGTCTAGCTGAATCACTGTGAAAAATTTCCCCACTCTTTATCTGTGCCTAAATCAAAACGTGGATTCCATGAACAAAGCTCCTTTCTTAGAACTGCACGCCTGTGGAACTCTGTTCCGTCTGCCTGCTTGTGGAACTCTGTTCCGTCTGCCTGCTTCCTTAAGTAAACACTTCATCAAATCTCCACACTAACGTACTGTACTTGCAATAACCCTTATCCCTGAGTGGCTTCCAGGCCTTGATAAGTGGTGACCACCGTGTAAAAAAAAAAACAAAAAAAACCTGTTACCTTAAGACAATCCCACCTTGAACGATAGAGAATCAACGCCTCTACCCACCGTGCAACGAAAATGACAAATGTCCGCAAAAAAAAACAAATGAATACACAAATTATGAAGTTTTCTCCCAAGGGATTCCAAAACACAAAACCAAAAGAAATGCTGTAAAATAAGCTATACACTTGTAAACACATTCATTTTTTTTTTTTACTTGTGGAATTTATAATAATTTCAACATGACATGTACAGATGCAGCATTTTTGTTTTTTAACTTATGGAAAGTTCTAATAAACTATAATTACATCTGTAACATTGATTTTCTGACAGTTCTTTTAATCCTAACAAATTATGAAGAAGAACTTGAAAATTCCACTGCCATCAAAGACATCGATTTGGTGGCCAAAAGATAGCTCCATTCTTATCTTATTGATTAATTTATATGATTTTTAGAATGTAACACTTTCGTTCCATGATAATGTACAAAACAATTTTCTGTATTTTTGTTGTTTTTTTTTTATCAAGTTGAATTCTGGACTTGCACTGATGATTGTGCATAGCACACAATTAATTTGATTCTTTTTTATAAACTGCACCTGCTGGTGGTAATCTTTTATTTTGATATCTTGTTTAAAACTGACTCTAGATATGACTTCACAAGTCCTGATGTTAAACATAAACATTCCTTTATTTTAACATTCATATATTTAACTTAACATTCATATATTTATTTTAACATTCATATATTTAACTTAACATTCATATATTTAACTTAACATTCATAAGCTAAGTACGTCCAAGGATGGAGTACTACTGCCACATCTGGGCAGGAGCTGCTAAAAACAGCCTATCGTGCCTTGACAGAGTACAAAATAGACTTTGTGGTTTAGTGGGGGATGCCCCTTTTCTCTTCCCTGCAACCTCTCTCCCACAGAAGAGACGTTGCGAGCCTATCTTTGTTTTATCATTATTTCCATGGCAGGTGCTTGTCTGAGCTCCAATCTCTCGCCCCCCCCCGCCAATCTTTCACCATAAACACCCGTCTAGCTGAAACCACTGTAAATAATTTTCCCCACTCTTTATCTCTGCCTAAATCAAAACGTAGTTTCCATGAACAAAGCTTCTTTCTTAGAACTGCACGCCTGTGGAACTCTGTTCCGTTTGCCTGTTTCCGTCCTGACTTCAACATGGATGTCTTCAAGTCCAACATAAACAAATTCCTGATGAACCGTCCCCTTAAGTAAGAACACTTTATCAAATCCCCAATACTAACGAATACTGCAACACTATCCCATTGATTACTGTACACAAAATAACCCTTATTCCCGAGTGGCTTCTGGGCCTTGATAAGTGGTGACCTCCATGTAAAAAAAAAAAAAAATTCATTTCATTTATTACGAGATTCGGCTACAAAACTGACACAACTATTTGTGAATGTGGAGAGGAGGACCATAAAATGCCCTCTACTGCAAAACAGGTGCAGCTTGAAATATCTTGCAACAATGATGCAAAGAACTGCATAACTGTTGTATGACCATATTCTTCAAAGACGCGCAAAGAAAAAAAATGGGTTGGTGAATCTCTGTCCCATTTGAGGGTTCTTGATAATTTGTGCAGGGACGCATTTGTAATTTGATTGGCCCCTCATCCCTTTCTTTTTCATTGCAACCTCTCTCTCATAGACGTTATGTTGCTAGTCTCAGTCTTTTTTATACATATTTTTATACATCTATTTATGGTATGTGTTCTTCAGAATTGTCTGATCTATTCCATGCTTCCTTTGTTCCAGCACGTTTGATGTGTTGGTCTAGTGGTCTCCATCGATTCGCTGTTTTAATGTGAAAAGCTATCAGTGATGAATGCCATATTCTTCATGGCTGTGAATCAACACTTCAACGACTAAAGTTAAGGAAAAGCTTCCTCAGCTATGCTGAACTCATAACAACATCTCAGGAGGAGACCAGACTACATATGTGGATCAGACGAGACTGCAAAACTGATCCAACCATCTGCGAATGTGGAAAGACGGATCACACGATGCAACACTGCCTTGTCTGCCCGTTACTGCTCAACCGGTGCAACTTGAAAAATCTTGCAGAATGCACCAATAATGCAAAGCACTGCATAAAAATGTGGGAAACTGCTGTACAACTATTTGCTTAAAAAAAAAACACACAAAGAAGAAATTTATGCACTTACATTTCATGTTTGTGTTTCAAGCAATCCCTGGTGGCTTAAAGACATGGAAGGTATATAATTAGCGGGTTAGGGGCGTGAAGAATTATTAAGATGAAATCGGATTTTCCAGAAAAAAAATGGTTAATCCAACAACACTCGGGAAGCAAGGATGCATATGTGTGTGTGTATAATATATATATATATATATATATATATATATATATATATATACCATCAATGTCTTTATGCACCGTTTTCTGGTGTTGACATCTTCTTGATACTCAGTTTTGTTTGCTTTGTTTTTTCATTGAATGTATTCACAAACACCTTAGTCTCTTATTTGAATATAGTTTATATTCTATGACTCTCTTTATTGTCACTGCTTTGGATTTAATGAATTCTCATCTATATATATATATACTAGCGGGGGTACCCGGCATTGACCGAGTGTTTGAGGTGTGTGTTGTGCAAAAAAAAAAAAAGGGGGGGTAGTAGGCAGGCAGGCAGGCTTGAACCCATGACGCGAAGACGGAAAAGAAAGTAAAAGAAAACGTGACATTTTACCGCTACGCTATGAAGCCACAGGAAGTGAAACCACAGGAAATGAAAAGCTTTAAAATTTAGCAATGTCAATCAAAAAGTTAACTTGCTAAGTGAAAGTGGAGAAATGAAAGTTGGCTGAAAGCCAGTTCAGCTCTCCGCTATTTCACTGATGTGTAGCGAAGGGGGAAGCTCTCCAAATGAATAGCAATTGTCTGATACGAGGGGTTTCCCCCCACAGTGATCAAAGCTGATTGCTTTTAAGACGTCCTGGCACTAAAGGCCGGGAAGCTGACTTCGCTTTCGCAGTTTCGCTTTTATACAAAAAACACCAACAAACACACGAGAGAACGGAATAGCGTGAATTTTATAAAAGTTGATCAAAATAAATGTAGTCACGACGTCCCTTCGCAAATCGTAGATATTATGATCTAGGGAGTATATAAAAAGTTCTAAAGAATAGTAACACCCCCCCCCTCCGAAAAAAGCCTTTGCTGGACACAAAAACGCGTGCAGCGGTTTTGTCTTATATATATAAAGTAGTAGCGTTTGTGTGTGTACAACTCTCCTACAGCCCATAACACTGGATTGATCATGACCAAACTTGACATGATGATAGTCTCTGACCTAGAGATAGTGCACACTATTTTTCAAGGCCAAGGTCAAAAGTTAAGGTCAGGACTTTGCTAGTGGAAAAAAATATTAATAGCTGTTATTTTTTCAGTCCGGTCTTTCTGTAAAATTAATGCAAACCCCTGACAATTCTTCCTCACAAGACATTTGCACTGGTGGGATCGTGCCCTTCACCATCAATGAGGAGAGTTTACCTAACCTCCTCCAGCTCCCCTGTAGGGTCGAAAAAGGAAATATGGTGGACAATAATTTAAAAAAAAAACAAAAAAAAAAAAAATAGCTAATGATCTGGAACCCAATTGTTGATTTCAAATCTCAAGGTTTGATAGCCTTCACGAGGGGCGTAGCAGTGAGGATAGATGAAGTCAGCTCAACCCACCCCGAGTGAATACTAGTACTTTATCTGTTATGCCACAGGTAACAGGTAAAGTGCAAGGTAAAATTCAGTTGTAACCCTGACACTTTTCTCGGGGTTGATGGTTCAATCACCCTTTATTTGATCCATGGGGGTAGCATACTCTTGCTCTGTCAACCATGACAGAGTAGAAGTCTTAAGTCTTTGTGTAAGGACCCATGGCATAACGGATAAAATATTAGGTAAAATTCAGTTGTAAGTGGCACTCTTTTGGAGGTTGATGGCTCAATCTTCAGTGCAGACAACACTAAGAATACAATTGTGAATTACTTAAGACTTCTACCCGATCATTGCTGACGGAATTAAAGTATACTACCCCCATGGATTGAATAAAACATTCCATTGGAAATTCCGTACAGATTCCACAGTTTGACAAGATACACCTGAAGAAGGTCAGACGTGAAATTGGTTGAAATATTCTATGAATGAGACTCAAGATGAGAAGAGTAGTCCGAAGAATCTAAACGTGGCAGAACTTAAAAAATATTTCAGACAATATGGAGAAGTAAAACCCAAATAACATTTTGGCCCATCCTTACATTGTCAGGCAGAGCATGCAGTCTCAGTTATGTTATTGTTAAACACATTAAAAGTTGAAAGAAAAAGAAAAAGTTTATCTCCAAAATATTCTTTAGAAGGACGGTTCACAGCAGCATATAAACTACATGGTTTAAACCCCCTCTCTCTTTTATTACAGTTTATTTAAATAAAATTTTTACAATTAAATTTAATGCGTGCGATATTAATACAATTGCAAATTACTTAAGACTTCTACCAGGTTATTGCCGATGGAGCATATTACTTTATGGATTAAATAAATGGTTCTGTTTGAAATTCTGTGGAGATTCCTAGATTAAAGAGTCCAACAAGATGCACCTGAAGAAGGTCAGAGGTTAAATTGGCCAAAACATTGTGAGAATAACATTCAAGATGAGAACAGTTGTCTGAATAATACAAACCATCAAGTACGATATCAAATACAAGTACATATCATCAAATATGAGAAATAACCAATATCGATAGTACTAAAACGTTTTTTGAAAAAATTCTTACTTTTAAATATGCTAAAATATCAACTGATTTCAATGGTGGTATAGAGTCTGTGCCGCATTGGAAAATGGCTTTTAGAAGAACAGCTTTGAATAACCAATAAGTCGTCCCAGACCAACTGGGAGTTCAGATTAGGGTTAGGGTTAGAGCATGTTTTAGCACATATCTTAGTGAGATGTGACTCCGTGAAACACACAAGATGCCTGTGTAAACAAATACACTTGACTGAGTGCCGGACACCTGAAAACCTAACCCACCGACTCAATCAAGTGACGACTGTTTACTGGTAATTAACTCTGAGGTTGAATCTCGATAAAACATAGATCTCTGATCTACAACAGGTTAGCGTTAGGAACTGCATTCAGCTGTAAAACCAAACTTCAAGTCTTACAATGAATGTTCTTGGCGAATTTTTCCTTGAAAACATAAATTTCATGGAAAAGCTAACTTCATACCACCATGGCCAAATTGTGCAAGCCACATGTGATATTAGATAGACATGTGAATTGAATATTAATCTTTCCAATCAATTCTAAAATTGCTTCGCTATTCATTATCTTTATCTTTTATATAAAGGGCAAATGGCTGTTCAGTTAAAACTTGAAAAATATACAACAAATACCCACAAAGTTGGAATTTTTTTTAAATTGGCGTAACCTTGGATGTATAATATCTAAAATAAAAAAAGATTTGTTATTTGAAAGTCAAATGATCTCTTATTTGAATATATTTTCTCTGCCTCTGACTTTATTTTCACTGCTTTGGATTTAATGAATTCCCATATATATATATATATATATATATATATATATTACACTAGCGGGGGTTGCCTGGGTGTTTGGAGGTGTGTGTTGAGCAAGAAAGGGGAAAAAAGGAGGGAGGGGGAGGGTAGTAGGCAGGCAGGCTTGAACCCGTGACACGAAGGCAGAAAAGAAAGTGAAAGAAAATGTGACATTTTACCGCTACGCTATGTAGCCATAGGAAGTGAAAAGCTTTCAAATTTATTGATGTCAATCAAATAGTTGACTTGCTAAGTGAAAGGTGGAGAAATGAAAGTTGGCTGAAAGCCAGTTCAGCTTTCTGCAATTTCATTGATGTGTAGGAGGAGCTCGCCAAATGAATAGCAATTGTCGGATACGAGAGTTTTCCCTCCACAGTGATCAAAGCTGATTGCTTTCTGGATGTCCTGACATGAAAGGCCGAGGAGCTGACTTCGCTTTCATATGAAAAACACCAACAAACACACGACAGAACAGAATAGCGTGAATTTTATAAATCGTAGATATTATGATCTAGGGAGTATATAAAAAGGTTCTAAAGAATAGTAACACCCTCCCGCTCCTCCTCCAAAAAAAGCCTTTGCTGGACATAATGCCTTTGCTGGACATAATGCGTGCGGCCGTTTTGTCTTATATATATATATACATAGATAAAGTAGTAGCATTTGTGTGTGTACAACTCTCCTACAGCCCATAATGCTGGACTTATCATGACCAAACCTGACATGATGGTGGTTTCTGACCTAGGGATAGTGCACACTATTTTTCAAGGCCAAGGTCAAAGGTTAAGAAGCCAGATATGGGTCAGAGCATAGGTGATGAAAAGAGAGAAGCTTGATTTTTGATGCATTAAAATTAAACAGCCACCTTTTTAAATGCGTCATTTGAATGGATGCATCTTTAAAATACACATTTGTTTTGATTTTTTCTTCTAAATAACAGAATTGTTAAAATGAAAAAACAAATCCAGAATTCCTTCATATTAAAAACAAAAATCAAGTAGTTTTAATTTTAAGCTATTGATAGAATTCATAGGCATTACAACATAAATTTAATAAGTATCAATTATCGTTGAGTTATCTCCCCCTTCTTGTAATTGTTATTCAAAATGGCAGGCGAGACAGTCGTTACTCGGATACTCATAAAAGTTGATTTTCTTATTAAAAAATAAAGCTACTTGATCCATTGTGATCAATTTTATGTGATTTTTGGAATATGGTATTTTCATTTCATCACAGATACGTACATACTACAAATTTTTCTTTATTTTTAATATAGGGGGAATTCTGGACAAGAATCAACAATCTATATAATAATATGTTAGGGCAATTTCATGTGCATATTACATCACCTTCCACCCCCTTTTTTAAAAGATGGGATCATCTGATCGAAAGAGATATAATGAAAAAAAAAAAAAAAAAAAAAAAAAAAAAGTAATTCTAAAATTTCATCTTCATGTCACCGTGAAACTCAAACAAAAAATACACTTTCTTGGTTTTTGGGCGAAGATCAAATTCAAAGACTTTTTTCTATTTTTGTTATAATAAAATAAAAAATTTTTTAATTGTATATACACGCACGCATGTAAATAATTTTCATAAAAATGTTTGGGGAATTTATTACGTAAGTTTAACTCCACAAAGCGAATACGGTATTGTGGTAAATCGTGCCGGTCAAGAGTAATCTCCAAAGTTTTGCAGACAGATTATAAAGACCCTGTATCCTTCCCTTCTCCCCCATATTTCTTATAGGGCTTCATACCTAAGTTTATTGTTTGCAATCTTACCTTTTCTGTATAGTATTATAATTTTTCAGATAAACTATATAATTAGGATCAAAGTGTAGTATCTGTTCTGTCCAAAGATGATGCAATAATAGTTGAGAGGTCTGCATTTGTGTTTCTATTCACCAATAGAATGAAAATATGTCAAACTCCTACAAGCGTCTTAGAGATCAACCCTCCCCTCACACACATAATCAGATATATTCCGAAACTACATTAATCAGAGTAACTAAATAAGTATGTTTCAGTTGGAACAAAGATGGTACAATAATATTTGTGTACGTCTGCTATCATCCACAGCATCAATACACAAAAGACAAAGGATACAACTGTGAAATTTCCACGGAGCATCAAATCATTTTGAAACTTTTGTGGACTTGAAATTGAAAAACATTCAAAACAAATTTTAAAAATTTTGTAGAAATTTCTTTATAGTTTTCATATTAAAATATTTCACAAAACTTAAAATATTTCTAGAAACAAAATATATTTGATCTCTATACAGTCAGCTTATCAAACGTATTTGAATGATACATGTTATTTATACAGTTGTTACTGTATACTGTTCAAATTTTATTTTATTTCTCTCTTTTTCTCTTGTACATTTTATACATCTCTTCTGGTTACTTAAGTCAGGCTTTTACCGTCTCATCCCGCTCTCCAGACTGGATTCTTGAACTAGCTATTGGTTGCGGTATCTACATCAATCTCCTCTACTTCTATTGCACTGTAATCATTTGACTATCGACAACCCACCTTCTTTTCTTTTTCATCTTTTCTTCTGCTTTCTGTCCGCGACATACAACATATCAGGCCATTATCGTTAAAATAGGATTTTCCTTCAATATCAAAAATCATTTCCTTTTTTTTGTACATTTGTATCGTATCAAAATTAAGGTTCACAGTGCATATTTAGAATTACACTTACTTAAAAAGAAAAAAAAAAAAAACAAGCTGAGCAAGCAGGGTCCCCCTTTACGAGTAAAAAATTTACTTTCACCATGACGAATGTTTGTGCAAAATTTCCAAAAACTCCAAGGTGTGGTTATTGAGAAAAGTGCAAAAAAATGAACGGATAACAATTTGGGGGCAATTTTACACCTATAACACCCGCCTAGGGGATCAATTTTACCCTTATACTGCCCCCAAGGGGAGCAACCTAAGTTATCCCAGAAAATCTGTTCTGGCAAAAATTTACTATCACCATGACTAATGTTTGTGCAAAATTTCAAAAAAATCCAAGGCGCGGTTATTGAGAAAAGTGCGAACAGACAGATGAATGGGAGTAAATTACTAAGTCTTGCAATCCCTTCTTTTTCGGGAAACCAAAAAACTATAGAAAAATCTTTATGATGAACGTACTTGTTACAGAACGAAGATTTCATATTCCAAAACTCACAAACATTGATCAAGTAGATTTTTTTTTTTTTTTTTTAAATTTAAGAAAATTAAATTTTACAATTTTTAGCAATTAATGTTTGGCAACCATTGATGATCCCTAAAGATGGAACAGAATTAGATAAATTTTGGTAGTCAAATTGAATTGTCTGCCCTTGAATTTTAATGCATCCTAAAAAAGTATGGCACTTAATGTCTATCCCATCCAGCTTGTTATAAAATTTGATTTTCTTAAATATAAAAATAAACTACTTGAGCAAGTTACGTGAATTTTGGAAAATATGACATCTTTGTTTCATGATGAATATGTACATCAGAATGATTTTTCCATACTTTCTGTATTTGTTTTGTTTTTTTTTAAATAAGAGTGCTTCTACACTATTGGGACGAAATTTTGTAGTTTATAAATGGAGTTTTTAGATAAAAAAAAAAAAAATAGTTTCTACTGATTTTTTTTGTCAATTCTAATTTACAATGGTAGCTTCTAAATTATGCAGTCGAAATTACCTGAATATTACTGAATTAAAAAAAAAAAAAAAAAAAACTTTAATCGTGTTAGCAAGTGAAAAATTTTGTCCAACTAATTTAACTCAAAACGGAAAATTATCTCCCTTTTGAACTCTCACGTGTCTTACGATCGTTTTCACCAAATTCTTTTTTTTCTTAAATAAATAATTTTCTACCTATCAATTTGTTATGTTTTTAATATAATCACCTTAAAAATACGAAGAATACGTAGATACCATTGTTTTCATGTGAAATTCAATATTACGATTTCTGAAATTTCGTTCTGACAGTGTAGAAGAGCCAAAATAAGTGTAATTCTAAACAAGAACCAAATTCTCATCAGTAGGCAACCCTACTCTACGACGGAATTGTCTTTTTCTTATTAAATCATTTTCAATCTATTTCTTTTTAACCATTTGGAAAATCCTCACACCTCCATTATCTACAGACTTCATTTCTAAATTGCAAGAATAATTCCATCGAAAAAGCCAAATACAGAAACCAAGTGTATTAATGTTATTCTACACCGACGAGCAGCCGACAGTGGAATTCAATTGAAGATATTTTGTCTTTTTATCACAGGAATAGTTGATAAGGTTTATATAGAAATAAAGTAAAAAAAAAATAAATAAATATATTAACGATCCTGTTATGCCCACGTCACTCAAATCTTTTGTCTTTTTTTAATTTATTTTTCAAATTGCCACTCAGACTTATGGTTAGTGGCAGGGTTAAAGAAAGGATTCTTTTTAACAGAAATCGCTCCAGACAAGGCCTGAAGCCACCTGATGTAAGGAGCTAAAAAAAGTCAAACTAGTCAAAAAAAAAATGTTAGATTGATTTCAAGCCGGAAAACAGCAATTCTTTCCTCTTTGTCAGAAACATTGCTCATGGAGCATGAGGACTAAAGGACAAAATAGGGGTATGTGTTTTTATGAATTAATTAAAATTAAATCTTATTTGAACCAATTTGAAAATCTGATTTTAACGCACCATATTGATGACCTATCTTTTGTGTAGCTAATGATCCTTTTAGCTATAAAATAATGTTAAATTTTAAACGAAACATACCATTTCTTAATTCTTACCCTAAGTCTGAGTGGCAATACAAAAAAAAGTAATCCCATTTATGTTACCAGTCAGTCATTTTGTTAAGGATTGTTAAAAATTTTAGAAAGTGATAAGGTTCAATTTCACTAGAAAATCCTAAAATTAATTATTTTTTTTTAAATATATAAAATAATTTTTTAAAAATGTATTCTATAAAAAGTTGTGCATTTTATCTTTATTTTTAGTTCTTTGAAACTAAATTAATGAATAGTTATTTCATGAATAGTTACTTTATTCTCGATAAAAATATAATGTAAGATATGGCGCATTTTTTCAACGGGAATTTAATTGAAGTCGGCGCTAATGAGAATCAATTCAATCCATTTTCCATTCTTTTAAAAAAGACTGCCTTGCAATGAAGAATAATTTAAGCTTGAAAAAAAGAATAAGAGAAAGTAAAAAATAGAAGAAAAAGAACTGGAGAAGAAAAAGACATAAAAAGGAAATAGGAAAGACAGAAAGGGAGAAAGATAGAAAAGAGAGAGAGAGAACAGAAAAAGAAAAAAAGAAATGAAAAGAAAAAGAGATAGAAAAGTAAAAAGAGAAAGAAAGAAAAAGAGAAAGAAAGAAAGAAAGAAAAAGAGAAAGAAAGAAAAAGAGAAAGAAAGAAAAAGAGAAAGAAAGGAAAAAAGAAAGAAAGAAAAAGAGAAAGAAAGGAAAAGTGAAAGAAAGGAAAAGTGAAAGAAAGGAAAAGAAAAGAAAAAAGAAAAGAAAAATGGAAAGAAAAAAAAGAAAGAAAAAGGACACCCCTCCCTCCAAGGTTTTACTGGGTTTGGTGTTTAGATTCGGTTTTGCCTGGTCTTCAAAATGTCAAAATCTCATTGTTTTTCTACGTTTGATATTCCGTAGGAGTCATATGTTTTTGGTTTTAAATGTCTCTCTGATACAGAGAGGAGTGAAAGACAAAGAAACAGATTTCAGTTCAAAAAATCTTCACTCGGCTTGTTCAATAACAACAGCCGATGAGTCCGTTATAGACAAAACAGGATTTGTCGTCGTCGTTGCTGTCTCTGGCGGTATAATAATTGACTGATTTGTTCTTGGGTTCGCCATCACTGCTTCTCCTCCTTGGTGAATATGAACAATTTCTCCATTTTCTGTTGTCACTGTAGCAACGTGGACTCCTTCGGGTGCTCCCATAGAAACAGCAAGTTGAACACCCTCTTGACCGTCACCACCTTGAAATTGCTGGGTAAAAAAAAAAAAAAAGATCAGAAAGAACAAATTAAGGAGATTGGCTTTAAAGCAATAACAGATATACATATGTGTTGGGGTGTTGGGAAATGAGTGGGAAAGAGAAAAAGAAGTATAACAAAAGACAAGAGGAAATAAGTTAACAAGCAAATGTATAGGAAATGGGTTTATCGGCAGAACAATGGAGAAGAAGTTGTTAACTGGGGTATACAAAAGAAGCTGAATGAGATTGTTATTCAGTGTGTGAAGAACAAAACACATAAACCCAACATGTAGACAGAGTATGTCGCAAGGAACATAAGACAAATAATAACTCAATTCTTTTTCTTTTGTAACAATGACATTTATTTCTGGGTACTTTCCCAAATAAATTGCGATACTGAACATGCTCTCAAACGTCATCCACATCTCTAATATGCTCTTTCTTCTTTTTATAATCTTTTTCCTTTATCAGTGATGTCATCTAGCATGCATTTGCATACGTGCGTTCATGCACTGTTACAAAAGGACCTGAGATATATTCAGAGTTGGTTTTAGGATTGGCAATGAATTTTACAACAGTCTTTTCATGATAGCTGGGAGCGGTTTGTGGACGTTCTTGGGTTTTGCAACAGTTCACAACAATCAGAGTTTAGGAGAGTTGCCAATTGATCACAGTTGAAGGCAAATTGTGATTCAGAGGAGATGGGGAAGATAATTGATCAACTGATTCATAAACACAGTATCGACAGTAAATGTAGATGTGGACCTTAGTATGTAGAGGGCTGATGGTGTCACACACACACCCAGAGCCCAACTGATATTTGCAGCGTTTTCCTTTTGATGCCTATGGAACAGAGGTTGGAGCTTGGCTGATAGTGTCAAACTTATTATATTTGAGACTCTTTAAACTCTAAGTGGGAGAGACTAGGGGTAGATGCACCAACCCAAATGTGGCAACAATACTCCATGTATGGGCAAATTGTGTGCGTGTGTGTGTGTGTATTTTATTATTATTTTTTTTTTTTTACAAAGGAGTCACCACTTATCAAGGCCCAGAGGCCACTCTAGGATAAGGGTTGATGAGTGTACAGTAGTCAACAGGAAAATATCGTAATTGTTTTTGTAAAGATATAGTATGCTTTCTGTGTAACAGAACGCGTATGAACATGTGAGAAAATAGCAGCAACAGCTGTAAGATAGCTGGCTTGCGAAGATATTAGCAGCAATAGCCGAAAAAAATTGCACATATGCAAATTAGGAAGTGTGTGTGAGCTTGCGCAACAAGAGAAAGAAAAGAAGGACACCACGTAGTATAGAGGGAAAACAAAATCAGCGCTGAAGGAGATGGACATGTAAAGTGAAGGCGAGAACAGGCCGTCTGTGACCAGAGTGAAGTAGGAAGAAGGAGAAACGCAAACCAGGTGAAATGGACATGTGGCAGCGAGAGTATTGAGATGGGGAGAAAGAAAAAAAAAAACGGTAATAAACAACTTGTGTTAAAAAAAGGAAAAGCTGAGTCGGATATATTTATTTTTGTTTGTTTGTTCCTTTTCGATGGTGCCGGACAGCATGGGGGTCCGAGAGAGGTTTGAACTGTAACGAACACGGTTCAAACTGTAGCGGTCACATTACATCTGGTGTGGGTAATTTTCTTGTGAAATCATCAGAACATTTGTTATTCATACTGCGTTCACATATCATTAGATTCTGCATATAAAACTACTGTTTATATCCGGTGTTATCTAGGTTACTGAGCATTGCTGGAGAAAAAAAAAAAAATTAAATACCATCATGCTTGCAAATTTTTGTTTGGTACTTGTACAGTTTAACAAAGACATTCAAAAATGGAAATATCGAAAAAAAGTTATATTGTACGTATCCGTTATGGAACAAAGTTCGCAAAAAAAAAAAAAATCACTTAATTTCATTTAGTAGGTTTTTTTTTTTACAGCTAAAAACAATTTGTTCTGATAGATGGAAGAAAAGCTAGTAAAAAATATGGGGAGGGTGTGTCGGCACTTTACATTGAGTCATCTCCCCGTGGCGTGTTAAAATTTCCATAATGGCTGACTTCAACATGCTCTCATAAAAACGTGTTTTTCCGCAGTAAAAAAAAAAAAAAAAAAAAAAAAAAAAAACCTACTCAAATTAAATGAAATTTTTTTTCAGAGATCTTCAGTCCAAAACAGATACGTACAATATAACTTTTTTTTCGATATTTTCATTTTTTAATATCTTGATTAAACTGTACAAGTACTCTTTTTTTTAATTGATTTTAAACATTCGTTTTACTTTGTCGTGACAACAATACTCCATGCATGGTTGAATTATGACTTTTGTAAGATCTATATCTATCTCCTTATGGTATATAGAGTTATCTTTTTTGATCTTAACTTCAAGTATACTGGCAAGAAAAGGAAAAAGAAGAATAAAAATGTGCGTCAAAGAAAATGGACGTAGAAAGTCGAGGACGAGAATGGGCCAGCTGTGACCATCATGCAGTCGGAGGAAAGAGAAATATGTGCCAGATGTAGTGGAGCAGAAGCGAAAGACTTTTTAAGTGGTTCCGAAAGTAACGGCAATAAATGCTGGTGTTAAAAGAAAAAACGCCTGAATATTTGTTTATTTCCTTTGTTTTTAACTTCTACGTTGCACAAAAACGAAGAAAAGCAAAGATGTTACGCTTACCTGTAAAACATGATCACCTTGTAATATCTGAATATGTTGTGCTTGTTGGAGTTGAGAAATTTGCTCGGGTGTCGCATGAAGAATTTGTATTTCTCCTTGCTGTAAGGCTTCCCCTTGCATCGTCACTGTATTCGGGATATCCATTTCACTCTAAAATAGAAAAAAAAAAAAAAAAAATACATCAAGTAAGCCTGCAAACAAATAACGGGTGCTTGTGTAGATAGGTGATCTTTTAAAATCAACACATTTCAGGTGAAAACATATATTTACATGTCATTCCTTGATTAATATAAATTCCAAAAATTATTTTAAAAAAAAAAAAAAATGATCCAGTAGAAGATGTGCTAGATCTGCATTTCACAAAAAAATCATCCACTATTACGTGCTTTAAATATGTGTTTAGAGATTTTAATAGAGATTAATTTTTTATCTCCCTTGTTTCCAATACTTAATTGGTTGCATAACTCTTCCACATTAAAACATACGATAAAACTCAATAATTTGAGAAATTCTATTTTTATTTGTAACTAGCAGGGGTACCTGGCGTTGCATGGATGTGGAGAGGTGGTGTAGAAAGAATATTAAGCAAGGGCCCAGCGTAAAAAAAGAGCATAGCTACTCAATGGAAAAATAAAAGTAGGGGTAAAACAAGCAGAAAAAAAAAATCACATAAATAACCTTGTTTAAATGTTAAAACTTTTTAAAAAATTAAAAAAACAGTCCATTATATGTGGGCGCGAACGTGAACGAAAAATAAAAGAAGGGAAAATAAAGAAAAAGCGAACGAAAAAAAATGACATAAATAACCCTGTTTAAAAGTAAAAACTTATTTTTTTTTAAATCGGAAAGAAAAAAACAAAAAAAACAATCCATTATGTGGGAACGAATGTAAAACCTGAAGCTTACGACGTGGCCTGGATATCCACTGCTCCACCATGTCGTCAGCAAACTAATGTAATTTTTTTTCTATTTAAACCAATTCAAGAAAGAATGCTATACACGCATGCGTGGTTGCATAAATCGTTATGAAGGAATTATTTTTTGCTACCCTCCCTCATTGCAAATGTCTATTTCTATAGGAAATAATTGTTTTTTTTTCTAATTTTCACATATTATTCGACTGAGACATTGCTCTTTCAGACAATACCGGTTTCGACTCGGTCCAATGCCACTGAGAAAAGTTTTTAGCACACATACAAACATACACACACATTTTGCCTTTTATATATTGGATCATTTTTCATAACTTTTGGAATTTGTACTAGTTTCAACCTAACACATAAGTATGTAATAATGTTTTCACCTGAAATGCGTTGGTTGAAAAAAAAAAAAAAAAAAAATCACCAATCTATACAAGCACCCCCAAAATTATTTTTAAGAAATCAAAGAACAATAAAGCTTCCATTTCAGATCAAAAAAGTCGTAAGAAACGTACCTGATGGATGTGGAATTTTGTATCTTCATGAGGATTCGAATCTTCAAAACTGCTTTGCGAATTCATGATGGAATTGTATCCAACTCCTTGATTGTGAATATAATTTGGAGGGGCTTTACCTCGGAAAGCCTTAACTGTTAAAGGTAAACCCCTCACCTTTCGATTAAAGGCAGTCCGGCATTTCGAGTCAATATTATGTTTAATTCTGTGCCAGTCAGCTTCATTGATTTGAAACCGATGAATCAAATGACCTGAAAGAAATGGTAAAAAAAAAAAAATTGTATTCAAGCAGAAAAAAAGGAGCCATTTGTGCATTTGAGGACGATTTTTTGTTTTCATTTTTGAAGACTTCCACTCAGAACAAAGGGAGATAATTTAAAAAGTTCTTCAAGTTTTGCCATAATCAATCAGAACTAGGGATGTACCGATTATCAAATTGGCTGATTATCGATTAATCGGCCGATTAATAAGTTTTTTAATGCTGATTTATCAGCAAATTTTGTTGTCATAAATGATACTAATATTAAATTATATTGTAAATAGAGACAAATTAACTTTTTTGCTTGTCAGTGAAAATTTGTCGATGAGATATGCATCTTCTACACCATATTATCAAATAACAGGCAGGACGTGCTGTTAACATGTAGACTTTTACAACTGCACTGAATTTGATTCAAATAAATGTAAACACATGGAAAATTTCCCTCCTTTCTCTTCCTATCGAATTAACATTGTTTTGTACTTTAAATCACTGTCAAAAAAAATTATTATTTCATCTTTCAGTTTTCATGTTGAGGTGAAGAAGCACAAACAAGTGTAAATTATAACATGGCAACTTTGAAACCAACTGACACAAAAAAAAAAAAAGAAATAACCAGTAAAAATGTCACAAAAGATGTTTTCATCACTCCTAATATAAGAAGACAATAGGAAGTAAAAGTACAATTATTTCTCATTCAATTTTGACCTTCATTTTTGAAGTGTGACTTTTGGCCATAATCAAAGCGTAGTATCTGTTCTTCAGATGCTGCACTTCCATTTCTTGTTCTCTTTTGGTGGAGAAGCAGTCCTTCACGACTGAGACAATTTTTTTTATTTTTGTACCTTTTCTCCATGTTAAAAAACGACCCTGGTGTCTAACTCTGTCCCGTGGGGAGGCATTGTAAAAAGGTACTTATAATAGCAAAATTGCACTGATGGACAATTTTTAAAGTATCATCAAATAAAACTGAATTAAATGACAGTAAATATGAACATTTAATATAATTCTATATATAATGATTATTATGCTTCTTTTTTTAAACAATTCCAACTGCAACTTATTTTCATTATAAGTCGATAAAAATGCTGATATGTTGAATTTTGGTACCAAATGTCATAAACATATACAAATTTAAAAATAACACATCACAAAAACTTAATACAGATCTGAAATACTGTACACCTAATCAATACATATTGAGGAATGCTATATCCAAATATCAGCTCTTTACATCATGTACTTCTTAAATAGTATCCTCAAGAAAATATAAATATAATTGTATGTTTTTCACTTTGTTTATCATGGCGGTGTAATTAAGTACATGTTCAATATCAATTTAATTTTAATAAAAGAGAGCTGCATGTTATCAATGATAGAATTCTTTATACAATTGGTATTTCTTTGTGATTCTGTTGACTTCTATGCTTGGCACTGATCATATTCGTCCATTTGAGGTGATTCCCTCAACTCCTTCCCCAGCCAAACACACACAAAGAAAAAACCTCAATTGTCCTTCTTCAATGCTTGTGGCACAAATCACTTGTTTTGTATTATTTATTCAATTGTTAGGTGAAAGTACAAACTAGTTAGAAAAACACCCTCTCCTCCACATGTTAAGAAATCGGTTTCCAAAAAGTTCTCTGCATAAGTGTGATACTATAAAGTGGACCTGAGGTGGACTTGAGCCACTAAGTGCTGAGAGAGGGGAGGGGGCAATAGACAAAGGAACAGGAAACAATAGATAGGAAGTAACAAACAATGAATCTCTAGGTATTTTTAGATCGAGCTTTTTTAGAGAAACCTACAGATAAAACAGGGAAGGGCAGCTACCGGTAGCCGGGGTGGGGTGGGCGACCTGAGATACCAACGTAGAGGGGACAGTCAGTTGACAACTAGATGCCCTTGACTGCGGATGGGAGTTGATAACGACAACAGTGCGACAGTTTTAGAGTTGACTGTGAAATAGAGACGAATGTAACATAGGTAGAACGGGGAGAAGACACACACACACACACACAAGTCCAACAGTCAATTATATTTGAAACATTGGCGTTTGTTTTTCCTTTCTTTGTTCCACGATTTATTATATTTCAACTTTTGTGAAACCACGTGTGTTCCCATCGACAGTCGCCAGCGAGAAAATGATGATCCGGCCATAAGAGGAATAGTCGGACGAAAAATCCACGATACACCGCGTTGGGAATCGGCGATCTGTCAGGTCGTGCATGTCTGGTCACATAAGTACTATTGTTTTTATTGTATTAACATCTTTATTTTATTTTTGTATTGGCTTTGTTCAAGTTAACGCTGTGAGTGTTTACAAATGATTTATTTCTGGTTGGTGCACACTATTCTGCTTTACGTTGACTGCCCAGAAAAAGTCCCTTCTGATTAATTTTTATCAGTTTTAAAAGAAGGAAACGAACTTGGATGTTTTTCAGAATAACAGAATTTTTTTTTTTAACTGGTAAACATTAACCAGAAAGAACTTTTTCATGGAATATATCAACCAGTTTACAAACATAGTTTTGTACACATCACAAACACATATGTAAATTAGATGGCAAACTAAATCTCTTTACTCTTTTATCAGAATAATGAATAGGAATAAGTCTCTATAAAAATACTAATAAGAACATAGGATTAAAAAGACTTCTTTTTAGTTATGTTTTAAAATATATGTTACAGTCTATGAATTTTTTAATTAAATCAAAATAGAATAAATAGTGATAGTGTTTGTGACCTAATCAGTTTGTCTAGTACATATTTGATTTTGATTTCACATTAAATGATAAAAGAAAGATTAAAAAAGAAACATTAAAAAAAAAAAAGAGATTAAAAAGAAAGATAAAGAAAGATAAAAAAAATAATGGTTTGGTTTAGTTTGGTTGTTTATTGTTTAACAGCATAGCAAACCTTTTCAGGTTACTTAATGCCAAATCCAGTAATTTAGAAAAAGGTTTTTATATTTTTAAATATTTATTATTTGGGTTCTTTTATAGAGTAAATAATTTTTTTTTTTTTTTTTTTAAGTCGTGTAACTCTTAAAAAGGAATGTGGTCTTTGGAGCCATTGGTGAAAATGTGTAAATGGTCAGGGTAATTAAAAATAAGAAAAAAAAAACTTACACCAAATTCCATAAATCATTAAAGGATCCAATTGTTTTTTGCCGTGCTTCCCCATCCCAGATAAATTTGAACAGGCTTGCGTCTCTCGGTCAAATAAATAATCAAGTAAAGTCAATGCCATTTTTTCTGCTGACCGACAATTGGAGTGAATGTGTAGAAGGTCACTGAAAAAGAAAAACAAAAGATTAAACCGGATGTGTTTACTCAGTGTCTGGTTGGCTTACAGGAGAAGAATTTAAAACATAGTCAAGTATACAATTTTTTCTTTTAAATGAGATTGTTTTTATTTTAGTTTTCATTTATTTTATAATTATAAAGTTATGTACATGCAAAAACGAAACACATGGGGAGATTGTGTGAAAGTTTTATTAATATAGAAATGATGAACCATTTCTTGGAAGTAGCATTCAACAATACGACTAAAATAAATAGTATGCATTCAATTTTGTGTAATAAGAAGCTGGTAATGTTTCCCCCTGAAAAAAGTTATTGATTAGAAATCCCACAAATCACTAAAGCAATAAATGAGAATTCATAGACATTACGACATAAATCTTGCAAATTTGAATTATTACGTTATCTCCCTTTGTTTTTTTTGTTTTTTTGTTTTTTTTTACCTTTTACCGCCAAATTGTACTTTCAAGTCACTTTTCAGAAAAAAAATATCTCTTACTCTTCTGGCTTGTCACCCCAACTGGTCTTCAAAGTACAGGTCTATGCATGGTTCAACAAGTGTAAATGAGGGGTTTGTGCTTCAGTTACACATAAACTTCTATCACGTGTGGGCTTCACGATTAAAAAATTTATTGCATAAAACAATTCTGATGGTAAAGGGTTAAAGATTGTTTTCAAAATCGCAGGCAAGACAGTCACTCCTCAAATTTAATTTTCTTATTTAAAAATTAAATCTACTGGATTAATTTATATGCTTTTTGGAATATGATATTTTCTATTTTGTCACCTTTCTGCACATCATACAAATTTTCTTTATTTTGTTTCTTTAGTATAGGGGAATCCTAAACAAAAACCAATTCATTTCTGTTTTACCCTATTTTTATATTTAAAAAATGCTGCATATATTTTGCGGCTTAACCCAAAAAATTTAATCTAAAAAAAAAAAAATATATATATAAATAAAAATATTTAAATTTGTTTACACTATAACTTAATTTTCTAAACAACAAGCCAAGCATGCGGGGGTCCCCTCCACAAGTGAAAAATTTACTTTTCCATGACTAATATTTGTGCAAAATTTTAAAAATATCCAAGGTGTGGTTATTGAGAAAAGTGCGAACAAACGGACGAATGATTTGGAGACAATTTTACCCTTATAATGACCCCTAGGGAGGCAATCAGAGTTATCCCAGAAAATCCGTTCTGGCAAAAATTTACTTTCATCATGACTAATGTTTGTGCAAAATTTTTAAACAATCCAAAAATGAGAATAGTGCAAACAGACGAACAGGAGTGAATTACTAGGTCCAATCCCTCCTTTGCCTGGAGACCAAAAACTGGCCACTTTGGTATAATTGTTTTCTCCACTAATGGACCAGAAAATTAGAGTTCATTCTCAGGCAAATCATAAATAAAACTCAAAAATGATACTTGATGTCCCCCTTGCTTAAATACTCAGCATTATAAGATAAAGGATTTGGAGTAATCCTGAGAAAGGAGTGGTACCCTCCTCTACATCCCTAGTAATTAATGAAAAATATGGATTTAGACAAGCCCGTTCTACTGCAGATATCCTAACAATAATCTCTGAACATATATACTATTCACAGGATAAGGCAGGGGAGGAGAGGGGAGGGCAGTAGCCCTAGATATATCTAAGGCTTTTAACAGGATATAGCACGAAGGTCTTCTCATGAAAATCAGATCCTATGGTATTACTGGATGAATGCTTAACATAATTAAATCCTTCTATATATATAAAAGCGAAAATGTATGTATGTACGCTTTTCCTCGATGTCCACGAAATGCTTCTTTCAAATAAGTGCTTGCTCGGTTCACAACTTCTTAAAACTTTTTATATCATCTATAAATTGTAATATCTCAGAGTTATCCACGGAGCTGGCCTGTCTATTTAATTTTATTGACTTTCAAACGTTAATTATTCGACATTTCCCGCATCGGCACGCGTTACATTCGGTTTTCGGTATAAAAAAAAGCGAAACTCAACTCTAATCACAGGCCAAAAGCCAGTTGTCTCAAGACATTTGTTCAATGTCGACTTCGTCATATCAGACTGTAGCTTTCATTTCGCTCCTCCTAATAAACAGGGAGCGGGTTTTTAAAAACAAACAAACCGATTTATTCACCTCATTCAAAACTGTCCTGCACAAAATCGTAACTGCTGAATACCTATCGCCATCACGTCAATCAAAAACGCGCACCTGCTTTTTTTTAAACACTTTACTATTTTCCAACTGCGCGTCGTGAAGGCTTCGGTTTTTTTTCACATTTTCGGGGGTTTTTCACATACCCCGAAAAACACCCAGGCAACGCCGGGTACCCCTCGCTAGTTTTAAATAAAGGAAGAATCCAGGTTGTCCTCAATAGTCATAAAACAATGAGATAAATGCGGGTGTACCTCAGGGGGTCGATCCTTGGACCTTTATTATTCCTTATATTCATAAATGACCTCTCTGATAAAATTGTCTCTGAGATGGGTATATTTGCTGACGACACCACGCTCTATAATAGGCACAAGGGAAAATGAAGGAAACCATATCCAAGGTAATAGCGGAAACCTTAGAAGAAAACCTTACGTCTGTAGTGGAATGGGGACAAAAATGGATAACATTCAATGCTTCCAAAACTAAGCTTGTTTCCTTTAATAATTATAAGAAACCTTCTCAACCACTAATAGCTATGGCTAAAGATACATTATCTGAAAGTATTTCATTCAAACTCCTTGGCTTAACATTCACAGTGAACATGAGCTGGAACAAATACATCAAGGGCATTGCCAAGGCTGCTGTGAGGAAGGTGGGCTCTCTCTACCATGCTAGAAAGTTACTTACGCCTGAAAGTATCCTATATCTTTACAAGGCCACCATTCACCCATGTATGGAGTATTGTTGTCACATTTAGGGTGGTGTATCTGCTACTAGTCTCTCACTCCTGGATAGGGTTCACAGGAGAGTCGCCAACCTGATAGGTTCTGAACTGTCATCTAAGCTTCAACCTCTGTCCCATCGACGAAATGTTGCATCCCTCTGTCTGTTTTACAAGTATTTTAATGGTGGAAGCTCCGACGAACTACAAGCTCTTAAATACCCCCGACAAGCAGCAAAGTCCCACCTCTACATAGTAGAGATCCCCAGATGTCATAAAGCTTTCTACTCTAATAGTTTCTTCCTCAGAACTGCCAGACTTTGGAATTCCCTTCTGGGTTCCTGTTTCCCCAACTGTACTGACATGCACAAGTTCAAGTGTAATGTAAACAGGCATTTTGCAGCTCAACTCCCTACATAGTATCCCTGCAACTTATGTTTCTGATAGTAACCCCCTACATCAAAGTGGCACTGTACCTTGATTGGGGTGAAAATGTAATAAAAAAAAAAAAAAAAAAGGAAAAAAAAGAAGAAAAAAAGAAAACGGAAGAATCTTTAGGCTGGCCTTGCCTAGTTGACCACTTTACATTTTTTTTTTCTTTCACTTGCACAATAAATCTGCAGAACGCAACAGAATGAAAAATTATATTTACTGCAGTTTTTTAAAAATGCAAACAAATTGATACGGATAACTTTTGGAAAGCTTTACCTTGTAAAAACAGGTACTCGGACACGCATTTCAGGATTATCTTCATCGCCAAGCCAGCAACCATGTGGGTAATCCTCTGGAGTTTAAAAAAAAAAAAAAAAGTTCGGGGGAAAATTTAATATCACAATTCAACATTTAATTACACAACAAATAAGAAAGATATTACATTTCTGAATTTTTGAGATGAGGAATGGTTATTGGATTCTTCAGACTACTGTTCTCATCTTGAGTGTTATTTTCACAACGGACCCATGGCACAGTGGTAAGAGTACTTGGAAAAGAATCAATTGTAAAAACAAAAAAAAGTGATATCCTCCTGAAGGTTGAACGTTCAATTTTCAGTGTGGGTGACCGAAAAATACAACTGCGAATTACTTAAGATCTCTATCCAGTCATGGCTGACAGAACAAGAGCATGCGACACCCATGAAATAAATAAAGGTTTCTGTCGAAATTCCGTCCGAATTCCTGAATTCGATAGAAACATTCCAGAGTTTGACAAGATACATCTGAAGAAGGTCGGAGGTTACATCAACCAAAACATTGTGAAAATAGCACTCAAGATGTAAACAATGAATCCAAATTATATAAATCTTTTATGTTCTGGAATTTAATACAAATAATGAATATTAATTAAAAATATAAAAACGTTTTTCTGATCGTTCTTTTCTTTTTATTATTTAATAATCATTGAAAAGTTTCTGCAATTTAATTTTAATTAAGAAATTAGTTGGGGTTTTTTTAAAGAATTATTTAAAACATTTTTTGCACTTTTTTTTTTAAAGAATTATTGAAAACACATTTTAAATCTTTAAACTATTTTGGAAAATATTATGTATTGGATATTATTTTTTTATGAGGTTTGAAATTTTGTTATTTTGATGTCAATAATTTCATTTGTTAATTTTTTGATTTAAATAATTTTAATTTTATATTTTCATAAAATTTATTATTTATTATATAAATTCAAATAAAAAACTTATTTTTAAAATAAAAAAAACTGTATTCTTATAATTTCATAAACATATTTCTTATAAAAATTCCAAATAAAATAATTTTTTTATTTCTTATTTTGTTATTACAAGTGCAAATAAAGACTAATTGCATTAATTTTGTGAATTTTTTTATTGTATATTTTTTAATAATGTCTTTTTCTTATATTTTATTTCAATAAATCGCTTCCCAATAGAAATACTGAAGAACAATAAAGGCAAAGGAACTGCTTTGCTTCACCATTTTCAGTAAAAGCCGTATTAAAAGTTAGAAAGTATATTAGCTGGCTAAAATCAAGAACTTTTTTTATCTCGGGCAACATTGTGTTTAAACACGTTTACTTCTTGATAACAGTTAATGATCCCCAAGAATGAATCCTTATTTGGGGTTAAATCGATTAAAAAATAGCTTTTATATAATCGATTATTTAAGCATGGTTTGTAAACTGCAACAATTTTGTTTTTATTTGTTTAATACTAAGTTTGTGGGTGCTTATTTCAGCATGGTCCGTAAACTGCAGAAGTAAGCATTTTTATGTTTTAAAATATGTTGCTGATTACTTTCAGTCTTAAAAGCAATAAAAATAAAAACGAAACAGAATGTTAGCTGAGATTGAAACTAAAAACTTGAGCAGGGTTAGTACAGATTTTTAACGTCCAGTTTTAACGTCCATTTTCAAAAGTTTTTCAAGATCAGCCTCATTTTCAGTTATTACAATTTTTTCAGGGTGGAAGGGTATTCACCGTTGGAGAGTCCTGTCCATACAAGGAAAGTTTTTAGGAAGTCACTAACCCCCTTTGTGCAGCCCCTCCCCCCAAATAAATTATAAATGAAAGCAAAAATAGGATTTGAATCCCTCTTCTCCCCACAAAAAAAAAAAATATTGTCATAATTAAAAACTAGGCTAGAGGATATGAATCTATGTAAAGTTATATACAGACATCTTAAAAGTAGAAAAAAAATGGGAAAAAAAATTTCACAAATTTTAAAAATTTATATTGTTTTTGTATTATTTGTATTTTTGGGACTATTATTCTCACCTTCATTGTTATCACAACATTTCGGTTGATGTAACCGCTGATCTATTTGAAGTGCATCTTGTTGAACTTGGGAATCTGTAGAGAATTTCAAATTGAACCCTTTATTTAATTCATAGAGGGTGAAGTATGCTCTTGTTCTGTCAGCCATGACTGGATAGAAGTCTTAAATTGCAATTGTATTCTTAGTATCGCCTGCACTAAGGATTGAACCTTTAACCTCCAGAAGAGTGTCGTTTAGAACTGAATGTGACTTAGTAATTTGTGTGATAATGTAATGGGTCCTTGCATTGTGAAAGTAATGCTTAAGATGAGAACAGTAGTCCAAATAATCCAAATTATCAATCCTCATCTCAAAAAAATGAGAAACATTGTTTTGATTAAATGTTGAAAAATTATGATGCATTTTTTTTTTTTTACAGTACCATTCCTCGCCAAAGGTTTCAATAAATAAATTTAGGGGTCATATAATGTTTGATGAAAAGAGTGGCATAAAGTCAGGAGATGAAAGAAAGCTTCTCGACAAATAATAAGTTTGAGACCAGAAGTTTTGTCAATGAAAGTTGCCAGTTAAAAAAGGCAGAATTAAAAATTTTTTTTAATATTAAACAAGAAAAGAAAAAAAAAATGGGACAACTAATAAACTAGCAGTGGTCGTCTGCTGGGGTCGGGCTACGTATTAAATATTTATGAAACCAACTTGATGCCACTAGTGCGCTCACAAGTGGGTAGGTAAATCCGTTCGAAATGCGGCGTAACTACCTTGGCTGCATTGGTTGATGCCAGTTTTCAAACTGCCTTAACATTTCGTTGCATCCTCAAACATCCGAGGCAACAGTAGAAACTGCCGCGTTGCTGAGGGCAGCAAATTCTGGAAAAGAAAGGCAAAAACTACGTCTATTGCGGTAGCTTGGATGATAATACGATCGGCGACGGACATTAGGAAAAACTTAAAGCTTAAATATAAACTCGGCTTTCTATCATCACTAGACATTAAAAAAAAAAAAAAACAGCTCCAGAGAAAAATGAACCAATGTTTTGTAAGATCAGAAACATTTTTTTTTCTTTCCAACACGAGAAATATGTGATAGAAAAGACACACAAAATAAGAGTTTTAAATAGGACGTAATAAAGTCAATTAAATTAGTATAATTATAACTTATTATAACTATTACTATAGCCAAGCCAGAATATCTTTATATAAAGTTAGGTATGTGTATATGCTTCCATATTTGTGTTGTATAGAACTCATTCCTAACTGATCATTATGAATTTTAGAACACAGCTGCTAGGTGTAAGAGATTATATTGTGGGCTATATTTAGTTTAATTTAGTTTTATGCAAGCACGTAAAAAGAGGTTAGAAGCTCTTTTTGAAAATTCAGGTAAAACCTGATTTTTGTAAAAATTTTATTAGGTATTAGACATCAATTTATAAATATTTCCAAATTTTAGATTTCTTCAAAATATTGAAAATTTGAACGTTTCAAATTTGCACTGAATTTTTTTTCAAATTAAAATAAGATTCCTTGAATTTCAATTTATTCGTAAGACTCCTTAAGCTTAAACCTTAAATTTTAGACATTTTCTAGAATCAAAATTATGTAATGGATTTTGATCAAAATTGGAATAAGGATTTTAAACAAAGTTTATTGACGTGATTTTAATCTTTGTCATGGGGCATAAGAGTGGTGCATTGTTTGGGGAATTAATTTTACCCATTCAGGAACAGGTATTGTTCTTGTGATTTTAATAACTGAACAGAATCATAGCATTAAATTGGGACCGGGAGTAGTATTGGTGATAATGCACACACAGTTTCAAAAGATCTGGCAATGACCAACGAGACAAAACTTCTGGCACTTTGAAAACGTATACGAGAAATAATAGAAATCAGAAAAGCAAAGTTGACATTACTTACCTTCAGAATTCAATGTAATCAACGTTACATTCGGACCAATGTTACGGATGCTGTTGTCCATTGAATTGAATCCAGCATTTGTTGATATCATTTCTGTTGAGAAGAAATCATTCAAAATCAAGAGTCGTACAGTAGAATAATTCTCAAATAGAGTGACACCCCCACCCCACTCCTCAAACATTTCACTGATAGAATTTGAGACTCAATTCTACCAAAGAAACTAAAGTGTGGTAATATTATGGATCTTGCGTGAAGTTGACCAACCATGCTGGTGGATTATTTATTACTAATGGGGAACCCAAACAAAAGTTTGATTCCCAAACAATAAGTTGAATAAAACAAAGCTGGTAAAAGCAAACGGTCACTCAGGTGAACTGGGGTGTTTTTGCCCAAGATAGATTCTTGCAGTGAAACTAATATCTATAAAAGTGAGAATGTATGTATGTGTGTGTGTTGTGTATATGAAGACACTTCTTAACCTATATACTCTATGAATTTTTTATCTACAGACTCGAAATTTGGTATATAGGGTATTCAGATATGTGGAAAACTTTTAAATTGGTTTTCATCTGGAAAAAATGGCTGCTAAGGGGTCAAAATCGAAAAATTGGTATTGGGGGGGGGTAATCAGATTATATCTATTTGTCAACTGTTTCACAAGTGCGCATGCTCGAATCATTCACATCATGTTAAGAATAAATAGATTTGAAAACCCTTTTTTAAAGGTCGTGGAAAGCTGGCCTAATGGATATCGTTCTTGACTCACTGTGTTTAGGTTTGGGTTTCAATCTCAGCTCGAGCATTTTTTTTTTTTACTTACAAGAAGTGAACTGCTTAGAAAAAACATAATACTCGCAAGCACATGTCTCAGTTTTTCTGTTTTTTTTGATTACTTCATTTTTCTTTAAAAAGGAATTTAATGTTACGTTTAATACAGATCAACACTAGGTACATCTAGTTCTCTAATAAATGGGAAAGTTGATTTAGTTTGGAAAAAAGGAAAGTTATTAAATTAGAATTTCTATATGCGAGACAGGAGACCACGTGCAAGAGGAAGATAGTATATGATTTTTAAAAAGGAAGATAATATAGAAAAAAGTCAGTAAGGTAGATATATTCATTGCAGTAATGGAGGCGAGAAATAAATTGCCAATAAAAGCAAGTTTTTTCAGACAACTGAGAGTCTTCTTCACAGTTCCTGGCAAATCTATGCTAGTGCCAGTCGTAATTTGCCCAGACTCGAGATTGAATCAACAACCAAAGTTCTTGCAGAGAGGTGTTGATGTCCTTCCTAAATGGTCACCCATTTTCATCTGACCAAGTTCAACGTTGCTTAACTTCAGTGATCTAACAAGTGTATTATCATGATTATGCCGGATATGACCTTATATTTTCCAACTCTGCAATCTACCCCCATAGATTAGATCAGGGGTTCTCAACTGGAGTCCGTGGAATATTTCAGGGGGTGTTCCACAGGCAAAATATAACAAATTGGGAGGGGGGGGCACAATGATATTTTGGTGGCTCATGAATAAAACCAACTCATAACGGTTTTTATCAATAAAAATTCAATTTCTACTGTCATTTTGGTTTGATTTCCAAGTTTGAAAAGATGCACCTAAGAACGGTTGGAGGTTACATCAGTTAACGCTTGGTAAATGTAACAATCAAAACTAGCGGGACCTGTGGAAATTCCACATCGGACTCTTTCATATTTAATATGTTAATGTTGGCATCCTGTGGATGTTCAGCGTAAATGGACACACCCTGATATTATTGTAGCTCTTTTGTTAAAACAGCTATAATATCTAAGCTAGCAGGAACGCCAGGCATAGCCTGTTGTAAAATATGCTTAAATATGGTAGTTTAATTATGCAGACAGCATATACATTATTATAGAATCAATTTTCCATCGATTTTATATATTTATAAAGTTGCAATTTCAAAAATAAAAAAATATATATCCATATGACTTGGGTGCACCAATTTGAATCGAAACCGAAACCAACTTATGAAGACTTCTTGGTAAAATTATTTATTACAAGAAATGGAAGATCATAACAAGTAAACGGTAGTCACTTAGAAGAAAAAAGATGTGTGACACACAAAATAACACACACGCTATCATATTTATATATTGATGAGGATAGTAATTCAGCATCATCATATTCTAATTGACATCTGTTTCACGTGTTGACATGAACCACTTTCAAATTAACCTACTCCGGCCAGGTCTTTATCTCTCCTCCCCTTAAATCAATTCTTATCAATTCCAGCTTTGTTTTCCCTGGCTTTCCCCTGTGGCCTGACCCTGCTACCTCAACTGTTCTACATCTACTAACCCAAGTACTCTCACCCATTCTTTCAATGTGACCATACCAGCAAAGTTTCCTGTTCTGCACGCATCTTCCCATACCACTCAGATTTAATCATCCTCTGAAGTCATCAGATCTAAGCCTGACTTTAAAACTCAAATTACACATCTATCGTCAGGGCTCTATGGACAAATTCATCTTTAGTTGACCACTAAATATTTTTGTTTACTAGCTAAATAAAAAAAAAGTTACGACCCAAACCCGCACGATTTTTTTGGAATCTGACATCATCATTCCATGACAAGTATATACATTATAAAGATATTTTTTTGCATTTTTTTAAAACTAAGTGTAATTCTAAATATGTACCAAATTTTATGTTGAGACTTAAAGATATAAACATTCAAATTTCTTCAAATGTTTTTCAAACAGCCTTCGTTTAAAAAAAAAAAAAAAAAAAAAAAGCATATGTTGTTCTTAATAGAACAACATATGCTTTTTTTTCTTTTTTTTTTATTGTTTAAATAATTTGGCTTTGTTCGTTTTATTAAAATAAAAATAAACGTTGAAAAGACATTTTCTCTCAATAATGAGCTTTGGGAGATTGTTGGTGAAAAAACACAATCGCCAAAAGTGTTTGATTATTTATAGTCGCCACTTAGTGATGGTGGGGGGGAATCACCCACAAATGTGACTGTTTCACTCGCAATGTACAGCCTTGATCAGATCATTCTCCTATCATTTATCTCCACACAATATATGAACTCAACTCTCACTTCCATACATTATCCCATGCGTACACATGCCTGGTAGATGGCAGAAGCTCCTTGAACTTTATCCACTCTTAACTGTTGCAATCACACTGCGAATACATGCTCCAGCATCACCTCCAATGATATCACCAAGGTAACAAAACTTCTGGACAACTTACAAATAGCTTTTTCCATCCAAATATCCATCTTACATTTCTTATAAAAAAGTTATCTCTCAATCTCCAAATTAATTCCACTGCACTTCTTACAATACTACAAAAAAATGGAGTTGTATCTAACTCTTTTTCCACGAATCATTTCATAAGAAAAATTTTAATTTAACACGGTGGTTTAAAAATATAAAGGCATTAATTTGCATATGAGAGGTATGGCTGTGTTAAGAAACAACAAATTGTGGAGGACAATGAGTTGAGTGTTTGGCAGCTGAGAGAATGCATCGACGTTAAGAGTTGGTGTGAATTGTGACGTCAGTGAAAAGAAGTGCTGTCAATATTTTAGATTACACAAAGAATATAATGAAAATATAAATTAAGTGAAAATAACAAAAATTTTCCGACAGATGAGCAAAAGTCAGTTGGAATTTTTTTTTTTAAATGATTGACAGATTTTAGTACTGACTTTACGTTGTGAGTGAAATAGTCACATTTATGAGTGATTTTTTCCAAGATTTTTCTAGATTTTATTTAGATTTACAAGCACAAAAAAATTGTTATCAAAATATATATTTATTATAAAAAAGAAAAAATTATGATCCATTATTTATATTTGCATAATGTTTCTCATTTGTAAAAGTCATTTCTTTTTATATCTGATGTAACAGAGTATGGACATGCATATAGCAACGGCAGCAGCTAACGTTAAATGACCAAGCTGTGTGCAAGGTGATGTCACAGCAAGGAAGAAGAGAAGAAAAAAAGATTATGAAAAAAAAAAGAAAAGAAAAACATAGCCAGAGAAATAATAAATAGACATGTTACACATGTGGCCTTAGAGTGAAAGGGAAAGAAGGGCATATCCTAAACATGGTCAGACAGAGTACCACGTGTTCGACACAGCAGAGTCTCATTAAACACATTAGAATACGAGAAGGTTTTTGAACAAGAGGCAAAGCATTATTCTGGAAGTACCTGTAAATAAATATCAGTTGTTTCACTTGAAAAAAAAAAAAAGTGAGTCAAATTCTTTCCTTGTTTTTGTTTCCTTGCGACTGTCTGCATAAAACGTGTGGATCCCGAATGTTAACATGTAACAACTATGTTACACTGAGACTGAATTTAAAAAAAAAAAGGCGTTGATGATTAAAGAGAAGACAACTTTTACTTACTTCCTTTCTTATCTTTTCCTTCTAATTGGATGGCTTGCAAAATATCGGCATCAGTTGCTGTGGAAGAAGTAAAATTATAAATTAATCAAAAAGATTCAATTCAGTTAAACTTTAGTCCATTTCACAAGCTTGTTTTTTGTTTATACAAATTGCTCCAGAGTCAAGGCAACCATTTAATATAAGGAGCTAAAAAATACTACTTCAATGCAAAAAACTAACAATGATAAACATTATAAGCAGGACTTTACGTTGCGAGTGAAACAGTCACATTTGCGAGTGATTTTTTCCAAGTGGCGACTAGAAATAATAAAATATCTGTTGGTGATTGTGTACTTTTTCACCGACAATCTTCCAAAGCTTATTTCTGAGAGAAAAATGTTTTTTCAATACTCACTTTATTTTTTTTAAATAAAATGAACAAAGTCAAATTATTTAAACAATAAACGTCTAATTGAACAATATACTCTTTTTTTTTTTTTAATGAAGGTTGTTTAAAAAAAGCATCTGAAAAAAAATTGAATGTTTATGCCTTCAAGTTTTAAAATAATATTTGGTACATATTTAGAATGACACTTATTAAAAAAAAAATACAGAAAAAAATTTATGATGGAAGTATTTGTCATTGAAACAAAGATGTCATATTCCAAAAATCATGCAAGTTTGTCTAGTAACTTTTCTATTTGGCTAGTAAACGAAAATATTTAGTTATTAAAGGGTCAACTAAAGATAAATCAGGCCTCTATGTCAGTAGAGGCCTGATTTGAATAGATTGTAATCCAGAAAACAGTAAATCTCTCTTTGTGATAAACATCGCTCATAGAGTGTGAGGACTAAAGGGGGGGAAAAAAAAGGGAAATGAGAGTTACGAGGTCGCAGAAAGTAAACATGATGTCCACTTTCTATTCTTTATTCTTTAGAAGTGGCTAAGTGGTTAACAGCACGGACTGAAAACCTGTGAGTGTCAGGTTCGAATTTAGTTTGTTCCACAGAAAAGATTTTCTATCAAACTCATGCCTGACCTTGTGTCTGATCTCCTGGAGGGTAAATAAATATGATCCTCATTCATGTCTTATTTGCTTGTGAAAATTCGATTACAATTAGAAAAGGACAAAAATGCAAAATCTTATGCATAAAATTATTTTGATGGATTTTCAGAGTTTGTTAAACTGAATTCTCAAATCTACTTTTCTAAAACAATCCGATCTCCTTTCCACGGTTTTTAACGTCGCTCCACACACAAGAACTCTTTTGTTTTTTTAATACTAAAAAAGTCATCACTTACTAAGGCCAGAAGCCACTCTAGGATAAAGGTTAACAAGATTGTAAGTTGAATGATGATTATTTTCAAGATGAGTTGGGAGACACATCACTTTTTTAGCTGGGAGAATCATCTATCTTCTATTAGTAAATGGTTTTACTTCTAACTTCTTTTTTGTGCTTTAATCCTCACATTCTATGAATGATGTTTCTGACAAAGGGAAGAAAATTGCTGTTTTCTGGATCAGAATCTATTCCATCTAACACTTATTATTGGCTAGTTTTTTTTACTTTGAAGTAGTATCATTTTTTTTTTAGCTCCTTACATCAAATGGCTTCATGCTTTGTTTGTATTGATTTCCATAAAAAAGGGGTGGGGTGGAAATTAAAAGAATGTGCTTATTCAAGATGGCTCCAAAGTATTTATTAACATTCTTCAATGGTTGCAAGAAAATAAAAAAATTATCAATTTCATCCAAAACATCATATATCTCTGATTATTGCATCCCAAAAAAGTCACAATTTTGATGAAAATTGTTTTTTTTAAATACTTTAATAAATGTGTACTGATAATGGTAATAAGTATCTATGTATGGTGTATAATTGTTTAAAATACATTTAAATAATTATGACATTTCTACTTGATGGGTTTTCATTTATCATAAGTAGGTTGCAACACAACAGGTGAGCGAATACTATACAATGCTGTATAGAAAATGCCTTACCTTTTCCTAATTGGTTGTTCTCCTCTGAAAAAGAAAGAAACAATTTTAAAGTATATGAAAGTAATGCACAAAATTTTATTTCTTACATTCGAGGTGTCTTCAATAAGTTTCCAGACTTTTTTTTTTTTTTTTTTTTTTTACAGGTATTTAAAATTATCCTAGATGCTTGAAAATTCAGTATGTTATAGCTCTCCATCTTATGAGATGACTAACCAAGTTTTATGATTTCAGGTTCAAATGAACAGCTATAGCAGGAATTGGAATACACCATACTAAAGCCTTATTGTCACAGTTGGTGAATTTCAAAAGTGCACTCTGGATGTAAGGACACTTTAGAAGAACGATATGCAAAAAAATTTAGTTTCAAAGTTGGGAAAAGTGCCACAGAAATGTAGTGAATGCTTCAAACTGCTTTTGGACCTTCTTGTATGAATCGAGGATCAGTTTTTGAGAGGCATAAGAGATTCAAGGAAGGCATATGAGAGGTGATGAGAGGTGTGGGAGGAGTAAGGAAGTAAAAACATCAGAGTTGATTGAACAAATAAAGAATTTTAAGTGAAGGGCCGTCATGTGTCAATAGAGACAATAAGTGCACAGTTTAATATCAGTGACGGAACTGTACACACACTTATTCATGAGGAACTGAAAATGCGGAAGATTTGCGGGAATATACCAGTTCAAAACTCCATCACTGTCACAGACTATTTGACCGAGATGGGCACCAAGATAGTTCCTTGCCCTTCTTATAGTCCAGCCCTTACCCCTTGTGACTTTGGTTATTCCCTAAGCTTAAGGAAAACCTTAGAGGCTGTCATTACAAGACACTTGAGATGAAAGAGGCTGTGATAAGGGTTATTAACACTCACACAAAAGAACTTCCATGTGTAAATTATTGGAATAGTACAACAAGTATATTGCAGCCGGAGAAGATTACTTCGAAGGGGAACTAGTTTCATGCGTGTACTATACCAAAAAAGAAACTTATCGAAAGCACCTTGCATAAATCTGATGCACTCACCAACCATTGTACAAGCGTCGCAAATCAACAAATCTGGACGGAAAAATCCAGTATGCATTAACGGTTATTGAAAATGTTAAATTTAAGACAACATTTTTTTTAAAGCGAGTTAGAGAATATTAAATTTAAAACAAATTTTCTTTTTCAAACAATGATATAATAATGTAGCGTCATTCAGATTATGAGACGAGGATAAATCTACTTACCACCATTCTTGTCCTGTGGTAAACCAACTATAAGAGCACCAGACCGTCGGGAAGGTGAGGCAGGACTAAGATGGAACAAAAACAAAAATCAAACACTCAATAATAAGAAAATGGAATTTTTTTGTTCATATCAGGTATATATATATATATATATATATATATATATATATATATATATATATATATAGTAGAAATTTCCTTATTTATACAAACGTTATTGGCTACATATGTGCATGCATGTTTCAGCTCAGATTTTTTTCAAAATCCAACTTCTTCAGGTTACAAGTTTCAACTCTGAAACATGTATGCACATATCAAGTTTACAATGTTTATATAAAAACATGGTTATAGTTAGGTAACATATTTCCTAACTTCTAGTGTGGTTGCTACCGGAAGCAGTGACAGAGCAAATCAGTTCCTTTACTTTTTTTCTCTCATGTCTGTATCTGCCTGCATGCACTCTTGTTTTTATTACGTTTTTTGTCAACTTTTTTTATTTAATAATCATTAAAAAGTTTTTGCGGTCTTATTTTAATCAAGAATTATTGAAACACTTTTTAAAATCGTTTTAAACTATTTTGGGAATATTATGTATTGGATATGTTTTTTTATTATGTTTGAAATTTTGTTATTTTGATTTCAATAATTTCATTTATTTTTGGATTTCAATAATTTTGATTTTATACTTTCATAAAAATATATTTATTATATAAATTCAAATAAAAACTTATTTTTAAAATATGTATTAATTTTGTATTTCTTTCAACAGGTCTGATGAGATGCCAACCTTGAAGATTTTTTAATAATATAAAGTTTAAAATTGTCTAGTTGTTGTCGAAACAATTTGTAACATTCGGAAAAATAAAAAATGTAATCTTTTTTTCCTTGTTGTTTTCTTTTTGCAAATATAATATGAATGCTCGGTTACAGAAACGTTAATCATGTAGCTTAATATTTGAGTCAATTTACCTGGTTTAATTTTTATTGATATATGTACATTGCCACTGGTTAATAGATTTTAATATATTAAACCTTTGGGAAAAAATTTCTAATAATATATATATTTGGATAAAATCTTTTCTTCATATATATATAAGAAAAGATTTTATCACAGTATAAAAAAATAGAATAATGATTTTATATATATATATATATATATATATATATAAATAAATAATCATTATTCTATTTTTTTATATTTTTTTCATTAACTGTAAAATTATACCAAACTCCTTTTCTGAAATACTGTTAAACTGCTAGGGACACAAACGGGGAATCCCCTTACTCTATAATAAATGTTTTCAAATAATAGGATTAAGAATAAAATGGAATATTTTACATTGTTACAGGTGAAAACTTGCATTCTGGTAATTTTCAAATTCAAATATTAACATTAGTTGGTGAAATTTTTGCACAATGAACTGACTTAAACATGGATATGGAAATCAAAAAGTTATCAACTCAAAGGTGAATTGTAATGTGTTTTATGTACAAAAAACTAAAATCTAATTTATTGCATGATTTCTTTAGTATTTTTGTAGATTAACACCTTCTGCTAAATCGCCTCCATCTGTCTCTTCAAAATGTGATTGTTCCTTTTTTTGGCAATTACATACAAACACACTGAAAAATTTGGCAGAAATGGAATACATATATATATAATTTAATAGAAAAATTTAATGTAAAATAAATTATATTTTAAGGCAGTTAAACAATTTTTTTATATAGAAAATAAATTGTGTGTGTTTTTTTTATACAATTATGTATGCCTTTAAGATGGTTTGTACAATGGAGGGCTTGCCATTCGAACTTAGGATTAGAGGAAAATACTTACAATACTGCAATTTTTATGATAGAACGTTGTTTAATGTGCTTGAAAATATAACTGCAATCTGTAGAAAATTTCCTTTAATTTGATATGGTACAAGCCATCCTTTGTTAATAATTTCTACGAATTGTGTCGTGGTCACCATCTTAGATTTCTCAGTCACTAGCTTGAATTTTTCACTGTGTGATGGTGACAAATGATAATGTCCATCAGAATAATACTGCACATAATGATAAGCCTTACCTATCATTTTTTGTTAGCTGTTTTTATGATGGTTCAACTTAAAGTCATTGATATGAAACTTAAATATGCTAATTAGTCCGTAAGTTGCCAAGTTAGATTATCATAAATACAGCCACCTGAACCTTCACATGTTCAAAATTTCCTCATAATATCTTAAAAATATCTGAAGATACAGCTTTTTAAAGATGAGTAGTTCTGTGAATTGTACAAATTTATTAACATTTTCAGTCACAAGCTTATATGCATTTAAATAGGGCTGACTGAAGACAAAATGTCCAGTGAACCTGGATTTTCCAATACTTTGAATAGTCATAAGTCTAGTTCTAATGGACTGACTTAAAAAAAAAAAAAAACTAAACACCATATTTCTTTATTTTTTGTGTTCTTTTCAATTGTGCTTAATTTGAGTTTCTCAAAGAAAATGGTCTGATATTGCTTTATATATATATACATATATATATATATATATATACACACACATATATATATATATATATATATATATATATATATATGTATATATATATATATAAAAGCAGAATATAAGAGTAGTATGGATTTAGACAAGCCCGTTCCACAGCAGACATCCTAACTGTAATCTCTGAATGTATATACCATTGACTGGAGTGGGGGAGGGCAGAGCGGTAGCTCTAGATATATCTAAGGCTTTTGACAGGGTATGGCACAAGGGTCTCCTCAGGAAAATTAAATCATACAGTATCACTGGTAGAATACTTAACATAATTAAATCCTTCTTAGATAAGAGAAAAATCCAGGTTGTCCTCGACGGTCATACATCTAAACAGTGTGATATAAATGCGGGAGTGCCTCAGGGGTCTATTCTTGGACCTCTATTGTTCCTAATATTTATTAATGACCTCCCCGACAAAACTGCCTCTGAGATGGGTATATATGCTGATGGCAACACACTCTATAACAGGCATGACAGGAAAACAAATGAAAACATATCTAAAGAAATGGCAAAAACACTAGAGGATGACCTCCAATCTGTAGTGGAATGGGGACATAAATGGATGGTCACATTCAATGCTGCCAAGACTAAACTGGTTTCCTTCAATAATTACAAGAAACCTTCTCTGCCACCAATAGCAATGGCCAGTGACTCCCTGTCTGAGAGTACATCTTTCAAATTACTTGGCCTAACGTTCACAGGAAACATGCGAAAAAGGTAGGCTCTCTCTACCGTGCTAGAAAACTACTGACACCTGAAAGTATCCTGTACCTCTATAAGGCGACCATTCGCCCATGTATGGAGTATTGTTGTCACATTTGGGCTGGTGTATCTGCTGCTAGTCTCTCGCTCCTAGACAAGGTTCAAAAGAGAGTCGCCAATCTGATAGGCCCTGAACTGGCATCTAAGGTTCAGCCTCTGTCCCATCGATGAAACATTGCATCCCTCTGCTTGTTCTACAAGTATTTTAATGGTGAATGCTCTGACGAACTGCAGACACTTGTGCTCCCACGACGTAGACACCCTCGACAAACCCGACAGGCAGCTAAATCCCACCCCCACACAGTAGAGATCCCTAGATGTAAAAGATCTTTCTACTCCAGTAGTTTCTTCCCCAGAACTGCTAGACTCTGGAATTCCATTCCAGGACCCTGCTTCCCTAACTGTACTGACATGCAGAAGTTCAAGTGTAACGTGAACTGACATCTTGCTGCCCAAACCCCAACATAGTGCCCCAGTAGTTGCTGCCTCTGATAGTAGCCCCCTACACCAAAGTGGCAATGTGCCTTGTTTGGGGTGAAAATGTAATTAAAAAAAAAAAAAAAAAAAAAAAAAAAAAAAAGAAGAATATCAGTACTATGACAGGTATAGGCAATATAGCACCAGTTTTAATTTTAATGTTCCTTTTCTTTCTTTGAGAGAAATAGTATAGGTTTAATGGTAGCTACCCCATAAATGATAAAATTTATAAAAAAAAATAAATAAAAACAATGTACCCATACTAATACTGCAATGTCATTATCAATAATCAAGGTAATTTTTTTTTATTTTAGTTTTAATTCATATTACTAAAGAAGAAAAGAGATTCTCACAAAGGAAAATATATATTTTTCCTTTACGCCAAAGAGATGTTTAAAAACACATAGTAAAAAATGAGAATGGATAGATAAATAATTAAAAAAAACAATATTTAGCTTTCTTTCGGACAAGACTTTTCAATTAATTGGAATGTTTATTGAGATGAGTTTTATTTTTTTTTTTTTTGCGGACTATTATCCTCATCCTCATTTAGTTGTTGTTTCACGTTTCAGCCAATTATTCCTCTGGCCAAAAGCTAAAAGGAAGTAATTGCTGAGGATGCAGCTAGAAGATTCAGAGTTCGTAACTGTTGTGGTTACCACCTGATGAAGGCCAGAGCTAAAGTTGGCTGAAACATTGTGAAAAAACAACTAAAAGATGAGGATAATAGTCCGCAATAAATAAATGAAAGACTTTTGAACATAATCATTAGCAATGAGAGGAAATGTCATATATATATTATATATATATGTAATTTCATGAAAATTTTCACCTTATCGTCAATGCATCTATATAGTTTTAATGCACAAGTTAAGCTTTCCAATTATTAGTTATTTGACCGAAATAAAATCTGTTAATCTATTCGATATATGAAATCATATTGAGAGAAACAAATGGGTGCTTATTTAGAATTACACTTATTTAAAAAAAAAAAAAAAAAATATGCAGAAAAATCTTTGATGTATGTACTCATCATGGAACAAAGATATATTCCAAAAATCATGTAAATTAATCAATTTTTTTTTTTTTAACTAAAAAGATAAAATGTGATGAAGGAAGATGTATTTTGATCAACCATGTTAAATAAATAAGAGGAAGACAATTTGAACTATTAGGATCAAAATCAGCCTTCTAATGAATACATTTAGTATTAAAATCGCTAAAAATTATAAACTTTTCTTAGTAAAAACTACTTGGTCGATTTACTTGATTTTTCAAACATGACGTCTTCATTCATGACAAGTATGTTCATCATTAAGATTTTTTATACTTTTTTTTTAAGTATAATTCTAAATAAGCACTAACAAATGATTACACATGAGATAATCCATGTTTAGGTGATATTAAAATAATATCAATATAGCAAATACAATGTTAAACATGAGAAATTGGTAAAAGACAAAAAAAAACCAATTCACTTACTGTTTGTGATTTAAGGAATTAACATTATTGTCGTTGTTATTGTTGTTGTTATTATTGTTGTTGTTGTTGTTGTTATTATTGTTGTTGCTGCCTTTATTTTGTGCCACCAATTCCAGAAGTTTTACTTCCAAGTATTTTGTCCGTAAACTCATTTGTTCTAATTTATTTTCTATGCTGTCAAGTCGTAAACAGATTGCTTTGTTGATATCGAATAAAATTTGCTGAAAAAAAAAAAAAAAAAAAAAAAGTCAATAGAAGAAAATGTTAATGATAAACATGATTTTACATATTATTTTGATCATTTGGACTACTGTTCTCATCTTTAGTGTTATTCACACAATGTTTTGGTCGATATAACCACCAGGTGTATCTTGTCATATTCCAAAATATTTATTGTCTAACTCAGGAATCTTCTGACACTCTTCAGAATGGCGATGGTTCAATCCTCAGTGCGAGCAATACTAAGAATACAATTGCTGACGGAACAAGAGTAGACTATTTCTTGTGAATTAAATAAAGGGTTCTGTTTGTAATTTCATGAAGATCCTGAATTTAGCAAGAGACACCTTAAGAAGGTCAGAATTTAGATTGGAAAAACATGCAAATAACATTCAAGATGAGAACTGTGGTCTGACAAATCCAAATTAAAAAAATTCAAACATATAACATGACTTGGGGGGGGGGGGCGAGTAAGATACACTTAAATATATTTTAATTTGTCCAGATTTCGTATATATCATCATTAGAGTCGTGATTTCAAAAGTAAAAAAAAAAGTATTTAGGTACCATCAGGTAGAATCGAAAACAAAACTGTAGCATTCAAAGCTGGTGACGTTACCACTGTACCAACGTGACATACATATAAACTGATTAAAAATTAAAAATAAACTAAGATGAATGTACAAAATGTATGATCTTTTAAATCTTGACCCATTTTTGACTCCTTAAAAACAATTTTAATCCATAAAAGAACGGCCCGTAAAAAATCCAATCATTTGAGGCCCCGAGCGACACTCTGCGACTTTTAGTTTCCAAGGAGATAGAGTTTGAAAATATGGAAACAGGCAGACATATAGCCATTTATATATTAGATTTTTCGGATGGCGATAATTTACATTTTTTGGGGATTACTCAGATTTTTATCTCGGTTTTAATATTCACATTTCAACCAATATAAATTTCAACGAATTATTTGAATTTTTTGGACTACTGTTCTCATTTTCAGTGTCATTTTTACAACAATTCGATCAATGTAACCGCCGACCTTCTTCAGGTTTATCTTATCGAACTCTGGAATCTTTCTGTTGAATCTGGAAATTTGGATAGAACTTCAAACAGAACCCTTTATTTACTTCACGGAACAAAAACATCATATTCCAAAAATCATAAATTGATCAAGTAGTTTTATTCTAAAAAAAAAAAGAAAATCAAATTTCAAGAAACAAAAGGAAATAACTAATTCAAACTTGTGAGATTTATGTTATAACTAGCTTGGGTGCTGGGCATTGCCCGGATATTTGGAGCTATTTGTTGAGCAAAGGAAAAAAAAGTAGTAGTAGGAGGCAGGCAGGCTTGAACCTATACCGCAATGGAGGAAAAGAATGTGGAAAAAAAAAAAAAGTGACATCTTTGCTGTTATAACCACCGTCAAACCAGAAGTGACGAATGTTTAAATTAAGGCTAGTCAATCGAAAAGAGGGGATGACTTTCGAAAATATTGGCGAAAAAAAAGCGACCTCTCCCTGTAGAAAAGTGCCCAGTTTAGGGTGAAGGAATTAATGTTTTAAGCCAATTTTTCGATATTTGTCATCTGAAGAGTCGAGCTTCAAAACGATACCAATCTCATGAAAATCCGTCGCCTCTGTCAAAAGTTTTAGGCAGACATACAAACATATATACATATATTTAAACAGACAGGTGAGATTTATATTATAGATCAGTCAACACAATACCACTTCTCATTTGCCTACAAATTCCCATTAATCGCTTTCAGATGATTTTCTTTATGAAAATAAAACTATTTAACCAATCTACATGATTTTTACAATATTTTCCCCTTGTCATCGGCAGATACACTTTTTTCTTATTTTGTTTTTTTTTGATTTAGAGGAATTCTGAACAAGAACCAATCAATATATACTAGAATTTACCCCATAATTCTAATATATATATATAAACATTAAAAGATAGAAAAACTCTTTGAGATGATAACTACCTTGACAGATTGTTCCATGTTTATATTAATATCTTGTTGCAACTTCATTCTTTTCATCGAAGGTTCTCCATCATAAGAGTCTTCATCATCTGCAGAAAAAACTGAAGGGAAATTATAAAACGGATTTAACGAGTTTGAAAATAATTTAAAGAAAACACTTTTGTATTTGTACATGGATGAATTGCATAACTTTAGGGAAATTATGAGAATAACCAACTTTTACAACACTGGTTCCAATTACAACACTACAGTTACGGTTTCCAAAACCAGTCAAGTGTAATTTTCCATTCTTCATCAGGTTTGGCTATTTTACGGCATATCAACACTTTTTGAATTATTTAAATGACAAATCTGGTCAGTTTTTATGCTTTAAGTTCTTTATATCTTCAAATATTTATTCATTGTGTTTGGTTTGGTTGTTTTGTAGAGGAAAATTGTTGTTTTGAGTTTGCAAAACATGACTGTGTTTTGCAAAGGGAAAGGAAAAAAACAATAATATCATTCTTTAGTGCATTTTAGGTATGGAAGCAAGTATCATCAAAAAGTCTAGATGTCATCATCCGGTTTTGATATTTAAGGTGTGGCATGTGTCTCAAACTTCAGTATGAACAATGTGGTTCGATCCAAAGGGGTTGACATTAGTTATGTTGCATGCAGTCAAATTGTGATACTATTGACATTCTCCCCATTCCAAAAAAAAAAAAAAAAAAGGTGTTAGGTATTTTTACAAAGAGGAAAATATATACAGGAAAAAAAAAAAAAAAAAAAAAAAAAAAAAAAAAAAAAAAAAAAAGTAAATAATTTATCAGCAGAAAAATGGAGAGTAAGTTCTTCACCAAGGTAGACAAAAGGGAGCTGAACAGGATTGTTGATTAAGGGGTGTCAGACAAAAGACTGGACAAGAACGTTGATATATTTAGAGTTAGTTGACAGGCAGTTTTAGGAGTAGCAATGAATTTTGTGACAGTTTATCGAGAGTTTTGGGTTTGCAACGGTTGAGGAAAGTTTCCAGTTGGACATAGTTGAAGGCAGGTTGTGGCTTGGAGCAAATCTGACGAACACGGCCTCGGCAAACTAGGTTGATGGTGTCACACACACACACACACACACAAAGCAACTGATATTTGTTTAATGTTGTCTAAATTCTTTCAGCAATCAATTCAGTTGCAAAGCAGACAAAGAATAGAAAAGAATTTGCTTTTTCTTTGTAACAAGTGTATTTATTTCCTCATTGTAATGGCTGTGACGTCCCCCATGTGATCGTCTTCTAGAGCGTCATTTACACTTCTAATGTCATCTCGAACATTCTCCACATCTCTCATGTGATCGTTCTCATAGTTTTTTGTTGTTTTTGCATGCATTTGCATATGCAAAATGTCACACACAAAGAATGTGTGGGACTGTGTTTTGTTTCATTTTTTTGTATATCCATTTCTGTAAATCCATGCGCTTTCCCCTCAGCAGCCATCACTGTGAGAGGTGACAACATGCTAGAATAGAAGATGAAAGAAAAGAAATCCATGGCACACAACGTTAGGGTCAGTGATCGTTGTTGAACGAGCGAGAATGTGGTCACAAAATCACTCAAGCCAGGTCTTCTTGGTCTATGCTTTCTAGTACGTTTGATACAGAGTTCATACAAAAGGTGATACGTTGTACGTAACCAAATCTCCAGACACACACAGTATGTAAAGCATCCATAATCCTACTAATACCAATCTTGTTAATTGAAATTGAGGTTAACCTACATATTCAAACCAGCATTGTAAATTTTCAACTGTTTTCTATGAAGTTACAAAGATTTCTCGAATCTTCCAACGAAATACTCAAATTTCTATTCTTAAATATTTTAGGTAAATTTTATAAAAATTAACATTTAAATTAAAACATATTTACAATAGCCCCCCCCCCCACCCGCCCATCTACCACATGTATGTTTGAATTAAAATTGAACACGTATTTCAGGAAGGAAATTTTCCCGAAATATCATACAATACAAAATTTCCATCTGACCATACTGATGCAAGTATGAACACAATGCAATGTTAAAATTATAAAAAACAAAAACATGTCAATAAAAAGTAACTCGGCATAGCTTTTTTATACACACACACATATAAGATTACTTATGCAATCAAATTCTCTAAATATTATTTAAAATTTGATTACATATATGAGGGATATTCCATGAGTAATGCCCGCTTTTCTTTTTATTCTGCCTGAATGGATCAGAGAGGATTGTAAACTGCATTGTTATGATGACCTGAAAGTTTTAATCTCTCTGTTGCAGATATTGACAATGTGAGACTAAGGAAGCAACTCCTTGTCATGAACGTGCATAAGAGGAGATGCGTCATTGAATTCCTGGCAAAAGTGCATCGAGAATGGTGGTGACTATGTAGAAAAATAAAATTCTGGAGGATAAAACGTCACTTGTTGTAATGGTGTCACTCCTGTCTACATAGCTCTTCAAAATTTTGAGTTAAAAAAATAAAAAATATGGGAGGCATTACTTTTGGAACGTCTCTCGTACTTATGTAACTAAATTTTTTTAAGTATCTTGTGCACATAACGTTCTAAAAGCAAAGCAGATCTTACTGGATTCATCACTCAAATCCTGATTACTCATGCTAGACATCAAGTGAACAGCATTGACAACGCGTGGCGGCGGCTTTGAAATGGCTGTCCCAACACGGACTGAATTTGGCGCAGCCAATGCCTCGCTAACGGTGACTGCAACGTTATCTTCTCCAGCTGCCGTTGTCGTTTCCGTAAGAGTAACTGTTGGTACACCCACTTCATTCATCACAATCTGAAAGAAAAGACAAAATTAAAATAAGTTTTATTCGTTTATTCACCTTGTAGTGAGCAGCAGAGTTCACCCTTCGGTGTCTAAAATTAAAATGCTTAAAATCATTTCTGCGCATATAGCTTGATGTATAGTCTCGTCTGAATTAATAAGAACAATTAAAAACATTGAATGTCTTTCTCCGAAGTTATCAAATTTGCTGTTTGATTCATTCTGAATGCATAAAATGTCATATTTTTCTTTCAATAAAAAATTTGAGCTAAAGTCCACGTCTCTTGACACCAAAATCAACAGAGTCTACACCAGAGTTTCTCCGTGAGTGAGGCTGAGGAGCTCCGCAAGCCCTTTCTTAAAGAGGACCAAATGCTTTATATGCAAAAATTAAATGGCTGCAGACAATTTTTTATCTTTTTACTGGAAAAAGATATGATACATAACTACAGGTATAAAGAGTTCCAGGAAAATTCATGAAACATTAAAATAAAAAATAAATTAACAAAAATGCAACAACTTTTGATTAATCAAAAACAAAAAAATGCTTTAAAAGCACGAAAACGTAGTAAAATCACGAATAGAAACAATTAATGAACAAGTATAAGTTAAAAATTGAAATTAATGTTTTTCATATTTATTTTAGAAATTATCTTGTTTGTGCTCCATGAAAAACCTTTCCCCTGCTCAGGGGCTCCATGGTGTCCTGAAGTTTGAAACTGGTCTAGACCATTTCGGAAATAGCATATTCAAAAATAATTTTTACAAATCAACTGTAGGTTCTCTACAGTGCAATGTGAACTACAATGTATTATGGACTAAGTCACTGCAGGGAGGATTGAAAAATATGTGATTTTACCGATTTTAATGAGAATAAACAAAATTTAATAAAAAAAGACAAAAGAATCATTTTTTTATTAGATTTTGTTTTAAAGAAAATCTAATAAAAAAATGACAATTAAAATAATCTTTTTTGGCATCGGAAAATAGGCACAAATTCTTCCGATTCTGATATCCCCCAAATTTCTGATTTTTCCAATTCTGATTTATTGTCCCAACACTACTATTAATCCCTATATTCAAATAAATCCTTATCCAATCAGATTAACACAATAAATACAATCGGCAAGACGAAAATAAATCCATTATATGACAAAATAATGGTTCCCAAACATTTTTTTTTTTTTTTTACATGGTGGAACACTATTGAGCTATTTAAATTCTCATGGAACACCTATTACAGAAAAAAAAAATTTTTTTACTCAAAGCCTTTCTATGCATTAAAATAAAGTTTAGCTTGAAGGTTGGGTGAATTAGTAATAAAGTATTTTTTCATCTAACATAAAACCATTGCTTCATTAGACAACATTAGGTTTCACACAATGGAGAAGGAATGTATGTATCTCCAATTCAATGAAATCCAGAATTTAAGTAATCATCACTATACAACCAATAAAGGTTGATTATTTTTAAAATAAATTCATAGAATTATCTAGAATTATCTATTGTCTTCATTTTTTTTTTTCAGAAATTTATTCATAATTAAGATTGAACTAAATCTCACATTGAACAAAATAATGAATCAAAGAATTGTTATCATATTCAGTTTTTTCCCCCAATTAAATGTAAATATCAGATAAGAAATACAAAGAATCTGTGAACATTGTAAACAAGATAGATGATATGACGTATAACACTTACCAACGTTTATTATCATCAGAAAATTGAAAATATCTAACAATTTAAATGATTTATATAACATTTTATTTTCTCTTTTTATCGTTTAAGCAATCAACATCACGTAAGTAAAAACGTGTTAGTATTTAATATAAATAACTGCTTATGACATGAAATTTTTTTTTCTACCTATAAACAACTTGTAATTTCAACGTACAATCTCTTCATGACACACAAATAATCATTCCACAGGACGGCGATTGGGAGCCACTGTATTAGTAAAAAAAAAAAAAAGCAAACAAACACAAACCCAAATGTGACCTTAAAAATAACGGACAGAATTTTCGATACAATATGATAAATAGCAACACTACATCATTTGAGAATTGCATTTCCTAAACGTAGCAAACGTTCGTCTAGTAACTAAAAGACTTTTTTTGCCAGTCACCTGCCGACAAGCATATGGTTTGCACAACCAGCACCGGAGAGTGTACATTGTCGGATTAGCACTCGCAGGGATTGGCCATTGTGAAAAGATCTTTTTCTTCCAACTGCTGGGTGTCAGTGTATAAAGCTGTTCCCTACCAACCCGACTCACTGAAAATATCTAACAATTCAAACAAATCGTTTATATAACATTTTATTTTTATCGTTTTAGCATAGATATCACATAAAAAATAATGTAGGAGTTAGTATTTATTAACAAAAAGAACTCCGCTTATAATGATATAAAAAAATTTTTCCACCTATAACAACTTGTAAATTTTCAGCACACCAGTAATCATTCCATATGTATTTCCAATTCAATGAAATCCAGAATTCAAGTAATCCTCACTATAAAGCCAATGAAGTTTTGATTTTTTTAAAATAAATTTATAGGAGTATCTAGAATTGTCTATTGTCTTCATTTTTTTTTTTCAGAAATTTATTCATAATTAAGATTGAACTGAATCTCACATTGAACAAAATAATGAATCAAAGAGAATTTTTATCATATTCAGTTTTTCCCCAATTAAATGTAAATATCAGATAAGAAATACAAAGAATCTGTGAACATTGTAAACAAGATAGATGATATGACGTATAACATTTACCAACGTTTATTATCATCAGAAAATTGAAAATTATTTAACAATTTAAACGATTTATATAACATTTTATTTTCTCTTTTTATCAATATAAGCATTCATAAGTAATGAGGTGTTAATATTTATTAATACAAACAAATCTGCTTATAACGACATGAAATTTTTTTTCTATCTATAAACAACTTGTAACTTTGTGGTCCACCAGTAATTGTGCCATGGCACGAAGATTGGGAACTACTGACTTAGTGTAAGTCATCTACAAGGATCCTCACTCCACTCTCACAACATCAAAGTACAAGATTCCAACAGAACACTTACAGTGGTCACATTGCCCGGATCATCGACGGACATTTCCTCCTGAACAGTTGTTGATGTGGAAGCATGCGTACCAACATTATCTTCGTTCATTGCTACCTATAAAGAAAATGTACAAAAAAAGTTTCATTAATTCTAAAATAAAAATATTTAAAAAATTAAAACTTGATGACAAATTATGGCAATCATTAAAGATCACGGGCAGAGCAAAATGCAAGTAAAAATTCTGTATAAGCCTTAAAAATGGTTTTATGTTGTTTTTATTAAATATTATGAAGTGGGGATTCATTTAGAGTTAAAATCCATTTAGTATTATACATGTAACTTGAGAAAAACATGCTTGAAATGTGTCAACATTACGTGAATAAGCGAAAAAACAAGATTGTAACTGACTTTGACCTAATATTGTGTAATTTCATTTATTCACCAAAATCATTACCAAGAAATAAATATCGACAATAAATACAAATATAACAACAACTTCAATAAAGAAAAACAGGTCATGCTTAGGAATTTAAATGTTTAATCTTTCTATATATCTATATTAACAAAAACTCTTATTATCTGGAATGTCTTTATGCAGACTAGATGATATCATTCATTAAAAAAAGGATAAGGGACAACCGTGCACAGTAGATGACATTATCCAATAAACCGGAAGGGAAGGGGGTCTTTTATAAAGTTTATCAAAACAAACCATTACCTTGTGAATCCGTCTACTGGACCAGCCATCTACACCGTTAAATTACTAAAAGTCTGGATCTAATCTTGTCTTTCATTCTTCATGATCATTATCAAGAAAAATATATATTTACTTGAAAATGGATGAGGTCATAAAGGAAGAATGATAGTTGCCAAAAGCTGTTCATGTCAGTAGTTATCTCCCTTCCACAGCAAGAAAATTAGACACCAGGATCGGAAAATGGGATTGAAAAATCAGCACTTCCAAGGAGAACTCTGGCATGCAAAAAAATGCCTAAGCAATTCTGTCGGCATTCCCTGGTAAGGACACCTCGGCAATGAACTAATCCCTTCTCCAAGGAGTAAGACAGCAAAGTCTAGAAAGGTGGACCTCCTAGAACTGCACAGAAGACATGATTATGCACTTTAGCCAACAGAGAACAAGCCATCTCAATAAATGGCATAAACTCTGGTGACTTTGGGGCTCGAGGGAAAAACCCCTGGATTACTAAAACTTTGTAGATCTTGTTATCTTGCTTGTGTCTCATATATATATATATATATATATATATATATATATATATATACACACGCTAACAGGCCGTCCGGTATTGCTGGTCGTAAAATACGCTAAAATATGATATTTTGATTTCGTATTTATTATTATACTAGCAGGGGTGCCCGACGTTGTCCAGGTTTTTAAGTGGTGTAGTAAGGACCCCCAGGCAGATGATGGGGGAGGGGTCAAAACAGCAGTAGGCAGATGTTTAAAAAAAAAAAAAAAAAAAAAAAAGTGGTAGTAGACAAGTAGACTCGAATCTATGATGCTAAGGAGGGGAGAAAAAAAAATGTGATGTCTTTGCCGACGTCTCCATTGCCAAACTGGAAGTAGAGAGCGTTGAAATTAAGCAAAGTCAATCCAACGATGATGATGACTTGCTAAAATGTCAGCATACAAAACGGCTAAGTTTAGGATGAAGGAATTAATCTTTTTGGTCAATTTTTCAATATTTGTCGTCTGAAAGGTCGAGCTTCAAAATGATACCAATCTTGTCAGGGTCCGTCGCCTCCGTTGAAAGTTTTTGCGAGACACACAAACACACATTTTGCTCTTTATATAGATAGATTATATTGGACCCAATATATAGTAATGATTTTGAAAGAAAAAAAAAAAGAAAAAAAAAAGTGATTTGTGCGCCATCACCAAGAATCAAAACAAAAACGTTTAGCTTATGATTTACCTTTTCCTTTAATGTTAATGCCTGAGCTATAAAGACATGTTTACTGCAAAGCAAAAAATTAAAACATGAACCAATAGTTATTACGTTATGCATGCATATCCATAATGCTGTCATTCAACCTTCACATGGCAAATTTAATTTCTTTAATTTTCACATTTTGCACCGACTTTCCCCAGCTAAAACCCAAATATAAAGTTTTGTATGGGTTCAAATACTCTAGATATCAAGTTTCATGTCTGTAAACCAAAAACTGACATAAGAGCTTGGTAGGTCAAATTTTTTAAACAAATATATATATATATGCATACATAAATATATATAGAAAGATGCTTCTGTTTACTATAAGCTTTTTAAGTAAATATTACGCAAGTATAAATCATGTAGAATATCTGCATGAATATAATTACACGTAATAGTTAAGTAAAGATGATCTTCTCATAAGAAAACTGAAAAAACTAATAGGGAATTAAAATAAAATGTTAAAAAAAAATATGAAAATTAACTAGATCTTTTGCAGATGAATGCAATTCCACAATCCATATATAACAAAGTTGTATTTTCTTTTTAAATAAATAGAAAAAAGGTTTTTTAATATATCAATACACAAAAAAAACTAAATTTGTAGGAAAATATATATTTTGTTATTACTCACTTATTACTGTATATATTCCTTTTTACTTGCCTCCCCCACAAGGGCAGAGTTAGACATAAGGTTGATTTTTAATGTGGGGAAAATCCAGTTCCCCAAGGGGCACTTTGGATAAAAACAAAAATTGTCTCAGTCATGAAAGATTTCTCCTCCACCGACTGAGGACAGAAAATGTGAAGTGTAGCATCAAAACAGATACTACACTGTGTAGAAATAAATAGTGATATTTATAACTAGAAATAAAATAGGTTTAAGGCTCCCAAAATTTGTACTAGAACTGTCCACAAGGACCTGTGGCGCAGAGTATTTAGAAAAATCAATTATAAAAATGATAATCTCCTGAAGGTTGAAATCTTTATGTGTGTGACTGAAAAAATATAATTGCGAATTACTTTGGACCTCTATCCAGTCATGGCTGATGGAATGAGAGCATGCTAACCTGTGAAGTAAATAAAGGGTTCCGTTCAAATTCCCTGAGTTTGACAAGATACACCTGAAGAAGGTCAAAGGTTACATCGACCGAAATGTTGTGAAAATGACACTGAAGATGAGAACAGTAGTCCGAAGAATCTAAAGAACCAATCCCCATCTCAAAACTTCAGAAATATAAAGAGTTCTGTTCGAATAACACTTATGATAAGAACACTAGTCTGAATAATACTAATAATCCAAAGTATTTTACGCCACTGAATTTTTTCCATTTCAATAAATAATCGAAAAATGCATGTGTGTCTGTTTTACAAGCACTTTAATGGACTGTGCTCTAATGGACTCATTGCACTTATGCCCCTCGACGAACATATCCGACTCACTTAACAAGCAGCAAAATCCTATCCTTTCAATGTTGAGGTCCCTAGATGCCGGAAAGCCTTCTACTCTAATAATTTCTTCCTTCAGATTGCTCAACTTTGTAATTCCCTCCCTGTTTCCTGCTTCCCTGACTGTACCGACATGCAAAAGTTTAAATTTAATGTGAACAGACTTCTTGCTGCTCACCTCCCCACGATCCCCTGTTAGACATGATCCCAAATAGCAGCTGCTTATGACCAAATGGCAATACATCTTGTTTAGGGTGAAAACGAGTATAATAAGAAAGGAAAAAAAAAAAACATTAATAGCACATAAAAACAATTGCGCAAGTCACATAGAGGCAAGAAACACATGCACACGAGAAGGCGTCACATAATTATATTAATATAAAAATGTAAATTAAACAAAATAATCTTGAATCAAGCGACAACAAAGTTATAATCTTTTCTTTTTTTTTTTAGAAATAAAATAAAACATCCCAAATTGCCTACCATTTGCAGGTGAATAGTTGTGTGCTGATTTGACGACATGAGGGGGGAGCAGCAAACAGCTTCAAAACTACGACACTAAATTGATAAAATACAATTAAAAAAAAAAGAAGAAATTTATATTGAAATACACAGTAATATTCATGCACTTGCAATCATTTTCAAAGATAGAATTATGAAAATCTTCTTAGACCAAAGAGACAGAAAAGGATTAGTTTGGTTATTTTGTTTGACGGCATATCAACCCTTTCCAAGTTATTTAATGCCGAATTCAGCCATTTTGGTAAAAGTTCCTATGATTAGAGTTCTTTAATTCTTCAAATATTTATTCATTGTGTTTTGTTTTATGACATCAACATTTTCAGGTTCAATTATTTTTGTAAAAGTTTTTAATGCTTAAAGTTCTTTGTATCTCAAATATTTATCCATGGTGTTTGGTTTGGTTGTTTTGTAGAGGAAAATTGTTGTTTTTGGTTTTGCAAAACATGATTGAGTTTTACAAAGTGAAAGTAAAAAACATCAATGTTCTGTGCATTTTAGGCCAGGAAAACTGATATCTTCAGACAGCCTGATCTGGTAGCACCAGAGTAAAGAAATTAATTTATTCACATTAATAGGTGGAGTGTGAAGCCAGAAGATGTAACAACTGAATCATCGCAAGATATGCTAGAACAGCTTGGCCCCTATGGACATTTTAATAGAGAAAAAAGGTTTTGTTAGTATTGACACGTGGTACGCTCAAGTGTTGTCATCAAGAAAGCCTGACATTTCGGCGTCCCCGGTAGATGGTGGAAAGATCGACCTAAGTTGCCTTGAGATTGCATAGCATGGAAGCTCTCTGCAGTTGATACTAATGATAGAGTTTAGAGGTGTGAAACGAGATCTGTTATGTATGCAGTTTAGCTAACCATCAGATAAAAAAGGCAGGATAGTTAATGAATATTATAATCTAGATGGTCATATAATGTAGGCCAGGAGGGATAGGCATTTGGAATGCGACTGTCGTTGTTTTGATGATTTCAAGTTGGAAACTAAACTGTAAACATTGATTTTTTTTTTTTTTTTTGAATTATGCCAATTGAGGAATGTATTATAAACAATTATAGATGTACCCCACCAATTGAGAAAAATATCAGAACAGATTTGACTATTAAAGCAGAAGTTCTGCCTATGGCTCCTTTGGCTGGGGATGGGGAGTTGAATATCACTATAAGGCAATTATCAAGAAATCTCTATATTCTACTTGTAAAAAATCGAAAGCTTTATACAAAGACTAGCGGTATTGCCTGAGGCAATGGTATAACATATTTCTATTAAAACTTCCATCTTTCTTTCCTTCTCCCCTGTTTTTTTCCTTTCCACAACTCCCTCTTTCTTCTCTATCATTTTCTCTTCCCCCCTCCCTCTTTCTTCTCCACCCAGACCATTCCTCTCTCTGGACACACACAAACAACTCCTTTTTATAGATTCTTTGAGGAATGAGTTGGCATAGGGGAAGTTACTCCTTGATTAAAAAATAAGAGTTACTCCCTTATAGTTAGTAACTAAACTGGCAGAAAACTGACCCCCCTCCCCTCCCCTGCTAATGAAATCTGCACATGTGTAAATCAAAGAAAGAATAATTTTTTTTCTAATTTTTAGATATTATTCATTCGGGGCAATGGCCATCAAGAAAATACCAACTTTGTGGGTCTCTGTTTTGCAGTTTTTGTATTTAGCTGGATATACATACATACATACATACATACATACAAACAAACAAACAAACTAGCGTTCATATAATAGATTATTTCTCATTCTGTTTCTTAATTTTTGTAGCAACACCTTTTCGATTTGAGGACCAGTAAGACAGTTACATGAGCACAAAAACACAAACTTTTGCAGTGAATATACAACCATAAATTTGTGAGCTATTGTGTTGGGCATCAGTTGTACTCTGATTTGTGTACTGTGAACACTGAGCTTGGGATATATGATAAACATAAGAATGCTGTGTTTCTGTGAAGCAAAATAGAATGTGGAATCAACAATTAATTTTAAAAAATTTTTTTTACATTTTCACCTCAAACAAGGCACATTGCCACTTTGATATGCTATCAGGGACATAATAGATTATTGAGTGAATGAAAGATAAGCTGTTTCTGAAACTGGCAAAGAGATTAATTGAATTTACAATAACTCCCAGGGTTGTAAAAATCCAACTCCTAAGGATGCCAACTCCGGCTCGTTGACCCCTATGTGGAAATCTATCCTGCAGATCGATATACTAGCCTCCCACACCTATTCAGCAAGCATTTTATAAATACTTTTATAAAACTTTTCATGTATATTATTTTTTACGTTTAACATTCACTTGTATGATGAATATACTCACATATAAACTCAACCAACTTTATGGAATAAGTTAAGATAACAAAGGGATAAAAAATTTACAATTAAATTTTATTATGCTATCGGTTCAAAAGGGAATACAATATTTAAGGATAGAGAAACCTCTTTAGGCCATGGCATATAGTAGCATGGGTTGCTTCTTATTGATTTAAGTTCGTTTTTTTTTGTTTTTTTCGGATTACAATCTGATTGTTATCTGATGTAATCCAGTGATCTCACTCAAAGACAGAATTTTCATCAATTTTGGGTGACATCACAAACAAAACGAAAACAGCTGTCCAGATAGGATTTGCAGTGATTTGATGGACAGAAATATCTTGATGAATTAGAAACATTGCAGTACAGTACAAAATATGATATATCTTCAAAAATAAAAGCAAAACCATACAAAAGCTGCTAAGTCGTGCAACTGGTAAAACCAAACCGGAAAACCATGTAAAAAATAAATTTATTGGACTTAAAGAGTCAGATAAAAAATTCTGACTCAGACTCCTAGTACTTTTAGAAATTTGACTCTGACCACAGCTAAAACCTCTGACTCCGACTTTGCAACCCCGATAATTTCAATTGTGAAAATTGTTTGTGCAACAAAACTTTTGGGTTTATAACCAGTCAAAGAATGAATTAAATTTGTTTTTTTTTTTTACTACTCATATTGCCACTTGGACATAAAATGGTTATTATTTAGGACCATGTTTATAGCGGCACTATGTAGAAAGTTGAGCAGAGAAACGTCTGTTCATAGTACATTTAAATTTCTGCATGTTAGTAGTCAGAGAAGCAGGAAACAGGAAGAGAATTCCAAAGTCTGACAGTTTGAGAAAAGAAACTACTAGAGTAAAAGACTTTCTGGCACCTAGGAACCTCAAAGAGTGAGATTTTTCATTTGTTGGGTTAGTCAGGAAATTTATGTCGAGTGAGTACAAGTGATACAAGTTCCTCAGAGCACATATCATTAAACTACTTGTAAAATAGGCACAGGAATGCAACATTGCAGTGATGAGACAGGGGTTGGAGCTTGGTTGATAATGCTGAACCTGTTAGATCAGAGACTCTTTTATGGATAATGTTTAAGAGAAAGAAACTAGTGGTAGACGCACCATCCTAGATGTGGCAACAGTACTCCATGCATGGGCGAATGGTGGCTTTGTAGAGATACAAGTTTATGTAGTTTATCACTTAAGCTTGAAGCAGCATCTTCAATGTTGTCTTCATGATGAACCAGATATATATTAAACAAATTTTGTATCCACAAGGCTAAAAGCGTTGGCAATCAGTTCTATGTGAGTCATCTGACGACTGAAGGTTCAATCCTTATTATAGGTGATAATTAAAAATAACAATTAGTTGACACTCCTACCTGGTTATGGCTGATAGAACGAAAACAATCTATCCTCATAAATTAAATGCAGGGGTAAGTAAGATATTTTTTAAAGGCTTTCCTATGATTCAATTTTTCGGGATATCTATACTAATTGTTAATATTAGTGAAAAAATGTTTTATGAAACAGAGGATCGATACCCATGCGTGTTTTTGTAAAAAAAAAAAAAAAAAACAAAAAAAAAAAAAAACACAATACAAAGCTTTTTTTTTTTTTTTTTTTTTGTGAAATTACCCCCCTTGAGCTGGGCATATCTCATGTTTTAGGAAAGCCTTTAAAAAATATCCCTGAAGATTGAACCTTCTTTATGATCGACAGACCCACCCTCAAACCCCCGGTTCGAATTCTTATAATGCAGAGCCAACCCTTTTTTCCTTAGTAGAGAAAAAGAAGCATGTTTTCAACACCTGAACTTGCAGCAACCAAAATGTGCTAATAACACCCACGATGAGAATAATAACCTGATTAATCAATATAATACAAGCATTCACATCTCATCTCAAAAATTCAGAATTTAACTTATTTCTTGTTTGATAGTGTGGTTAGACTAAGATATGATAAACTGATAAACTGAGGTGGTGAAGATTTTTTTGTAGATTGCTTTTATTAGTGTAACCCAAGTAAAATTGAAAATGTTGCTGAAATCTAACATGTTGGAGAAAAAGGCATTTTGTTTAGTATCTATTTTAATGGCTTGTCTATTTCTTTTATCTACATTTTGTTATATTTAACCAAAGTAGTTTTTGTTACATTCTTAGTGGGGAATCAAATAAATGCTGGCTATAATCATGGGTGTTATCTTTGTGTATTTTAAGTTATTGATGAATTGTTTTTCTTTTTTGTTTTTTGAAATTATTTGTATGATAAATATTCTTCATTTTTTTTTTATTTAAAACTAGAAAGATTACTTGCTCACATTTGTAGGTAGGATTAGTAATAGAAATAATATGAAGGGAGGCGGGTTTCTGTTTAATATATGTTGAGGGTTATTTTTTCTAGTATTTAATTCAAAATATTTTAGGTATTCTAAAATTTGGGGATAATTCTCAACTTGTATTCTTCATTAAGTGTGCATGGAGTAAATTGAAGAAACTTTTGTCATTACTAACCAGCAGAGATTTATGTTTGTTGATTAAGAAAGGAATCTATCAGGCATGTATGTGCAGTGTGATAATGCCTGGGAGTGAAACCTAATCAATGAGGGTGGATGATGTGTTTCATGAAGAGAATGATACAATGGATGTGTTATGAATCATACCCAGAAAAATAAACCAACAGCAATATCAAAAAAAGTTCAATTCCACCAACAAAAAAAACAAGCAAAAATCACAAGAATAGATTCATCGTCAAATATCTTGGTAAGTTGTTTAATTCCACATCAAAGTACATAGTCTTAACACTAAATTTCAGTAGTTTGTAATTTGAAAAAAATGAACTGTCATTCAAAGGAACATAATTCTTGTATAATTTTAATCAAGGGAGACAAATGCAAATGTTTTAAATATACTCGTGCTGGTCCAAAAAAACAGAACATCATATTTTTTGGCATTAAATTCTTATTGAGGACGATCTGTGAGATGTAATTGATGCTAAAATATGACTATCATGCTAAACTAACTGAAATAGTTGTTTTACAACAATATTTTTTTTCATATCAATTGCAATGTCAGTTTTTGAATATTTCATGTTTCAAAATAATAGAACAAGGCATGTAAATAAACAAAATAGGTGTTTTATTAACATAAATACAAATAAAATTAATATTTAGTAGCAGCAACTTTTGCCTTGATAACAGAATTCGCCAGGGCATGGAATCAACAAGCTTCTCCAGTGTAGACATTGAATCCCATGTGTTCTGGACTGCAAAGGTAGTAGGTTTTTCTTTGTGGAGCTTCCTCTTTATTTGGTAAAGGCTTCAATAACATTCAAATCTGGTGAGTTTGTCCGCCATTCAAGAACAGGGATCGATCGTTCTCGGAGCCAGGTGTTAGCAGAAAAATGATGTGTGTAGCCTCCCTGTCAAACTGGTTATCCAACACTGGCAATAAATTAGCTTCCAAGATATCTTGGTACATTTTCGCGTTTACAGTTCCTTTGATGAAGCATAAATTACCAACACCTTTAGCACTCATACAACCCCAAACCATGCAAGACTGCGGGAACTTCACAGACTTCCTAACGCATTCTTGGTTATACCGTTTCGTGGTTCTTTGCCAAACACGTGGCCCTTGGTCGTCGAAGGCAATACAAAATTGAGACTCATCTGAAAAGATCTCATGGCACCATTCGTCTGCAGTCCAGGTTTGATGAGCAGTTGCTTTTCAGAGGAGTCTTGATTTTGTATTTGCTTTGGCGACCAAAGGCCACGTGTTTGGCAAAGAACCATGAAACGGTATAACCAAGAATGTGTTAAGAAGTCTGTGAAGTTCCCGCAATCTTGCATGGTTTGGGGCTGTATGAGTCCTAAACGTGTTGGTAATTTATGCTTCATCAAAGGAACTGTAAAACGCGAAAATGTACCAAGATATCCTGGAAGCTAATTTATTGCCAGTGTTGGATAACCAGTTTGACAGGGAGGCTACACACATCATTTTTCTGCTAACACCTGGCTCCGAGAACGATCGATCCCTGTTCTTGAATGGCGGACGAACTCACCAGATTTGAATGTTATTGAAGCCTTTACCAAATAAAGAGGAAGCTCCACAAAGAAAAACCTACTACCTTTGCAATCCAGAACACATGGGATTCAATGTCTACACTGGAGAAGCTTGTTGATTCCATGCCCTGGCGAATTCTGTTATCAAGGCAAAAGTTGCTGCTACTAAATATTAATTTTATTTGTATTTATGTTAATAAAACACCTATTTTGTTTATTTACATGCCTTGTTCTATTATTTTGAAACATGAAATATTCAAAAACTGACATTGCAATTGATATGAAAAAAATATTCTGTTGTAAAACAACTATTTCAGTTAGTTTAGCATGATAGTCATATTTTAGCATCAATTACATCTCACAGATCGTACTCAATAAGAATTTAGCGCCAAAAAACATGATGTTCTATTTTTTTGACCAGCACGAGTATATATTAAAAATTATATATATTATATATAAAAAGCTATATGTTTGTCTGCTTGTCTTTCTCCAAATTTTTAAACTATCTCCTATGAAACTAAAAGTCGCAAAGCGACGTTAGGGTCTTCAAATGATTGGATTTTTTACGGACCGTTCTTTTATGGGTCTTTAGCTGGTTAAAATTGTTTATAAGGGGTCAAATTGAAAAAAAATTGTTATACATTTTGTATATTCATCTTAGTTTATTTTTAATCAGTTTATATGCATGTCACATTGGTAAAGTGGTAACGTCACCAGCTTTGAATGCTACAGTTTTGCTTTCGGTTTCGATTCTAGCTGATGGCATCCAAATACTTTTTTTAATTTTGAAATCACAACTCTATAATAATATATATGAAATCTGAACAAATAAAATACCATATTTAAGTGTATTTTACGACCGAGCACCGCCCACTGTTGCATATATATATATATATATATATATATATACTCACACACCATGGTCTAATAATGACATTTCTCTTACATGCAGCATTAGCTGGTGGTTCAATCATTATGACACTTGATTGCTGCAAATGTATTTGAGTTCCAAATCAGTTGGAAGCATCCATCTGTTATTATCCACACTGAAGAACCATGATACAGCAAAATAACTGTCTGTGGATGAACATTATATAGATACTAGCAGGACGCCCAGCATTGCTTGGTCACATATACTTAAATACAAATTTTTAATTCATGAAGATTATGTATTTATTATTATAGAGAATTTGCTAGTGACTATTATATTGAATCTAATATATAGTAGGGAGATCAAAATTACATATATGTCTTTATGTGTGCGTGTGACTTGAGTACTATCAACTAGAATCGAAAACAAAACATACAACTCTCCACTCATTCCTTAGCCTCTGAGCCATGCCTATATATATATATATATATAGAGGGAGAGAGAGATGGCGTAAATATCACAAAACACATTGATTTTTTCATAGTTATGTAATCATGCCCCTATTCTTTTTATTTTCTTTTAAAGTTAGTGAGTTCTTATTTTTCTGATGAGTCAGGGTGAAAAAAATTTAAAAATTGATATAACAATTATATGAATGGTTCTGCACTATGAAACAGGTGCTGTCAAGAATTGAACATTTTAACATACTGAAAGAAATAAATGGTAAGATCGACATCTTGGAACTTGGAATATAGACTTTTTTGTCATCTATCTATACTCCTAGAAATTTGTTATTTTGTTGTGTATTGATATTCATATTAAAAATCCTTTTTTATATTTATTTAAAAAGAAAATACAACTTTGTTATATATAGGTTGTGGAATTGCATTCTCTAACAAAAGATCTAGCTAATTTGCATATTCTTTTAAACATTCATTTTAATTAATTCCCTATTAGTTTTTTCGGTTTTCTTATAGGATGATCATCTTTAATTAACTATTACATGTAATTATATTCATGCAGATATTCTACATGATTTATAGTTGCGTAATATTTGCGTAAAAAGATTATAGTAAACACAAACCTTTTGCTATATATATTTATGTATGTGTATATATATATATATATATTTGTTTAAAAAAATTTGCCTATCAAACTCCTCTGTCAGTTTTTGGTCTACAGGCATGAAACTTAATATATAGGATATTTGAACCCATGTAAAAGTTTATATTTGGGTTTTAGCCAGAGAAAACCGGTGCAAAATTGCCAGGTGATAGTCGAACGACGGCATTACGAATATGCATGCATGATGTAATAGCTATTGGTTCAAGTTTTAATTTTTAGCCTTGCAGCAAATGTCTTCATAGTTCAAGCATTAACGTCAACGGAAAAAGTAAATTGTATGTTAAACATTTTGGTTTTGATTCTTGGTGGTGGCGTACGAGTCATTGTTTTTTAAACTTTTTAAATCATTAATATATATTGGGTCCAATATAATAAATACAAAATCTGCATTAATCAAGATATCATATATAAACATATTTTATAACCTGGCCATGCCAGGCAGCCTACTAGTATACAATATCAAAATTCACCTGTCATCTCTTTTTTAAAAGATCAAATCGCCCGATCATCAAAGACAAGATTCAAGCAAGCAAGCCTGGACATTCCACAGTTTTACAATTATATAGATATATGTATACTGAACGTATAATTCTTAATTTAATTTTATTTATCAATTCATAAGAAATATTGATGGAAAAACCAAACGTAAATTAAAACTTCAATAACCTGACATCAAGTTGGATCCCACAACTGATCAATCCATATCATTGCATTGGATCATATAATCAATCAATCTGTGTTATCGATCTGCTTGTTATGGGTAATCAATATTACACTCTACACTTCTTTATCATGTCATCATCAGAAACAAATTATTGATTTGTCATAAAAAGAAAAAAGAAAAAAAAACATTCAAAATATTATAAATACAAAAATATTAGCTAAAAAAATTAAATAGATAAATAGGAGGGAGGGTGGTACTTTTTTTCTTTTTTAGATTATTTTAAAAACAAATAAAATATAAATAAAAAAATTTTTTTATTTCGTATAAGTTAAAACCATTTTAAAGAATTCAATTCTTGGCAAATCATATTTTTTAACCCAGAGAAATAAGATATTAAAAATTAATAATTTTATTTCAAATTAAAATAAAGATAAATTTAATAGTTTTCTCTTGTTATAATCAAAGTTTTTTTTTTTTTATCAGTCATGCAGTCAATGAAGGAAGTGAATATATGCATATATATCTTTATTTAATGGATACTAGATATTCATTAACTTGATTATCCATCAATACCTTCAGTTTCACAGAAACATGAATGTGCCAATGGAAGATTAAATTAATGTCTAACGTATATTTAATAAAGATGGTCACTATCTCCAAGTCCCCAAAAAAAACCTTTACAATGACGACGTTTACAGATTTTTGGCAGTGTTAAAAACGAATATAACATTTAAAAGTGCTGCAGAGAAATAGTTTTCATGATATGAAGAAATTGCTTTTTGGATCATTTTTCTATATAAACTTAACATCAAATGAGCACCCACTTTCTGGCCACCTAGTGATAATGGGGGGGGGATGAAAACTTTTTTGCTAAATTTTTTTTACTTAGTTTTCACCTTAACAATCACTTTCAAAATGACAACTTTTAAAGTTTTTAAGAGTGCTGAAAATGAATACTATATTTAAATTTACTACAAACAAGTAGTTTTCCAGATATTAAGCAATGTAATTCCTTAAGCACCACCACAAAAATGGCCACCACTGATAACATAGTATGCATCATCACAGAAATGGCCACTACTGATAACATAAGCAATTACATTGCTTAATATCCGGAAAATTACTTGTTTGTGGTAAATTCAAATATAGTATTCGTTTTCAGCATACCCAAAAACTTGTAAAAGTCATCATCGTAAAGGTTTTTTCTTGGAGTTGGAAAGAATTCTGACATCGACAATAAAAATATAACTACTCTTGTACAAGAAATTGAGCACTCTTTTTATTTCTAATTCAACACTGAACTACACACATGACAGAAACTTGAATGCCTACTAGACATTCTTTGGATACTTCCTTCAACAAGTAAACCTGGACCAAATATTCAAACCCCAAATAATGTATGAGGAATGGTACACCTTCTCCAAGAAATATTGCCTATTGTAACAGTGCTAAGCTGGATACTCCACCAGAATAGATGAATTCTTGTCCTAGAATCTGGTAAGACCAAAAGACCAAAAAGGAAGACATTATATAACATTTTTAACTAGTTAATTAGTGAGAAGGAAAATTAATGTTCTTAACTTCTTTAACGACGCAACACTTTAGAGGTAAAAGAGAATTTTAATGGAACGTTCGAATATCTTACATGAAACAAAAAAAAAACATAATGCTACAGAAGTTCAGTTTCAAGCAGTGGGGGGCATACACAGACACACTGATAAGTGTTAGAGACAACGAAACACATATCTGTGGATATAATGTATATATACTAGCTGGGCAGTGGGCACCGATTGTACAATATGCTTAAACATGATATTCTAATTAATGCAGATTGCATAAGTATTATCACAGAATCAATTCTCTATTGATTATTACATATTACGAGGAATAATTAGCCGGTGGACTAAGTTGAAAAAAAAATAAAACTAAAATAATAATGTCGTTCATAAAATTTCGTCTGTGTTTGTTTACAGTGTCAGCTGACATTTGGGTTTGACAATGAATGCCCTATAAAAGTCACTTCTGATTAAAGTTTAGTTTTAAAATATGCAAACGAATAAATGATTTGCAGCAAGTTTAAATGGTACCTCTTCTTTTATCGTAAATTAAACTCATTAATAAGAAAAAAATGTAAATAAAATGGTGAGGTACATCCGGGATTGAACAGGGGATCATTCGATCTGTAGTCAAATGCTCTACCACTAAGGTAGATGACAATAAATCTGATTTTTTTAAAAAAGAAGAAATGATTTCCTGAGATTTTATTATTTCCCTTGGCCAGTGTAACATAAAATTGTCCCCTGTAAAAAATACTTTTTGTATCTATAAAAGAGAAAGACTATTTTTAAGATTGGATTTTTTTAGATTTTCAATACTTATCGGATGAATTTCTGTACAAAAGACATCCAAGAAAACTGCTAGACATATAAATTACCTTTGTATGAAATTTGCAAAAGATAGGCTCAGCCATTTCAGAACTTATGAGGAAAGAACTCACACACAAAGTGGTTGGTTGTTTTACGGCATATCAACCCTTTTCAGATTATTTAATGCCGAATCCAGTGAATTTGAAGAAGAATTTTTTAATAGAATATATTTGTTTTTTAAGTCGGTTTCTATTTAACCCATAGTTGGGACCCTAACAGGTACTACCACTCCGGGTCAGAGTCGACCTGGGAATAATGGCAATTAAAGGGTGGCTCCACACTCCACAAAGCCTGCAAGCTGGGGCCTCACCATCGGATATAGTTTAAGGTGATATCCAGGACCACACACACAAAGTGATTTTTATAAAACAGTAGAGATAGAGATTAATAAAGTTCAAGTATATTGATAACACAAACTAAAAACCAATGGTTTTTCAAAAGCGTTCAATACACGAGTCGAACATTTATAAATAAAATTAGAGGAATTCTGATCATCAATAATGTATTAATCCGAAGATTCTTTTGTCAGCATCGGTTTCCCCGACATTTTTCTTGTCAGAATTATTTAGACATCAGGGGTTACGAGAGGGATCACGTGATGGTTGCCAATACCATAAGTGAAAGTGATTTTTGTGAAACTGGATTCAAACTTGGGACCCTGAGGTCATCAGTCAGTTTCGTTAACTACTAAAAACTACTATCACCTTCCAATGGAATTGTTAAAATGTTGAACGATCAGCATATACACCTTGCAATGTTTCCTGGTGAGATCTTACTTATTAACTACAGTTTGAAACATTGTCATGCCAGTGTTGCGAAGTCTGTACATGTCTGTATAATTAGATATTGATGTAATCATATATATATATGATGATGATGGCAGCAAATTCGTTTTCGAACATTGCCATTACTTGATATAGCACAAAAAAAAAGATATACAGAAATACGAAAACAAATCAGATGGGCTGCATGAAGGTGGCTTTTAAACCCTGCCAAACTCTGGCATTCTTTGGCACACATTGTGCAGACGTGCGCCACTAGCAGCACGTTCTTGATGGTCACTTCTATGTATAATCAAATGCAGCTTCAAACCACCTGCTGTTTTGTACGTCCGCCCGCAGATGACACAAGTTAGATCTGGCAAAACAAGACTGTTTTGTGACCCACTGCGCTGATGAGTAGCCTGGTGGCTTATCAGCCCAGCTCTGCTGAGACATAATCTTGCCCACACCTCCCCGCAAGGTCCTTCTCCACGATCCAAAGCAAGACTCTGCCAGGTTCTTTCGTCTATCTCACATTTTTTTAAGGTGGACCTCAAACAATCTTTGAACCTCATTTTAGGCTTTTGAGCCAGACGCATACATACATACATGACTTTTTGACCCATTAAAAACGGGCAAAATTTATAGCCCACTTATTTGGAACTAGCCTGGGTGCTGGGCGTTGTATGTGTGTGTTGAGCAAAAAAAAAAAAAAAAAAGTGGTAGTAGGCAGGCAGGCTCGAACCTGTAACGCAAAGGCAGAAGAGAAAGTGAAATAAAAACTGACATCTTACCGCTACTTCATGATGCGACCGGAAGTTTGGAATGTTGAAATTAAGTAAAGTCATTCCAACCAATACAAACAAGGACTTGCAAAAATGGCAACGCAAAAAAATAAAAAACAACCCCTCCTTGTAGAAAAGTGCCCAGTTGAGAGTGAAGGAATTAATGTTTTTAGCCAATTTTTCGATATTTGTCATCCGAAGGGTCGAGCTTCCAAATGATACTGATCTCGTGAAAATCCGTCGCCTCTGTCGAAAGTTTTAGGCAGACATACAATCATACATCCACACATTTAAACAGACAGGTGAGATTCATATTATAAACTATGCCACACTTTTAGAGTAAATGTGGTATTATGGTGATTAATACCTATTAATCCCTAACTGTGCACCGAACAGATGCTATAACACTTAGTTTTCTACACCTTATCATAAATAAAAAATTTTAGCCGAATCGGCCAAGTAGTTTAAAAAAAAAAAAAAAAAAAAACTGGTAAGGAACGGACTAAGAAAAATAAGATTTAGATATTGAAGTAAAAGAAAAGAAAATAAGTAAATTTGAGTAGAATATTTAAATTTGCGAAAAAAAAAAAAAAAAAAGTGGATGTTAGTAAAAAATACTTTATCTACAAAAGTGAGAATGTGTGTGAGGACACTTCTCAACCTATATACTCAACGAATTTTAGATTTACAGACTTGAAATTTGGTATTCACACAATTAGAAAACTTTTTAATTGTTTTGCATTCGGAAAAAAAAGGGCTGTTAAAGGGACAAAATGCAAAAATTAGTACTTATGGGGGGGGGGGTCATCAGATTTTTATCCGTTTGTCAACTGTTTCCACGACTGCGCATGCATGAATCTTTCACATGACAGCTTCCTTATGTTAAGAATAAGTAGATTTGAAAACCCCTTTTAAAGATCGTGGCAAGTTGGCCTAAAAGCTACCGCACTTGACTCGCTGTCTTGGTTTCTATCTCAGCTAGAGTATTTCTTTTTTTTTTTTTTTTTTTTTTTTTTTACTTACAAGTGAACTGTTTAGAAAAAACAACTCACATGCACAAATCTCAGTTTCTTTGGATTTTTTTTTTTTTTACTAATTTTTTTTCAAAGGAATTTAACGTTACGCCGCTTCATACCGAGCAATGCCGGGTACATCCGTTAGTATATTAATAAAATTATGTGACCACTTTTTCTCTGTGCCTCTGTTTCTCGTCGCTGCGTGACTCTTACATTAACTTAATCTGGTTAATTATCAAAAAAAAAAAAAAAAAAAAAAAAAGTGGTATCAAGTACTAAAATCGACTTTTTAAAAGATTCCTATTTACAAAATTTAATCCACCAGAATGCATTATATAAACGAGTCAGCCAATTTAATCCATTTTTGCTTAGAGTTGACAACAAAGAAAGGATGAATTATTCTTGAGACTTCGAAATTTGAAATCCTTTAAACTGGCTTCATTATTTATTTCTAGAAAATTAAAGGACGTAAATTCTTTATAAAACTTTCATAATTAATGGGGGTTTATTTGATGCTGAAAAATCTTCATCAATTACAAATTTTGGAAAGAAAAAAAAACTTACATCCAATAACTTTATAAATAGAGATTAAAATATTACCTTTAAGCAATTAGTTTTATATTTTTTTTCAAAATATGGTTGACAACGATTTAATGACAAAACAATAATGTCAATTTTTTTAATAATTTTTTTTAGAATAAGATCTGAAATTTTGCGAATATAGGAAACGATAAACAATTAAAATATTTCACATTAAATATAGTTTTAGAAACAATCACAAGTAGAATTTCTAACATGGTTTTAACAAATATAAACAAACATTATTTTGGGTTTATTTTGTTTTTAAAAAGGGGAAAAGATCTTAATAGTTATGAAGAACTGTAGAAAGTCACCAAAAAGGCCATTATGAAAAAGTTGAATTGATCTTTTATGACGAATCGTCAGAAAAAAAAAATATTTTAGAAAACAAAAAACTTTTTAGACATAAGACAATTTGCAATAAACATTGTCACATGTTTGTTTTCCGATCGCGAAAACAACAAAATTCGAACCACGACACAAAAAAGCGTGATCTTTTTATTGTTGTCTATTAATGGCGTGTTTGAAAGGTATCCGAAGCCATGCCGGCCTTTTAGGACGATCGTTTTGTGGTAGAAAAATGGCTTTCGGTGGGGCCTAGGGGTTGTCGATCGTCAGAAATAATAAAACTCAGTCAACTTACACTTGAAGAAGCCGTCTGCTCAGTTTGGCGCTGCAAGAGTCAAAATCTGCGGCCAAATCACGTCTGCGTCTCGAGAGAAAAAAGGTGAATCGGCGATAATGGCGTCGCGAAACGAGAGGACGAGATCGACGAGTGCGCATGTCAACTGTGACGTCACCAATCCATAAACCTTTCTTGCACGGGAGTAGGAGGAATGCTAGGAAACGAGGGAGAAGGAGTATTAGGAAGGGGAATGCTAAGGACAAGAACAACAAGGCTCTTACAACCATTAACACTACCTCCCTCTTCTTTGTGTAACCTATGAAAGAAAAAAAAAAAAAATGGGCCTGTTTAACAATTATTTTTGGTATTCATTTGCTCCAGAACAGATACTACACTTGGATTCGATCCTAAATGCCACATCCAACTATTTCTATTATTAGTAAACACTGTTTATCTATTCGTTTTTTTTTTTTAAGCAGAAGTTAACCGTGATACTTGATTTTCTTCTGTACACTTTAATAATATAGCCTAGAAATGATTTTCTAGTCAACATTTTAAAAGGATTCGAATCACGTGTGTTTACGTTTTTAGCATCCTAAATTTTCTTTTCTTTTTTTTTAAATGACAATTTGTAGCATTAAATTAATTTGTTTATTTATAAGTTGCAAAAGGGGACAAGATCACAATGTAGTATCTGTTCTGATGCTACTCTTAGGGAAACTCTTCTATACAATTTTTATTTTTGCCTACTTTTAGAGTGCTCTCCTCTCCTTTTTGGGCTAGCTGGTTTCACCCACATTAAAAACAACCTTGTGTAACATTTTGCTTTCGTGGGGAAACAATAAATTGTTATTTGTTCATCAGTTTTGAAATTATAGGATATAAACATTAACAAATAAAAAAACAAACATTAACGGGAGATTTTATTAGTTTCTTTTCATATTTATCAAATTTTGAGTTATCGAACTTCCTTGTGGATATGAGTCCTTTTTCTTCTTTTCTCCGATTATATTTTCAGAGATTAAGGAGCAAAGCGTAGTATCTGTTCTAATACGACAATTATTATCTGTTTTTAAGTGAAGTCCTTCTAGACTGAGGCAATTTAAATTTTTGTTTCAATCCAGAATATCCCTTTTTGGGGATCTGGATGATACCACATTAAAAGAAAAAAAAAAAAGGTCTTGTGTTTCTGCCCTCGTCGGAAGGTAAGTAAGTAGGAAAGGTAAATAGGATAGAGCCGACAGATCGATTTTTTGGCTGACCTGAACGAGATCATCCCCACCCTCATAATTTTTATAGTACGCTTTAGTAGTATAGCTCTCGAAGTATTTATTTCGAAAGCCGTTCTTAACATGGAGAGATTGGGGGTGTTTATACTACGCTGGGTTAGGTCGTGGTGGCGACTAGAAATAATGAAACGCTTATCTTTTGGCAATTGTATTTCTTTCACTGACAATCTTCCAAAGCTCACTCACTACTGAGTGAAAAATATCTTTTCAACTTTTTTTTTTTAATAAAAAGAACAAAGTTAAATTATTTAAATAATAAAAGTTTAAAAGAACAACGTACTCTTTTTTTTAACGAAGGCTGTCTAAAAATACTTGAAAAAATTAGAATGTTTATACCTTCAAGTATCAACATAAAATTTGCTGTATATTTAGAATTACACTTGGTGTACATACTCGTCATGAAACGAAGATGTCACATTCCAAAAATCACCTGGGTTTGGCTAGTAACTTTTCTATTTGACTAGTAAACGAGAATATTTATTTGTCAACTAACGATAAATCTGTCCATAGAGCCTTGCTACAAAATGTTCCCCTTGACCGCTGTCGGTGTTGTAAACTCATTAACCCTTACCCTCGAGTGGCCTCCGAGCCTTTGATAAGTGGTGACTCCTTTGTAAAAAAAAAAGAAAAAAAAAAAGCACTTTTTTCTTTTCTTTTTTGCTACAGAATCGAATGATTGCATAAAATGTTAAAACAAAAAAATTTACTACGCTGAAAAAATAAAGAGAAAAACTTTAGTTTCTCCTGTGAGCTTTGATGATCACTAAAACAAAAACTTTCTAGTCGACAGTTTAAAGGCTTCTATGTCACTTACGAATTCGTCGTGACCACGTGTAGAAAAAAAAAAGAGGTATTATTATACAAACACCGTGACAGCGTTAGGGTTAGGGTTAGGGTTTAGGGTTAATTCGCTGTCACGGTGTTTGTATAAATTTACCAAAAAAGATAGGGTATGTTTTACAATCCACGGAGATGGTCCAAAATTGAGATATATAGCAAATAAATCTCATCAAAAGGCAAAGAATTAATTTTCCTACCTACTCACTTTAAAACGTTTATTCGATTCGAAAAACATTGTGCGAGCGTGAGTGGAGAATAAGATAAATGGCTGCGACTTGACACCTAAATATTGAAAGTTTTGATAATGACTAAAAACTATTAAAATTATACAAAATACTGTTAGAAACTCACCCAATATATGTTACCGTGACATTTATTGAGTGTATTTGTATCAGTATTTTGGTTAATTTTAGAGTGTTGAGCGATTATCGAGATTCCGAAGAGGCTCCCCATTTCCGCCATCTTGTGGTCGTTCTGCAACCACACGAGGTCTTTTAAATGTGTATCAAATCCAGCTCTCCAAAAAGGGGACTGGGTTGGGACAAAAATTACAATTCAGAACAAAACTGAGGCAAGAAGAAAACAAACAAAAACAAAACTACAAACAAATATGCAACAAATGTTACCAAATACAGGATAACTTTTCTGTGTAAGTAGAAGAGTAACATTTTTTGTTGTAAATTTTTACTTTACCTGCAACTCCACACTTACCTTTAAATTGACGACCTGAATAGGTTTTTGAGTCTGCTGAAAACGAACAGCAGATTCAAATTTAGGGCAGACAAGTAGTTTTCTGAATATTAAGACATTTTATTTTTTTTGCTCAATGAATTTCGGTGGCCGTCACCATCTTTAACATAGGGAGGGGGTGTTTTGTAATACGCACGTGCATGCATCAGTTACTTGTTTAGTTGGGAAAGATATGATTGCTAGGGACAACATAAGGGATAATAAAGGTCTTAATATTTAGAAAACTATTTATCTGCCCCACATTTAAATGTGATCTTCGTTTTCAGCATACCCGAAAACCTATAAAAGTCGTGAATTTAACGGTGAATATCGATTTGCAGTCAAAGTAAAAAAAAACAAAAAAAACTCATTTTTTTGTTTTGTTTGAACTTTTTTTGTTGTTCAAAACAAACCGACTATCCAGTCTGTTTAGTTAGAGCGAAAACAAAAAACATGACTGCCAAAAACATTGCTCATGGTCAGGATCCTTGATAATCGACCAAAAGTCAAAAATTAAACATAATACTGGTAGAAATACATCCAACAAATGTCACCAATTGTGCGAAAATGTAATGTTTTAACTAGTATTTTGTTTAATTTTCGATTTTTGAGCGATTATCCTCGTGCAATGCTCATGGCAGACATCTTTTTTCTTATAACCGAACAGGGTGGACACTGTTTGCTTTGAACTAAAAACCTGTTTAAAATTTGTTTAACCAAAAAAAAAAAAACTTATTCAAGTAGATAGAAGCGTAACTTATCTTGCCTTTGGTAACAGTTATTCGTTGCACATTTGTTTTCTTCACTCCTTTTTGTTGTGTTAACTTAGCATACTTAAGCATACCCAAATTGCCTCAGTCTAGAAGGATTTCTCTTTCACTGACTAGAACAGAAAAGATAAAGTGTACTATCAGAACAGATACTTTGCAAAAAAAAATTATTTATTTACGAAAATTATACAATAATCAAAAATGAATTAGACAAGACCTTTTAAAAGTGTGGTCATCCTTGCTACTCTACCTTATAATTGTCTAAGATATTCCTAGCTAGAATCCTCAATTACCATAATACCACATTTACTCCAGAAGTCATCTTACTTAAAATTCCCAAATCGATTTTTTTTTTAAGTAAATATATACATAAATAAAATAATTTAATTTACTCTAATAGCTCAGGCTGATTATGTATGCACTTTTATATTCAGAGCTAAACTCTTCTGAAATCAAATAATTGAAGGTCACTGATCAATGTTTGCTTGGTAACACATCTGCCACTGACGGCGAAATTGGCGACATGGCCACGCCCCATTTTATCGAAGTATGACCACCTACCAGCATTGTATCTCTAAAACCGTCGGGTGTATGTGACCACTCAAAATGTCCGGAATTGCCACATTATAAGGGGTCAGTAACACATTACGATGCCCTAAAATCAATGGTTTTCAAGATATTTTCAATAAACCAATTTCTGCATTGTACGTTGCACATTGTACTGCCCTCTGATTTTTGTTATATTACTTATGTTCATTATCCATATTTTTCAGTTTTATTTTGTGGATTTCGACACTTTGTGCCCCCTTACTTTTTGGAAAGCAGAAAAATGGAACCGAGTTCCACAGGCGTGCAGTTTTAAGAAAGAAACTTTGTTCATAGAATCTATGTTTAGGTTTAGGCACAGATAAAGAGTGAGGGAATTATTCATAGTGGTTTCAGCTAGACAAGTGTTTTTCATGAAAGTTTGGTGAGGGGAAACCATAGATTGGAGCTCAGACATGTTAGGTGTTAGTAAGACCCTCCCAACCATTTTGAGATAATACAACAACCATTCGTATTATTTGAATTCTTCGGACTACTGTTTTCACATTGAGTGTTATTTTTACAATGTTTCGGTCGATGTAACCTTTTACCTTCTTCATGTGTATCTTGTCGAACTCTGGAATTTGGACGGAATTCTGAGCGGAACCCTTTATTTAATTAATGTTTGGAATTCCGTTTGACAAAGGCATTTCCAGGTTCGGCAAGATATACCTGAAGGAGGTCAGAGGTTACATCAATCGAAACATTGTAAAAATGACACGCAAGATGAGAAAAGTAGTTTGATGAATCCAAATAATACAAATAACCAATCCTCATCTGAAAAATTCAGAAATTTAAGATCACCCACTGTTTTCCTGTTTGTGTGGAACCAAAAACAAGCATGCCAGTCTAATTGGGACTGAAATTTAGATGGGAGAGAAAAGAAAAATGGGATGGGAGAGTTGGGGAGTAACTGATGAATAATGAATGCAATTTGGGGGAGGCCATTGATGAAAAGAAAAAGTTGGAGAGTGGGCATCTTAGAAGTTTCTTATTGGAAGGGGGGGTATTCTCTCACCTAGCTAAGAAACTAAAAGGATTATCTTAGGGGCTGGAGTCCGACAGGACCAGGAACCGTGTGCGCCATGCTCAAGCAGGGAGCACGTATTTATACTTGACTCCTGCGTATACACAAGGTCGTTACCTTTATTCATCTTTTTTCAAACACGGTGTAGTGTGTAATCTTACCTAAGCCGTCGAAGTAGCAGCTCCAACAAAAGAAAGTAAAGCAGGTACAACATCACACAGCCCTGACGCACCGACCGGGATATAACGAAAAATTTTGGGAACTTTCCATTGACTTTTACCACTACCAATACAGTACGGAGATCCATTTGTGGAAGTTCATTTTAAAACCGTCAGTTTCTAAAACAGATGCCAGGAAATGATCATCGACTCTATGCTGGGCATCCCTGCTGACTTAGTTAAATACTTTACAGTTTAAACAAAAGAACTACAATAATATCAGGGCATCTACAACATCTACAGAATGCCAAACATCAATATATTACATATGAAAGAGTCTGGTGTGGAATTTCCACAAGTCCCACTAGTTATTGATTAATAGTATGCACTGTGTTTGGTTGCTTATAGGAAGGTTTATGACAAGAATTTGTTTGCAAAGTAAGTGTAAGCCATGTTTAGTTTAAGATAGTTCATTGTTCTAAACAAGTCTTGAGAGGTGACTGGTTTGCAGTAGACAGAACAGTTTCCGATGGTTCATTGTTACACACAAGTCCTGAGAGGTGACTTGTTTGCTGTAGACAGTTCCACAGAGCAAAATATTCTTACCGTGTCGAGACGGAAAAAAAGCATGTGAAATTGCTCCAGAAAAGGTTTAATATTTATGAAGCAATTCTGGTTTCTGATTGGTTGGTAGCAGAACATGAATTAATTCGATTTGTCAGTTCCTAGCAGCATCGTTTATAAATAGAATCGCCCGACTGTGTGGGATCATACTCCATTATAAGCCTCTTATGATGGGATGCGTCTCCTAGCGGCCTCGGCTGCATGGAGACAGGGTAGTACCAGTCAAGGATTCGTCACTTGACACTCAGCCCAACAGGTGAGGGGCCGGGAACCGGCCCAGCACCTGTTGGACTGAGGTACACCGCCTGGGTAATACCTAGGAGGTCCACCCTCCCAGGCCATGCCACCGGGCTTTCCGGTGGGGCAAGTTTATTGCTTGCTGCCTGAGGCGCCCCGACCGGGGAATGCCGACGGGGTTACTCAGGCAATTTTTAAAATTGCAGGAGTGCCCCTCCTTTAGGGGAGCCTGCGGGGTTCCTACTTTCCGGCCTTGTGCCACATTTTGCTGAGGTGGGCAGCAAATAAATATCTACCCCATTATAAGCCTCTTATGATGGGATGTGTCTCCTAGCGGCCTCGGCTGCAGGGAGACAGGGTAGTACCAGTCAAGGATTCGTCACTTGACACTCAGCCCAACAGGTGAGGGGCCGGGAACCGGCCCAGCACCTGTTGGACTGAGGTACACCGCCTGGGTAATACCTAGGAGGTCCATCCTCCCAGGCCTTGCCACCGGGTTTTCCGGTGGGGCAAGTTTATTGCTTGCTGCCTGAGGCGCCCCGACCGGGGAATGCCGACGGGGTTACTCAGGCAATTTTTAAAATTGCAGGAGTGCCCCTCCTTTAGGGGAGCCTGCGGGGTTCCCACTTTCCAGGCCTTGTGCCAAATAATGCTGATGTGGGCAGCATTTAAATAAATACCCCATTACAAGTCCAAAATATTGCAACAAAAGAGTCTGCTGTGGAATTTCCACAGATCCCACTAGTTTAATAATAGTATGCACTGTGTTTGGTTGCTTATAGGAAGGTTTAATGCTGATGTGGGCAGCATTTAAATAATTTTATTAATTTTTTTTTAACTTTGAAGAAGTATTAACAAAAATATGTGAATGTTTATTTATACCGTTAATTTTTTTTTTGTTTTTTACATTTTTTCAACAAAAGTTTCATTATTATTTTTTTTGTTGGTTTTTTTTTTACATGTTTTTCAATAAAAGCTTAATATTTTCTAATTTTTATATATTTTTTTTTTTAAGTTGCAATAAAATAAAAAAAGAGATGCCGGGAAACATAAGATTTATTATAAGAAAAAACAAAAATTAACAAAGAAATAACTAAAAAAAAAATCTACGTTAATTTTAATAAATAATTTTATTAACTTTTTTTCTAACTTTGAAAAAATGTTAGCAACGATATGCAAATGTTTTTGTTAATTTTTTTTATAATTTTTCAAGAAAAGTTTCAATATTATTTTTTTGTAGTTAATTTTTTTACATTTTTCAATAAGAGTTTCAATATTTTTTTGTAGTTTTAATTTTTATATATTTGTCTTTTTTTTTTTTCAAGAAAAGTTGCAATAAAAAATTTTGTTCTTTTCTTTTTTTGTTTTTGACAGATTTTTTTTTTTCAAGTTATTACATTATTTGTTTTTTCTTTGTGGGAAAGGAACCTATTACAGAACAGAATATTCGATGCCTCCGTTCAGTCTCAAAAGACAAAGGATACCCCCTGTAGGGACAGCTGCGCTTGTAATTGTGGGGCAAGGGCTGCGCAATCTCCAACCACACCTCTCCTGAATCGGCACTGCTTGACTCCAGAGGCAACGAGAAGTCCAAGACGACTAGAAACAATGCCGAGATAAGCAGAGAGCACTTGGAAGTCCCACCCATTTAGTATTGACCAGGTTCAATGTTGCTCAACTTCAGTGATCCAGCGGGAATGATTGTGCCATATGATGAATAGGATATTACTCCGAGGCTATTAGATCCCTCTCTTGGCTATAACAATGTTTCTTTAGGCACCTGGATCAATTTCTCCAATTTATTCAGAGAGTCATCTTCCTAATTTCCAATTTTTCTTAGCTTATCAAACTCTCAGCGAAATGATTCGAAAAATAAAAAAAGTTAAAGTGTAATATACATGCTACACTTATCACAGGAAAAAACAGACAAACAAACAAACAAACAGACAAGCAAACAGACAAAGTAAAGAAATAAATAAAAATCCGGGTCAGTATTTTTTTTCTTTTTTAACAAAAACATTTATTACCGTGTTGCGGACCAGAATATAAATATCCTAACTCGCTACAAAAGAAAATAATGAAAAAAATGGAATGAAGGAAACAAAAACTCAATTGCTGGATAAAATTAACATGTCGTCTATTTTATGTCGAAAATAAAATGGTTTAGGTGAAACACGTGTTCATTTAGGCGTTGACGACTACATGCGTGGAAAAGAAAGGAATGAAGTTGAGGACGAGAAATAACCATCCCGCATGTAGAAAGGGAAATAGAAAGGGAGTGTTTGCCTCAGCAAAACCATGCATTCATGATAGCAGTCGTCCACGTGGAAAAGTCTTCAAGCCAAGAGCTACGGACGCCGAACTTGCCTGGTTGATGAACCCAGGCAAAAAGGGAAGAAAAGAGGAAGTTGAATGGTGTTGTGGACTTTTATATCGGGGTGAGTGTTCTGACTGCGCATGTCTAGAATTTTCTTTCAGGGGAAGTGACGTTTCCCATGTGTGCGTACATGTACGTGTATGTGTGCATACATGTGTATACGTTAGCGTGTGTGTGTGTATGCACGTGAACACGTGAGTGTATATACGTGAACATGAATATATGTACGTGTCTGTGCGTATGTGTGTGCATATATATGTGGGTGTGTGTATGAGGATGTGTATATGCGTGCGTGTGTGTGCGTGCGTACATGTGGGTGTGTATATGTGAGGGAAACATGTTCGAACAACCGTTACTTTCCTGTTTCACCACAACTTAAAAGTTTCTCACCATCGTCCATCTCGCCCAGTTTACACTTTTCTTCCGACTGCATGCCGGTCGATTCTCATCAGCTTTACCTGTCCATTTTCTTTGACATCCACTTTTCTTCTCTCTCATACACATGGTGTATTTTTGTCGCCTTTTTTTTCCTTTCTATTCTCGCAGACACTTCCTAATTTGCATATGCAGTTTTTCGACTACTGCTGCTGCTAATCTCTTCGCAACCCAGCCATCCTTCGCTGCTGCTGATATTTTCCCCACGGGTTCATATGCACCATGTTACAAAAATACCTTCGGTACTTGTACAGTTTAATCAAGACATTAAAAAATGAAAATATCGAAAAAAAAAAAAAAGGTTATATTGTACGTATCCGTTATGGAATGAAGTTCTCCAGAAAAAAATTTCAGTTATTTCATCAAGTAGTTTTTGTTTTACAGTGAAAAAACAATTTGTTATGATACCAAGCAAAAGGTTCGATTTTTAGGAAGAAAAGCTAGTATTAAAGATGGGGAGGGAGTGTTGGAGCTTTAACTGGAGTTATCTCCCTGTGGGGTTTGTAAACTCCAAACAAAAATTAAGAAAAAATCCAAGATGTCTGCCTTCAACGTGCTGTCATAAAAATGTGTGTTTTTATGCTGTAAAAAAAAACAAAAAAAAACTACTCGATCAAATTAAGTGAAATTTTTTTTTCGGAGATCTTCAGTTCAAAACGGATATGTACAATATAACCTTTTTTTTCGATATTTTCATTTTTTAATGTCTTGACTAAACTGTAAAAGTACCAGGTTATTTATTAAATTTATTTATTGTATTGAAAAATTCTGGGGGTAAAGGGTTATTGGTACTTGTACAGTTTAGTCAAGGCATTAAAAAATGAAAACATTGAAAAAAGTTTCAATTGTACATATCTGTTATGGAATGAAGTTCTCTGAAAAAAAATTTCACTTAATTTCATCAAGTAGTTTTTGTTTTACAGCGAAAAACAATTTGTTATGATACCGAGCAAAAGGTTCGATTTTTAGGAAGAAAAGCTAGTTATTAAAGATGGGGAGGGAGTGTCGGCGCTTTATATTGAGTTATCTCCCCATAGCGTTTATAAACTCCAAACAAAAATTAGATAAAAAACAAGATGTCTTCCTTCAACATGCTCTCATAAAAACGTGTTTTTCCGCTGTAAGAAAAAACAAAACAAAAAAAAACTACTCGATCAAATTAAGTGAAATTTTTTTTGATCTTCTGTTCAAAACGGATACGTATACCTTTTTTCGATATTTTCATTTTTTAATGTCTTGACTAAACTGTAAAAGTACCATACCTTCCCCTTCATCCCCCCCCCAAAAAATTACTTAAATACTTTGAAAAAAATTAATAAATTAATTAATTAAACAAAATCAATCGACTAATTTTTTTTTTTGCCGACGTTTCTCGTCAGCTGCCAGTCAAAAGATGCATGAGTACCGAAAGTTCTTTGAGTTACTATAAACAGTTTTTGTCAGGAAAAAATACCCGTTGCTTGGGTGTCCAGTGGACAGCGATAGTAAAGAGACATCTTTCCTTGTTGCTTTCAAGAATCTCTTTGATGACCGAGCTGCTTTCCCAAATAGGCTGAAGTAGTATCACGTTGTGTCAGTGTTCATAATTTTTTTAAATTTTTTTTTTATTCAATTTTCACCCCAAACAAGGCACAGTGCCACTTTGAAGCAGGGGGCTACTATCAGGGACTTAATTAGCAGGGGCATTATGAAGGGAGATGAGTAGAAAGATGTTTGTTCACATTACACTTGAACTTCTGCATATCAGTACAGTTGGGAAAGCAGAATCCCGGAAGGGAGTCCCAAAGATCTGCAGTTCTGGGGAAGAAACTATTGGAGTAAAAGGCTTTCTTGCACCTAGGGATCTCTACTATAAAGGGATGAGACTTAGTAGCTTGTCGGGGGTAGTTACATCGAGGAGGTACAAGTGTTTGCAGTTCGTCAGAGCATTCACCATTAAAGTATTTGTAGAACAGGCAGAGGGATGCAACATCTCGTCGATGGGACAGAGGCTGAAGCCTAGATGACAGTTCAGGACCTATCAGGTTGGCGACTCTCTTTTGAACCCTGTCCAGGAGCGAGAGACAAGCAGCAGATGCACCAGCCCAGATGTGACAACAGTACTCCATACATGGGCGAATGGTGGCTTTATAGAGGTACAGGATACTGTCAGGCGTAAGTAGTTTTCTAGCACGGTAGAGGGAGCCAACCTTTCTTGCAGCAGCCTTGGCAATGCTCTCAATGTATCTATTCCAGTTCATATTCCCTGTAAACGTTAGGCCGAGGAGTTTAAAGGAAGTACTTTCAGGCAATGTGTTCTTGGCCATTGCTATTGGTGGTAGAGAAGGTTTCTTGTAGTTATTGAAAGAAACAAGCTTAGTTTTTGCAGCATTGAATGTGACCATCCATTTTTGTCCCCATTCCACTACAGATTGGAGGTCATCCTCTAGTGTTTCTGCCATTTCCTTGGATATGTGTTCGTTTGTTTTCCCCTCATATCTGTTATAGAGAGTGGTGTCATCGGCAAATATACCCATCTCCGAAACAATTTTATCAGGGAGGTCATTTATGGCACATCAATCATTTCAGGGGGGGGGGGGGTTATAAAAATGAAACTGAGCATACTTTTTGTATCCTGCTCTTGTGCCTTTTGAGCGGTTTTTGTCCAGCCATTCATTGCATCTGGAACAAAAGCTCACTCGATGCATAGCAAATCTCATTTCTTTTTGGACAATTAGTTTTTATTCAGTCACCATGGTTTTCCACCGTCAAAGTCACATCATCAAAGCAACAGTAGGCAGTTTGGGTGCAGAGAAGTGTTTAAAAAAAAAAAAGTTGGAGTAAGCAGGCAGGCTCGAACCCGTAACGCGAAGGAGAAAAAAAAAGATTAAAAAGAAACATGATGTCTTAGTCGATGTCTCAATGGTCCGACCGGAAGTCAAGAGTGATTAAATTAACCGAAGTCAATCCAACAGTGACGATGACTTGCTAAAATGTCGGCAAAAAAAATCGACCCCTCCTTGAACAAAACAGCTGAGTTTAGGGTGAAGGAATTAATGTTTTGGCCAATTTTTCGATATTTGTTGTCCAAGATGTTGAGCTTCAAAACAATACTAATCTCATTAGGCTCCATCGCATTTGTTGAAAGTTTTAGCAAGACATACAAACATACATACATACATTCAAACAGACAGATTTATATAATAGATGAGGTGATGGACTAATGTTTGATCAATTAAGGAATTTGGCAAGGAGAGGGGCGATAGTTGTGTGGATAAGTTCTTTTGCCATAATTCTTGAAAACTGGTACAACAGACTCCATTTTCCAGCAATTAGGAAAGCAAGATTTGGTAAGGCATTTTTTGAAGAGTTTGGAGAAAACCAGCGCAATCTCAATGGAGGATGTTTTTAATAGTATAGCAGGGATGAGATCTAGGTTTTGTATGGCATCATGAACATGAAAGGGAGGATTTTCGGATCATCAAATTTGGTTTTTGTCCATAAAGAGAAATTTGAGAGAGGGTGGTTTACTAGGTCTAAAGTTTGCCTCCAGTTGGAGGCAAATTGCCAGGCAAGCAGGTTTGCCTTTTCTGTGGCCATGCAAACAACCTCAAGGTGGTTGGATTGTCCATTAAAACTACACTTATAAATTTTCCAGAAATCGCAAGTTCCTAATTTCTGCAATGTTGTCTTAAGTTAAGGAAAACAGAAATCTTCCCATGTGTGTGTGTCAAGCGATAAAGAGAGAGAGAGAGATTAAAGATGGCGTCTGTTGTTTTATCAGCTGTGGTCTCACGAAATCTCGCCCCACACATGCAAATGGGGAAGATAGGCTGTATATAAGCAGCCCGAGTTGAGAAGTAGGATTGTGACCTTTGACGATTGTTGGATTTCTAGCCACGCATTTAGGGGACCGTTGTCACAAATTCTTACGAGTTGATCGACAAAAGAACAAGCTATTTCCGGCTTTGGCCACCAGCCTGAACCATATGATAAAGCCATTCAGTGGCAAAGGCGATGTGGTGGCTTGACTAAAGAAAGTGGACCTAGTGGCGAAGCTCCAAAAGATAGGTGATGTTACCACAGTGATACCATTATTCCTGGAGAGGGATGCACTAGCCTTATACTTGGAGCTGAATGAGCGAGAACAAGATGATGCTGATGCAATTAAAGTCAGATTGATACAGGCAGTTGCCGAGGGGCTGTTTGCGGTATTCAACAGATTAAAAGATATGCTGTGAATGGAGAAATCTGTCGATGTGTACGCTAATGAGATTAAAAGATTGGTGGAGCTGTCAGGAATTATGAGGCAGGCAGCAAGTCATGTGGCCAAGGTGGCATTTGTCACCGAGTTCCTGCAGGAGATTTCCGAGAGGTTGCAGCAGGTCCCGGATGTCGAGACCTTGGAGATGAGCGAGCTGCTCCCAACTGCAAAAATATTAGTGAGCACCCAACCCTCTGGGTCTGTAGGAATGGCAGCAACAGCGCGGAAGGATGTGAGCAGAAGTCAGCCGAGACCATGAGGTGCATGTTTTGAATGGGGGGGGGCACACCTGCGGAGAGACTGCAGGAAGTTCCACGAAAGGATGGCGTGTCGCAAGTGTAACCGGAGTAATTTGATCAAGTAGGTCTTTTTTTTACAGAGGAAAATCAAATTTTAATGAGATCGATCATATCCTGCCATTTTGCTTATTTCGCACACGAGGAGGGGGTGCTTTTAAATGAAAAAGGGATTAAAAAAAAAGACAAAAACTCTAAAATAAGTAAAAAAAACTAAAATATTTATTTAGATATTTTTTCTGCCCATGTTTCAAAATAATCTCATCAAATTTTGACAAACTTTAAGCGGTGTGATGGAATTATCTCTCTTAGTGCACCCCCCTCCTCATGCACAAAATAAACAACAAGATGGCAGGATACAATTGATCTCATTAAAATTTGATTTTCCTCTGTAAAAAAAAAAACTACTTGATCAAATCAAGGGAAATTTTTTTCGGAGAACTTCATTCCATAATGGGTACATACAATATAACTTTTTTCAATATTTTCATTTTTTTAATGTCTTGATTAAACTGTACAAGTACCAGATTTTCCAGTTAAGGGGAGGGTGTTTTGAATATAGACTCCAAGTTCGTGTATGTGTTTATCTGAGTCCTTAAGGCAAGGTGGAAGGTAACCAGTAGAAAGTTAAGTAGAAAGTAGAACGGTTTCTTTAATATTTCCCGTAAGTCTGAAAAAAAAATAAATAAATAAATCATGTTGATTTTATCACAATAATTTTTAACAAAAAGAAAAAATAAATAAATAAATCATGTTGATTTTATCACAATAATTTTTAACAAAAAGAAAAAATAAATAAATAAATCATGTTGATTTTATCACAATAATTTTTAACAAAAAGAAAAAATAAATAAATAAATCATGTTGATTTTATCACAATAATTTTTAACAAAAAGAAAAAATAAATAAATAAATCATGTTGATTTTATCACAATAATTTTTAACAAAAAGAAAAAATAAATAAATAAATCATGTTGATTTTATCACAATAATTTTTAACAAAAAGAAAAAATAAATAAATAAATCATGTTGATTTTATCACAATAATTTTTAACAAAAAGAAAAAATAAATAAATAAATCATGTTGATTTTATCACAATAATTTTTAACAAAAAGAAAAAATAAATAAATAAATCATGTTGATTTTATCACAATAATTTTTAACAAAAAGAAAAAATAAATAAATAAATCATGTTGATTTTATCACAATAATTTTTAACAAAAATAAAAAAAAAATAAATAAATCATGTTGATTTTATCACAATAATTTTTAACAAAAAGAAAAAATAAATAAATAAATCATGTTGATTTTATCACAATAATTTTTAACAAAAATAAAAAAAAAAATAAATCATGTTGATTTTATCACAATAATTTTTAACAAAAAGAAAAAAAAATCGGTTTAAATTAAAATCAATCGTTTTGTACTATTTTGTTTTTGTTTTTTTGTTCGTGATTTTTGGAGGCTTTTAGATAGGTACGTGCAAAATGAATGCCGATGCTCAAAATGTATAAACATTTTGACCCCTCCCTTTATTTAAAAATTCACCAAAAATCAGGAACTTAACCAATTTTAATGAAATTTTCAGTATTTATCAAATAATGATCAGGAAATATATTGAACTCATTATTTGTATTTAAATCTTCGTAGAAATGTATTATTTTGTTTAAACAAAAAATACCTTTACTAAAGTTATAGTTTTCTGTAGTAAAAAAAAAAAAGAATGAATTTATGTTTGCTTTTTTTTAATGAAAATAATGCATCATAAATTATAAAAATTGTAGAGGATTAGGATATATATATCATAATCCCGTTACAAAAGAAAATAATGAAACGAATGGAATGAAGGAAACAAAACTCAATTGCTGTATAAAATAAACGTGTCGCTTATTTACTATTGAAAAATGAATGTTTTAGGTATAACACATGTTCATGTCCACGCGGGTGTCACCATCGTTTGTTGTGGGACTGGTGGTGTAGAAAGAAAAGGAAATGTGTGTTCATCTCATGTTCGGGTCACTATCGTTTGTTCGCGCGTGGAAAGAGGCGTGAGTAATGTAGTGGAAATAGGAATGACAGTCCCGCGTGTAGACAAAGAAAAAGATAAAGGGTTGATATCAGTAAAGCTGTGCGCCATGTTAGCAGTCAGCTACGCGAACGTATTCTCAAGCACAAGTTGTATATATATAGAGAGAAAGAGTGAGAATTGTCAATCCAGTTCATGGAGAGAGAAAGCATAAAAAGTGTACGTACTGTCTGTTGGCTTTTTGCCCCACATGGTAGCACAGAAAGCGAGGCGGAAAAGGAGGAAGCAGCTTATTGCTCATGCTTTTATAGTTGTTTCCAGTGGTCTTTTGCGCATGTGTGGATTTCCTTTGAAAGGGGAAGTGACGTTGCCCATGTGTACGTACATGTGTGTACGTTAGCGTCTGTGTGTATACACGTGAATGTGAATGTATATACGTGAACGTGAATATATGTACGTGTGTGGACGTGCGCGCGTATATTTGTGTGCGCGTATGTATATGACAAGTAATATAGCTTGAGATTTGAACGCGTGTTTTTGTGTGAGACGAGAAAAGGCTCGCGCACAATTAAAAAAAATTATTTAATTTTTACAGGAACATTACGAAAAATGCCCCTAAAGTCCATATTAATAAATTTAATGTAACTCGAAGAAAAATTAATTTCTCAAACTACCGATATTATCATTGAATTAAGCAGTTTATTTAATATTTTCACACAAAAAAATTATAATAGCAAAAAATATTTCTACTTTTTTTTTTTTAATTACAGGTTTCGCATAATTTTTATATGTAAGATTTTTATATTTTCCTTGCTTGCATGAATGTGAAACTTTTGGCGTAACATAATTTTTATATGATGTTGAACAATAATTAAAAAAAATTTAATTTAAAAACAGGAACATAGAAAAATAATTAAATTAAAAAATGGCAAAAATGATACAAACGTTCAGGATAGGAATGTACGGATGCACATCTGGGAAAAAATAAGAAAACAAGCACCACCCCCGCCTCCCTTGTAATTACATGACGTTATTTTTTACACAGTCTTTCGACTGGCTGAAATTTTGGGCTTCCGTATATTCTGTGTTTACAAAATTTGCGTTTGTTGCGATTTAGCGAAGGGCAAAATCGCTTAGCTTAATCAAGCTATTTTTTGTTCAAACAAGGCGCTCTTTTTTTTTCTTTTTTTTTTATTTAATTCAATATCTTAGGACTTTACTTTATTAATTATCTTTGAAATAAACCCAGAAAACTAATATTTATCTTTTAAAGGATTTTTACAACGAATTTATTTAAGTTCAAAATTTAGCTGAATTGGTTAGCTCGCCATGAAAACTTTTTTTATAACTTTCCTTTTTTTTTTTTTTTACGTGTACAAATATTTTTTTCCTTTTAGAAATTAACTTTAGTCTTTAATCTTTCAAATACAATAAAAAAATTAGTCGGAAACCTACAAAAAAATTATAACAAATCGGCTTTCAAAACTAGGGCCCTTTTCTTTATTCGTCCATTTTTACTCGTACCTACTTTGAGAATTAGTGGACATCGTCACAGTTTGCTCGAATGACGTATCTAAAGAAGCAGTTGTCGTACCTAGTCGTACATTAATCGTGTCTAAGTCGGTCGTAAATAAATCGTAAAACCCTTTTTATTGTTTTGTTGGTTTTTTAAATTTTTTCAGTAAAACAAATAAGAATAAATAAAATGAAAAAACAAAACAAAAACGTCTTTTTGTCGATATCTGCAAGTTATCCCCCTCTTTTGCCGGTACTTATTAAAAAGGAAGACATGCACCGTTTTACACCGGATGTATTTATCTGGTTTACGATTTTCCTTTAACAGACGAATCTTCTTGAGGCCAAATGAGGTTAGAACGCATCATATTCTCAATTCTTCCTATTTTTTATTTTATTTTATATATAGTGTGTGTGTCAAGTTTTATTGCATTAATTTATGATCGAAATTGACTTTTAATGATCCCTAAAAATTCATGGGGTGCTTATGTACTTTGTGTACCGCGCTATTTTTTATAAATAGTATTTTCAAGTTAAATTCAATCTTTTTTTTTTTTTTAATCAAATTATTAGATGAACAAAATAGTTACAAAACATCCTCCTCCCCATGTTAAGAATGGCTTTCTAAAAATTAACGTTATTTCAGTACGGTAGAATAAATGTTTTTGTTTTGTTTTTGGTACTAGTGCAGTAGTACTGCAGACTGCACTGCAGTACTGTAGTGAGTGCACTTATTGATCCGTGCTGAAATAATAACGTTAATATTTCAAAAGCCATTCTTAACGTGGGGAGGGGAGGGTGTTTTGTATCTATTCTATACTTTTAACCTTACAATTGAATAATAAAAAACATATAAAACTTTAATTAAACTTGGAAATACGATTTAAAAAATAGCGCGGATCAGTAAGTGCACTTGCATCTTTTTTACCATTAACCTAACCGCCGTTCATTTTGTCGGGATTCGGGTATGCTGACAACGAATATCACAGTTACATTTGGGGCTGATAAATCGCTTACCAGATATGAAAACATTTGTTATCCAACGTAAAAGCTAATGTAATCCCTGGCAGCCATTTTTGGTGCATATGCATTTTTGTTACCGTGCTATTTTTTTAAATCGTATTTTCAAGTTAAATTCAAGTTTTACGATATCTTTTTTTTAATTATTAAATTGTTAGATGAAAGTAGAGAATAATTACAAAACATCTCCCCTCCCCAATGTTAAGAATCGCTTTCTAAATAACCTTATTTCAGCACGGTGATAAAAGTGCATAAGCACCCCATTTTCTTTTTTTTCACAACCGAGGAATTAGTTTGCGCATACGTGTAAAAAGAAAAAATCAAAAAAATTTTCCGAGCAGACGACACAAAATAATTTTTCACTCTAACACCCCACCTTTTTCCTATGTTAGAAATGGCTTTCTAAATAAACACCCCTAACCTTTCGATTTTAAGAACGACTTTCGGAATAAACACCCCCCAATTTTTCCAGGGTTTGTTTTGTAGGGGGGGGGGATATTTGCTTTGTTGTCTGCTTCAGTTGCACGCATGCACATTACTAACTGCTCGGTTGTGAAAACAATAACTACCAGGGATTACATTAGCTTTTGCATTGGATATCATGTGTTTTCATCTGGTGAACGACTTATCAGCCCCAAATGTAACAGTGATATTCGTTGTCAGCATACCCGTAGACCGTTAAAAGTCGACATTTCGAATGTGAACGGTATGTTATTGTTGTAGTTAATGTAAAAATTTACCCAATTCATCATTACCATTCATGGTTAATATTACTGGTCAAAATTTTGGGTACTTGTTAAGATAGTTAACAGATTGATTTTTTTTTTTTTAATATGTGATTTTAAGCCAAAACAATAGTAAGTATTTAATATCAAAAATAGTAATTCCTAAAAAATTACGAAAATTCGAGTAGAATAACTGCTATTGTATTTTTAGTGTATATATATATATATATATATATATATATATATATATATATATATATATGCTAAAACAAAAACGTCAGCCATGTGGCGAAAGAGGAGATAAGTATGCCCCCTGTATTCGCAATCTTCAATGCGTTTACATCTAGGGAAATGCAATTTCTTCCAATTTTCTGTAAAAATTACTTTTAATTATAAATAATTTTCTACTTAATATATCTTTGGATATATTACCATTTTTTTTCAACATAAATAAGTATGGTTGCTTTTTACTTAAAACATTTTTTTCAACATAAATAAGTATGGTTGCTTTTTACTTAAAACATTTTTTCAACATAAATAAGTATGGTTGTTTTTTACTTAAAACATTTTTTTCAACATAAATAAGTATGGTTGCTTTTTACTTAAAACATTTTTTTTTTTAAATCGATCTATCAACTCTATTTTAACAAGCACCAAATATTTTATGAAAAAAATGCCAATGTTGAACACAGCTTGTTTTCATTGTTGCTGTGCAATGGGACTACCCAGGCATTTTTTTTACAGGCCAGAGTACTCTTTCTTTAGGGTGTTAGCTTTTGGAATCTGACTTTCTCCAGCTTATGCCACTTTCTCCTGCCATGGGATGAAGATAAACATCAGAACATTCTGAAATGTGTAAATATTGGGTTCAATTCCAGAATTCAACCTAATTAAAAAAAAAAAAAAAATACAGAAAAATCTGTATGTACCAATCACTAAACGAAAATGTCATATTCCAAAAATCACAATTTTATCATTAATTTATATATATACATATATATATATATATATATATATATATATATTCCAGATTCCAAATATCCAAAAGTAAAAACCATTAAATTTCATCAAGGTTGTTCATAGTGAAAAGAGAAGATATTATTTTATTCAATTTAGGTAAACCATATTACCATAAGTCACTACAATAAATTTACTGTTTCAGTCTTAAAAAACATTGTCAGGTGACAGTAAACCTCTGGTCCAACTCAAGGTCAGTCATTTGATGAAAAATTATATATGTTCCTTGCCAAATAATTGTTTGTAAATTCTATTTTACAGAGTTCAAATTTTATACTCCTATGTATAATCATTTTTTGATGATATTTAGCAATTTTAATAGTAAATCATAGCCATTACAAGATTGATTTTGATTTCGGTAGTTCGAATTGAGTTGTTTTCTTTTATTTACTAAATCTGGCAGACCAAGACACAGCAGTCTTCCTTCCACATAAAATTTGATTTTCTTAGCTAAGAAATAAACTTGATCAGTTTACGTGATTTTTGGAATATGGCATTTTCGTTCAGTGGCCGATACGTACATCATAAAGATTATTTTAAATTTTTGTGTTTTTAATTAGGTGTAACCTGGCCTTGCACTCAATATTGATTCAAATGCTGCTGCTGTTGTAGGATTAACACGGGTTAATTGCTATTCGGACTTAGGGTTAGTATTTCTAATACTAACCCTAAATACTATTTGGGTTAATTAACCGCCTGACTAACCCTAAGTCCAAATTGGCAATGAAGTCCATGATAACGACAAAGAAGAAAAGTGTACTTGTAAGGAATAGGCACCCAAATGATTTCATTTCTTATGAAGTCGAAGTATAAACGGAGAATCCAGAGTCAGCCTTGAAACTTGCCAAAGTCGTTCACAATTTGAAGACCATGGAAAAATGATTTAAAAAAAAAAAAAAAGACGACACTAAGCATGCAATGAAAAATTAAACATTTTTAGCCCCCCCTCAAAAAATAAAATAAAGGTGAAATTTTCTTAAAAATATATAGAAAATAAAGTGATTTTTTAAATCATAAACTGCTTCAGCAATTTCCAGGACTAATTCAGGATTTTCTATCTATACTCAGAACTGATTGCATAAGAATTGAAATGATCTGGTTGCATTTCATACGATTACTCCCTAAATTAATTGGACCATTAAGTCAATGTCAAGATTCTTTCCAACTGCAAATAACCTTTAGGTAAATATTACCTTACGTTACAACAGAACACCAGCCACTCTAATTTGTTTTTTTAGAGGTATTTGAGTTTGCTGACAACGAATCTGATAATCAAACCTGTTGGAAATTTAGCGTTTGCATAGTATTAACACCTGAACCCTGGGACTATTTTGTGCCATTTCACCGCCTTCGTTAACGCTATATTAGTGTTACATGATGCGTTCACATGTGCATAGTAAAGTGACTTATCACATTGCGGAGGAATCTCCCCCCCCCCCAATTTTTTTTTTTTACATAGTTTTTTATGCTTTTTTATTGATCTAAAAAATTAAGTTTTCACAAGTGGTTTACAAAAACATTTTATGTTTTCGTTCTTTTTGGGGAGTATTCAGTTATAAAACTTGTAGTTTAACTAGTGCTTCTGCAGTTTAATTAACCGTTTTTCCATAAGTAACGCACCAACATTTACCGAGTAGAATACCGTTTACCATTTCACAGAAATTCTGTTTTTACATTTGGGGTGGGGTGAGAGGCAGTGCCAGGTGTGTTGTGGCAGCTAATTAAATGATTAATTAAACTACAGAAGCACATGTAAAACTACACAATTGAATACCCCTCCCCTCCCAAAAAAAAAAGATTGAAAAACATCAAAATGTTTTTGTAAACTGCTCATGAAAACTTACTGACGGCATTATTTTTACTATTAAATGAGCTGAATACAATTTTTTTTTTTTAATTTCATGAAAACTTTATTTATGGAAAATATTTCTTGTCATTTAAAATGCCCACCATGTATTCATGTGCCTTGTGAAACGTCAAGTGACTACACGCCCATTTCAGTAAGAAACTGATTGCGCGTAGCGTAAACAAAGGTGATGAAATGAGGCAAAATAGTCCCAGGGTCCAGGGGTTCATACCATGCAAACGATCAATTTGCGACGGGTTTGATTATCAGATTCATTGTCAGCGACCTCAAATACCCCTAGAAAACCAAATTAGAGTGGTCGGTGTTCTGTTGTAGCATAAGGTAATATTTACCAATCTTTGCAATGATAACCTTTTATAGGTTTTCAGGGGATGCTGAAAATGAATATAATCTTTTTTACAAAGGAGTCACCATCTATCAAAGCCCAGAGGCCACTCAAGGATAAGGGTTAATAAGTGTACAGTTGTCAATGGGACAATGTCATAATAATCGTTAGTAATGGAAATTTGGTAAATTGGATTACTTAAGGGGAACGGCTCCTCAAGCACTTGTTAACGTTGGACTTGAAGACGACCATATTATAATCGGCCGGAAAGCAGTCAAATAGAAGAGTTCCACAGGTATGCAGTTCTAAGAAAGAAGCTTTGTTCATGGAATTTATGTTTAGGTTTTGGCAAGGATGAAGAGTTGGGAAAATTATTAATAGTGTTTTCAGCTAGATGAGTGTTTCTCATGAAAGTTTGGCAAAGGAAGACCATGGATTGGAGCTCAGACGAGCACTTGCGATGAAAATAACGATAAAGCAGTTTTCATGGTATGAAGAAATTACTTTTTCAAAAAGTGGAGATCACTTCTATCTAAATTTAACATAAAATGAGTACCTACTTTCTGGACACCTAGTGATAATTTTCTTTTTTTGTTTGTTTTGGTTGCCTAAAAACTTTTTTTGGTAAATTTTTACTTGATTTCCACCTTAACAATTACTTAAAATGACGACTTTTAAAGGGTTTCATGCTGAAAACGAATATCACATTTAAATTTGCCGCAAACAAGTAGTTTTTCGGATACATTGCTTAATATCTGGAAAACTATTTGTTTGCAGTAAATTTAAAAAAAACAAAAAAAATACTAGGTGGCCAGAAAGTGGGTGCTCATTTTACGTCAAATTTATATAGAAAAGTGATCTCATCTTTTTGCAAAAGTAATTTTTACATGTTATGAAAACTATTTCTCTGCGCCACTTTTAAATGTTCTATTCGTTTTCAGCACCCCTGAAAACCTATAAAAGTCGTTATTGTAAAGTTGGGGGGGGGTAGAAAGGATCTTGACATTAAGCAAGTCAATTTATAAGGTAGAGGATCGTTACAAGTCAGTTTCGGATAATTTATGAGTTTTTCTACAGAATTTGAACCGAGCCAAACAGATTTTTTTTCCCCCCCGAAAGTGAAGTTCAAGTTCTACCTGTGATTGTTTACAAAGGATTTCTGTGAAATTATTATAATAAAAATGGTACTTATGCACCTATGTTACCGTGCTATTTTTAAAATAGTATTTTCAAGATAAATTTAATTTTTACAACACTTTTGTTTATTAAATTGTTAGGTGAAAGTACAGAAAAGTTTTAAAAACCCTCCTCCCATATTAAGAATGGCCTTCTAAATAATGTTATTATTTCAGTGTGGTAGCATAGATGCACAAGTACCAAAAATATATTTTATTTTTATTTTGAAATGTACTTTATTACAATTTTTTTTTCAAAAGTAAAATGAAAAACTTTTTCTTTTTTTTTCATTTTGTTTTTCAAATTGTATTTTTTTTTTTTTTTTTTTTTTAAATAAGTGAATAAAAATATTAAGAATAGTTCACTTAAAAATATTGTCTTCATTTGAATTTTTTGAAATTGTAATTTTTAATAAAAATATGATTAAGTTTCACCTTTGTTTCATTGAAAACAAAAAATACTTGTAGTAAAATATATTTCAAAGTGAATTTTGCACACTGAATTTCTACAAATATTGTCTTTGGCTTGACTGTCAGCTGACACAAACTGCTGGAATATGCCGAGTGCTGATCAAGTTGATCAGCCAATGAAAAAGCGATAACAAACACACTTAGCCAATAAAAATCGAAGCAGATGACTTTTAATAAACTGGAAGGAAAAAATGTAGTTTTAATCATGCACAAATTTAATCAGTCAAAACGTTTCCCTAACCCTAAAAAAATGTTTCTATTTATTTAAAACAAAAAAAACAAAGAACAATATTGATTCATAAAACTTAAAGTAGGTTGTTGTTTTATTTTTTATTTTTTTCCATTTGTAATAAGCATCCAAAAAATGTTATTTTTGTGTTTCAAAGCATTTTTAAATTTAATCGGCACTAGGCATATTCCAGCGGTCTACGTGAGCTGCTGATCAAACCCGAGCCAACATCACGGAAACCTGGTGCACAAAACTGAGGGACCGTTTAGATCCAGAAGTGAGGCTTGCTGATCCTGTTAGTCTGAAAGACGGATCAGGAAATGTCAGAGAATGCGATATACAAAAGCTGTGGATGATGCTACCAGCTGTGTTTGTAACTAGAGAAATCCAACAATTACTGCGGTGTACATCAAAATCACTAAATACATATACTTGGGGGTTTGTATCTAGGGAGAGTACTACATCTATGCTGTCAGAGATATGGTTGATTAGGGTCCAGTTTTGGGTTGAGGGAGAATTAAGAGAAAAAATAAGTAGCTAAGGTTGTAGGTTTAGTCTAAAGCACACGCAGGCTTGGTCTCCTGATTTTTCACCATACAGTTAATAGCTTTGCAGAAATTTTTTGTAAACAATCACAGACGAAACTTGAACTTTACCATTTATGTTTAATTTTTGTTTTTTGGTTTAATAAATTGATCGTTGTTACAGTGAAAGGTAACTTAGGAAATAAACACACGTTTGCTCACCAGTCTTGTTCCATACTTATTGTTTTGTCAATGCCACTATTATAGTGTGTGTGAGAATTTCTTCTCTCGTAAAAGAGGACTTACAGAAGTCTAAATGCAACTGTTAAACAAAACACCTTGGTGCTTGTTTAGACAAGCACTTATTTAAAAAAAAACAAAAAATAAAAATCTTTGTGGTGTACCTACTTCTCACGGCATGAACATGGTATATTCTGAAAATCACAAAAATTGATCAAGTATTTATTTTTTTTTTTTTTAATTATTTAAGACTAGCAGGGGTACCCAGTGTTGCCCGGGTGTGTTGAGGTGGATTTAGTAAGGAACCCCAGGGGGTGATTGGAAGGGAGGTGTTAAAAAGAAAAGTGGTAGTAGCGGAGGTGGGGATCAAAACAACAGTAGGCAGTTTGTTAAAAAAAAAAAAAAAATGTGGTAGTAGGCAGGAAGGCTTGAACCTGTGGCATGAAGGCGAACTCCCCCCCCCCCGTAAAATCTTAACTGATACGTCCATCACGCAATCGGAAGTTGCGAGCATTGGAATTAAGGGTAGTCAATCGAAAGGAGACAATGACTTGACAAAAATAGCGATCCCCTCCTTGTAAAAAACGGCCAAGTTGAGGGTGAAGGAATTAATGTTTTTAGCCAATTTTTTGATATTTATCGTCCAAGACGTCGAGCTTCAAAACAATTCTGATCTCGTAAAGATCCATCACGTGTCGAAAGTTTTTAGTAAACACGTGCACACACACACATTTTACCGTTTATATATTAGACTAGTGGAGGGTACCCAGAGGTGTGTGTGGTTTTGGGTAAATCAAAACTCCGGGGGGGGGGGGGTAAAATAAAAAAAAAAGATTTGGTAGGTGAGTATGAGGACCGAACCCTTGAGGCGAAGTTGGAAATTAAAGTGTGAAAAAAAAAGCGTGCGACGTTAACCAATGGGCCACCGATAGATACTCATGGAAGCATGTTTGAATTTATTTAATTACTTAGATTTGGCAGGTGCACATTTTAATGACTTAATGCAGTCAATTTTGACTGCGGGATAGTATTTTATTTACTTGGGGAACACCTTTTTTATTTTTGTTTTCCCAAGATGTTGGTGAGAGGGGGGACCAGCTCCCCTTGTCCAAATTGAATAGCAATTGTTTGATATAAGGAAAATATTTCCACATTGATCAAAGCTGATTGCTTTCGGACATTTCCGCCAATAGACAGAAAATACCGCCAGAATTAGTGTCGCTTGTATTATAGGAAAAAGACTAATCCACATGCGGCGAGTGATAAATGTTGAATATTTATCTTCCCGAAGTCGAGCAAATTAAATAGACAGGCGAGCTCCATTAACTCAGAGATATTATAATTTCTATGTGATATAAAAAGTTTTAAGAAGTTGTGAGCCTACCGACCGCTTCTCTGAAAAAAAACGTTTCTTGAACATACACAAAAAGCAAACATACATACACACATTTTCGCTTTTATATATATAGAAGAAAATTAGACTGATTTTTAGCGATTAAGTATATTTAGCAGCCATTGATGAGCCCTTGCTTCTAGAGAGGTTGTTAAAAGGGAGATAATCATGTAACAGTGTTGACGCGTGTATTGAAACTGTATGCAAATGACTGAGCCGTGTGCAAAGTGATGTCACAGCAAGGAAAAAGAATGCGTGCACAGGCTGGTGGTTATGTTAGAGAGATAAACACAGAGAGAGGATCATGTTTTATTTGGGAAAGTACCCAGAAATAAATGTTGTTGTTTCAACAAAAAAAGTGAACCAAGTTTTTTCGTGTCTCTTGGTCTCCTTTGCAACAGAATCTACAACGTGTTGGGTCCCAAGTATCTACATATAAATAATAAAAACGTGAAAATCCGTCGCCTCTGTCGAAAGTTTTAGGTATACATACAAACATACATACATAAACACAGGTGAGATTTCTATTGTAGATAAAATAGATTTTTCGAAGTTTTCGTTTTTTTTACCTAGCTGGATATGTTTTTAGTGGTTTAACTTATTTTAAAGTGTTTATTCAGTTTAAAAAAGCGACTACTCCCCCCCCCCACCAATAATATTTTTAGTTCTCCTGATTTCTACTTTCGCTTTTCTCGCTCACATGCCTGTATTCTGAATTCGTAATAGCGGGCCGACATTAATGGGTTTTTATTATTATACACATAAATTCCAAAAAGATGTCAAAAAACAAATATATAACAGATAAATGTTATCAAAGGCAAGATAAGTTACTTTACTACCTAACTTGATAAGTTTTTAGTGTTTTTATTTAATGTAACATGTTTATTCAGTTTGAAAAACAGTGTTTATCGGTATATGTGAAAAAGACAAATGGCAGCATGCTCGCTTTTAAATATGTTAAGTTTGGGAAAATGAGTTCAAACTAAAAATCTATACAAAATACTGTTAAAAATTCACTTGTGGGCTGGTGCTGAGTCCTGCTGCTACACTCATGGTTTGCCACTGGCCTGATTCCCGGTTGAATACAACATGGTAGCCTTCAAATCCAATGTAAACAAGTTCTTGTCGAGCCGCCCCCATAAATAATCAGATACTACCCAATTTACACCATTAATGAATACTACACTACCAGCTTACATTCATTAACCCTTATCCTCGAATGGCCTTTGATGAGACCTTGATTATCAAAAAAAAAAAATAAAAATAAACCCTATGCCTGCCAATATTTTTCAACCTGGCAATGCTGGGTTATCTACAGCTAGTTTACAATAATTAGCTTAATTTATATAAATTTTCTCTTTTATAATTATTTAATGTAATTTAATTTCCGTTTTCCAATGATCCATGATGAATTTCCTTTTTTTATTATTCAGCTTTTGCCTGAGCAAATTACAATTTGGATTCTTCCGATTATTGTTTGCAACATTTCTGCCAACGTAAGCTCTGGCCTCCAAGCAAATTTTTCCCGAACTTGAAATTTTCTAATCATACTCGGAAACCTGCACCGAATTTCAAACTGAACTTTTTGATTTAATCCGCAGAGATAGAATGTTCAATAAACATCTTGAATACTGGTCCACTCGCCCCTGCATGTGCACTTATTAAAAATGAAACTTGACGAGTTAAACGAATGTATTTCAACTAACGAAAAATTGTTGAATTTTCTTCTGGATTTAAAGTTATTGAAAGGGTCTACGGTCTGCGAATGCGGCTCTAATATGAAATGGTGTGCTGACGGTAAGCTGCAAGATGGGTACATACTTCGATGTGAAGTTCGATACTGTAGGAAGAAAATGTCTATTAGAAGGAACTCGTTTTTTCAAAAGTCACGGATGAGTATGAAGAAAATAATAATCCTTATAAACCTATGGGCAAACAATTATCCGCAAAACGCCATTCTTGAAGAATACGACTACTCGAGAAGCACGGTTGTCGAATGGTTCCGTTTTTGTCGAAACGTGTGCTGTTTCGATATCGAACAGAAACAGTTCGGGAAAATTGGCGGTGTCGGAAAAGTTGTCGAAATTGATGAGACCTTGATTATCAAAAGAAAATATGATCAGTTGTTGCATGAACAATGGTTGTTTGGCGGGATCGAAAGAAGCACAGACGGATTTCATTATTTTGTCGAATTTGTAAATAATAAAGAAAAAGAAACGTTGGAAGAGATTATACAGAGGAAGATAATGCCTGGGACGCGAATAGTAAGTGATAATTGTAATGCCTACAGCGGTTTAATTGGATTGGGCTATGATCATGAGGTCATTCTACACAAAGACAATTCGTGGCTTCAGCTGAAGACATTTCTAAGAGAAAAAGGCAAACATATACACAATGAATGGGAGTATATTTGTGAATATTTGTTCAGAAAAGAATATAAAGATGTATTTTCTACGTTAATTAATAAAATTAATATTGTGTATCCTTCATAGACTTGTGTTTTTTTCTTTTTTTCATTTGTTTAATTTTTTTTTTTCAATTCCCCCCCCCCCCCGGTCATCACTAACTCCATTAATATTGAAGCACAGTGAAAAGCATGTGTGTGGCAAAAGTAATAAAAAAAAACATGACTTACACAAGTGACAGCGCCTCTGACTATCCTGTTGGGTGACGGAATCAAAAAAAGGAAAGAGAAAAGAATTTTCCTCTATAGACGGATTATTAATATATCTATATCCTATAGGAGGGGCATAGGCCATCTACAACTTTTTTGTAGATGTTTTTGTAGCGAGGAGTTCTTTTTACAGGGTGACGGTGCTGGCCCTACGTCTAACCTTCCCAGAAGGTACATACAGTGACTAGCCTTCCCAAATGGTCACCCATCTGGCACTGGCCAAGCTCAACGTTGCTTAACTTTGGTGATCTGGCGAGAACCGGTGTGTCAACGTGATTATTCCGTACTTATTAATATACATATGGCATTAATTTGCATTTAAGGACAATGGCTACTGTGAAAAGAAATGAAGGGGGTGGGGAAACAGGGCAGCCTTCTCTTTTGGACATCTGAGAGAGACCGGTCGATGAGAACAGTCAGTGAAGATTACAGTTGGAGTCAGGGGTTGGCAAAGAGTTTGGACGAATCGTTATTATGTTTAACTTTTAGTTACATTCAAGGTGCTAGTGTGATTGCAAGAATTAGGAACAGATGGAGTAAGTTCAGAAACTTCTGTCATAACAAACTAGCAGAGCATTACCACTGTCGAGCAAGCGAAAGGTTTATCAAGCATGTGTACGCAAAGTGATGATCTAAGGAAGTGAAACCCGGCCAATAAGGGTTGAGGGCATGTGTTGCTTGGAGAGAAATGATATAATGGATATGTATTGTCTTAAAGATGGGCTTAGATCTGATGACCTCAGAGGAAGATTAAATCTGAATGGTGTAAGGAGATGTGTGCAGAACAGGAGACTTTGATGGTATGGCCACATCGAAAAAAAAAAATGGATGACAGTTTTTGTTTCAGTAGATGTAGAACAGTTGAGGTAGCAGGGCCAGTTTACAAGTGAAGGCCAAGGAAGACATGAAAGGAAGTGATAGGGATTGACTGGAATGAAAGACCTGGACAGAGATAGATTAGCCAATTCCTAAAAGCATGCCAGTATATTAAACCAATGGTATCTAACTCCGGCTAGTAATAAAATCCGAATCATACTAGTTTGCAAAAAAAATAACAAATTAATCTTTTCCAGCAAAAAAAAAAAAAAACGTGGATGTCAATTTTGACTTTTAATATGCACACGCAAGTGACTGTATTCTAGATTTTTACAAAATGTGTTTATTCACACATATTGTCTTATGGCCTAATGGTTACAAGCATCGTTTAACAATCACGTTAGACAGTATCTCGCAGGTTGAAGGTTCAATCCATATTACAGGTCATAATAATTAAGAATAATGTAAATGAACACTTTTACCTGATCATGGCTGACAGAATGAGAACAACCTACCCCCATGGATTAAATCAAGAGTTCAGTTTGAAATTTTAGCCAGAAATTAATTTCAAATTATTAGTTTAAATGCTTAAAAATAAAATTCGGTAAATAAACGTTGCGATTCTCCGTTTTTTTTAGATGAGGATTGATAATTTGGATTTTTTTCGAACTACTGTTCTCATCTTGGTTGTTATTTTCACGTTTTGACCGATGTAACCTGCGACCTTCTTCAGGTGTATTTTGTTGAACTCTGGGATCTGCACAGAATTTCTGCAAGGACCTATGGCATAACAGATAAAATACCAAGTAAAATTTCAGTTTCAAATAAAAATCTTCTGGAGGTTGAAGGTTCAATCTTGTGTGTGGGCGATACTAAGAATACAATTGTGAATTATTAAAGACTTCTACCAGGTTATGGCTGATGGAACGAGAACATGCTACCCCCACTCCATGAATTAAATAAAGGGTCTTGTTTGAAAGTTTGTGCAGATTTCTGAGTTTGGCAAAATAAACTTTTTTTTTTTTTTTTTTTACAAAGGGGTCACCACGTATCAAGGCCCGGATGCCATTCGAGGATAAGGGTTAATGTCATTGGAACAATAGCATAGTAATCATTATTAGTAGAAATTTGGATTGATTAGATTATTTAACTGGATGGTTCAATAAAAATTTGTTTACATTGGATTTGAAAATAACAATATTGTAGTCAGCTGGAAAGCAAACCAGAGAGTGAGGGAAATTTTTGATAGTGGTTTTGGCTAGACAAGTGTTTTTTTTGTTTTTTTTTTGTGAAATATTAGCAAGAGGAGACCATAGATTGGATTTCAGTCAAACATTTGCCATGGAAATTATAAAACAGAGACAAGCTCACAACATCTCTTCTGTGAGAAAGAGGTTGCAGAGAAGAGAAAAGGCATCCCTCTGCCTGTTCTACAAGTATTTTAATGGTGAATGCTCTGACGAACTGCAGACACTTGTGCCCTCACGACGTAGACACTCTCGACAAACCCGACAGGCAGCTAAATCCCACCCCCACACAGTAGAGATCCCTAGATGTAAAAGATCTTCCTACTCCAGTAGTTTCTTCCTCAGAACCGCTAAACTCTGGAATTCTATTCCAGGTCCCTGCTTCCCTAACTGTACTGACATGCAGAAGTTCAAGTGTAACGTGAACCGACATCTTTCTGCCCAAATCCCAACATAGTGCCCCAGTAGTTGCTGCCCCTGATAGTAGCCCCCTACACCAAAGTGGCAATGTGCCTTGTTTGGGGTGAAAATGTAATAAAAAAAAAAAAAAAAAAATCATCTACTAGATTACAAAGTCATTTGATTTGAACTCTGTCAAGGCAGGATAGGTATTCTGAGCATCTTCTACTCGGATGTGGCAACAGTACTCCATCCTCGGACATACTTGGCTCTTATACAGGTGAGGATTGCATCAGCAGTGAGATATCTACTGGAGCGATAGAATGATTCAACGATTTTTCCAGCAACCTTGGTAATGGATTTGATGTATGTGCTCCATTTCTGATGAATAGTGAAGATCAGTCTTAGAAGCTTGCCTAAACATGGCATGTCCGCAACATGAGAGCCGTTCATTTCAATTGGGATGACATGTGAGTCAGATCATTGATGATGGAAACAGAGAAGCTTGGTTTTAGATGCATTAAAACTGAAGGTCAGAGATTATATTATCTGAAACATTGTGAAGATAACGCTCAAGATGAGCACAGTACGTGATTCACAGGGGTTACGTTCTTTACACCTCCGCGAATAGTGAAAAACCACGAATATTGGATGTAATTTTAAAATGGCTATGTATGAGGTTATCAATAGACGATACTAATGCTTCCCACTCTTACTCATTAATACAGTTAATTAAAACACTGAACAATGTTTTTGTCCATCTTTAACTGGTTGCTATCTGGTTGTGCATATTGTACACACTAATAAATTTTTTTTTTTTTTTTTGCGGGGGGGGGGGGGGTATTCTTCAAACTATACTTGCAAACGAAATCTCTAGATTTTAGGGAGAAAAAAAACACTAGTCGCTAGATGCAAAATTTACCCACTATATTCCAAACAAAATCTCCAAATCTAGCGAGAAAACCGATAAATTGGCAACACTGTATACTGAACATTCATTTTTATGACGTTAATACGCTAACCCGGTATACCTAACCCATGAATATGCAGGGTTGCGAATGGGGAACCATGAACAGGTGAGAGTATGCTGTAGTTTAAATAGTCCAAATAAATATTGTCTGATATATTTAGTTTATTTATTACTAGCAGTTCAGCCTGGCTTTGCTCAGGCCCTATGTACCGTTCATAACTTTATGTGCATATGTAAATATATATATATTAAGAAGTTTGACTCCTGTCCAGGTAATCTACATCGAAGATTTCAAGTGTTTAGACCCAAAATAAGCGGAGGAGTTTGGTAGAGTCTGCAAAGGTCAACTCTGTAAACTAACCTCTTGGCAGCCAAATTTTCACAAAAAACTGATTAAAAAGCTTGCTGCATGTCTGAATACCCTTTATGTAAAATTTAAAATGTTTAGACACAAAATTGGCTGAATAGTTTGCTAGAGACCACAAAGGTCAAACCTTTTGAACTTTGATCCTTTGGCAGCCAAATACCGATTAAAAAAGCTTGCCCTATGTCTGAATACACTTTATGTAAAATTTCAAATGTTTAGACCAAAAATTGGTTGAGTAATTTGGTAGAGACCGCAGACGTCAAATTTTTTAAAACTCTGACCTCAGTTTTGACCTCTTAGCATTTATTGTTTTGGGCTCAAATCAAATTAAAATATTTAATCCATGTCCAAGTAACCTACATGTAAAATTTCAAGTGTTTAGACCCCCAAATTGACAGAGTAGTTTGGTAGAGTTTTCAAAGGTCAAATCATTGAACTTTGACCCCTTGACAGCCAAATTTCTGGCCGAAAACCGATTAAAAAGATTTTCCAAATCACAATACCCCTTATGTCAAATCTCGTATCTGTAGACTGAAAATTGACAGAGTAGTTTGGTAGGGAAATGTACACACACACAGAGACAATTTCACTTTTATAGATATATAGATTATACTGGCTATACTTAACCGACGTTGCTTGGAGTTTTTTCCACTTTCATTTTTGTTTCACTTGTTCTTTTTTGTTTTTTTAATAATTTTTGTTTTTGTAATAATGTTTCTTTTTTTTAATTAAGTTAAATTTAATTATTGCAGTATAGTTCAATCATTAAATTATTATTTTATAGCAGATCTGAGATCTACTTTCTTTTGTATTCCTATGCAATCTTTGGCATAGGGATTAGTTTGTGATTCAGTTGGCTAAAACACGCATGCTAAAATTTGCATAGAAATACATTGGTCAATTTCCAGATGAAATGCTAACCTGAAAAGACACGGCATTGCTTTCCTCATCTCTTGCCAGAATGTGTGACACAAATTCTCATTCAAGACTAATAGACTTGGCTGCAATTACATAATAGACACCGACCAAATCAACTTGCCTTACATTCTTGTGTCTGTTAACGAAACTGTTAAATAAAGGTGATTTAATAATTTAAAAAAATACACGAAATAATTATTGACAAAAGATTTTATTAAAAAAAACTAGAAAAGAAAATATTTATAAAGAAAAAAAAGAACACGCTTAACTTTAACACTAACTTTAAGTTTGAGTGGCAACCCCCTAAAATTTTTCTTAACCTTAATACTAATAAATACCCCCATTATCAATCATGAGGTTGTTTGCACAGCAACTGAGAAAGCTAGCATGCTTGCAAATCAGTTTGCTTTAAATTCTACCTTGGACCCAGCAAGCCATTCCCTCCCTGATTTTCCTCTGCTGACAGAAACCACACTAGATGATCTACAGATCACGCCCTCCCAAGTACATATAATAAAAAACCTAGACACCTCAAAAGCATGTGGACCTGACCTCATCCCAGCTGTGCTATTAAAAAAATGCTCCGCTGAGGTTGCTCCTGTTCTAAACTCTTTAACAAATGCCTTAACGAATATTGCTTTCCTGACTGTTGAAAAACTGTGTCTGTGGTACCAGTTTACAAAAACTCTGGCGAAAGAACTGACCCATTAAATTATCGCCCAATTAGCCTCCTCCCTATTTCCGCCAAAATATTTGAAAATAATTAATCAAGCTCTAGTCAACCACCTTACAGCTGCTAAACTTCTGTCAGACCACCAATATGGATTTGTGCGAGCCCGTTTTACTGCAGATATTCTAACTGTAATCTCTGAACGTTTATACGATAAGGCAGGGGAGGGCAGTAGCCCTAGATATATCTAAGGCTTTTGACAGGGTATGGCAAGATGGTCTTCTCATGAAAGTAAAATCTTATGGTATTATTGGCCGAATGCTTAGTATAATTAGATCCTTCTTAAATGAGAGAAGAATCCAGGTTGTCCTCGATGGGCGTACGTCCAAAACATTTTATATAAATACCTCAGGGATCGATCCTTGGACCTTTATTATTTCTGATATTCATAAATGACTTACCTGATAAAATTGTCTCTGAGATGGGTATATTTGCCGACGACACCACACTCTATAGCAGGCACGTGGGGGAAAACTAATGAGCACATATCTAAAATAATGGCCGAAACCCTAGAGGTAGACCTTCAGTCCGTAGTGGAATGGGGTCAAAAATGGATGGTAATGTTTGAGCTCTCTCTATCGTGCTGGAAAGTTACTTACACCTGAAAGTATCCTGTACTTCTACAAAGCCATCATTCGCCCATGGATCGAGTACTGCTGTCACATTTGGGCTGGTGCATCTGCTACTAGTTTCTTGCTCCTGGACAGGGTCCAAAAGAGAGTCGCCAACCTAATAGGTCCCGAACTGTCATCTAAACTTCAGCCCCTGTCCCACCGACAAAATTTTGCATCCCTCTGCCTGTTTTACAAGTATTTTAATGGTGGATGCTCTGACGAACTACAAGCTCTTGTACCTCCTCGACGAAAATACCCCCGTCAAACCCAACATGCAGCGAAGTCCCACCCCCACACAGTTGAGATCCCTAGATGTAAGAAAGCCGTTTACTCTAATAGCTTCTTCCCCCAGAACTGCAGGACTTTGGAATTCTCTTCCGGTTTCCTGCTTCCCCAACTGACATGCAGAAGTTCAAGTGTAATGTGAACAGACATCTTGCTGCTAAACTCCCTACATAGTACCCCTGCAACTTAGGTCTCTGATAGTAGCCTCTACATCAAAGTGGCAATGTGCCTTGTTTGGGGTGAAAATGTAATAAAAAAAAATTTTTTAATTTAAATCCTAAGCAAAAAAATTTATAACAAAATTATAAACCTATCATAAAAAATCCTCTAGATAAACAGAGAGGAGTTATGAGAAAGCAAATTAATATTTGTACTGCAGACTAATTTGTCCTATCACCGCTGTGAAAAACAAACAAAACTAGTCAATAAAATATGGTAGCTTCTTTGGAAGTTGTTGCAATATACTCCAAAAATTCTCATAGAAATTAGAAAAAAAACAAAAAACAAAAAAAAAAAACGAAGAAGAATTGAAATGTTACAAAGAGTTTGTGGCTTGGAGAAAGAATGAACTGGCATTCCCAATGATTTTTAGGAAACGCCAAGTGTGCCCTAAAGGGAGTCAAAAATTATCAACATACAAAAATTTTTTTTTTTTTTTTTTTTTTTTTCTCGAATAATGTCGCTTTATTTCGAGTACATACTTGGATTTTCAAGAAATTAAATTTTTAACATGTTTAAAAAAATTAAAATAAAACAGGGAAAGTAATGTGGTGTTCTCTGGGCTGATCAGAAAAGGAGTACTTATTCAGGTTTATTCGTGTCGACATCTTCCGGCAAGTTACGTTAGTAGCCGAAAGATGCCAAAACGATTAGTCGTGGCTGTCAGATGGCAAGTTTCGGTGAAAGCATGAAATTTATTAACCAAGAAATTTTTTTTAAAACCGAAAATGATTGTCAACATGCTATGTTAACGTGAAATCCCTTCCCCCTATGTTAAGAATGGCTTTTTAAGTCTGCGTGTCGGCATACTCCGCCTGCTTACGTAACTCGTCGGAAGATGCCGGGGATTGGGTCATAAACTGTACCAGTACCAGAAAAGAACTTTGGTTTCCTCATTTAAACTCGGGTAATGTCGAATATTCCTGCTAGCTGTTTCTGGAACTGAGTGTAAAACATGTTAGTTTGTCACGCCGGGAAGAGGTGGAAGAAATTCAGTGAGGGGACACAATTCGCCTCTTCACCGTTTTTATGTTTGAAACGCGACATTTTGAAAGTTTCCGTACGTGACTTTTGAAATTTTAAATTATTTAAAAAAATTTTAATTAAAAAAATATCCGGGAAATGATGTTTCTTACGATAATGAAAATCGTCGGTAAATACAATTTGAATTTCATCTTTTTCATCATTTGTTATTTGCTAGAAAGAAAAAAAAAATTTCAACTTTGTAAAAACAAACAGGTGTGCTTATTCAAATTGGCACTAATGGCGGAAATTAAAAGTTAAGAAAACACAGAAAAGTCTCTATGGTGTACGCACTCGTTACAGAAAGAAAGTGTTATATTCCAAAAATTACGTAATTTGATTAGGTAGGGGTTTTTTTTTCCAAGAAAATCAAATTTTACAACTAAGCAGCGAGTCAGTGTTTTCGTCGGGCATGATTGAATCCGATGAAATAAATATAGGAGGAGACAACTCAAAACGAAGTGTCGAGGGCAAAAATCAGCTGTTCAATACAGTTCTTCAGTAGTAAAATCACTAAAAATCTAAATTTTTATTTTCTTTGTTAAATACAAAAAAAAACAAAAAAAACTACTTGATCGATTTACATAAATTTTGGAATATGACATTTCCGTCCTGTAACGAGTACGTACATCATCATAAGACTTGTCTGTATTTTCTTTACTTTTAATTGCCGCCATAAGTGTCAAATAATTTGTTTCTTGTTCAGAAACAATAAAAATCATTGCGTTGTGTTGAAACATTCGTAATCTGCACAAGCACCGTAACATTTCTTCTGATACTTCATCGTTTTTCTGTCTTCGATCAAGGAAAGTAAATCCTTCTAGACTGAGGCAACTTTTAATTAGGCAATATGTTCTCGTTCACACGCCCCTATTCCGAATTCGTCGCCTTGGGCGTGGCCACCGTAAAGTTTTATGGTCGCCACGCCCTGCCCTACCCTGGGCCACCTCTCCCACACCTAACGATAAAAAAAATGATTTTGGGTTTGTATTATTGTACACATATATTCGAAAAAGTTGTCAAAAAACAAAAAACAAATATATAACAAATAAATGTTATCAAAGGCAAGATAAGTTACTTTTCTACCAAACTGGATATATTTTTCGTGTTTTTATTCAATGTAACATGTTTATTCAACCCCCAAAACATACAGTGTTTACCGATGTATTGGAAAATTCAAGATGGCGCCCGACTCTCTTTTTAACTCGGTAAGTTTGGGAAAAGGTGTTATAAATAATAAACTAGACAAAATATTATTAAAAACCCACCGAATATATGTCAACTTATGTCACGGTAACATATATTGAGCGAGTTTTTAACAGTATTTTGTCTAGTTTTATATTTATAGCACCTTTTCCCAAACTTACCGTGTTAACGATAGAGTCGGGCGCCATTTTGAATTTTCCAATCGGTAAACACAGTATGTTTTTCGAGTTGAATAAACATGTTACATTAAATAAAAACACAAAAAATTATCCAGTTAGGTAGAAAAGTAAGTTATCTTGCCTTTGATAACATTTATTTGTTATATATTTGTTTTTTGACAACTTTTTCGAATCTGTGTACAGTAATACAAACCCATGATTTTTTTTTTCTTTTCTTTAGCAGGGGACATTTATCAAAATTTTTAATTTGTTGGGCGAACTTGAGCGAACCCCCCCTCCCCTCGCTTACCGTAAAATTGCAGTGGTGCACTGGTGCAGTGCAGTGCATTTATTGATCCTTGCTGAAATAATAACGTTATTAAATTTTCAGATTAGGTCCACCTCCACAATTTTCTTTTAAATGACGACTCATATAGGTTTTCGGTCATGCTGAATACGAAAATCGCCTTGGAATTTTGCAGAAATAATTAGTTATCGAGATATAAAAAGTTGTATTATGCATTGTATTATTTGGCGGCCATCTTTGTTACAAGCGTAGATTTGTTTATGGAGCGCGGGCACGCGCGTAAAAACGATGACTGCCAAAGAATACAATGCATAATACAACTTTTTATATCTCGATAACTACTTATTTCTGCTAAATTTCAATGCGATTTTCGTATTCAGCATAGTAGAAAACCTTCAAAAGTCGTAATTTAAAAGAAAATTTCGGAGGTGGACCTAATCTAAATAAATACCAAAACAATACACCATAAAACTTTAATTAAACTTGAAAATTCTATTTAAAAAATAGCTCGAATCAATAAGTGCATTAGCACCGTAAAATGAATTCCTTTTCACGTTTCCTTATTTTTTTCTGCGGATTATCGTCGATAACAGACTTAACTTTCATAATAGCAGGAAAAAAAATGTTTAAAAAGTTTATTAAATGACTTTTAACGTAGGGGATCACTTTTAAATTATAACGTTCTATTAAAATGATACCCCACTTTTTAGTCAATCAGCAAAACATTCCTTAGTAAGCTATTTTTGTGGTGTTAAAGAAAAATTTAATAGAACTTTAAAATACTTTAAAAGTGATCCCCCCCACACACACACGTTAAAAGTCATTAAATAAACTTTAAAATAATTTTACACAGTGATCAAAGATCATAAATGTAAACAAGCACCAAAATGGTCATTGTGTCTATATTTTCCCTCATGGGGAGCCAAGTAAATAGGAACTAGTAAGTTGTTTTTATTAATTACTAGCCTGGGTGACCAACATATCCTGGGTGTTTGTAGGTGTGTGTTGAGCCAAAAAGAAAAAAAAAATTTTAAATAAAAGTGTAGTAGGCAGGCAGGCGTGAACCCAAGACGCAAAGGCGTGAAAGAAAGCGGAGGTGTGTGTAAGGGTGTTGGTTGAGCAAAAAAAAAAAAAAGGGGGGGGGGGATTGCGAGCGCAAAAAAATAAAAATGGTTAGTAGGCAGGCAGGCTCGAACCCGTACCACGAAGGAGGAAAACAATGTGAAAAAAAACGTGACATGTTAGCTGTTGCACCCATTGCCAAACCAGAAGTGACGTAGATTTAAATTAAGGCTAGACAATCGAAATGAGGCGATGACTTTCAAAAAGATCGGTGAAAAAAACGACCCCCCCCTCCTTGTAGAAAAGTGCCCAGGTGAAGGAATTAATGTTTTTGGCCAATTTTTCAATATTTGTCGTCCGAAGGGTCGACCTTCAAAATGATACATTCATACATACATATATACATTTAAACAGACAGGTGAGATTTATATTATAGACTAGCCTGGGTCCCCAGCGTTGCCTCTGTGTTTGGAGGTGTGTGTTGAGCAAAAAAAAAAAAAAAAAGTGGTGGCAGGCTCAAACCCGTAATGCAAAGGCAGAAAAGAAAGTGAAAGAAAAGCTGAGAGTTTACCGCTGCGCCATGACGTGACCGGAAGTGTTAAGCGTTCAAATTTAGCGATGAAAAGAAATGTCAACCATAATGCCATAGCGGATAAGAATCACACACTTAACTCTGGCTGTAGGCCAGTTCAGCTTTCCCCCCAGGATGTTGGGGAAAACCAGCTCCCCCCACAAAAAGGGGGAACTCTGGCAGTGTCCAAATGAATAGCAATTGTCTGATATGAAGAGTTCCCCCACATTGATCAAAGCTGGTTGCCTTCATGACGTCCCATCCGGAAGGCCAGGCAGTGTGCTTTTGCTTCGATTAGTTTCGCTTTATTTATACGAGAAAGACAAACAAACACGGAGAGCCAGGGAGCTTTTTAAAACTTAATCAAAAATGTCCATTTTCAAATCGGAGATATTATAATCTAGGGAGTATAAGTAAATAGTAACCTTGTCGAGAAGCCCGGCGAAAAAAAAGCCTTTCTTGGACATACAAAAACGCTCGCAGCTATTTTGCCTGTTATATATATATAGACTAGAGTGGGTACCTGGCGTTGCCCGGGTGTTTAGAGGTGTGTGTGTGTGTGTGTCAGGGGGGGGGTAAATAAAAACAAAAGAATAAGCAAAGTAATAACTCTGTTTAAAAAAAAAAAACAATAAACGAATGTGATGCAAATGAACACTGTTAAAATTTCTTAAAATCGGAAAAACATAAACTAAAAATGAAAATGTGATGGAACCCCCCCCCCAAAAAAAAAACTGAATGATGTTAAAACTTCTTAAAAACATTTGAAAAATAAAAACAAAAAAAACAGCGAATGCGAAAAATAGCTGTTTCAGTATTAAAAGTGTAGGCGTTTGTGTGTTGGGGAGTGGGGGGGGGGTAGATGAAACTAAAAATAATAACCCTGCTTAAATATTAAGAAATGAACAAACACAAAAAAAAAACAGCAAAAAAGTTTTGGGAAGGAGGTAGGCTCCAACCCAAAGCCTGTTACATTTCTCCCTAAAATTAAGGCAGATGAATGAATCGTGAAAATAAATGTTTTATGTAAATAATGCAGTAATAATTTATCTAATTGCGACATGACAATTAAGTCGATAAAATTTTTTTTATTTTTTATTTTTTCATGGGAATTCAATTTTTGTGCTTATTTTGAAGAAGCGCAAAATACTCATTGAAATTGAATTTATTTTGGAAATATAAGATTAAAAAAAATATTTTAATAAATTTTTTTACAAAAATAATTAATCACTGCAGTGGTTTGATATTATTTTGATATCATGAAAGGTTTTCTTTTTAATAATAAAAAAAAAATATTCAATGAAATTTTGTTTATTTAGATAATATAAGACTTTTTTCTTATAAAAATAATTAATTTCTTTAATAATTATAATCCTAGCGTATCGCATATATATGATGTCCAAAGTAATCTATTTGACTCTTCAACACCAGAGAAACTTGCAAGGAACTACTTAAAACTTTTCCAATTAAAATCAGTTTTAATAAATGTTTTTAATCAAAATTATTTTCATAATTAAAAGAAAATAGTTTTCAAAATAAATTGCAAGTTATACTTTAATGATAAACAGAATTCCAGATTATGAGTTACTTCCCTTGTTTAAGTTTCATTTACAAAATAATGGCGAATCAATGGATTGTGAAAGTAAATGTTTTATGTAATAATGCAGCATAATATGCTAGTAATTGCGATTTGACAATTAAATAGATAACCTTGGCTTTTAATGGAAATTCAATTTTGCAGCTTTCATTTTTCATTCTTATTGTGAAAAAGCATCAACAATTCTTAATCTTGTAGAAATTTTATTTTCCACCTTCTCTCTTTCCTTCTCTCTCCCTCCCCTTCTTTACCTCCTCTTTTCTTGGTGTATCTTGTGCTGCTACTGCTTGTTATATCACGTGTTGACTGCGTGCCTTTCGATTGATAAAAGGAGATGTGTGCGCCATTTTGTTGGAAGAAAGAAGTCGGCTCACTATCCCGCGTCAAGAGAAAAGACGTTAAAAATCGCAAGTTTGGACAAGAGAAACCAGTGGTTTGGTTTCTTTTTCTTCAATCAGCATTCATCAAGGAAGACGACACAGAATTAGTCAGAAAAGACTGTTTAAAAAATCAGTTGTAAACGAAATTACAACGACCTCTTCACCGAGGAAGAAAGAACTATTTTAAGGCCTAGAATTGGTCTTGTAAAAAAAGAATACTAACTCCAGTGAGGCATTAGAATTCACATCAAAAGGAACCAAGAAATCTTCTGTAGGAATACATTACACCACAGAAGATTTGGATTATTTTCTTGGATTACAGAACCAAGAGGATTGAAATATCTCGAATGCGAGCATTTAAATTAATGGCGCAAGGGAGGTCATTTACATACACCCTCTTTTAAAAAGATTAAGTGCTGACATGTTTTATTTAAGTTCTTTGACACGCAGTAAGCCCTGACTACACCTATATTCTTACCCCTACTATCCCTTACAATATTGTTAATGGATTTCTTTGAGAACCGACAGAGGGACTAATTTGGCAGACATTGTTATTGGTGAACATAAAACTGACTATATCTTTCTTTCCCTATTTACCTTTCTATTTATTAAAAAAAAATAAAAATAAATAAAATTGTTTATCGTAGTGTTTTTCGTTTTTTTGTTTTTTTTCTTCCTTCTTGTTGTGCAATGGAATAACCTTCATTGGACGTCATGATAAAGTTCCCGTTAATCTAATAGTCAGCAGGACTTTTTATGTTCGACTCCGACTGATAGTAGCCACCACCGATCACAATCAAGGATTGGCTCCGCACGACTCTAATTAATTGCAATCATTTACAGGCTGTACTATCTTTTTGTCTTTTTGATGGGATTCTTAAGTGAAATTTAATTTTTGCAGCATCTTTTGTTTGTTAAATTGTTAGGTGAAAGTATGGAATAGTTAGCAAAGCCCCTCTCTCCATGTTAAGAATGATTTTTTAAATAATGTTATTATTTTAGCATGGTCTGTAAACTGCACAAGTACATTAAAAATAAAGAGAATCAGAACGAGAACATGCTACCCCCATGAATTAATAAAAGTGTTCGATTCAAAATTCTGTGCAGACTCCCAAGTTTTACAGAAAGATTCCAGAGTTCGACAAGATACACTTGAAGAAGGTTGTAGATTACATTGACGGAAATGTTGTGAAAATGACACTAAAGATGAGAAAAGTAGGCTGAAAAAGTCCAAATAATATGAATAGAACTTTTTATTAAAAAATAAAAAATCAATCTTATTGTATTTTGCCGATCTGATATTGATAAAAGCAGAAACACCTGTAAAACAGGGGAGATAAATCAGTGTCTCATTTAACCAAGTAAAAATGAAAATGTAATACGATAAAACTGCAATTTATCATAAAATTGATTTTTACTTGTAATTAAATTTCTGCTCCATTAATTTTTTTTTTTCTAATTTTTGTTTTGGATATTTATTTCTGAATTAGTTTTTATCTGAAATGCAATTTTCACTTGTGATCAATACTAAAGAAGCACTTTTTTATGGAAGTTACTCCAGACAAAGCATGCAGCAACTTGATCTAAGAAACTAATCAGATGATTATTACAAAGACAGATGTCGTAGGAGATGTCTTTTTCTCTTCCCTGCAACCTCTATCTCACAGAAGAGATGGTGCGAGTTTCTCTGATGTATCGTTATTTTCATGGAAAGTGTTCGACTGAGCTTCATTCTATGGTCCCCCCCCTTGCCAAACTTTCACAAGAAACACTCGTCTAGCTGTAAACACTATCAATAATTCCCCCCACTTTTTATGTGTGCCTAAACCTAAACGTAGATTCCATGAACAAAGCTTCTTTCTTAGAACTGCACGCCTGTGGAATTGTCTTCCATTTTCCTGTTTTCCGGCTGACTACAATATGGTTGTCTTCAAGTCTAATGTAAATAAGTTCTTGATGAGCCGTTCCATATAAGTTAACAAATTTACCGAATTTTCATTACTAATGATTACTATATTGTACAATTTCTACTGTACACTCTTTAACCCTTATCCTCGAGTGGCCTCTTGGCCTGTATAATGTGGTGATGCCTGTGTAAAAAAAAAAAAATGTCTATTGACTTTAGTCTTGAAAGAAAAACCTAAGCTCTATATAGATATAAGGTTATGATATGGAAAGACATAGAAATGACTCGATTCTCTTTCTGAGTCATGAACGCATCACACATTTTGAATGCCATGGTTCATTTAAAAAAAAAAACATTCTTCCCACCATTCATCATTGTCAAGATAGATCTGAAGAAGGTCGGAGTTTACATCTTCCGAAATGTTAAGAAAATCACAACCAAGATAAGAACAGAAGTCCGAACAATCCAAATGTTACAAGAAACTGTTCCTCATGTTTTTGTTTTCTTCGACATAAATCGAAGCAGCATAAATGTGAATTAACACCCTGCACATGCGCAGAATGGATCCAGAATTAAAGAATGCACAAGAACTTTTTGTTCTTTTTTTTTTTTTTTTTTTTTTTTTTATATAACTCTTATTCACCTTAAGCAAAGCACAATGCCTCTTGGATGTAATGGGCTACTATTTGGGACCATATCTACAGGAACATTATGTAGGGAGTTGAGTAGAGAGATGTCTGTTCACATTAAACTTAAACTTCTGCATGTCAGTACAGTAAAGAAACAGGAGGCCAGGAGGGAATTCCAAATTGAGGGAAGAAACTTTTCGAGTAGAAAGCTTTTCAACATCCAGGTATAAAAGAGGTGGAATTTTGCTACTTGTTGGATTAGTCAGGTGTATGTTGTGGGGGCACTGGTTCTATGCAATATTGCGGTGATGGGACAGGAGTTGGAGCATGGTTGATAGTGTGGGACCTACTAGGTTAGAAACTCTTTTTTGGATCCTGTCTAAGACAGAGATACTAGTGGTAGATGCGCTAACCCAGATGTGGTAACAATACTCCATGCATGGACGTATTGCGGCTTTGTAGAAATATAGGATACTATCAAGTATGAGTAGTTTTCTAGCATGCAAGGGAGACCACTCTTCCAATGAGGCATGAGAATGAGATTTTTGGTTGAGACTCCTTGTTCACAACCAACTGTATGTACAGTCGAGAAGTATGTTTCCTTGTTCCTTGTTACCAAATTAAATTGTTTAGTTAAAAAAATAACAAGTGAAGCATGCATGGTCCCCCGTGAGTGCACAGTGAACGAGGCATAAAAAATAACCAAGTTCAGCATTTGTCCCTCCCCCCCCCATTTAGCCCCAAAAGTTCCCAGGGGATATCAAATCCTGGTAAAAATGAACAAAGTACAGTTTTAGACCTTAACACATGTAAATTTGAGTTCTGCACCATGCAAAAAAGAAATGACTAAGTTCATCATTTAGCCTCTAAAATCCCCAAAGCCTTAACATATTTAAGTTTTAGTTCAGCACCATGCAAAACTGCTAAATAAACATACACAGAAAATTTTGGACAAATATGGTAAAATAGTCCCAAAAATGGAGTGCTTTTATTAGCCCTAAAAGAGCCCCTGGAGCACACCCAAGAGTTATCACAAAGTACAGACAAACAAAATTATATAGAAATCAGTTAGTGACAACTTTTCAGAAAGTTGTATAAAAATCCAAGAAGTTTTCCCGAAAAATACTTTTTTACTCATATGATGTTTAATGTTTGTGTAAAATTTTTTAAAATTCCAAGGCGTAGTTATTGAGAAAATTGTGAACAGACAAACGGACAAGGGTGAATTTTACAAGTCCACCCTCCTTTTGTCAGGGGACCAAAAATCGTGGGTAGATCAGGTTGACCATCCTTATAGTTACCTTGAAATGAATAACAATGAAAGAAAAAACAGGAGGCAAAACAAAATGTCTGAGTTTTCCATGTGCTGCATGATCAGATTGATGTATCCCCTCTCCATAGCCAGGATGCTGGGGAGTGTTAGGAAGTGATTCATAAAAAATAAAAGGAAAAGTTATCCCCCCCCCAAAAAAAGCCATGATCCAAGACAATGATAAGTAATGATTTACCTAGGCACACAAAGGAAGTAGGATGAATAATTGGACATAGGATGAGTAATCAGCTAGGAGTGGAGAAGGCAAGTCATGTTCTATTTAGATAAAAATGAGATGCTTAGGATTTCTGGTCTAGTGTTAATATACTTCAGAGTCAGAGCAAGTTTTATGGAAGTTGACAAGTTTGCAACAGGTTTTAATTTGCATCAGTTTATGTCTCTGTGATTGGGGAGAGCTTTAGCAGATGTGCAAATGAACTGATCAACCAATCAACAAAGATGTTTTGTCAGACAGCTATCAATAGACAATGTTTGGAGGTTCTTTATCACACACACTTGGAGCACAACTTTTAATATACAATGTATCAGAGTTGTGTTTTCTCTTGTGAGTTTGCATTATTTCATTCTTTTTTGTACTTATGAGTCGGTGCTTGTACCCTCGACGATTGCCAAAAAATGCTTGGCCAGAATAAGAATAAGATGTGAAGGAGAAGAAAACCATGACATACAAGTGTTGGCACTGACAGTTGTCGAAAGGGATGCGTATAGTCTTATACATTGCAGTTAGTGTTGAATGAATAATCGGAATGCTAAGGACAGCCTATCCTGCCTTGACAGAGTACAAAATAGACTTCGTGGCTTAGTGGGGGATGCCCTTTTCTCTACCCTGCAACCTCTCTCCCACAGAAGAGACGTTGCGAGCCTGTCCTTGTTTTATCGTTATTTCCATGGCAGATGCTCGTCTGAACTCCAGTCTCTGGTCCCCCCTCGCCAATCTTTCACGAAAAACACCCGTCTAGCTGAATCCACTGTGAAAAATTTCCCCCACTCTATATCTGTGCCTAAATCAAAACGCAGATTCCATTAACAAAGCTTCTTTCTTAGAACTGCACGCCTGTGGAACTCTGTTCCGTCTGCCTGCTTCCCTCCGGACTACAACTTGGTTGTCTTCAAGTCCAATGTTAACGAATTCCAAATGAACCGCCGCCTTAAGTAAACATTTCAGCAAATCTCCTCACTAACGTAATGTACTTGCAATAACCCTTATCCCTGAGTGGCTTCCGGGCCTTGATAAGTGGTGATCACTGTGTAAAAAAAAAAAAAAAAAAAAAAAAAAAATTGGGGAAAATTGGAACTTTTTGGAGGTATTGGAATCGGTATTGTAATCAGAAAAGTTTGTGCATATTTTCTGATGTCAAAAACGATTCTTTTATTTTTATTTATTTAAAATATAAGTGTATTAGAAGGCTATAGCAATGTGCGTTACTAGTGCGAGAAGTGGTGCGGAAAATGAACAAAAATAGACGAACAGGCGGAAATCTTGTAGAATAATGAAATACCGTACGTCTGTTTATTTTTCAAAGTCGCATATAACATCAGTAAATGGGGACTTACTGTTTTTTGGGACCGGAATAATTGGTGTCTTTGATATTTCAGGATAGCACCCCTTTGTCAAAATGAAATAAGGTGTGAAAACCAATGAATGTTTCAAAAGAGAGAAAACGTCATGGTAATGAAACAGGAAGTTTAATTGAAACTACCATGCAGAAAACAAAGTCTAATGAATACTGGTGGTTTCTAAGGTCCTAATTAAATCTTTTATTTATTTTTGCAAAACTTAATTTTCTATTGTTGGTAGATAGAATGATAAATACTTGTTGGTTTTAAATTACTTGTGGAACTAAAATTTATATATCACTCCACCCAAGTGTATTTTTACGTTTGCATAAATATATGTAAATATTATATGTGCATTCATGGTAATCTGAAAATTAAAAAACAAAACAATTCTATAGCTAAATATTTAGAGATTTCAAAAGAATTGGAATCAGTAATCTGTGATACTATAAAGTGGACCTGAGGGGACTTGAGTCACTAAGTGCTGATGGGGGGGGGGCAATAGACAAAGGAATAGGAAACAATAGATAGGAAGTAACAAACAATGAATCTCTAGGTATATTTATATCGAGCTTTTTAGAGTTGACATGACAATAGAAAAAGAAGGGCAGCTTCCGGTAGCCGGGGTGGGGGGGCGACCTCAGATACCAACATGGAGGAGACAGTTAGTTGACAACTAGATGCCCGTCGTGGCGGATGAGAGTTGGACAGTTTTAGAGTTGACTGCGAAACAGAAATAGAAACAAACGTAACATCGATAGAACGGGGAGAAGAAACACACACACACTCACAAGTCCAACTGTTAATTATATGTGAACATTGGCGTTTGTGTTTTTCCTTTCTTTGTTCCACGATTTATTATATTTCGACTTTTGTGAAACCATGTGTGTCCCCATCGACAATCGCCAGCAAGAAAATGACGATCCGGCCATAAGAGGAATAGTCGAACGAAAAATCTACGATACACGACATTGGGAGTCGGCGATCTGTCGGGGCCGCACACGTCTGGTCATAATCATATCAGAATCAGGGGAAAATATTGGCATCATCCCATTGCGATACTTTCAACATCCCCTCCACCAAAGTGTTAGAAAGTAAGGTCGAAAGAGAAAAAGTGTAACTTTTTGCATCTCTGTGATGCCACCCATGCGTCTCGAACATGTCTTGAATCTTGGAATACTTATGTCTCAAACATATCCTTTTCTACTCTCTAGTGTCTCAAAGATCTGTTTCTCTGAACGCGTGTGTCCTTTGTATCTCTGCTTTTATGTCACATTGTGCAGCCGGCTTGGTCATTTGTAAATGGTTGCTACTGAAAACCCGACGCCAGCGGTTCTGTTACAGGTGTTCACAAAGGAACACAACAGAAAGCAAAAAATAGGATTGTTAATCAAGATGTGGCGATTTAGGATAAAAAGATCGGACAATGACTCAATATCTTTAGAGTTAGTTTACAGGCAGTTTTAGGAGTGTCAATGTGTTTTGAGACAGTTGAGGATGGTTTACAGACTGTCTTGGGTTTGCGACAGCTGAGGACAGTTTCCAGTTTGAGACAGTTGGTGGCTTCAAGATCCTCTGAGAGAGATCAGAAAGATTGGAGTCGAAGCTGAGTGACAGTAGATCAGGACGAGAAGAAAATCACTGGGGACTAATGCAACCAGACAACTAGCAACGGACAACATTTGGGGTTCCTTCTTCTACGGTATGCAACTGTATCGCATACACATGCCCACACAGCTTAACTGATTCATATCAAATACTCGTCTTGTGTTGGTTTATCATAGCACGATCACCAAAGTGATTGAGTTAGACCATCACTAATTGCAGTTTCTTTTAATTAAAAAACTGAATTGCATCCTTAGGGTGCATGTGTAAGATTTTACTGTATCATTTTAGATTTCTATGCATCTATGATGCAGGACGAATAACTATCAGCATCCCTGCACTGTATTGATTCAGTTATTGTTCGGAATTTAACCTAATTAAAACAAGTAAATCATGCATGGTCTCCCGTGAGTGAACAGTGAATGACGCATTAAAAAAAATGACTAAGTTCAGCATTTGTCCACACCCCCATTTAGCCCTAAAAGTCCCCAGGGGACACAACCGGAGTTTTCCCAGAAAATCTGTTCTGTTATTTTTTTACTCGTATGTTTAATGTTTGGGCAAAATTTCAAAAAATTCCAAGACGTAGTTATTGAGAAAAGTGTAGACAGAGGAACGGATGAATGGACAAGAGTGAATTTACAAGTCCACCCTCCTTTTGTTGGGGTACCAAAAAATAAATACAGAAAAATTTGTATGCTGTGTATTATCATCATGGAATGAAAATGTCATATTCCAAAATTCACATAAATTGATCTCAAGTAGTTTTATTTTTAAGTAAGAAAATGAAATTTTATGAGAAAGCAAAAAATGAATGTTTTGTGTTGCCATCTTGAAAACAATACAAGGGCAGATAACTCTACAATAATTCAAACTTGAGAGCTCAGCTTTGTAATGCTAACGATTTCACATTGATTGCTTAAAATTGTTTCAGAATAACTCTTATTTAGAGTTAAAACTCTTTTAAAATACTAAAAGATCTTTAATGATGTACTTACCCATCATGGAATGAAACTGTCATATACCAAAAATCGTGTAAATTGATCAAGTAGTTTTATTTTTATGTATAGAAAATTATTTTTATTAAGTTTTTAGTGATTTTTATAGTAAATTGTATAGTTCAAATTGAGTTGTCTCCCTTTTATTTATAAAACATGGCAGATCGAAACCCTACGTCTTGCTTAGCCATAAAATTTGATTTTCTTAATAAAAAAAAAAAAACTACTTGATCAATTTATATGATACTTGGAATCTGACATTTTCCTTCCAAATTTTTTAAAAAGATATTTCTGTATTTTTGTCTCTAAAATAGGTTTAATTCTAAATATGCACCATTTTTTTTCATATAAAAAAACAGTTACTTGAGCAATTTACGTGATGTTTTGGAATATGGCATCTTCGTTCCGTGACAGGTGCGTAGATCATAAAGATTTTTCTGTAATTTTTTTTTGTTTTTTGATTTAGGTTGACCTCTGGACTTGCACCATTGATTCTCACAGAATCCTTTTTTTCCTTTTTCTTTGTAGATAATTTGGTTTTTCATACAATGCAGCTGGACTTCCATTAGTCGCTAGGTTTTCAAAACCCACTGAATTCCTCAAAAAGACCATGGGTTAAGCCATCCGACTGAAACTTAAATCTGTTACACCATAAGGACATTTAAAGGGGAAAAAATGGCTGCTAACAAAATGCAAAATTGGAAGTTATTATTGTTTGGACTCGGAGTTCATCTGGTGCTATTTTATTCTATCTTTGATATTTATTTCAAGTCACCGCTAGTTCACGGCATGAGCCCACATTCTAGCACGGCAGTTGCTCCAGCCAAGCGAATTGTCTTATTTGTAGCAGATGGACTTCGGGCCGACAAATTCTTTGAATTAACCAAAACAGGTGAAACTAGGGCACCTTATTTACGGTAAGTATTTTGAACAATGTCTTTCAAATTAAAATCATATTTTTTTTTTTATAATTTTAAATGCATCCACAGCTATTATAATACTAAAACTGAGCGAATCAACATCATTTGTTTTCCTAAAGCTTTTTTTTAAATATATTTTAATGATGATTGTGAAGATTGATGGTGTAATATTATCAACATCACTCCCTCCACCCGCACAAGTGTTAAGAAATAAAAAAGATGAAAAAAATATAACAAATAAAAACAAAAATATGTTTATCATCAGCAGTATGAAGGTATGGAAAGTTGTTCACCAAGGAACACAAAAGAAAGCTAAAATAGGATTGTTAATCAAGATGTGGCCGTAATAGCAACAAAAAGATCATTCAATATGTCTTAGAGTTGGTTTTAGATAACTAAATAATAATTCAAACTTGAGAGATTTATTTTGTAATGCCTATGAATTCCATTTAAAAATGATTTTGTTTATAAAAATAAAAGTACTTGATCAATTTAAGTGATTTTTGGAATATGATATTTTCGTTTCATTAAGAGTACATATATTGTACAGATTTTTGTTTACTTTTAATTTTTAAAATTAGATAGAATTCTGGATAAGAACTGAATTTGGTCTTTTTATTAAAAAAAAAATTAACTGTTTTCTAAACTCGATTATTTTTTCCCAGCATTCTGATTTTCAGATCTGATTCACAATAGGCCCAAAAGTAGCATCCAAAATGTGAATTATAATCCAAATAATGCAAACTAGCAGAACCCATGGAAATTCCATGGTAGTTGAAGATTTGGAAATCACCGTATAAATAAAATGAATAAAAATAAAATGAAATAAATAACGACAAATTTAAAACAATTTTTTAGCAAATTCTTTTTTAACATTTTAAGGCTAAAAAGAATTGATTTAAAAAATTAGATTTTTTTAGCAATGAAAATTCAACACAACACATTGTTTTATTTTTTTATTCCTTAATAATTTTTTATATAAATTATAAAGGAATAGATGTCAATTCACTTGTACATTTTTTTTAATTTTAAAAAGAATCATTAAATCATTTCTCTCCGATAGGCTCATAAGAGTAGTGGTAGATGGACAAAAATCAGAGGCCTGCAATATAAATGCTGGAGTCCCTCAGGGGTCAATCCTGGGCCCAACTCTCTTCCTGATCTACATCAATGACCTCCCTAAACACATACTTAAATCATTCGTTGACATCTATGCTGATGACACGACCATCTACGGCAACACATCAAAGGCTGTAAATGACAAAGTTCTCTCTGATTCTCTCTCCTCTGATCTCGAGCGCGTGGTTCAGTGAGGGAAGATGTGGCTAGTTACCTTTAATGCATCCAAAACCAAACTCCTATCCTTACATCATCAATGCTCTGATCCCCAGCTGGCATCAATTGTGAGGGATGGCTCTCGTCTGGGTGAGGCCCCGTGTTTTGACAAGCTTCTGGGTTTGACCTTTACTCCTGATCTGAAATGGAACATGTACATCAAGTCTGTTGTCAAGGTCGCTGGAAATATGGTGGGATCCTTCTACCGCTCCAGAAGATATCTCACTACTGATGCAATTCTCTATCTATATGAAAGCCAAGTACGTCCAAGGATGGAATACTGTTGCCATATCTGGGCAGGAGCTGCCAAAAACAGCCTATCCTGCCTTGACAGAGTACAAAATAGACTTCGTGGTTTAGTGGGGGATGCCCTTTTCTCTACCCTGCAACCCCTCTCCCTACAGAAGAGACGTTGCGAGCCTATCCTTGTTTTATCGTTATTTTCATGGCAGGTGCTCGTCTGAATTCCAATACCTGGTCCTCCCTCGCCAATCTTTCAGGAAAAACACCCGTCTAGCTGAATCCACTGTGAAAAATTTCCCCCACTCTATATCTGTGCCTAAATCAAAACGCAGATTCCATGAACAAAGCTTCTTTCTTAGAACTGCATGCCTGTGGAACTCTGTTCCGTCTGCCTGCTTCTCTCCGGACTACCACTTGGATGTCTTCAAGTCTAATGTTAACAAATTCCTAATGAACCGCCCCCTTAAGTAAACACTTCATCAAATCTCCACACTAACGTAATGTACTTGCAATAACCCTTATCCCTGAGTGGCTTCCGGGCCTTGATAAGTGGTGATCACTGTGTAAAAAAAAAAAAAAAAAAAAAAAGAAGAAATTATAATAAAAGAAAACTTACAGTCTCCTCGAAACATGATTTTTTCTTTTAATTATAAAATAAAATAGCTTATATGAAACCGTAAATAAATTGCAATGTTTTTTGCTTTTTTTTTTTTTTTTTTTTTTTTTTTGGAAAATTTTTGGAAAGGGAATGTTTTTAATGACTTTTAACTGATAAAGAGCAACTATGAAAGGGAGGTAATTCATTTTTCACTAATTAATGTTTGTGATGATGATGGTTCTTTGTGACATTGGACGTACAAACAAGTAAATTAATATTTAGATGATAGTAAGAATTAATTTGCATGTCAATTTCTAACTATTTTATGAATTTTTAATTATATTTAGTAACATCATCAAGAATGTTGGTGCCTGGGGCGTGTCTCATACACACGTCCCAACAGAGTCTCGGCCAGGTCATGTGGCGCTTATTGCTGGATTTTATGAAGATGTCAGTGCTGTAGCGAAAGGTAAGAGTAAAATTTGTCGTTGTTTTTTTAATTTTCAGTGCGTGTTCCAGAATCCTCCCATGTTTAAAAATGAAAAACAAGCTAGAGAAAATTTTGGTTATAGTCAGTTAACGCACTTCCTAACTTCCGACATAGGGCTACTAGAAGCAGTGAGAAAGCAAATCAGTTCCTTCACTTTTTGGTCCCATGTTACAAAGGAGGGATTGGACCTAGTAATTCACTCTTGTTTGTCCGTTTGTTTGTTCACACACGCCTTGTATTTTTAAAAAATTTTCCACAAACATTAGTCATAGTAAAAGTATATTTTTGCCAGAACAGATTTTCCGGGATAACGCTGGTTGCCATCCTAGGGGGCATTATAGGGATAAAATTACCCCAGAATTGTTTGTCTGTTCGTTTGTTTGCATTTTTCTCAATAACCACGCCTTCGATTTTTACAGAATTTTGCACAAACATTAGTCATGGTGAAAGTAAATTTTTTACTCGTGGAGAGGGACCCCATGTATTCAGCTTGTTTCTCTCACATCTGCATCTCGCCTGTGCTCTTTTTTATCATGTTTTTCTGACCATTTCTTTTTTATTTAATTTTCATTGAAAAGTTTTTCAGTCTTATTTTAATTAAGAATTATTGAAATTAGTTTGATTTTTTTTTTCTTTTTAAGAATTATTGAAATTTTCTTATATTTTATTTCAATAAATTGCTTCAGAATAGAAATACTGCAGAGCAATAAAAGTGGAGAAACTGATTTGCCTTGGTACTGCTACTGGTAGTGTTATATCAGATGTCAATTCACTTGTACATTTTTTTTAATTTTAAAAAGAAATTATAATAAAAGAAAACTTACAGTCTCCTCGAAAGATGATTTTTTTTTAATTATAAAATAAAATAGCTTATATGAAACCGTAAACAAATTGCAATGTTTTTTGCTTTTTTTTTTTTTTTTTAAATATTTGGAAAGGGAATATTTTTAATGATTTTTAACTGATAAAGAGCAACTATGAAAGGGAGGTAATTCAGAGTAATAAAAGTGGAAAAACTGATTTGCTTTGGTACTGCTATATCAGAATTAGTATGTTAGCTGACTATCACCAAAAATTTTCATGATGTATGTATTTGTCATAGAACAAAAAGTTTATATTAAAAAAATAATGTACACTAGTCAAGTAGTTTTTTTATATATAGAAAATCATTTTCTTTTTTACGATTTTAAATGATTATTAATGTTAAACTGTAACCATTACAAGCTGATTTTGATCTCTATTTTTGGAGAGGTTTTTAAAGGGGAAGTAACCAGTGATGAATTTTACCTTTCCAGGATACAGGGTACCTTTTACATTTTTCTAACAAAATTTTTTGAATCATAATAATAAAATATATATTACAAAAGCTTTAATTATTTTGAATAATACTTTGTTTTCGAAATTTTATTACATTATTATAAAAACAAACAAAAAAGATCTTGTAAGTTCAAATGAGGTTATCTTTCTTTGTTTAATCAAGATAGCGGAGCGAGAAAGTCTATCCTCATTCTTCATAAAATTTGATTTTCTTCCTATAAAAAATCAATTTACCTAATTTTTGGGATATGACATGCGTTACCACCACATTTTTTTGTTTTTTTAATTTAGGGGGAATTCTGCATAAGCACCAAATTTTATTTTTCAGTTTATTAAAAAACAAAAAAAACTCGAGAGTTGCTAACTGATGGGGGTTAGCTAAAATGGTACTTCTGCACTTATCGACTCATGCTTTTCACAAAGTTTTTCAGATGTGCTTGGCCGCTGACGGGAATAACCGGAAGCAACCGATCACAAAACATTAAACCGTTACAAGAAAATTAAAATAATAGACAGGAAAAATATGGATATACAATAAATAAAATTACGAACATGTATCTAACCCAACCCTAATCCGAAACCCTAACCTAAACCCTAAAACAAAAGAATTTATTTAATTATTCAGTAGAGATGGAAGAAAGTTGGACACTGTACAATTGAAGAAAATGGAAACTAGAAAGTTCTTTGCTCTGTTTTTTTTTTTATATGGAAATCGCTCCAGACAAGGCATGAAGCTAATTGATGTAAGGAGCTTAAAAAAAAGAATACTACTTCAAGGTCAAAAACTTGCCAACAATAGGTGTAAATGGAATAGATTCTGACCCAGAAAACAGCAATTCTTTCCTCTTTGTCGGAAACATTACTCATGGAATGTGAGGACTTAAGGACAAAATAGATTTATAAGGCTGCTGAAAGTAAACGCAAGATGCATGTTCTACGCTCTTTTATGCTGTTTAAAGTCTTTCAGCAGTTATATTCAGACAACGATAATTGATGCTTGAGTGTCCAGTGGAGAGGGGAGAGAGAGGACGACTTTCCACAATGCTTTCTGGGTTTTTTCTGCTGACCAACCCTGATTTCCAAAGAGGTTGAAATAGTTTGTGGCTAAAAAAAATCAATGCCCTCTGCAAGCTGATTGGTTAGTGTGTGAGCAGATCGCCTTGCAGGAACATTTCTCTGTGAGGAAAATACAATCTTTCTATTATAAAAAAATCTATGAGTTTTGATTGGAAATTAAATTTGAGATGCAAGTATCTACATATAACTGAATTATACACAATATTCTCGCTATTAGGATTGAAGAACACTCCAACTACTTTATAATTATTATCCGATAGAAATTCAAAAGATTGTTTTAAAATTTTTCAGTTTTTGTTTTTTTTTAATACATTTTAATTTTTTTTTTCTTTTCTTGTTTTAAGGTTGGAAAGAAAATCCTGTTGAATTTGATTCTGTCTTCAATGAAAGTCGCCATACTTGGTCGTGGGGAAGTCCAGATATATTACCAATGTTTGCAAAAGGTAAACTTCTTTACATATACCATTAAAATTAATTCCCTGGACAAAATAGTTTTGCACTATTTTATATCCCCTTACAAAGTTATTATGCTATTAAACCTTTTGTCTAGAATCCTATTCCAATTTTGATCAAAGTGAATTAGCTGAAAAAGTCCTAAGAAGAAATTGACATTCAAGGAATTTTGCTTAATCGATATCGAATCACTATAAATCAAATTCAAAGTAAATTTAAAATACTTGAATTTTAATATGGTTTTGCTTATATTATGCTTATTAAATTATTCCAAAGAAACTGAAATTTATTATTTGACGCTTAATACCTATTGTAAAAATTGCCAAAAATTTTGGAGGTATCCAAACTTTCATGAATGACTTTCACCCATTTTTGTTCCTTTCACATAAAACTAAATTAAGTTAAATATAGCCTACATTTCCCACAATTATGCCTAGCAGCTGTGTTCCAAAATTCACAATGATTGGTTAATTAGTTTATGAGTGAGTTTTGTGCATAAATATCTATAAACATATATACATACCTAGCTTTATTTCAATAAAGACGGATCAGAGTTTTTGTATTAAACATATTGATAGAAATCTATGGAATACCATATGAGAAATCTACAGAATACCATGTGGGAAATCTTTGGCATCCCATATGAGAAATCTATGGAAGCCAGTATGAAAACACATTTTAGAATTATCTATATAAAAAACTTTTGTTGTTGTTGTTAATTCATCTGTTTTACTATTTCTCTCGTAGGTGTCACATGTCAGCATATTCACACGTATATGTACGCACCTGAAAAAGTGGACTTTGGCAGTACTGATTCTTCTCGCTTGGATTTTTGGGTGTTTAAAAAAGTTGAAGTAAGAAAAAAAAATTTTCGAACACTTGCTGACATTTTTTTTCTCCACACATCATTTCATTATTTGTCTTAACTTTTTCTGTATTTTATTTTTTTTGTATTAACGTTCTTATCTTTGTTATTTTTTTCATAACGTTTCAGCCAATGTAACCTCTAACCTTCTTCAGGTGCATCTTTTAAAACTTGAAAATTTTTCTGTGGAACTTGGGAAACCATGCAGTATTTAAAACTGGACCCTTTATTTATTTATTTATTATTATTTATTTGTTTATCAGAGTTCATGAAGACAATTTTCTGAAAGTTACAAAACTTTACAAGAAAATTTGAAAAGTACAAAAATCTTTTAACAAAACTTTACAAGAAAATTTGAAAAGCACATAAATCTTTTTACAAAATTCCCAAATATTTCTGCCACTATTTTTAAAAGAAAAAAAAAAGAAACCCATACGATCCAATACTGCTGCAAATAACCTATACATAAGAATCTATGATAAATAACTTTTCATAAAATTAAATGATCTAACAGGATCATTATGGCATTAAAACCAACCCTTATTTGACCCATACCGACCCGTACTAAAATGGCACTCACCCTAGGCAGATTGAACCAGCTTCCTCTAAAGGAGGAAGTTTCATGGGTGTATGAAATTCACAGGCGGTCCTCAGTCCTATGTATATCCCTGTCACGGGGGAGATGATGGCATTAAGTTTTTGCAGCTTTTACAGGGAGGTGTTGATGTCCTCCTACATTCAGCGCCCAATATTCCCAAATGGTCACCCATCTGGTATTGACCAGGTTCATCATTGCTTAAATTAATCTATAGAAATAAAGTGTTTTCATTTCTGGCATTCAAACTATTATTCTCATCTTGGTTATTATTTTCACAACATTTCTGGCAATATAACTGATGTAATAAGGAGGGGTGATGTTGGCTAAGTGGTTAACGACACGGACTGCAAACTTGGACATGGTAGGTTTAAATCCAGTTCGTTCCACAGAAAGACTTTCATCAACTCCACACCTGACCTTGTGTCTCACCTTTTGGAGAGGAGATAAATAAATCCATCGAGGTTCATTCTCAAAAGAATGTTTGGCTGGTGTAAACTATAAATACAGGCAGGAATAGCAACCTTCGGGAGACATCAAAAGATATGCTGAAAGCATAAAGCTTAAGCATATTACCAGCTACAACAACAAAAAACTGTTGCTTAAGGCGACTTACTAAGTTGTATTAATCGATTAGTTTAGCCAAGATCACTTAGCTATTTTAAACAAATATATCCGGGACATATCAGTAACCTTTGACTCTCTTTAAATGTATCTTTTCAAACTTGGGAATCTTCATGTCGAATTCTGGAACCTGTACAGAAATTTGAACTGAACCCTTTATTTAATCCACTGGGAAAGATTGTTCTCGTTCGATTAGTCATGACTGGCTAGAAGTGTTGATTAATTATTCTGTAATTCTTAGTAACTATCATTTGTCGTGAGGATTGGACAGGTAGCATAATGACTGTAGGCGTTGATTAACATTTGGTTCTAAGGAACAGTCTTCTGGGGTGTTGAACGTTCAATTCTTATTTCAGACGAAAATAACTAAAAATAATAAGATAATTAACAATGAATACCAAAGAAATGTTTGTTATCAAATTGTATTTTCATCTTTTTTATACGGTTCAAAATCTACTAAATTATTTTTTGATTGATTTACTATTAAAAAATCGATCAAAAGTGGTGATTAGCAATAAACTAATAACTTCTCAAAAGGCGAGAAGGTAAAGCATGGGAGGGTAGATCTCCTAAAACTTCACAGGATCATACGTCAGATCAACAGAGAACAAAGCAACATCAAACACAATATGACCAAGACTGTGTCAGTTTGATTTTGATATGAAATAGTTATCCTAGAGGGTAGCTATATATATATATATATATATATATATATATATATATAAGAGAAAGAAAATTAAAACTGTAAGTTGAACTTTACAATTAAAATTTATTGTTCAACTGAATACTCCAAAAAACAATTTACAAAGTTCTTATTCTGCGGAGTTTAAAAAAATGCTATTTTTGTTATTCTTCTCATCAGAGGACATAAAGAAATCAGCAAATTATATTTGTAGCAATGCTAGAATTTGCTAATTAAGGCATTAAGTGAAACCGCAGTTTATTGTAGTTATAAATTGCCAAATAAAAAAGTGAAAAAATGTTGGATATGTAAAAAAATATATATAAACAAACAAACCGCGCATAATATTTCAGCTTGCATGAAACTCCTCTCAAGTTGATCTGAAATGCAAAATAGTTCTTTAGAGAGAATGTATTCCAAAATAAGTCCAGCATGACGATGCATATAATCCGATTGGAAAGTTTTCAAAACAGCAGAAATAATGAAAATTGTTTTTTTTTCCTGGCAGTGCAGTAACCCAAAGAGAAGTCTTTCCCCAGTCAAATGTCTAATTAAGCCAATGATGAAGATTCTCGTACTGGATTTCTCTCTTTTTACTATTAGGTCCCATTTAGGTAACTTTTGGGATGAGACTTTTGTGTGAAGTCAATATTTTATTTTTTATTTAATTTCAATTCAATTTTAAAATCTTTTTTTTTTCTTTAAAGTTACTTCCCACAATTCTCTTGTAGGAATTTTTTGATGTTGCCCATCAAAATCAAACGCTTTTTTCTCAACTGAACAAAGATAAACTTGTTTTCTTTCTGCATCTTCTTGGAATTGATACAAACGGACATTCCCATCGACCACATTCACAGTAAGTTTTTTTTTTTTTTTGCTTTACACAAATTTTTTGGAACAAATTATATTTATTTAGTTTTGTTTTATTTTTTTACTTGGGAGTCACCACTTATCAAGGCCCAGAGGCCACTCGAGGATAAGGGTTAATGAATGTAATGTAGTAGTGTAGTAATTATTAATGGTGTAAATTGGGTAGAGTTTTATAATTGATGGGGCAAGAACTTTTTTACATTGGATTTGAAGGTTATCATGTTGTATTCACCTGGGAAGCAGAACAACGGAACAGTATTCCACAGGCGGACAGTTTTGGGAAAAAAACTTTGTTCATAGAATCTGCGTTTAGGTTTAGGCACAGATAGTGAGTGAGGGAAATCGTTTATAGTGGTTATAGCTAGTCAAGTATTTTTTGTGAAAGTTTGGCAAGGGAGAACCATAGATTGGAGTTCAGTCGAGCACTTGCCATGAAAATAACAATAATTTATTTGATAAAACAAGAACAAATCTATTCATACAATGTGTCCATTTAATTTGCACCTTTAGTGATGGAATTGATATTTGAAAACTTGACAGTCAGACTGTCCACATTCATTCCCCCCCCCTTTTTCTGATCTTTGCTTTAACTAGCAAAATGACAGATAAAATAGAGGGAGGTAGAGTTCAGTGAGTATGAAGCTCATTGGAGATCACACCTCCTACTGATGATTTGGTTTGGTTGTTTTGCTTTATGGCGTATCAACCCTTTTCAGGTTATATAACACCAAATCTGGTAATTTTGAAAAAAAATAAAAAAATTTTTATCCTTCAATTGCTTTATAAGATCATTCGTAGACATTTATGCTGACAACACTACCATTTGTGACAATGCTGCAAAGGCCGTAAATGACCAAGTTCTCTCTGATTCTCTCTCCTCTGATCTTGAGCAAGTGGTACAATGGGGAAAGAGGTGGCTGGTTACTTTTAATGCATCTAAAACCAAGCTTCTATCTTTACATCATCAGCGCTCTGATCCCCATCTGGCATTAATTGAAATGAATGGCTCTCATCTTGGGGAGACTCCATGTTTTGACAAGCTTCTAGGCTTGACCCTTACTCCTGATCTGAAATGGAATATGTACATCAAATCTGTTGCCAAGGTCACTGGAAAAATGGTGAGATCCTTCTATCATTTCAGTAGATATCTCACTGCTGATGCAATTTTCTATCTATATAAAAGCCAAGTATGTCCAAGGATGAAGTACTGTTGCCACATCTGGGCAAGAGCTGCTAGAAGCAGCTTATCCTCTACCTTCACTGAGTTCAAAATAGACTTTGTAGCTTAGTGGGGGATGGCCTTTTCTCTTCCCTCTTTCTCACAGAAGAGACATTGTGAGCCTGTCTCTGCTTTATCGTTATTTCCATGGCAAGTGCTTGTCTATGGTCCCTCCTCACGAAAAACACCCGTCTATCTAAAACCACTGTCAATAATTTTATCCACTCTTTATCTGTGCCTAAACCAAAACGTAGATTCCATGAACAAAGCTTCATTCTTAGAACTGCAAGCCTGTGCAACTCTCTTTCGTCTGCCTGTTTTTCCAACTGACTACAAGTTGGTTGTCTTCAAGTCCAATGTAAACAAATTCTTAATGAACCGTCCTCTTAAGTAATCGAATTTACCAAATTTTCACTACTAACAATTACTACGTCACTGCCATCAATGAGAATCTCATGAAAAACAACAACACCATTATCTTGCTCTGAGCTTTCCATTTTTTTAGCTTTTATTCTTTTAGTATTATTATACAGCAAGCAAATTATATGGTGGCAATCTTCCTATCACCTCCTCTCTACAGAGGAAGGGAGAAAGAACTCCAAAAAACACGTCTAGTTTCTTCCAGACAAAACAAAAACAAAAACAAACAAAACCCAAAGAGAACGCCTATTATTTCTATCTATCATATTTCGTGCTACTCTTCCTGTTCTGTTAACTTAATTCCGGACCTTAATTTCTAGAGGAAATTTTGGTGCAAGTCGACAGTTCAACCTAAATAAAAAAAAAAAAACAAATACAGAAAAATCTTTATGATGTACATACATGGAACGAAAATGTCATATTCCAGAAAACGTAAATTGATCAATTGTTTTTTTAAAAGAAAATCATTTTTAAATAATCTTAAGCAATTAGTGTGAAATTGGTAGCATTACAGAGATGATCTCACAAGTTTGAATTATTGTGGAGTTATCTGCCCCCTTTTTTTTTTTCAAGATGGTGACGTAAGACAGTCCCTTTTGTTACCTCATAAAATTTCATTCTCTTAGTTAAAAATAAATTGATCAATTTATGTGATTGTTGGAATATGATATCTTCGTTCTGTGACAGTTATGTAAAGATTTTTCTGTATCTTTATTTTTTGATTAGGCTGAATTCTGGAGAAGAACCAAAATTTCCTATTTTACACTATCTAACGCATCCTGTATACAGTATCGCTACACTTTTTTACTCAAAAGAAATCGTCAACTCCCAAATTTTTATGAATATTTCATCTAATGCACCCCACGTGCTATATCGCTATAGAAACATCTGAATTTGAAATCAACAACTCCTGTTAAATTTATTATTTCCAGGGAATACTTGCAGAACATAAGAATTGTGGACGAAGGAATCAGAAAGACGGAAAAACTGATTGAAAAGTTTTATCAGAATGATAAGTTGACGTCCTACGTCTTCACAGCTGATCACGGCATGACCAACTGGGGTAATCACAAACTTTTTTTTATTTTAAACGTATTGTGTTATTTATTGAGATCCTTTTCAAACAAGATAAAATGTATTTAACAGGAAATCCTAGTTATATATTTATATATATATATATATATATATTTGTTACTTTTTGTTACCAAGTAAGATCTATGACTTACTTGTAGTTTCATCAAATACTTTTGCAAGCAAAATCCGATCCCACATTTTGCTAAATCCTACCCTCTGATGAGAAGGAAAGTGTTTTTTTGAAACTCCACGGATTAAGGACTATCTACTTATTTAGTGTTTCCTTTTTAAAATCAAATATGTTTTTAACTCTTTTTCAAAGTGTTTTTTAACATGTTTTATCAACTATTTGTTCTTATTATAAGCTTTATTTCCTATTTGGTTTTATTGAGCTTTTACATCTGGTTGAGATTACTGTATAAATATCAACTCTTTAATATTTATAATATACTTTAGTTTTGCCATCTTGGATCATTTTGGTAAACTTAACTGTAATTCTTATTTATATATATATATATATATATATATATATATATATATAACAAAAGCAGAATAGCACAACAGTTAAAAGCTCCGACTGTCGTTTGGGTGATCGGGTTTTGATCCTAGCTTGAGGTAGTTGCTTGTCTAGCCACACTAATGAGCTGTGAAACAGCGAAACAGTACTATGTTTTTTTGCTTAACACACACCTTCAAACATCCGGGCAACGCTGTGCATCTAGGCTAGTCTTCAAAATCGCTCAGAGTTAACATCTTCAATATAGCCATTTTTATTTTATATAGCATTAATATATAGCATTCTTCATTTGGTCTTTTTTCGGCCATTTAACATGAAAAAATTGGCTTTAATTATTTTTTATACTTTGACAATTCGAGTTATTTCCCTTGTTCACTATTCAAAACAAATATGGCCAGCCTTTTTTTTTTCTTGAGTCATAAAGATATGTGAGTTTTGTATGATGCAGTAATATTTAACTCATTACGACATGACAATTAAGTCGATAGCATTGCTTTTTGTTTCTATATTTTACATTTATTCACTTTGCTTTTTTCTTTTAGGCCACATTGTTATGATTTTATCGGCAACGCTTGGCATAATCTGGTTGTTAATGTCATGTTCTGGCCAAAGTTGAGCTGAGATGCATCTGGTTAACAATACGCACTAGTACCCTTAAAACTTAAAATTAAAAAATCATCTCCACTCTTCAAAAAATCCCATTTAAACCAATTCCATGTATTCTTAAGTATGGCAAATTATGTATGCATTCCTATAAAATGACAGAAAAATATTCTGATAAGTATTCTAAATAACACAAAGAAACAAGATGAAAAAGTAATATTTACATATAAATAAATTTTATAAAAATTGTTTTTAATTTTTCGTTATTTGACATAATTGTAGAAATATTTCGACAGGTTCTCATGGCGCTGGCGACCCACATGAAACACTAACCCCCCTTGTTGCTTGGGGTGCTGGAATTCGTGGTCCAAAGAGGACGATGGCAGAAAGCAGCACATCATCTGATGGTTTATCTGAAGGTATGTAGTATGTAGATGCAGATGTGGAAAGATACAATTAGAATAAAAAATTTCCACGTAAGGTTAAAATTAAGTAGAATGGAATTTTCCTTTAGAAGTTAAGTTAAAGGAAGTTACGTCACAGACAGGAAATCCCTAATATGATGTGGTGAATAAGCTGATTAAGATGTTTCTTTTTCTATTTTTCTGAAATATGCAAGAGAATAGTCAGTTTCATTATAGGGGATGTAGGTATCTTGTATGCTGGAAATGAACAATAAAATCCCCAGAGGATTTGGCAATGGTGCAGTATTTTGGTCTAATATGCTGGTTATGATCACACAGATTTGGCCAATTATTTTTATAGCCAGGGGTGATAAAATATTTCTCTCTACTGTCTAGATTTAATATTCCTCTGAGGTCATCAGATCTAAGCCTGTCTTTAAGACTCTCATTACACATCCATTGTATCATTCTCCCATCATTTCTCTCCATGCAACGCATATCCTCAACCCTAACTGGCCAGATTTTACTTTTATACATCATCACACTGTGAACATATGCCTGATAGACTAAGTCTTCTCTCGATCAACATTGGTAATGCTCTGTTAGTCAGTAATGGCAGAAATACTAAATCTGCATGCAATCAAGAACGCATGAGGAAACGTGACATTAGAAAAGACAAAGTAGTTAGCACCTCTGCCACAAAATCATCCCACGGGTGTCTAACGTGCGAGAAGTACTTCAGAGCTGGAATCGGTCTAACAAGCCATCTTCAAACTCACAGAACAATTGCATGAACACATCATCTTTGCTAGTGATGGAAGAATATCATCACATGCCTGATAGACTAACTCTTCTCTTGGTCAACATTAGTAACACTCTGCTGGTTTGTAATGGCATAAGTACCTTGAACTTACGCCATGCATTCCTAGTCTTTGCAATCACACTAGCACCTGCTTCATCCTGTGCTCCAATGTTATCACCATGGTAACAAAACTTCTGGACAACCTTTATAGCCTCGCCATCCAAATATACTTTCTCTACATCTGAGTTTTCATCCATTTCCCTTGTCTTATACATCTTGCATAAGAAAGCTGGTTATCGTCTCCCAATCTGTAATTCCACTGAGCTTCTTGTGTATCCAAATTTAGCCAATACTGAAAAAAAATTGAGTTGTAGCCGAGTCTATTTCCATAAACTAAGCATGGAACTCCTCATTTTAGGAATTTTCCAGAACTACAACTACTGATCATGGACTTTAATCTGAGTACAATTCATTCTCACACTATTGCTTTGGAATCGGGAATTTAGTATGGGATCGGTAATTGTATTGGAATCAGAAAGAATATTGGAATCGTTCCATCACTAATGAAAATTATCGACCTTGCAAAATAATTTGTGTTTTTTGTATGGTTTGCCGAAAAAAATAATGAAAATGATTAAAAACATTCTACTTTAAATATATCTCTATCTCTACTGTTCTATAAAAGAAACTTTGCATGTGTGTTCATTCCTTATGGACTTGGAAACAGCTGGGTTGATCTTTTTTTTAATTTTACACAAAGGTACTTGATGTGTCTTGGAGTGTTCTTATTCTGAAAACTTAAGGCAGCTGATGGAAGACAGAGAAGTCTGGAGAGAGGGAGTCACATTGGTCCGGGCAAGGAGCCCGACCAGATATATGGATAGATTTTTAATCCAAATTAATTTAAAAATGTGAAAACAATGGCTCCCAAGCAACACTAATTAGGTACAGCAAATGTTTAAATAAATGCGTTTGATTGACTTTCAGTGTAGATATACACAAACTTATGGTCCGCACATGTTTTTTTTTATTATGCTCCTTCATATTTTTTTTTTTGTTTTCAGAATGGCATCTCAACCACCTGCAAAGGACAGATGTTGAACAGGTCAGTAGTGAAAGATTTTTTTTTTTTTAGTTGGGGGCTTACCAAGGCCCGAAGGCCACTCGAGGGTAAGGGTTAATGAGTGTAAGCTGGTAGTGAAGTAATCGTTAATGGTGTAAACTAGGTGGAATTTAATTATTTATGAGGAAGACTTAACAGGAACTTGTTTACATTAGATTTGAATGCCACTAGATGAGTAGCACACCTTTCCTTAGTCGATGAGGTATCGGCGAAGAGACTGACGAGGGTTGATTACGCACGCCACTGACAATCTTGATGAAGTCTGAGTGTGGCCTCCATGTTCCATACAAGTTCCACTAAAGAATGCTGAGCGTTCTTTTTCACAACATGAGCATGGACAATCAAAATTCTGATGTTGAACTTCATACAGCTGCTGACAGTTTCTTCTATTTATGTCACAATGTGCGTTGTTCAGACTATTCTCACTTGCGCAAAAACTAAAAGATTCCATTACAAAAAGTATTTGCACAAATACTCACAAACAGCCGTAATTTAAACCTGCTCGACATGCATTCCTCTACCCCACAAGGTCACGAGGAATTTCGGGTGAGTGATGTGAAAAAGAATGCTGTTCACTCTACACTCTGAAACAACAGAGAAGAGGGTTGGTGAGCTAATGACCTAGGTGATGAGAGGAGACATTTACATTAGCTATCTCCCCCACCACGGTGAGTTTTTTGTGGGCACGACAAAAAAATTCTATACAAAAGTCCTCTGAAGCTATATACACTGTACAATGTTGACTGCTGATGAAATCACTAGTCTTGGTTGCACCGGGGCCGCAGCCTACTTGCTGGTGCAGTTTCTAAAGCACCAGGAGCATTGTGTGGCATCAGTTGACTCAAGGCCCTGGGGGCCTTCTTTGTAATTGCATGCATGTTCTTGGGGTTGGTCTCGTTTCCAGCTCCAGCGTTCTTGGGAGTGGTTGCATGTGTGACCGGTACAGAGTTCTCGGGAGTGCCAAAATCTCTAGCTGGGTCAGAAGCATGAGGAGTAGTTGGAAGGATCTCAAAAGGGCTGATGGCGCGTCATAAAAATCTTTATCGCCGGACTTATGTATGGGACTATCTGTTGGATTACCAGCATAGACTTCTGGCAGGGTGGCAGGAGAGTCCTCTGGCGCCCCTAGTAGGGTGCTGACAGAGGCGTCTTCCGGCAGCCTGGTGACTGGTAAGAAGGACTCCATCACGTCTTCGCTAGTTGTGGTCCCGAAAGGCTTGAATTTCCGAAGGTGTTGTCGGTTTCTGAGTGTGAGTCTCCCAGAACCATCTATCTTGACCACATATTGGTGAAATTTTCTCACTTCCACAATGGTGCCTGTTCGTTCCCAGCGTTTAGGGTGATTTCTAGTTAGGTTTTGAATATACACATAATCCCCCACGCTTAGAGGGGGCAAAGATCTTGTATGGTCGCTCCACTTTTCATGCTCAAGGGAGTGATTGCTGCTGCTAGTCACTCTCCTTTATTATTCGCTTCGCCCTCCATACTTTTATTCACTTTTAATGATTTACATTTGGCCAAAATTATTCTTACCCATTTACCAAACAACAGGATATATACTGGATAAACATAAATTCCAGATGATATTTCGGATTGTGACCTCTACCTAAAAAGTGTAGAGTGAACAGCATAGATGAGTAGCACACCTTTCCTTAGTCGATGAGGTATGGGCGAAGAGACTGACGAGGGTTGATTACGCACAGCATTGACAATCTTGATGAAGTCTGAGTGTGGCCTCCAAGTTCCATACAAGTTTAGTTCCACTAAAGAATGCTGTTCACTCTACACTCAGCTTACGTCCTAGGTGATGAGAGGAGACATTTACATTAGCTAGCCATCATGTTGTATTTAGCTGGGAAGCATGCCAGCAGAACAGTGTTCCAAAGGTGGGCAGCTCTGGGAAAGAAGCTTTGTTCATGGAATCTGCGTTTACATTTAGGCACACATATAGAGTGGAGAAAAGCCATATACAGTGGTTTTAGCTAGTCGAGTGTTTTTTGTGGAAGTTTGGCAAGTAGCGGACCATAGATTGAAGTTCAGATGAGCACTTACCATGAAAATAGCGACAGAGAAGAGACAGGCCCGCGACATCACTGTGGAAAAGAGGTTGCAGGGAAGAAAAAAGAGCATCACCTATTAGGTTTCAAAGCCGGTTTTGAACTCTATCAAGGCAGGATAGGGTGTGCCAAACAGCTCCTGCCCAGATGTGGCAACAGTACTCCATTGTAAGACGCACCTGGCTCTTATAGAGGTAGAAGATCGCATTGGCAGTGAGATACTTACTGGAGCGGTAGAGTGATCCAACCATCTTTCCAGCATTCTTGGCAACCGATTTGATGTATTTAATTATGGTGTTACTTTTCTAAATCTGTTTCCCCCGATTGAACTAGTACCAATTTTAGGTGGACTGATCATGTTAGAACAGCCTTGAACATGGAAAGACTCTTTTAGACTTTTTATTTTTCAGTATTGTTCTCTGTTATTGATTTTTACTTTATTTTATAAGTTTTATTTTTATAATACTTGTAATCATTTTTCCACTAATAAGCACCATCACATTTTTTTTCTTTTGAAAATGAGATAATATTCTCGAAATATTAAGACCTTCACCATCCCGGTTATATCAAACAATAAGTCCATATTTACTGATTCATATTGTGATTATCTTTAAAAATAAATGGATAGACAAAGTTAAAAAAAAATAACAAAACAAATGAGGCGCTGAATATCATAACTCGGTAAGTGTCATCGCATCAAAATATGAAGTTAGTATATTATTTTATTCCCCATAGTCTCCTTTAACATGTACAAGAGTAGTTATGGTCGAATTAAGACTGGATTATGGGTAGAAATCGACTAATGCACAGTATACCCACTAAACTAAATTTTAACAGCATTTTTCTCCATTTTTCTTGTTTGTGCCACTTACCATTCAGTGCCTCAAATAAGACCTTCTTTTGTTTGTCCTTTTTTGTTCATACGTCACGCCAATTCAACAGCCGGTTATCTGCATTTCTATAGCCTTCTTATACTCTTTCGTATCTTTTTTTTTTTTAAATTAAATTAAAAAAAAATCATCATCATACTTAGTTTAACATCCATTTTACATGCTGGGATGTGTTGGATGGCAAGAAATTGACTTCCAAACATATCTTTATTACTTTTTCTACTGCTTCCCTTTTTATAATTTTTTTCCATGTTTTCCTGGGTTTTCCTCTGTGAACTAAACTTGCTACCGTATTGTTCTTGGTTATTGATCTTTTGCAATACATGGATTAATGAGCATACTCCACACCATTAACTCTATTTCTATACATCATAATTGATACCTGTTTTGTTTTTTACAAGGCAAAATTGCTTTCATGCCTTTTGTTTGTATGAATTTTTTTGTTTTCTTTGTTTTTATTTTTTTTTCACTTGGGATATATGATTATGTATTAGAAATTGACTTTCAAACTTATCTATCTCTGGCCAGGTCTTTATTTATCCCTCTTTCTCTCAAGACCATCCTTATCACTTCCTTCCATGTTTTCTTTATTCATCCCCTGCCAATGACACTGTTACCCAAATGGTTTTGCATCTAGTAACCCAAGCACTTTCATCCATTTTTTCTGTTTTGTTTTTATTGCTATTTCACCCCGAACAAGGCACAGTGCCACTTGGATGTAGGGGGCTACTATTTTGGACATAATTTGCAGAGATGCTGTGTAGGGAGTTGAGCAGCAAAATGTCTGTTCACATTACACTTGAACTTCTGCATGTCAGTACAGTCAGGAAAGCACCAACCAAAGAGGGAATTCAAAACTTTAATAGTTTGAAGGAAGAAACTATTAGAGTAAAAGGCTTTCCGACATCTAGAGATCTCTACTGTGTATGGGTGGGATTTCATGTTGGGGGGGGATACAAGGGCTTGAAGTTCATCAAAGCACAATATATTAAAGTATTTGTAAAATAGGCACAGGGATGCAACACAGGGATGCAACACATAGCATGCAACACATAGGCACAGGGATGCAACATTTTGTCGATGGGACGGGTTGGAGTTTAGTTGACAGAGCGGGATCTATCAGGTTGGTGATTCTTTTTTTAACCCTGTCTAGGAGAGAAAGTCTAGTAGTAGTAGTAGTAGTAGTAGTGTTGGATAGTTTTTAGAAATTGACCTATCTCTGGCCAGGTCTTTATTTACCCCTCTTTTTCGCAAGCCCACCTTCCATGTTTTCCTCGGTTATCCTCTGCCAAGGACACTGTTACCTAAATTGTTCTACATCTACTAAAAGACAATTGTAGACTTGAAAGATTCAGATGCAAAGTTATTGAATTTTATTTGACACATTTTTATTTTATTTTATTTTTACTTTTTAAAAATGTAACCTCGCGTCATCGGAAGTGAGGATTACTTTTAACGTGTAGCCCAACTCTACTCCTGGTGACGAGCGATGCAGCATGTAGAGTTATAATAATAATGATTTATTTTAACAACTCAAATGAATCCCATTGAAAATCAGGTTTGCTAAGCTGATGTTTGTAACATCCATTGGATTATTCTCTTCTTCTGTTTGTTCTCATTTGGTCTAAATACAGGGGAAGATAACTCTGCTTCAACATATCTAAAAATTATTTCCCCTTTAAAAGCATTCAATTTCTCTTTTAAATATAAATAAATATTTAAAAGTTTATTATTAGGTTGTCCCAAAAGTTTGTAAACACTTGCAAAAAATTGAAATTTTACTCACCAAGTAATAATAAAAAAACAAAAATTAATCCTCAAAATAAAGACCATCATTTTACAAGACTTTCTGCCATCGATCTGCAAACTTTCAGATCTGGTCAAAGTACCATTCAGCGAGCTTCAAATCAAAGAATTTTTGACATTCTTCATCGACTTCATCAAACGAGTCAGATCAGCAGCCCTTCAGAAAGTGTTGCATTGAGCAGAAATGATCGTAATCTGATGGAGCACAATCAGGACTGTAGGCTGGATGTGGCTGAACTTCAGTGCCATCCAGCTTTTTAAACTTCTCTTTGGTCGAGTGCTCAATGAAGACGCAATATCCAACTTGGTTTGCAAGTCTCCATCATCCAACTTTAATGTCCATCCAGAACGAGATTTATTTTCAAGACTCATGTCACCAGAATCAAAACGCTTGCACCACTTTGAGATTGATGCATATGCAATTGTTTCTTCACCTTCGGCAGCACAAATCTCTTCTGCGGCTTTCCTGGTTGAGAGACCTTGTTTCCAGCAGTAACGAATCAAAACTCACAGCTCAGTTTTATCAATTGCCATCTGGAATAGAAAAATGAACATCACTAATTAAAAATTGCATAGAAATTCAATTTTTCGCAAGTGTTTACGATCTTTTGGGACAATCTAATATTTCCAAGATGGAATTTGTTATCTAATGCTATAATTCATATTTTTTAGAGATTTTCCTTGTATTTTTTCTTCTGTTTATCCTGATAATTTGATTATGACATTTACAAATTTGGAAAATTGTTCAAAACGTGTAAATATTTTTTTCTTTCTTTCTAGGCTGACATTGCTCCTCTAATGGCGTCTCTCATTGGGATTCCGTTTCCAATGAATTCTGTCGTAAGTACAATATTCTCTTCTAGTTATATGAGAGTTGAATACAGTATAATCGCGTCGAGACACTTGTTCTCATTAGATCATAAAAGTTAAACCATATTGACTCTGATCGGTACCAGATGGGTGACCGTTTGGGAATAACAGGCGTTCTATGTAGGATTGTGTTGACATCTTCTTGCAAGGACTGCAAAAACTTTAATTATCTCTCCTGATGGGGTATACATCCGACTGGGTCTGAATTTGATTTTCCCATGAAACTTCCTCATTTGGAGCTGGTTCAACCTGCCTAGGATGAGTACCGCTGCGGTTCAGTCTCATTGGGATTTTGTTTTCAGTGAGTATCTTCTAGTTATACAGGCTGGAACCCTAAAGAAAATAACAGTACAGATTTATTTTAAAACTTTTATTGAAAAATTCAATTCGGTTTACTTGCTTATGTAGTACAGCTGACATCTATTCAATGTAGCCGCCTTCAGCCTCAATATGTGTTCGGAATTGGGTGCATGCCTTTTCCACAAGCACCAGCGGGAGTTCGGCAAATACTCAGCGAATGGTGGCAATCAGGCTGGCTTTGGTGTTGTGGGAGGTCATGTTGGTGATGTATGACCAAACGAATTAGTCCAGTGGGTTAAGGTCGGGGAAGGAGGGGGGTAGTGAGAGAAGGGTACAAAGTCTGAAGCCAAGCCTCGACTTGTGGGCTGACACCTATTTAGACTTGTGGGCTAGCGCAGAATCCTGCTGCCAGATCCAGGATCTACCAATGGTCACCTGATTACACCAGGGAATCACCACACTCTTCAGCACATCCAGGTACACTTTGGTGTCGACTTTCAAGCTGACTTTGAAGGTGTCATGGTGCATGATGTGGCCCTTTTTTTGAAACCACATAAAAGACCATAACCATGGCTGGAAACCTTGTTTTCATCACCCTGGGCACGTCCCTCAAGCGTTGAACCATCCAGATTTGCATTTTGAGAGTGCTAGCAATGGTCCTGTTGTCATAACTTGGATCATTAGAAAGCATGCGTTGTACAGTGGCGCATCTCCGATCATGCTCGTTGAACATTGTGTCACTTTCAGACATGATAGAAGGCTTCTATCGCTCTTGGGATTTGTACACAACTGGCCAATTAGTAGATGATCTGCAAAAAAGAAAAAAGAAAACCGATTTTCATCAAACGGAAATGGAATCATGTCATCTTTTGATGGAGATAATTTTATCTTTTCACGTTGTATAAGAATCAGATACATCCTAAGATACTGTCACATCTGAGGAGGCAGGGTGGCTAAAAGCTCTATTTCTTGCCTTGACAGAGTACAAAATTAACTTTGAAATCTAGTGGAAGATGTCCATTTGTCTTCCCTACAGCCTCTTTCTTGTGGAAGAGATGTTGCTAGTCTCTATTCTATCATTATTTTCATACTTGACTGAGCTCCAATCCCTGGTTCATTCTTATAAAACATTCACAACAATGTCTTCCTACCACAACTGAACAGAACTTTTCTTTCTTCCTCCATCTGTCTAGCATCAAGTATAATTTCCATAAACTGAGTTTCTTTCTAAGAACTACCCATCAGCAGAATTAACATGGGACTGCTTCCCTCCAGGCAACAGCAGGGCTGTCTTTAAATACAATCTCAATAAATGCTCGTCATAAAATGTCTCCCATAAGTAATCGAACATTGTTCATTCCTCTCATAATTTTCAATAATTTCATAATATTCTTCATTAATATAGTGACAATCCATTCATTTCATTAATTCTTATTCTCAAATGGTTTTTGGCCTTGATAAATGGTGACTCATTAGTAAAAAAAAAAAGGAAAAAGAAAACTCTTCATTTAAAAATTGGCTTACTTTAAAAATAGTCTCTATATTCAAAGTATAATGTTATTTGACTTTGAGTGTATGAACATAATTAAATTTCTGAATTTTTGAGATGAGGATTGATTATTCGAATTATTTGGATTCTTTCGAATGCTGTTCTCACCTTGAGTATTATTTTCACAATGTTTAGATCGATGTAATCTCCAGCCTCCTTCAGGTGTATCGTCGAACTCAGGAATCCTTTAATTTGCAGGGGTAGCATGATTCCATCAGCCATTACTGGATAGAAGTCCTTAGTAATTTGCAATTATATTTTGAATATCACCCACTCTGAGGATGGAACCTTCAACCTCCAGAAGGGTAACTTTTACAACTGAATTTTACCAACTGCTATAATTAGTATACTACCAATTTTTGCAGAAAGATCCTTAGCTAATTACTTAGGACTTCTATCCAGTCATGGTTCACAGAATGAAAGTATGTTACCTCCATGGATTAAATAAAAGGTTCTATTCAAAATTCCATGCTGATTCCTGGGTTTGACAGAAAGATTCCTGAGTTCTACAGGATATGTCTGAGGAAGATCGGAGGTTACATCAACTGAAATGTTATGAAAATAACACTCAAGATTTGAACAGTAGTTTGATGAATTCAAAAAATACATGTAAAAATAATGTTAAGAATGGTATTTTTCACAGAAGGATAGATTAAGTAAGAAAATTCAATTAGAAGTTTAAAGTGTAGAATTAGATCCATGTGACAGGATATGATGCCACAGGAAGTCGCAAAAAATATGTTGATCAGATCTTCCTGTTTTGTCATCAATCAGGAGAGATAGAATGTATGAAAACAATGCAAATATTTTTCTTCAAAAACTTACCTAATGCCAAGGTATATTTAATGGATTCATTACGTTCTTATTTTCAGGGTAATCTCCCCATTGACTACCTGAGTAGTGATTTGGCTTCAAAGGCAGAACACTTATTTACCAATGCCAAACAAATGCTTGCTCAGTACACGGTAAGTATTAAGAGAAAAAAAAAAAAAACGATTACTTCATTTTTTTTTGTTTGGTATGTTACTAATTTGTTTTGGCAGAGCTCTACAGACAAACTTATCTTTAGTTGATCTTTGACAACTAAATATTTTCGTTTACTAGCCAAATAGAAAAGTTACTAACCAAACCCATGTGATTTTTGGAATATGACATCTTCGTTCCGTGGCGAGCATGTACATCATAAAGATTTTTCTGTTTATTTTTTAATAAGTGTAATTCTAAATATATACAGAATTTTATGTTGAGGTTTGAAGGTATAAACATTCAAATTTCTTCAGATGATTTTTTTTTTTAAAACAAACTTAATTAAAAAATAGTGTATATTGTTCTATTAAACCTTTTATTATTTAAATAATTTTACTTTGCTCGTTTTATTAAAAAAAAAAATAATGGTTGAAAAGACATTTTTCCCTCAGTAATGAGGTTTGGACGTTTATCGGTGAAAATAAAACAATTGCCAAAAGATAAGGGTTTTATTATTTCTAATCACCGGATTGACTGAGACATAAACCTTCAATGTAACAAATGTAACAAAGCCACTGACACATATGCAAATGACCAAGCCATGGCACGAGTATGACGTCGTGGCGGGATCAGAGGAAGAGGAAGGGGAAAAAAATGAGAAGGGCAAATAAGTATGTGGTGGAGAGAGAGACTTTGAAGTACGTGTCGCCACATTAGAGTTTTTTTTAACCACACGAAGGAACTTTTAAACAAGATGCAGGACTCATTTATCCTCTGAACTTTTAAGATTTTCAGACGAATACAGTGGAAAAGAAACACAGACATAACAGTTGATTATGGCTGCAGACTAAGAAACTGTTAATTGACCCCAAAGAGGGAAAAACAAGGATGCGACCATATTCTTATTTTTAATTTTGAAAAACATATCAGGCGGCTTGATGTGGAAACGACCGGTAATAAATGCCTTGTCTTTCAACTGAAAAAAAAAAAAACGTGTTGAATTTCTTTATTTTTTTTGTTTCTTTCTAAGGCTTTCATATACAACGTCCAAGTTAAAAGGTAACGACCATGTTGCACAAGCATACAAGTAGACAAATGGTTAATCTGGAGGTAACGATGTAATTTAACGGCCTGAACGTAATGTGATTAAAAATTGTGCAAAGGCAATAAATATAATTTTATCTTTTTTTTTTTGTTAAATAGATCAGTTAAATATCTATAAACGCATTAAATATTAATAAACGCGTTAAATACCTATGAAAAAGTTAAATACCAATAAACACGTTAAATACCTATGAAACAGTTAAATACCAATAAACGCGTTAAATACCTATGAAACAGTTAAATACCAATAAACGCGTTAAATACCTATGAAACAGTTAAATACCAATAAACGCGTTAAATACCTATGAAACAGTTAAATACCAATAAATGCGTTAAATACCTATGAAAAAGTTAAATACCAATAAACGCGTTAAATACCTATGAAAAAGTTAAATACCAATAAACGCGTTAAATACCCATGAAAAAGTTAAATACCAATAAACGCGTTAAATACCTATGAAAAAGTTAAATACCAATAAACGCGTTAAATACCCATGAAAAAGTTAAATACCAATAAACGCGTTAAATACCCATGAAAAAGTTAAATACCAATAAACGCGTTAAATACCTATGAAAAAGTTAAATACCAATAAACACGTTAAATACCTATGAACACGTTAAATATCAATAAATGAGCAACTATTTAGTTTTATGCTCTAACGTTGTGCACTGCTTTTTTAACAATTCAGAATAATCTTCCGTAACATTTTAACGGACCCAACACATTGGAGATGAAAGGAAGCGGAAAGATATTTGACTCAGCATTTTTTTCTTTTTTTAACAAAAAAAAACATTTTTTAAGACACTATCGTCACCCATGTGTTGCTCACTGTTATTTTTTGGTCGTGTCTGGAACACGCACTTCTCCATGGTTTCTCCGGCTGCGTGTAACTTATCATCTCTGCTGTAACGTCGCTGCCGTGTCTCAAACATGTGCTATTTCGTTCTTCTCCGTCCACGTGTGTCTTTTTATTGCTGTTTTTTTCTTTCCCTTCACTCTTATCACATCGCACACTGGCTTGGTCATTTGCATATGCAAATTATGTGGCTGCTGTTGCTACCAGCATTAGCGGATCTGTTACAACGCTTGTAATCTTAAGAACATGCTTGAACTCTATACACATGCTGAAATAATTACTAATTTCCGTTTGTATGAAGACTCCATTCTTTTTTTCTAGCAATTATTTCTGCATATATACACATTTCAAACATGTTCTTAAGATTACAAGCGTAATACTAACTAGATTTTCACTAATATTTATTAAAAACAATAAGATGAAACATTATTTATCGTCTGTACACAATTTTTCAGGAAATTGTGTTCAGGCCACTAAACTGTGATTTCACCAATCTAGACAGTATAATGAAATGTATGCATAACAGGAGACTTCAATAGTATGGTCACATTGAAAGAATAATTGAAAGTTTTTGGTTTAATAGATGTAGAACAGTTGAGATAGCAGATTCAGTTTGCAGAAGAAGGCCAAACATGGGAGGAAGTGTTAAGGATCAATTGGAAAGACAGAGGGATAAATAAAGACTTGGCCAGAGATAAGTTAGTTTGGAAGTCAAATTTTTAAAGCTGTCCAACACCTGCCAACATGTACAAAATACATTCATCCAAATATGATGAAAATTCATCAATCAATCCGATCTACTTTGTTGCGTGTTCATAACTTTTATCTTCGTCTTTGTAGAATTTATTAACTCAATATTTTTTTTTTGCTTTAAAGGTCAAAATGGAAGAAATACAGAACACAAGTCTTTCCATGGCATTCCGTCCATTCAAGTAAGTCGAAAAACTTTTATTTTCACTGTTTTGTTTTTTTTGTTTTTTTTTACTATTGACCGTATTAACATTGATACATATGTCAGCCACTTTCAAATGTATTGTTTGTTTATGTACCATGTTTTTCCTGTATTTAACGTAGGATTACACGAGTCACGTATTCAACTCTGATTAAATCGTTTGAATTAGGAAATGGTCAATTTGAAAACTCCCTTAAATATAAAAAATAAAAGACAAAAGCAAACAGTATCTCTCTCTCTCTCTCAAATAGTATTACTGCTGGATCATTCTACCAATCCAGAAGGTATCTCACTTCTGAAACACTATATATATATATATATATATATATATATATATAGTCCTGGTCAAAATCATAAGACCACTTAAGAAAGTAAGTGTTTACGCATATTATCGAATTTTTAATCAAACAAATGGTTGAAACCATTGCCAAAAGGGAAAATATGATGGAAAAAAATGAAATCTGCTTCATTCGAAACCTTAACCCTGATCTAATAATTATTTTTTAAAAAACAAACATTTTCACCTGCTCAAAATGATAAGACCACTTTAATAAAATTGGCTAGTTTTGAAAAAATGAATACAAAAAGCTTTCTATGTTACTAAAAGCAACTTGTTAGTGGATAAAAAACATCTTACTAAATTATAAATGGCAAAAGGGAAACCATTATCAGAGTTTGAGAGAGGAAGGATCTTTGAGCTTAATAGGGGTGGACTCTCCCATAGATCCATTGCAAATGAAGTGAATCGTAGCAAAACAGTCATCACAAATTTTTTAAGAAATCCAGATTAATATGGGCACAAAAAGAGTCCAGGTCGACCAAAAAAAAATAACCCCATCACTGGATCAGAAGAAGTTTTAAAAAGAACTCCAGTATGAACTCAAGTTGATTGAAAAGCCAAACAGCAGCAGAATGTAGTCCTAAAACCATCAGAAGGCATCTGAAAATGAAGGGTTTCAATCATTTAAAGCGATTGCAGAAACTACGTCTTCTTGAACAGCACAAAACTAACCAACTTAAGTATGCCGCCAAATACCAGACTTGGGATGAAGAGAAGTGGCAAAATGTAATTTCCTCCGATGAGAAAAAGTTTAATCTAGATGGTCCAGATGGATTTCAACACTATTGGCATGATAAAAATTTGCCCAAAGAGACTTTTTCAACTCGGCATAGTGGAGGAGGGTCTTTAATGATCTGGGATGCTTTCTCATCAGCTGGGACCCTAAAGTTGCAAGTAGTGAAAGGCCGGCAAACATCATTGAAGTACATTTCAATGCTTGAAAATGCTTCTATCAGGATTGAAGGTCCACGTCTTTGTGGAAGAAATTGGATTTTCCACAAGACAACGCTGCGATACACACTTCTCGACAAGCACGAGAATACTTTTCTTCAAATAATATAGAATTGTTAGATCATCCAGCATGTTCTCCGGACCTCAATCCTATTGAAAATCTTTGGGGATGGATGGCAAAAGAAGTGTTCAAGGATGGAATCCAGTATGATTCGATAAAGGAACTTTCGGATTCAGTTTTCAGTGCATGGGATAAAATTCCTTCGCAACTGATAAAAAACTTAGTCGCAAGCATGCTGAAAAGAATTTTTGAAGTAATTTGTAATAATGGAGGCTATACTAAATACTGAGACCCTTTTTAGTAATTTATAATTGTCTTTTGTTAGATAAATTATCAGTGGTCTTATTATTTTGACCAGGTGAAAATGTTTGTTTGCTTATGCATAAGCCTGAAGAATCCTAGAGTGGATGAAACGCTGAATATTCAGTGTAGCTTAATCGCCATATATATTTTATAACTTACTAACTAGCTCTACCTATGTATTGAGCACTTTTGAAGTAAATACTTAAAGTTTATGCATAAATCTATATTTTCATATATTAATTTTATGTGAGTAAATTAAGTAGTTATATATATATATATATATATATATATATATATATATATATATATATATATATGTTAGTGTTAGGATGATTAATTATTGTAATTGGGAATCAGAAAAATCAGGATTTCTAGGGGTATCGGAATCTGTATTCAAATTAAAAAAAAGTTTGTGCCAATTTTCTGATGCCAAAAGCGATTCTTTCAATTGCTTCTTTTTTATTTTTTTTTATTTTTTTTTATTTATTTATTTTTTTTTTTTACATAGGCATCACCACATTATCAAGGCCAAGAGGCAACTCAAGGATAAGGGTTAAAGAGTGTACAGTAGAAATTGAACATTATAGTAATCATTAGTAATGAAAATTTGGTAAAGTTGATAACTTGTTTGAGACTTCATTTTCCATTACCAGTACTAATGATAAAATAATAAATAGTTATTTATTTTGAATTACCAGTAAAAAATAAAGTGTATTTTTACCCAAAAGTGTTTCCAAAAAATACATGCACATATTACACAAGTATTTAACAGGAATCCGACCTGCCTCAAAAGAATTTAAAGCTAAATATTGAAACATTTTAAAAGAATCAAAATCGTTAATTATATCGAAATAAAATATTTGAACCATTGTATTGTCCTCAGATGGCCTTTTAGCCTTGCTAAGCAGTGACTCACTAGTAAAAAAAAAAACAAACAAATAAAAATCATTTTAGTACTGACCAAGCTCAACATTGCTTTCTTTTTAAGTCATATTCCAAAAATCATATGCAAGATTTTTCTGTATTTTTTTTTTTTTTTTAAGTCGATGCCTCCATTCGATCTCAAGAGACAATGAATACCCCCTGTAAAGGTAGCTGTGCAAGTAATTGTGAGGCAAGGGTTACACAATTTCCAACCACACCTCTCCTGAATCAGCACTGCTTGAGTTCACTAGCAAGGAGTAGTTCAGGATTTACTGGAAACAATGCTCAGATAAACATACAGCACCTGGTATTCCTAAATGGTCACCCATTTTAGTATTGACCAGGCTCAATGTTGCTCTAACAAGAACCAATGTGTTAAGATGATTTTTTAAAATCACTATTTTTGGTTAAATTAGATTGCACTCTAACATGTTCATTCTTATGACAGTTGTTTTAAGCCTCACTACTTCCGCATACTGGCTTATGACAAATTGGAAGCAGGTGCTTTCTTACAGGGCTAACAGACTCTTTCTATCTGGGGTTTGTGTTTTTCATCAGAGTTTCCTTCTCCTAGATTGATTGCCTAAGCTAAAGAGCTTCATCTACTCCCTGTATGGTAACCCTCTGAAATATCAGAGGAAGGCTAACACCATGCCCAAGGGTGACCTGGAACTATGCAAGGCAGGGGCGTTCAGTTCCTTGAGGTATTATACATACTCGCATACATGATTATGCCGTATATATTGCGAGAAATAGACAACATAAAGAATTAGAGCAGAGGGGGGAGATCAAGAAACATCACAGATGAGACATTACTTTTATGGTAGGTGCTCGACTGAGCTCCAATCTATGGTCCTTCCCTGTAAAAACTTTCCCAACAAATACTTGCCTAACTACAACAATCACCAACAAATTTCCTCACCCCCTATCTGTGCCTAGAAGTAAATAAAAATTCCATGAGCAGAGTTTCTTTCCTAGAACTGTCCATCTGTGGAACACATAACCATGTGTCTGCTTCCCAGCTGACTATAACATAGTCATCTTCAAATCTAATGTGAATAAATTCCTATTGAGCCCTTCTCTTAAAAAATCTAGCCCTTACCCAAGTTCCACTTTAACTGATCAGGTTGTCTTACAGTCTATCTAACATTTAACTCTTTTACTAGAGTGACCTCGGGATTGACCTCCCCCTCGCCTCCCCCTAGTAAAAAAAAAAGTGAGAGAACGATCAGATTGTTTGAGTCAGGATAAAGTAAGTCTGTAAAACCAGTTAAGTTTTTTAAAAATGACAAAATCCACAAGTAGACTCTTTCTATTAGCTACGTATATATCCTGGACGTGTTTTATACTGTTTTGCTCATTAGTTTTGCTTTTCATTGAAATTCCAAAACATTCTTTTTAATAATTTTCTGAACAGAATGTAAAAAATCATGACACTATTTTTTTTTTTTCAAGCACGTATTAAATTTTTCCTGAATACTTTGACGTTTTCCATAAAAGCTCCAAAGGCCAGATTAAAAACTTTGGAAGGCTGGATTTGGCCCATGGGCCGTTGTTTGGAGACCCCTGGGTCTAGACTGTTACTTATGGCTGACTCTTGTAACTCACGAAATTGCGATACTATGATCATACCCCTCCCCCTCTCCCAAGTATTAGGAAATGGGAGGAGGGAGATGAAAAAGAGGAAATAGTTGATGAGCAGAATAAAAGTATAGCATGTAAGGTTAATAGAAAGACAATTGGGGGAGATGGTTCAGCAAGGCACACAAAGGGGCTCAAAAATAGGATAGTTAATCAAGGTGTGACAGTGACTGGGACAAAAAAACGGTCAATATATTTCGAGTTAGCTTATGGACAGTTTAGGAAGGAGGAGTGAGTTTTACAGACAATCTTGAATTGAGAGTTTACAACTGAGGACAGTAGATGGCAGTTGATGGCTCAGAGGTTCCCTAAGAGAGATCAGCAATTTTGGAATTCAAACCATGTGAGAATTTGGCGAAAATAAAAAAATTATGGACCGACGTAACTAAACAGCTAACAACGGATACGTTAACAGTTATACTAAAAACTTGTTTTGTATTGTTTTATGACGTGACCACAGAGGTGTTCCTTGGGTCACCAAATCACGAAAATGGCATTGGTTTTATGAGGCATTATTTACTTGTACTTCAATGGTTGTTGCCCTTGTTGTGTGGAGCCGACTTTCTCGCAAGCAAGTAGAGCATCTCTTGACTATCACAGTTCACTTTCACTGATCCTAACTATAACTAACTAATCTTGATTCCATAGTCGAAGATCCACAAGTAGTTAGTCTGATAGTGCTGACTAGTTCACTTCTAATTGTTGCCGTTAAGGTCTCCAACTCCTTCTTGGCCCCAAGCTGCATGCCTGAACCATCTTAGCCAGCATTGGCGAAGAACGAACAGCAAAGGTCAGAAATGTAGTTGTTGACCGAGATCTTGAGTTGGTGCTCAATTCACACGGCAGCATTATTAACCCTTATCCTCGAGTGGCCTCTGGGCCTTGATAAGTGGTGAGTCCGTTGTAAAATGAAAAAAAAAATCTCTCTTTCTTTATGTCTCCCTCTCTTTCTTTCTTTCCAACTACAGGTTAAATAGCATCACTGCTTATGGTGCTATTTCCTTTTGTTTATACTGGATTATTCCAATGCCTTTATTATTTCCTTTCCTTATTACCTTCAACTGTTAATAAAGAGGGAGATAGAGTGAGAGATAAGGGGAGAGAAAGAGTGTTAGATACCCTATAGAGGGAGGTGAGACAACATACAATGAGAGAGGGGGGGAGTGATAGACAGAAACATAGTAAGAGATAGGTCACTTGATGAGTCATTTGCAAATTATAGCTAATCAGAACGATTAAAATGGAAACTAAAATGGAAGTGTTTTTCAATTATAACTCAATCCCAAACTGAAAGAATATTTTAGGATGTATTTTTTTATGTTAAATTTTAAAAAAATAAATAAATAAAAAAGAACTCTTGAAATATTTTGTTTTTCTTTCATCTATATATATACAAAAGCGAAAATGTGTGTATGTATGTATGTTCACTTTTTGTGTATGTCTGTAAAAGGCTTTTTTCGCTGGACTTTTCGGTCGGCTCATTCCTTCTTAAAACTTTTTATATCACTAAATGTCTAAATGTCTAAATGATAATATATATGAGTTATGAACAGGGGTCACCCATCTATTTAATTTGCCCGACTTTCACGCGTTATTTTTTCCAGATTTTTATAGCATCCTGTGTATCTTTCGCTTTTCAGTATAAAACAAGCGAAAACTGACTTGCATCCGCATCATGTTTCAAGGTCAAACATCACGCGACTTAAGTTTCTCGCACCTGTTAATTTCATTTTATAAACGTTAAATTAAGAGGATTTTCATTCCTCTTCTCTCGTGGCCGAGATGGCTAGGTCCCAGTTTTTTTTTTCCATTTTGTTTCCATCTCCACATCAAAGGTTCGGGGTTCAAACCTACTTTCCTATTAAAACTTTTTTTTTCTTTTACACCTCCAAACACCTGGCCAACGTTTTTTTTTTTTTAAACAGGGTTGTTTTGATCACGCCCTCCCCCCCAACACACACACCTACAAACACCCGGGCAACGCCGGGTACCCCCCGCTAGTTATCAATAAATAAAAAATGTTTTCTTTTTTCCTAGAGAACTGACGCCAGCAAAACAGGTGAGTTCACCTAAAAACTTTTATGAAAATTTTGGAATTTTTCACTCTTATTTTCTTTTCTCTCATACATAGAATTAAAAAAAAACCCTCATAATCCATAACTTTATTGTCAGATATATATTAAGCACTTAAATAAAGCCCTCTCACAAACACAGAGATCTACATCAACATTTTATTTAACTTAATGTTTAGCTTAACACACTTTATTAGTGAGTATCAAAAGTGTATCTGATTTAGGGACTTATCATGATTGGTAATTCAATGAAACTGCAGTAAAGTGTTAAGCTAAGCAGAATTCATTTATCATTTATACAGCTCTACCTGAATAAATATTGAGCTCTTTGTCAATGATATGCAATTTCAAATCTCTAGAAGTGTAAGCCATGTTTAGTTTCAGAACAGTTTCCGATGGTTCGTTGTTCTAAACAAGTCTTGAGAGGTAACTGGTTTGCAGTAGACAGAACAGTTTCCAATGGTTCGGTGTTACACACAAGTCCTGAGAGGTGACTGGTTTGCAGTAGACAGTTCCACAGAGCAAAATATTCTTACCGTGTCGAGACGGAAAAAACATGCGAAATTGCTACTGAAAAGGTTTAATATTTATGGAGCAATTCTGGTTTCTGATTGGTTGGTAGCAGAACGTGAATTAATTCGATTCGTCAGTTCCTAGCAGCATCGTTTATAAATAGAATCGCCTGACTGTGTGGGATCATACCCCATTATATTTCTAAAATATTGCAACAAAATCAGTTCTGTTCTGACTTTTGAAAAATTGTTTTGTTTTCTTTTGTTTTGAAAATATTTAAGAAATCATTTTTAAAACCAAATTCAATGCAATGTTTTAAGAGATTGTTTTTCTTGTTTTAAAAATATTTATTCAAGAAATAATTTTTCAAATCCAATTTGATCCAATTTTTTTGAGAGATTGTTTTTCTTGATTTAAAAATATTTAAGAAATAATCTTTAAAAACAACTTTGCAATTTTTCGAGAGATTGTTTTTCTTGTTTTAAAAATATTTAAGAAATCACTTTTAAAAGCAAATTCAATGCAATTTTTTGAGAGATTGTTTTTGTTGTTTTAAGAAATCATTTATAAAAGCAGATTCAATACACTTTTTTGAGAGATTGTTTTTCTTGTTTTAAAAATATTTAAGAAATCATTTTTAAAACGAAATTAAATGCAATTTTTTGAAAGATTGTTTTTCTTGATTTAAAAATATTTAAGAAATTATTTTTAAATCCCAATTTGATTCAATTTTTTTTGAGAGATTGTTTTTCTTGCTTTAGAAATATTTAACAAATCATTTTTAAAAACAACTTTGCAATTTTTTGAGAGACTGTTTTTCCTGTTTTAAAAATATTTAACAAATCATTTTTAAAACCAAATGTGATTCAATTTTTTGAGAGATTGTTTTTCTTATTTTAAAAATATTTACTTCAGGAGTCATTTTTAAAATCAAATTCAATGCAATACAGATAAACTATTATGGTCAACTCTAACCTTCCTTGGTGAATTACTGACATTTTTTCCCACATTGTGAAGCTATCATGATGAATACCAATGATAGTTGATCTCTCTTTGTGTCAAATGGAGACTTTTATTAATGTCTAAATTTTGTGTTGAATGCTGATGATATTTGTAAGCATAACAAGTCCAATATGTCTACATTTAAAAGCACTGTAGAATTGAAAATATAAGACCTCATCTTTAAAACAAAATTTTATGTAAAAGATTTTTTTTTCAATAAATGAAAACTATATAAATCAAATATCTCAGTCGACTCCAACCTTCCAGTGAATTATAAAATAAAATATTTTGTTTATATTATTTTCATTTATTGAAAAAAAAATCGGCACTCGCACACTACTAGGACAGAATCACATTTTTTATTTTCATGGTAACATTTATTAGATGAGTTTTTAACCACCATTTTGCTTTATTTTTTATTTTTAAGTTTTTGTCAAAACTTCAAAGATGTAAAGAGACATTGCAGCTATTTTTTCCGGCTCGCACATAGCTCTTAACACGACTTATTTTTCGAACCAAATAGACATTGTACATTAAATAAAAACACTAAAATTTATTTAGTTAGGTAGAAAAATAACTTATCTTGCCTTTGATAACATTTATTTGTTATACATTTGGTTTTTGACAACTTTTTCATATCTCTGTGGATTTTAATACAAACCCATATAGTTATTATTTTAATTTTATATACGGATACGTTTTTCATGAGAAAGGAAAGATCACATTCTTAGTGCATCCCTTAGAATGGGAAACCATTGACAAGAATATTGCTTAGATGTTTTGTTTTTATTGAAAGGTTGTTTGTGATTGGTCTAATGGATAACCTTATAGACAATGGAATTGGTTATGTTATCTTGATATTCTTGTGATTAAAATGCCTTAAAATTTGAGACAAACTTGATTTTGTGCATCTTGTAGTATCCGGTAGTGGACGAAAATAATAAAGAAAAACAAAATGGCTACTGCTTCTAATTCTATTGTGACGATCTTGTGAAGTAACCTCATATGCGAATGAGATGCTGCTGGTTTGAACAAAAAGCCCGATTTTCAGAGACTGAGTTGATTTGCATTTTAGAGTAGCGAGTTTTGACAGCAACGTCTTGGATTTGGGATTAGTGAACTTTAACGGCATCATGTTGGATTCTGGAATAGTGAGCTTTAACGGCATCATGTTGGATTCTGGAATAGTGAACTTTAACGGCATCATGTTGGATTCTGGAATAGTGAGCTTTAACGGCATCATGTTGGATTCTGGAATAGTGAGCTTTAACAGCAGCGTGTCGGATTTTGGAATAGCAAGTTTTTGTTGCATAGCTTGTTAATGTTCCAATTTATGTCACATCAACCCTTGGCGGGGGGGGGGGATTATAAAAGCGAAACCAAACATACCTTTTATATCCTTCTTTCGTGCCTCTTAGTCGTGTCCTTAAGTGGTTTGTATTTTGCCTTTCATTGTATCTGGAACAAAAGCCTTCGCAACAGACACAAGTCTCATTTCTTTCGAGACAGTTGGATTTTATTCAGTTGCCATGATTTTCCACAATCAAAGTCGCATCATTGTTTCTCATCATTAGAAGGAGGGTGGGTGGGTGGGTGCCATAGTTTTAGCCAAACATTTATTTCTATCATGTCGCCTCCATGAGAAGTCTCCCAATCCATCTTGTCGGAATCAGAGACAGACTATTTCTCCGATCTACTTTCTCTGATGCCCAAAACAGACTCTCTGCTAACTCATATCACTCTTTCCCCACAATCGCGTTCCACGAATCATTATATGGCATGGCAATCCACATCATCCCATGTCAACGATTGCTCTGCCTGATCGACCTGTCTCTCTAATTTTGTTATGACATTTTTTTTATAAACAAACAACCTACCTTTGCTAATAACTTCTAATCTGAAAACATTGAGCTCCAATTTCTAATTCTATATATTGCACTAGCCACAACTGACAGCCCATCTACGGTTGGTCTATTATACAAAATTTTGACAGCAGTGTGTCAAATTTTGGATTAGCAAGTTTTGACAGCAGTGTGTCAAATTTAACTGGGAAATTGTTAGTTGAAAGTGCAAAATAGTTAACAATCGCCCATTTAATCACAATCCTTTCAGATTTATTGCATTTAATTATATTCTAATACTGTCCAGAAAGGTATGGATGCACAATTTTCCTTTGAAAATGTATAAGATAACAACTTGTGTTCAAATAATTGTATACAATGAATCATTTACACTATATATTTGCCTTTGACATTGAATCATCTATGCAGTAAAATGGACAAGCTAAATGTTATGTGGAAAGCAGGCGTATCTGATTCATCAGTAAAATATTATGTGTAAAACATTTCATTTTTTTAATTCTATTTTTTCAGGCTTTTATGATGCGACATATAATGAGGCTTTTACATGCGGGTCAATTTGAAGATGCTGTAAGTTCAACATTATTTGTTTTTCATTCAATTTTTTTCTCTATCCTTTTCTCTTTCCACACACACACATATATATATATATATATATATATATATATATATATATATGTATATAATTATTAGGCACTTATGCATATGGATTGTGTTATCATTGGAATCGTCCAGGTGGTTTATGGGAAACTCTGGAAAGTGTCAAGCAAAAGCTTTGTGATTTTTTCTTTTTTTTTTCTTTTTTTTTCTTTTTTTTTTTTTTTTTGCGAAAATGTTGGCCAATTTTAAGGAGAAGTCACTTTTTTTGCCGATTTTTTTCGAAAGTCATCTCCTCTTTTCGATTAACTAGCCTTAATTTAAACCTTCGCCACTTCTGGTCTGGCGATAGACGCAACAGCAAAGACGTCACTTTTTTTTTTCATTTTCTTTTCCTCCTTCACATCATGAGTTCAAGCCTGCCTGCCTGCCTGCCTGCCTGCCTGCCTACTACCACTTTTTTTTTTTTTTTTTTGCTCAACACACATCTCCAAACACTCGGGCAACGTCGGGCACCTAAGCTATTAGAGGAATAAAAGGCAAATCAAATTGTTTAAACACTTACATTCAATTTAGTTTAAATTTGCAGTTTTTGAAAAATTGACAAGTGTGAACTTTGTTTTTGGTGCTACTGTATGTATATATATATATATATATATATTCTGTTCATTTAATGTCACTTTCTTTTGTTCAGTGGTCAAATGTTTTCTGATAGTACACAAGCTCACCCTCTACTTTTGATTGTTCAACAATTTTCAAATTCCATATATATATATATATAAATATATATATATATATATGTATATGATGAAATTTATTTTGAAACATGATGAATTAAAAAATGAAAGTATTGGCTAACTGGTTTTGAACCTCATTCAACAGAGCTAAATCAAGGTTAGGAATTTACAATTAAAAAAAAAAAATGGAATATGGAGAATATAGCTGGAGAGAAAAAACATGAAAAAAGGCTACGGGAAAGAATCAAATACAAACCACAATAAGTCCTAAGAGATTTTCTTTGTGTTTACAAAGAGAATGTCTCAATGACTTAATGCAAATAGTTTCTAGAGTCTACAGATGAAAGGATGAGTGCGACTTTATTATAATTGAGAATAAGTCAACAACTTCACGGCACAAGAACGGTTATTTATAAGATGCTTAGCAACAATGGACAAATCATAGGCATTATTCAAAATATCCAATGGTAAATAATTTGCATGTTGGATTTTTGTTGGAACATGTTGTTTGACCCGGATGTCCAATCTTAAAAAATAAAATTTCTTGATCAATTTACGTGATTTTTGGTGTAGGATATTGTTTTTTTGTGTCACAGATACATACATCATATCAATTTTTATTCATTTTTATTATTTCATTGGGCGGGGGGGAGTTCTGGAGAAACTCCAAAATTCATTTAAAAATTTTAATCAAGAATTATTGAATCTTTTACTTGAATTTTTCTTTTTGCAGATAACGGAATCTCAAAGAGCAATAGTCTTGACCTTGAAAGGTTTGCAATATTATCAAACTTATGACCGATTCTTCTTGGGGTACGTCATTTTGTTAAACACATTACATAATTTTGTTATGTATTTTACATAATGTTACTATGCATGTTACATCATTTTGTTGTGCACAATACACAAGTTTGTTATGCACATTACATAATTTTTATGCGTAGCATACAAAATTGTAATGCATATTACGTAATTTAGTTAGGCATATTACATGATTTTGTATGCATATTACATAAGTTTGTTATGCATATTACAAAATTTTCTTAGCTTATTATATACATTTGTAATGCATACTACATTAATTTGTAACATAGAAAAGAATTTTTGGTATGCATATTACATTATTTTTATGCATCTATATACTAAGACCGTAGTACGCTTAACGTACATACGTACGTATGTCACGGTTTGCTAATTATAAATTATTTGATTGGGAGATCCTATTTATTAATAGGATAGATGGTGATAACTTACTTTGAACATTAAATTAGTATATAGATGCGCTAATTTAATGTTCGTTGTATGTTATCACCTTCTATCCTTTTTAATAAATAGGATCTCCCGATCACCAAAGCTGCAATGTAAAAAAAAAAAATGTTGCTTTTGGGCTGTATGTGAAACTAAAATATACTTTCTTGGTCTTCTAGCTAGGATCAAAGGGTAGAATATGTTCTGAATAAAGATGATATAATTATATCGTGGGGTTATCACACCGGGCATCCATACAATGGAAATATATCACAGACACCTATAAAGATATTGGAGATAAACTGTGATAATCTGATATATTCTGACACTACATTAACCAGATTACTTATATAAATATTTTTACAGTTTCAACAAAAGCGCTACAATAATATCACGGGGGCTCCATTCACACTGAACATTCACAGAATGTCGAGCAGCAATATATTACATTTGAAAGATGCCGTTGTGGAAATTCCACAGGTCTCGCTAGTATTACATACTTTGTTATGCATGTTATATAAGTTTGTATTTTTTTTTTTTTTTTTTTTTTTTTTACACAGTGATCACCACTTATCAAGGCCCGGAAGCCACTCAGAGATAAGGGTTATTGCAAGTACATTATGTTAGTGTGGAGATTTGATGAAGTGTTTACTTAAGGGGGCGGTTCATTAGGAATTTGTTAACGTTGGACTTGAAGACGTCCAAGTTGTAGTCCGGTGGGAAGCAGGCAGATGGAACAGAGTTCCACAGGCGTGCAGTTCTAAGAAAGAAGCTTTGTTCATGGAATCCACGTTTTGATTTAGGCACAGATATAGAGTGGGAGAAATTTTTCACAGTGGATTCAGCTAGACGGGTGTTTTTCGTGAAAGATTGGCGAGGAGGGACCAGAGATTGGAATTAAGATGAGCACCTGCCATGGAAATAACGATAAAACAAGGATATGCTCGCAACATCTCTTCTGTGGGAGAGAGGTTGCAGGGTAGAGAAAAGGGCACCCCCCACTAAGCCACGAAGTCTATTTTGTACTCTGTCAAGGCAGGATAGGCTGTTTTTAGCAGCTCCTGCCCAGATGTGGCAACAGTATTCCATCCTTGGACGTACTTGGCTTTGTTTTCACCTGAAATGAGTTTTGCATGTTACATATTTTTGTTATGTATGTTACATAATTTTTATACATATATGAATTTGTAATGCATATTACAGAATTATGTTACATAATATGAATTCATTCTTCAAACTAGATATATAGTGCACATTTATAAAAAGGTAGGTGCTTGTTTATATTGGTAACTTTTTTTTTAAACTAACTCATTTCAGGTGAAAACATTATTACATACTTACCTGTCATGTAGAAATTAGTATAAATTTAAAAAAATTACAAAAAATAATCCAGTAAATGTGCTGGAAGTATTTTTAACAAAAAATTATTCACATTTACATTCTGTTTACAAACGGTGCACTCTTAATTCAAGTCAAGGGAGATAAGTCAGTTTGTCATACTGAATTGGTTGCACATAAAACATGATAAAACACAGTAATAAAATTCAGTAAATTCTATTTTTATTTGTAATTATGTTTCTACTTGATCATTTTTCGTAATTTTTGGAATTTGTACTAATTTTGTCATGACAATTAATCATAATAATGCTTTCACATGAAATGCAGTGTGTATGTATATATATATATATATATATATATATATATATATATATATATATATATATATATATATATATTCAAATATATTAACAGAAGTTTAACCCAGTTTTCATCCAACCAGGATTATAAGGTATTTGTTAATAATCTTGATAAAACCTGCATTATAAATGCCTGCTCATTTATCTTAATATATATTGAGCACTTTTAAAATTTATTTTAGATACTTCATATCTCTGTAGTTCTCTAATTTAATTTTTTTCTGATGGTCTTTTTAATAAAAATCGCTCCAGACAAGGCATGAAGACACTCGATGTAAAGAGCTAAAAAAATACTGATTCAAGGCCAAAACCTTGCTACCGATAAGTGTTAGATGGAATAGGTTTTTATCTAGAAAACAGCAATTTTTCCCTCTTTGTCAGAAACATCACTCCTGGAATGTGAGGACTAAAGAACAAAATAAGGAAAGCAAGAGTTATGTGGGTTGTTTAATGTTCAGTTAAAAATGATTTTTACAATAAGAAAAATGTGAAGACGATAGATAAGCCACCGTGGAATTTCCACGAGATACTGCTAATATTTTATTGATGGATTATCTTTTTCTTTTTTTTTAGTGCAAGTGTTGTATTTAGTTTCATTGGTTGGATTGGATTTGTATCATCGTTATTGCTTCAAGAATATTCCGGACTTGTAAGTACGAAATCCAAAATGGAGATGGTTTCACTTTTGTGGTGGCAGAAAAATTCCGTTATTAAAACCTGTTTTGCTTTCCTCGGTGGCGTCACAATCGTGTTACTTTTCGGTAAGTAAATATCTATTACTAGTTGAAAATACTTGGCGTTGTCTGGGAGTTTGTTATTTTCATTATTTTTGTTTCGCATTTCATTTTCTTGCAAAATTGACCTGACAATATCATAATATTTAACTTTAATTCTTAAAATCCTATTTCTTTTAAAAAATATTTAATAAATAACCCGGTACTTGTACAGTTTAATCAAGACATTAAAAAATGAAAATATCGAAAAAAAGGTTATATTGTACGTATCCGTTTTGAACTGAAGATCTCCGAAAAAAAAATTTCACTTTATTTGATCGAGTAGTTTTTTTTTTTTTTTTTTTTTTTACGGCGGAAAAACATGTTTTTATGAGAGCGCGTTGAAGGAAGACATCTTGTTTTTTTTTTTTAATTTTTGTTTGGAGTTTATAAATGCTATGGGGAGATAACTCAGTATAAAGCGCCGACACTCCCTCCCCATCTTTAATAACTAGCTTTTCTTCCTAAAAATCGAACCTTTTGCTCGGTATCATAACAAATTGTTTTTCGCTGTAAAACAAAAACTATTTGATGAAATTAAGTGAAATTTTTTTTTCGTAGAACTTCATTCCATAACAGATATGTACAATATAACCTTTTTTCGATATTTTCATTTTTTAATGTCTTGGTTAAACTGTACAAGTACCAATAACCCTTTACCCCCAGAATTTTTTAATACAATAAATAAATTTTTTAATCATGACACTCATAAGTGATGGGAGTTAGAGTGCAACAAACGCACGAACATAAACAAACCCTCATTTACGTGTTGACCCATGCATAGACCTGTACTTTGAAAACCAGTTGAGCTGACAAGCCATAAAAATAAAAAATATTTCCTATGCAGGTGTTTTTTTGAAAAGCGATCTGAAAGTACAATTTGGCGGTAAAGCGTTAACTGAAAATGTTTAAAAACTAAACTTTAATTTCACCATCTGTGGCATACTTGAGGAGGATGTAAGTTTAATAAAGGATGCGATGATATTGAAGACACCTATGTAATTAAAATGAACATAAGAAATAGTTTTAAAAAAATGGCCAAACTCAGTTCACATGTGGTGTTTTAGTTTTAAAGAAAAAGAAAATTAAAATTTTGAAGAAGTTACTTATGTGCAATAATTTTTATAAATTCAAATCTGTTATAAACATCTTGGTTTATGGTGAGTTTATTTACCTGCCTCCTACCACAACAAAATTGAACACAAGATCAGTCTATGAGGAAATCCAGTTCCTCTAAAAAGGAGTAACTTCGGGCCAAGATCAAAGTGTATCATCTGTTGTTCATATGCTTACTTCAATTTCTTGTGTCTAACTCTGTCCTATGGGGCAGCATTGTAAATAGGAACTCTGGATGTCCTAAATTTGTCATGAGTGGTCTGTCACCATTTACGAATGAGGACACCTCAAGCAATCAGCAATAAACTAACCCCTCTCCCAAAAGAAAGATGAATGCTTGGGAAGATGGCTTCATGAACCCAGCCTGAAAACTTGAAACCTTTTAGATGGTAATTTAAATTAATTTGATAGTAATCAATGATTTAAAGGTGATCCGAGATTAATTTAATAATAAATTTAATTAATATAATGATCCAGAATTTATTAGTAATCTAAAATTATCCAAAATTATCTGAATGATAATCCAGAATTAATTTCATGGTAATTTGCAATTTTTAGCAAACTTCTTGTTTTCTCATCTTTTTTTTTTAGGGCAGAAGGTAAAAATCTTACATTTAATGGTTAAATATCTGTTAATGTTGTAAAGCAAAAAAACTTAAAAAAAAACATTCTGATAAAAGTTTTTTTTGAAATAGTAATTCTTCTTTTTCTTTAACAGTGACGTCGTCGCCCCTGATGTACTACATCTATTGCTTATTAACGTTATCGCTGTGGATGCACATCGCCCTAAAGTAAGTGCTTTTTGAAATCTCAAGAAAGGGAAGTATATCTCTTATCTAAACTGTTGATAATCATGTTTTTCTGCAATCCTTCTTCCACTTTTCCAACTCTACCTCCTCCTCATCCATCTTTGTATCCTCTTCCTCTTTCTCTTCCTCCTCCTACCAAGATGTGACAAAAATATGCACGTGTATTAAAGAGAGAAAGATCTCTGTTCAGTCTTGAGACAAAATTGCATGCCTCCTGTAAGGGTGTCAATGCAGGAAGCCTATTATGAAGCAAGGGTTGCACAATCCACTACCACAATTCTCCTAAACTGGCATTGCTTGAATTCAGTGACAAGTAGAAGTCCAAGATGACTAGAAACAATGCCAGAATAAGCAGAAAGCTGTTTCACATACAGTACTAGGTATTCCTAAATATTAACTCACTTAGCACAGACTACACTCAATGATTCTTAACTTTGGTTATCTAACAAGAATCGGTGTATCGACATGATTATGGTATATAAACCTGTATGTATTAGAATGATCAATCGGAACCAGGAAACACAAAAATTAGAAATTTTGAGGATATCAGAATCAGAAAAATTTTATCTAATTTCTGATTCCAAAAACAATTATTTAAATTTTTTTTTTTGTTTAAAACTTAAATTAGCTAATTTGCAAGAAACTTAAATTAATGAGATTTAAGTGAAGGAACTAGTAAAAAGATTAAAGAATTAACTAGTCTCTATGGATGTCGGTTTCAATTCAGTCTTCCAAAGGTGTAAATATGTTTCTTGCTTATAGATAAAATGGTAGTATTTTCAAAATGGTAAAGATATATTGACAATGTAAAATTTTTTAAATATAATGGTTAATTTGTATGAAAATAATGCGTTTTGATACAATGTTCATTTTGTTTGTTCTGTACCAGATGAAATTATTCATTTTTTTTTTTGAAAAAGTGTAGTTTTCTACTCAACTTCAGAATAATTGCTTTACATATCTTTATTTATTTATTCATTCATTTATTTATTTATTTAATTGTAAAGACAGTGGCCTAGAAAGAAAATGGCTGCCAAGTTCTTAGAACGCATCCACCGAGTCCTGTAAATGATGTTTACGACAATGTTTTCATGCAGACTGAAGAAATTACAATATTCCAATATATTATGAACTTACCTGACAATTTCAAAACAGTTCAATGGATTGCCTAATCCTTGGAGGTGTGAAATTTCTACTTTACCATGTGCATTGAACCGTTATTCGCAGTTAATTGATGGTTGGAAATGGTCAAAAGATAAATTTAGCATTCACATGCAATATGAACTGGAACAAATACATTGAGGACATTGCAAAGGCTGCTGCAAAGAAGGTGGATTCCCGGATTTGACATGTATCAAATATTCAAACACTTATTTTCACATAAATACTTTGAATTCTGCAATGATTTTTTTTGTGGTAAGATTCTCCTTGATATTTTATGCGTATTGTGACAAAAATCTCAAAATTTCAACTTTGGCACTTATGTCGTTCTTCCACCAAATGCATCATATACAGGGTGGAACGATAAAAGTGTTGCCCTAAAGAAAACAACACTACAACTTTATTTTAAAACTTTTATTGAAAAAAATCAATTCAGGTAACTTGATTATGTAGTAGAGCTGACATCTATTCAATGTAGCCGCCTTCAGTCTCAATCACCACCTCGATATTGGTCTAGAATTATAAGCATGCCTTTTTCATGTGCTGGTGGGAGTTCAGCGAATACTTGCTGGATGGCATCGATCAGACTGGCTTTGGTGTTGTGGGAAGTCATGTTGGTGATGTTCTCGACATCTGATCAAATGAAGTAGTCTAACGGGTTCAGGTCAAGGGAGGCAGGGAGCAAAGTCATAGCACTCCTTCTGAAGCCAAACCTGGATCTCTTTGGACTTGTGGGCCGGCCCTGAGTCTTGCTGCCACACCCAGGGTCTGCTAGTGGCCACCTGATTCAGGGGTGATTCTAGGGGTTCACAACACTTTTCAGCACATCCAGGTACACTTTGGTGTTAACTTTCAAGTTGACTTTGAAGATGTGAGATGGCATGATGTGGTCCTCACATAAAACCACACCAAAGGCCATAACCATAGACAGAAACTTTGTTTTCATCACCCCGAGCACATTCATGTTATTCGTGGCAATCCAGCAATGCATTTTGAGAGTGCTGGCAATGGTCCTTTTGTCATAACTTGCATTGGTAGAGAGCATGAGTTGCTATATCCGATCTCGCTTGTTGAACATCGTGTCACTTCCAAATATGATAGAAGACCGCTATCGCTCGTAGGATTTGTACACAACTGGGCAACTAGTAGATGGTCTGCAACAAAAAAAAGAAAACTGGTTTTTGTCAAATGGAAATGGAATCATGTCGTCTTTTCTATAGCAACAATTTTATTGTTCCACCTTGTATTTTGTTCATTATTTTTTGTTTTTTTTATATATTTCTTTCTTTCCTATCTTTATGCAGAAAAGATATTTTTCTGACTTCCATACGATTTGCCTCTTCTTCTGGTCAATTCGCTCCAATTCTTCTAAGAATTCTGGCTATCATCGTAGGATTAGAAATCTTGGTAAGTAACATTTTACTTTTTACTTTCAGTATCTTTGTTAGACACGTACCAACTAGTTTTTGTACGTAGAGATAACTAGCAGAAGAACCCAACGTTGCCCGTGAATTGAATGAGGATCAACGCTTCCACACTTCCAATACTTTTATTGTCATTGAAATTAAAAATTCATATAAATTCCATATATATCATAAACGTTTTGGATTCTTTGTCAAATCATCAAGGTCCTGGATATGACCTTAAACTATATCTGATGGTGAGGCCCCAGCTTGCAGGCTTTAATTGCCATTGTTTCCATTGCTGACCCGGAGTAGTAGTACCTGTTAGGGTCCCAACTATGGATTAAATAGAAACCGACTTGAAAAAAAATATATATTCTATAAAAAATTTTTTCTTCAAAATCACTGGAGTCGGCATTAAATAACCTGAAAAGAGTTGATATGCCGTAAAACAAAAACAACCAATCCAATCATCAAAAAAAAAAAAAAACTAATGAACACAAAAGCTGTAGAAAAAGGAAAGAATATTAAAAGGTACGTGTGAAGTCAGTTAGAATCCAAGAGAACATTAACAATTTCAATTCCATCAGGCCAGAATTAGTGTCACAAGATAAAATTTTATTACATTAAGAATTTTAAAATATTATTACTATATTATGTTTCATAGGCAATATTATTAATTGTTGATGAAGATAGCTTCAAGTATTTAAAATTATTTTTAATTGATTTCGAAATGTATTATATATTATATATTGCATATGAATTACAAAATATCTGATATTTCCCCAAAACTTTTGGCCTTGATAGAGGGGAGACTAGAACTTGTTGCTATGGTTTCAAATGATAGCAGTAAGGGGAGACTTAATTCCAAATATTTCTCATATGTTATATTCCCCTCTATTGGAAATAGGGTATAATTATGAATATCTCCAGTATCAAATAATCCTTATGCACTATGAAGTTTACTTTAGGTATTTAAACTAAAGAGGGGAGATATAACATATGAGAAATATTTGGAATCAAGTCTCCCCTTGCTGTTATTTCAGATAATTTGAAACCATAGCAGCAAGATTTTGTCTCCCCTGCATCAAGGCCAGAGGTTTTGGGAAAATATCAGATATTTTAAGCTATGAAAGTTACTTAGCGTTTCATTTTCATAGACCAAGATGGATGTGTTTTATTCTACCCTACATGTGATCACTTTCCGCAACAAGTTAGGATGTTCGGTGTATCTTAAATAGTATGGAACCAAAGGATTTTCATTAACTTCCCTTACTCTATGATATTTAAATGCTTAAAATCTTTTAATTGTGATTTTCCATGCCTTACTGGTTTTAGCAAATAAGGTGTAAACGATTATAATTATTTGCTAATATTTTTCTTCTCTGAAGAGATGGTAGACATCGAAATCCTATAAGATAAGGAGATAATATTTCAAATGTATTGTCTTACATAGAATAATAAAACAATAAAAAATCTTTTGATTTGAAATTCAACCATTTCACGTCATGAATTTTAAATTTATTGAATTACTATAATTTGATTTATTTGCTCTCTCTTGTATATTGAGCAATTTTTATTTAGATGGCATTGTCCTTACAGAATATTACTGCCAATAATATTTTGTAAAACCTATAATCAAGGTTTCCATACCAGTTGATTTGTTTGATAATTTTATTTTGAAGTGTATATATATATATATATATATATATATATATATATATATATATATATACACACACCAGTAGGCCACCTGGCATTGCCTGGTCGTAAAATAAACTTAAATATGATATTTTGATTAATGCAGATTTTGTATTTATTATTATATTATATTGGATCCAATATATAGTAATGATTTACAAAGTTTAAAAATGACTCAAGCGACACCACCGAAAATCGAAATCAAAACGTTTAGCTTATGATTTAATTTTCTCTTTGATGTTAATGCCTGAGCTATGAAGACATGTTTGCTGCAAGGCTAAGAATTAAAACATGAACCAATAACTATTACGTTATGCACACATATTCATAATGCCGTCATTCGACCTTCATCTGGCTAATTCCAGTTTTTAATTTTCACACTTTTGCACCGACCCCCCCCCCTCGCTGAAACCCAAATATAAAGTTTCGCATGGGTTCGAATTCTCTATATATTAAGCTTCATGTCTGTAGACCAAAAACTGACAGAGGAGTTTGGTAGGCAAAATTTTTTAAACAGATATATATACGTATACATAAATATATATATAGTAAGAGGTTTATGTTTACTATAATCTTTTTACACAAATATTACGCATGTATAAATCATGTAGAATATCTGCATGAATACAATTACACGTAATAATAAACTAAAGATGATCATCCCATAAGAAAACCGAAAAATAATGGGGAATTCATTAAAATGTTTAAAAGAATATGCAAATTAGCTAGATCTTTTGCAGATGAATGCAATTCCATGAGCCATATATAATAAAATTGTATTTTCTTTTTAAATAAGTAGAAAAAAGGGTTTTTATTATGAATATCAATATACAAAAAAAACAAACTTGTAGGACTATATATATATATATATATATATATATATATATATATATATACACTAGCATGGGTGCCCGGCGTTGCCCGGGTGTTTGGAGGTGTATACTGAGCAAAAAAAAAAAAAAAAACGGTCAATTTTTTTAAACTTTGACCCCTATTATAACCCCTTAAAATTTATTGTTTTGGGCTCAAATCAAGTTCTTAAGTTAGATCCATGTCCAAGGAAACTATATTTAAACTTTCAAGTGTTTAGACCCAAAATTGTCGGAGGAGTTTAGTAGAGTTCTCAAAGGTCAAATCGTTGAACTTTGGCCCCTTAACAGCCAAATTTCTGGCTGAAAACCGATCACAAAGATTTTCCCAAATCTCAGTACCCTGTATATCAAATATCGAGTCTGTAGACTAAAAATTGACAGTTATTGCATAGGGAAATGTACACAGACAGAGACACAGACACATTCACTTTTATAAATATATAGATATAAGAAAATATGACAATGCAAAATTACAACTGTATATTATAGAATATTAATTTATTAGAAGTTGTTTATAAAATAAATATGCGAATTAAGATGTAATAATTTTTGTGTATTTGCAGATTACTATATATACGGTATTCAAAAAATTTTATGTTGTATCATAAAATTAAATAAGAATAACTCACTTTGATGTTAGTATAATTTAGATAGTTGGAAAAATCGTTTGCATTTATTCATTTAGATAAATCGTTCAATAAATTTAATGTATTACAGAAAGGAAAATGTCTATATTAAAATTTAATTTCTTAATTTAAAACATTTTTTTTTATTTTTCTTATTTTGTTTATATCAGAAAGGAAAATGTCTATATTGAAATTTAATTTGTTAATTTTTAATTTTTTTTTTGTATTTTTTATATTTCATATAATATATTTTATAATTTTTTTAATATATTTTTTTAATATTTTTTATTTCTATTTTTTAATTATTAATTTTTTTTTTTGCCAGATTTATGGATTTTTCTTGCGACAGATGATTTCTCTGGGACTTTTATTGATGGCATTTTGGGCGCCCATCTGTTTCTGTTGGAAATCCCACAAGGTCAGTCGCAAACAGTTAAATCAAATCTGAATTCAATTGGATTCACTCTGTACACTTATGCACTAATTTACTTTTAGGGGAAAAGGTATTTACCTCCAATCTCTGTTTGAAATTTAATCTTCAATTGTTTTTATGATTTTTATTTATAATGGCACGTAAAATGGATCAAGTGAACATGATTGGGTATTGATAACCATTCTAATTAAAGTTTTAGTTGAGGTAAACAGTTACCATGACTTGATGTTCGAAAGCTAGATAAAATATCACTCCAATTCACAAAATAAAGAGTACATAATATTTGGATGGCAAGCTTCTGTTTAATCAGACAATAGTATTTTGCATCTGGTCTAATGCACTGCAGCATCTGCTGTGGCTTTACAATTACCTAATTACCAGGATCTTCCTTTCGGTGTTTCAGACAAAGTCCAATGGAAAGGCAAACCAACGCGGAAAGAGTAAGCGCAGCTGCAGGAGTTGCTGAAAAGGTGTTGTAGTGCATCACTGTATGCCTATCGAGACTCCAAACCAGACTTTTTGTCTGGGTTTACTCCATTAGTCTTTGCCTTTCCCAAGGCATCCAGTAGATGCTAATTAACAGAAAGATTCACAAGTGCAACAAGATACTCCTGAAGAAGGTCAGAGGTTATATTGGCCAAAACATTGTGAAAATTAACATGTAAGATGCGATTACTAGTCGGAATAATCCAAATAATGCAAACTATCAATTCCTCATCTCAAAAATTCGGAGTCAAAAAGATTTCTGAGTTTATTAAGGCACACCTCAATTTGCTAAGAATTTTCAAACCAATTTTTTATTTTCTATTTGACAGTTTAAAAGTACTTTAATTCACCTGGAATCGCTTAACTGACAGAACTGAAAATTTTTGTCCAATATTCTAAAACCAATTTAAAAATTACTCAACTGAAGTTATGGATTTGGACAAGTTAGAATCATCGTAAAATGACCTGCAAAGACCCGAGCGTAACAGATAGGTGCTTATTCAGATTGGCACTTATGGCGACAATTAAAATTAAATAAAATACAGAAATGTCTGTATGATGTACGTCCCAGTCACGGGACAAAGATGAAAAGTTCCAAAAATCATGTAATTTGATAAAGTATTCTTTTTTTTTTAATTCGAGAAAATCAAATTTTACTGTTTCGATGAGAGTGACAAAGATGAATTATTAGACAAAGGTAGATAACCCTAATGCATGGAGAAACTCAAAATAATCACCGATTACCTCCCCTTATTATATTCTCTACAGAAACATGGCCTTGTCTGTCACTTATTAGTAAAAAACGGCATATTAGTTTTTATAAATAAAAAAAAAACTACTTGATCGATTTTTTATACAATCTTCATTCCGTGACACGTAGGTACACGATAAAAGTTTTTTTTAAATTTTTGTTTATCACTATAATTGCCATTTGAATAAGATAAAAGTGCTAAATTATAATCAGTTCAAAATGATAATCTGGATGAAGAATGAATATAATTATGAATTACTAAAGATTTCTATCTGGTATTGGCTGACAGAACAAGAACCATCTACTCTCGTGAATTAAAATTAAGAGTACCATTCGAAATTCCACACACATTTCCGATTTGAACAAGATACACCTGGAGAAGGTTGGAGGTTACATTGGCTGAAACGTGAGAATTAACACCCAAGATGAAAACAGTAGTCTGAACAATCTAAATAATCTGAATTATCAATCCACATCTCAAAAGTTCAGAAATAAAAGCTGAACTGTTTCTGTATTATTTAGATAAATTGGACAGTTCTCATCTTGAGTGTTATCTGCACAACGTTTTGGTCGATTTAACCTCCGACCTTGATCAGGTGTAAAAATCGCCACGTTTTAACAGAAAAGAAAAGAAACTCTGCACTTTATAGTTTCAAATTTTTGGATCTATTTGGGAGTATCACACAATAACACTTATCCCTGAGTGGCTTCTGGGCCTTGATAAGTGGTGACCCCCTTGTAAAAAAAAAAAAAAATCTCCCTTGAAAATAATAGGTATTTTCTTCTCTTCTCAAACGTCGGTTTGTGTGCTAAAAGCTTTTCACACATGCAACGAACACTGAGAAAATTGGTATTGTCAGAAATATCTGACTCTTGGACGAGAAATATCCACAAATTATCCAGAAACATTAATTCTGTGCTGGTTAACTGAGCCGTTTTTTCCATGGAGGGCCAGTTTTTAGCGTCAACGTTTTTGCAAAGTCATTCACGTTTTGTGATCTCGCTGTACACGTAAAAGAGGTTATTTCAAAGGCCTGTGACGTCATAAGTTGCGTGGGCAAGACAGCTAACATGTTTGCTTTCTTTCACTTCCTTTTCTACTATCACGTTACAGGTTTGAGCTTGGCTACTGCGGGTAATTATTATTTTTTTTTTTTATTGCGCTGGGTAGTCTTGGGTATTGAATTCTTTTTTATAAGGACTTTAGTTGCTCAATACCCATGCTATTTTTTTTTTTTTTTTTTTTTTTTTTTTTTTTTGCTTACAAAATTTTGCTTTCGCTCATCCCCCCCCCCCTTGTCTTTTTTTTTAATTAAAAGCAGATTTTATGATCGGGCAACCTAATACCCTTCCCAATTTTTTTTTTTTTTTTTTTTTACGACCGGGCAACTCCAGCTCCCATCCCCGCCCCGCTAATCTATTATATAAAGAAAACAAATCTGTGTGTTTGTATGTCTGCTAAAGAAGACGAGGAAGAAAACTTAAGTGATTTCTGAAGTGTGTGTGTGGGGAGGGGGTAAACATTGTGCAGATAACACTCAAGATGAGAACAATTGTCCAATTGATTTAAACAATGCAAAGATTCATACCTCATCTCAGAAATTCAGAACTGACCTGTTTTTGATCAGCAAAATTGATATTTCACTAATTAAACATCTTTTGCAAATTATTTTAAATGTGCTTTTCTTGTCGATCACTAAAACAACATCCAAGTTATTTTTATGTTGCCCTTTCCGCACACACACACACACACACACACACACAGGGCATCATTTCATCTTGATTTCAGCTATTTTTTCATTGGCTACACGTATCCATGAAATATGTTTTTCATTTTGTCTAATCTCTAAAAGTGTGGCATGTTTTAGTGACATCACATACAGTGTCATGCTAAAGGCGTTCCTTTCAGAGACCAATAGAACTAGGGTGCTGAATATACACTTTGTCCTTTTATTTGCTACATAAAATAATAATCGATTTTGAACAGATGTTGTCATTTCTGTTAGGTGGTTAACCTTTAACCTTTTTTCAATTTCAGTTTACTATTTTGGGTTGGATCTTCTCCTGTCTTGCTGTTGCTATATTCCCTCTCTTACCTGTTGTAAACCGTGACACAAACTACAATTTTGTGTAAGTCTTAGTCTTTGTTTTTCTTTTCTTTACAGTCCATAAAAGCTGCTGTCACTCATTACATTACAGAATTTAAGATTTTTCAACGAAATGGTATTGCTTATTTGCTAGCTGCTCGATCTGGTGTTGCCTGGGAGTGTATTTTCTTGAAATTTGTTGTACTTCTTTTTTAAACTATGCCGTTATTTTTATTTTTTTTTTTTTGTTTTTAATATTCTTTTATCCTCTCACTTCATATAAATGAAGAATTAGAAAATTATTCCAACTCAGACAAAGTATTTTCTGGGAGGAATCAAATCGAATTACATTTTCTCGTTCTAAACAACACACTACAACATTCCACTAGAAAAATTGATGTACTAGAATTAAATAGTAAAACAGATAAGGGAGGTGTACTTTACTAGAACTTCACACTAAACAAACCATAACCGTTCACATTTTTTTCTCTGCAGTTTTATTACCCTTCAATGACACATGGGGATACTCTGCTGATCGTCTTATCAGTAGGAGGTATGCACCTAAGTAGGCTTCACACTTGCCAGAACTTAAGTCCCCAGATTTTATCTATGGGATTGTCTTAAAGATAATGACTATCAAAACAATCCCAGACTATTCCTGAACTAAAATGGTCCATAACAGACAAAATCAGTCGCATCCCAGTGCACTTGTAATGCAGAGGTGCATATTTCGATATTCTTCTTAACAACATACTGTAACAATCCACAAAAAAAACTTGGTACACCTGAATGGAATAGTAAAAATATTGATTTAGTAGGAATGAAGTTATCAATGACAAAAAGCAATAGACTGGCTTTATTTTATATATTAGATTTGATATTTCTGAGATGAGATATTCTTAGTGTTTACTAACCATTCCATGTGACACCAGGTCACTTTAACAACTACAAAGTACCTATCCCCCCCCAATGTCACTAATGGAATCGTTAATAAAATTTAATAAACCATTTCTGCAATCTACCAATATTTGCTACGAATAAACTTCAGTCTATGCCTAACGTATCCACAAATTTTCAGTCATGAATGTTTATTATGAAGACGTGTTAGACAAAACATGTTAAATGAAGATGTGTTAGACAAAACATGTTAAATTAAGATGTGTTAGACAAAAACATGTTAAATGAAGATGTGTTAGACAAAACATGTTAAATGAAGATGTGTTAGACAAAACATGTTAAATGAAGACGTGTTAGACAAAACATGTTAAATGAAGATGTGTTAGACAAAAACATGTTAAATGAAGATGTGTTAGACAAAACATGTTAAATGAAGATGTGTTAGACAAAACATGTTAAATGAAGATGTGTTAGACAAAAACATGTTAAATGAAGATGTGTTAGACAAAAACATGTTAAATGAAGATGTGTTAGACAAAACATGTTAAATGAAGATGTGTTAGACAAAACATGTTAAATGAAGATGTGTTAGACAAAACATGTTAAATGAAGATGTGTTAGACATAAGTTAGACAAAACATGTTAAATGATGACATTTTAGACAAAACGTCAAATGATAACGTTTTCGACAAAAACATGTCAAGTGAAAACATTAATAATAAAACTGTCAAAATTTTCATTGTGAATGATTAATTTTTTAATTTATTTTGGAAAAGTTTATGCAAAAACCCAAATTCTGTTTCAAATCTACGATTACATAATTCTGTTTCTGATTCAGTAATCACAGAAAATTTGTCCGCCTTCCTTATCTGTTAATTTATGAAATATTTTGACGTTTGTCAACAGATGGAATTATAAATTCTTCATTCGGATTGAAACAATAATGATCTTTTATATTTATTTGATGTGAACATGTATATTTCTTTCAGGTATATATCAGGTGCAATTACAGTCATCTTAGGATTAATCGCTATTTACAGGTGAGTTAATTTTTAATCATTAATTATGAAATCAACATATTTAAAAAAAACTATTTCTTTAAGTATGATACAAAATTTAGTACCAACATCTTGGTAAATATGGCCGGTACTATTTTATTACCTAGCTGACCCTACCTGGCATTGCCCAGTGTTACATATTAGTGACTCTGTCAGTAATGATTAAGTTAGCTAGTGTAAAATTTGACCAGTGTCACATTGAGTGCATGTCATTATAACTAAGATCTGTAAAACATAATCGTTCTCAGGGTTGAATGAAAGATGGTTGACAAGGAAGGTCAAATGGTAGACAAAACAGATTCGAATGGTGGTGAATGATGTCATGTTTTTTGAGCTAGAGAAGCCATGTGCATGAGACACAGCCAATAATGTAGAACAATTTAAGACGTGAATGTTACTTTGATGTTTGTCAGTCTGCATCACTCAGCTTGTTGAGTTAAAAGGTTAAATTTAAGTAAATGATTAAGAAGTTTGTCTCTCCTAAGTCTAGTTTCTTCAAATAAAACTTTAAAGAAACTTCAGTGAACGTCTCCTTGTGTCTTTCCTGCATAAAAAGTTTTATTCATCTTAGTAGAAGACAAAATGATAATGGCCACTCATGAGGAATACCCACAATGCTAAAAAGAAGTGGAAAGTGCATTAAAGACCAGCAACGTATAAACATCCGTACGTATAAAGACATTTAAGTTGGTTTATTTATTACTCATTAAAGGTGTGGTTAAAAATTAGTACAAACCTGATTTTGTACTTCATGCAGTGTTCGCATCAGGCAAGAAGAATAATAAAAATGACTGATGCGTTTACTTATAGGCTGGTGATCTCATGAGGTAACCAGACTTCAGGGTGTCTAATATGCATATGAAAGGCAGATGGTTTCAATAAAAAGGCTGTTAATGAGAGAAGTGTATTCCTTTTGACAGAAGTGAGTTTTGTCAGATGTGTTTTGAATTTTGAGACCGAGAATTGTGAGGAGAAAAAAAAAAACAGCTATGTATTGAATTTTTTTTTTTTTCTTTTTTTTTTTTACGGCCGCCTATACCTAGCAGAGATGTTCCAAAATTCATATTTGGTTCTTCTAAATTAGGCTGTTTGATACTGGTTTCTTGACCAAAAATTTGCCAAACATTGGTGTTATTGTTTTTTTCCTTTGCCTTTGCAAAACTTAATCATGCTTTGCAAAAACAAAAACAACAATTTTAATCCACAAAACAACCAAACCAAACACAATGAATAAATATTTGAAGATATAAACAACTTGAAGAATAAAATGACCAGATTCAGCATTAAATTAACTGAAAAGGATTGATACTCCATAAAACAAAACAACCAAACAAACAATGATCGGTTAATCAGTTTAAGATAGAATAATAACTACGTACAAAATATAAGCATATACACATATCTAATTTTATAGGAGTAGAGATATTAACTCCACGGTGTAATTCAACGTTTGTGTGAACCCATAAACTTCCAAATGGAAGTTTGAAGTTATTTATACAAAGTAGAACATTTCATTTATGAGATATCTTCAATAAGTTTCCAGACTTTTTTTCATATGGGCACTTTTATTAATAGTATATACGGGAGACTCTAGTCCCCTTTGAAGTAATCTCCTCTGGCTGCAATGCACTTGTACAGTTTCAACAACTTCTGGAAGGCCTCATGGAGGTCCTCTTATGTGAGCATGTCAGTGACCCTCTTCGTAGCCTCTTTCATCTCCTCAATTGTCTCATAACGACAGCCTCTAAGGTTTTCCTTTAGCTTATGGAATAACTAAAAGTCACAGGGAGCAAGGTCTGGAGTATAGGGAGGGTGAGGAACAGTCTTGATGCCCATCTTGGTCAAATAGTTTGTGATAGGGATGATGATGCTCAATTCATGCAAGATGGTCCAAAAACAGTCTGAAGCATTCCATATGTTTCTGTGGCATTTTTCTAATTTTAAAACAGAATTTTATTGCATATTGTTCTTCTAAAGTGTCCTCACATTCAGATTGTATTTTTGAAATTCACCAGCTGTGACAATCAGGCTTTAGTATGGTGTATTCCAATTCTTGTTGTAGCTGTTCATTTTAACCTTAAATCATAAAAATTGGTCAGTCATCTCATAAGATGTATAGCAATATGATACTGAATTTTCAAGAGTCTACAACCATTTTAAACGCCTGTATAAAAAAAAGTCTGGAAACTTATTGAAGGCACCTCGTATAGTTTTTATTTATTTTTAATTGAAAATTAATATTTGCTGATGATTTTTTTAAATTATTTTGCAGAACTTCATCAGACAAGAATATTTTTGCAACCAGAAAAGTTGAAATAATCCAGGTAAGAATTGTTTTGCAGTAATATGCATTCAGAGTTGTTTCCATATTGAATGCAGGATGTGATTAGATGACGTAGAAAAGGAATTTTCTGTTTTGAAATCTGATTATGTATAGGAAATTTCCATTAGATATTTAGCTGATGTTTTTGAATAAGTGACATCATGTGCACAAAAGGTCAAATTCAACATGGCATATACACTAGTCTGGGCTTTCTCACAGGGCCTGAGAGGGATATGTAATATTCATGTGTGCTAAGAGCAGTTTAAAGAAAAATAAATACTAAAAAAAAAATAGAGAAAAATATTAAAATGCAGATTGATGTAAAGGAAATGGAAAATTAAAAATTTGTGCTGATTTTTCCACTGGATTAAACAATTTCTTAAATGCACATCAATACCTGTTACCTTTGCCAGAGGATTTTTTTTGCAAATTTAAATGGTGGAATTTGTTGTTGAAAAAATTGATTTTTTGGTGTGTTTTTCTGCAGTTGAAGGTTGATGAGGATTTAAAAGAATTTGACAATGAATGCACACAAAGGACTATTTCCATTCAACTGCACTCTTTTCGGTGACAAAACCGCTCTAACCAAATTCAAGCAAACAATGGATATAATGTTGGTAATTACTTCCTTCTCGCTGCAGGAAGGTGTGAGACTCAGGAAGTTGGGCAAGTGAAGCCTGTACCCCTAAAGGAAGAGCACTCTGGCCTTTTAAAAATTGCCTGAATAGTCCCCTCGGCATTTCCCAGTAGAGGCGCCTCAACCAGTAAGCAATAAACTTTCTCTCTTCCAAAAGACGGGAGGCAACGGCCTGGGAGGGTGGACTTCTTAGGCCTACACAGGACATTTTAGCCTTAATCTCAGTCAACATGGAACAGATAATTAAAAAAAATGTCTCATACTTCATTGGTTTTGGAGCCAAAATAAAAACCTTGGGCACCGTTATAGATGTTAACTGGATTGATAGGAGTTGTATGATTCATTGATGTTATCATTCTTACTGGAACCCACAACATTACTTGAACTACTGACACACTCACATCAATTAGTTTAGGAGTGAATCCTGTACATAGAAATGTTTGAACATATACACACACTAATTTTGTATAAATATAGATATTTAACAATGTTTTTTTTTGTTTGTTTATTTCTTTGCTGTTAGCTGTTGCTGGTCGTTCTTTCTGTCTATGTGGTTTGGTCAACAACGAACAGCCTGGCCTTGCGCAATGGCCTGCCCCAAATAAATCAGTACATCAGTTGGTCTCTTTTGGGTAAGATGTGCTGCCATTTTTTCGTTTTTTCACTTTTCACTTTTCCCTGCAAAATCAATTAAAAAAATTAAAAGAAAGAAAATAATGTAAAACTTTCATGTGTTATTTTCTGTCCTCGGTTTTTGTCTAGAATTCCCCCCATATTAAAAAAAGAAAAATATAAAGAAAAATCTTTATGATGTACGTACACATGATGAAACGAAAATATATTCCAAAAATCATGTAAATTGATGAAGTAGTTTTATTTTTAAATAAGAAAATCAAATTTTATGAGTATCTGAAGAGTGACTGTCTCAGTGGCCATTTTGAAAAAAAATATCAAGAAACAAGAAAGATAACACGACAATAATTCATACTTAACAAATTTATGTTGTAATGCCTACAAATTCCAATTAATTGCTTAAAAATTTTATTTATAAAAATAAAACTACTTTATCAATTTATATGATTTTTGGAATATGATGCTTATTTAATCACAAATACGTACATCATACAGAATTTCTTCTTTGTTTTTTTTTACTATAGGAGAAATTTTGAACGAGAACTCTTTCTTCTAATAAAACAAGTTGAAAAACTGTTCACGCTTTCACTGCTATTCTTTTGTCCCATAGAACTAAGTTTAGAATAATTAAAAACAGATTTTTCAACTACTTCTCATTGTTGTTTTTTCTTATCTCTTTGGTGGCACGGGACAGTAATGTCTTTGAAAAGTGGCTAGAATATCGCTAATAATCAATATAAATGTAGCTAAATTGATGAATCTAAAAGATGGATAAAAACATGAATGGGTCACCATTCATATATATAGAGAGAGAGAAAGATAGAGATCAATTTTTTTTTTTTTTTTTGCCTGCAATATTTTTGAGCAGAAGGCAATACGTAAATGATAATTGGGAATAATTTTTTCTCACCAATGTGAGTCCTCCAGATGGGGAGCAACATATATATATATATATATATATATATATATATATATTTCTATAAATTTGAGTTTTTTTGTGTATTGATATTCATATTAAAAACCCTTTTCTCTATTTATTTAAAAAGAAAATACAACTTTGTTATATATGGGTCATGGAATTGCATTCATCTGCAAAAGATCTAGCTAATTTGCATATTCTTTTAAACATTCATTTTAATTAATTCCCTATTAGTTTTTTTGGTTTTCTTATGGAATGATCATCTTCAGTTAACTATTACGTGTAATTATATTCATGCAGATATTCTACATGATTTATACTTGCGTAATATTTGCATAAAAAGGTTATAGTAAACACAAATCTTTTTCTATGTATATTTATGTATGCGTATATATATATATATGTGTTTAAAAATTTTACCTACCAAACTCCTCTGTCAGTTTTTGTTCTACAGAATTGAAGCTTAATATATAGGGTATTCAAACCCATGTGAAATTTTATATTTTGGTTTTAGCCAGGGAAAATCAGTGCAAAAGTGTGAAAATTAAAAAACTGTAATTTGCCAGGTGAGAGTCAAACGACGGCATTACGAATATGCATGCGTAACATAATAGCTATTAGTTCATGTTTTAATTTTTAGCCTTGCAGCAAACATATCTTCATAGCTCAAATATTAACGTCAAAGGAAAAAGTAAATCGTAAGCTAAACATTTTGGTTTCGATTCTCGGTGGTGGCATATGAGTCATTTTTTAAACTTTTTAAATCATTACTATATATTGGGTCAAATATAATATAATCTGCATTAACCAAAATATATTTAAGCATATTTTATAACAAGGTAATGCCGGGCAGCCTGCTAGTATATATATATAGAGAGAGAGAGAGAAAAAGAGAGAGAGATAAAAAAGGAACAAACCAAGTTATGTGTTCATCAACATTTCATCTTTATTGTAAGACTTCTTCTGGATGAATGAAATTAAGAAAATAAAATAGCAATACAATATTTGAAAATATATTTTTGATTTAATGAAATGTATGACTTTGTTCTATATACATTTCATTAAATCAAAAATATATTTTCAAATATTGTATTGCTATTTTATTTTCTTAATTTCATTCATCCAGAAGAAGTCTTACAATAAAGATGAAATGTTGATGAACACATAACTTGGTTTGTTCCTTTTTTATCTCTCTATCTCATTGGAATACTATTTCCATTATTCTCATCATCCTATATATATATATATATATATATATATATATATATATATATATATATATATATATATATATATATATAAAATAAAAATTACAATTAAATTTACCAAAATGATCCAAGATGGTAAAACTAAAATATATTATAAATATTAAAGAATTAATATTTATAAAGTTATCTCAGCCAGATGTAAAAGCTCGATAAAACCAAATAGGAGATAGAGCTTATAATACGAGCAAACAGGTAATAAAACATGTTAAAAAACACTTTGAAAAAACATATTTAATCTGAAAAGGAAACACTTATCAAGTGTTTCCTTTTCAGATTAAATATGTTTTTAACTCTTTTTCAAAGTGTTTTTTTAACATGTTTTAACTGTTTGCTCGTTTAACATGTTTTAACTGTTTGCTCGTTTAACATGTTTTAACTGTTTGCTCGTATATATATTATATACGAGCAAACAGTTAAAACATGTTAAAAAAACACTTTGAAAAAGAGTTAAAAACATATTTAATCTGAAAAGGAAACACTTGATAAGTGTTTCCTTTTCAGATTAAATATGTTTTTTCAAAGTGTTTTTTAACATGTTTTATTAACTGTTTGCTCGCATTATAAGCTCTATCTCCTATTTGGTTTTATCGAGCTTTTACATCTGGCTGAGATAACTTTATAAATTAATTCTTTAATATTTATAATATATTTTAGTTTTACCATCTTGGATCATTTTGGTAAATTTAATTGTAATTTTTATTTTATATATATATATATATATATATATATATATATATATATGTATGTATATATATATAGCTTAGTGAGTTAGAAGAAGAGAGTAAATTCAATTCTATAAGAGGAGACCTATCGGGATAATATAAAGCTCAACAAGTTTCATTGGAGCTTATATATGGAAACAACAAGAATGGAAAATGAAGTCACAAAAACTATATATTGGTAAATATAGAATGGTTCATTTATTCACCTTTTTGCATTACATTCTATATAATATGCTCCTCCATTTGTCTTAGAATTCGATATAATAATTCCCCCAACATCATCTATAATTTTATTGATTTATTTCGTTCCCGATGAATCCCACGCTAGACATCGCATCCCCATTATGTTACCTAGCATCTTCTCTAATCTTCTGATGAGAAGCATTAAGCTTCGAAATGCCTTTGTATAAAGAGTCCCGTCTATCCCCCAACTAAATGTTTGTATACCCTTATTGAATAAATGAACCATTCTATATTTATCAATATATAGTTTTTGTGGCTTCATTTTTCATTCTTATTGTTTTCCTATATATATATATATATATATATATATATATATATATATATATCTTCTACTAAATAAAAGTCACTTTGTGTGTGACTTCCTTCCTCATAGGTTCTGAAACGGCTGAGCCTATCTTTTGCAAATTTCACACAAAGCTAATTTATATATCTGGCTGTGTTCTTAGATATGTTTTGTACAGAAATTCATCTGATAAGTATTAAAAATAAAAAAAATACGATCCTAAAAATAATCTTTTTTTTTCTGATTGATAAAAAGTTTTTTATAGGGGAATATTTTTCAGCTACCCCGGCCAAGAGAGATAATTCTCAGTAAATCGAGGGAGATTCAATTCTCAGCAAATCATTACTTCTTAAAAAAAAAAAAAAAATCAGAACTATTGTCATCTGGAAATATAGCTCAGTCATAGAGTATTTGACTACAGATCGAATGGTCCCCTGTTCAAGCTCAGGTATATCTCATCATTTTATTTGAATTTTTTCCTATTAATGAGTTCAATTTATAATAAAAAAAGAGGTACCATTTAAAATCACCACAATTCATTTCTTTGTTTGCATATTTTAAAACTAAACATTAATGAGAAGTGACTTTTTTTTGACGTGATATTGTACACAAACACAGATGAAATTTGATGAATGACATTTTCATTATTATTTTTTATTTATTTTTTTTTTTTTGCGAATTAGTCCACAGGGCAAATAATTTTTCATAATATATAATATTCAATAGACGATTGATTCTATCATAATAATACACAATCTGCATAAATTAAAATATCATATTTAAGCATATTGTACGACCGGGCAACACCAGGTGTCCAGCTAGTATATATATATATATATATATATATAAAATATGAAATAAGTTATAAAAATATATATGGCAATTAAGCTACACAGAATATTCCGCGTTTCATTCTCATGAGAATTTGTCAGGCTTATATACATATATAGACGCACAAGTCATTGCATTTACCAAGACTCACACATACATTTTTCTTTTTATTAATCAATCACTACTTATTAAGGCCAAAAGATACTTGAGAATAAAGTTTAATAAGATGAATGCAATTTAATCAATTGAATGGTGGTGAATATTATGTGGAAATTGTGAATGATGAATGGACGACATTTGATTTTCTATGAAGACAGTTTATGGCAAATATTTGTTGACATCGTATTTGAAGATTACTAAGTTGTAGCTTACGGGAAAGCAGATCTATGTGAAAATTGAATAAATGCAGAAAAACTAAAAATGTCCAGATTAAACAATCATTTATTTTTTGTTTTTTAGGTTCGTGCTTTATTTTACCGCTGTTCAGCCATCTTCGAGCCGTGGAGCGCCTCCTCAGTTTGAACCTTGCATTCATCAGTACCTTTTTGCTGATGAGTATCTTGTATCCTTGCGTGAACAACAGCAAAAATTGTCTCATTATTTTTATTAAAAATTCTTTTGTTTCTATTTGTTCTATTTTTTATAATAACTAATGAGTCTCTGCATATCGAGGTTGAAAGTTATTCAAGCATGAGAGGTTATTGAGATGGATTGTCAGTTGAATGATGAAGAATCTTACGAGAGGATTGAAAAAGGTTCACAGAATCATGACATATAAGGAAATATTTGTGTTATTGTAACATAGTCTAGATTTGCCATTAAATGACAACTCGCGTACCAAGTCAGCATTTTAAGTCGTGACGTGGGGATGACCTTTATCTGTTGAGCATAGTTGAAAATTCAGTATAGGTTCTTGAGTTCTAAAAGATGATATTTATTTTAGAAATTATCTTGTTAGTGCTCCGTGAAAAAACTTCACCCTGCTCAGGGGCTCCATGATGTCCTGAAGTTTGGGAAACCCTGCTCTAACGCACTTTGACAATTTTATAATGCTAAAAACAATTTCAAAATAATGAAACAATAACAATTTGTTATTTTATACAAAAAAATAATTAAGTATAACGTGAATATTTTTTATCTGACATTGCTTGCCACAGACTTTGAGTCACTTACTCTTCTCTATCACCAAAATTTGTAAAAAATGTATGAAACTTTGTGGGAAAAAAATACATCTATTTTTTTTTTTCTTATTTTTTGAAAAGAACGAATAAACAAGGTCGCCAAATTGGACTTTTTTGGCTTTTAAATGTCAACTGGTTCCAATATGGGGGAGTGACTTAGTAAAACGTATTAGAAACTGAGCACTCACTAAGAATCTTTAAATACTGAAGTTTTTGCATTTTTTTTTCCATGATCTGGTCGAATAGTGTTGAATCGATAATAATTTGCTGAAAAAATTGAAAAAAGGTGAAAATAAGATACATAAAGGGGAAGGTGCATTGTACAAGTCCACCAAATATTTTTGCATTAATAAAAAAAAAATTTAGGAAATGTTTCATGCATAGAAATTGGCAAGGTGAACTAAATTGATCTGCCACTGATGCGAAAAACAGACAAAATTAGTCAAATTTTTCTTATAATTCTAACCACTGGTATTTCAATGATTAATTTTCTTTAACATAAAAGCTATGAATGTTTCTTTTTATTGTCTTTGTGTTGCCTGCTTTGGTTCTGGTTACAATTGGAATGCATTGCGACTTCATCCGTTTCGTTATCAACAGTAAAAGTAAGAATATTTTTCTTTTTTTTTTCTCTTCGACTTTTTTCAAATTTTTTTCTCTTTGTGTATACGACAGAGAGCTTCGCCACATCATACTCTCTCTCTTTGACAGAATGGTCATTGCTTACCAACTGTGGCACTCTTCACGAATTGTCACCATTGACTCTGGCTCTGTGCTATTCAGAACAACTCAGCCATGCTAATGTTCGTGATTTCCTTCACATTGTCTGACATTCTTGTTTTTGGTCTTCCACGTCCTCTTCTGCCAGTTGTACTAAAGAGCAGATCTTTTGTTATGCTGTCTGTTCTGGCCACATGTCACAAAAATCTCAATTTCCTGTCATTGATATTGTCTAGCAGTCTTCGGCATGGTCCAATATCTCCAGAACCCATTTGTCCACCCAGCTTACACGAAGAAGTCTACGGTAGCAGCACAATTCAAAAGCAGACATCCACATGCTAGAGAGCAACATTTTTCCACTTATCAGCATCCTGGGCGAGTCTTTCAGCTGTCAAGAAAAACCATCCCATTATCAACCCTTATCGTGTTAGCCCATGTCTTCATCTTGTTAGCCCATGTCTTCATCTTGTTAGCCCATGTCTTCATCTTGTTAGCCCATGTCTTCATCTTGTTAGCCCATGTCTTCATCTTGTTAGCCCATGTCTTCATCTTGTTAGCCCACGTCTTTATCTTGTTAGCCCACGTCTTTATCTTGTTAGCCCACGTCTTCATCTTGTTAGCCCACGTCTTCATCTTGTTAGCCCATGTCTTCATCTTGTTAGCCCATGTCTTCATCTTGTTAGCCACTGTCTTCATCTTGTTAGCCCATGTCTTCATCTTGTTAGCCCACGTCTTTATCTTGTTAGCCCATGTCTTCATCTTGTTAGCCCACGTCTTCATCTTGTTAGCCCCCGTCTTCATCTTGTTAGCCCACGTCTTCATCTTGTTAGCCCATGTCTTCATCTTGTTAGCCCATGTCTTCATCTTGTTAGCCCATGTCTTCATCTTGTTAGCCCATGTCTTCATCTTGTTAGCCCACGCCTTCATCTTGTTTGCCCATTCCTTCATCTTGTTTGCCCATTCCTTCATCTTGTTTGCCCATTCCTTCATCTTGTTTGCCCACGCCTTCATCTTGTTTGCCCACGCCTTCATCTTGTTTGCCCACGCCTTCATCTTGTTAGCCCATGTCTTCATCTTGTTAGCCCATGTCTTCATCTTGTTAGCCCACGTCTTTATCTTGTTAGCCCACGTCTTTATCTTGTTAGCCCACGTCTTCATCTTGTTAGCCCACGTCTTCATCTTGTTAGCCCATGTCTTCATCTTGTTAGCCCATGTCTTCATCTTGTTAGCCCATGTCTTCATCTTGTTAGCCCATGTCTTCATCTTGTTAGCCCATGTCTTCATCTTGTTAGCCCATGTCTTCATCTTGTTAGCCCACGTCTTTATCTTGTTAGCCCATGTCTTCATCTTGTTAGCCCACGTCTTCATCTTGTTAGCCCACGTCTTCATCTTGTTAGCCCACGTCTTCATCTTGTTAGCCCACGTCTTCATCTTGTTAGCCCACGTCTTCATCTTGTTAGCCCACGTCTTCATCTTGTTTGCCCACGCCTTCATCTTGTTTGCCCACGCCTTCATCTTGTTAGCCCACGTCTTCATCTTGTTTGCCCATGCCTTCATCTTGTTTGCCCATGCCTTCATCTTGTTAGCCCACGTCTTCATCTGTCTAGCCCACGTCTTCATCTTGTTTGCCCACGCCTTCATCTTGTTTGCCCATGCCTTCATCTTGTTAGCCCACGTCTTCATCTTGTTAGCCCACGTCTTCATCTTGTAAGCCAACGTCTTCATCTTGTTTGCCCACGTCTTCATCTTGTTAGTCCACGTCTTCATCTTGTTTGCCCACGTCTTCATCTTGTTTGCCCACGTCTTCATCTTGTTTGCCCACGTCTTCATCTTGTTAGCCCACGTCTTCATCTTGTTAGCCCACGTCTTCATCTTGTTAGCCCACGTCTTCATCTTGTTTGCCCACGTCTTCATCTTGTTAGCCCACGCCTTCATCTTGTTTGCCCATTCCTTCATCTTGTTTGCCCACGCCTTCATCTTGTTTGCCCACGCCTTCATCTTGTTTGCCCACGTCTTCATCTTGTTTGCCCACGTCTTCATCTTGTTTGCCCACGTCTTCATCTTGTTAGTCCACGTCTTCATCTTGTTTGCCCACGTCTTCATCTTGTTTGCCCACGTCTTCATCTTGTTAGCCCACGTCTTCATCTTGTTAGCCCACGTCTTCATCATGTTTGCCCATGCCTTCATCTTGTTTCTTGTTTGCCCACGCCTTCATCTTGTTAGCCCACGCCTTCATCTTGTTAGCCCACGCCTTCATCTTGTTAGCCCACGTCTTCATCTTGTTTGCCCACGTCTTCATCTTGTTAGCCCACGTCTTCATCTTGTTAGCCCACGTCTTCATCTTTTTAGCCCACGTCTTCATCTTTTTAGCCCACGTCTTCATCTTTTTAGCCCACGTCTTCATCTTTTTAGCCCACGTCTTCATCTTGTTAGCCCACGTCTTCATCTTGTTAGCCCACGTCTTCATCTTGTTAGCCCACGTCTTCATCTTGTTAGCCCACGTCTTCATCTTGTTAGCCCACGTCTTCATCTTGTTTGCCCACGTCTTCATCTTGTTTGCCCACGTCTTCATCTTGTTTGCCCACGTCTTCATCTTGTTAGCCCACGTCTTCATCTTGTTAGCCCACGTCTTCATCTTGTTAGCCCATGTCTTCATCTTGTTTGCCCACGTCTTCATCTTGTTAGCCCACGTCTTCATCTTGTTAGCCCACGTCTTCATCTTGTTAGCCCACGTCTTCATCTTGTTTGCTCATGCTTTCATCTTGTTAGCCCACGGCTTCATCTTGTTTGCCCACGTCTTCATCTTGTTTGCCCACGTCTTCATCTTGTTTGCCCACGTCTTCATCTTGTTTGCCCACGTCTTCATCTTGTTTGCCCACGTCTTCATCTTGTTTGCCCACGTCTTCATCTTGTTAGCCCACGTCTTCATCTTGTTTGCCCACGTCTTCATCTTGTTAGCCCACGTCTTCATCTTGTTAGCCCACGTCTTCATCTTGTTTGCCCACGTCTTCATCTTGTTAGCCCACGTCTTCATCTTGTTTGCCCACGTCTTCATCTTGTTAGCCCACGTCTTCATCTTGTTTGCCCACGTCTTCATCTTGTTAGCCCACGTCTTCATCTTGTTTGCCCACGTCTTCATCTTGTTTGCTCATGCTTTCATCTTGTTAGCCCACGTCTTCATCTTGTTTGCCCACGTCTTCATCTTGTTTGCCCACGTCTTCATCTTGTTTGCCCACGTCTTCATCTTGTTAGCCCACGTCTTCATCTTGTTTGCCCACGTCTTCATCTTGTTTGCCCACGTCTTCATCTTGTTTGCCCACGTCTTCATCTTGTTAGCCCACGTCTTCATCTTGTTTGCCCACGTCTTCATCTTGTTTGCTCATGCTTTCATCTTGTTAGCCCACGGCTTCATCTTGTTTGCCCACGTCTTCATCTTGTTTGCCCACGTCTTCATCTTGTTAGCCCACGTCTTCATCTTGTTTGCCCACGTCTTCATCTTGTTTGCCCACGTCTTCATCTTGTTTGCCCACGTCTTCATCTTGTTTGCCCACGTCTTCATCTTGTTAGCCCACGTCTTCATCTTGTTAGCCCACGTCTTCATCTTGTTTGCTCATGCTTTCATCTTGTTAGCCCACGGCTTCATCTTGTTTGCCCACGTCTTCATCTTGTTTGCCCACGTCTTCATCTTGTTTGCCCACGTCTTCATCTTGTTTGCCCACGTCTTCATCTTGTTTGCCCATGTCTTCATCTTGTTTGCCCACGTCTTCATCTTGTTAGCCCACGTCTTCATCTTGTTTGCCCACGTCTTCATCTTGTTAGCCCACGTCTTCATCTTGTTAGCCCACGTCTTCATCTTGTTTGCCCACGTCTTCATCTTGTTAGCCCACGTCTTCATCTTGTTTGCCCACGTCTTCATCTTGTTAGCCCACGTCTTCATCTTGTTTGCCCACGTCTTCATCTTGTTAGCCCACGTCTTCATCTTGTTTGCCCACGTCTTCATCTTGTTTGCTCATGCTTTCATCTTGTTAGCCCACGTCTTCATCTTGTTTGCCCACGTCTTCATCTTGTTTGCCCACGTCTTCATCTTGTTTGCCCACGTCTTCATCTTGTTTGCCCACGTCTTCATCTTGTTTGCCCACGTCTTCATCTTGTTAGCCCACGTCTTCATCTTGTTAGCCCACGTCTTCATCTTGTTTGCTCATGCTTTCATCTTGTTAGCCCACGTCTTCATCTTGTTTGCCCACGTCTTCATCTTGTTTGCCCACGTCTTCATCTTGTTAGCCCACGTCTTCATCTTGTTAGCCCACGTCTTCATCTTGTTTGCTCATGCTTTCATCTTGTTAGCCCACGTCTTCATCTTGTTTGCCCACGTCTTCATCTTGTTAGCCCACGTCTTCATCTTGTTTGCCCACGTCTTCATCTTGTTTGCTCATGCTTTCATCTTGTTAGCCCACGTCTTCATCTTGTTTGCCCACGTCTTCATCTTGTTTGCCCACGTCTTCATCTTGTTTGCCCACGTCTTCATCTTGTTTGCCCACGTCTTCATCTTGTTTGCCCACGTCTTCATCTTGTTTGCCCACGTCTTCATCTTGTTAGCCCACGTCTTCATCTTGTTTGCCCACGTCTTCATCTTGTTTGCTCATGCTTTCATCTTGTTAGCCCACGTCTTCATCTTGTTTGCCCACGTCTTCATCTTGTTTGCCCACGTCTTCATCTTGTTAGCCCACGTCTTCATCTTGTTTGCCCACGTCTTCATCTTGTTTGCCCACGTCTTCATCTTGTTAGCCCACGTCTTCATCTTGTTTGCCCACGTCTTCATCTTGTTTGCTCATGCTTTCATCTTGTTTGCCCACGTCTTCATCTTGTTTGCCCACGGCTTCATCTTGTTTGCCCACGTCTTCATCTTGTTTGCCCACGTCTTCATCTTGTTAGCCCACGGCTTCATCTTGTTTGCCCACGTCTTCATCTTGTTTGCCCACGTCTTCATCTTGTTAGCCCACGTCTTCATCTTGTTTGCCCACGTCTTCATCTTGTTTGCCCACGTCTTCATCTTGTTTGCCCACGTCTTCATCTTGTTTGCCCACGTCTTCATCTTGTTAGCCCACGTCTTCATCTTGTTAGCCCACGTCTTCATCTTGTTTGCTCATGCTTTCATCTTGTTAGCCCACGGCTTCATCTTGTTTGCCCACGTCTTCATCTTGTTTGCCCACGTCTTCATCTTGTTTGCCCACGTCTTCATCTTGTTAGCCCACGTCTTCATCTTGTTAGCCCACGTCTTCATCTTGTTTGCCCACGTCTTCATCTTGTTAGCCCACGTCTTCATCTTGTTTGCCCACGTCTTCATCTTGTTAGCCCACGTCTTCATCTTGTTAGCCCACGTCTTCATCTTGTTTGCCCACGTCTTCATCTTGTTAGCCCACGTCTTCATCTTGTTTGCCCACGTCTTCATCTTGTTAGCCCACGTCTTCATCTTGTTTGCCCACGTCTTCATCTTGTTAGCCCACGTCTTCATCTTGTTTGCCCACGTCTTCATCTTGTTTGCTCATGCTTTCATCTTGTTAGCCCACGTCTTCATCTTGTTTGCCCACGTCTTCATCTTGTTTGCCCACGTCTTCATCTTGTTTGCCCACGTCTTCATCTTGTTTGCCCACGTCTTCATCTTGTTTGCCCACGTCTTCATCTTGTTAGCCCACGTCTTCATCTTGTTAGCCCACGTCTTCATCTTGTTTGCTCATGCTTTCATCTTGTTAGCCCACGTCTTCATCTTGTTTGCCCACGTCTTCATCTTGTTTGCCCACGTCTTCATCTTGTTAGCCCACGTCTTCATCTTGTTAGCCCACGTCTTCATCTTGTTTGCTCATGCTTTCATCTTGTTAGCCCACGTCTTCATCTTGTTTGCCCACGTCTTCATCTTGTTAGCCCACGTCTTCATCTTGTTTGCCCACGTCTTCATCTTGTTTGCTCATGCTTTCATCTTGTTAGCCCACGTCTTCATCTTGTTTGCCCACGTCTTCATCTTGTTTGCCCACGTCTTCATCTTGTTTGCCCACGTCTTCATCTTGTTTGCCAACGTCTTTATCTTGTTTGCCCACGTCTTCATCTTGTTTGCCCACGTCTTCATCTTGTTAGCCCACGTCTTCATCTTGTTTGCCCACGTCTTCATCTTGTTTGCTCATGCTTTCATCTTGTTAGCCCACGTCTTCATCTTGTTTGCCCACGTCTTCATCTTGTTTGCCCACGTCTTCATCTTGTTAGCCCACGTCTTCATCTTGTTTGCCCACGTCTTCATCTTGTTTGCCCACGTCTTCATCTTGTTAGCCCACGTCTTCATCTTGTTTGCCCACGTCTTCATCTTGTTTGCTCATGCTTTCATCTTGTTTGCCCACGTCTTCATCTTGTTTGCCCACGGCTTCATCTTGTTTGCCCACGTCTTCATCTTGTTTGCCCACGTCTTCATCTTGTTTGCCCACGTCTTCATCTTGTTAGCCCACGTCTTCATCTTGTTTGCCCACGTCTTCATCTTGTTAGCCCACGTCTTCATCTTGTTTGCCCACGTCTTCATCTTGTTAGCCCACGTCTTCATCTTGTTTGCTCATGCTTTCATCTTGTTAGCCCACGGCTTCATCTTGTTTGCCCACGTCTTCATCTTGTTTGCCCACGTCTTCATCTTGTTTGCCCACGTCTTCATCTTGTTTGCCCACGTCTTCATCTTGTTTGCCCACGTCTTCATCTTGTTTGCCCACGTCTTCATCTTGTTAGCCCACGTCTTCATCTTGTTTGCCCACGTCTTCATCTTGTTAGCCCACGTCTTCATCTTGTTTGCCCATGTCTTCATCTAGTTAGTCCATGTCTTCATCTAGTTAGTCCATGTCTTCATCTTGTTAGCCCACGTCTTCATCTTGTTAGCCATTGTCTTCATCTTGTTAGCCCACGTTTTCATCTTGTTAGCCCACGTCTTCATCTTGTTAGCCCACGTCTTCATCTTGTTAGCCCACGTCTTCATCTTGTTAGCCCACGTCTTCATCTTGTTAGCCCACGTCTTCATCTTGTTAGCCCACGTCTTCATCTTGTTTGCCCACGCCTTCATTTTGTTTGCCCATTCCTTCATCTTGTTTTCCCACGTCTTCATCTTGTTTGCCCACGTCTTCATCTTGTTTGCCCACGTCTTCATCTTGTTTGCCCACGTCTTCATCTTGTTAGTCCACGTCTTCATCTTGTTTGCCCACGTCTTCATCTTGTTTGCCCACGTCTTCATCTTGTTAGCCCACGTCTTCATCTTGTTAGCCCACGTCTTCATCATGTTTGCCCACGCCTTCATCTTGTTTCTTGTTTGCCCACGCCTTCATCTTGTTAGCCCACGTCTTCATCTTGTTAGCCCACGTCTTCATCTTGTTAGCCCATGTCTTCATCTAGTTAGCCCACGTCTTCATCTTGTTAGTCCACGTCTTCATCTTGTTAGCCCATGTCTTCATCTTGTTAGCCCATGCCTTCATCTTGTTTGCCCATGCCTTCATCTTGTTAGCCCATGTCTTCATCTTGTTAGCCCACGTCTGGGTTCCAGTTGATCTCCTGATGCTTAGCGATCACTCTGGCGAAAGCCCGCCCCCCTCTTTTTTTTCTTGAAAAAAAAAAAGGAGTCACCACTTATCAAGTCCCGAAGGCCACTCAAAGATAAGGGTTAATGAGTGTACACATAGTCAATGGGACAGTATTGTAGCAATCGTTAGTAGTGGAAATTTGGTGAATTGGATTACTTAAGAACTTGTTTACATTGGACTTGAAGACAACTATATTTAGTCAGCTGGAAAGCAAGCAATCGAAAGAGAGTTCCACTGGCGTGCAGTTCTAAGAAAGAAGCTTTGTTCATGAAATCTACATTTAGGTTTAGGCACAGATAAAGGGTGTGAGAAATTATTGATAGTGGTTTTAGTTAGACGAGTGTTTTTCATGAAAGTTTGACGAAAGGGAGACCATAGACGAGCACTTGCCATGAAAATGATGATAAAGTAGAGACAGGCTTGCAACATCTCTTCTGTGGGAAAGAGGTTGCAGGGAAGGGAAAAGGGCATCCCCCACTTTGCTACAAAATCTATTTTGAATTTTGTCAAGGCAGGAAAAGCTGCTTCTAGCAGCTCTTACCCAGATGTGGCAACAGTACTCCATCCTTGGATGTACCTGGCTCTCATATAAATAGAGAATTACATCAGCAGTGAGATATCTACTAGAGTGGTAGAAGGATTCCATCAATTTTCCTATGACCTTTGCAAAGGATTTGATGTACATGTTCCATTTCAGGTCAGGAGTAAAGATCAGACCCAGAAGCTTGTCAAAACATGGAGCCTCCTCAAGACAAAAGCCATTCAATTGATGCAAGACGGGGATCAGAGCATTGATCATGTAAAGATAGAAGCTTGGTTTTAGATGGATTAAAATTAACCAGCCACCTTTTCCCCCATTGTACCACATGCTCAAGATCAAAGGAGAGAGAATGAGAGAGAACTTGGTCATTTACGGCCTTTGAAGTGTTGCCAAAGGTGGTAGTGTCATCAGCATAAATGTCTACGAATGATTTTAAGGTATGATTTGGGAGATCATTGATGTAGATCAGGCAGAGAGTTGGGCCCAGGATGACCCCTGAGCGACTCCAGCATTAATACTGTGAGCTTCTGATTTCTGCCCATCAACCACTACTCTTATTATTGTAGCTAGAAATCTTTGGAGTAGACCTTTATGCCATACCCTTTATGCCATCGGCGAATATTGAAGGGTTCGATCTTCTCCACATTATCAAAGATTGAAAAGGCAACTCGTCCAGCATCACTGAGAAGCAGAGGTCATATAAGAAGAAAGAATGACTTTGATGACTGGTATTTTGGATAACATAACAATAATTATTCATAAAAAATGGTCATGCATTCCGATTCTTCACAAGTCTCAACTTAGGTCCTTCACGTTCGTGTCTGGTAGGCACTCCTTTTTTTAAAGTCTGAGCGATTTTCAAATTCAGTCAACAACCCTAAGTTTGTGGGCTAGTCTCTCAGCATTGTGGCTTACAGTGGGGAGAAAATAGAATGGGTCTGTGTGATTTTCAAGTTCAATCATCGACCCTAAGTCAACGGGCCGGTCTCTCACTGACATACAGTTCATTGGGGAGAAAGCAAAGTTAGTCTGGATGATTTACATATTTAGTCACCAACCCTTAGTTTGCTGGTCAGACTTTCAACAATGTACAGACCAGTGGGGAGCAAAGTGGAGTCTCTCAGCCCAGTCGGGTCTCTATCTGACTTCTGATGCTCTCTCTTCTCCTTGTCTCTCTCTGTTTGACGATAACTCCACCTCTCGTACTCTATTGTCAATAATGCATCAGCGTTCTAATTTTTTGTCATGTTTACTGGTTCTTAATATATGAGGATCCACCCTTCAGATATATAGTTCTCCCCGACTGCAAGAACGGTGACACTAGAGTGGGAAAGTGGGATAGAGAAGTCAGTGCCCCCGAGGATGAGGCACTCTGACCTGCAAAACGTGTCTGGGTAGCCCCGTCGCCATTCCTGGGTAAGGGTGCCTCAGGCGATTAGCAATAAACCCACCCCTTCTCAAAGGGAGAAGGCAAGACCTGGGCGGGTGGACCTCCTAGAACTGCATAGAACTAAACTGCCACTGCAAAATCAACAGAGACTGAATCATTACAGGGATGGTTTTGTTGGTTTTGGGGGCCCAAAATAAAAATCTCTAGCCAAGCTGACACTGTAATGGTTATTGGATTTACAGCATATCTTCCTTTCCTTGATCTTCATCTATTTTCTACCTCTCCCCGCTACCATGAATGGGAGGTTTCTCCTCTCGTTTTTGAGCTTATCTTCAAAAATCGCAAATGTGCTTTCTCTGTTTAATCTCCTTTGGCTATTACTTTTTTATCAACAACTTGACTGAATGTCACAACGTTTCAGTCGATGTAACCTCTGATCTCCTCAGGTTTATCTTGTTGAACACAGGGAATGTTTCTGTCGAACTCAGGGATCCACACAAAATTTTGAATAGAACCCTTTATTTTACTTCATGAAGGTAGCATGCTCTCATACCGTCAGCCATGACTGGATAGTGGTCCTAAGTAATTTACAATTGTATTTTTTCAGTTACCTAAACTGAGGATTAAACATTCAACCTTGAAAGTTCAATTCTCAGTGTGGCCGACCGAAAAATACAATTGCGAATTACTTAGCATCTCTATCCAATCATAGCTGACAGAATGAAAGCATGCTACCCCTGTGAAGTAAATTTTGTGCAGATTCTTGAGTTTGACAGACACATTCCCAAATTCAACAAGATACACCTGAAAAAGATCAGAGGTTACATTGACTGAAATGTTGTGAAAATAACACTCAAAATGAGAACAGTAGTCTGAAGAATCCAAATAATAGGATTTGTTGTTAATTTCTGCGTTTTAGGCTGTAGATGAGATTTGTTCAGCCATTTTGTTTGACAAAAATTTTTTCTTTCCAACAAGATTTTCCCTGTTGTCACTGAACATTCTCTCTTTTTTTTTTTTCAGCTTGAAAACCTGAGTTTTTCTTCTTCATCTCTGCCAGAAAAGGGACAATCAAATCTTTCCAAAGAAGACATTCGAAGAGCATTTTTCTTTGTATCCTTTTCAAGAATTCTTTTTATTTGAATCATGATCAGACGTAGGGAAAGAAGTTGCGTCTACTTTGAGCAAAAGCTTTTAGTTGAAGTCAAAATCTTATATAAAAAGTAAAGATTGTTTAAATGTTTGTCCAGAATTCCTCCTAAATGAAGGTGACAATTTTACTCGCTTAGTCACATGTATTTCCACTTTCCTTATGGACACCGAAAATAAGAATTTTAACTTTTGAATAAACAGGCAAACTATTTTCTCACAAGTTTAAGACACATCTATTTTATTAAAAACATTCAATTTTTTTTTAAAACTTTTTTTTTTAAGTGTTACAGAAGAAAGATTATTATTTTTTTTTTTAATAAAATGTCTGCTGCTCTTGTTTTTTGTATCAAATGAATTTTAATAAAATAAATCCATCTTAAAGTGGTTTCAAAACAGTTTGTCTATTTATTCAAAAGTCAAAATTTTATTAAAGATGCTTCAAGAGATTTTTTTTTATCAATCTACTCTACGACAACGATGCATTTAAAGAAAAAAGTTCTCATCCACACTACAGCATGCAACAACATCGGCACAGAGGTGATGGTACCTTAGTGGTTAATTAAATGAATTGACAACCTGGGTATGCCAAGTTTGAATCCAGTTCATTCCACAGAAACACTTTCACTTAGGGATGTTGACAACTTTCATGTAATCCCTCCTGTAACTACTGTTGTATATTGTTTTATATTGGAGGAGATGATATATTAAAATGTGTCATGTGTTATCTAGTGGATGTAAGATATTGTTCTTTTAACAGACAGATAATAAACGTATAAATCGTACGTATGTTGTTTACGTGTAAACCGAGTCATGTTGTATCAGACTTAACACACGGGATATTTCTTCAGTTCATATATAAGAAGAATAATATATGCTTCATACCTTTTTCTTGAAGAGTTCTTCTGTATCTTCCCGCTGCTCCGTGACAAACCATGAAGCGATCAGCACCCAATTGAGACATCTGTTCTTATTTGTGAAACCATTAAAACAACTCTTTATATTTTTATATTATAAATTTATTACAGTTGTCTCAAATGGTTTTCACAGGATCTACAGTTAGTCTACATTTTCTGTTCATACAGCCCGCTCCCTAGCTGTCTGTCCACCCCTGTCTAGACGTCTGTCCGCTCTGGTGGTCAATCTTCAACTCTCTGAATCTCTCAAAAATTAACTACATCACGTGTTCTCTTACGTCACTTAATTTTATGTCTCAGACCAACCTAATGTCCACATCTAGTTATTTCTTTATTCAAAACCCCAAAATAATGTTTACATATATTTTCTATTTTCACATTCCTTTTGTGATTCACATGTCAATCATTTCTTCTGCAATTTAATTGTTTATTCTTCTAATCATAATAACTGATCCAGCGACCATCCGTCGCTCAAATCAATTAATAAGAATACAATAACAATAATAATAATGTTTTGACCCTTGACCCCGCTTGCCACAGTTAACAGATACTACGCTATGATCACAGCCTAAAGGGTCATAACATTACACTACCTCATATTCTTCTAGAAAGAATTCTTAATAGAAAGATATCAAGGAAACGAATGCCAACAAAATCATCAAGAATGATGTTGAACAATAGGGAGCCTTAATATGATAAAAAAAATTTTTAAGAGTCAAATGATTTTTAATAAAATACTTGTATCTTAAAGTTGTTACAAAACAGTTTATCTGTTTATTCAGGAAAGCTTTTTTTACCAATCCTCATTATAATAAAAATTGTTTTTGATATTCACACGTCGTAATTTGAACATTTTTTGATTAAAAAAATATTTTGTTTATTATTTTTTAAATTTTTTCCTTTGCAATTAACTACTTTCCAAACCATGTTTTGATTAAAATAAAACTCCGTAAAAAACATTTATAGCAATTCCATCCTTGCAATAAAAACTTAGAACTGAATATTACTTAGTACTTTATCCATTATGCCATGGATCCTTGCAATGACACTCTTTTGAGGCTTGAAGGTGATTCTAAGAATACAATTGTGAATTAAAAAATTCTACCTGGTCATGGCTGATGGAACAAGAACATGCTACCCTTGTGGATTAAATAAATTTGAAAGTCTGTGCAAAATGCTGAGTTTGACAGAAAGATTTCCTAATTTGATAAAATATCCCTGAATAAGGTTGGAAGGTTACATTGGCTGAAACGTTATCAGATGAGAACAGTAACATGAAGGATTCAAATAATATCAAGTAAAACAGACTTTCAACTGATGGTGGTGATGATGATGGCGGTGGTGGTGGTGGTGGTGGAAGAAGTATCACATTTTTAGGAATTGGATTTTTAAGAATTTGAAGTGAAAAAATTCCTTTGTTTTTATTTTACTGCTGGTTTGACCTTTTTAAAGCTTTTTTCATTCTAATTTGAAAATATTAGAAAACCAAAAAGTTTTATGAAATATTTTATTAAATGATAGTTTTTTTTTTCTATTTTTTAATTTTTCAGAAAAAATATTTATAAAAATATTTTCATCATTTTGTGTAATATTTCATAACATTCTTTGGTTTTCTAATATTTTTTAATCAACCTTACAAAATATATTCAAAGATGTGACTCTTTTTTCATTGTCTTTAATAATTTTAATTTTATTATCCTTAATTCTTGAGGTTTTTTTAATCTTTACAGCTTTCTTTGGAACAGGTAACATTGCCAGCATCAACAGGTGAGTCCGTTTTTCATGATGAAACCCTTTTTTTTTTTAAATCTACTTTTAATTTCATTCTTGCATTTGCTGATATGATTTCAGTATTTTTCACAATTCCAATATAATTACCAATTCTAATTTCGATTCTTATAAAATTTCTAAATATTTAATTATAAAGTTTTTTTTTTCTTGGATTACCCTAAAAAATCATGTAATATGTGCATATATTTTCGCAGACATGAAAATACACTTGTGGTGGAGGATATGTAGATTTTAGTTTTAATGGTATTTTAAAATCAATAAATATTTATCATTTTATCAGCAGTGAAATGATGGAAAATTAAGTTTTAAACAAAAATATTGTTTTTGAAATTGAAAAGAAATTTTTAATTGCATTTTCACCCGAAGCAAGGCACAATGCCACTTTGGTGTAGGGGGCTACTAAGACATAATTTGCAGAGATACTATGTAGGGAGTTGAGCAGCAAGATGTCCATTCACATTACACTTGAACTTCTGCATGTCAGTACAGTCAGGAAAGCAGGAACTTGGAAGTGAATTGCAAAGTCTAGCAGTTCTGGAGAAGAAACAATTAGAGTAGATTTGAAGGTTACATTTAGGGATTCCTATTTGTAGGGGTGGGATTTTGCTGCTTGTTAGGTTTGTCAGGGATATTTATGTAGCGGAGGTACAAGGGCTTGTAGTTCGTTGGAGCACCTATCATTAAAATACTTGTAAAACAGGCAGAGGGATGCAATATTTTGTCGATGGGACAGAGGTTGAAACCTAGCTGACAGTGCAGGACCTATGAGGTTGGCGACTCTCTTTTGAACTCTGTCCAAGACTAGTAGCAGATGAGCCAAATATAACAATACACTGTACATGGGCGAAAGATGGCCTTGTAGAGGTACAGGACACTTTCAGGCATAAGTAATTTTCTAGCACATTAGAGAGAGGCCACCTTTTTGCAGCAGCCTTGACAATACCCTCAATGTATCTGTTCCAACTCATATTCCTTGTAAATATCAAGCCGTGGAGTTTGAATGAAGTACTTTCAGGTAATGTATCATTAGCCATGGCTATTAGTGGTTGAGAAGGTTTCTTGTAGTTATTAAAGGAAAGGAGCGTTGTCTTGGTAGTATTGAACATTATCATCCATTTTTGTCCCCATTCCACCACAGACTGGAGGTCTTCCTCTCGCGTTTCTGCCATTGTCTTGGATATGTGTTCATTTGTTCTCTCCTTGTGTCTGTTGTAGAGTGTGGTGTCATCAGCAAATATACCCATCTCAGAGATTATTTTATCAGGGAGGTCATTTATGAATATCAGGAATAATAAACTGCCTGGACCACTGCAACTGTCCCTCAAAATTGGAAAGATGCACAGCTAGTGACCATATTCAAAAAGGGAGATCGCAGACTGTGCGGTAACTACAGGGGTATATCACTGCTCTCAGTCCCTGGAAAAGTGTTCGCTCGTGTTCTCCTGAACAGGCTTACAGCGCACGCTGAAACCTTCCTACCTGAGGCACAATGTGGATTCCATGCAAACAGAGGCATAGCGGATATGATCTTCTCACTCAAACAGATCCAGGAAAGAGTGTGGGGAAAAATATGGAGCTGTACATGGTCTTTGTGGATTTTACGAAGGCTTTCGACACGGTGGATCGAGGCACTCTTTGGGAAGTCTTGCTGAAGCTTGGCTTTCCTGCACACTTCACCAGCCTTGTCAGAGCCCTTCATTCAAGCATGAAAGCCACAGTTAAGCTGAAGGGCGAGCTCTCCGATCTGTTCGACGTGCAGAATGGTGTCAGACAGGGCTGTGTCCTCGCTCTAACCCTCTTCTCACTCTACCTGTCAGTTGTGCTTTGGCATGCCTTTAGAAATTGTGATAAGGGTGTTTTTATACGATCTAGGCCAGGAGCAGACCTTTTCAATATCAATGCATACAAATCCACAAATAGAACAACAAAGATACTCGTACGGGAGCTCATGTTTGCTGATGACACCGCATTTGTATCGCATAGTCACAAGGATGCTCAGAACATAATAACTCGCTCCGCAGGATCAGCCAAGGCCTTCGGATTGAAGATTAACATCAAGAAAACCGAAATGATGTACCTACAATCCCTGGATCACCAGCAACAAGCCAGTCAATTAAGATTCAGAGGAGCTTTACAATTTCAGCAAATTCAAATACCTAGGGACCACGGTCATGAACAACAACAAAATGGACGAAGAGATTTTCTACAAGAATGGCTAACACCTCCATATCCTGTGGAAAACTCAAACAGAAGGTTTGGCAAAATAAAGACCTGACTTTCAGAACTAAATGCTTGGTGTACCACGCCATCGTCTTCTCGTCACTCTTATATGGTGCAGAGACTTGGCCAGTGTACAAACTGGTAGCCCGCAAGCTCAACACCTATATGATGAGACACCTCCGGCAGATTTTAAATGTCAAGTGGTATGACTTTGTCAGCAACAGGGAGATCCTATCACAAGCCAACCTCCCATGCATGTATGACCTGCTCATGATGAGCCGGGCACGTAAACAGAATGGAGAACTCCCGACTACCAAAATAGATACTGTTTTCACAACTGGTGGATGGGGTACGAGGCATAGGCAGACCTAAGCTCAGGTTTTGTGACACCGTCAAACGAAATCTAAAGGAGAGGTTCATCCCTACTGGAAGCTGGCAGACCCTCAGTCGCGACCGTGACAAGTGGAGAATGATGGCTCACAGGAAGTCGTCTTTGGACACGAAGGACAGCACATGATGATGATGAGGATGATGAAAGGTCCAAGGATCGACCCCTAAGGCACACCCATATTTATATCATGTTGTTTTGACGTACGTCCATCAAGGACAACTTGGATTCTTCTCTTATTTAAGAAGGATTTAATTATGCTAAGTATTCGTTCAGTAATACCATATGATCTGATTTTTATGAGAAGAACATCATACCATACCCTGTCAAAGGCCTTAGATATATCCGGTGCGAATGATGGCTTTATAGAGGTACAAGATACTCTTAGGTGTGAGTAATCTTCTAGCACGATAGAGGGAGCCCATCTTCTTTGCAGCAGATTTCTTATACGTAGAAATATCTAAAAAGATATGCACACCTTACTTTATATATAGAAAATGAGCTTGATTTGCTTTGGAAATAAACTTTAAATAAAACTCGCAAGATGAAATTCATCAATTTATCTTAAGGTTAAATATTGAAATAAATTTTTTTTTTTTCTGTTTCTGAATTTTTTGAGATGACAATTTATTATTTGGATTGTTCAGACTACTGTTCTCATACTGAGTGTTTTTCTCACAGCGTTTCGACCAATGTAACTTCCCATCTCCTTCAGGTGTATCTTATCAAACTCGGGAATCTTTCTGTCGAACTTGGGAATCCATACATAATTTTTAATGGAAGAATTATTTGATAAAATTGGTATCTCAAATGATAACATTACTTGGTAAAATTTAGCTATAAGTGACATTCTTCTAGAGGTTGAAGGTTCAATCCTCAGTGCGGGCAATACCCAGAATACAATTGTGAATTCTTTAGGACTTTTACCCGGTCATGGCTGACAGAACGAGGACATGCTACCCCGATGGATTAAATAAAGGCTTCATTCAAAATTCTATGCAATATCTCGAGTTTGAAAAGATACACCTGAAGAAGGTCGGAGGTTACATTATTTTATCGGCATAGCCGAGATTTCACAGGAAGTTGAGATGTACATAAAAAAAATCTGTCAAATCATACATTAAAAAAGCCATAAAGTCTTTTACGTAAATCTTTAATCTAACCTGTATCAAAGTCAGACTCAAATAGCATTTAATCTGACAAATATTTTTTTTTTTAATTACATTTTCACCCCAAACAAGGTACTTTGCCACTTTGATGTAGGGGGCTACTATTAGGGACACAGGCTACAGGGGTACTAGGTGGGGAGTTGGGCAGCAAGATGTCAGTTTACTTTATACTTGAACTTCTGCATGTCAGTACAGTTGGGGAAGCAGGAACCTGGCAGGGAGTTCCAAAGTCTAGTGGTTTTGGGAAAGAAACTACTGGAGTAGAAGGCTCTCTTACATCTAGAGATCTCTACTGTGAAGGGGGTGGGATTGTACTGCGTGTCGGGTTTGTCGGGGTATTTACGTAGAGGGGGTACAAGTGCTTGCAGCTTGTCGGAACATACACCGTTAAAGTACTTGTAGAACAGGCAGAGGGATGCTACATTGCGTCGATGGGACAGAGGCTGAAGCTTGGATGATAGTTCAGGACCTATTAGGTTGGCGACTCTCTTTTGAACCCTGTCTAGGAGTGAGAGACTAGTAGCAGATGCACCAGCCCAAATATGACAGCAATACTCCATACATGGGCGAATGGTGACCTTATAGAGGTACAGGATACTTTCAGGGGTCAGTAGCCTTCTAGCACGGTAGAGAGAACCTATCTTTCTCGCAGATGTAATTATTCCAACTCATGTTTCCTGTGAACGTTAGGCCAAGGAGTTTAAAAGATGTGCTTTCAGATAAAGAGTCTTTGGCCATTGCTATTGGTGGTAGAGAAGGTTTCTTGTAGCGAAATTTCATTTATTGTTGTTGTACTATTTTATTTGCAATATAATAATTTTGCTACAATTTATTTAAAAAATTAGTTGGATCTAGACAACTGCTAATATGGAGTATTTTTAAATAAATACCTTAAAATAAAAGTCAAGATCCAACTTAAATTGAAAAATATAATAAGAGTTGTCTACCTTATATTTTTTTATATTTTATTCAAAAAGTTACGATACTGGTACAGCTTTTAAACCAGACAAAACCAACATTTTGTTCAGCATCTTCCAGACGTTTATGTAAATATCTGAAAGGTGCTGAAATGCTCAGCCAATCAGAAAGCTTGTAAAGCAGACAACAAATTTATCTGCAAATTGAATAACTTTTAACATTCCTGGCAGGCAGAAATCTGCTAAATGAACCAGACAAAAAACAAAGATTTTTTTTTTTCAACCTTAACCCTAACCCTAAACTAACCTTTACCATAACCTAATAGATTTTTGTGAATTTCAAAAGCTGCGCAAATACCAAAAACATAAAATGCAAAAAGAAATCTGTAAAAACGATTGACACATTTGTAACAGAACTGCTAGCACTTGTAGCAGCAGCAGCATAACACATATGCAAATGACCAAGCCAGTGGGTGAAGTGACGTCACAGCAAAAGAAAGAGAAGGAAAAGAAAAGGAGAGAAGAAAAAAGACACATTTTACACAGAGGGGTCAGGCATGCCAGTGTAAGAAACTTTTAAAGCATGTGTTTTGTTAAGAACATGTCGGTGAAGAGGAACTGTAAAAAGAAAACAAGATGTTGTTTGGAAAGTACCAGTAATAAAAGCCTTTTGTTAAAACTGGGGAAAAAACCAAGTCAAATTTCCTTTTCTTTTGTTTGTTTCCTTACAGCTGTCTCTGCATGCAACGTGTGATCCGAGTGTTAAAATGTAATGGCACTGTTGAAGAACATTATGTTACACATTGATTTTATTAAAAAAAACATTTTATCAAAAAAAAAAAAATGAACTTTTCTATAAAATACTAGTGGGGGTGGGCGCCCGGCTTTGCCTGGTTGTAAAATATGCTTAAATATGATATTTTAATTAATGCAGATTTCGTATATATTATTATAGAGTCGTGATTTAAAAAAAAAAAAAAAAAAAGAAAAGTATTTAGGTGCCATCAGCTAGAATCGAAACCAAAAACAAAAATGTAGCATTCAAAGCTGGTGATGTTACCACTGTACCAACGTGACACGCATATGAACTGATTAAAAATAAACTAAGGTGAATGTACAAAATTTAAAACGATTTTTTCAATTTTGACCCATTTTTGACCTTTTAAAAACTATTTTAACTGGGACCCTTAAAGAACAGTTCATAAAAAAATCCAACCATTTGAGGCCCCTAGCGCCACTCTGCAACTTTTAGTTTTAAAAGAGGTAGAGTTTGAAAATATGGAGACAGAGAGAGATAGTGAGTTTTATAAATTAGACTAGAAGGGTGGGGCTTTGCCTGGGTGTAAAATGCAGTTAAATATGATATTGTAATTTGTCTAGATTTTCTATATGTTGGTATTTATTTGCTCCCCCACCGAGCAAATTAGGCACAAGGCCGATTTTTAACGTAAGGAGTGAAGGGAGGGGGAAGGGAAAAAGGGGACCAGCTCCCGAGAGGTGGGAAATGGGAGCTGGTTAAAGGTCAGGCATGTGGGGTTGTCCCCACATCTGGTCTCTGCTTGCAGTATCTGTCGGAACAGATACTACACTTTGATCTGGTCGCCTGTGCCGCGCAAGGCGTCGAGAATCGTGATTTCAAAAGTAAAAAAAAAAGTATTTGGGTGCCATCAACTAGAATCAAAACTGAAACCAAAACTGTAGCAACGTGACACGCATATGAAATGATTAAAAATTAAAAATAAACTAAGATAAATGTATAAAATGTATAACGATTTTTTTTTCTATTTTGACCCATTTTTGACCCCTTAAAAACTATTTTAACCGGCTAAAGACCCATAAAAGAACGGTCCATAAAAACAATCAAATCATTTGAGGCCCCTAGCAATGCTCTGCGACTTTTAGTTTCGGAGGAGATAGTTTGAAAATATTGAGACAGACTGACAGCCGTTTATAAATTAAATTAAAGAAAAAAAAAGAATCATTAATTTCCTTAATCAGAAAATAAATTTTCATAAAAAAACAGGTTCTCATCCAGAATTTTTCCTAAATTAAAAAAAAAAAGCACAAAGAAAAATCTGTATGATGTACACATTCATGACGAAAATATCATATTCCAAAAATCACATCAATTGATCAAGTAGTTTTATTTATAAATAAGAAAATCAAATGTAATGAATAAGAGAGGAGTAGCTGCTGCATGTTGCCATCTTGAAAATAATCTCCAGAAATAAGGAAGATAACTTGACAATAATTCAAACGTGTGAGTTTTTGTTGTAATGTCTACGAATTTGCATTAATCGCGAATGATTTTCTTTTATAAAAATACTTGATCAGTTCACATGATTTTTGGAATATGATGTTTTCGTTTCATCACAGATATGTACATACTACAGATTTTTGTTTCTTTTTTTGTTTTTAATATCGGGAAATTCTGGACAAGAACCAACAAACATCTTTTTTATTTTCGTGTTGAAAATTAGCCTTTTCAAGCCAGTTTGTTTAAATTCGGCTTTTTCTGGCTTTTTATGTATTTTGACATTGTTAAAAGTTGGTTTTGTCTGATTCAAAAGTCATAGAAGTATGAAAATTACTTACTCCAGTTCAGAAGATTGCTAACATGAAACATTTCAAGCAATCCCCATAAAAATAAAAATCAGCAAGGGAGATAACTCATATTTTTGATTGAAGAATATAATAGAAATTGTCTACCTAACAACTAAAATTTTATTTCTTTTTCTGTATAAGTGCAAAAAATATGTGCAAGCAAATAAAAATTAAAAACTAAAATGATTTCATGCATCCTGGGCAATGCCAGATGAGCTTGCTAGTTGTTTATGTATACTAATTTTTGATACTTTATTTTGTTTGTCAGTTTTGATCCAGCCTCGGTGTATTGTTTCCTCACAGTTTTTAATCCGTTCATCATGGGAGGTTTGTTATTATTCAAGGTAAGAAAGATATTCTTTTGATTCTTTATTTTTTACTTGGGAGTCACCACTTATCAAGGCCCAAAGGCTACTCGAGGATAAGGGTTAATGAATGTAAGATGGTAGTGTAGTAACCATTAATGGTGTAAATTGAGTAGAATTTGATTATTTATGGGGACGGCTCAACAAGAACTTGTTTACATTGGACTTGAAGGCCACCATGTTGTATTCAACTGGGAAGCATGAACAGCGGTTTTATGAATCATTAAATTTTGATCCAGATATGATCAGGGTGCCCAAGTGGTCTACTGGACATTGTTGGGGACGAGTGGGTCATCTAGTCACTTAGCAGTTTGATGGAAATTATAACTGCTCTTAGCAAAACACATTAAAGGCAAGTTGGTTTAACAGGCATGTATTAATGTAATGAAGTTCAGGTCTTTTAACTTGCCTTTTGTGGCTTGCCTTACATCTAAGCAACGATGAGAAACAAGCGAAGGATTTAATATTTTTTTTATATCTACATCTCATCTGGAACTGAATTATATTTGAGTGCAAACTCAATTGGGCAGAAAGTAGGAAAAGCATGCACGGAAGTGTTTTTTTGTTACTCAGTGTATTTCTATGTGAGTTTTGACATGCCTGTTTAAGCCAACCGAATCACAACTTATTACTACACAAGGGATTGCATATACATACGAAAAAATAGATCTCAGCCATTTAACTGCTATGCACACACACTTATCGTATATATATGTATATATATATATACTATTATATAAAACTCACTTTGTGCGTGTATATATGTGCGTAGCAGCTGCATGGTTGATGTAAACTTACATATTTCAATATATATATATATATGTGTGTGTGTGTGTGTGTGTGTGTGTGTGTGTGATGGGACGATTCCAATGCAATTACAGATTCCGATTCTTTATAAATCTCTTAATATTTAAATATAAAATTGTTGTTTTGTCCCGATTACTATAAAAACACATTTTAAATTTGCATATATTTTCTCAAACGTAAAAACACACTTGTGAGGGGTGATCTAGGGATTTTAGTCTTACTAGAAGTTTAAATCAATAAATATTTATTATTTTTTATTACTACAAGCAATGGAAGACGTTTCTTAAACCAAAATCAAATAAAAAAGATAATTTAAAGAATCGGTTTTGGCATCGGGAAATAGGCTAAAATTTTTCCGATTCTGATATCCCCAAAAAACTCTGATTTTTCCGATTAATCATCCCAGCACTAAATAATTATAATCTGTTTATTATACAAACATTATTGATTACATATGTGCGTACATGTTTCGGTGGAGTCCCTAAATAAAGAGACACACCTCGTCAAACCAAAGAAAGAAAGAAACTTAGCTTCCTTCTTTGGTCTGACAAGGTGGATCTCTTTAAATCAGGACTCCACCAAAACATGTATGCACATATTTAACCAATAATGTTTGTAGACTATATAACAGCTCTGTCCTCCACTGAGCACTCTTTAATAATCACCCCGGTTTCAGTGGATTTACATCGACGAAATCAATCTCTATCTATATAAGAGCCAAGTACGTCCAAAGATGGAGTACTGCTGCCACATCTGGGCGGGAGCTGCTAAAAACAGCCTATCCTGCCTTGACTGAGTACAAAATAGACTTCGTGGCTTGGTGGGGATGCCCTTTTCTCTTCCCTGCAACTCCTTTCCCACAGAAGAGACGTAGCGAGCCTGTCGTCGTTCTATCATTATTTCCATGGCAAGTGCTTGTCTGAGCTCCATTCTCTGGTCCCCCCTTGCCAATCTTTTTCAAAAAACACCAGACTAGCTGAAACCACCGTCAATAATTTTCCCCACTCCTTATCTGTGCCTAAATCAAAATGTAGATTCCATAAACAAAGCTTCTTTCTTAGAACTGCATGCCTGTGGAACGCTATTCCGCTTGCCTGTTTCCCTCCCGACTTCAACTTGGATGTCTTCAAGTCCAACACAAATTCCTGAATAACCGCCCCCCCCCAAGTAATGACACCTTACCAATTTCTCCAATACTATTGCTACACTATCCCTTTGATTACTGTACACACAATAACCCTTATCCCCGAGTGGCCCTTGGGCCTTGATAAGTGGTGAACTCCATGTAAAAAAAAAAAATTTATAAAACTATTGTTAATAACACAGCATTGTCTCTTCATTTGGATAAAATCTCTGTTATTCCAACTAGTTTGATGCTTTGCAAATGGTGAGAGGTGAGAAACAGGGAGTAGTTGGAGTAACAGGATGATACAAATAAATAAACAACTTAAATAAAGAAGAAAGTTAGACAAACAGAGCAAAAAAAAAAAAAAGAGGAACAAGTACAATGTACCAAATTGACCCAAAAGGTCAGATGTCATCTATTTTTCGATTTTTTTAACTTTAGAAAATTATGGACTGCGCTATTTTTAGATAGCATTTTCGAATCAAATTAAATTTGTACCATATCTTTTTCTTATTAAATTGTTAGATAAAGATATGTTAAGAATATCTTTCTAACTAATAATGCTATTATTTCAGTATGGTCCATAAATTGCACAAGTACAGGAAAATTGATAGGTTTAGTGTTCTAAAAATTCTGCTATTTTTTAAAAGTTTGAATATTTTGTTAAAATAATGAGAATCTAAAATGGCTTCTTCATTTTCTTGTTTATTGAATTATTTTTTTGTTCATTATTAATGATGTTCTATGTTTTTTTTTTTTTGGTTTTTTGACTAGGTGGGGCTTCCGTTTCTTTTGGTCACTTGTGCCTTCACGACCCTTCATCTAATTACAAAGGCACCAAAAAGAATTCTCTTTCTTATCGTGCTCATTATGTCAGACTTTATGGGAATGGTAAGCAGAATTTTTTTTGTTTACTTTTTCATTCCAAACAAGCCATACTGCCACTTGAACGTGCTATTGTCTAAATTTTGGACCAGTTTATGTAAAACACCAGAAGGTGCTGAACAAAAATTTCATAATTTTTTTTTTTAACTGGCCATTTTTTTTTTTTTTCGATAAAAAATATATTTCTGTTATTACACAGAAAATTCAATAAAAAAATTCATAAAATATTTATAGTCATGCAGAATAAGGACCCTGTTGTTAGAATTTTTGGGGGCAGTTTCCATAAAAAAAAAAAAAAAGTGCCAAACAAAAATTTTGTGAATTAAAAAAATTTAATTTTCATGCAAACGCTGACCAATTTTTTGTATTAAAAACAAATGTTCTTCCTGTTATTACAAAAATGATTCAATGAAAAATTAATTAAAAATGAAAACAATATTCTTTTTGTTATTACAAAGAAAATATAATGAATAATTTTATTTATGACAGCTTTCTGAATTACAAATTCAAAGATTATTAACCCCCTCCCCTTCCGTTGTAGGAAGTGTAAGTCGACATGTTTGTGCTCCTTCTGGGCCAGCTTATAGTGATGAAGTACAAAAACAGATGTGAATATCGCAAGATTAAGGATACGCCGACTGATTTCTGAGGCCCCTTTTTTTTCATTCCTTATCTTTGTATTTCTTTATTTCCATTTTTATTCAACCCCCCTTTCCCCCTCTGTATCCAATATCCCAGTTAGTCTCCCTTGTGAGATAACACTTTAAGATTATTATCTTTCAGTCTGTCAACACTTTTCAATTGTTTTTTAACAACTCCATTCGGAATTAACGTTGTTGTTGTTGTTGTTGCTCTTCTTCTTCTTCTTTCTTAATTTTTCTCCAAATTCTTCGTGTTCTCCTTTTTACCATCCGCTTTCATTTTCTTTTGCTAGTGTCCCTCCTCCTCTCCGTTCTTCTTCTTCCTCTTCAAATTATTTCTTTCTTTTATTCTCGTCCTCCTCATCTTCTTATTTTCTCTCTTTTTTAAGTTCTTCCTTTTTTCCTCTCTTTTCTTCTTTTGTTTCCCCCTTCTCCTCTTCCTCCCTATTCTTCTCCTTCAAATTATTTCTTTCTCTCCTTCTTTCTTTTATTCTTGTTCTCCCTCTCTGTCAACACTTTTCAGTTGTTCTGGTAGTGAATATAAATTCAAATCGTAATGAAATCAACTCCTTGATCTCTTAAAACTAATTGAAGTTAAAAAAAAAAAAAAGAAAAAGACAACTATTCTTTATATAGATTCCTCTGGGAAAGAGTGGGCATATAAGCAAATAAACTTGTTTAAAAATACCCCCCCCTCTCTCTTTTATTCCAAGAAAATCTGCACTAACTTAGAAAAAAATAGAAAATTATTCATTCTTTAACCTTAAGTTTTAGATATTAATCATCAGGGGCAATGCCAATCAAGAAAATGTCAACTTTGTGTTATGTAGTTTTAGCTGAACTTACACACTCACATTCATACAAACAACTGCCATTTATATAATAAAGGGGAGGGGCATGCAAAGAAAAAAAATTTTGGTTATTTTTTTTTGTTAATCCCAATTTTTTTTTTCTCCCGTTTCAGCAATTTTTTTTTCATGTCCGAGATTTTGGTAGTTGGTTGGAAATCGGGAGCAGCATCAGCCATTATGTGATCGTCATGTCCATGATCATCTTCCTGCTTCTCTTGGAGGTCGTTGGACATTGGCTTACATCCATCTGCTTCACAGGTTTTTGATCAACACTGAAGACGATGGAATTATAAAGAAACAGCCTTATCAAAAAGAATTTTCATCTTGTTATTTTTATAGAAAATTTTGTAATAAAAATTTCCAAAAAGACATTTCAAGTCAAAATTGCTAAAGAAGGTGATTGAACAAGATCATGTGATGTGAGAAAGAAATCAGTTAATTTTTTTATTTTATTGTTCACCTTTGTTCACCTTAAACAAGAGTATGACAATTGTTTTCCAAGGAAAGTGACTTGGTGTGTCTGTGTCATGGGATGTTTCTGGAACAACTGTTACATCCCGAGCATGGCAACTAGGGGCTTAAACACGATAGGCACACCCCCTTTAAATCAAGGGGTTGATATAACATCTGATTGATGGGTTTTGTGTAGAGTCTTGATGTCATTAATTCTCTCCTCAGAATTAATTATCTTGGCAAGGATCTTTGATGCTGAGATTGAATGTTCTATAAAATTAATGAACAACACATTTTCTTTATAAAAATAGATTTATTCTAATGCTGAAGAAGCATTTTTAGCTATAGGATTGACGCACGCTAACCTAATTGCCAATAGGATCCCAATTACAGCAAATCATTGCTTGTGGTGATGAAATGAGAGATAGAGAAATTTCCACGGATTGTTCTGAAGGTTTACCTAATGTAAGTCCCATCGATCTGATCTTTTCACCTCGACAGCATAAATAACCTGGCCCACTAATGTGCACTGACATTTCAAGAGGACAACAGCAAAGGCTAGATTTTACTTGTCTCTTGTCGATAACAAGGAAATAGGATAAAAAGCTTTTATACGTAGCAAGATAAAGTGTTTCACCCTAAAACAACCTGGCCTGCTGACATGGCACAGTTCCAGATCAACCTTGAACAAAGTGTAACACCTGTTAGCCTTTCTCTGATATTCTGGAGGATTACAGTACAGAGGGTAGATGGAGTTTTTCAGTTGTGGCGAAGGCAATACATCTCAGAAAGGAGTTTATGTTGAAAATCCAAAGTAGATAGAGGGAGTGTGTTGGTCCTATACAGCAATCTTCTAGTGATAGTGTCACAAGCAAAACATCCGCTTCTAATTTGTCATAAGCCAGCATGGAAGTAGTAAGGCTTAGAGAACCGTCATGAGAATGATCATGTCCGTGCATGATACACAATCTGGTCTAACCGGAGACAGCAAAACATAAGATATTTATTTGCATTATGTTGAAATTTCTGCATGTTGGTATTGTTGGGGGGGGGGGGAGCATGGAGGGAATTTAAAAAGCCAGCAGTCCTAAGGAAGAAGCTATTAGAGTGAAGGGTGGGATTTTGCTATTGGTTAGGGTACAAGTGCAACATGTTTATTCGAACACATTCTGTAAAAGTACTTGCAAAACAAATCTAGGGATGTAACATTGTGGTGATGTGCCAGGGGATGATTCTTAATAGACAGTGCAGCTTGTTTACTTTAAAATTATTTTTTTTTTGCTTTCCCATGAAAATTGGACAATCGTGCCATTGTTGTGTAAACATGCATTGTGGTGCATTCGAGTGGCAGATATTGAAAAACAGAACCCCTACATTAAATAGATGCTTAATGATTAAACAGAACCCCTAGGAAATAGATGCTTGACCAAGATAATGAAGATGGAGTGCAGACACAGAGAATTGAAAATATCCGATTACCCAAGAGATGTTTTCTTTACTTGAAGTGAAGTGAGTATCTCATTGAATGAGGAGTCATGCTGTGACCGGCCTTTGTGAGAAAAGCAATCATGAAGGTGTTCTGTAGATAAGTTCTTTAAAAGAGACATCTGGCCATTATCAACTGGGTGGTTGAATGGTGACCACTTACAAAAGCTAGAATCAGTCAGGGTTGAAATGATTTCAAGAAATCCAAAGGGGAGATGCAAAGAGCTGGCCTTCAGAAGGATTGGGAGGAATTGGTTTTTCTGAGAGATGTTGGGCTAATGTGCCTCTCCAGGCACCACATCCTTGTGGTTCTGGGCTGAAGGACTGTTAATGAGATTTATGTATTTTGGCTTGATCAGGTAAAACTCATTTTTGAAAGTCTGCTATTCAATTTAGGAAAAACAAGTGCCACTTAAAGCCCATTTGAGGTCACATCTAATTGCCTTCTCATTTTATTGGATAACGATAAAACAAAGACGGTTGGAAATTCATAACTTAAACTTGGTGGACAAGTTAGACATGGCCTGGAGTTTATTTGCATCAAATATGGTCCAATTGCAAAGTGGATTGTGAATTTTATTAATTGCTAGATGTACCCAGCATTGCCAGTCATCAATTACGCATAATTATATTTTAATTAAGGCAGAGTTCTTATTTATTATAAACAGAAATACTGTAGGTATTAAACATAACGTTAAATTCCCTAAAAAAATAAATAATGAAGAAACAGAATGAAATTGATACATGTGTGCATGCGAGTATTATGTTTCTTTTCTGAACAATTCAGTTTTTCTAAATAAAATAAAAAATACTCGAACTGAGATTGAAACTAAAACTTAAAGACTGAGTCAAGTACGATAACCATTAGGCCGGCTTGACATGATCTTTAAAGTGTTTTCAAACCAATTTATACTTATGTTAAGCTGTTATATTTCATGACTGCATATGCACAGTCATGAAATAGATGAAAACAGATAAAAATCTGATGACCCCCCCCCACATACCATTTAGCAGCCCCTTCTTCCGGGTGAAAACCAATTAAAGTTTTACACATGTCTGAATACCCTATATACCAAATTTGAAGTCTGTATATCAAAAATTCGTTTAGTATATAGGTTGAGAAGTGTCCTCACTTTCATAGATGGCATTCACCCTGTGCATCAACTGCGTTACGTGTCTGAATTTTTTAGATAAAGATTGATAGCAGTGTTATTTGCGTTTCGGTTGATGTAACCTCCAACCTTCTTCAGATGTATGGTGTCAATCTCAGGAACTGTACAGAATTTCGAACGGAACAGTTTATTTAATTCATGGTGATAGCGTGCTCTCGCTATTTCAGCCATGAGTAAAAGTCGTACGTAATTCGCAATTGTATTCTTAGTATCAACCACACTGAAGATTGAACCTTCAACCACCAGAAGAGTGTCCCTTACCTAGTACTTTAGTTGTTATGCTGAGTGCCCGTTTGAAATTCTGTGCAAATTCCCGTAGTTCAAAAGGATACACCTGAAGTTACATCGACTAAGACATGAAAACAAGACTCAAGATGCGAATCATCGTCTGAAAAATCCAAATTGTGTTCATCTGAAAATGTAAACTTTTGATTAAAAGAACAGGAGTTGAATCGAAAAAAAATGAAAGTTCAACCAAAAACTGAAATGATATCAGATTTATTTGCATTAAAATGAAATACAACGAATATATGCATGTGTAGGCGGCTTTTTTTTTTTTTTTTTTTTGAAACCATTTCTTTGCAGTCAGATTCATTTTTCTAAAAGACAGTTTTTGCGTCAAAGGTTGAAAAGAATTTAATGTCTGATGAAAATGGAATTTTTTCGCAAAACCAATCCTTCATTTTCAGATGAAGTTCTTAGCAACCAAAAAAAAAAAAAAAAAAAAAAAAAATTTTAAAAGGAAATTTTTGTAAGTCATTTCGTAAAAGACCGGAAATGCCGATTTGTATCTCGTCGTCCTCTAAAAGTCGGTTGGAATCTGAAAGAGAAAATCCAGAATAAAATAAAACATTGAACACGATTGAATAAAAAGAAATATTTGATTGGGATTTGACGTTTCTGAATTTTTTAGATGAAGATTGGTTATTTGGATTCATCGGATTACTGTTTTCATCTTGAGTGTCATTTTTCACAATGTTTCCGTCAATATAACCTCCGATCTTCTTCAGGTGTAACTTGTCGAACTTGGGAATTTGGACGGAATTTCGAGCGGAACCCTTTATTTACTTCACGGGGGTTAACATGCTCTTGTTCTGTCAGCCATGACTGGAGAAGTCCTAAGTAATTCGCAATTGTATTTTTCGGTCGGCCACATTGAGCACGCTACCCCCGTGAAGTAAATAAAGGGTTCCGCTCGAAATTTCGTCCAAATTCCCAAGTTCGACAAGATACACCTGAAAAAGGTCGGAGGTTACATTGACCAAACCGTTGTGAAAATCACACTCAAGTGGAGAACAGTAATCCGATGAATCCAAATAATACAAATAAATTGGGAACGCTCATGCACGTGGCTGATCAATCCTGAAATTTTAATTGGTAAAATATTTTTTTTTTTTATTGCATTTTCACACCAAACAAGGCATAGTGTCTCTTTAAAGTAGGAGTCTATTTGTAGGGGTATTATGTAGGGAGTTGAGCAGCAAGATGTCTGTTTACATTACACTTGAACTTCTGCATATCAGTACTGTCAGGGAAGCAGGAACCTGGAAGGGAGTTCCAAAGTCTAGCAGTTCTAGCAAAGGTGGCTTTTTTACATCTGAGGATTTCTACTGTGTAGGGGTGGAATTTTGCTGCTTGTCGGATTTGTTGGGGGGTATTTATGTTGAGGGGGTACATGGGCTTGTAATTCTGTTGGAGCACCTACGATTAAAATACTTGTAAAACAGGAAGAGGGATGCAACATTTCGTTGATAGGACAGTGATTAAGTTGGTGATTCTCTTCTGAACCCCGTCCAAGAGGCAGAGACTAGTAGCAAATGCATCAGCCCAAATGTGACAACAATACTCCATACATGGGTGAATGGAGGCCTTGTAGAGGTACTGGATACTTTCAGGCGTAACTTTTTTTTTTTTTTTTTTTACTACATGGAGGTCACCACTTATCAAGGTGCGAAGACCACTCAGGGATAAGGGTTATTGTGTTTACAGTAATCAATGAGATAGTATTGTAGTAATCATTAGTATTGGGGTTTTTGATAGAGTGTCTTACTTAAGGGGACGGTTTGTCAGGAGTTTGTTTATGTTGGACTTGAAGATGTCCAAGTTGTAGTCAGGTGGGAAACAGGCAAGCGGCAGAGAGTTCCACTGGCGTGCGGTTCTAAGAAAGAAGCTTTGCTCATGGAATCTACTTTCTAGCACGATAGGGAGAGAGCCCACCTTCTTTGCAGCAGCCTTAGCAATGCCCTCAATATATCTGTTCCAACTCATGTTCCCCGTGAAAGTTAAGCCAAGGAGTCTGACCGAAGTACTTTCAGGTAATGTATCATTAGCCATGACTATTAGTGGTTGAGAAGGTTTCTTATAGTCATTAAACAAAAGAGGCTTAGTCTTGACAGCATTGAATGTTTCTGACTTTGTAAATCATCTACTAAAATTATATGTATATAACAAAAGTCTATATTCCAAATTTCAAGATGTTGACCATCTTACCATTTATTCTTTTAAAAGATGGCGAATAAAAGGAGAAAAGGTAATTTATCTCCCAATTTTTTGGATTTTGTAATCAATTCCCATATGCATTTATTTTCTTTTAAAATTGATAAGTGGTTTTTCTTCTGATGAGTTAAGGGCAGAATAAATTCATTGATTGATGTAATAAATGATTTTGCGTTACAAAACAGGTGCTATCGAGAATTGTGCATGTCAACGTATTTAAAGGAATAAATGGTAAGATGGTCAACATCTTGAAATTTGGAATATAATCTTTTGTCATTTATTTGTTATATGCTCTGTAATTAAATTGAGCTTCATAAATTGAAGGATTGGTATAAATAAAAGGTGAAATATAATTGAAGAAACATTTCCATATATATATATATATATATATATATATATATATATATATATATATATATATATATTACTCTGCCTGTCCGTTTCACTTTTCTCCAAAACTACTGAGCAATTTGTCTGCAATTTTTGTGTGGGTGGAATATTCTTATAAAGTGCAGTGAACAAAGCATTATGGTATCCATTTGATGGATTACTTACTACAATACCAAATTTATTTTAGAAATTTGACAAAGCATTCATTCTAAATCAATGGGTTACAACTTTTGCCCATTTTTAACATTAAAAAATCTAGTATATATATATATATATATATATATCTTCGCGCATATTTTATTGAAGAGGATCTTCGTTCTTCTTTTTATGATTTTTCTTTTGGATTTTTCTTGTTTTCGTACAAGTAACATTTTGTTGTGGGATCCAAAGTTCTTATAAAGTCCCCTAGTTTACCGAACGTTTTCGGTCTCGATTGACCATCGTCAGGGTTGTTCTTCCTGTGCATCCTACTTATTGATTGATTTGTTCTCTGTCGTTTTACTGTTTTTATTACTAATTTACTATGTGTAGTTTCACCTAATTTGAATTTTTTTTTTCTTCTTTTTTTCCCTTCCTCTTCACCTTTATCGTGTTAGAAAAAAAGCCATTTGATGTAAGGAGCTAACAAGAATGAAAGATGATTATGGCAAAGATGGAAAATGTTGGCATTAGTCTTGTAAAGATCAAGGTTATAATTAGGAGGAAAACAGTCAGTCAGATGAGAGTTCCCCAAGCTCATTTGTAAGGAAATAATTCTTGACTTCCAATTCTCTATTCATTTTTACTTGATGAAATTCAAAATAATTCACTGTAACTTGACAAATGTTTCATGCAAAGCCAAACCAAGTTACGTTTAGGACTTAAAATACAACAATCATTGCAAAAGGATGATACAAAATACGAGAGAGTCATAAGCATCAGTCTATCAAGTCCAAAGTAGAAGAACAGAAACTTGGCTCTCATGAGTTTTGGCAAATCACAAACAAGGTTCTGAACGAATGTACATCCTCTATCCTGACCATTATCAACGGGCCTGATGTGATTTTTTCAGCAGCTGAGAAAGCCAAACTCCTTGCCAAGAACTTTGCAGCAAACTCGACCCTATACGATCGGTGCCACCTACCTTCCGAATTTCCTCAAAAGACCGAAAATAATCTTGAGCGACATCCATGTATCTGTTTCTGATATTGCCACACTCATCAAGAACCTTGACGCGAGCATGATTACAAAATCCGAAAATTCGGAGAGAAGTTAATCAATTTATTAATACGGGAATTTAAATTTTAGCGACTTTGCTTAAAAATTCAAACATGACGTAAGAAAAGAAATATTTACGGTGATTGTAACTTCTCTTCCAGTTTTCAGATTTTGTAATCATGCCTATATGCACTTATTTTCTCTTTTAATGAATTGATAGGTGCTTTTTCTTCTGAAGAGTTAAGGGCAGAATAAATACATTGATTGATATAATAATTAAATTAATGATTTTGCGCTACAAAACAGGTGCTGTCAAGAATTGTGCATGTCTTAAAGGAATTGTAAAATGGACATCTTGAAATTTGGAATATAGACTTTTGTGATTTAATTGTAAATTTTTTTTTTTAAACTTTGACCCCTATTATGACCCCTTAACATTTATTGTTTTGGGCTCAAGTCAAGTTATTAAGTTAGATCCATGTTCAAGGAGCCTATATCTAAAATTTCAAGTGTTTAGACCCAAAATTGGTGGAAGAGTTTGGTAGAGTTCTCAAAGGTCAAATCGTTAAACTTTGACCCCTTAACAGTCAAATTTCTGGCTGAAAACAGATTCCAAAGACTTTCCCAAATCTCAGTACCCTGTATATCAAATTTCGAGTCTGTAGACTAAAAATTGACAGAGTTATTGCGTAGGAAAATGTACACACACACACCTTCACTTTTATATATATACTAACAGGGAATACCCGGCGTTGCCCGGGTTTTTGGAGGTGTGTGTGCTTGGGCAGGGGTGGGGGGTGTTAATCAAAACAAGAATAAGCGAAGTAAATATTAAAAAAAAAACACAAACAAAACTAACATAAGGCAAACGAATGATGTTAAATGTAAAAATCGGAAAAACAAAAAAAGAAAACAGAAAAACGAACGTTAAAACTTCTTTAAAAAATCTGAATGAAAACCTAAGAATAAGCGAAATAAAAAAAACAGAAAAACGAACGTTAAAAAATCTGAAAAACACGTGAAAAATGGCTTAAATAACCTTACTTCAATATTAAAATTTTAAAAATTGAAAAAAAAGAAAAGAAAAAAAAAGACATCTCACACCACGATTCGAACCCAAAACCTTTAGATAATGAGGCCGCACTCTAAGCAACTGAGCTAAGACGACGTCCACGAAATTGTGTCGCTTTTTTAAATATTTAAAGTAAATCAGGTTATGATGTCATATGATGCATGCGTAGAAGCGAATTTGTCATGAGAGGAGGGTTTTTGCTGGCCCCCTCCTCTCCCCTGTAGAAAAGTGATGATTTCAGGGTGAAAAAAATTAACGTTTTTGGCCAATATTTCGATATTTGTTGTGCGCAGGTTGGAAGTTTAAAATGATACCGATCTGGCGAAAATCCGTAACCCATGTGGAAAGTTTTTGCGAGACATACAAACACACATACATACATACACACATTTTCACTTTTATATTTATAGATAATATATTAGTATACTTGAAATCTTTGAAGATGCTCAATTTGAAGACGAAAACGGTTTTGTTCACCTCATATCTGGTTCCTTTGCTTTCGCTGCAAACCAATGGCTACTGCTACCGCCAGTTACTCCGCCGGTTGCACTTGCTCCTCCAGCTCCTCCGCCTCCTCCAGCACCACCGCCAACTCCACCGCCTCCTCCACCCAGGGCTCCTGCAGCACCAGACAGTAGGCCTCCACCACCAGCACCACCTCCGCCTACACCACCACGGCCACCGCGCAACGAGAAGCGGCCATCTCGTCCGGCCCTTCGGTCAACCGTCGTCCTCTTGTCGATACTGAAAAAAAAAAAAAAAAAAAAAAAAAAAAAAAAAATTATTAATAGATGACCCGTAACCTGAAACAACAAAAAGATAGAACCAAAAAAAAAAGATTTATTATAAATTTTTATAAGTACAGTTTATTAATAGACGCCTCATCATCTGTTCAATCAGTATTTGTTGTATATATTTAGATTAGCAGGGCACCCGGTATTGCCCGGTTATAAAATACGCTTAAATATGATATTTAATTTATGCGGATTTTGTATATATTATTATAGAGTCAATTCTCTATCGATTATTGTAACCAATGTTTGTTTGTTTGTTCTTTTTCCCCAAAGGAATCACCACTTATCAAGGCCCGGAGGCCACTCGAAGATAAGGGTTATCGAGTGTACAGTAGTCAATGGGATAATTTCTTAGTAATCGTCAGTAGTAGAAATTTGGTAAATTGGATTATTTAATGGGACGGTTCATGAAGAATTTGTTTACATTGGACTTGAAGACAACCAAGTTGTAGTCAGCTGGAAAACAGGCAAATGGAAAAGAGTTCTACAGGCGTGCGGTTCTGAGAAAGAAGCTTTTTTCATGGAATCTACATTTCAGTTTAGGCACAGATAAAGAATTGGGAAAATTATTGACAGTGGTTTCAGCTAGACGGGTGTTTATCGTGAAAGATTGGCGAGGGGGGAACATAGATTGAAGCTCAGACGAGCACTTGCCATGGAAATAACGATAAAAAAAAAAACAGGCTCGCAACGTCTCTTCTGTGGAAAAGAGGTTGCAGGGAAGAGAAAAGCGCACCTCCCACTAAGCTACAAAGTCTATTTTGTACTCTGTCAAGGCAGGATAAGCTGCTTCTAGCAGCTCCTGCCCAGATATGGCAACAAGGGAGTTAAAAAAAAAAAATGACTTGGATGCCATCAGCTAGAGTCGAAACTGAAACCAAAACATATAGTGCTCCAGTCTTAGTCATTACCATTTAAACTATCAACAGCTTGATATGAAATAGCTAAAAAATAAATTAACGTTAACGTATAAATATATATATAAATACACATGCATACAAGGGAACTAAGTCAACATACATTTGTCAAGTTGCAATTTTGATAAAGAAATAGTCCATAAAAAATGCAATCATTTGACCCACCTTGTGCCGCTCTGCGACCTCGCATCTCTAAAAAGATGCAGTTTGAAAAAAAAAAAAAAAAAAAAAAAATGGAGAGACAGACAGACATACTGAGTTTTACAAGATTTAAGTTTACAATTACCCGAAGATTATAAGTGAAAAGGGGTAACGGCTAGACATCATTCTATCGTCATAAACAAGCATATAACACACCTTGGCTGAATTGTTTGCTGCATAAGTGTGAGAACCGGGTAGAAAAACAACATCGTTACAAGATAGAAAAATATGAAAATCTAAAATGAGAGCCGACCCGTGAAGGTTATGTTGTAATCATTCGAGTTAAAATTGGAGTAAGGGGTTTCCTTGCATATTTTCTATATCAACTTCGAGGCCAGTTTGGAATTAAAGGCTGCAAAAGAGTCAAAGGCAGTAAATGTCTCATAGAGATAACCGAACAATGTATAATGTGGGACTGAGCAGAAAGGAATATAATATGGTAATGTAACGTAGCATGGCCGTTACATTTTAACGATGTCTCTAGAGTTCAAGCCTCTCTCAGAACCCCACACTGTCTGGTACCGTCGCAAAGGAACAAACAAATAAAAATCAATTTGATTCAGCATTTTTTTTAAATGCAAATGAAATGCATTTATTTGTGGTTCTTCCAAAACAACGCATTTCATTATTTTTCCAAAGTCTCATTGTTCACACATATGCTTTTCTTAAAAGTCTCTGTCGTCACCACTCCAAACCGGTGATTTTCAAACGTTTATCTTGCTCGGCACGCATTTTGTTTCTCTGCCGATCATCTAGAGTGTTTATTCTCTATTTTTCCTGTGACGCAAGCTTGTGCACACTTGCTAATTTGCATACATGATTTTCGGCTGCTGCTGCTATTTTTACACACGCTCTGTTACAGTAATATATCAAGTGTTCACTGCATGGTTATCTTTATGAGAAAAAGAGGGTTTTTTTTATAAGAGAACATTTTAAGGCAACGAAGATGTGAGTCACTCAGCCGTTAAATGACATGGGAGATGTTAAGCCGTTAAATATTAATTTGACTGAAATGAGATCATGGGGCCTCATGTCAGTAAGGGAGGGGGGAGCGATATGCAGAAAAGCCATCAAGAGGAAGGTACCTGATGACCCAAAATTATCTAGTAGCCGAAATTAAATACTTTACAAGTGAAAACAGCTGATAAACACAATTATCTACAAGTCTACAAAGTTTTCTAAACAATATCTTCCTTTCAAATTCCCCCATATCCCCTTTTCATCTTAAGTATTTATGGCATTTTTATTTATACAAATTTCAGGGGGGAGTTTCTTTTACACAAGTAAAATAAATTTTCATCTTATTTTGATGTTATTATGATATATAAAATTTAAAATAAAATATGTACGTAAGCTAAATTACAAGGCAATATTATGTAAAATAAACAAATCCATTTACTACTATGGCAAAGAAGAAAAAACAAAAAATATATAAAATTCTGATAATGGCATATATTGTCGAAATATTAATTTTAAACAAATATTTGTTTATTTTGCATAATATTGCTTTGTAATTTGGCTTACAAACATATTTCATACTTATTTTATTTTACAATTTAAACAATGCTTATATCAAAATATAAAATTTAGTTTGTTTTAAAAACAATGACGTTTTATCATTAGTACTAGCAATGGAAAATTTGAGTTTAAAAGAAAAAAAATTTAAAGAATCATTTTTGGAATTGGAAATTAGGTTGAAAATTTTCTGATTCCAATATCCCCAAAAAGTTCTGAGTTTTTAGATTCCCAATTCTGATTAATTGTCCTACCATAGTGGAAGTTTTTTTTTGTTTTAAATCGTTTCAAACGTAATAGAAAATGAATGATTTGGATGAGAATTTAGCAATATTTACATTATTTTTCTTGTGAAATATTGCGATTTATTTTTTGGGGTGAATAGCACTAAATTCTCCCTCCTATCTCAACAAAAATAAAAATGTAGAAAGTGATTCTTGGAAGGATGAAATTATGAACTCAAAACACATGCGACATTATCCCACAAAAAAAAAAAAAGGAACATGGTAAACCTGAGAGGATGGGATCATGACGACAAACATATACTATACTGCACCTCCCCCACTAGAAAGTAATGCTTGGGATGATATGACACTACCCCACTTCCCTAAAAGGAATCAAGTAAACATATTAGGTTGGTGCAAAAACAATATCGTTTTCTCACATGTTACTTTTAATATTCATTGATATATATATATATATATATATATATATATATATATATATATATATATACCATATTATATATATATATATATATATATATATATATGTATATGTATATGTATATATAGCCATGTCGTATATTATTTTGAAGCGCGGTTTTCGCTCAATTGAATCATGTTATTCGTTACCATTCTCAGTCTCTTCAATCATTTTTTTCCAGGCTTTTCAACAGTATGGACAAAATTAAAATCCGCACGATTTTCTTGTTCCAGTTCAATATATCAATGATGCATTTGATCCAGGAACCACTAACAAATGTGTGGCACAACGGTAGTTCAAGAAATTTCGCAATGATGAGGAAAGCTTCGAAGATGAAGATAGTTACGGCCGGCCGACTGTGGTTGATAATGAACATTTGAAAGCCTTGATTGAAGCCAATCCTCGCAAAACCAAATGTTGCTGTTGAACTTAAGGTCGACCACACAACAGTCATTCGCCATTTAAAGCAAAAAGGGAAATCAAAACAATTGAATAAATGGGTGCCGCATGAATTGAACGATAATAAAGAAAATTGTCATTTTGAGGTGTCTTCTACGCTCCTTCTACGCAACAAAACGTCCCATTTCTCGAGCGGAGTGTGACGAGAAGTGGATCCTCTATGACAACCGCTGACGTTCAACAAAGTGGATGTTGGATGCCGGAGAAGCTCCACATCACTTCCTAAAGCCAAAATTGCACCAAAAAAAGGCTATGGTGAATGTTTGGTGGTCTGCAGCCAGTCTCATCCATCACAGTTTCTTGATTCCGGGTGAAACGATTAAGAAGCTCCAACGTATGTGCTCGAGATTGGTCGAAATGAAGAGACCAATTCTCCTCCTTGACATAGTTTGCCTGCATGTTGTTCAACTGATCCTGCAAATTGGGCTAAGAGACTGCCTCATCCGCCATATTCACTGGATCTCTCACCCATTATCACTTTTTCAAGCATCTCAACAACTTCCTGCACAAAAAATACTTCGAAAGCCGAGATGATGCTGAATCGGTCTTCAATGACTTCATCGCTTCCAGAACTCTGGATTTCTATACTAATGGAATAGATAAACTTGTTTCTCGTTGACAAAAATGTGTTGATTCTAACGGTTTTTATTTCGATTAATAAAGTTTATTCTGAAAGGAGTTATGATCTTTTGAAGTTAAACATCAAAAATCTTTATTATTACACCGACATAATAAAAAAAAATAAACAAATACTTCACAAAAAAAATAAACTACTTCACAAAAAAATAAACAAATACTTCACAAAAAAATAAACAAATACTTCACAAAAAAATAAATACTTCACAAAAAAATAAACAAATACTTCACAAATAAAAATACTTCACAAAAAAAATAGTTCAAAAAAAAAATACTTCACACAAAAAAAATACTTCACAAAAAATACTTCACAAAAAATACTTCACAAAAAAATACTTCACAAAAAAAATACTTCACACAAAAAAAAAATACTTCACACAAAAAAAAATACTTCACAAAAAAAACCAAACAAATAAAAAATACTTCACAAAAAAATACTTCACACAAAAAAATACTTCACACAAAAAAATACTTCACAAAAAAAATAAACAAAAAAATACTTCACAAAAAATACTTCACAAAAAATACTTCACAAAAAATACTTCACAAAAAATACTTCACACAAAAAATACTTCACAAAAAATACTTCACAAAAAAAATACTTTACACAAAAAAATACTTTACAAAAAAAAATAAACAAATAAAAAATACTTCACAAAAAAAATAAACAAATAAAAAATAAACAAATAAAAAAATAAACAAATAAAAAACACTAAAAGTTATTTTCTGTTGGAAATTGATTAGCTGAACCACATACCCTCCTCGAATGAACTGGCGTGGATTATTGAAATTCAGGCTTGTTCTGTTGCCATAAATATTAAGACCACCTCCACCTCCACTTCCACCACCCCCACCTCGTGTGTTCTGTGGGTAATATGACAGCACTGGCTTGTTAGTATTGTGACCTGAAAAAAAAAAAAAAAAAAAAAAAAAAAACAATAACAGATTTAGAAGACACTGTTGAACTCCATAAATGCCAGAAGGCATTCTACTCATAGTTTCTTCCTTCTAACAATTTTCTTGTCTTTTTTGGATTTGTTTTTCGTTTTTGTAGGTATTGTTATCAGTTTCCATCTTTTCTAATATTTGGAATCTATTTTGCGTGTTTATTGTTTGAGTTTCTTGTTTCCTGGAACGTTCTTTATTTATCGTTTTATTGCTATTTTTAAAAATTTTTTTTATTGTTTTGCAAGTTTCTGTGATATATTTTTAAGTGCTTCAGCTGTAGGCGGATCCTTATCTTTTTTGTTTTGGTTTATTATTTCTATTGTTTTATTTGAACCAAGGTATTTTTCTTCACGGCTATTTTGGAATTTTGGCCATTCTTCATGGTTTAATGAGATTAGTTTATTTATTAGCTCTTTAATTGTGTTGATGTGGTCTGTGTTTTTTGTTGTTTCAGCATATGTTCTATCTTTTAAATATGTTCCATCTTTTTTCCTAGCTCTTAAGAAAGTTACATCCGTTTTACAACCGTTATTTCTTTTGTTTTTCTTTTACATGGGAGTCACCTCTTATCAAGTCCCGGAAGCCACTCGGGGATAAGGGTTATTGCATATACAGTAATCAATGGGATAATATCGTAGTAATCGTTAGTAATGGAGATTCGATAAGGTGTCTTACTTAAGGGGGCGGTTGGTCAGGAATTTGCTTATGTTGGACTTGAAGACATCCAAGTTGTAGTCAGGTGGGAAACAGGCAAACGGAAGAGAGTTCCACAAGCGTGCACTTCTGAGAAAGAAGCTTTGTTCATGGAATCTACGTTTTGATTTAGGCACAGATAAAGAGTGGGGAAAATTATTGACAGTGGCTTCAGCTAGACGGGTGTTTTTTGCGAAAGATTGGCGAGGGTGGGGGGTACCAGAGATTGGAGCTCAGACGAGCACTTGCCATGGAAATAATGATAAAACAAAGACAGGCTTGCAATGTCTTTTTCTTTTGTTTACATTTTTACATATTTTGGAGTATGCAGGATGGTTTTCTCATGTTTTTATATTTTAATCCATTGGTACATTCTTCCTCCGAGTGGTCTGGCTTTCTATCCCCACACTTTCTACATGTTTTTTTTTTCCTCTGCAGGTTTCCTTGTGGTTTCCATACTTGTGGCAATTAAAACATCTTAGACGAGTTGATATATACCTCTCTACTTTTACGCTTAAATAACCAATTTTAACTTCTTTTGGCATCGTTGGGAAATCGAAAGCTAGTATATATGTATTTGTCACAATCAGCCTACCGAATCCTTTTATACGCCGTAATCATGTTGAACCACCCGTTCCCGTAAGATCACCGAAGTTAAGCAACGTTGAGCCTGGTAATTACTAAAATTGGTGACCAATTTGGGAAGTCCAGGTGCTGTATGCAGGAGGATGTCGAAACCTCCCTGCAAAAAGTTGCAAAAACCTAACGTCGTCATCTCCTCTAACAGGGGATATACATGCGACTGGGGACCACTTGTGAATTTCATACTCCCATGAAACTTTCGCCTTTGGAGGAAGCCAGTTAAACCCTGAATAGGGTTGGTGCTGACTGCACACGCACACCCTTTTATATTTATACGTATGTGGTTGATCACTACTTGTTTTTTCCGTTCTGTTTTTGTTTCTTCTTCCATTACTAGAGATAACTCGTAGCTTTGGATCACTCCTTTAGATATATTCAGTCTTTCATGTGGGAAGACTGCATTTGTATTCGTGGAATTTATCCATTTTGATCATCTTTCTGGTTGGTGACTTGTATTAAGATGTTTCCATTTTTTTTTTTTTTTTTGTTTTAGGAGTGCTTCTGTTGTTTAGTATTTTCTCTATTAGGAATCGTGATAACTCACCAATATTTTCTTTTCTAGTAATTCATTAATCAGGAATCTTGGAAAATTTCTCTTTTGTAGATGGTAAGGTAGATGACTATAAAAAAAGACTAATTATCTTATTTTTATCTGTATATCGGTAACGTTATTCCAGAAGTTAACTATAAGCCCCTCTCCCCCGAAAAAAAAAAACATATTTGTCATAAACTGTTCTCATAAGTCATAAAATTTTCTTTCAATCCTCTCATAATATTCTTCATCATTTAACTGACAATTCATTAACCCTTATTCTAGAGTTGTTTCTGAACTTCATAAGTGATCACTCATTTGTACGCAAAAAATAATCACCCTGAAAGAATGAAATAATAATAATAATAATAATAGTAGTAGTAGTAGTAGTAGTAGTAGTAGTAGTAAAAAAAAAAAAAATTAAAAAGAAAAAAAAAGGTGGGCATCATATTTTTTTTTTCCCCCCATGCACAGCCATGCTGCAGTAGCGGAAAATGGTGTTACAATTGTGAAATAACATTACTTACCAAATTGCCCAGCATTTCTACGACTATAATTTCCAGGTGGAGTGAAGAATCGACCACGGGTGAAACCTTGGTTCCGATCGAAGCCTCTTCCTCTTCCACGTCCCATTTCTTGGAAAATCAACGGAAACTGCAAAACAATATGAACATGGAAAGCTATTAGCAAAGAATTTCTTATGCAATATTACGCACACAACAACTAAAAAATAATTTGTCCATTTCAATTCAAGCATTATTTTTTATTTTCAAATATTTAAATGAATTCAACAATTTTGGCAGGCACCATCTGGTTTTAGTAGATTACTCCTACTTCCATCTCAAAATGACACCTTGTGACCCTTTGAGCGTCCAAGTCAGTATCTTGGTCATAGCGACTAGATGTGACTTCTTCATGCGGCAGTACCCTGTTTATTGTGCGGGTTGATCTTCAATTCGCGGTCAGGTGTTCGTCAGTGATTCTCGCGTCAGGGTTGATATGCTATCGCTTTGCTGGTCTGTCGTATGATAAAAAAAAATTCACAATTCTTTTCTCTCAGCAGAGTTTTTCACTGTCACCCAAGCACACCATTGATAAAAATAAAAGAATCATATCCACCCAACTTTCTCCAGTACTCTGGGAATCTCAGCCTCCCCAAGTCACAACCTCAAATCACATCCAAATCTTAACCTAGATTTTATATTTATTTGAACGAATTCTAGAAAGTTATAACATTTTTCAAACAACTTTATAAAATAATGCTTACAATAATGTTACTAAACTTCTATACAAAACAGAATTAAAATATTTTTTTATCTGTAAAATAACCAAAATAACTGAAATCATATTTACAGATAAAACATTTTGGGCATTTAGCAGAAAAGCCAACAAATAGAAAAAAAAAGGGGGGGGGGGTAAATAAAATTTAAATATATAACAAATAAATCTTACTAAAGGGAAGCGTCACTGTGACACTTATACAGTTAATTCCTATCTGTATTTTGTTTATTTTTGGACTTCTGAGCTATTATTGACACTCCAAAGACAACATGTTCTTGCCAGTTTAACTAACCAATTCCGTGTTTTTTAAACAGAATAAAAGATTTAAAATAATGTTAAAACACAAAAAACTTTTCCAGAAAGGTAGAAGAGTAACTTATGTTGCCTTTGGTAACATTTTTTTTGTTGTATATTTGAATGATTTTTTCTGTTCGTTGGCTGCTTTGCTAAATCCACATTTTATATCAATTCATAAAAACATTTTTTTTTTTTTACATACTTTTTATTTATTTATTTTTTTAAAATTCTTATGTTTTAATATGATTCCTCAAAGTTGTTGCTGGTTTAGCCATATTTTCGTATTTAAAAATAAAACTTCTTGATCAGTTAACATAATTTTTTGGAATATGATATTCTCTTTCCACCACAGATTTTTATAGTCATGTTTAAACAAATTTGAGATTTTCTGAATATCCTACCCCTCCTCGTGTTAGGAACGGCTTTCTAAAATCTAACAAATTTGAATTCTTGTGAATTATCTCCCTTATTTCTTCAGACTGTTTTTAAGATGGCGCCACAGGACAGTCAATCCTTGTTTAGGCATAAAATTTAATTTTCTTATTTTAAAATAAAACAATTTGATCAATTTACACAATTTTTGGAATATGATATTCACTCTCCACGGGTGCATGCATCAGACAGATTCCCCCCCCCCCCCATATGGGGTACTGGTGGAATTCTGGACAAGCACAAAATAAAAAACAGAAAAAAAAAAAAAACCCTCACCTTTTCTGGCCTCCGACTAATGCCAGTCGGCCCCATCAATTGCTGGCTTGTCTTCTGCAATTTGTTGAAGTCATCAACATGCATGGACGGCGGGCGACTTGTGTTAGGGGGTCGAGAACGGAATGGGTCAGATCGATTTGATGCCATGCCCCGCGATGCACCACGTCCTCCGCGTATTGAAGCCCCTGGGTGAGTGGGGGGGGAAAAAATAACAAAAATGTATGTTAGGTTTATGTAAATAATTTCATGTCAAATCTAAGAAGAAATCCCAAGCAATAAATCCCGAGAATGAATGTCTTTTTATGGACATCGCTTGAGACAAGGTATGAAGCCACTTAATGCAAGGAGCTACAAAAAACAAAAGATGATTATTGTAAAGACAGGAGACGTCTATTGATGTTAGTCTTAAAAAGATTAAGACTACAGGTAGGAGGAAAACAGTTAGTAAGAAGACACTTCCACAATTCCGCAGTTCTGGGAAACAAATTACTGCAATTTGTTGAAATCAACAACGTGCATGGATGGTATGAGACTTGTGTTCGGCACCCGAGAACAGTACAGATCCATTCGATCTTTAACGACACAAATCCATGCTAAAATATTTAGTTCTGGGATTGAGTTATGTTTAAGAATTCCGTTTTAAGTCTTTTTTTATGGAAATCGCTCTAGACAAGACATGAAGGCACTTGATATAAGGAGCAAAAAACAAAAAACAAACAAAAGACAAAAACAAAAAAAAGTACTTCAAGGTAAAAAAAAAAAAAATCCGATGAATGTTACGTGGATACATTTCAACCCAGAACAAGCCGCGCGTGCAGGGTCCTCCTCTTGTGCTGCATGTGAGATGACACCACAAAAAATATTGAAGAAATGATGAATGTGAGAAGTGTGAAGGGCCAACGTTGCCTTCACATTTTTGCCAAGTTTCAGAAAAATCTAATGGATGAATTTATGGGTTAAAAAGTGTAACTTTTGACATTCTGGGGCATTTGCGACCCCTTTTGAGCTCCTGGGAACGCCGAATCCCAGTGAAAATGGACAAACGATACAGTTTCATGCCTTAAAATGTGTATATTTGAATTCAGCACCATGGAAAACTACTATATAGACAAGTTCTTGAGTAATATGAAAAAAGAGCTACAAAAAGACATGTTTTTTTACCCATAAAAGTCCCAGAGGGATGCAAACCAGAATTTTGCCAGGGTCACCCATACTTAATTTATATTAAGAACAATGGCTTCCACATTTTGGCCAAGTTTCAGGAAAATCTAATGGATGGATTAAATGCTATGGGTCAAAAAGTGTCATGTTTGGCCATTTTGGGGCATTTTTTAGCACTTTTGAGCCCCTGGGGATGCCGAATCCCAGTGTAAATGGATAACGGTGCAGTTTTAGGCCTTAACACATGTATATTTGAGTTGACCACTGTGAAAAACCACTATATAGTCAGACATATCAAGTTCTTGTTGAGAAATATGAAAAAAGAGCCACAAAAAGGGCGTTTTTAGCACTGAAAGTCCCTGGGAGACACGAACCAGAATTTTGCCAGGGTCACCCATACTGAATTTATATTAAGAACAATGGGCTCCTCATTTTGGCCAAGTTTAAAAAAAAATCTAATGGATGGATTAAAAGTTATGGGGAAAAATGTGTCATTTTGGGGCATTTTTGACCTCTTTTGAGCCCCTGGGGGTGCAACAGGAATTTTTGTAAAAAAAAATTCTTTACTGTGCACATCTATTTAATGAAATACAATTTGTGGCAAAATTTCAGGAAAAACTAATGGACGGTTATCTGGCAATAGTCTGGACTAACGGATGCCACTGAAAACATAGATCCATATCCGATAAATCGGGGAGACCAAAACAGCAATTCTTTTCCCTTTATCAGAAACATCACTGAGGAATGTGAGGACTAAAGGATAAAATAGGAAGCGAGAGTTACAAGGTTGCTGAAAGTAAACCCAAAGACGGCTTTCTACTTTCTATACAATTAGCGGAATACTGGAATAAACTGAATAGATCATTTTATTTTAAGCTATTTTACCCATTAAAACATTATTTTACTCATTAAAAAATTATTTCACCCATTAAAACATTATTTTACCCATTAAAAAAAAAAACAAAGAAATCTTTCTACTGACTATATTTTCTTTGATATGTACAGCTTTAAACTGATATAATACAAATTTTCTGTAGATTTCAAGATTATAAATTATATAAATCAACAAATTTTTACAAAGCTCGAAAAAACATAAAACTTAATAACAATGTTCGATATCGTCTATTTTGAACTTTTTTTACCCCCAAAATATTTTTATTATTATAAATTAAAAAAAGAAATTTATCATAAATTAAAAAGAAAATTTATTATAAATAAAAAAAAATTATAAATTAGAAAAAAATATTATAATTATTATTATACATAAAAAATATTATAATTATTATTATTATAAATAAAAAAATATTATTATAATTATTATTATAAATAACAAATATTATTATAATTATTATTATAAATAACAAATATTATAATTATTATTATAAATAAAAAATATTATAATTATTATTATAAATAAAATATTATAATTATTATAAATAAAAAATATTATAATTATTATAAATAAAAAATATTATAATTATTATAAATAAAAAATATTATTATTATTATAAATAAAAATTATTATTATTATTATAAATAAAAATTATTATTATAAATAAAAAATATTATTATTATTATTATAAATAAAAATATTATTATTATAAATAAATATTATTATTATTATTATAAATAAAAAATATTATTATTATTATTATTATTATTATTATTATTATAAATGAAAAATATTATTATTATTATTATTATAAATAAAATATTATAATTATTATTATTATAAATAAAACTATTATTATCATAATTATTATTATTATGAATAAAACTATTATTATTATAATTATTATAAATAAAACTATTATTATTATAATTATTATTATTATAAATAAAACTATAATAATTATAATTATTATTATTATAAATAAAACTATTATTATAATTATTATAAATAAAAAAATATTATTTTTATTATTATAAATAAAAATATTATTATTATTTTTATAAATTAAAAAAAAATGATTCAGTTTTTTAAAATCTTTCTTGTCAATTTTCATTTGAAGATCTAATCAAGACAAGGTTCGGATCACAAATCACTGGCCACAACTTTCTCAACAAAAATGTTGAAGAGGAAGTTGAACAAAAAAAGATATTCACCAAATTTTTGCTTACTGCCTTTTCCGCGCGGAAAGTGAACCCCTTCAGAAGATTTTCGACGTCCAAGTCTAAAACAACAAAAAAGTATATAAACGTAAGCAACCAAAAAAAAAAAACAAAGAAAAGAAAAAGGAAAAATAGAAAAAGAAAAGTTTATTAAAAAGAAAGAACATTTTTTTAAAAAACTTTTTGGCTCGTTTGAAAAATTATGTTGATTCTATCTATCCATCCCCATGGTCTGGTTGGCCGGGGGGGAGGCGCCTCTGCAGAAATTCTCACTTGCTCTCTCCACTCCTGTCTGTCCTGTGCTATTGTAATGATGCTGCTGAGCCTCATGCCCATCCATTCCCTGATATTATCCTCCCATCTCTTCATTTGCCCGCCACGCCATCTTCCTCCTCTTACTGTCCCCAGCATTATTGTTTTAGCAAAAGCTGTTGATCTCATTGCATAGTAGCCATGCCACTGTTATTGCGCCATTTTCTACGGTGGTTAAGAGATTGATGGGCAAGATAACAAACAAACGGTATTGCATCAGCGTTTGAACGAATATCTTATGGAGAGATGACGGTGCTGAAATAGATAATGTCACACACTGATCTCGAATCACATTGCCACTCCAGTTCTTATTAGATCACTCAAGTTAAGCTGAGTTGAGCCTGGTAAGTACCAGATGGGTGACCATTTGGGAATATCATATGCTGTATGTAGGAGGACGTCAAAACCTCCATGCAAAAACTGCAAAACCCTAACAGCATCATCATCTCTAACAGGGATGTTCAAGCGACTGGTGGCCTCTGATGAATTTGATATTCTCATGAAACACCCTCCTTCAAAGAAAGCCTGTTCAACCCACCTAGGATAAGTGCCACTTTGGTACACATGATATGGTGCTGTTATGAGAGGACATTTGCCTTGCTTTTGGAATAATTTGGAATAATCAAGAAAATTCCATGCAGAAACCTATACAAGAACGCTGCACTAGTAGGCATTTCAGTTGTTAAGTTGCTGACTCATTGTTAAGAACTCTAGTAATGTTTCTAAGATGAAAATCCAGCTGAAAGAAACTCCTTAAAAGCCAACCATCATTTGAAAAAACTGGAATTTCGGTAAATACAAAGATTTCTGTATATTTTCTCATTGACCAAAAAACTATATCTTAATATTCTTATTGTTAGATTTACACATACGTAAAGCATTTGATTTGAAATTAGTAGTTGTTATCTTTCTTTTACCATCAACACTATAGATCTCATAATAGATTTCAAAGCTAATAACAGTACTACTAAGAATGTGTATTTCCTTGTAAACATTGTTTTGCTTCGGATTAAAATAAATATTTCTTTATTGCAACTCTGGGTTTTATTAGTTTTTCTTTTTTCTTTTCTTTTAATTTGTTGCACGTTCATATCCCTGGACAGACACGTAACAGTTCAAATCCGGTCATTTCTATAGCATCACTTTTGTTAATGGATATTTGCAATCATTATGTATGTAATGTTATGACCCTTTAGGCTGTGATCATAGCGTAGTATCTGTTAACTGTGGCAAGCGGGGTCAATGGTCAAAACATTATTATCATTGTATTCTTATTAATTGATTTGAGCGACGGATGGTCGCTGGATTAGTTACTATGATTAGAAGAATAAACAATTAAATTGGGGAAGAAATGATTGACGTGTGAATCGCAAAAGGAATGTGAAAATAGAAAATAGATGTAAACATTATTTTGGGGTTTTGAATAAAGAAATAATTAGATGTGGACATTAGGTTGGTCTGAGACATGTAATTAGGTGACGTAAGAGAACACGTGATGTAGTTAGTTTTGGAGAGATTCAGAGAGTTGAGGATTGACCATCAGAGCGGACAGACATCTAGACAGGGGTGGACAGACAGCTAGGGAGCAGGCTGTATGAACAGAAAATGTAGACTCTGTAGATCCTGTGAAAACCATTTGAGACAACTGTAATAAATTTATATTATAAAAATATAAAGAGTTGTTTTAATGGTTTCACAAATAAGAACAGATGTCTCAATTATATGGTGCTGATCGCTTCATGGTTCGTCACGGAGCAGCGGGAAGATACAGAAGAACTCTTCAAGACAAAAATATGAAGCATATATTATTCTTCTTACATATGAACTGTAAAAATATCCCGTGTGATAAGTCTGATACAACATGATTCAGTCAATATCATGTCCTCCTCGCTATACAACATACATATGATTTATACGCTTATTATCTGTCTGTTAAAAGAACAATATCTCACATCCACTAGATAACACATGACATGTTTTAATATATCATTTCCTCCAATATAAACCAATATACAACATGTAGTCCATCCTGCAAGTACCTCACTTTTGACAGAATCACAAAAACCAATACTAAAATAAAAAAAATAAAAAAAAAGAAGCCGTATGATGTTGAGTCATACGGATTTATTTTATCGTCATCATCAATAGAATCCTCATCAGCAGCAGATATGACTACGCTAAGGGGTTCATGACACGGACTGACAACCTGGGTATGCCAAGTTCAAATCCAGCTCATTTCAACAGAAACATTTTCACTTAAGGATGTTAGCAACCTTCATGTGGTCCCTCCCGTAGGTACCTGATGTCTTTCTAGGAAGAAATCTAACTAAAAAATATCTGGGAAATGAATGCATGGACACGTGTCTCTAATCTACACAAAAAAAAGAAATGAGGCCAATCATAAACTCTTGCTGAAAGGACAAAGACTGGCACACCTTAATCACAGTTTCTCCCATGACTTTGTATACGTCAGTTGTTATCTATATGTCGAATACAAATATTTCTACCATATGAGGCATCACTTGTAACTATTTCATAATCAAAACATCTTAGTCCCATAAAAATTGATCTCAGTTATCTGTGTTACAGCATACCAACCCCTTTTCAACCATGAGAAGTGAGATGTTTGTTCACATTACATTTAAATTGAATTCTAGAAAAAGATATAGGAGAAACAAATGATTTTCACTTATGTATGCTGGCAACCTTCAGGTGGTCCCTCATGCAAGTACCCAATGTGTTTCTGGAAACAATTCTAAGAAAGATGTCGGGGGTGGAGGGAAACACAAAACAATTATCATCCGTGGTCTCTCATGTAAGTATTTGATGTCTTTCTAGATCTTAGAAAGATATTGGGGAAATGAATGCCAAATAATAATCATCCAATTCACTTATGGATGTTGGCAACCTTCCTATAATATCCAATTCTAGAAGGAATCAAAGAAACCAATGCCAACAACAGAATTGAGCCGACCAACAAAAGCTGTACCACATTGATTCATGCATATTTGAAACTTGCATTCACTATGTTTTCCTGTTAAATTATCTGAGAAGTTTATGAACCAAAAAAAAAAAAAAATGGAGTAGAATAATTACAACATAAAACCAATTTTTTTTTTTTTTTCAATCAATAAAAATATGAAAAATAAAGCAATCCTTTGACTAACCGATCTCTCTTGGGTTTAGGTGGTCCGTCATATGATGTTGTAACGGTACCCTTTTTAAGTTCTTCTTCAAGGTTGAATTCCGGGCAGTATTTGGAGACCAAGTCTTGTAGGTCACAGCGCACAACATCCAATTCGATTTCATTGTCGTCAAAGTTTGCCACAGCCGACCAAAACGCTGTGCTGAGACGTTCATCATCGGATTCCGTCAAAATGAAGACGGTTCTTTGGTTGAACAAAGAACTCAGGGATTCACTTGTTGGTAAAATCGGTTCAACCAAGTCTGAAGATTTTAAAAAAGATTTTTTTAAATTAAAAAAAACAAAACTTATTGTTACCCAACAGTGAATAAAAAAAAAAAGATGTTTCTATAACAAATCGTTGCAGTGAAGTTGATAATTTGACAACTGATTGAATATAATACAAAGAAAAGAAACAAAAGTAAAGAAAAGAAGGCTAACTTAATGTTTGACCTAGTTTCAGTATTGTTCTTTGAACAACAATCAGTAAGAATGTAAAAAAAACAAATCGCGTTAAACTAATCTTATCCGTGGTGAATTCAATGAATTAATATTACAGCATTTTTATATAAATTATGTTGACATACTAGTTAAGCGACACTGGAGTGATCCACACTAAAATGGGGACAATTTTTGGAAGACCAAAAGTATGTGCGCTAATATAACATGCTAAAACCACACATGATTATAGAATAAAACAATCACTCTTTAAGCAGAGTTCTATTTCCATGATAAGCTTTCTGGAACATGCACATGGATGAGAGACCTTTTTTTTTATTTTTTTAACTATAACCAATGATGTAAAAATTTATGCACCTTGTGTAGTTTTTGACTTTTGACCAGGCACTCAATTCTGCCTTTCATATAATGTAATGGATGAAAATATAAATCTATGATCTCGGATTTTCAATGTCCCTTTTTAAAAACTTTTCAAGGTCTTCTCCAGACAAAATTCAAGTTTTATAAACAAATTTTGAGATATAAAGAAAGAATGATATATAAAAAAACAAAAAATAATATTTTAATTAATATTCAAAAGATATTTTGATCGTATTTTAATTAATATTTAAAAACTATTTTAATAGTATTTATTTTGATTTTATTTTTAATATTCCAACACAAAATTTTACTGAATATAAAGAATGATTTTCAAGCCTTTTTTAAGACATTTCCCATATTTCCAAGGCCTTTTAAAAGGTAATAGAAATAAGACTTTTTCAAGATAAAGCTCAAATTCAAGGTCTTCTATAATATAAATCTTACCTGTCTGTTTAAAATGTATGTATGTATGTCTGCCTAAAACTTTTGACAGAGGTGACTGATTTTCACAAGTTCAGTATCGTTTTGATGCTCGCCCCTTCGGACAACAAATATTGAAAAATTGGCTAAAAACATTAATTCCTGCACCCTCAACTGGGCACTTTTCTACAGGAAGGGGATCATTATTTTCGCTGATATTTTCAAAAGTCATCCCCTCTTTTCAATTGACTAGCCTTTAATTTAAACCTTTGCCACTTCCAGTTTGGCAGTGGATGCAACGGCAAAGACGTCACGTTTCTGTTTTTCACATTCTTTTCCTCCTTCGCGGTATGGGTTCGAGCCTGCCTGCTTGCTACATCTTTTCTTTTTTTTGCTCAACATACACCGCAAAACACCTGGGCAACGTCAGGCATCTAGGCTAGTTTCAAGATAAAGCTCAAAATTTACGCTCCTCTCAAGATAAAGCTCAAAATTTAAGGTCCTTTCAAAATAAAGCTCAAAATTTACGGTCCTCTCAAGATAAAGCTCAAAATTTCAAGATGATGTAAATAAAATGATGTCATATATTTTAAAATCTTTCTCAGTTAAGAAACATTTTATTTTCGTCATCATTATATTTAGTTTAATGATGGTTTTATATGCTGGCATGTGTTGGATGGCTTTTTTTTTTTTTTTAGAAATTGACTTTTAAACATATCTCTGATAAGATTTCTTTGGAAATAATTTCCTTAATTAAGGAAAGATGGTTCATAGGCTCAATGCCCCTCTTTATGCCAACCCAGTGAGGCAATGGGAACCAAAGTTTTCTCCCATCAAGACTAAAGAGCGTTTCATCTGCCATTTACCTACATTAGATTTGTAAAATTGTTCGCCTTCTGATATTATCGTGATGATAATATGGCTTGTCCCTTCCAAACCACAAGAAAGATTAGCTAAGAAATGAAAGATTAGCTAAGAAATGAATAATAAAAAAAAAACTGACTGATCCATTGAACCCTACAGACAAAGTGATGCCATAAACAATTAGTCGTTAACAGCTGGAGAGTTAAGATAGAAGAATTTGGGAAGATGAGAAAATTATTTTTATTTTTTTAATATAGAGTGGAATTCTAGACAAGCACTTCCCTTTAATGTAGCACATGCGTATTGGTTGTGCTATGGGAGAACTAAATAATATTATTTTTTTACATTTAATTTATTTATAACCGCCACGTTGCGAATCACATAAGAAAAATGTCAACTCCAAATGCAAACATTTTTAAAATGAAAATTCAAAGAATGATTTTGATTTACCTTTATTTTCAATGTTTTCGGTTTTATTGTCTTCAAGCACTTGGATAAGAGCCGAGGAACTTTCCAACAAGGAATCCAGAGTTTCATCATCTTTGGCACAGTCCTAGGAGCAAAAATATATATATATATATATATATATATATATATATATATAAAAAAATTTTTTTTTATTATTTACAATGAATAAAAAAGAAACAGCAAAACTAAATTCATGTTTAAACTTCAAAGAACATCATGGAGAAATATTTATTTTTAAAACTTTTTGCTTTAGATAATCAATCCCCTTCTCTTTCTCACACACACACACACACACACACACTAGTAAATTACCCGGCATTGCCTGGTTGTAAAATATGCTTAAATATATGCGTATTTCATATTTATTATAATAGAGCCAATACTCTATTTATTATTTTGTTGCACTCAATATGTAGCAGCGACTGCAATAGTTAAAAAAAAAAAAAATAAAATAACATGAATTGGGCGCCATTAGCTAGAATTTAAACCAAAACATGTAACTCTCCAGCATTATTCATTACCATCTAAGTCCATACGCATATAAAACCTTTAAAAGAAAAAAAAAAAAAAAAAGAATTGTTTAAAAGGTATAAATGTATATATGCGCATAGATTGGTTGGTTGGTTGTTTTTGTTTTACGGCATATCGACCCTTTTCAGGTTATTTAATGCTAAATCCAAAGATTTTGAAGAAAGATTTTTTAATACAATATATTTGTTGTTTTCAAGTCAGTTTCTATTTAACCCATAGTTGGGACCCTAACAGGTACTACCACTCCGGGTCAGAGTGGACCTTGGAGCAATGGCAATTAAAGGGTGGCTCCACACTCCCCAAAGCCCGCAAGCTGGGGCTTCACCATCAGATATTGTTTAAGGTCATATCCAGGACCCGCATGCATAGAAGTAACACATTTAGTCAACTTACACCTGCCAAATTCCAATTTTGAAAATAATTTTGACCCCCTTAGCAGCTATTTTTACCAGCTAAAAACCAAATTGAATTTGTTCCACAGGTCCAAAATTTCCTATATATCAAGTTTCAAGTCTGTAGATCAAAAACTGACAAAGTAGTTTGTTAGAGACTATTCACATATAGACAGACAAGGACTTGAAGGCTACCATATTGTAATCTACTGGGGAGCAGGTCAATGGAACAGTGTTCCACAGGCAGGTAGTTCTAGGAAAGAATCGTTATTCATGGAATCTGTGTTTAGATTTAGGTACAGATAAAGAGTGGGGGGAAATTGTTGATAGTGGTTGTAGCTAATCAAGTGTTTTTTTTTTGTGAAAGTTTGGTAAGGGTGGACCATAGATTGGAGCTCAGAGGAGCACTTGCCATGAAAATAATGATAGAGCAGAGACATGTTCGCAACGCCTCTTCTGTGGGAAAGAGGTTGCAGGGAAGAGAAAAAGGCATCACCTACTAGATTTCGAAGTCGGTTTTGAACTCTATCAAAGCAAAGAAAAATCAATGTTTTTTTTTTTAATATTTTTGAACTGGAGCTGTGTCTTGTTTGAAGAGAGAGTTGCATAGTTGAATAGAACAAAACCTCAGACCAGCACGAGTGGTATGATCACAGCCTGTGCAGTGAACATAAGCATGCATGTTCATAATTCAACTAATGTTGCCTAACCAGTTTACTATATTAATAAAGTAAAGTTGTTTTTCCCCTCTTCAGTCAGACATCACAGGACCATAAACACAGGTAACACCAAATGTCCATTTTCTGTAGGCTGTTTTTTGAACCCAGTCAACGACGGGTACTTTTGCTAGTATATATATATATATATATATATATATGGAAAATAAAACAAAATCACAAATGAATAATACTAAACATTAATCTCTACTATTATACAGGATGGTCAACTTAAAAGTAGCCCAATGTCTCTAATCTTTCTCTTAACGACCAACTGACACCACAAGACAAAATGCAATTCTTTTTCCAACAAGATGGCATTACATGCCACATGTCTCACAGAACATTGACACAAGTTCATGACACGTTTACAGAAGAGAGAACAATAAGCAAAGGGTTATGGCCATCAGATTCCCAGTCATCATGTGATTTTTATTTGGGAGGGAGGGGGGGGGGTTAAAACAAGAAGTTTATGAAAATTATCCTCACAATCTAGACCAACTAAAGGAGAACATTACCAACGTTATCAGGAGAATCACCAGAGAAGATCTACACGCAGAATCTGCAAATGTTGTTAAATGTGGCCATAAATGCATAGATGTCAACAGGGAGCACTTCCAGCATTTTTTTATAACATTACAAGTAATTTAAACAATAAAGAATGTTGTTCCTCTCTACTGCATTTTCTAGGCTACTTTTAAGTGGGCCACCCTGCATAAAAGGAATTTTGTATATATGCGTTTGTTCCCTATGGACTTCAAAACGGTTGGGCCTATTTTTATGAAATTCCACACAAATGTACTTTATGTATCTGGCAGTGTTCTTAGATAGGTTTTGTATCGGAATGTCTTTGCTAAGTATTGATAATCCATAATTGAAAAAATCGAATGAAAGAAGGAACATTTCACTTTATCTTATAATTCTCTACATTTATTCCTATCAAACTAATTCTCTCAAACAAGTCATACCTTAGGAAGTAGAAGTAGATTTTATTCAGTCAAAAAAAATAAATAAATAAATAATCCAACACTTCTACCATTCACCAGAAATTCAATTCATCAGATCCACTTCTAAAAAAAGACTGTCATTGCATTTCATTTACCGATTCTGTGATATTAACTTTCACCAATTAGGGCTTTCCAAGGTAAAATAATCACTGCTTCCTTTCTGTTTCAATTATTATTTTCCAGGCAATTCGATTGGCTGCTAAGAAACATTTTTCGGAATACCAGATTATATTTGTTGAATCCTACAAAATCCATTTGCGAAAAAGAAACTGCTTATATTCCATTCATAATATTCAATAGCTCAAGGCTGGTGCATAGAATTTCTTGAGGTGATTTAATTTTCTGGGCAACGCCAAGACACAGGTCGACTAGTTTACAATAAAAATTTGTCAAGCTCATTTTTTTTCTTTTTTTACACCTCATAAAATATTTATATGTCTGTTTCCTTGTCAATTAGTTTGAAACTTACCTCCAACACTTTCTCCAGATCGTAGAGTGGATGGTGTTCGTTTCCAAGCCCCCAACAGACAATGTTCCGCAGCTCATGTACAGCAAGCGTGTACGTACGACCGAAGCCCCCATCATCATCAGTGCCTTGAGTAAGGAGAAGTCGTAGGAATTCGATAGTAGAGGAGAGTACTTGCAGGCAGTCAGCATTGTCTTTGGAATAAGTGTTATTCAGATGAGCCAACAGTTTATAAAACGCTTGGTTGTGCTTCTCCAAACCACTGCAGAAGGAAAGAAACAAAACGTGAGAAAAACGTACAAAAATAGCAAGATTCATTTCAACAGCTAACACATTGAATCTTTGTAATAAGATTCATGACACACTAAAGTTAACACGAAATATTTCATCCCTCTGCCTGTTTTACAAGTATTTTAATGGTGGATGCTCCAGTAAACTAAAAGCCCTTGTACCCCCTTGACCTAAATACCCTTGTCAAACCCAACAAGCAGCAAAGTCCCACCCCTACACAGTAGAGATCCCTAGATGTAAGAAAGACTTCTACTCTAATAGTTTCTTCCCCAGAACTGCTAGACTCTGGAATTCTCTTCCGGGTTTCTGCTTCCCCAACTGTACTGACATGCAGAAGTTCAAGTGTAATGTGAACAGACATCTTGTTGCTCAACTCCCTCTATAGTATCCCTGCAACTTATGTCCCTGATAGTAGCCCCCTACATCAAAAGAGCACTGTGCCTTGTTTGAGGTGAAAATGTAATTTAAAAAAAAAAAAAAAAAAAAAAAAGAAGTGCTTTGTTTGAGATGTATACAAGTAAAAAAAGGGGGGGGGGTTAAAAAGTAGTAACGCTTCCAATAAACAAAAAAAAGGACTTACTTTTTGACATAGAAGAAACCAAAGTCGTGTTCACAGAGAAGACCCAATGTCCGTATGCAAGAAAGAACGTTTGAAAAACTGTTCTCAATGTTTCCGAGATGTTTTAAGATGCCTGTGATTATCAGGGTTAAATGCTCACCCACAGGAATTGAAACTGACAACTGAAAGACAAGCAAAATTGAAAAGTTAAAACTACAGGTTGAGTCGAAAGTAACTGATTTCTATTTGTTACTTGAAATCATCGAAACGAAACTAACCACTGAAAAAAAAAAAAAAGACAACTATTCTTCCTCTTCATTCTATTTCAATTGTAATTTTTTTGTAATTATTATTAGGGAATATTTTGTGTCTATTTTGAAAGTAGTGCCGAGACGATTAATCGGAATCAGGAATAAAAAAAAAAATCGGAATTTTTGGGGGTATTGGAATCGGTATCGGAAAAATTTAAGCCTGTTTTCCGATGCCAAAACCGATTCCTTAAATTATCTTTTTTATTTGATTTTGGATTAAGAAACATCTTCCACTGCTTGTAGTAATAATAAAATAATAAATATTTATTGATTTAAACTTCTAGTAAAACTAAAATCTCTAGATCATTCCCTCACAAATGTGTTTTTACGTTTCAGAAAATATATTTAAGATGTGTTTTTATGGTAATCGGGACAAAATAAAAATTTTATAGTTAAATATTTGAATATTTATAAAGAATCGGAATCGGTATTGGAATCAAGAAAAATATTGGAATCGTCCCATCACTATTTAAAAGTGAAAGAAATTCTTTTCTTTTTATTATCATCAGATATGATTAAGATTAAGCCTCTCCTTTCTTTGTTCATAAAATTGATAATTTCATACCTGATTATTCTTTCTTTTTTATTATTACTAGCATGCATTTCAGCCCGGCGTTGCCTGGGTGTTTGGATGTGTATGTTGAGCAAAAAAAAAAAAAAAAAAAAAAAAAAAAAAGTGGTAGTAGGAAGGCAGGCTCGAACCCGTACAGCAAAGGAGGAAAAGAACGGGGTAAAACCTTACGTTTATGCTGTTACTACCACCGCCAAACCGGAAGGGACATTTTTTTAAAATTAAGGCTAGACAATCTAAAGGAGAGGATAACTTTAAAAAATATCGGCGAAAAAAGTGATACTCCCCCCCGTAGAAAAGTGCCTAGTTGAAGGGAAAGATATTAATGTTTTTAGTCAATTTTTCGATATTTGTCGTATGAAAGGTCGAACTTTAAAATGATACTGATCTTGGTAAAATCCATCGCCTCTATTGAAAGTTTAAGGCAGACATGCAAAAAGACATACATAGATACATTTATATATTGGTAACTAAAAATTTTCGACCCAAACTGATGAAAAAGCTTGCCCTATCTCTGAATACCCTTTATGTAAAATTTCAAATATTTAGACCAGAAATTGTCTGAGTAATTTGGAAGAGACTGCAGAGGTCAATTTTTAAAAACTTTGACCCCTATTATGACCCCTTAAAATTTATTGTTTTGGGCTCAAATCAAGTTATTAAGTTAGATCCATGTCCAAGGAACCTATATCTAAAATTTCAAGTGCATAGACCCAAAAATTGTCGGAGGAGTTTGGTAGAGTTCTCAAAGGTCAAATCGTTGAACTTTGACCCCTTAATCGCCAAATTTCTGGCCAAAAACCGATCACATCGATTTTCCCAAATCTCAGTACCCTGTATATCAAATTTCGAGTCTGTAGACTAAAAATTGACAGAGTTATTGCATAGGGAAATGAACACAGACACGTTCACTTTTATATATATATATATATATATAGATTATCAGATATTAGGCTTTGTATGTATAGGATTCACTCCTAAACTAAATCTTATTTATTACACATGGGCTACATTGAAGATGTTAATTTCGATGAGGCAGCCATTTTTTGTCACAACTAGTGCTGTCAGTTTTTCTCAGCAACGACAAGTCAAAGTTGTTCTTTTGTAATTAAAACCATTGGGTTTACTTCTTCCTCTAGTTTCCTTTTCATTGCTTAATTAAAAGGTTTGATTGTTTTTATTTATAAATGGTGGAAAGAAATCACAAGCCTCTTATGCACAACAAGTATAGAATTGAATACAAAATGGAAAAAAAACACTTAAAGCAGTAAATTACAATCCCATTAAAAAAAAAAATAATAAAATAAAAAGGTACTTGTACAGTTTAATCATTAAAAAAAAAAAAAAAAAAAAAAAAGGTACTTGTATAGTTTAATCAAGACATTAAAAAATGAAAATATCGAAAAAAGTTATATTGTACGTATCCGTTTTGACATGAAGATCTCTGAAAAAAAAAAAATTTCACTTAATTTGATCGAGTAGTTTTTTTTTTTTACAGCAGAAAAACACGTTTTTATGAGAGCACGTTGAAGGCAGACATCTTGGATTTGTTTTAAATTTTTGTTTGAATTTTAGAAACGACATGGGAGATAACTCCATGTAAAACGCCGACACTCCCTCCCCATCTTTAATAACTAGCTTTTCTTCCTAAAAATCGAACCTTTTGCTCGGTATCACAACAAATTGTTTTTTTGCTATAAAACAAAAACTATTTGATGAAATTAAGTGAAATTTTTTTTCAGAGAACTTCATTCCATAAAAGATACATACAATTTAAACTTTTTTTTTCAATATTTTCATTTTTTAATGTCTTGACTAAACTGTACAAGTACCAAAAAAAGTTGTTGATTATTTTTTATTTATTTATTTTTTTTTTAAAGGCAGCAAACTTAAAATTGACAACTATTTTCTTTAATTGCAGATTTGGCAACTATCGGTTATTTTGAGTTCAGCCTGGTTTGCCAATTCATCATTAAGAGACTGACACCCGAGCAGAATTTGCAAATTGCAAATGATACGATCAATTTATTAAGAAAAACATTTGATGAATGAATAATTTCACAAACTTAACCTGTCAACTGGCCACCTCGTTCGTGCAATTTAATCCGATTAGATTATTTTCTTTAGGGGTATGTAACATCCCATGTCTATGCTGATAAAAACCAGACACAATAGACCACTTGAGAGACAATATTCGGCGTGTTATTGCTGAAATACAGCCTAATTTAATGTCTACAGTTTGTGAAAATTAGACCTCAGGATTATGCCATATCAATGTGAGTCGCATAGGCCACCTGTCTGAAATTGTATTGAAATTATAAATGTGAAACATTTATCTTTGGAATAAACTACATATTTTTCTTTGATTTATTTTATGTTAAATATCAGTGTTGCTAAGAAAAAAAAACATAACTATTTCAATTTTTTTTCCATTTAACTTAACATGACTTTGTATCTTTCCGCATTCTTATTTCATTTCTTAACAAATAAAAATATTAATTGCAACAACAAACCTGTTCCATGAATGACATTGACGATTCAGCTGGTGCCAAAGTGATTTCAGGGTCGCATAAATTCTGAAGAATTGTCTACAAAGAAATGAGAAAATGAAAAGTTTTACAAAATCAACAATAAAAAAAAAGAAAAATTCTACAAAATCAAAAAATGAAAAATTCAACAAAATCAAAAAAAAAAAAAAAAACTTAAAAAATGCTGGAATTAGAAAAAAAAAAGTTAAAACAAATTAACTTTTGATTCTATGAAGGAGACTCTTAAACAATAAAATAAAGCAACGTAAGAAAGGAGGAAGGAGAGATAGAGGTGGTGAGAGCACTTGAGAAAGAGAACAGGAGAGAGGTGGTCTATTATGATATCACAATGTAGCCTGAATTCCTTTGGCTTTGTTTAATATATAATAATATATAGGTCAAAGTAAAATTAGTATTTACAGATTGTGGATCAGAGAGGAATTTAAGGGTCAAAATTCTGCAATAAGAATTAAATACTAAACAGTTTCTTTTAATCAATCGAAAAGAAATATGAATTGAATGAGGACAAAGTAATTTGTTTTAACGACAGAAATAAAGACACAAACTGCACCTGAATAGAAGAAAGAAAATTTTGTTTCTGAAGATGAGATTTACCTTGAAAATTCAACGAACATAACACCACTGATATCATTCTGGTTTGACGCATTACATTGCTCAATAATTAATAAAAAAAAATTGAATTTTTTTTAATATTGTTGTTTATTCTTTTTACCTCGTCTTGTATCCAACAGTGTATTTCTACATAACAGAATTGTCATAGCCTTCAACAACTCCTTACACAATATGTACAATGTTTCAAGCAAACTACAGCATCATCTTCATTTTTTAAAATTTATATAACAAATACTGACCCAGAAGATAACGGGTGATCCAGTATAAATTACAAATTTTCCATTTTTTCTTTGCTTCATAATATTTTATCAATGTCTTTTTGCATTTCAAATATAACCCCCCCCCCCATTTTTCTTAATTTTTGAGATGAGGATTGATTATTCATATTATTTGGATTCTTTGGACTACTGTTCTCATCTTGAGTTTTATTTTAATGTTTCGGTTGATGTAACCTTTGACCTTTTTCAGGTGCATCTTATCAAAATTAGGAAGCTTGCAGATCCATGGCATAGTGGATAGGGTACTTGGTAAAATTCAGATGTAAAGCAACAGGCTTCTGAAGGTTGAAGGTTTAATCTTCAGCGCGGGTGACACTCAAAATCAATTGTTAATTACTTAGGGCTTCTATTCACATCATGGCTGATGGAACGAGAACATGCTACTCCCATAGATTAAAGAAAGAATTCCGTTCAAAATTCTGTGCAGATTCCCCAAGTTCTACAAGATACATCTAAAGAAAGTTCTACAAGTTACATCGACTGAAACATTGTGAGAATGACACTCAAGATGAGAACAGTAGTTCGAGAAATCCAAATAATATGTATCATCAATCGTCATCTCAAAAATTCAGAAACATAAAAAAGTTCTTATAAATAAAACTATGAATTTTTGGGTTTGTATTACTGTACACATAGATTCGAAAAAGTTGTCAAAAAACAAATATAGAACAAATAAATGTTATCAAAGGCAAGATAAGTTACTTTTCTACCTAACTGGATATGTTTTCAGTGTTTTTATTCAATGTAATATGTTTATTCAGCTCGAAAAACATGCAGTGTTTACCGATGTATTGGAAAATTCAAAATGGCAGCCGACTCTCTCTCGGAGAGGGTACGTTTGGGAAAAGGTATTATAAATAATAAACTAGACAAAATACTGTTAGAAATTCGCTCAATATATGTTACCGTGACATAAGTTGACATATATTCAGTTGTTTTCTAACAGTATTTTGTCTAGTTTATTATTTATAATACCTTTTCCCAAACGTACCCTCTCCGAGAGAGAGTCGGCTGCCATTTTGAATTTTCCAATACATCGGTAAACACTGCATGTTTTTCGAGCTGAATAAACATGTTACACTGAATAAAAACACAAAAAATATATCCAGTTAGGTAGAAAAGTAACTTATCTTGACTTTGATAACATTTATTTGTTCTATATTTGTTTTTTGACAACTTTTTCGAATCTATGTGTACAGTAATACAAACCCGAATTTTTAAATTGTTACCAGAAGTGACAGAAATAAAAGTTAAAAAATTTGGTGTACTGAAAAAAAGTGCTCTTTTGGTCATTGCTTATTTTGGGGTGCTTGAAATCCATATGCTCTTTCACATGTTAGCATATCACAGATATAATGTTCTTTTTTAGGTGCTTCTGTGTTAAAGGTGGATTATCTAAGGGGGATAACTTTCATTGACCAAGAAAAAAAAAAAAAAAAGAAAGAAATTTACATATTTTGATTAATAATTATGATTCACTAAATTAAAAAAACAAAACAAGTTTCTTATTTTAAAATAAAGGTTTCTGGTCTCATGCCAAAAGACATCCGTAAATTGCTGGGGCCCACGACCGAGATGTTTCACCATCTCATGAAGTTTCTTTGGCAGAAAAGAGAGAAATATTCCTTCGCATAATTCTTGCGATAAGAGATCTATATGCAATATATTATTTTTTATTAATTAACATAAGTCCATTTATTTTTTATTAATCAACTTGTTTCTTTTTTCGATTGATTATAAATGTTCAAGTATAGTATTCATGTATTAATATTTTTCATCTGTATTTATTTTTGTTATTATTCAAAAATCCTGTATTCGTTTTGTTAAAGTTTGTTAATTAATATGTTTCATTTTTGTAAACTGTTTCGGTAATTTCCGGTACTAACAGTTTAGCATCCCAAATTATTTCTTGCAAAATATGTTTTTATTTTGCTTTTTGGTTTTTAGTAAATAGGAGTTATCTCCCTTAGATAAAGCACCTCTAAAACAGAAACGCCCTTTCTTAGTTGTTGTTACAATGCTGTTTATCCTGGTTGGGTTGACTGGTTTCTTCCTTCACCCACACCACGTTTAGAAACATAGCGGCCTTGAGCAAGGTTGCAAGAGATGGTTAATCAAACCGTCAAAGATCAACCATTCATGAACCTGAGAGCTCAGCTAAGTTCTCCCTGATGGTTGCTGCCCATGCCTTCAGTTGCTTAGTGATATACTTGCACCATTCAGGAGGATTAGGTTGCAAATTAATTTCTTCTCTACACAACAAGCTGTATATCCAAACCATCAAAGACGGTCCTGCAACAAAATGAGCATACGAGGTCCCCCTCCACAAGTAAATAAATCTGTTCTAGCAAAAATTTACTTTCACCATGACTAATGTTTGTGCAAAATTTTTAAAAAATTCAAGGTATGGTTATTAAGAAAAGTGCAAACAAATGAACGGATGAACGATTTGGGGGCAACTTTACCTCTATAATGATTCCTAGGGAAGCAACCAGAGTTATCTCGAAAAATCTATTCTGCCAAAAATTTACTTTCACCATGACTAATGTTTGTGCAAAATTTTTCAAAAATCCAAGGCGTTGTTATTGAGAAAAGTGCAAACAAATGAACGGACAAACAAACGAACGAGAGTGAATTACTAAGTCCGACCCGTCCTTTATCAAGGGACTAATGAAATGGACATCCAAGATTTCAGGAAAATGAGAACAGTAATCAGGAAATGATTGCCACACTTCGGCAGTTCTACGAGTACATCAACGAGGTGACAGCTCATATCAATCCCGAGCATGTATCCTATGAAATTCACAACATATGAACGCCATTGGACAGGGAGAGACAAACGGTGTTCTCATGATCCTGGACGTTGTGCACATGATAGTGTGGACGTTGCATCTGAGTGATAACCAAGGGGTTGAATCTTTTGCTGATCCGGATCTGATCAGATTCTTCGAGCACCAATTGAAGGCCAAGATCAAATGGATAGAAAAAGATTACATTCCATGGTTTTTGAAAGAAGGTGGATCCAAATAGCCAAATATGAGTACATGTTCCCTGCTTGAGCATGGCACACACGGTTCTTTGTCCTGTCGAACCACAACCCTTCAGATAAGTTGTTGCCTCTTAGCTAGTCAAGTGATTGACCCTCCACTGCCAATTAAAAGCCTCCAAGATGCCCACTCCTGAATTTACATTTTTCTTTTCTCTCCTAACTTCCTCCAATTGTCGATAATTTCATATAACCAATTTTTTTTTCAACACTTACTTACATTTTTTGAAGGGGTGCAGCAAAATAACCAAGGTCGTGCCAGATAGAAACGGTTTGAGAACCACTGATCTCGCAGATTACAATGTTCATTTCCTTCATTGTCTATCAACTTTCTGTTTGCTATGTCACTGCCTTAATACATTAACTAATTTTTGTAATCTTATCTTTGGAGTAGAAACTTACATAACTTACCTTTCAGTCAATCTTGTTATACCAAATTCTATTCATAAAAAATATATATATATATAAACATAATAATAATATATACTTCTAATGAAAAGGATTCCACCAGACTTTGAATTATTATCGCTGGACCCACAAACAAATTTATACAAGCACTTGCCCGATTCGGATATCTACACAGCTATGCAGATTACCCAATATATAACTTGGACCTTATTACCAAACGGATGTAAAGAACGCATAACATGGATTTTATCAAGGAAACTGGATCTAAAAAAAAACTTTCATATCCTTTTTCTGCAAATCCTCCTGCTACAGGACTTCTGATAAATTTATTATTTTTACTTTGACTTTCCATGTCTCACTGACTTTAGCAAATAGGGTGTATACCTTTATAAGTATTTGCTAATATTTTCTCTCCTCTGATGAGATGGTAGACATCGAAACCTTATAGGTTAAGGAGATTAATTTTCTAAAGTATTCTTTGTCTTGCTTAGAATAATAAAAATTCTTTGATATGAAACTCAACCACTTCATTTCATTTCAATGAGAGTTTTTTGAAATTCACTGAATCACAATATATATATATATATATATCATCAATATTTTTCTTTTTGAAATGCCTTGATTCAAAATAATAGGAATAAAAACTCACCATAATTTGTTCATGTTCCTGAATACGTTGGGCCGGTTTCTCAGATGGAGTGTTGAGAAATTGAACAAGCAAAGTCAAGAGGTCGTGCGTTTTATCTTCTGCTTTTAAACTGAAACCATTAAAAAAATTAAAAAAAACAATAAAAAATAAAAATAAAAAAAAATAAAAACATATTTTAAAGACAATTAAAAAGAAAATATTACTTCTGACAGCAGCATCATATTTGTTTGTTTTTTTAATCCCTGTCGAGACGTGATCATATAAGACTCCATATTACTAATTCTTTTGTTCCAATTGATACTCTTACATCTTTGAAAGCTGGTACCTATATCGAAACGTAATCTTTTCCAATCAAAACATGCATGTCCTCTCACTGAAGTTTAATATGCCTTTCTCCGTAAGATGATTTATTTACAAAAAATCTAAATCTTATACTCTGACTCTAAATTCTTCCAACTTTGTATTTCTGAAGCAACCTTAATAATATCCTCTTCTGAAGATAATCTATATATATAAAAGCAAAAATGTGTGTATGTATGTTCGCTTTTTGTGTATGTCCAAGAAAGGCTTTTTTCTGAGAAGCAGTCAGTCAGCTCACAACTTCTTAAAACTTTTTATACCTATATATCTATAAAAGTGAAAGTGTCTGTCTGTCTGTGTATCTGTGTGTGTACATTTCCCTATGCAATAACTCTGTCAATTTTTAGTCTACAGACTCGAAATTTGATATACAGGGTACTGAGATTTGGGAAAATCAATGTGATCTGTTTTCGGCCAGAAATTTAGCTGTTAAGAGACCAAAGTTCTATCATATTGAGTGTAATGTATGTGGACAGTATGTGTGTTTAAATTCTCGGGGAGAATATAGGGAAAGTTGAAGGAGGCTTCTTTTATAACCATAGAAATGTAGAAATGTTGTAACTATGGGGATGTGTTTACATGACATATGTGGTTTATGCTAAGTTAGTAATTTATATATATATATATATATATATATCTTGTTGACTTTTTTTTTTTAATGATAAATACGGTTAAATAGCAGCTTCGCCTCGTTATTTAACCATATTAATCATTAAAAAAAAAAAAAAAAAAAAAAAAAATTGACAAGAAATCTAAATTTATAAATGATAAAAATAAACAGTAAAATCATCTAGGAGTTCATGGTGTAATGGTTTAATGTGCCAGACTGTGATACTAAACTAAATCAGTTTAAACTAAACTAAATTAATGTGCCAGACTGTGTGGTTAGGAGTTTGATTCCTAGAAACAGTCAAGTTACGCCGACAAGACATGAAATATGCATGTACGTAGATTACCGTTTTAAAAATAATAAAAATAGACATACATACACACACACACACACATTCACACATACACACACACACATACGCATGCACAAACATGAGATTTCAGTCATTAAAAACGATTAAAAGTTATAAACTGTTCGTTTAGAATTATTTATGCCAAATTGATGGTTAAGTTTGGTTAAATTTGCGCTCAGTTTGGCATTAATACTAATTCCTAATGGAATAGATACAAAAATACTTAGTCCACTGCACCTTATTATAAAAAAGGTTCATACAAAATTCTAACCAGATCGGAGAGAAAGTGGAAAAGACAGACAAACAGAATAAGAGAAATCTATATATATGAAAGCGAAAATGTGTGTATGTATGTATGTTTGTATGTATGTATGTGTGTTTGTATGTCCGCTAAAACTTTTCGACAGACAGAAAAAAAATTAACAAACTCTGTATCATATTGAAGCTCCATCCTTCGCCCGAAAAATTGGCCAAAAACGTTAATTTTCTCACCCTGAAATCAACAGTTTTCTACAGGGGGGGGAAGAGGGTCAACAAAAACCGTCCTCTCATGACAAGATCGGTTCTACACATGCGTCAGATGACGTCATGACCTGATTTAGTTTAAATAGTTGAAGAACTGACTAAATTTCATGTACGTCACGTAAGCTCAGTTGGTTAGCGCATTGGGCGCTTATCTAAACATTTTTGGTTCAAATCGGTGTGTGATATGTCTTTTTTTTTCTCGATTTTTTAAATTTAAATATTGAAGCGGGTTATTTAACCCATTTTTCACGTAACGTTCGTTTTTCTGTTTTCTTTTTTACTTTGCTTATTCTTAGGTTTTCATTAACACCCCCGACCAACCACACACACTCAAAAACACCCGGGTACCCACCGATTTTTTAAATTTTAATATCGAAACAGGCTTATTTAAGTCATTTTTCACATGTTTTTTTTTGGAGGGTTTTTAGTTTTAACGTTCGCGTTTCTGTTTTCTTTTTTGTTTTTGTTTTTTCGATTTTTATATTTAACATCGTTCGTTTGCCTTACGTTAGTTTTTTTGTGTTTTTTTTTTGATGTTTTGATTTTAACTCTTTAACTCGCAAAACAGCAATTCTCCTCCCTTTGTCAGAAATATCGCTTAAGAAATGCAAGAACTGAAGAACAAATAAGGAAAGTTAAAGTTATAAGACTACCAAAAGTGTATATGTATATATTAGTGATGGAACGATTCCAATACTTTTCCCGATTCCGATACAATTACCGATTCCGATTCTTTATAAATCTTTAATTATTTAACTATAAGATTGTTATTTCCCCCGATTTTCATAAAAAGCACATGTTAAATATGCACATATTTTCCTAAACGTCAAAATATATTTGTGGAGGATGATCTATAGATTTTAACTTGTATTTTAACTGGTATTTTTAAAATCAATAAATAATTATTTTTTATCATCATTACCAGTAATGGAAGATTTTGCTTTAAATAAAATGAAATAAAAAAAGACAGTTAAAAGAATCGTTTTGGCATCGGAAAATAGCACCAATTTTTCCGATTCCCCCAAATTTGTCGATTCTTCAGATTCCTGATTCTGATTAATCGTCCCAACACTAGTATATATATATATATATATATATATATATATATGCACACACACACTTTTGGTATATATATTTACAATAAGATTTAACATTTTTTTTTTTTTTTAGTGGAAGACGGAATTCTTTTAAAGTCATAAAAGCAAAACATACAAAAATCCTTACTAAATGTAGGTCATATATATAATCCCAGGGTTTTACTATATATATATATATATATATATATATATATATATATATATATATATATACTAGCTGTACCCTGCCACGCGTTGCTGTGGCTCAATTTGGTGTAATGGAAAATTCTAATAAAAAGAGAAAATGCATGTTTCTTATATTCTTAGTACAGCAATCCATTCCAAAAAGTAAAATAAAAAAGGCGAAAATGAAAAAAAATGGTACTCTTGCAGAATTGGATCCTGATCCTCAGGATTACTGTCAATCATGGCTTGGGCTTGACCAACAATCAGTGGATAAAGTTGAACGTAGCAAAAATGTTGAAACGCTAAATGTTTTTTTTTTTTTTTTGTTTTCTGTATACAAAAATGTGAGTTAGTAATTGATATTTGAGTGATGGGGGGGGGGGGGGTTTACTATACACAGATTCGAAAAAGTTGTCCAAAAACAAATAAATGAAAGCAAAGGTAAGGTAAGTTATGTTTCTACCTAACTGGATAATTGTTTAGTGTTTTTATGTAATGTAAAATGTTTAATCGGCTCGAAAAACAGAAATGGTTGCAGACTCTGTTGATACGTTAAGTTTGGGAAAGTAAGTTGAAAACTAAAAACTATAAAATACAGTATTAAAACCCCACCGAATATATGTTACCATGACATAGGCTGAAATAATCGGTGGGTTTGTGACAGTATTTTGTATAGTTTTATAGTTTTAACTCACTTTCTCAAACTTAACGTAATCAACAGTGTCCGCCACTATTTGTATGTTTCAAATACACCAATAAACACTGTTTTTCGAGCAAACTAAACGTTACATTAAATGAAAACGGTCTGTATTACTAAACACAGATACAAAAAAGTTGTCAAAAAATAAATATATAACAAATAAATTTTATCAAAGGCAAGAAAAGTAAATGTTCTACCTAACTGGATAACATTGTAGTGTTTTTATGTAATGTATAATGTTTAATCGGTTCAAAAAACATGCAGTGTTTATCGGTATATTTGAAAAATATAAATGGCGGCAGACTGTATCGAACACGTTAAGTTTGGGGAAATTTTGGGAAAATAAGTTTAAACTAAAAAACTATACAAAATACTTTTAGGAACTCACTCAATATATGTTACTGTGAGAGAGGGGCATTTTTCTGTGTGTTTTTTGGCTAAAAAGTTTTTTGTTTGATTTCTTTTGCATGGTAATAACCCCTGGACTCTGGGACTATTTCCCATTTCACAGCCGTAGCCTTCGTTTATGAGCCAATAAACATGGGAAAAAATCCCCCCCTCTCTCAGGTGGCTAGAAAGTGGGTGCTTATTTTAAGTTAAATTTATATGGAAAAGTGATCGCCTACTTTTCGAAAAAGTAATTTCTTCATATCATAAAAACTATTTTTTTGCGACGGAAACGGTTTGCAGATTCGTTTTTAGCACACCGAAATCTTAAAAAAATTCTTTTTGTTATATACGAACGTGAGACGCACGACCCTTTATGGAAAATTTTATCAAAAATCCGAGAGAAAATAGTTTTCAATAAAAACAGCAAATGAATTCGATAGAAAAAAATGGATGCTATTTTTAAAAAATTTTCTGTGTTTCTTGGCTAAAAAGTTTTTTGTTTGATTTCTTTTGCAATTTAAACAGGTAATTTTAAAGGATTTTCCAAGGGTAGAAAGAAAGCCCCCCCCCCAAAAAAAATCGTGGCCACAAAGTGGGTGATCATTTTACGTTAAATTATTATGGAAAAGTGATCCTCCACTTTTTTAAACTAACATTTCTTCATATCTTGGAAACTACTCGTTTGCCTTAATTATAAACGTTATTTTCGTTTTCAGCGGCCCCGAAAACCTATAAAAGTGGTAATTTTAAAGGAATTTTCGAGGGTGGAGTAATTCTCCATATTTACCTTCTTTTTTTTTTTCCAATAACATAAGAAATTAAGAATTAGACAAATTTATTTTAGGTAAATTTTAAAAATAAAAAAATTAAGATAAGCAAATGGTGCTAGTGCACTTACCGATCCGCGCATTTTTTAAATCGTATTTCCAAGTTTAATTAAAGTTTTATGCTATGTTTTTTTTTATTCAATTGTAAGGTTAAAATACTAAAATATATATATATATATATATATATATATATATATATATATATATATATATGTGTGTGTATATAATTTAAAAAATACGGAATTTGTTTTTTTTTTACCCATCTATTAATTAGATAGTTAAATGTTGTAATTCGAAAGTCGTCAACCACGTGAAAGGCTCATTTCTACCGGAAATGAAATATGGCGGACAGTCTCGCAGTTACGAAAAATATTTTTATTTTATTTAATATATTTTTATAATTTGCGATCTTAACGATCTTAATTTATTTTAATAACATGCAAACATTCCTGACTTTGCACATGAATTTTCTGAAAATTTCAATTAAATTGGTAATGTAGGAATATGGTTTTATGGACTTTGAACGAACCAAGAATTACATATATATATATATATATATATATATATATATATATATATATATATGATATAGATATATATATATATAGTAAAATATATACTATATATATATATATAATTATTTTTTTACTATAATTAAATACCTACACATATATTTTTTTACTATAATAATTAAATACCTACCTATATATATATTCACATGTAATCACCTTTTTTCTTCACCATATTCCCTCTTTTTTGTTATCAAGTAAGATCTTTGACTTACTTGTTGTTTCATCAAATACGTTTGCATGCAAAATCCGATCCCGCATTTTGCTAATTCCTACCCTCTGATGAGAAGGAAAGTATTTCTCTGAAACTCCGTGGATTAAGGGCTAGCCACTTATCTAGTGCTTCTTTTTCAGATTAAATATGTTTTTAACTCATTTCAAAGTGTTTTTTAACATGTTTTATTAACTGTTTGCTCGTATTATAAGCTCTAGCTCCTATTTGGTTTCATCAAGCTTTTACATCTGGCTGAGATAATTTTATAAATATTAATTCTTTAATATTTATAATATACTTTAATTTTACCATCTTGGATCATTTTGGTAAATTTAATTGTAATTTTTATTTTATATTATATATATATATATATATATATATATATATAGTAAAACCCTCAGATTTTTTTCAGGTTATGTGGAATACAATGTTTTTCGGTCCCTGCTTACAGTATTTGGTGTTATTTATAATCTTATTTATATACATGTGTATTATATACTGTACTGTATTTTGCTATCACTTTTTAATATGTACTGTATAAAATTTTGCTTAGGCCCTGCCAGACTGCGATTTCACCTTACCATCCCAATCCTGGAACAGATTAATGCTGTATTCCGGAGTTTCTACTGTATAAGGTAAATAAAACCTGTGGAAAAAAATACCTTGATCTGAGCTGACACAAGATTGCTGCTTTCATCGACGGCTGCGACACAAAATATCCAAGTAAGTTGAGAAGTTTGACCGTTTGGGGCGAACTTGCTTTCTCCTCTTCCTCCTCCTGTGCCTCTTTCTCTCCCTCTTTCTTCTCTTCAGTTTTTTCTTTAGTTCCAAATATTGAAACCAAGTTTTCTTCTAGCATTTCAAGCAAACACCTGTGAGAGGGGGATAACGAAAAAAGAAATCATTTTTCGATCGGAGATAATTATAATGGATCCATACGGGTTCATTTAAATACTGCAACGCAATAACAGATCCATGATCAAACAAATTAACAACGTGAAACCTAACCAAACCCCTAAATCTGAGGATTTATTAAAAGCATTATATTTGTTCAGTATGGCGGTTCATCCTGAGGACGAACTGATTATGTTGATATGGTCATGCGGAACATTCTTCTGTTGCAGAAGCATAGATGTTTGCGATTACAGAAAGGTTGGCTGACAAAAAACCTAGTATGTAATATTGTTTTTTTGCTTAAAACGACATATTTAAAAATTAAAAAAAAAAAATTGATCTGTCGACTTTAGATTAACAAGCACCAAAAATAGAAAGAAATACAAAGTATTAATGGAATTTAAATTTGAACAATTTTTTAAAAGATATCTGATTGACTTTCTTGCAAAACTGATAAATGACACGTGCTATTTTCATGATAAATCTGAATAAAGAACGAGTCTTACTTGGTTACCATACACGCAGATGGTGCAGTTAAGTCAGCAATTTGCCAGCAAACACGACGGAGAGCCTGTTGCAGAGGAACACAGCTGGAAACTAAAAAGCAAAAAAAAAAAAAAAAAAAAAAAAATCAACAAGTTATCGCAAATGAAAATAACAACAGCAACAATTGCCAAGACATCAAAAATCATTACAAAAATATACAAAATAAAATATTCTGCCTATTTTTTTGCTTCTGCAAGGGATATAAAATGGAATCAATAGTCGGCATCAATATTTTTGTAACAAGTAAATATATACAACTGTAAGAAATATCTCATTGAGAGCTCCATAGATGTTAGTAAGATGTAGATAGATAAATAGATAATTTGCATTTCATACTAGGGCAGGGGATAAATATCCAAGCAAACATAAGCATCAACAGCATCTGATTTGAAGTATTAATATTTAGATTATTTGTAATGTAAATTCTGCTTTTTCAACATTAATTTGATGGGGTTTTTTTTTCCAAGTTGTACATTTTTACTTTATGCAACGGATTTTTAAAAATAAATGACATCCTTTACTTTACGTTCTTGAATGCCCAATATTGACAGCACGTCATTTGTTATCAAACATTGCAAAAAAAAAAAAAAAACCTTACTCATATGAAATACTATTATTATGTCATAAGCAATGAAAATATTATGTGGTCATTTTTTACACTATGGGCTCAGAAATATAATAGTAACTAGCTGGCTGTCTGGTGTTGCCCGGTCGTACAATACGCTTAAACATGATATTTTAATTTATGCAGATTGCGTATGTATTATTATAGAATCAATCCTCTATTGAATATTATGTATTACGAGGAATAATTTGCCCGGTGGACTAATTCACAAAAAAAAAAAAAAAAAAGTTTTAAAATAAGAAAATAATAATGATAATGTCATTCATCAAATTCCGTCTGTGTTTGATATTTAGGCTTGACGATGAATGCTGATATTTAGGCTTGACGATGAATGCTCTGGAAAGTCACTTCTGATTAATGTTTAGTTTTAAAATATGAAAATGAAGAAATGATTTTGCAGTGATTTTAATTGGTACCTCTACTTTTATTGTAAATTGAACTCATTATTACGAAAAAAAATTAAAATAAAATGGTGAGCTTGAACAGGAAATCATTTGATCTGAAGTCGAATGCTCTAGCCTTGAGCTATACTTCCAGATGTCAGTAATTCTGTTTTTTTTTTGTTTTTTTAGGAAGAAATGATTTGTTGAGATTTTATTATCTCCCTTGCCGGTGTAACATAAAATATTCCCCTGTAAAAATTTTTTTTTATCTATAAAAAAGAAAGACTAGGATCAGATTTTTTTCTATTGTCGATATTTATCGGATGAATTTCTGTACAAAACATATCTAAGAACATTGCCAGACATATAAATTAGCTTTGTGTGAAATTTTCAAAAGATAGGCTCAACCGTTTCGGACCCTATAAGGAAGGAAGGAACTCACACACACTCAAAGTGACTTTTATATAATAGTAGAGATTTTGAAATCGGTTTTATTTTATCTGCTGATGTTTGCAGCTTTGGATGGCTTTCACTTGCTGGTGTCCACACAGCTGCCAATTTGACTCGGAAGAAGAGGTGGATCCATGTTGGTAATAGTCCAAGATATTGAACATCTTTAAAATTCAAAAGGTTTCGAGAGCATTACAAAACGTATCCCCCTCCTCATCCAACATTTTGAGCAGTTTGGATTATTGACCCCCCCCCCCCCCATCATTAAACTAAACTGATAAAACTACTTTTGGGTGACAACCTGATCTATGCATGGATTATGGCTTCCAGGCAGCAACATAAAAGTAAATTGAATTGTTATAGAAATACAAACGTATTTCCATCAAAAATCTTGTTAGGACAAACTAGAAACTCAGATCTTAATTAAATTATTCTAATCCTCTGTATTAATTCCTTTGCAAATGTGTACATCCATACATTTATACATAAGAAAAGAAAAGATGATAATTGTTAAAGCTCAATTCTACAGACTTTTCTACCAGTTCTTATATGTAATTCCAGAGCAATTATAAATTGTTTATAACTCAGTGTCCTGTTGTTCTTTGTAAACCAGATATGATAACAGAGGTGATATTGTAGTTTTAATAAGTCTTCTTACCGGCAAGGAGACGAATAACTTGGTGAATCTGAGGTGTGACAGGATGAAGGTGAGCGCTCCACAGCTTCCGACTTGTTATCACAAAAGTGATCTCCTCAAGAGGTAAGGGCTGGAAATAAAAAAAAAAAAAAAATGAATAAGAAAGATATAAAAAACAAAACAAAAAAAAAAACAGACTTTTCTATTTCTCTTCTTGAACTAAGAAAGGTTTCATAAGCTAAATCTACCAAACAATTAGATTTTGGAGGTGCTTGTACAGTATGGGTCACAGGTAAAAAAAAAAATCTCATTTCTAAATAAAAACTCTCTGACTTACTTATCTATCAGGCAAAGATAGATATCTATCCCAAAAAATTTCAAAATATTGAGTAGAATTTTGATTAAAAATAAGGTTCTTTCTAAAAAAAGAAAAAAAAAGAAAAAAAATCTTTATGATGTACCTACTAGTCACAGAACGAAGATGTCACATTCCAAAAATCACATAAATTTATCAAGTAGTTTTTTTTTATGAAGAAAATCAAATTTATGATTTTTAGCGATTAAAGAGTTTTAATTATTTTGAATACAAACAAAATCTCATTAGTCGTACCGAGTTGTGGCCCTTGAATTGTAACATATTCTAAAACAATATGGTGGCTCTCCACCATCTTCCTTATAAAATTTGATTTTCTTAGTTTTTTTTTTTTTTTTTTTTCACATGGAGGTCATCACTTATCAAGGCCTGGAGGCCACTCAGGGATAAGGGTTATTGTGTGTACAGTAATCAATGAGATAGTATTGTAGTAATCATTAGTATTGAGGGTTTTGATAGAGTGTCTTACTTAAGAGGGCGATTTGTAAGGAATTTGTTCATGTTGGACTTAAAGACACCCAAGTTGTAGTCAGGTAGGAAACAGGCAAACGGAAAAGAGTTCCACAGTCGTGCACTTCTGAGAAAAAAGCTCTGTTCATGGAATCTACGTTAAAAAAAACCCAAACTACTTGATCAATTAATATGGTTTTTGGAATATGACATCTTTGTTCCATGATGAGTATGTACATCATAAAAATTGGTTTGTATTTTATGTTTTTTTTTTTTTTTAATGAAATATAATTCTAAATAAGAACCAAAAAATAAAAATCAGTTTTTATCAGATTTTTGGCAGAATTTCCACACTGTTTACTCATTTTAACATTTTCTCCAACCTTGTAATAACAAACATCTTTTTTTTTGGGGGGGGGGGGAGTACTGAAAGGCTAAGCATATTAAAAATGGATGAAGTTGTGAATAAATCAGAGATCAAATAAAAATTCCTATGTAAAAAAAAAAAAAATTCAGCAATTGAAAGGAACGGATTTAGCATGATACTGTATCCAATATCATTTACTTTATCCTTTTCATCCTCCTGCTGGTGACATCCCCAACTGTGGTTACCCTTGGGTTGTGGGTGGTCAAGTGGTCACCTGCTTGCAAAACAATTGCTACTCTGATGAAGGCTACAGATGTCAGAGAGTCCCTTTCAATCAAATTACCACCCACCTCACATCAAGATCATGAGGACAATTGTCCGGCGTTGGTCATCAAAGTTGTACTATTGAGGAGCAAAAGTCACTTTTTAATGCAAAAAAAAAAAAATAAAAATAAAATAAAATAAAAAAAATAATTTGATGATTACTTTTTTTTCGCTTGTCTAGCTACAACCACTATCAACAATTTCATCCACTCTCTATCCGTGCCTAAATCTAAACACAAGTGCTATGAACAAAGCTTCTTTCCTTTTTTCCTAGAACTGCCTGCCTGTGGAACTATTTCACTCATCAAGTCCAATATAAACAAATTTTTGTTGGGCCATCTTTTTAAGACGTCAATTTCTAACGTTTACAGTCCGCAAATAAATAAATATTCAAATTACTCATCTTAACGGATCCCAATAAAAATAATATTATTTGTTTTTCTTTCAAAAACCAAAGTTTCATATCAACCATTTTTCGATCTCATTAACATTATCACATCAGAACCTGTCACCTTTCCAAATGTTTTCAAACTGATCGAAATCACGAACCTCTTTAGTTTGGATGGGTAACGGCAAGGGAAGCAGGTCATACAGAAGTAATAATCCACTGAGATAACGATACGGTGAGGTCAGCGTGTGTTTCAATAATTCTTTCATCATCAGCGTCCACAAACTTTGACTCAGTCCTGAAAAAGAGGAAAATAATCGCAAAATATTATTGAACTTCTAGAATCAGATATTACAATCGCCAGGTAAAATGGCTCTTTAAGTCATGGAGCACGTTCTGCTTGCATAGTTTCATTCCACGAACTGTTAAACTTTGGAATTCCCTCCCCGTTTCCTATTTTCTCGACTGTACTAAAATGCAGAAATTTAAATATGAGGTGAACAGACATCTTGCTGCTCAACTCCCTACTCAAGAGTGATCCTGGAAGGCATGGTACCTAATTCACAGTAGCTCTTCTCGGTGGCAATCTTACTTGTTTGTGGCGAATATGAATATTCTCTGCATCATGCTTGCCATGCACCGGATGACTGCTAAAATTCACAATCCTTTCTGCAATCCGACTACGTTCAGTACAAAAAATACTTCTAGAGCCTTTAACCTTAAAATCTTCTTTCATTGAACTGCTAAGCTTTGGAATTCCCTCCCTGTTTCCTGCTTCTCTGACTATATTAACATGCAGAAATTTAAATGTAACTCTTCCCACTTTTTTTTTTTTTACTTTATTGGTTATATATACCAATAAAGTAAAAAAAAAATTTAAAAAAAAAAAAAAAAAAACTGACCCGGATTAAATATTTAAAACAATGAAACTTTGTGTTTTTAATGATATAAATATTTGTTGTGAATCACAGACGGAAGTGATGTTTTTTATGTAAAAAAAAGAAATTTTAAAAATAAAAAAAAAAAAGACAAAATTGTAGGAAATTTGCAACTGAGATATAAGGGACAACTGTAGATCAGGGGCAAAAATTATAAGGGCCATTTTAAGTAAGGAGTCATTCAGCAAAATGTTCGTTCACATTTAAATTTCTGCATGTTGGTACAGTTACAGGGTTCATAGAGATTTTCAATGTCCATTTTCAAGCCTTTTTCAAGGAATTCACTGGAAAAAATTCAAGTTTTAAAAACAAAATTGAATATATAAAGAATGATATAATAAACAAAAAACTAATATTTTAATTAATTTAAAAAAATATTTTTTGAATTTTGAATTTCACTTAGACTACATCTGTCAAGTATACGGCCAAGATCACAGTGTAGTATCTGTACTGATGCTATACTTCACCTTTTCTGTCCTCGGTCAGTGGAGGGGAAATCCTTCTAGACAGACAATTTTTATTTTTGTTCCTATGCAGAGCATGCCTTTTGGGGGAGCTGGATTTTCCCCACATTAAAAACGACTCTGGTGTCTAACTCTGCCCTCGTGGGGAGGCAAGTAAATAGGAACATCAGGTAAGTTTCGTGATAAAGGGCGTAACTCTCATATCAATTGTAAAAATAGAATGCCAGAAAAAATGTTATCAAAGTGAAATAAATATTTACAGATAACATTATTTACGTTAAAATGTTTTAACAGAAAGGAATATTAGAACAAAAACAGTAATTAAAAATAGATTTGACCTCTAGCGTCTGACGTAGAGGTCACTTAAGATGATGTGGATCTTAAGAAACAGCTTGAAAGGACACATACGTTTTAGTCAAGAGTTGGGAGTCAGAGAGAGCAGACCGAATCGGTAGCCAGAGAGAAAGATGGTCCACGGACAGTAATGACTCCAAGTAGGGGAAGATGTCAAATGTAAAAGTCTAGGATCAGCATTGCACCTTTCCAATGGGGGAAACATTTGTAAATAAAGCTGCTGTAAATATCACCAAGACTTCGAGTTGTACTGATCTTAATTTGCAGCTTTTCTGAGGATCCGTCAAATCAAGACCAAATATGAACCATGATATGTTTCACCATTTGCCAATGTAAAATCCTGAATAATTGTTACTCACTCTTTATATTGTAACTAGTGGGGGTACCTGGCATTGCCCAGATGTGTGTAGGTAATGTAGTAAGGACCCCACCCCCACCGCCAGCAAGTAAAAAAAAAAATGGTAGTAGTAGGGGTGGGGGAATCAAAACAACCATAGGCAGCCCGGACGGAGAAAAGTGTTAGAAAAATAAAAAAAAGTGATAGTAGGCAAGCAGGCTTGAACCTGTAACGCGAAGGAGGAAAAAAAAAAAAAATAACGTCTTAGCTGATGTTTCCATTGCACAATTGAAAGTCGAGTGTTGTAATTAAGCACAGTCAATTAAACGGAGATGATGCCTTGCGAAAATGTTGACGAAAAAAAATAAAAAAAACGATCCCTCCTTGTACAAAACTGCCCAGTTGAGGGTGGAGGAATGAATGCTTTTGGCCAATTTTTTTATATTTGTTGTCTGAAGGATCGAGCTTAAAAACAATACCGATCTCGCGAGGATCCGTAACATGTGCCAAAAGTTTTTACGAGACATACAAACACACACATTTTGCCTTTTATATATTATACTAGCGGGGATACCCGGCATTGCCCGGGTGTTTCGAGGTGGGTGTGCTCTTAAATAAAAAAGAAACATGGGCAAGGGGGGGGGGTGTAAAAAAGTTTTGGTAGGTAGGTAGGATCGAACCCGAAGCCCTGAGGTAAAGTTGGAAAATAAAGTGTGAAAAAACGTGACACGTTAATTGCTCAGCCAGCAAGAAAGAGTAACTGAAAGACGTTTGAATTTATTTAAGTAGAAAGAGAATGGACAGGTGCCCGCACTTAATGACTTAATGAGGTCAAGTGGAAGTCGTGGAGTTAACATTTTCTGTGAGCGTTACGACAACGTAAGCAATAGTTATTCAGCAGTTAACATTTTCTGTGGGACAGTCTTTAATGAGGTCAATAACCCGGTTTGTTTGTTTTTACCCAATTTTGGGGAAAACCAGCTCCCCTGTTTATTAGTGTTGTCCAAATGAAAGCAACAGTCTGATATGACAGTGAAAAGCTGACATTGACCAAACATTTACATTGCTTTCTGGAGACCACTGGCCATGGGCCAGGGAGCTGCATATTCGAATCAAGTTTCGCTTTTTTATATACTGAACAGCAAAAGCAACACGCTTCGATCCAAAAATCTGGTATATTTAGCGTTTCAAAGTCGGGCAAATTAAATAGACAGGCGACCACCGTTGTTAACTCGTAGATATTATGATTTAGATGTCATATAAAAAGTTTTCAGAATAAGCGCCCCCCCCCGCCCCCAAGACATCCCCCCCCCGGAAAAAAGCCTTTTGCAGACATATACAAAAAGCGAACATACATACACACACACACATTTTGCCTTTTATATATATAGAAGGTATTTACATATATTCTTGCCCCATCATGAACTGTATTTAAATGTATATACATAGACTACGAACTCTAAACAATCACAACGTTAGACGGTCAGAGACGAACACACGTATATACATACGTCATATAGGTGACTATGACACATATATACAAGCGTATATACACTCTCATACAATCTAACCACCAGAAGACAGTGATTAATATATAACCTCCCACCCCAACACCCGGACAATATTATATATTCGTTCTGGTGTTGTGACAATATCTATTATTATTATTATTATTATATAGAAGCATTAATATATTTCTAAATTTCAATATAAATTTCAAACAAAATAAATATCTGTTTATTTTGTAATAATGCGTTGTTTTGGCTTCAAACGGATCTAATACATATTTTATTTTATTCAAACTCAACCAGCGCTTCTATCAAGGAACACAAACCCTAACGTGAATTCCACGTGACCAACGCCCCGTTCCAACATTTGAAAAGACTACTGTAAAAACAACAAACGGACTTCTACTGACTCTATGCTCCAACAACAACATGATAAAAAAAATGAAAGAAAGAAAGACATACTGATGATGAAGTGTATCTTCGAAATATATTTATGAATTTCAATATAAATTTCAAACAAAATAAAATATATGTTTATTTTGTAATAATGCCGTTGTTTTGCCTTCAAACGTATCTAATACATATTTATTTTATTAGAAGTATTAATATTATTCTCATATAGAAGTAGAGATATTTGCTATCGTTTTCTCCTATACACATTTCTCTCTCTCTCTCTTATCCACAAACACTTTTACCTTCTTCATTTTCCATCAGAACTGGTTGTGTATAAGTAAGGAGGGTGTCGATAACTGATCTTTGGATCTGAAATTAAAAAACAAAAAAAGAATCAGGAAAAAAATAGTTAAAGTTTTGTAGAATCATTATTAGTGAATTTGTCATTTTTATATTTTTAAAAATATCTAATATTTAAAATTTATATACTCTATGCAAGTGTACAAAACTTTAAAAATAAAAAGGTGTTAAATACAAATGTTTAATCATAATACAATGAAAATGACGTAAATATACAAAAAAAAAAAAATCAAAGATAGCCCCAAATTAAAAAAAAAAAAAAAATGCAACATTTTTAACTTTAAGAAAATTCAAGAAATAAGATCTGTTTGAATTTTCTTTGGTATTTATGTCGATGATAAACTCAATGTTTGATAATTTTATTTATCTTTACTAATAAAATTAGTGTCTAGTCATTTGAATATTTTATTTGGTGAGGAAGAAATCAAATTTCCCAAAAAAAACGTTTCAAGAAAAAAAATTAGAAAAAAAAGGGGAGAACGAGTATGGGAAAAATGGAGAAAGGAGGAACAGAGAGGGGGTAGAGAGAGAGGGGGTAGGGAAAGGGGAGGGAAAGAGGGGGTGAAAAGAGAAAGGAGGGGTAGAGAGGGATTTTTTAATAGAAATGTATTACACATTTTAACCTATTTTAGTTTTAGTGTCCCAGGCAACGCTGGGCAACCCTGATAGTTTTAAATAAAAGAAAATACAATTACAGTATTTTAATAATGGTAAAACCTATATGAAAGTTTATTTTTTAAAAGCAAAGGTTGTATACATACAAGCTGGATGTCATTTAAATAAGGAGTAGCACTTGGCACCGAACAGAGCACCGCATGAAATTCAAAAAGAATGGGAAGTGCTGTGAGATCTCGGAACTGAAAAAAAAAAAAAAAAAAATTTTTTTTATACAAATCAAAACAATTTGATTGCACAGAAAAAATAATTAAAACTTTAGACGCATTAGAAAAAGACAATCAAGATCATTCTCGTTGTGGACCAGGAACGGTCTAGAAGAAAAGACATAACTGTGTATTTCATCATCATCAGTGGTCCTACTGTTTAACAGTGTTGGTGACCACGGCTCTCCAATGCAGATCCATAACACGAAATAGCTCAACTTTTGACAATAATCCCATCCAATCAATGTAGTTATCCATCAAAGTGTGTCTTGGTTAACCTTGCTTTTTATGTCCTGGCATTTTACCAGTCACTACCAGATGTTTTATACCTCTTTGATTGTAAATATGTCCTAAGAAAGTCATCTGTCTTTTCATGATAGTTTCCCCTGCACTGTGCCCATAAAAGCGCCTTGCATATGACTGGCAAAAATAAGAAAAATTTCTATGGAGATACCTGTGAAGAAAATATCATGTACCAAAAATCACGTAAATTACTCAAGTAGTTTTATTTTTTATAAAGTAAAGAATTCTGAAGTGAATTAAAAAATTTTTTCAATGCTCCCCACTCCTAATGTTAAGAATGGCTTTCGGTACTTGTACTATTAAATCAAAACATTAAAAAAATGAAAATATCGAAAAAAAAAGGTTATATTGTATGTATCCGTTTTGGACTGAAGATCTCCGAAAAAAAATTGCATTTAATTTGATCAAGTAGTTTTTTTTTTTACAGCGGAAAAAAACGTTTTTATGAGAGCGCGTTAAAGTCAGCCATTATGGAAATTTTTAACACGACACGGGGAGATAACTCGATGTAAAGCACAGAGACTCCCTCCCCATCTTTAATACTAACTTTTCTTCCTAAAAATCAAACCTTTTGCTCGGTATCATAACAAATTGTTTTTTCACTGTAAAACAAAAATTACTTGATGAAATTAAGTGAAATTGTTTTGGGAGAACTTCGTTCCATAACGGATATGTACAATATAACCTTTTTTTTTTTTTTTTTTTTTTTTTTTTCAATATTTTCATTTTTTAATGTCTTGACATTAAACTGTACAAGTACCTGGCTTTCTAAAATTTTGATTTGGAGTTATCTCCCTTGTTCTTTCAAGCTGTTTCAATCACTTGTAGTTTAGCGATAAAATTTTTTATTTTTATTTTAAAATAAAACTACTTCATCAATTTTACTTTATTATGAAAAAAGAGCTCCAAAAAGGCATGTTTTTTAGCTCTAAAAGTCCCAGAGGGATGCGAACCAGAATTTTGCCAGGGTCACCAATACTGAATTAATATTAAGAACAATGGCTTCCACATTTTGGCCAAGTTTCAGAAAAATCTAATGGATGGATCAAACGCTATGAGGCAAAAAGTGTCATTTTTAGCCATTTTTTACCTCTTTTGAGCCTCTAGGGATGCCAAATCCCAGTGTAAATGGATAAAGGTGCAATTTCAGGCCTTAGCACATGTATATTTGAGTTGACCACCGTAAAAAAAAACACTATATAGTCAGACATATTAAGTTTTTGTTGAGAAATATGAAAAAAGATCCATAAAAAGGGGCATTTTTAGCACTGAAAGTCCCCGGGGATGAGAACCAGAATTTTGCCAGAGTCACCCATACTGGATTTGTATTAAGTACAATGGACTCCACAATTTGACCAAGTTTAAAAAAAAATCTAATGGATGGATCAAAAGTTATGGGGCAAAATGTGTCATTTTTGGCCATTATTGGGCATTTTTGACCTCTTTTGAGCCCCTGGGGATGCAACGGGAATTTTTGCAAAGAAATTTTTTTTACTGTGCACATCTATTTAATGAAATAGAATTTGTAGCAAAATTTCAAGAAAAACTAATGGACGGTTATCTGGCAATTGTCCGGACTAACGGACGCACAGAAACACGGATGCCACTGAAAATATAGGTCCCTTTCCGATAAATTGGGGGACCAAAAAAGAGAGAAAAAAGTGAAGAAACTAATTTGCCTCGTCACTGCTTCCAGTAGCAGCCACGCCAGAAGTTAGGAAGTATGTTAGCTGACTATAACCGTTTTTTCACATTGTTTTCAGTCGATTTTTCATTGATTTTCAGAAAAACATTTGCACGCAGCACATGTTATAAGTCAAGAAAAATATGATCATTCACTTTACCACCAAAGTTGAAACTTAGAGACTTTGTTGTCACAAATAAAATAATTCTACTGTATGGTGCTAAGACATAGACCTTAAAGGCACTAAACAAGAAATTAGACAAATGTTATGCACGGATGCTCAGGATGGCTTGCAACAAATTCTCGAAAAGCCACACTGTAACATTGTCATCTATATATTTTATAGTTTGCACTTTTACAAAATGTGTGTCACAGTATACACGCTGATCACCATGGTTTGTATAATAAAACAACTTGTTAAATCAACACAGTTTTATTTACATTACAGTAATAATATGACAAGCGAGAGAGTTCGAGACAGTATGAGGTGGTGTGTGAAGGCGACAGCAGAAGTATGTCAGCTGGCTTCTCTCTCTTCTGTCCGACTGCCTGCCTTTGCTTTGACTTATATTTATATTTACATCATCTCACATTCCTTGATCGGAATCTAATTGGTTGCTTATTTTGATCTTCGATTTGAAATACTTTTAGCAATTCCAATCCAGTTAAAATATCTCCTCCCATTGTTTCAAGATTTCGATCGGAATGTAGGGTTGACGTCATCGTCAACAATCCAATTTACATCTGGTCTTGCCCGGATCCGATATTTTTCGGCGCTGTCCATCACCTATGCAACACCACCACCATCATTGAAAGTGCAGCAGAGAAAAATGTGATTAGCAGACCATTGTATACAGCATCATGAAGATGAAGTCAGCAAACGTGTTCTCTGGATGCCTTCAGATGGTCATCTCAATCGAGGTAAATGTTCAATGATGACCTACAACAGGAGATAATTCGAGAGCGTGCAGGAAGTGCAAGCAATCATACAAGATTAACATTACTGGAGGAATCGTGTGGATTCTGTGGTGAAAACAACAGAGACGAGATGCGTTGGTGTTTTATTCCGTTCCTTGCTACACTTGAACTCTAAGTTGAAGAATCGAATGAAGAAAGTCTAACACGCATTAAGTTAAAAAAAAACAAAAAAAACAACCCAAGTCTGAGATTGACTCCTGCAAAAATTACCAACCCTAGACTATTTCACACCTGCCTGAAAGAAAACAGTTGCATTAGAAATTACCTCGGATCCTCTGGACATGATAAGGACAGCTAAAGTGGCATGGATGATACTGAGCGCTGGCTTCAGAATAGCAAGGACAAGAAACAATTGACTGTTACTCTGGGGAATACCTTGTTGCCACGGTCGTTGCAACCATTCTGTGAGTTTCTGTATGAAAAAAAAAATTAAAAACAAAAGTTCAGTTACTTATTAAGCAAAGGAAAAATGAACGCTTGGTATTTTTTTCATGATTGGAAACTGTTTAAAAATAATATAAACGCAAGGAGTTATGTCATCATGAAGAGCAGCTAGATATATGTTTACATTACACTTAAACTTCTGCATGTCAGTAAAGTCAGGGAAGCAGGAAACCGGGAGTTGATTTCAAAGTCTAGCAGTTCAAAAGAAGAAACTATTAGAGTAAAAGACTTTCCAGCATCAAGGGATCTCTATAGTGTAGGGAGTGGGATTTATGAAGCCGAGCAATACTGTTTTCAGGAAATACAAAGAACAGTTTTTGAGCACATTCCATTAAAGTACATGTTAAACAGGCACAGGGTTACAACATTTTAACAATTAAACATTTTAACGATGAAACATTAATAACAATGAAACATTTTAGCGATTGAACATTTTAGCAATGAAACATTTACGATGAAACATTTTAACGATGAAACATTTTAACGATGAAACATTTTAACAATGAAACATTTTAACAATGAAACATTTTAACAATGAAACATTTTAGCGATTGAACATTTTAGCGATTGAACATTTAACAATGAAACATTTAACAATGAAACATTTTAGCGATTGAACATTTTAACGATGAAACATTTTAACAATGAAACATTTTAACAATGAAACATTTTAACAATGAAACATTTTAACAATGAAACATTTTAACGATGACACATTTTAGCGATGAAACATTTTAGCGATGAAACATTTAACAATGAAACATTTTAGCGATTGAACATTTAACAATGAAACATTTTAACGATGAAACATTTTAACAATGAAACATTTTAACAATGAAACATTTTAACAATGAAACATTTTAACAATGAAACATTTTAACGATGAAACATTTTAACAATGAAACATTTTAACGATGAAACATTTTAACAATGAAACATTGGTCAAATGATATAGAATTGATAATCTCGGTGAATGTTACCCGTGCTTCTGTGCATTGTGTCATTCACTTTTTATGGTAATAAATTGGTAAAATAAGAAGTAAATAATTAGTTGATTATATAGTCTCTCTCTCCTTAAGTTCATTCTCTCCAATAAAACCTTGAAGTCAGCAAATGTCTTCCGTGTGTGTTTCCTGCATGAAAAGTTTTATTTGTCTTCGCAAATTAGACGAGACGATCACGGCTGCAAAAGTAACACGGCTAAGAGAAACAGCAACAATGCGTAGAATAAAAAGACCAGCAAAGAAACACAGCCTCAAACAAGGCAATAAAAAAAACGATGTATAAACACCAGCACCTGCATGTATGCATAAAAACGTTTATTTTATTTCGGTTTCTGATTGTTCATAGGTGACAATATAACAATCTAAGCAGGATAGACGGAGATACCAACAGATACTTTAGAAGAACGTTATGCAATAAAATTCTTTTTTAAATTTGGAAAAAAATGGCAGAGAAACATATGGAATGCTTCAGACTGCTTTTGGACCATCTTGCATGAATTGAGCATCAGTCTTTGAGTGGCATAAGAGACTCAAGGAAGGCAGGGAGTCTGTAAGGGATGATGGGAGGTGTGGGAGGAGTAAGGAAATCGGAACACCAGTGTTGATCAGACAAATAAAGAATTTCATGGATAAGAACCATTGCGTGTCTATAGAGACAATAAGTGCACAATCTAATGTCAATGTTGGAACTGTAAACGCAGTTATTCACAAGGAACTGAAGATGTGGAAGATTTGCACAAAGTTTGTCCGAAGGGTGCTCAGAGAAGATCACAGACTATTTGACCAAAATGAGCATCAAGACAGTTCCTCACCCTCCTCATAGTGCTCCTTGTGCCTTTTGGTTATTCCCTAAGCTCAAAGAAAATCTTAGAGACTGTTGTTATGAGACAATTGAGGAGATGAAAGAGGCTGTGAAGAGGGTCATTGACACGCTAACACAAGAGGACTTCGATGGGGCCTTCCAGAAGTTGTTGGAACAGTACAATAAGTGCATTGCAGCCAGAGGAGATTACTTCAAAGGGGTCTAGAGTTTCATGTGTGTACTGTCAATAAAAGTGCCCAGACGAAAAGTCTGGAAACTTATTAAAGGCACCTTGTATTTCCTTTGCCATCCACTGTTTTGGATCAATTTTTTTTTTTCCTTTTTAAAAGAATGGCTCTACATTCAAGAAAATAAATTACCACTTGACAAATATCTCGCTTTTCATACAACCACCCTGTGACATCTTGCTTAAAATATGCAATGATATGATAGATACTTACTTGAAGGAAACTCGTGAATAATGGGAAGCAATCTGCACTTAACAATTCAATAACGACATATTTGTATTTCAGTTCGACTGGTTTCTCTGAAGATGAAGAAAAGACAGATTTAAATTAAATCAGAAGAACACAAAATTAAATACTATTTATGAGAGAGGCAGGAAGAAACAGATGCGGAGAAAGAGAAGGGGAAAGGAGAGAAGGATGAAGGTAGAGGGAAATGAGGAGGGAGAGAGAGAGAGTAGGGCGAGGGAGGTAGAGAAGGATAAAGACAGAGAGAGATGAACATCTGGCAGTTATATTATTATGAGCAAATGGTAAGATAAAAGGGGTCGCAGGCGGAGGATTAAAACACGATTTTATTCAAGACTAGCAAGGCTACCTGATATTGCCCAGTACCACAAAAACTAAATAGATGTTAAATAGTGTTAAGCATCTACACTCTCCCCTGAAAAGATTTTCTTTTATGTGAGGAGTAAAAAAGAAATCTTAGGATGCCTTCAGAGCACTACAGAAAGTGCCATATAAAATTAAGGACATTTCCAGAGCACTATAGAAAGTGCCAGATAAAATTAAGGACGTCTCCAGAGCACTACAGAAAGTGCCAGATAAAATTAAGGACGCCTCCAGAGCACTACAGAAAGTGCCATATAAAATTAAGGACATTTCCAGAGCACTATAGAAAGTGCCAGATAAAATTAAGGACGTCTCCAGAGCACTACAGAAAGTGCCAGATAAAATTAAGGACGCCTCCAGAGCACTACAGAAAGTGCCATATAAAATTAAGGATGTCTCCCGAGCACCACAGAAAGTGTCAGATAAAATTAAGGACACCTCCAGAGCACTACTAAAATTAATTTCTTCTCCCTTCTTTGTAGGGAAATGAGAATGGTTAAGAAACGATAAATTAATTCCAGAGTTAGCGTCTTTCAATCTGAAAAAATGCTGAACTAATTCATGATAACATAAAAAATAGTGTTTAATTTGTGATAACATCCAATAATACAAATGGCTATTTGACCCGCAATCATTTTTTAAAATATATTTTAGATAGTATTTGACTACATGCATAAAAAAAAAAAATACCAACTATGTGAGGTTTTGTTGTGTATTTTTAAAGTTTTAGACGAACATACAAACACAGACAACTATGCCTTATATAATAGATTTGATCAAGAAACTGGCATATGTCAAGCGATGACCAAGAAAAAAGTGCAAGCATCATTTTACAGATTAAAAGCCTCATTCCTTATCGATCAATACAAAAAAAATGCAATTATTTTTCTTTAAGTGGAGCCGAGTGAAACAATCTGCCCTGCGACGCAGAACTTCTACAATAGTTTTGCTCTGTTAAGAATGTGCCACACAAGGGCCTATTGTGAATTGATATAGCTTTATGAGCATCTCTTTATTATCACCACTATTCATGGAAAGGCTTGAATTTGCTTTCGGTAAGTAAACAAGACATCTGATGAAACTTATTTGCAGATTCGTTTTGAAAAAGGACATTTTTTTATTGAAAATATTTACTAAATTAAAAAAAAAAAAATAATAATAATAAAAATTGAACTGTTTAGTATAAATAAAAATAAATAAAAATCAAATCTATAATATAAAAGCGAATATGCGTGCGTGTATTTTTTTGTATGTCCGGTAAAGGCTTTTTTCGGGGATGGGGTGGGGGTGGGGGGTTGGCGTCACTAATTCTTAAAACTTTTTTAAAAAACTCCTTAGTTTATATCTCCGATTTACAAAACGAGGTCATCTCTATCTTTTATTAGAGCGACTTTTATATTACAAAATTCGCACTGATTTAATTTCCCTAAGGCGTGATGTTTAACCTCGAAAAGCAGACGTTGACGTTCATTTAAGCACTTGGTTTTTTAACCGTTTAATTTCAACCATTCTCAATTCTCTGTCCTCTTAGCATCGTGGTAAGTCATCAGGCTTTCGCCTCAAGGCTTAAGGTTCGAGCCTACCTTCCTACCAAAACATTTTTTTCTTTCTTTTACACCACTAAAACATTAGGGCAACGCCGGGCACTCCCGCTAGTATTTAATAAAAGTAAAAAATGTAAACTTGTAATATTTGTTGTTACATTTTAATGAACCCAACATGTTGTAGACTCCGTCACAAGGAACATAAAAAAAAAAAATAAAAAAACTCTACTCGCTCTCTTTTTCAATAAAAACCTTTATATTGGGTATTTCCAACAACACATTTTTTTCTAAATATTTAACAGTTCATTTCTTCTTTTCCGCCGGCATGTGATTTTTCATCTCAGCCCTTATGCAATCTATGCGTTTTGAATCCCACTTCTCCAAACACTCGTGTCTCGAATGTCATAAAAAAAACAATGTACAACGAATATTACAAGTATACATTTTTTTACTTTTATTAAATATTTGATTTTTGTTTATTTCTACTTATACTAAATAGAGTTCAATTTTTTTTTTGGTACTTGTACAGTTTAATGAAGACATTCAAAAATGAAAATATCGAAAAAAAAAAAAAAAAAAAGGTTATATTGTACGTATCTGTTATGGAATGATGTTCTCCGAAAAAAAAATTCATTTAATTTGATTGGGTAGTTTTTTTTTTTTTACAGCGGAAAAACACGTTCTTTTGAGAACGCGTTGAAGTCAGCCATTATGGAATTTGTTGAACACGCCATGGGGAGATAACTCCATGTAAAGCGCCGACACTCCCTTCCTATCTTTAATACTAGCTTTTCTTCTTAAAAATCGAACCTTTTGCTCGGTATCATAAATTGTTTTTTCGCTGTAAAAAAAAAAAAAAAAAAAACTACTTGATTTAATTAAGCGAAATTTTTTTTTCGGAGAACTTCATTCCATAACGGATATGTGCAATATAACCTTTTTTTGATATTTTCATTTTTTAATGTCTTGATTAAACTGCACAAGTACCTTTTTTCCTCTTAAAAACATTTAGTAAATATTTTCAATAAAAAAATCTACATCTTGAATACCTCTGCATCTCTGAACAGGTGTGTCCTTTTTATCTCTGCTGTTACATCACTTGGTCATTTGCATATGGCTGTTACTGCTAAGCCAGAGTTCACAGCTCTGTTACATTCTTTTATTTTAGAGAACGTTTGTCTTGTAACTTTAGCAAAATTTTAATTCATAGCATTCTTTGAATGAAGTCTAATTAGCAAATTTCCAATTTCTTACTCATTGATTTTTTTTTATCTAGTAAAAAACAAATTGCATTTATAATTTACCTTGTGAATATTTGCAGTCAGGGGGAACTGCCAACCAGTTAAGAATACGCATTACCGTAATGAGCGCTCGAGGCAATTTCAGGATGTCGTCAGCGTACATTTTCAGCTGTGATATGAGTGGCTGCAGACTTTCATGGGAAAATGTTGGAACTTTCTTAGTCGGATTAAGCCATTCTTGTAATTCTTGAAGCTTAGACGTTGTTTCTGATGAATAGAAAATAGACGATTAGAGAAATGGGAAGAAGTTAATCGCAAATACTTTAGAATGGATTGACAATAAGATGCATGCAAACACATTTAGGAGAAGGAAAATCAAAATAATAAAAAAGCAACAAAAATGTTACCAAACAAAAAATATGTGAGACAACCAAATGGTTAAAAAAAAAAAAAAAGAAAAAAAAAGTAATTAAAACTTCTACAATAATTCTGAATTTTTTTAGATGAGGGGTGATTGTTTGTATTAGTTGTTTTGATTGGACTATTGTTCTCATCTTGAGTGTTATTTGTGCAACCTTTCGGTCGATGTTGCCTTCGACCTTTGTCAGGCATGTTGGTCACCATCTTGGCTTGATAGATGGTTTCATTATCTTAGAATTGTTTTTGTAGGGGATGCCCACTTTTATTAGGTAGAGGAATAAAAAGGTCGATCAGACTATTGTTCTCATCTTCAGTGTTATTTATGCAAGATGACACTGATCGAAATGTTGCACAAATAATACTCAAGATGAGAATAGTCCAATCAAAACTAAAAATCTCTATATTTATGAAATTCTGAGATGATCATTCATAATTTAGACTGCTATTTTCATGTAACCTATGACCTTCAGATGCAACCTTTTGAATCTAAAAATCTTGATGTTGAACTTAGAGCCTATACAAAATTTTGAACTGAAGCCCTTATTTAATCTGCATGGGATAGATTGTTATCATTTTGTAAGCCATGACCAAGTTGAAGTCTAAAGTAATTTTTATTTTATCTTTAGAATGACCTATAGTGAGGATTGAACCCCCAACGCAGTTTGGTCAAAAAGATTGATATCAGACTGCAAGTAGTCATATCGCATTTTGTACTTAAATCATCTTTTCTTACTAACCCTAACCCTGTTCTATAGTGCCCGTGATATCCAAATGCAGCGTTTAATTTATTTTTATTACAAATAATCAAATCTCACCTTTTTATAATAAACAAGGGCAACAACTATGAATCAAAATGTGAAAAATGTCAAACGTCCATAAAAAAATAAAAATTGAAAAAAAAAAATGGAGAGGCAAATAATAATTAATAAAATGACCCTTCCTGAAAGCAACATGCAATTATTAAGAAGTTTTATCAGCTATCCTGTGAGGTGACAATGGTCTAGCGGTTAACAACAGACAAGTTCGAATCCAGTTTGTTCCACAAAAATAACTTTCACTTAGGATGTTGGCAACCTTCTTGTCTCCCCCCTAAGTACCTGATGTCTTTCTACAAATAATTCTGAAGAGAAAATTATCAGGGAAACCAATGCCAACAATAGAATTTGTGGATTCATATGATATGATGATAATCGGATATCGTGTTGGCTTGGCAGGCTGAGACAAGGCCGTTTTCCTGCTTTCCGGTTGACTACAATATGGTTGTCTTCAAGTCTAACGTAAATAAGTTCTTGATGAGCCGTTCCATATAAGTTATCAAATTTAACAAATTTTCATTACTAATGATTATTATATTGTCCAATTTCTACTGTACACTCTTTAACCCTTATCCTTGAGTGGCCTCTTGGCCTTGATAATGAGTTGATACCTATGAAAAAAAAAAAAAAAAAAGAAAAAAGAAAAATTCCAATGTGAACAAGTTCTAATTGAATCGTCCCCCTAAGTAATCCAAGTTACAAAATTCCCACTGTTTACTATGCTAAAATCACAATGACTAATGTATACCTATTAACCCTTATCCTCGAGTGGCCTCTGAGCCTTGATAAGTGGTGACACCCTTATAAAAAAAAAAAAAAAAAAAAAAGCGTTTCCTAAAATAGTGGTGATGGGGAAATACATGGAAAGTCAATTCGTGTTGGTCTTTGGTGTGGAGCATCATTAATAAAATCAGACTTGTGAGGAAATTGCACATGACAGGGCCTATCGAGAACACAGGCATATTGTTAGAGAATAGCCGGGCAGAAGCAGTAAATTAACTGCTTATCTGTGTATCTATCTATTTATCTAATTATCAGTGTATCTATTTATCTGGCTATCTATCTGTCTATATAATTATCTATCTAGTGATGACTGGACAACAGAGATTTGAATCGTCATGTTTTAACAGGTTGTCAAACTCTGTGACCGGTCAGTTTGCACCGGAAAGTATCTAAACAGGGACCAAAAGTGGCATGTCAGGTGTTCCACAAGCATAGAGATACAGAGGAAGACATGAGGGAGAGGGGGTCTCAGAATGGAGACAGAAGACCCCACCTCCCCCAAGCCAAAGATTGTTGATCACTCCTATGAAGAATAGCTGGGAGTGAATAAAATACATAGAATCTCACATCGTCTTGCGTCCAGTCTGGAAGTGTTTCTTTAAACAGATTCCAGCTCTCCCAAGATCAGTTGGCGAATCTCCCAGAAGAAACAAACAGCAGAAACAGGTATGTCATCATATTATGTATATATGTTAACATGCACGCACCAACACCTAGATGAACCACGGGCCACTAAAATAGACATTAAGGATCTGAGGACAACAGCCCATTACACAACACAATGTATATAGATACGGTTTGTTTATGATAAGAACACAACAGACATTTAATAGTGCCACCTACACATTCAAACACAAATACATCACAAACACAATATACAGCAATACTTTGATTACTTGAGATTCTCTTCCAGGGTTTGTTGCAGATTGTGTTGACACAAGTTGCATCCCATTATAGAACTGACGTAAGAGATGATATACTGGATATGGCCAAACCAGCCAAGATGCCTAGTTTGTAAGGCACTGGTAATCTTATCAATACTAAGTCTTTGATGAAACAACAGTAGTTGCACATCCACCTGACTATGGTGCAATCAACACAGGTTAAAAAGAAAACTTTGCCTGTAATCGTGAAGTAAATTTGCCGAGATGTAAGAATCAGCAGTAGGTTCCTGAGCTTCCTTCCATAAACAGAAAAACACTTGATAAAAAAAAAAAAAGATCAGAAGGGGATGAGCCTCATGTTTACTCTGCCATGCAACATGGCAGAGTAAACACGGGTTAAAAAAAAAAAACTCTTATTTTGAAGCAGATGTGCCTAAATGTAAGGATTAACAGGAGCTTCCTGAACCTCTCCAAACAACGACAGTGCGTTTGCAACAACCACCATCTGCATCACACAGCAATATTTACTTATTCTAAGAATAAAATTTTGTAGATTAACACCTTTTACTGCATCATCGCCTCCAAAAATGAGATTCTACCTTTTTTTAAGCAATTACATTTGACATCCTAACAAACATGACATAAAAAGAAAATAATTTTGGAATTTAGAGTTGGGGATCAAGTTCATATATAATTTCAACATAAAATGATCCATTTCTGGGTTATTCCAGCTTTTTTTCAAGCAGTTAACACATTTTTTTTACACTAACACTGAGTGACAAGTATATGCTACATTATCTCCCCTGTTTTTACAGAACTCTTCATAATTACTTAATACGATAAAACTGCAATTTATGATAAAATTTTTTATTTTCAACTAAAATTCTACTTGATAATTTTTTCTAATTTTTGGTGAGAATACTTATTTTTGCTTGATATGTAAGTATATCAAATAGTTTTTACTTGGAATGTGATTTCAGCTGCATCTTTATCTGCATAAGCACCCATTTTCCTGATGATCATCGAAAAATCAAGCGGAATAACTCATAATTTAAAAATATATAAAAATCGTCTATCATACAACTAAAATTTTACAAATGTGCAAACAAATAAAAATTGAGATGACTTCATTGTATCCCGGGCAACGTCGCGTATGTACAGCTTGTTGATAATAAAAGCAAATAAAAATAAACAGAAAGTTTACTAATGCCCCACGGATAAATACACCAGGTAATAAAAATATAATGATGTAAGCATGTATTATTGTTACAAATTAAAAAAAAAAAAAAATGTAATGCAAGGACTGCGTGTACTTACGGTCTGTATTGGGCGGGTTCACCGAGCACTTACCATCTTCAATGATGGCTAGAAGTTGAGATGCGAACCTTTGAAGCATTTCCATATTTTCCGATTGACGAATCACCAAAAGGAGAAGTTCTGTTACGTAACCAGCACAAACAGACTTTTTCAAGCGGACATCTTTTATGTCGTCACCTGAAAATGTTACAGTAACAATTCAAAACATGGCCGTTATGTCGTATAATTTTAAATCCGTCATAGTACGTAAATAAAGTTGGTGCTTACTTTTCTTGATGCTCAAGCAAAATATGACAGTTCAAAATAAAATAAAACTTTTGAATACACTTACTTGTTAGTGAAAAATATTAAGGTACACAAAACATTTTGGAAAATAAACATATGAAATTTGAATAAACAAATAAAATTAATTTACAATTTGGTGTACAAGATTCTCGAACAACAGTCAACAGAGGTTTATTCCCTCCCACAATTGCAAGATGTAACACAAGGTCACGAAAGTTGGATTTGAAAAGTCAGCACCTTAAAAGAAGAGCACTCTGGCCTGCAAAAAAATGCCTTGACAGCCCCCTTGGTATTTTCCAAGAAAGACATGTTAAAGGTCGAAAAAGTAAAGTCTTCTCAAAGGGTGAAATATTAAAGTCTGGGAGGATGGACCTACTACAACTGGACAGAATACAGGACCATACATCTCAGTCAATAGAGAACAGGCCATCTCAACAATGCCCTAGACTCTGGTGATTTTAGAGCTGAGAAAAAACCTCCAGCTAAAGAGCATGATTTTTATTTTAAAAGAAGGGAGAAAATCTTCTAGGACATGCTGGCTTGACTGGAATTAGGTTACTCACACCCGAGAGCATCCTGTACCTCTACAAGGCAACTATTCGCCTATGCATAGAGTATTGTTGCCACATCCGGGCTGATGCACCTCACTCATAAACAGAGTTTTAGAAATAGATAGAGTTAAGAATCACCAGCCTAATAGGTCTGACACCATCATCCAAACTCCAATCTTCATCCCATTGCCACAATGTAGCATCCCTGCATGTGTTTTACAAATATTTTAATGGAAAGTGCTTGGTTGGTTGGTTGTTTTTGTTTTACGGCATATCAACCCTTTTTAAGTCATTTAATGCCGAATCCAATGATTGTGAAGAAAAGGTTTTTAATAGAATATGTATATATTTTTTTCCAGTCAGTTTCTATTTAATCCATAGTTGGGACCCTAACAGGTACTACCACCTCGGGTCAGAGTGGACCTGGCAGCAATGGCAATTAAGGGGTGACTCCACACTCCCACAAGCTGGGGCCTCACCATCGGAGATAGTTTAAGGTCATATCCAGGACCGAAAGTGCTTGGACAAACTCAAAGCACGAATAGTCCCTGAACGTAAATACTCTCGACAAACAGCAAAACCCCACCCCTACACTGTAGATATCCATAGATGCTGTAAAATCTTCTACTCAAATATTTTCTTTCCTCAAACTACTAGACTTCGGAATTCCCTCCCGGGTCCCTGCTTCCCTGACTGTACTGACATGCAGAAGTTCAAATGTAATGTGAACAGACATCTCGCTGCCCAATTCCCTGCATAGTATCCCTACAAATCTAGTCCTAAATAGTAACCCCTTACGACTCAGTGGCACTGTGCCTTGTTTGAGACGAAAAAAAAAAAAAACAGTAAAAAAAAAAAAAAAAAAAAAAAAAAAAAATCATCTTCTTTGGAGCTCACTTTTGATAAGGGGTCATCAAACCATATGAATCCAAAGATTTTATTGTTGGCATTGGTTTCCCCGATATTTTTCTAGTAAAAATTCTTTCTAGAAAGACATCAGGTACTTACAGGAAGGACCATGTGAAGATTGCCAACAAAGTGATTTTTTGCGGAACGAACTGAATTTGAACTTTACCACGGTAAGTGGTGATTTATTAATAAGCAAAAAAAAGTTTTAAAGAAAATATCTGACCTGTTAGTTCAACAAAAGGAAGCAGAAATTTGAGATTCTCTTCAAGTCCAAGGACATGCACAACCGATTCTCGCCCCATTGCGTTAACGGTCATAGAGTACATGTTATGCAAAACGCCAAGTGGCTCTGCATCATCAATGTCTTTCTCAGTTGTTGCTGAAAATAAAAATGAATTAAAAATAAAACAAAGTATACAACACACTTTAAATGTGTAATCTATATAAATTTGAGCTTTTTTCTTGCTATTATTATAAATATTTTTTTTTTTTTTTAAATTAAAACAATATTTTTGGTAGGTTGGTTGTTTTACAGCATATCAACCCTTTTCAGGTTATTTAATGCCGAATCCAGTGATTTTGAAGAAAATTTTTTTAATAGAATATATATATTTTTTTTTCAAGTCGTTTTCTATTTAACCCATAGTTGGGACCCTAACAGGTACTACCACTCCGGGTCAGAGTGAACCTGGGAGCAAAAGCAATTAAAGGGTGGCTCCACACTCCCCAATGCCCACATCATCGGATATAGTTTAAGGTCATATCCAAGACCAATTAAAACAATATGCTCAGTAATAAATATGTGAGCGACTACATGAAGGTTAACTAATTTGCATATTGCATTGAAAACAGAGTTTTTATTAATTACTTATTCACTTTTCATGGTTTCTTATTAAATGATTGTTTTCATTTCAGTATTGCGTTGAATGCTATTTATGCATGGTTTCTAAATTCTGCATAACTGCATAAGGTTTAATATGAAAATATTCATGGAAATATTTGTATACATATCTATATACATAAAAGTAACCTTGTTGGCATATGCGTAAAAAGACTATCAAACTCCTCTCTGAATATTTGGTCCACAAAGTAGAAATTTGATATATAAGGTTTCCGGTTTCCTGCTTCCCCAACTATACTGGCATGCAGAAGTTCAAGTGTAATGTGAAGAGACATCTTGCTGCTAAACTCCCTACATAGTACCTCTGCAACTGAATAGTAGCCCGTACATCAAAGTGGCAATGTGCCTTGTTTGGGGTGAAAATGTAATAAAATAAAAATTTGGACCTGTAGCACACTTTCAATTTGGTTTTTAGCCTGCAAAAATTGCTGCTAAGAGGTCAAAATTTAAAAGAAAACACTTGACCTTGGCAGGAGTAGTCGACTAAACATGTTCGCATGCATAAACCTATATTCATAGATTAAACATATATTTTTTTAACTATTTATATAAGTATAGGTGTAGCTTAGAGGCTAAGGAATGAAGCTGGAGAGTTGTATGTTTCAGCTTTGATTCGAGTTGATTACACCCAAGTCATATATTTTTCATTTTTTATATCACTACTATATATTAGGTACAATCTATTATATAAAAACGAAAATGTGTGTGTGTCTGCATTTTTTTTGTATGTCCGGCAAAGGGTTGGATAGGTGGGGGGGGGGGTCACTAATTCTTACAACTCCCTATCTTATTTCTCTGATTCACGAAACGAGGCCGCGTCTATCTTTTATTTCAGCGACTTTTATTTTACAAAATTCCCGCCGTGATTTCATTTCTCTATGGCGTAATGTTTGATCCAGGAAACCACACATTGACGTTCGTTTAACCACCTGCCTTTTTAAATGTTTAATTTAAATCATTCTGACTTCTCTGCCCGCTTAGCGTCGCGTTAACTCGTCACACTATTTTTCCCCGCCTTAGCCTCAAGGCTTCAGGTTTGAGCCTACCTCCTTTCCAAAACTTTTTTTTTATTCTTTTACATTTACAAACACCCGGGCACCCTTGCTAGTATATATATAAAAGACAAAACAGCCACATGTGTTTTTGTATGTCCAGCAAAGGTTTTTTTGGCCCGGGTTCTCATTGAAAAGAGTACTATGTTTTGGAACTTTTTATATACTCCCATGATTATAATATCTACGATTTGCGAACACAACACACACCGTGTCTCCATTTATTTTGATTGACTTTTATAAAATTCGCGCTATTCCTTTCTTTTGTGTTTGTTCGGCTTTTTCATATAAAAGTGAAACTGAATCAAAATCAGACAGCATCCCGGCCTTTCATGCCGGGATGTCCAGAAAGCAATCAGTTTTGATCAACCTGGAGAAAATCCCTCATATCAGACAATTGCTATTCATTTGGACACTCCTTTCTTGTGGGGAGCTGGTTTTCCACAATATCGTGGGGAAACAAACAAATAAATGAAACGGTGGAAAGCTGAACTGGCCTCCAGCCAACATTCATTTCTGCAAGTCAACTTTTTGATTGACATCGCTAAATTTCAATGCTTTTCACTTCCTATGGCCTCGTAGCGTAGCGGTAAGATCTCACGTTTCTTTCACTTTTTTTTCTGCCTTCGGGTTCGTCACAGGTTCGAAACACTTTTTTTTTTCTTTTACACCTACAAAGACCCAGGCAACACCAGGTACCCCCGCTAGTAAATAGATAATTCGCTCTATAACAAAATGAAATCTTCATGAATTAAATTATCATATTTAAGCGTATCTTATGAACAGATAATGCAGAGTGACCTGCTCGTATAATCAGCTCTACAGCCTTTCTATTTTTTTTTTTTTTTTTTTTTTTAAATTTTCTTCCATTGAAGATTGTAACGCTGGGTATGGGGCAGCCAAACCAGCTGCCAACATTTCCCTGCCTTTTATTGAAACCAACCGAGAGCTCTTTTTAGTATCCTCATTGTTCCCTTAAGTGCAATTGTCTGGATCTCTTTTGCGCTTGGTTCACCAGGAATATTAGTTAGGTAGGACTTCAGGTTCTTCTTCATAAGCCCTGGGGCACCTACAATAACTGGTATGATTGATATCTCTCTAAGATTCCAGTTTCTTTTCATATCATACATGAGACCTTGGTATTTGGTCTGTTTTTCCCTTTCAGCTCTGTTCAGACCTCCATCATTAAGAGCACTCCCTTCAACCAAGGTTGCCACTCTCTCCGACTTATTTCATATAACTATGTTAAGTTTCCGTGTGTGTGTGTGTGTGTATAGAGAGATGGTGCACAAATAAACAAGCCAAGCATGCGAGGTCCCTCTCCACGAGTGAAAAATTTACTTTTACCATGACTAATGTTTGTGCAAAAAAAAAAAAAAAAAAAAAAAAGAAATTAAGGGACTAGCAATTTTGGGTCAATTTTGCCCCTATAATAGCCTCTAGGTAGGCAACCAGAGTTATCCCGGAAAATCTGTTCTGGCTAAAATTTACTTTCACCAGGACTAATGTTTGTGCAAAATTAAAAAATCCAAGGAGTGTTTATTGAGAAAAGTTCTTACAAACAAATGGGATTGAATTACTAGGTCCTATCCTTCCTTTGTCGGGAACCAACAATTTTTTTCTCAATGACTTCAATTAGTTTCAATTAAGTCAACATTAAGAGAAAAACATTGAGTATACATGTGAGGGGAAGAAACACAAAGTCATATATATATATATATACATATATATATATATATATATATATATGTATATGTGTTCGCTTTTTCTGTATGTCTACAAAAGGCTTTTTTGGCCGTCATTCTCGGTTGGCTCGCTCCTTAAAACTTTTTATATGCTGTGTAAATAATAATATCTACAACTAAGGAACTCGGGTCACAGCTATCTTTAATTTACCCGACTTTTACAAGCTATTTTATAGATATTTTTTGATTGCATTTTTCTTAGAGGTTATATAGTAGACAGTAAAGAGTTCCCACACAGGGGACATAATTCAGAACGAATATTTTAGATTACTTGTGTCAAAGCTGCAATATTTTTATTCTATAACGATACACTTTGTTTTACTAAAAATACAATAGTAGTTGTTCTACTTGATGAATTTTCATAATTTTTGGATATATTACTATTTCCGACATAACAATTAAGTACGTAATGTTGTTTTTGCTTAAAACAACTTATTTAAAAAAAAAAAATTAAAAATCGATGTCAACTTATTTGAACAAGCACCAATATTTTTCCTTAATATTGGCCCTGAAAGATATTTATTATTGAAAACGGAATATCATTAACAGTAACTTACGCAGATCGATGTAGAAAATATTGTGGAATTTCCATAGGATTTTGCTATTATTAGAAATTATTATTTTTCTGTGTAAGGATAAGTTATTTCGTTCATGTTTACAAACAGAATAACAAGTTCGGTCTCGTTGTTTTGTTTTATGGTATATCAACCAATTTTAGGTTCCTATTTACAATGCCTCCCCACGGGACAGAGTTAGACACCAGGGTCGTTTTTTAACGTGGAGAAAAGGAACAAAAATAAGAATTGTCTCAGTCGTGAAGGATTTCTCTTCCACCAAAAGAGAACAAGAAATTGAAGTGCAGCATCTGAAGAACAGATACTACACTTTGATCTTGTCCCGAACCAATTTTAGGTTAGTAAATGCCGAATTCAGTCATTTTGATAAAAGTTCTTATGCTTCAAGTTGTTAATATCTGGAAATATTTTATTCATGGTGTTTGGTTTGGTTGTTTTGTAGAAGAAAAATAATTGTTTTGCAAAGGATAAGGAGGGGAGGGGAAGCAATAATATCAATGTTTGCTGCATTTTAGGCCAAGAAGCCAGTATCTTCAGACAGCTTAATCTGGTAGCACATGTAAGAATAATAAGGATACAAACCTTTTCTGTGATACTCAGCAAGTTGATCGACATGCTGCAATGTTTGTAGATGATAAATAAGCTGCAGACCCAATAGCTGTGCCGGATTATCTTCGCTATTGTCTTCTCGGTTGTAATCCTAGAAATAATGGAAATGGCAGAAACATTAGCAGATTTCAGAATTTTTTAAATGAGAATTCATAATTTGAATGTTTTTTTTTTTTTGAACTGCGATTCTCATCTTGGTTGTTATATCTGCAACATTTTGGTTGGTGTAACACCTAACCTTTATAAAGGAGAGTCGTAACCAGACTTTGGGTTTACTTTCGTCAGCCTTTTAACTCTTGGTTCCCTTATTTCTGTCCTTTAGTCCTTGCATTCCACAAGCAATGTTTCTGATAAAGGGTGAAGAATTGCTGTTTTCTGGGTTGGAATCTATCCAGATAACACTAATCATTGGCTAGTTTTTGACCATGAAGAAGGAAGTACATTTTTTTTAAAGCTCTTTACATCAAGTGGCTTCATGCCTTGTCTAGAGTGATTTCCATCAGAAAAAAACAAACAAATGCATCTTTTAAAAGTTGGGAGTCCAAATTGAGCCTTTTTTATTCCACAAGGGACAGATTGTTCTTGTTCCAAACCCATTGTGCAATGGTAAAAAGTGTTGCTTAACAATCAGTTAAATCTTCTGTTACAATGCTAAGTTACAATGCTAAGTTACAATGCTAAGTCACAATGCTAAGTCACAATGCTAAGTTACAATGCTAAGTCACAATCTTCTGGAGTTGGAGAGTTCAATCTTTAGAATAACTATGGATAACATAAAAAAAACTTCTATCTGACCATGGCTGACAGAACAAAAACAATCTAGTCTGAGGGAATAAATAGTGCCGTTCGAAATTCCATATAGTTTCCGCAGAGTTCAGAAAGATGCTCCCTGAAGGGATCAAAGGTTACATCAGTCGGAACGTCAAAATAAAGATGAGAATGGTAGGATCCATAATCTAAACATGTTGTAATTGACAACTTAGTACTTTATCCATTAAGCCATGGCTCCTTCAGTCACATTCATCTGGAGTCTGGAAGTTAAGACAATACTAAGAATACAATAGCAATTTACTTAAGACTTCTACTTGGTCATGGTATTCAAAACGAGCATGATACCCCCACGGATTAAACGGTCCTGTTACAAATTCCTTGCAGATTCCCAAATTTGATAAGATATACTTGAAGAACGTGCTGTTATCGATGAAGACAAAGAAGAACGTGAATTAGCGTGGAGCATTTGTTTTTTGAGATTATATTCTTGAATCTAAAATTTACTGGGCATCGAGTAGAATAGCCAACAAAAAGGTAAACAAAAATTTACTCTTCTATGACCTTTAATAATTGAGTACTTATATGGTTTAATCAAGGCATTAAAAAATAAAAATATCGAAAAAAACAGTTATATTGTACGTATCCGTTATGGTATGAAGTTCTCCAGAAAAAAAAAAATGTTTGGATTTTTAGAACACGCCACGGGAAGATAACTCACATAAACGATAACAACCTCCTCCCCATCTTAAATAATCGCGTTTCTTCTGAAAAATTGAAACATGGCTACCTTTTGATAAGTATCATAAATTGTTTTTCTGCTGTAAAAAAAAAAAAAAAAAAAAAAAAAAAAATACTTGATCGAATTAAGTGAAATTTTTTTCAGAGAACTTCATTCCATAACGGATACGTACAATATAACTTTATTTTTTAACAATATTTTCATGTCTTGATTAAACTGTACAAGTACCTTATTTTGTGTTATAACTTTTTTGCAAGTAGTATTTTACTTAAAATAAAAATCCTCTTCATGTTTTCATATAATGCAGTTTCAATTTATGCCAGTTCCAGCAAATTCATAGCTTTGCTATAATAATTATTTGCTAGCATCTTTCCTCTAATGAAAAGAATGCATTCTTTGGTTTCTGCAGATTAAAGAAACCTTTTCTTTTTGAGTATCCTGTCAAAAAATAAATTCTTGTGAATTATAATTTACAGTCTTTAATCGTGTTCTTATATATATATATATGAGTGCGTGTGTGAGGACACTTCTCAACCTATATACTCAACAAATTTTTCATCTACATACTTGAAATTCGGTATAGAGGGTATTCAGACACGTGGAAAACTTTAATCAGTTTTCATCTGGAAAAAACGGCTGCTAAGGAGGTCAAAATCGACAAATTAGTACTTGGAGGTCATCGGATTTTTATCTGTTTGTCAACTGTTTCATGACTGCGTATATACGAATCATTCACATTAAGTAGGTCTAAAAACACTTTTTAAAGATAGTGTCAAGCTGGCCTAATGATTATCCTACTTAACTCACTGTCTTAAGGTTTCAGTTTCGATCTCAGCTCGAGTATTTTTTTTTTTACTTACAAAAAGTGAACTGTTTAGAAAAGAAACAATGCTCGCATGTACATGTCTCAGTTTCTTTCCGTGTTTTTACTTTATCATTTTTAAGGAATTTAATATAATGTTCAATACCAAGCAATGCTGGGTACATCTAATATATATATATATATATATATATACATATACTTCAGAATAAAGCTATCTAACAATCAGCTGGTGTGGGAACCTGTGATTATAAGATTTACAAAATATTACTGGCCGTATTATTCTTTAAGTACTATCCCATCTAAATAAAAATTGCTCGATATACAACGATAGTCACCTTAGATTTTATCACATAATTTGGATCTAAACCATTATATCCTTTTCTTCAATTTCCTTTGCTATATGACTTCTAGTTAACCAAATTTTGATTATGATTTTCCATGTCTCACTGACTTTTCGCAAATAGGGTGAATACCATTATAACTATTTGCTAATATTTTCTCTTCTGAAGAGATGGTAGGCATCAAAACCCTATAGGATAAAGAAATAAAATATTTCTAATGTATTCTTTGTCTTACTTAGAATAATAAAAATCTTTGATATGAAACTCAAACATTTCACTTAAAAAAAAAAAAGTTTTTAAATTTAAAAATAATTAAAAAAAAAAAAAAAATTTCATTGAATCACTATAATTTGATATATATATATATATATCATTCACTACAACTGCAATGGATTGCCATTGTAAAAATATCATACACACCCCCATTTGAATCAGGACTCTTAAGATTCCATTTGTTGTGTCCGGCTTAGCACAAAGAAATAGAAGTCCTTTTTGAGTGTCCAGCAATTGTTGAAAGAATTCTCGAATGGCCACAAAAAGTCCAAGATGATTGACTGTGGCGGGAGACGAGAGTAGGACAAAAAGACATTCAAGCAGTTGACTGAAATGAAAAAAAAAAAAAAAAAAAGATAAAAATTGCCGTGCAGTGTTTAGGGCAAGGGTCATTAGTCAGATTAGAAGGAACTTAGTTTGGATTGTTGGTCGATATCAACCCCCTTCAGGTTATTTAATGAAAAATCTGGTCATTTTGGTAAAAGCCTTTAGTCTTCAAATTCTTTACATTTTTAAATATTTATACATGGTGTTTGGTTGTTTCACGGCATATCAACCCTCTTCAGGTTATTTTATGCCAAATCAGTTAGACTTTGGAATTCCCTTCTTGCTACCTGCTTCCCTGACTGTACTGATACGCAGAAGTTCAAATGTAACAAAAACTTTATTAATCTTTCTTAGGCATAGTCCCAATTAGTAATCCTTTACATAAAAGTGAAAATATACGTTGTTTGGGGTGAAGGTAAAAAAAAAAAAAAAAAAAAATCCAGTTTTTTTTGGTAAAAAGTTTTATTCTTCAAATTTTTTATATCTTCAGTATTCATTCATTGTGTTTAGTTTGGTTTGTAGAGAAAAACTGTTCTTTAAAATCCTTCTGTTGACCTTTGATTTGTGATGGTGAATCGTCTCTAATTTTCTTTTTTTTAGGAATAAGTGTCTTGCAAACTATGATAATTTTGATTTCACCAATATTTGATCTTATTTCATTAGCGATTTCTTAACTCCTGAATCAGTGTGGACCAAAACTCTGAGCAGATGGATTAAACTTGTTAGATTTTTTTTTTCACCTAACATGAGGAATAAAAAGACAAATTCTCATACAAAATGATATCCAAAAATATATATCCATTCGTTATTGGTATTTCGTTTCTATTTAGATCATTATACGTTACGCAAACTCTGATTTATTTAACAGAACTAGAAAAAAATACAGAAGTTTTGTGTGGCGGTGGGGGTAAAAATTTTTTTAAAAACTTGACTACCGATATAAATATTACAACACAAAGCAAAATCACAGGACGTTTGTGATCTCCGATATAATTACACTTACCAGGAGTAACACATCGCATATAAATTAGGGTAGATATCGTGAGGATGTTGGCGGATTTCAAATATCACGTTTCCTGGTAATGATCGTCTTGGTTGAGCCTGAAGTTTAGAAAAGAGAATAGTTAAGCTTTAAAACTTATTAAAATTCATACATATATATATATATATATATGTATATATGTATATATAGATAAATTAAATCTTACCTGTCTGTTTAAATGTATGTATGTTTGTTTGTATGTCTGCCTAGAGGCAACGGATTTTCATGAGATCAGTATCATTTTGAAGCTCGGCATCTCGGACGACAAATATCGAAAAATTGGCCAAAAACATTAATTCCTTCATCCTCAACTGGGCAGTTTTCTACAAGGAAGGGTCGATTTTTTGCAAGCCATTTTTGCAAGTCATTGTATCGGTTGGATTGACTTTGCCTAATTTTAACGTTCCGAACTTCCGGTCGCGTCACGGAGTAGCGGTAAGGCGTAAGACTTTCTTTTCCACCTTCGTATCACGGGTTTGAGACTACCTGCCTACTACCACTTTATTTTTTATTTTTTTTGCTCAACACACATCTCCAAACATCTGGGCAACACTGGGCATCCAGGCTAATATATATATATATATATATATATATATATATACACACACACACACACACACACACACACACAAAGTAGATTTGGAAATAATAAATTAGTTTCTTTTTTGGAGACAAGGATGAATTATGCAGGTAAGGAAAAAGTTGTTTTTTATTTATTTTTTTATATATCCACTGACAATATTACATTAGCCTAACTAATCTGGAGCAAAAAACTGGATCCAATATCCGGAACATTTTTTGCTGTTTTGTTTAAAGGAGGTGGTATTTGATCAACACTGTTAAGGAGTCACAATTTAATATATTTTATTTTTACATTCCTGAAACAGTATTTCATGGTAAACAACTGATGATCCCTGAAATATTAGGACTATTGTGAGTTTGAGAAATCAAGTTGATTCAACGATTGCAGGAGATGGGTCTATGAAATTACAATGATTAAACATTGTCCAAACACCTAAGCTATATTTGTTTGCACAAATAGCATTGCTTTGTACGCTAGCAGTAATTTGTTATTTCACTCCCCAATACGCTCAAACCAAGATCCTTCCTTGGATTATATTCCTTCTTTATACCATTCGGCCAACTCGTTGTTTGATAATTTACTCCACCTTGGATTTATTATTTGCTTATATCAAGATCCAGGATATAAAAAAAAAAATAAATAAAAAATTTTAAAAATCAAAGATGGTGAGTAAAGAGTTAACAAAATTTGCTTATGGTTGAAGTCTGTTCAATTTTTTTTTTTTTTTTTTTTCAGCTGATGCCTTTCTTTTGTGGTGGAGAATTTTTTTTTTTTTTTTTTTAAATTAAGTCAAATTGAGTCAAATATTTTTATCTGAGCTCCCTCCTCTCCTACAATGTACAACTGGAAAAGAAATGGAGACAAAATTCAAATCTACAAAAAAAAAAAAAAAAATACTTACAATTAGAAACGGAGCCCTAGTCATTACTTTTGTTATTTCGTCCAGGTAGGTAATAAGCAATTCAGCATTGGCATCGCTGATGTTCACGTTTGATACAATCGGATCGACGTCATTATCATCAGTCGGACCGCCGTTCACACTGTCATCACTTCCCATCTTCACATCGTTATCGTCAAGGCAGGTTATATTATCAATCAGACTGAAATAAAGGAAAACCATTCTTACTTCGGCATTCAAACTTGAACTTACCACTATAAATAATTGTCATTCCTTCCTTGATGCACCTAAATTAATGAAACCTTTTTTTTTTTTTACTCACGTTTACCCCTAACAAAGCATATTATCGCCACCTGGATGTAAGGGGCTACTATTTGAGATACTGCTTAGAAAAGATTAACAAGATGTTGATTTACGTTACATTTAAACTTCTACATATTAGTACAATCAGGGAAGCAGGTAGCAGGAAGGGAATTCCAAAGTCTAGCTGTTCGAGGGAAAAAACGATTAGAGTAGAAACCTTTTTGGCATTTAAGTAACCTCAACAGTGAAGGGGTGAGATTTTGTTGCTAAGCAGGTTTGTCAGGGATATGTATGTCGAGGAGGCACAAGTGCACCGCGCATCAGAGCACATTCCATTAAAATATTTGTAAAACAGGCAGAGATGCAACATTGCGTCATGGGACAGGGATTGTAGCTTAGTTGATAAAATGGATCTGATTACATTAAGACTCTTTTTTAGACCCTATCCAAGAGACTAGTGGTAGATGTATCAGAAACTTTCTGGAACAGAGCTTCTTACAAAGAACTTTCTATTTGTGGAACATAATACTGTGGGACTATTTCTTAGCAGACTACAATGTAGCCATTTTTAAGTGTTGTGGCTTTTCAGGTCAGTAATAATCAAAACGGACATGGTAGTTCGTATTATTTAGATCATTTGGACTACTATTGCACAATGTTTCGGTCGATGGAACCTACGACCTTCTTCAGGTGTACCTTGCCCAAATCGGGAATCCTATCGATCTCGGGAATCTGAATGGAATCAAAGCTACACACACCTGAAAGTATTCCATATCTCTACAAGGCTACGGTTCGCCCATGCATGGAATATTTTTGTCATCTGCCACTAGTCTCTCTCTCTTTCTCTCCTACACAAGGTTCAAAAAAAGAATCGCCAACCTAATAGGTCCTGAACTTTCAACTGAACTCCAACCGAAATGTGGTATCCTTGTGACTGATTTATAAGTATTTCAATGGCAAGTGCTTTGACAAACTCTGGGCGTTAATACCCCCTCGACGACAATACCCTCGACAAACCCGACAAGCAGCAAAATCTCACCCTTACACTGTAGAGATCCGTAGATGCCGTAAAACATTCTACTCGCATAGCTTTTTTCCTTGGACTGCTGAACTTTGGAATTCCCTCCACGGCCCCTGCTTCCTTGACTGTACTGACATGCAGAAGTTCAAGTATAATGTGAATCGACATCTCACTGCCGAACTCTATAAATAGAGTCCCTGCAAATTTGGTCCCAAATAGCAGCCCCTCATGACTAAGTAGCTCTGTGCCTTGTTTGGGGTGAAACTACAGAAAAAAAAAAAAAAAAGTTTACTCTGAACAACTTTACTACCAAGATATTTAAACTCATCCTCATCAGAATTTTTGACAAGTTCTTGCACGCTGATCAAATATTAAAAAAATGCAAATGAAAGAGATGAAAAGAGAACTTACTGTTCAACAGTTAAGTAGAAATTACAGAGAACCTCAAACGTATGAATCTTTCTTAACAACGCCGTTCCTGCAACAGCGACACGCACAATCTGAAAAAAAGAGAAAATATGCATAATAATGCCGGTTCTTGTTACATTACTGTGTTGAAATAATGTTATTATTTAGAAACCCATTCTTAACATGGGAGCGGGGTGCTTTGTAATTATTCTGTATTTTCACTTAATTTATTAATAAAAAAAGATATCGTAAAACTTGAATTTGACTTGAAAATACTATTTTTTTAAAAATAGCATGATAACATAAGTGCATAAGAACCAAACTTTCTTCTATTCAATTTTTTGTTTGAATTTTTTAAAATTTTTCCGATACTAAAATAGAACATTACCAGAAGTATTCTTTTTCTTTCCATAATGAAAGAACTGATGTTTTCTGATTAAAAATGAAAAAAAAAAAAAAAGAAGGTATATCGCATTGCCTTTAGGCACTTTGTAAACAGACGTTTTATTATGAATTTACTTGACGCCATTGCACGGTACGCAAATAACAATGAATGTCAGTGCTCGCTATCATTTCTATTAATGCGCACGTAAAAATTTTTAAATTTCATAACAAAAGAAATATTTCACTCCCCAATATGCTCAACCCAAGATCCTTTGTCGGATTATATTATATTCGTTCTTTATACTATTCGTTCAACTCGTTTGATAATTTATTTGACCTCAGATTTATTATTTGCTTATATCGAGATCCATGATAAACAAACAAAAAAAAAAAAAAAAATCAAAGATGGCGAGTCAGGATTTAACAAATTTTGTTTATGTTTGGAATCTGTTCAATTTTTTTTTTCAGCTGATGTCTTTCTTTTGTGGTGGAGAATGTTTTTTTTTTTTTTTTGCTTTTTTAAATTTATTTTGAATCAAATATTTCCAACTGAGCTCCTAACTCTCCTGCAATGTACAACATATGGAAATTGGAAAAGAAATGAAAAAAAAATTCAAATCTTCAAAAAAAAAATACTTAAAATTAGAAATGGAGGCCTAGTCATTGCTTTAATAATGTTCTATTTTAGTATCGGAAAAAAAAAAAAAAAATAAAAATACTTACAATTAGAAACGGAGCCCTAGTTATTACTTTGGTAATGTTCTATTTTAGTATCGGAAAAAAAAAATAAAATAAAAAATTCTTACAATTAGAAACGGAGCCCTAGTTATTACTTTGGTAATGTTCTACTTTAGTATTGGGAAAAAAATAAAAAAAATAAAAAATACTTACAATTAGAAACGGAGCCCTAGTTATTACTTTGGTAATGTTCTACTTTAGTATTGGGAAAAAAAAATAAATAAATAAAACATACTTACAATTAGAAACGGAGCCCTAGTTATTACTTTGGTAATGTTCTATTTTAGTATTGGAAAAAAAAAAAAAATACTTACAATTAGAAACGGAGCCCTAGTTATTACTTTGGTAATGTTCTATTTTAGTATCGGAAAAAAAATAAAAAATAAAAAATACTTACAATTAGAAACGGAGCCCTAGTTATTACTTTGGTAATGTTCTATTTTAGTATTGGAAAAAAAAAAAAAAATACTTACAATTAGAAACAGAGCCCTAGTTATTACTTTGGTAATGTTCTACTTTAGTATTGGGAAAAAAAAAAAAATAAAAAATACTTACAATTAGAAACGGAGCCCTAGTTATTACTTTGGTAATGTTCTATTTTAGTATCGGAAAAAAAATAAAAAATACTTACAATTAGAAACGGAGCCCTAGTTATTACTTTGGTAATGTTCTATTTTAGTATCGGTAAAAAATAAAAAATAAAAAATACTTACAATTAGAAACGGAGCCCGAGTCATTACTTTGGTAATGTTCTATTTTAGTATCGGAAAAAAATAAATAAATAAAAATACTTACAATTAGAAACGGAGCCCTAGTTATTACTTTGGTAATGTTCTATTTTAGTATCGGAAAAAAAAAAAAAAATACTTACAATTAGAAACGGAGCCCTAGTTATTACTTTGGTAATGTTCTACTTTAGTATTGGGAAAAAAAAAAAAAAAAATACTTACAATTAGAAACGGAGCCCTAGTTATTACTTTGGTAATGTTCTACTTTAGTATTGGGAAAAAAAAAAAAAATACTTACAATTAGAAACGGAGCCCTAGTTATTACTTTGGTAATGTTCTATTTTAGTATCGGAAAAAAAATAAAAAATACTTACAATTAGAAACGGAGCCCTTGTTATTACTTTGGTAATGTTCTACTTTAGTATTGGAAAAAAAAAATAAATAAAAAATACTTACAATTAGAAACGGAGCCCAAGTTATTAGTTTGGTAATGTTCTATTTTAGTATTGGAAAAAAAATAAAAAATAAAAAATACTTATAATTAGAAACGGAGCCCTAGTTATTACTTTGGTAATGTTCTATTTTAGTATCGGAAAAAAATAAAAAATACTTACAATTAGAAACGGAGCCCTAGTTATTACTATGGCAATGTTCTACTTTAGTATTGGGGAAAAAAAAAAAAAAAAAAAATTCAATTCAAACAAAAAATTAAATAGAAGAAAGTTTGGTGCTTATGCACTTATGTTACCATGCTATTTTAAAAAAAATAGTACTTTCAAGTTAAATTCAAGTTTTACATCTTTTTTTATTATTAAATTAAGTGAAAATACACAAATAACAATGAATGTCAGCGCTCACTATCATTTCTATCGATGTGCACGTAAAAAGTTCTTAACCAATTCTTTTCAAATTTTATAACAAAAGAAATAATGTTTCCATGGCAAGTGCTCGTGTGAACTCCAATCTCTGGTCCCCCCTCGCCAATCTTTCATGATAAACACCCATCTATCTGAAACCACTGTCAAAAATTTGCCCCACTCTTTATCTGTGCCAAAATCAAAACATAAATTCCACGAAAAAAGCTTCTTTCTTAGAAGTGAACGCCCGTGGAACTCTCTTCTGTTTGCCTGTTTCCCACCTGACTAAACAAATTCCTGATGAACCGCCCCCTTAAGTAAGACACTTTATCAAATCTTCAATACTAACGATTACTACGATACTATCCCATTGATTACTGTACACGCAATAACCCTTATCCCCGAGTGGCTTCCGGGCCTTGATAAGTGGTGACTACCATGTAAAAAATAAATAAATAAATAAATATATTGGCTATTACATACCATTTGAACAAAGTTTCTATCTTGATTTTTGTACTAGAAAACCTCAACTTGAAGATGTTCTAACTTTTTACTGGAAAGTCGCACGTTTTTTTGTTCAAATTCCGTAATAAAGATTTACTCTTCTTGTTTTAAGAATATGAAATGTCATCGACTAATAGAACTTCTGTGTCGAATATTTATATGAACAGACATAAAACACTTCCGTCCGAAAAGTCATTTACCGCTCACAGATATGCCATTGCAGTGTGTTTTGTTGTTAAGAAGGCGGAATAAAATTGCAATTACTTGGAATATACAAATTACGACAACAAAAATTAAAATATCATTTTATAGGAAATTTTATTTTGAATTCAGTCAACCAACTTTTATATTGATTGACGTAGGAGAAATATAATTACTCATTTAAAAACTATGACTGTCAGATTAAGTAGCAGAATGTGCCTTGTCCAGCGCTAAATGGTATATCGTTTGGTATTACTAATCCAAGCTATGACAACAGAACCATTGCCAGTACCCTCAAAATGAAAATCCAGACAGTTCAACGCTTGAGGGTACAGTTCAACAAAGTTTCCAGTCAGGGTTATGGTCTTTGGTGTGGCTTCAAGTGAAGGCCACATCATGCCACCTCACATCTTTGAAGTTGGCTTGAAGGTCAACACCAAAGTGTACCTAGATGTGCTGAAGAGTGTGGTGATCCCCTAGTGCAATCATGTGGCCGTTGGCAGACCATGGATGGGTATGACAGCAGGACTTGGTGCTGGCCCATAAGTCCAAAGAAACCCAGGCTTGGCTTCAGAAGGAGTGCTACGATTTTGTACCCTTTTCTCACTTGCCCCTCCCTCCTCTCCTGACGTGAACCTACTGGATGTTCGTTTGGTCACATGTCGAGAACATCACCAACATGACCTCCCACAACACCAAAGCTAGCCTAATTGCCGCCATCTGCAGAGTTCCCACCAGCGCTTATGGAAAAGGCATGCTTCCAGTTCTGGACAAATATCGAGGTGGTGATTAAGGCTGAAGGTGGCTACATTGAATAGATGTCAGCTCTACCACATAATCAAGTTACCTGAATTGATTTTTTCAATAAAAGTTTTAAAATAAAGCTGTAGTATTGTTTTCTTTAGGGCGACACTTTTAATATTCCACCATGTACATGCACAGGGGAGATATAGGTATGAGAAAAAAAAAACAAAAAAAAAATAAAACAAAGGAATCGATTTGCCTTGTCACCACTTCTGGTAGCAGCCACGCCGGAAGTTAGGAAGTACGTTAGCGGATTATAACCCATTTCTCTTATCTCTCAAACGTTGAGTTAGTAAAGAAGTTAATTTTTCTCTCACTTATTGACCAGTTAAGTATGTTGTAATATATCTTTCTTTTGGTCTTTTTGTCTTACTGGATTCCAAAACAATAATTCATCTAGTCTGGTGGAATATCCAACTTAGTGTTATTACTATAGGCAACATCACTTCGAGAAGATACACCAATTATTGCATAAGCCAATGTAGGGGTAGTCATATCGAGAGAATGAAAACTATGTTATTTGGAATATTTAATCAGGGTTTACTTTTAGGGCGAAATATCCTTGTGGCAGGTTGTTTTGACAAACTCCTGTACAGAGGACAGTGTCTAGTAGGCATCCAATGATGGTTAATGTGCCATGCGAGTCCTAAAGACAAGCTTAGATGTTTTAAAATCTGGACCGTATAGGGAGATGCGTGCAGGAAAGGAGACTTAGTTGGTTTGGTCACATACAGATACAAAAACAAAGCTAAAAAAAAAAAAGAAATTACTTCTCGTTTCATCATAATTTGAACTAATCTTTGGTAAGGACTGTATTTTTCCGTAGGAGAATTATCATTGCCCTCATCTTCAGAAACTTCCATTATCTCTTCCGTATCGTTCTCATTCGTTAAATAATGATTATCCCTGTCGGAAATGGTTTTATCATTAGTGTCCATGTTGCAAGGCTGCCGCTGAGCAGGGTTTTTGGAGGGATGGGTAGCTGTAAACCAGAGGAGACCTTCCTGAAGTCGTGTTGTCTCATCGAGCGCATGAAGGATCTGGAGTTTCAGCGACATGGACATGTTTTTTGACGTGTAGAGATCAAGTAATCGATGCTGGACATTGTTTTCCTGAAAAAAATGAGTAGAAATCTTTCGTTATTTGAGGCGGATTCAAACGTGACACTGATCAACAGGCAAAACAATTGTAAAACGAAATAAAAATTTTAAAAAAACTCTACAACCATTGGCAATCACCCTACGTGGGTTGAACTGGCTTCTTCCGAAAGAAGAAGTTTCATGGGAATATCAAATTCATAAGCGATCCCCAGTTGTATGTATATCCCTATTAGGGAAGATAACGACTTTAGATTTTTGCAGTCTTTGCAGGGAGCTGTTGACATCCTCCTACATACAGCACCTGGTATATATAATCTCTATATCTATAAAAGCGAGAATATGTGTGAGGACACTTCTCAACCTATATACTCAACAAAATTTTGATCTACAGACTTGAAATTTGGTACATAGGATATTCACACATGTGGAAAACGTTTAAATCAGTTTTCATCTGGAAAAAAAAAGCTCTGCTAAGAGTTAAAAATTAGCAAATTGATACGTGAGCGGAGGCTCATAAAATTTTAATCTACTTGTCAACTGTTTCACAACTGCACTTGCGCAGTTGTGAAACATGACAGCTTCTTTATGTAAAGAATAAGATTTTGTGAAAGCACTTCGCAAATGTCGTGTCAAGCTGGTGTAATGGTTATCGTACTTGACTCAATGTCTTTAGGTTTTGGTTTCAATCTCAGCTTGAGTATTTTTTTTACTTATAAGAAGTGAACCGTTTAGAAAAAAAACCATAATACTCCCATTCACATGTCTAAGCTTGTGTATGAATTAAAATATATGTGTATTTGACGACTGAGTAACATTGGGCGACTTGCTAGTAATATATAATCTATATTCCCAAATAGTCACCCATCTGATACTGACTAGGCTCAATAATGCTCACCTTTGTTGATCTGAGAACCGGTGTATCACTAATTATATCAGATTTTATCTAGACATACAGGGTGTTTCAAAAGTCTTGGGAACATACAGATTTTTAATAACTCAAAAACTATTAGGAGTTAAAAAATGAAATTGGTACCGTTGGAAAGGTTAAAGTTTCAAGTTTTGTGGGGAATCTTCAAACTTGCTCAATATGAGCACCATTCGTCACACGGCAGACATCTAGTCGATAGTCCATTTCCTGCCAAACGCGTTCCAGCATCTTGACGTCAATGGTTCCCACAACTGCCGTTATTCGAGCCTTTAGTTCGTCAATATCTCTTGGAAGGGGCGGCACATAGACTTGTTGCTTGACAAAGCCCCAAAGGAAAAAGTCACACTCAGTACCCCATATGCGAGTGCTATGCTTGTTAACTTTGCCATTCAGATAGAAGGTCGCCTCATCGCTAAAAACAAGCCGGTCATCAAAGCCGTTATCTTCCAACTTCTCTTGCATTGCAATGCAAAAGTCACGGCGAAGTGGCTTATCAGTGTCCTTCAACTTTTGGACCAACTTGAGCTTGTAAGGTACCATTTGCAGTCGTTTCCTTAAGACACGCCAGACAGTTGCTGGAGCAAGCTGAAGTTCCCTGCTGGCTCTTCTCACTGATTTACGGGGGCTCTGCTGAAAGGCTTCCGGACTTGCTCAACTGCATCTTCTGAAGTTGAAGGGCGACCTGTTCGCTTACTTGGGCACAAACACCCATCTTTCACAAATTTAGCATGCCATCTGACAATGGGTTTCCTTTCAGGGACTTCTTTTTTAAATTTCCTGCGAAATGCACGCTGAACACATGTCCACGATTCAGTCTTTGCAAATTGGAGGACGCAAAACGCCTTGTCTTGTTTAGAGAACGCCATTACTGCACATGGAAAGATAAGACGAAAATCATTAGTATGACCAAAAACTTGATTAAGCAAGCTTTAAAATGACACCAGTTTCATTTTTCTACCTGGAATAGTTCATGAGATATACGCATTTGTAATGTTCCCAAGACTTTTGAAACACCCTGTATAATAAAATGATCTTCATTTTTACAGCAATTATAAGCAAATAACGGAGCATTTTCTATGCACATCTTAACAGTATCACTACTTCCTGCAGTGTGTTTCAGGAAAATATTTCTGCAATTTTACCTATAAAAAGTATGATATTTATTCAGAGGTTATTGCCTGTCTTAAAATAGTTTTCAAAAAAAAGGTAGCAACAATTTTCCCTCTTTATAAAATATCTACAAACACGCCATGACATTACACCGCTTAGCAGTATTTGTATAATTTCTTTTTTGTTTTTTTATAAAAATTGCTAGACAAAGCATCCAGTCACCTTATGTAAGGAGCTAAAAAAAAATTTTTTTAAATTACTTCAAGGTCAAAAACTATCCAACGATAAATGTTAGACAGATTCCAACCCAGAAATTCTTCCCTCTTGGCCAGAAACATTACCAAGTGAAGACTAAAGAAGTAAATCAAGAAATTTACTGTTAATTATTATATCAAAACAGAAAGAAATAAAGTCCTGAACAGAGATAAATAAATTTGGTAATCACTTTCTAAAAGCCATCAAATGCATGCCAGTATATAAAGCGAATGTTAAATTGAATATGACGATGATAATTTCAACATATAAGGAAACTTTTTGGTGCTTGTTAAGCTATAGTCAACAAATTGATTTTTAAATATATATTGTTTTAAGCAAAAACAATATTATGTACTTAATTGTCATGTCGAAAATAGTAACATATCCAAAAATTACATAAAATAATAAAATTATGAAATGTCGAAAATAGTAACATATCCAAAAATTATATAAAATAATAAAATTATGAAATGTCGAAAATAGTAACATATCCAAAAATTACATAAAATAATAAAATTATGAAATGTCGAAAATAGTAACATATCCAAAAATTATATAAAATAATAAAATTATGAAATGTCGAAAATAGTAACATATCCAAAAATTATATAAAATAATAAAATTATGAAATGTCGAAAATAGTAACATATCCAAAAATTACATAAAATAATAAAATTATGAAATGTCGAAAATAGTAACATATCCAAAAATTACATAAAATAAAATATGAAATGTCGAAAATAGTAACATATCCAAAAATTACATAAAATAAAATTATGAAATGTCGAAAATAGTAGCATATCCAAAAATTACATAAAATAAAATTATGAAATGTCGAAAATAGTAACATATCCAAAAATTACATAAAATAAAATTATGAAATGTCGAAAATAGTAACATATCCAAAAATTATATAAAATAATAAAATTATGAAATGTCGAAAATAGTAACATATCACAAAAATTATATAAAATAATAAAATTATGAAATGTCGAAAATAGTAACATATCCAAAAATTACATAAAATAAAATATGAAATGTCGAAAATAGTAACATATCCAAAAATTACATAAAATAATAAAAATATGAAATGTCGAAAATAGTAACATATCACAAAAATTATATAAAATAATAAAATTATGAAATGTCGAAAATAGTAACATATCCAAAAATTACATAAAATAAAATTATGAAATGTCGAAAATAGTAGCATATCCAAAAATTACATAAAATAAAATTATGAAATGTCGAAAATAGTAACATATCCAAAAATTATATAAAATAATAAAAATATGAAATGCCGAAAATAGTAATATATCCAAAAATTACATAAAATAAAATTATATGTCGAAAATAGTAACATATCCAAAAATTACATAAAATTATGAAATGTCGAAAATAGTAACATATCCAAAAATTACATAAAATAATAAAATTATGAAAATTCATCAAGTAGAATAACTGCTATTGTCTATTTTGCAGATATGACACAAGTACTCAAAAATCTGTGTTTAGCCTCCTACTGCCAAAGAAAAATGCGATTTTACTCAATTTTTGGTAAAAAGTACTTTCATTTGAAATAACTTTCTACTCAATTTTTTGTAATTTTTGGATATGTTACTATTTTCGGCATGACAAGTAAGTATGTAATATTGTTTTTGCTTTTGAAGCAAATAAGAAAAAAAAAAAAAAATAATTATCATCTGGGTTTGGAATTTAAGATGTGGACAGAAATAATAAGCAAAGTCAATTTGATTGCATTGGCCTTTTCAGATATCAGAACAAATTTAATATTTGAATTTTATTTCATATTTTTTGTTTCTTCCAAATTTATTTCATGGGTCATGGTTTGACGTGAAACAAAATGTGAATTCAAAAATGGATGTTTGCTTTTGAATAAAGAAATGTGCAAGTCCAGAATTCAACCTAATAATAATAATAAAAAAAAAAATAAAAAATAAAAATTTTTTAATTAAATTAAATTTTTTTTCACGGCATGGAAATGTCATATTCCAAAAGTCATATTAAATTAAATAGCTGTTTTGTTTAATTAAGAAACATTCTATGATAAAGCGAGATGTGTTTTGATCAGTCATGGGTCAAAGTCTATTCCATGTAAAACTTATCGTTGACAAGTTTTTGACCTTGAAATAGTATTTTTTATGGCATAATCATGTTTGACACACAGGTTCCCGTCAGATCACCAAAGTTAAGCAATGATGAGCCTGGCCAGTACCAGATGAGTAACCATTTGGAACTTTCAGGTGCTGTATGTGCTCTCCGTTTATCTCGGCATTGTTTCCAGTCATCATGGACTTCTTCTTGCCACTGGAGTCAAACAGTGTAAAAAATTGACCGTTTTTTTTTTTTTTTTGCTCAGCATACGCCTCAAAATACCCGAGCAACGCCGGGATGAAATGCTAGTAATAGATAATATATAATAGACCTATATAATAGATCTATATAATAGACCTATATAATAGACCTATATAATAGACCTATATAATAGATCTATATAATAGACCTATATAATAGATCTATATAATAGATCTATATAATAGACCTATATAATAGATCTATATAATAGACCTATATAATAGATCTATATAATAGACCTATATAATAGACCTATATAATAGATCTATATAATAGACCTATATAATAGATCTATATAATAGACCTATATAATAGACCTATATAATAGACCTATATAATAGATCTATATAATAGACCTATATAATAGATCTATATAATAGACCTATATAATAGATCTATATAATAGATCTATATAATAGATCTATATAATAGATAATATATAATGGACCTATATAATAGACCTATATAATAGACCTATATAATAGATCTATATAATAGACCTATATAATAGATCTATATAATAGACCTATATAATAGATCTATATAATAGACCTATATAATAGACCTATATAATAGACCTATATAATAGACCTATATAATAGATCTATATAATAGACCTATATAATAGATCTATATAATAGACCTATATAATAGACCTATATAATAGATCTATATAATAGACCTATATAATAGATCTATATAATAGACCTATATAATAGACCTATATAATAGACCTATATAATAGACCTATATAATAGACAGAGTCTGTAAACATTTAAGAGTTTGATAAAACATTTAACATCACAGTAACAACCGGGACAAATTCACATACTTGTTTCTTCGAAAGATGACCCCAAACAAAGTTATATTTTATTTATTTACACATCAGGTCAACATTTCAGAGATTACAATGCTTTGAATTCACATTTTGATCTTGACTTCACTGGCTTTCACCGTGTCTTCTCCTTGACTTCTCGACTACTGATACGTCAGTGTATATATTAAACTATTTCTTTATGATTACGTCATTTGCACGTCCACAATGAATCAGCCGACATCTGTATCACGTATCTAGGTATTATTGTTAACATGCATTCCTTTTTCTGAAAACGTATTTGATTTTTTTAACATTCCTACTTGTTAGGGTTTATAGAATCTAGTCAAGTTAAATTCCTAAAACGTCATTTAACCATATTTGTCCTTGAATTGCATTTCTCTCTGTAAAACAAATCTAATTCAATCTACACAATAATAATAATCTTGCTCAGGTAATTCGGCGATGCCTTGAGAGTGCTGATATGCAACACATATTTTTGTCGTTTTTTATCAAAAGCTGACATGGAATTATCAATTAACATAAGAGATGCCCCCCACCAAAAAAAAAGAAAGAAAATAATTTTGATAGAGTTGTTTTACAGCATATCAACCCTTTTTTTATTAATTTAATGCAGATTCCAGTAATTTTAGAAAAAAGTTTTTTTATGCTTTAAATTCTTTATATCTTCAAATATTTATTCATGGTGTTTGGTTTGGTTGTTTTGTAGATTAAATGATTGAGTGTTACAAAAAGAAGAAAAAAAAAATGTTTGGTGCAATTTTAAGTCAGGAAGCTAGTATCTTCACACAACCTGGTCTGGTAGTTCCAGACCAAAAAAAGAAATAAACCAACAACTAAAACAGATTTGTAAACAAGTCGACTTACCACGACGACGTTTGTGATTTGAGCATCACAGGAACAGAGAGCACCGGCAAGATGGATACCCATCTTTAAATGTCGTACTTTGAAAGCAGTCTCAGGTTGAGCAATGCCTTTTTTCAAATTTAAACCTTCTAAGCACCATTCAATTAAAGTCTTCAGAACATCTGTAATTAAAATTAACGCAGGACAATAAACTTTTAAGTGAAATTTTCAACATTTACATATTTGGAAATTTTTATTGCTAACTAAATTACGTTCGTGTTAAAAAAAACGTTCAGTTTTCCATCCTTTTTATCAACGTTAAAACGTACAGCATTAAATGTGTTTTGTCAGTGAGAGAAAGCAAATATTGGTCTATATTGTTAAAAAAAAAAAAAAAAAAAATGAATAAAAATTGTATTTCTGATTGATTTCATATCTTATCTTTGATTAGTCATCAATAAAAAGGAAGTCAAAGAAGCTTTAACTCACACACTAAAAAGTCCTCCAACTGTCGACCATAAAACTGGGAACAAATTTAATAACAGGCAATCTTTTGAGATTTACTGGCTGACTAACATTCAACTGGAGAGAGGTGGGGGAGAGTATAGATAGAGACAGGGGGGGGAGTGTAAAGAGAGACAAAGAGATGGAGAGGGAGTGTAATGAGAGAGTGAGAGAGAGTGGGGAAGGAAGAATAAAGAGAATTAGCATACTACAAAAAAGTCCTGATGGCCTTCCCTGGTAGGGGAGCCTCAGGCGGCTCACCCTCCCCCTTCTTTTAAAAGGAACTCACTTCAGATGAGAAACCACTTATTATAAGGAGCTAATAAGAACGTAAGATGATTATTGCAAAGACAGAAGATGCCTATTGGCCTAAAGTCTTGAAAGGCTGTAGGTAAGAAGAAAACACTAAGCACGAAGAGAATCCCACTGGAATAGGATAACAATCTAATCTATAAAACTCACTATGTCTATTTGTCTCCGTATTTTCAAACTATCTCTTCCGAAACTGAAAGTCATGGAGCAGCGCTAGGGGCCTCAAATGATAGGATATTTTATGGACCGTTCTTTTATGGGTCTTAAGCCGATTAAAATAGTTTTTAAGGGGTCAAAATTGAAAAAAAAATTGTTATACATTTTGTACATTCATCTTAGTTTATTTTTAATCAGTTCATATGCGTCCTACGTTGGTACAGTGGTAACATCACCAGCTTTGAATGCTACAGTTTTGCTTTTGGTTTCAATTCTAACTGATGGCACCCAAATACTTTCTTCCCCCCCCCTTTGAAATCACGACTAATAATATATACAAAATCTGAACAAATTAAAATATCATATTTAAGCATATTTTACAACCGGGCAAAGCCAGGTACCCCACCCCCACCTCTAGTAAGTGATAAAGTAAGTCTTCTCAAGAAGGTAAATCCTTGGAGGGTGGACTTCTTGAGATTGTCGAACTGATTGTCAAAAATGTATCCCTGAGTGGTATGAACAGAAATAAGTTAATTCAACTTATTAGATAAGGACTTAAGTGACTACCTTACACATGTTAATCCTTATCTTCTAGTCGCTTTTGGATCTTGATAAATGGTGACTCCCACATAAAAAAAAAAAAAAAATATTTTGATAATTCAACATCAAATTACCTTTTCTTTCCTGTTTATAAAGAAGGTATGAGAGACCCTTCGTCAAGAGAGATGGGACCATTTCTAATGCCTCAACCCACCTGAAAATAAAGTAAACTGAAATATTACGATTGATAAGAGGAAAAAAGAGATTTCTTTTATCTAATTTCATTTGACACCATTTTAAAATTTATAAAGAATCTGGTGCTTATCCAAAATTCCACCTATATTAAAACAAAAAATTAAAAAAAAAAAAAATCTGTATGACGTACGTGCCCGTGATGGGAAAAAAATTTACACTAAAAATCACTCATTGTTTGGTTTGGTTTGGTTGTTTTACAGCATATCAACCCTTTTCGGGTTATTTAATTCCGAATCCAGTGTTTTTGGAAACAGTTTATGCTTCAAGTTCTTTATATCTTCAAATATTTGTTTGGTTGGTTTCTGGTATATCAATCGTTTTTGGGTTATTTAATGCGAAATCCGGTTATTTTGGAAATAGTATTCATGTTGCATTCAGTTATTTTGTAGAAAGTTTTTATTCTTCAAACTTTTTGTATCTTCAATCGATAGTTTGTAGTGTTTGATTTGGTTTGGTTGTTTTATAGCGGACTTTTATCGCTTTTGTTCTCTGCCCTGCAGAACATGAATGAGTTTAGCAATGGGAGAGGGAAAAGGGTTACAGTATTAATGTTTCATACATTTTAAGTTAGGAAACCAGACAGGAAGTGGGTGGAGATAGAAAGAAAAAGAGGAAATGGGAAGAAGGAAAAGGTGGGTTGTTGTTTTTGGTTTTGCAGAACATAATAAAGTTTTGCAAAAAAAAAAGTAGAAAAACAAAAAGCATCAATGTTAGGTGCATTTCATCTCAGGGAGCTAATATCTTCAGACAGCCTGATCTGGTAGCACCAGGTATTATTTAGATTCATAGGACTACTGTTCTCATCTTATTTTTACTATTATGTTTCAATCGATATAACCTCCGATTTTCCTCAGGTTGTCGAACTCTGGAATTTGGGCGGAATTTTGAAAGGAACCCTTTATTTACACCACAGGAGCAGTATATTCTTGTTCCATCAGCCATGACTGGATAGAGGTCCTAAATAATTCGCAATCATATTTTTCAATCACCCACACTGAGAACATATCATTTTTACAATTTATTTTTCTAAGTACTCTAACTACTGTGCCATGGGCCCTTGTCCACAGTTCTAGTACGAAATGCGAACAATATAACAGTTCTAATACGAAATGCGAACAGTATGACAGTTCTAGTACGAAATGCGAACAATATAACAGTTCTAATACGAAATGCGAACAGTATGACAGTTCTAGTACGAAAAGTGAATTACTTAGAACCTCTATCCAGTCATGGCTGACGAAACAAGTTCGATAGAAACATTCAACAAGGTATACCTGAAGAAAGTCTGAGGTTACATAGATCGAAACATTATGCAAATGACACTTAAGATGAGAGCAGTAGTCCGAAGAATCCAAATCATATGAATAACCAATCCTCAGCTAAAAAATTCGGAAACTAAAAATCGCATAAGTAGTTTTTATTTTTATAAAGAAAATCAAATTTTATGGCCAAATGAACTCTTGCAATCTTGAAAAGAAGGGAAATAATTTCAAATAATTCAAACTTGAAATTTTAGAAGGCCGTTCTTATTATGGGGACATTGGAAAAACTTAAATTCGCTTAAAAACGATTTTCTTTATAAAACTACTTTATTAATTCATGTGATTTTCGGAAGACAATATTTCCTTTCCCATCATGGAAATACATACATCATACAGATTTTTCTTTATTTTTTTTTTTTATCATTAGGTGTGAATTCAGGAATAGCACAAAAAGTTTTACAAAAATTTATGTGTAAAAAGTCACAGTAAAACATTCAACCAAGAAATTTGTTTATGCTTCCATTTTATTTTTTTGGACTGTTATCCTCATCTTCATAATTGTTGTCTCACCACATTTTGGCCAACTTTGGGTAGGATTGAAACTGCAATCTTCAGACAATGCTCACCTGAGAACATAGAGACTGAGCATATGTGGCACAGTGGAGAGAGGTGTTGAGTCTCTACAGTTCCACGTGAGCATTGCCTGAAGATTGCAGTTTCAATCCTACCCAAATCTTGCCAGAGGATTAGTTGACCAAAAACGTGGTGAAACAACAACAACTATGGAAGGCAGTAATTACTGGGGATACGGTTAAGAGACTCAGCATTCATATCTTGTTGCAGTTAATCACCTGAAGAAGACCAGAGGATGAGTTGGCCAAAACATGGTGAATAAAACAACAACAACTATGAAGATGAGGATAAACCTGAAAAAAATAAAAATAAATAAAAAATACATACAAGTATGAACACCTCATCTCAAAGGATCTTAAAAATTAAAAATAAAATATATAAGGGAATATGTTATAAAATATAAATTTAAAAAATTAAGCGTTTTTATAAAAAAAATTAAAGCAGACATTGATAAATATTAACCGGAAATTTCATGGAGTTAAAATATCAAAATAGATATTACATGCATCCATAGTTTGCCAAATCAAAATAGGCAACATATGTTGATAGAATTGGTTGGTTGTTTTTGTTTTACGGCATATCAACTCTCTTCAGGTTATTTAATGCCGGATCTAGTGATTGTGAAGAACAATTTTTTAATAGAGTATATTTGTTTTTTATTTTTAAGTCGGTTTCTATTTAATCCATAGTTGGGACCCTAACAGGTACTATCAGTCCAGGTCAGAGTGGACCTGGGAGCAATGGCAATTAAAGGGTGGCTCCACACTCCCCCAAAGCCCGCAAGCTGGGGCCTCACCATCAGATACAGTTTAAGGTCATATCCAGGACCTGATAGAATTGATCGGACTACTCAAATCATGCAGGTTCTATCAGAGCTGTCCTATGAAAACCAACACAAAAAAAAAACCTTAACGTTTTCTCCCTTGAGTGCTGATGCTTACGAATAGACGTCATTTTTGGTCCACAATCTGCTCAATGATCATGATGATATACCTCAGGATCTATTATTCACTCCTACATGAGAGAGAAGTCCGCCCGGACACTACAGAAACTATTTCACCACAGATTTCAATTGAACTAGAGGAGGACTGCTTTCTCAACCTTGGAATAGACACCCAAGAGAGTCCTCTGCAAAGCCACCATTCGCCCATGTATGGAGTACTGCTGTCACATTTGGGCTGGTGCATCTGCTACTAGTCTCTCGCTCCTGGACAGGGCCCAAAAGAGAGTCGCCAACCTAATAGGTCCCGAACTATCATCTAAACTTCAACCCCTGTCCCATTGACAAAATGTTGCATCCCATTGCCTGTTTTACAAGTATTTAAATTGTGTATGCTCTGACGAACTACAAACACTTTTACCCCCTCAACAAAAATACCCCCAACAAACAGCGAAGTCCCACCTCTACACAGTAGAGATCCCTAGATGTAGGAAGGCCTTCTACTCTAATAACTTCTTCCCTAGAACTGCTTGACTTTGGAATTCTCTTCCGGTTTCCTGCTTCCCAACTGTACTGACATGCAGAAGTTCAAGTGTAATGTGAACAGACATTTTGCAGTTTAAACTCCCTACATAGTACTCCTGCAACTTATGTCCCTGATAGTAGCCCTCTACATCAAAGTGGCATTGTGCCTTGTTTGGGGTGAAAATGTAATAAATTTTTTTTTTTAAATTAAAGCAGCAACAACATAGCAATTAAATGTGAATTTGAACAGGTGTTAAGCTACTATATCTCACCTTCCATGTAAATTTCTAACACGCTTTCCTACATGGCAACTGAAGCAGGCTTAGTTTATATTTTGCCAAATAAATTGAATTTGTTTGGTTCTTTTATGGCATATCAACCCTTTTTGGATTATTTAACGCCAAATCCAGTAATTTTGAAAAAACAAAGTTTATATGCTTCACGTTGTTTATATCTTGAAATATGTCGAGGTCTTAAGTTTGGTTTGGTTTGGTTGTTTTGTAGGGGATAATTGTTGTTTTTGACTGCGCAAAGGAAAAAGGAAAAACAACAATAACATCAATGTTTGGTGAATTTTAAGTCAGGAAGCCAGTATTTTCAGACAGCCTGATCTAGGAGTGCCATTTAAATTGAATCTTTCTTAATATAATATATATATCTTAATAATTATAAAACTGTGAACCGTCCCGACATCCTTGAATCTTGTGTGTGTCTGTGTATATATATATATATATAAGACCCCTGCAGAATTTTACCGTAAAAAATCATAGGATTCAATATCATAACTAATACATAAGTGTTTAAATACAGCACTTATCTGATAGCTAATTTTTTTTGTTTCAATTCTAGTATTTCTTTGGAAAAAAAAAGACGTTTGAAATCACTACTATATATTGGGTACAATATAATAATAAATAGAGAATTGGCTCTATAATAATAAATACAAAATCTGCATAAATTAAGATATCATATTTAAGCATATTTTACGACTAGGCAATGCCAAGTGGTGTGCTAGTGTGTGTGTGTGTATATATATATATATATATATATATATATATACTTGAGTGGCTGGTTAACATTTTTTTTAAATCCTGGCTTCAGTTATATAACAATACAAAATAAAAGTAAAAGATGGGTCCATCATGATTTAGATTAAAAAGGAATAATACTCCTTATCATATATGATAAGGAGTATAAGTTAATTAATCATACTTGAAAAGGAGTATAAGTTAGTCAATCCAACATGTTCATAGAGCTTATGTATGTTTAAAGGTATGTTTAAAAGATGCGTCGTGCAGGAAAAGCAATGTCACTGTGTTCTGTTATATTATTTCATACAAGAAAATTTGTTCTGCATTACCTGGGTGTAATAAGAGTAATAGTACAATATCATATCTGGTAAGTCATAGATAGTAATAAAAGAGTGCTCAATATCATAGACAGAGCAAGTATGTTTAAAAGCTGTGTTGCCAGGGGAAACCAACATCAATGTTTTGCTATATCTATATATATATAAAAGCGAAAATGTATGTATGTATGTATGTATTTTTGTGTGTCTGCTAAAAACTTTCGACAGACAGAACAAAAATTCACAAATTTGGTCTCATATGAAAGCCCCATTCTTCGCCCGACAAATATCGAAAAATTGGCCAAAAACGTTAATTTTTTCACCCTGAAATCAGCACTTTTCTACAGGGGGGGGGGGGGGTCAGCAAAAACCGTCCTTTCATGACAGTCGCTTCTACGCATGCGTCATATGACGTTGTAACCTGATTTAGTTTAAAGATTTTAAAAAATGACCTAATTTCGTGTACGTCGTCTTAGGTCAGTTGGTTAGAGCGCTGGGTCATTATCTAAAGGTTTTGGGTTCTGAATCGTGGTGTTTTTTTTGTTTTTTTGATTATTTAAATTTAAATATTGAAGCAGGGTTATTTAAGCCATTTTTCACGTAACGTTCGTTTTTCTGTTTTTTTTTTTTTACTTTGCTTATTCTTAGGTTTTCATTAACACCCCCAACTCCCGACCGACCACACACACTCAAAAACACCCAGCGGTTTATTTCAGCCATTTTCCTTGTGTTTGTTCTTTTTTGTTTTTTATTTTTCAGATTTTTTAAAGAAGTTTTAACGTTTGTTTTTCTGTTTTTTTTTTTCCGATTTTTACATTTAACATTGTTCATTTGCCTTACATTAGTTTTTTTGTGTTTTAAAAAATTTTTTTTTAAGTTTTAACTTTTTTTTTTATATAATATTTAATTTTTATTTAATATTTTAAAATACTTACTTCGCTTATTCTTATGTTTTGATTACCCCCCCCCCCCCCCGCTGGCCTGACGTTAGTTTTTTTTTGTGTTTTTTAAAGTTTTTACTTTGCTTATTCTTATGTTTTGATTACCCACCGCCTGAGCACACACACCTCTAAACACCCGAGCAATGCCGGGTACCCCTCGCTAGTTATTTTATACAAGAAAATCTATTCGGCTTTGTTCGGGATAGAAAATGATATATAGTCATCAAAAAGTACTCAAAATCTTGAGAATAGTAGGCGTGTTCAAATGCAACTTCATTTCTTTTGTTTTATATGCACCTGAGCTATGCCAGGTAGCCCTGCTATTTAAGATATGCATCTCAAATTTTGCAATGGGTTTTAGTTGTAGTGGGTTGTATGATCATTTATATCAAGGAACACTTATGATAAGAGCCCAAACAACTTTTTACACTTCTAGTTTCTAAGTTGCTGGTTCAAATCCTAGAAGGAAACAAACACCACTGGATAAAACCAGTATAGAATAGATATGTTGGTGATAACGTAAGTATTAAATAAAAAAATATAGAATAATGAACATATTGAACTTGGTTACTTTTTTCTGTGTTCTTTAGTTGAAAAGATTTCTATGTAATCCAGCAGAGTCTTGGCTTCTGCGGGCATTTCATTGTTGGACACAGAATCAGTTTGTAATAATTTAGCCTTTTCGCACTCGAATGGCGTCAACGACGGGTCCATAAAATGCTAGAAAGAAAGAAAAAAAAAATTACATAAGACTTTATCGGAATAAAAAAATCTTTAGCCATTAAAATAAATAAAACAACAGATGCACACAGATGTACATATCTTAATAATTATAAAACTCTGTGGACCATTCAGTTGTCCTTGCTTGTTGGCTCAAATCACACACACACACACACACATATATAATGATATCACATTTAAATCTAGATAAGACACTTGCAAGATTTTACCATACAAAATCATCAGATTTTATGTTGTAACTAATAATAATGCTTAGATAGAGTACTTATCTGATTGCTAAATGTTTTGGTTTCGATATTAATTTATGGCATCCAAATCATATTTCTTTTTAAAACTTTTGAAATCATTACATATTGGGTACAATATAATAATCATTAGAAAATTTGTTCTGAAATAATAAATACGAAATCTACATGAATTAAAATATTATATTTAAGCATATTTTACGACTGGGCAATAACAGGCGGCATGTTAGTATATATGTATATATATATATGTATGTTTATGGGGATAAATCAAAGATGGCATACATATCATAAAAAAAGAATGCAACTACTCTTCCGATTTTTTCGAATTTACGTAATCATGTCTAAATTTTTTTCTGTTTCTTTTTAAAGTTAATGAGTTCTTATTCTTCTGATGAGTCAGGATTGAAAATATTTAAAAATTGACATAATTATATGATTGTTTCTGTGCTACGAAACGGGTACTGTCAAGAATTGAACATACTGAAAGAAATAAATAGTAAGATGAACATCTTTGAATTTGGAATAAAACTTTTGTTATCAAAAATTTATTCTAATTTTCAAATAAACATGATAAACCTGTAAGGTATACAAAATTTTAATTATCCTACAAGGAGTACAAATAAACAAGAAAAACCTTATTCCATGGAGTTTCGAAGAATGCAATTCTTCTCATCAGACGGAAGAGGTTTGCAAAATATACAATAAATTTTGCAGGTTAATGAATTAAAGGAAACAAACAATATGAAATTAATCATACTTGTATAAAAAAGTCATTTCACAGTTAGAAACAGTTTATAGGGATTTAATGAGATTACGAAAGCAAGAAACAGTGGGGGGGGGCATGCCTGGGTGTAAAATATGCTTAAATATGATATTTTAATTTATGCAGATTTTGTATAACAGAGTAAATTTTTTATTGATTATTTCATATGATATTTTACCCAATATATAGTTATAATTTATAAAAAAAAATGTAACTTGGGTACCATCAGCCAGAATTTAAACCAAAAAGCAAAAACCTGCAGACAAACAGACGGACATATTGAGTTTTATAAATGATAAGATTCAGGCAAGCAAGGACACCCAGATAGACCAGAGTTTTATAATCATTAAGATATATATATATATATATATATATATATATATATATATATATTTTTTTTTTTTTCCTATAATTTTTTTGTATTAATATTCATATTAAAACCCCTATTTTCTATTTATTTAAAAAGAAATAATACAACTTTGTTATATATGGGTCATGTAATTGCATTCATCTGTAAAAGATCTAGCTAATTTGCATATTCTTTTTAACATTCATTTTAATTAATTCCCTATTAGTTTTTTTGGTTTTCTTATGGGATGATCATCTCCAGTTAACTATTAGATATTCTATATGATTTATGCTTGCGTGATATTTGCGTAAAAAAGGTTATAGTAAACACAAACCTCTTTTTATATATATTTATGTATGCGTATATGTATATATTTATGTATGCGTGTATATTTGTTGAAAAAATTTTCCCTACCAAATTCCTGTCAGTTTTTGGTCTACAGATATGGAATTTGCCAGGTGAAGGTCGAATGACGGCATTACCAATATGCATGCGTAACGTAAGAGCTATTGGTTCATGTTTTAATTTTTAGCTTTGCAGCAAACATGTCTTCATAGCTCAGGCATTAACATCAAAGGAAAAAGTAAATCGTAAGCTAAATGTTTTGGTTTCAATTCTCAGTGGTGGTGCACCAGTATTTTTTTCTTTTCAACTTTTTAAATCATTACTATATATTAAGTCCAATATAATATAATAAATAAATACGAAATCTGAATTAATCAAAATATCATATTTTAGTGTGTTTTACAACCGAGCAATGCCATGCGGACTGCTAGTATACATATATTTTTAAAATCCAATATGGCAACGTAAGATGTTTTCTCATGCAGGGTTAGAACTATTATAATTTTTTAGTGTCTATAAAAATAAAATAAATTTTTTTTTTTAAATGCTTTTGCAAACTTTACAAATCATTATTTTCATTTTATCTTTTTTTTTTTTCAAATCCTTTTTCATTCCATCTAAAAACTTTCTAATAGTTTTTTGAGGAACATACATTCGTCTCTAAAAAAGTTTTTTTAGTGGTCTTCAGCTATTCAATAAAACATGTAAGACGTACTATAATAAATAAAAATAAACGAATAAAAACTTGTAAGTGTAAATTAGCTACATCCTTTAGTTTTGTAAAAAGAACTACTGCTATATATATATGTATATATTTGTTCAACTGATTTAATGTAAAGAAGGTTTATTTCTCTATTTGCGTAACAATTAGAATTGGTTTCATTGGTTAGAATGCTTGGAATTGGGTGAAATGCTCTGGGGTTCTCCTTGTGTGACCGGTTCAAAGAGTTATCCCCACACCACAAAAAAAAAAAAAAAAAAAAAAAAGAAAAAGACTAATCTGAAGCAAAAAACTAGATCTATAATTGGAACGTTTTTGTTAGTGCTTTTAAAAGAAGTGGTGTTTGATCAGCACTGCTGGGGAGCCATGAGATAAAATACTGCTTTATTTTAAAATTGTTGAAACAGTTTTTCTTGGTAAACAGCTGATGATCCCTACAATAATATTAGGAACGGTGAAAATTCTTGGAGGCAAACTAATACATTGATTGCAACAGATAAACTAACTTACAAACAAAGGAGTTTTCCAATGGAGGAGGGACTAAAATCTTTTTTAATAAATGAGGAAGAGTTTAAGAAGGCAATAGCAATGCAGGGAACCAGGTGTCCATTTTTGTCTATACATCACATTATTTTAACACCTGGTTCCCTGCATTGCTATTGCCTTCTTAAACTCTTCTAATTTTTATATTTTCATATATCTATTTATTTTCCAGATAAATCTTAGATATAAAACAGTAAAATAGACACTGTTTGAAACAACCAGAAATCTTTGATATTTCGAGAAAATATCCTTTTTTCAGAAAGAGACAAAAAGAAATTTAAAAAAAAAAGACTAGTAATAGAGTGTGATTACAAAAGCACCCCACCGACACACACACAATGGGGTCCTTTTGCACGTATAGAACATAATCCCAGAGTTATGTCATTGATTCTCTAAACAGCTATATACTTGTTATTTTTGGTTCTTGTCCAGAATTCACCCTAAACTTGTCCAACACATGCCAACAAGCCAAATGCAGGTGTAAAAAAAACAAAAAAAAAACTATGATGCTCCTACTCAAATGAAAAAAAAAAATTCCAAAAATCACCTAAGTTGATCAAGTAGTTTTATTTTTTTGTCATTTTTAAGCGATTAATGGGAATTCATAGGCATTACAACATAAATCTTACAAGTTTAAATTACTGAGCTATCTTACTCCTGTTTTTTTTAAAGATTGTTTTCAAAATGGCAAAAAAGACAACTGCTCTTCAGTTAGCTATAAAATTTGGTTTTCTTATCTATAATATAAAACTACCTGATCAATTTACATAATTTTTGGAATATGAGTTTTTCGTTTTGCCACAGTTATGTACATCATACTGATTTTTCTTTATTTTTGTTTTTCTAATATATGGAGAATTCTGAACAAGGACCATATTTTTTTTTCTTTGATGTAAGCATTGTGAAAATTTGAATTGGAATTTGTAAGTTTAAAAAGACAATACAATGTAGACTTTTTAAAAAAAAAAAATATTTATTTAAAAATCAACTTCGTTTCGACAATATAGTGTCATCTTCAAGCATAGAAAAACTTTGTTTTTCTTTTTCCTTCTTTGTGTCACTAGAAAAATAAAACGTGTGTGATATCCAATGGCAATTTTTTTTTTAAATGCTCTAATCAAGAGGATCACGTTTGCTCGCATGAAATAAATTAGATACCCCCCCTCTCAAAGCAGTGTGTGAATTTGAATTTGTGTTTAACACAATACAACGCGGAATTATTTATTTTTGGTGCTTGTTAAGATAGAGTCGACACATCGATTTTTTAAAAATATGTCATTTTAAGCAAAAACTATATTACATGCTTAATTGTCATGTCGAAAATAGTAATATATCCAAAACCGACAAAAAATCATTGGGTAGAAATTTATTTCTAGTTAAAAGTAAGTGGGTAAAATCAGATTTTTCTTAGAAATTATAAAGTAAGAGTCTACACGCAGGAGATATAACTCCAAAATGAATATTTTAGATTACTTGTTCATGGCTGCAATTTTCTTTTTGTCTATAGTGATAGACTTTCTTTTCTTTTTTTTTTTTACTAAAAACACAATCGCAGTTGTTCTAGTTGATGAATTTTCATAATTTTTGGATATATTACTATTTTCAACATGACAAATACATATCGTTTTTGCTTAAAATGATATATTTTTTTAAAATTGATTTGTTGACTATATGTTAACAAGAACCTTATTTTTTCAAAAATCTTGATCACTTGATTATGAATTACTTACAGTGAGAGTTGTCAAATCACATTGGAATGGATTGAAACTTGACGGGGAAACATTCCATGAATCAGCAACATCAAAATATTCAACATTCTGAAAGAAAAAAAAAAAAAAAAAAAAAAAAAAAAGAAAAAAAAGACAAAAACATTTTTATTTGTTCAACAGGAAAAAAAATGCTTTAAAAAGAAAAAAAAAGAAAAAAAAAGAAAAAGACAAAAACATTTTTATTTGTTCAACAGGGAAAAAATGCTTTAAAAAAAAAAAAAAAAAAAAGATGTATATGTCTAATTAAATTACAGATACATTCGTGCATTTTGTGAAGAACCTTCAAATGGGACAAACATTCACCAGCCCAAACATGACAGCAATATTTCCGGTGTGTGAAAGTGTTTAGAGCGAGAGAACCGATTTTACAGGAAGAAGAAAGAGCAATGGGTTTCATATATGGACTCCAAGAAAGGTTTGATGAAAAAGAAAGATCAAGTTTTAGAGCCGATTTCTCATTGGGAGCAGAGCCATTTATAAGAAAAGGGACATGATTACGATTGAAAGACAATAGCTGAGTCTTAACAGGATTAAACATAACATGCCACTTCTTATCTCAATTCATAACCGAACCAAACTGACGTAATGATATGGGAGAAGAAGGAGAAAGAAACCAACCTTCGTAGAAGTTAGTGTCCTCAACAATGTGGGGGTCAGACAGAGCTGAAAGGGAAAAGATAACAAAATCCCAAAGTCTTATGTACGACATGAGAAAAAAATCTCCATCATTCCAGTAATCATAGAAGCAACTCATGAAAAAGAATTTCAAAAACTACCTGGCAAATATAACCAGCGAACCAAGTGCAAGAGAGATTTAAACAATTGCACTCAAAGGAATGGTTAGGACCTTCAAAAGATCTCTTGGTTGGAATAGGAGATAGCAAGTAAATGTTTTGCATCTGGCAGGATGCCCCATCCCCAGCTTAAAAAAAAAAGACCCCCCCCCCAAAAAAAAAACAACTTCTATATCAAACTGCATATCTAAACTAATCCGAGAAAGATCAGTGAGAAGCAATACCAGAATAGAGGGTGGTGTCATCCACATAAATGTTAATTTTGTGACTGCAAGGTCATTCATATAGAGAAGAAACGGTGTTAGACTTAGAATAGAGCCCTGGGGAACACCGGCATTGATAGGAAAAAAAGAAAACAAAGATACACTATCCAAAGTTACTCGCAAGCGTCGATCAAAAAGAAAAAATCTAATAATGTCAAGAACTTCACCTTAACATCATAGTTTATGTAGAATACTAGAATGCCATACTGTTGATTGGTTGGTTGTTTTTGTTTTACGGCATATCAACCCTTTTCGGGTTATTTAATGCCGAATCCAAAGATTTTGAAGAAAAATTTTTTAATAGAATATATTTGTTGTTTTCATGTCGGTTTCTATTTAAACCATAGTTGGGACCCTAACAGGTACTACCACTTCAGGTCAGAGTGGACCTGGGAGCAATGGTAATTAAAGTGTGGCTCCACACTCCCCAAAGCCCACAAGCTGGGGGCCTCACCACTGGATATAATTTAAGGTCATATCCAGGACTGCCATACTGTTGAACACCTTTAAAATGTTAAGCATAATGGTCCTACCTTTCCCTGAATTATCTATAAACTGACAGATCCATTCAGTTGCAGCAGTTAATAGATCAACTGCTCAACAAAAAACATACTGAGCAGCACTAAAAAGGCCCAGACTTTCCAGAAAAGTAACAAGCCTGTCGTTGACTAACTTCTCAAAACTTTGCTAATAACAGATAAGACTAACAGGACAATATTTAGTTGGGTCGGACCAATCACCAGCATTCTTAAAAATAAGTACAACATGGGATTCCTTTGAACAAGAAGGCAAACAGAACAGAGACAAATAGAGATTGAAATTCAGAAACGTCATAAGAAATCCTTCGAGACTGCAGTATTTTTATTTTAATTCAGTGTTCTTATCTGGAGGGGAGGTGGAGAGATGAATTTTCTCTGTATTAAAAACTGATCCTGTGTCTAACCCTGCCTTCAATTTTAATAATTGGAGATTATGCACTATTTTTTTCTTTCTTTTTAGTTTATTTTCACCTTTTTTTTTTTTTACTTTTACCCCCCTCCCCCATATTATAAACTGACCTTTCACTTATCTATCCTCGATTTTAATATTTGCTGATTTGATATAAAGTATTTGTTATTGTTGCTTTTTTGTCAACAATTTTTCAACTGTTAACTATTCTGCACTTTTATCATTGACAATGTTGTTCCTACTTAGTCATATCCTTATGAGGCCAGAGTTAAACAATATCAGTTTTTAATGTGGGGGGGGGGACTCATCTCCCTAAAAAAGGCATACCTTAAAGAATAAAATAAAAACAAAAAAATATTTATTCATGAAACTTACCTTACAATGAGTTTTTTTTTTTTTCTTAACTTGAATTTCAATTTTATTAAAGTTTCATAAAAACTGTCCAATAATTATTCATTGTATTTTCTTTGTAATAACTAAAAGAATATTGTTTTAATTTTTTTAAATTAATTTTTCATTGTATTATCCTTGTAATAACAGAAATAATAAATATTTAATTGAAGAAAATTGACCAGTATTAGCATGAAAAAAAAAATCGTGAAACTTTCATTCAACACCTTCCGGCATTTTATGCAAGCTACCTAAAAAAATTTACGAGAATAGCGCAGTTAATTTATTTTATTGCGGACTATTAACCTCCTCCTTTTTAGATGTTGTTTCACGACGTTTCGGCCAACTATTCCTCTGGCCTTCGTCAGGTAGTAACCGCGACAGGATAGGAACTCCGAATCTCCTAATTGCAATCTTAGCAATTACTGCCATCCATAGTTGTTGTCGTCCCACCACTGACGAAGGCTAGAGAAATACTTGGCCGAAACATCGTGAAACAACATCCAAGAAAGATGAGGATAATAGTCAGCAATAAAATAAATTAATAAATGATTCTCATCTCAATAATGAATTCCAATTAAAATAATATAATAACGCAGTTCTTTTCTTTTTTTTACACAGGCATCACCACATTATCAAGGCCACGAGGCCACTCGAGGATAAGGGTTAAAGAGTGTACAGTAGAAATTGGATCATATAGTAATCGTTAGTAATAAAACTTCAGTAAAGTAAGTGGAACGACTCATCAAGAACTTGTTTACGTTAGACTTGAAGACAACCATATTGTAGTCACCTGGAAAGCAGGAAAACGGAAGACAATTCCACAGGCATGCAGTTCTAAGAAAGAAGCTTTGTTCATGGAATCTACGTTTAAGTTTAGGCACAGATAAAGAGTGGGGGAAATTATTGATAGTGTTTTCAGCTAGACGAGTGTTTCTTGTGAAATTTTCCACGAAAATAACGATACATCATTCAGTCGAACACTTTCCATGAGAATAACGATATACCATTCTTATTCTGCATAAACATCTACATTATTATGATTTTTAAATGACTTTACTTTTTTTTAAGGATAGATTTTAAATTCTTCCGACAAGGTGATCAATACTACAATCTAAAAGGTTATGGAAACAAAAAGCTACATTCCAAAGATTTATTTTTTAAATTTGCATTTTTATTAAATTAGGCTTTTTACACATGATCAAAATTATAAGACCAGAGAAAAAAAATTCTATTAAATTGTACAAAAAGTGTATGAAAAGATTCAACAATCAAACTTAATAATGAGTTCTACCTCCACTGCTTTTGATGACTTCAAAAATTCTTTGGGGCATGCTAGAAACAAGGGTTTCCATTAAGGTGCGGGGGATCCTGCTCCAGTTTCCGAAGTTCATTTTTTGTTGAATATTGTTTGCCATTTCGATAAACCTCTCTTGTCATCCATCATTTTCAATTGGGTTCAAGTCCAGTGAGCATGCAGGACGTCCCAAGAGATGGACACCATTTTCTTGTAAAAAGCTCAAGGTTTGTCTTGTAGTGTGGATTGCAGCATTATCCTGTTGGATAAACCATCCATCCCCACACAAATGATGACCCTCCATCATCAAAGATGCTTTTTGTAGCATGCTAACATAACCAGCCGCTGTCTGACGACCCTGGAGCCCCATCGTCCCTTCTGTAAGAAAAGACACTCCATACCATTACAGACCCTCCACCACTATGACATATGGAAAAAATTTCAAAGGGCATGTTTTTGTCATGCCAATATCGCTGGAAGCCATCAGGACTACCTAAATTTTTTCTCATCAGAAAACAGGACTTTCTTCCACTTCTCAACGTCCCAGGTTTGGTATTCACGGCCAAATCTTAAGCGGTCCACTTTGTGATGTGGAAGCAATTGAGGAATTTGTTTACGCTTTTTATTTACCATGCCTTTTTGTTGTAAGTGTCGTCTGATGGTTATTGGATTGCAATAATTTGATTAGAAAAAAGTCCTCTGTCATTCATAATAACCTGTCTGATTCTCCTACTCAATGCAGGAGAAATTAGGGGGGGGGGGGCTACCAAAAGATTTTGCTTTTCCATAATTCTCAGTGTTCTTTAGAAAGTTGCAAATAACAGTTTTACTGCGATTTACCTTAGCTGCTATCGCTCGCTGTGACAAACCTTGCTTATGGAAGACTAGAATTCGAGAACGCTCAACTTCGGTTAGTTTTCTTGCTTTAGGCATGGTAACACCTTTACACAGTGATTGCTAATCTCATACTGAACTAAAAACATTAGAATTACCATAAATCTAACAATTTATACCCTTTATATTATAATTTTGATCATGTGTAAAAAGCCTAATTTAATAAAAATGCAAATTTTTAAATAAAATTTTTGGAATGTACCTTTTTGTTTCCATAACCCTTTAGATTGTAGTATTAGTAACCTTGAGTTGGAAGAGTCTAAAATCTATCCTTAAAAAAAAGGTTTCTTTTTAAAGATTTTTAAGTGGTCTTAAATTTTGGATCAGCAGTGTATTTATAATGCAGAAAGTATTTTAAACTATTATTGTAAAAACAATATTAACAATATTTTTATAACAATATATTTTCACAAATAAAAAACACATTCCATTATACTTTTAAAAAAAGTTTTGATTCATCATTTCCGTATAAAACATTTACAAGATCTTTCGTTTATTGGGTACTTGTTTAGTTTTATCAAGAAATTAAAAAATGAAAATATGGAAAAAAAAAAAAAAAAAAATTATATATATATATATATATATATATACATATATATATATTATCCACACCAAGAGGCCTGGGGGGTGACTATCATCACAAAAGTGTTTTTTCCACTGTAGCAATACACATGAAAAAATTGAAATGGCTTAAAATATCTCAATAATAGCATGGATAGAAAGATCTTGAGCTAAGAAAGAATCTTTTTTAATTTTTGAAATCTGATTGAAATTAAGAAAGTTATAACTATTTTTGTGCATTGCACGTTTGGATATTTTTCCCTCTTAAGACCATATGCGTTGTTTCACATTTTTTACATTACCTTTTCAGTAAAAATGTTACGTTTGTTAAAACACAAGATTAAGCAACGAAATTTGCCAAATTTCACTTAATTTGATCAATTTTTTTTTTTTTTTTTTTTTTTTTTACAGCAAAAAAACAATTTATGACAGCAAGCAGAAGCAGCTATGTTTGGATTTTTTAGACCACAAGGAAGAAGGGGTGGGGACTGCACCACGGGGAGATAATTCAGTCTTTCGCATGCGAGCATTGTCACCCCCTCCCCAAGTTAAATAATAATTTCTAAATAATTAAGTCAGAACATTATGTCGACATATTGCTATCATCAAATTGTTTTTCTGCTGTAAAAAAAAAAAACCCAAAAAAAACAAAAAAACTACCTGATCAAATTAAGTGAAATTTTTTTTATCAGAACTTAATTCCATACAAGATAATTTTTTTCAATATTTTCATTTTTTAATGTCTTCACTAAACTAAACTAGTACCCTTTGTTGTAATGCGAAAATGAGCTTTAATTTATCAACAAACCTGCATGTCCGTATCATCACCACAAATCAATCCATCATCTTCATCCTCAGATGTGATGTCTTCATAACCATCATCTGCCTCCTAAAATCAAATCATTTAGATTGTGAGAAATAATTCACTTGAAATGAAGTACAAATTGAAATTAAAAACAAGCCAAGCATGCAGGGTTCCCCTCCACGAGTGAAAAGTTTAATTTCACCATGACTAATGTTTGTGCAAAATTTTAAAACATTCAAGGCATGGTTATTGAGAAAAGTAAAAAAACAAAAACAAAAAAAACATTAACATAAAAAGATTATGGCAGTTTGCTTGAAGCATTGCTGGTAAATAGTGTGGTTTATTTGTTTTTAGAGTTACTTAATGTTGAATCTAATTATTTTGGTAAAAGTTTTAAGCTTCAAATTCTTCATATCTTCAAATATTTATGGTTTATTTGTAGCAGAATTTTTTTTTTTAACTGTTTTTTTCACTCCAAACAAGGCACAGTGCCACTGAGCCATAAGAGGCTACTATATGGGACCAAATTTGCAGGGATACTATGTAGGGAGTTGGGCAGTGAGATATCTGTTCACATTACATTTGAACTTCTGCATGTCAGTACAGTCAGGGGCCCAGAAGGGAATTTCAAAGTCTAGCAGTTTGAGGAAAGAAGCTATTTGAGTAGAAGGCTTTAAGAGATCTCTACAGTGTAGGGGTAAGATTATGCTGCTTGTCGGATTTGTCCGGAGTATTTACGTCGTGGGAGTACTAGTGCTTTGAGTTTGTCCAAGCACTTACTATTAAAGTACTTGTCCGAAGAAAATTTTTTTCAATATTTTCAATACTCGTCATCTTGAAGTCATATTTTTAACACAACAAAAAATGAGTGGTCAAAAGTATTTCGGATGCCCCAAACTATTTAAAGTGACATCTATTCTAATTAGTTTCCAAATTTCATGACAAAATTCTTAATACAAACGTGGTACGAGCATTTACAAATCGGGGTGGGGGTGGGTGGAGGGTCTTTACAAAACTTTATTAAAAACGCTGTTTTATGATGTTCACATTTTTATCACTTTATTTGCTCAAAACTCTAAAAATATATAATGTATGTTATTATTTACTAATTCATTTGAAAGCATATTCATTTCCAAACAAAACGGTGGTATTTTGAGGAATTAAAGTGCTTTGGTTTTTAAAATATGACTATTTTAGCAGAACCCCCTTGAAATCTGTGATTATCGAAAGCGTTTTATTGTCTGTGTGCATTGTTACTCACTATCACAGGCCCTGAATAAACAACACCAGCATCCTTCTGCCTGCATCAGTGGGATGTCTGATGAAGACCATGACAATGAGACTCATTCATCAGTGAAAGAAGATCTCTTGGCAAGCTATGAACTTCCTTAGAAAGAATGGGTAACACTCAACCGATCGAAAGGTACCAAAACATGGAACAACCTGCACAAGTAGGGCTATGTACAGGATGCTCAGTGTCCTTGCAACACTATTGCACATATTCCCACAAAGTTCCTTGATTAATTTACCTCATTTTTGGTATATGACATTTTCGTTTCATCATGGGTATATACGTCATACAGATTTAACTTTAGTTTTGTTTAATATAAGAGAAATTCTGCAAAAAAACCGAATAGTCACTTGCATATTCTGTTAGTGTATCCATGAGAAAAATAATCCATAACAAAAAAAGAGAAAAATAAGAAAAATAGAAGAAAAAAGAAAAAGTAACAAAATAAATGAAAAAAAAAAAACAAAATAAAAGAAAAGAAATAAAATAAAAAAGAAAAGAATGAAAGAAAAAAGAAAGACAAAGAAAGAACAAAAGAAAAGTTAAAAGAAAAATAAAAATAAAGAAAAAATAAAAAGAATAAAGAAAGAAAAAAGAATAAAGAAAGAAAAAAGAATAAAGAAAGAAAAAAGAAAGAAAAAGAATAAAGAAAAAATAAAGAAAAAGAATAAAGAAAGAAAAAATAAAAATAAAGAAAGAAAAAGAATAAAGAAAGAAAAAAGAATAAAGAAAAAAAAAAGAATAAAGAAAGAAAAAGAAAAAATAAAAAGAATAAAGAAAAAAAAAGAATAAAAAGAATAAAGAAAGAAAAAGAATAAAAAGAATAAAGAAAGAAAAAGAATAAAGAAAGAAAAAGAATAAAGAAAGAAAAAGAAAAAGAAAGAAAAAGAAAAAGAAAGAAAAAGAAAGAAAAAGAATAAAGAAAGAGAAAGAATAAAGAAAGAGAAAGAATAAAGAAAGAGAAAAGGGAAGAAAAAAAAAAGAAATGAAAAAAGAAAAAGAAATAAAAAAAGAAAAGTTTACCTGATTTTCAACATCCGAGAAAAACATAGTATTCGGTGAATGGACTGGCGTGATGCTGTAAACGTCTTCATTGTTAGCAGGTACAGATTCTAAAATAAAAAAATGAAAAAAATTTTTTTAAATTTCTTTTAATTGCCATTTTTATATGTGCATACATCACAAACGTGAATACAGATACTAAAAAAATGTGAGCCGTTGGGTCACCCATTCAGCTCAAGTTAACTTGTTTTATATAAAACTGGATAACATTTCTGTCGAAAGATTTTTGTCCAGATTAATTATTAATAGTACATATGATCCTGAATGGGCTTCATGCTAATCGGACCAGAACACTCCAAAATGTTTATCTCTTAATTGCCATGTTATGTGTATAAATACTGAAAATTCGTGTTAGTATTTGTTCTAATTTTAAGTATTATTTTCACGTTTTGATTGCTGTAACCTCTGACCTTCAGAAGTATCTTGTTAAACTTGAGAATCTTCTGCAAGGACCCGTGGCATAGTGGATAAAGTACTTGGTAAAATTCAGTTGTAAGTTCCACTCTTCTGGAGGTTGAAGGTTCAATCCTCAGTGCAGGCGACACTCAAAAATACAATTACAAATTACTTAGGACTTCGACTCGGCCATGGCTGATGGGAACAAGAGCGTGCTACCTCCATGGATTAAATAAAGGATTCTGTGTAGATTCCAGAGTTCAACAAGATAACCTGAAGAAGATCAGGGATTATATTGACTGAAACGTTGTGAAAATAATTCCCAAGATGAGAGCAATAGTCTAAATAATCCATAATACTATGAATAATTCATCCTCATCTCAAAAAATCAGAAACTGAATGCAGAGACTAAAAAAAGCTGTTGGGCCAGCCATTAAGCCCAAATTGTTTTAATACAGGGTAGAATGATAAATTTGTTGGCCTAAAGAAAACAACACTAGAGCTTTATCGTAAAACTTTAATTGAAAAACATTAATTCAGGTAACTTGACTATGTAATAGAGCTGACATCTATTCAATGTAGCTGCCTTCAGCCTCAATACGGGTCTGGAACTGGGAGCATACCTTTTCCACAAGCACAGGTGGGAGCTCAGCGAATACTCAGCAGATGGCAGCATACAGGCTGGCTTTGGTGTTGTGGGAAGTCATGTTGGTGCTGTTCTTGATATATGACCAAACAAAGTAGTCTAGCGGATTCAGGTCGCAGGAGGAGAGGGGCCAGTGAGAGAAGAGTACAAAGTCGTAGTACTCCTTCTGAAGCCAAGCCTGGGTCTCTTTGGACTTGTGGGCCGGTGCTGAGTCCTGCTGCCATACCCAGGGTCTGCCAGCAGCCACTTGATTGCACCAGGGGCTGAAGATGTGAGTTGGCACACACTGGCTGGAAACTTTGTTTTCATCACCCTGGGCAAGTTTTATTCATGGCAATCCAGTGATTCATTTTGAAGCTACTGGCAATGGTCCTGCTGTCATAACTTTAATCAGTACAGAGCAGGAGTTGTAGAGCGGTGCATCTCCGATCTCACTTGTTGAACATTGTGTCACTTTCAGACAATAGAAGGCTCCTATGGCTCTTGGGATTTGTACACAACTAGCCAACTAGTAGATAGTCTGCAACAAAAAAAAAAAAAAGAGAAAACCGATTTTCATCCGTCTTTTCTATGGCTAAAATTTTATCGTTCCACCCTGTATATATTTTCTTTCTTTTTTTTTTTACATGGGGTCACCACTTATCAAGGCCCAAAGGCCACTCAGGGATAAGGGTTATTGCGTGTACAGTAATCAATGAGATAGTATTGTAGTAATCATTAGTATTGGAGGTTTGATAGAGTGTCTTACTTAAGGGGGCAGTTTGTCAGGAGTTTGTTTATGTTGGACTTGAAGACATCCGAGTTGTAGTCAGGTGGGAAACAGGCAAGCGGCAGAGAGTTCCACTGGCGTGCAGTTTTAAGAAAGAAGCTTTGCTCATGGAATCTACGTTTGGATTTAGGCAAAGATAAAGAGTGGGGAAAATTATTGACAGTAATTTCTCCTGTGTGTCATGAGTAAGCTGCTGGAATCCATATTAAATAGAGAAGTAGTCAACCACCTCAGCAGAAATAACCTTCTTAGTGACATGCAATATGGTTTCCGTTCTGCCAGATCTACAGCAGATGTGCTAACTGTTATATCTCATAGGATTAGCGAATCTCTTCACAAAGGCTTCCTCTCTAGGGCAATTGCTCGACATATCAAAGGCCTTCAATAAGGTATGGCATAAGGGCCTACTTCACAAGATTTCCAGCTACGGTATAACTGGAAATGTTTTCTCGATCATCAAATCATTTCTCTCCGATAGGCTCATAAGAGTAGTGGTTGATGGGCAGAAATCAGAGGCCCTCAATATTAATGCTGGAGTCCCTCAGGGGTCCATCCTAGGCCCAACTCTCTTCCTGATATACATCAATTATCTCCCAAAACACATACTTAAATCATTTGTTGGCATATATGCTGATGACACGACCATCTATGGAAACACATCAAAGGCTGTAAATGACAAAGTTCTCTCTGATTCTCTCTCCTCTGATCTTGAGCGCGTGGTACAGTGGAGGAGGAGGAGGTGGCTGGTTACTTTTAATGCATCTAAAACCAAGCTCCTATTTTTACATCATCTTGATTTCTAAAATATCTCACATGTACCCAGTTCCCTATTTATAGAACATTCACTATTTCGCTTTGTAAAGATTCCATCAACAAACCTTCTTTCCTAGAACTGCCCGCCTGTGGAACACTGTTCCACTGACCTGCTTCCTGGCCGATTACAATATGGAATCTTCAAATTCAATGTAAACAAATTCTTGTTGAGTCATCCCCTTAAATAATCCAAATTCTAACAAATCTACATCATTACCGATTACTACATCACCACCTTACATTCATTAACTCTTATCCTCGAGTGGCCATCGGGCCTTGATAAGTGGTGACTTCCTTGTATAAAAATAAAAGAAACTTTTCCCTTTCAATTTGTATAATGACTAAAAATGGGTTACAAAACACAGTTTCAACTCTATCGTAAAAAATTTAGATACGCTCGAACTTGTGCAGATTATTTGATGTGTTCAGCAAAACACAGACGACATAAGTACTGAAATTTTCATGGATACCTATTTCTAAAAATTACTCATTTTTTAAACTTCTACAGAAGAAGAAATAAAATGTTAGTTGTAGATTATGCAACTCTTATTACAATTTAAAAAAAAAGTTCTTCCCCTTTGCTGATTTAGAGGGTTTTTTTTTTTTGCGATTTAAAAATATTTCATGTTATTAGGTGACTGGACCAAGCTAAGTAATTTTTCTTTTTAATATGACACGAGAACGATACAATGAAGTTGTAATGTTGAATCTTAAGGATAGGCTTAGCTTTAATGACCTCAGAGAAAGATTTAATCTGGACAGCAGAGAGAGATGTGTGTAAAACAGGAAACATTGATGGTATGGCCACATTGAAAGAAGGAGTTATTGGGTTAGTAGATGTAGAACAGTTGAGGTAGTAGGCTCAGTTCACAGAGGAAGACTAAGAAAACCATGAGAGAAAGTGATACGGATTGATTTGAAAGAAAGAGGGATAAATAAAGACCTGCCCAGAGATAAGTTAGTCTGGAAATCAATTTCTAAAAGGGCGTTGGCCACATACTAGCATGTGAAGTGGACATTAAACCAAATATGATGCTGATAAAATTGTAGCAAAGTATATTACTAATAATTTGATATTATATTGTGAATAACATGGTACAACAATAACAAATAAAAATTGGTCAGCTTTATGTTAGATGAATATAGATAAAAAGGAAACAAAAATGGATGGTTGTTGCAGTTGAAAAATGATATTTACCTGCTTCTGTTTCTTCAGGTTCTTGTCTTGGCGAAACAGCCGGAGGTGTGCGTGACTTTGAAGGCGAGCGAGACCGACTCGAGGGTGATTTGGCCCGTTCTCGTGCTTCCCGTTCCAGATAGTCTCGATTTCGTTCTCTCTCTTTATACTGATCTCGTTCTCGATCCCAATCCCTATCGCGGAGTGGGGAACGTGACCTTTGGTCCTTTCCATTTAGTTCTCGATTAATGTCCCGCGAGCCACCGTAATCCCGAGATGAGTCCCCATGTCCGTCTCTGTGGTGTACATCTCGGTCCCGTTCGTAAGAGCCAGCCTCACGATGCTGCTGCTCCTCAAAATAATCTGAATTGTCAAAAGGATCTTTCGACTCGGACGAGAAATCGCCAAAATCCCTCCGATAGCCACGGTCCGTACGCAGATCAGTGGACGAGTCCCTCGGACCGAAGTTGTCTCGAGAGTTAGTTGGGAATTCTCGCTGAGTCGAGGAGTAGTCTGGTGCTGAGAGGTCTCTAGAAACCTTCGGTGGGGGTTGTCGAGGGTCAAATAGCTCCTCTTTTTGTCGGTAGAGATCGGACGGAGGACGGTGGGGCAGAGGTAACAACGGAGTTTGTGCTTGCGGAGTGTGGGGAGGATGTTGGGGTTGATGTATAACCGGGCTCTGCTGCTGTTGCTGTGGTGGCGGTTGTTGCTGCTGCTGCTGCTGTGATTGCGACTGATGCTGCGATTGTTGACTGACCTGGGATTGCTGAGATTGTTGTGATTGTTGCTGCTGCTGTTGTTGGGCCTGCTGCTGCTGGTGAGCTTGCTGCTGCTGTTGTTGTTGGGCCTGCTGTTGCTGTAACTGATGAATTTGCATTTGCTGTTCAACCTGTTGTTGGATATAGTCTAATGGATGCTGTTGTCTAGGCTCCCAATCTGGGGGCTTATCTGCTTGTGGATGGTTATCAGATGCTAAAATAAAAAGAAAAGAAAAAAATTTAAATAAAAAAAATCAAGTCGAGCATGCGGGGTCTCCCTCCACGAGTGAAAAATTTACTTTCACCATGACTAATGTTTGTGCAAAATTTCCAAAAAATTTAAGGTGTCATAATTGAGAAAAGTGCTAACAGAACAAATAATTTTGGGGCAATCTTATCCCTATAATGGCCTCAGATGGTTGGGGGAAGGCAACCAAAGTTATCCCGGAAAATTCGTTCTGGGAAAAATTTACTTTCACCATGACGAACATTTGTGCAAAATTTCCAAAAAATTCAAGGAATAATTATTGAGAAAAGTGCAAACAGACGAACGGGAGTGAATTCCTAGGTCCAATCCCTCCTTTGTCAGGGGAACCAATAAATGAATAAAAAAAAATTAATCTAATATTCCCCCATAAAATCTTAATTCTGCTCCCATAAGCCAACAAGCAGAACAACCACAGCTTGATCAGGGTATTAGTTGAAACATGTAGAAAATATGAAAAACAAAGTTTTAAAAAATATTTGTTGCCTTCCATTTTCAAATACAAACACATTGTTTGCATCCGTTTGCTTCTTTCATCCTAAAAATTACGAGGCTAAGCGGCAATCATATTAACTTGGCCTTTGGCATATGAAATCTTGTATCAACAATTGAGTGAAAATGTGTTCTTTCGTTAAAAAAAACAAAAAAAAACATACATACATACACATAGGGAAATGTTTCTTCAATTACATTTCACCTTTCATTTATAACAATTCTTTAGTTTATGAAGCTTGATGTAATTACAGAGCATATAACAAATGATGAAAGTCTATATTCTAAATTTCAAGATACTGACCATCTTACTGTTTATTTCCTTAAGTATGTTGATATGTACAATTTTTGACAGTACCTGTTTCGTAGCGTAATATCATTCATTTAATTATTGTATCAATTTTTTAATTAATTTCGCCCTCAACTCATCAGAAGAAAACGAAACAATCAATTTTAAAAGAAAATAAAGGCATGATTACAAAGTCTGAAAATTGGGAGAAGTTGCAATTTTTTTTTTTCATTTCATTATCTTTCATTCATATATATATATATATATATATATATATATATATCCCCAGTTATGGGAAAATAGCTCCACTACCCTCTGGATACCTTCGGAAAGGCAAAGGATAAGAGAGTAAACCCTTACCAAAAATCTGGTTTAGAGTCGTGATATGCAGTTTAGTGAAGTCATGCAGTAACTTCTGCAGCTGTGCTAGCTTCGACTATACAGCAGAACCCCGGGATACGGTGGGCCTAGGATATGATTTTTTAAAGTTATAATGTGGAATACAATGTTTTTCTGACCCTCGATACAGTTTTTGTCCAGCCCTTATGGTGTTATTTATAATATTATTTGATTATATACATGTGTATTATATACTGTACTGTATTTTGTTACTAATTTTTAATGTCGTATCTCGGGGTTCCACTATATTAAACCAGACGAGGCAAAGTGTCATATCTCCACAAGATACTCGTTGCCTTTAGCTTTACCTTTTATTCTGTGAACTGGTTGCTGGGGTGGTGGAGGTGGTGGTGGTGGAGGAGGAGACACCCTTTCAATAGCTGCCACATTCCCAAATACTGCAATGGTAATTGCAGTATACCAGCCCTTCAGGATAAGACCATTGGTAGGTACCTGGAAAAGATCATTACATGATATTAGTTTTTTTTTTAATAATTTGTTTTGGTTACCATTTTTAAAAAATTACTTTATAGTAATCTTTTTAATCAGTTTATAGGTACACTTTTTAAAAATGACTTTACGGGTATTCTTTTTTTTTTTTTTTTATAAATTACTGTACGATTACTCTTTTTTTTTTTTTTTCAATTTAATTAAAATTTTTAAATCAGTTTAAGAGTACTCTTTTTTTTTTAAATCAATTAATGAGTAATCTTTTTTAATCAGGTTAGAGGTACATTTTTAAAAATCACTTTAAGGATACTCTTTTTTAAAAAATCACTTTATGATTATTTTTTTTTTTCAATTTAATGAAAATTTTTAAATCAGTTTAGGAGTACATATTTCTTAATCAGTTTATTTATAATGAGAATCATTTGGTAAATATCTTCAAAAAAAAACAAAAAAAAAAAACCCCCAAAAAATCCCCCCAAAAAAAACAAAAAAAAAATCACTAATTATCTCCTTCCTTAAAAAAAATAAGCTAATGAGTATATTTTAAATCAACTTTTGTTGGAATTATCCAAAGAGGGGATTCCAATCGACTTGGTTAAGACAAGAATATACAAACAGTATACTCCAACTAAGTCTATATTTTTTTTTCATTGCTGTTAGTTTTAGTACTCCCAAATTTGAGTAACATGAAGTAAGAATCAAAGCTTTTTCATTGGCACAATTCACCCTCTGCCAACGTTTTCTAGCATTTAAAAACTACAGAATAAATATGTCTGATCAAAAAAAGATTAGGTGTAATAATATGGTGCTTATGCATTTTAGCAATAATATTAAAAAAAAACAAAACAAAGATAATGAAAAATCTCTATCATGTATGCGCTCGTTATGGAATGAAGTACTTACAAAAAATAAAAAATAAATCACTTAATTTGATCAAGTATTTTCTTTTTACAGAAGATCAAATTTTAATGATATTGATCGGGTAACGTCCATCTTGATTTTTCACTGATGAGAGCACCAGGGGAAATAACTCCAATCACAGCTTAAAGTTTGTCAAAATTTGACAAGATTATTGCAATGTTATATTGTACATACCAGTTACAGAATGAAGTTATTAAGTTCTCCAAAAAAAAAAAAAAAAAATTGATTTGATCAAATAGTTTTTTGTTTACAGCAAAAAAAAAAAAAAAAAAAATACAATTTATTATAACACCAAACAAAAGGTAGCCAGGTTTCAATTTTTAAACCACGAGGAAGGGAGGGGTGCGAAAACAGAAAGCGAAAAGGAATACCTAAAATTATTTAAAACTGTGCATTTTGGCAAGCTGCAAGAATTAGATGGAGTTATCTCCCTTACCCCCACTCTTCGTAGCTAAATTTGCCAAGATGTCTGTGTTGCAAGGGATTTGATTAAAATTTGATTTTCTTCTGTAAATAAATAAATTAAAAAAATATGTGATCAAATTAAGTGATTTTTTTTTTATGAAAACTTCATTCCAAAATGGGTACGTTATGAGAAATTTTTCTTTATTTTCATTTTTTTTTTCATTACTAAACTGCATAAGCACCTATAATACAATAGATTAACTTTGTTTTGCTTGGGCATGCTGTGACTAGCTGCTTGGTTAGTTTTTATTGAACTGGAAGGTTACTTACCAATTCCTCAGCAATGAACATGACATCTTTGTTATCTTTATATTCCAATCTATGAAACGAAAAAAAAAAAAAAAAAAAAAAAAAAAACAAGTATTTATTGACAACATTTTGACAAAACAAACATTGGTTAAAATCCAAAATTCAACCTAATAAAAAACATACAAAAAAAAAAACCTTTACGATGTACGTATCCGTCACGGAACAAAAATATCATTCCAAAAATCATGTAAATTGATCAAGTAGAATTTCTTTTTTTAAAACTAAGAAAATCAAATTTCATTAGGAAGCAAGAATGATCCATCCTAGTTAATGAATAAAGGGGAGATAATTCAAAACTGCAAAGATTTTTAAATTAACCTCGTAATGGTCACAATATACTTGTCATTGGCAGAACTCGGATACGACTATACATTTTGCTCCTTAGGATTGAGTCAGCCCCAGCTACTAAGTGTTTTAAGTGATCCACGAGATGCAACATTGTGTTGTACACACTTCAGATGTCACCATTCACTGCGGCAAGCACGTGCATGACATGCAGGTTCAGGAAGGCATCTTGCAACAGGTTGTCAGTACATCATTATGAAGGGAAGACATCCTGAAATATAGCATCACAGACACCTGATACAAGAACATCCTACATGTAAAATATTGTATAAAAAAACATATGGCTTTGTGGCCGGGTTCGAATCTCCTCACTGGCTGTAATCGTAACTCCCTGCACTGATGATTCCCAAAACGATGAAACACTAGTGTCTGTGCAGATCATGATGTTATAATCATTAGATCACTATGGACAGACGTTTTGATATTTAATAATAAATATTTAAATTTCAACTTAATTTCTTGTGGTTAACGTTGGCTGTATGGTTTGTTCCTTGCTAATGGAGTCAAAGATGGTTTTGTGGCTAGGTTTGAATCTCCCGACCGGCTGTAATTGTAACTCCCTGCACTGATGATTCCCGAAAGAATGAAACACTAGTGCCTATATTTAAAAATTATTATAGTAATAATTATATGTATGGTTATACATATACACATGAATTGGATCAATAAAAGTGAAACTGCATAGCTGGTCCCACCATTATATCTTAAGTTGCATCAATTTAAGTCTATCCTTCACACCTTTGCATTGTTCTGCCTTCTATAAACTTAAATTTCATTTATATACACATTAAACAATGCTTCAAGCAAACTACTTAAACCTATTATCAATTATTTTCGACATTTTCCTCAACAACTCTACAATCATCTATATATATATATATATATATATATATATATATATATATATATATATATATAAAAAGAGGCAAAATGGCCGCGCACATTTTTGTATATCCAGCAAAGGCTTTTTTTGCCGGGGTTGTGGGGGTGGAGGTATTACTATTCTTTAGAACCTTTTTATATATTCCCTAGATCATAATATCTACGATTTGCAAACGAACAGCGCATCTAGATTTATTTACATCGGCTTTTATAAAATTCACGCTATTCCATCCTCTCGCGCGTTTGTGTTTTTTGTATAAAAGTGAAACTGAATTGAAAACGAAGTCATCTTCCCGGCCTTTCTTTCCAGGACGTCCAGAAAGCAATCAGCTTTGAACAATCTGGAGGAAACCTTTCATATCAGACAATTGCTATTCATTTGGACACTCCCTTTCTATGCGTAGCTGGTTTTCCCCAACAACGTGGGGAAATGACACGGCGGAAAGCTTAACTGGCCTCCAGCAAACGTTCGTTTCTGCAAGTCAACTTTTTGCTTGACATCACTAAATTTCAGCGCTTTTGTCTCCCTAGCATAGCGGTATAATGTCACGCTTTCTTTCACTTTCTTTTCCGCCTTCGAGTTCGTTTTTTTTTTTTCTTTTATACCTACAAACACCCGAGCAATGCCGGCTACTCCCGCTAGTTTTTAACTAAAATAGTCAAAATGAAGACAAAGTTAAAAGAAAAAGATACCTAGTGAATATGTGGGGTAAAAAAATCATTCTTTATGTTGTAAGTTTTTTGCCAAGCACTGATAATTTTTATTATTTGGATTCTGCGGAGTACTGTGCTCATCTTGAGTGTTATTTTCACAACAATTCCGTTACTGTAATCTCCGACCTGTTTCCGGCATAGCTGGTCGAACATGGAAATCTTTCCACCAAACTCTGGTATCTTTCTGTTGTACGGATACATGGTGTAACAGATCAAGTGCCAAGTTGAATTCAGCTCTAAGTGACACTCTTCTGGAGGTTGAAGGTTCAATCTTCAGTGTAGGCAATACCAAAAATACCATTGCAAATTACTTAAGATTTGTACCCGGTCATGGCTGAGGGAACAAGAGCATGCTACACTCGTGGATTAAATGAAGGGTTCTGTTTGAAATTTCGTATGGATTCTGAAGTCTGACAGAAAGATTCCTAAGTTCAACAAGATACACCTAAAGAAGGTCGGAGGTTACATCAACCTAATCATTGTGAAAATAACACTCAAGATGAGAACAATAGTCTGAAGAAACCAAGGTCATACTTTGAGGAAACAAAAGTCTTCTACCCTCCTACCTTTATCATGAATTGTTTGAAGTATGGCAAAGTTGACATTTTCACTTAGAACTGTCTTCTTAAGAGGGAAGGGGAGATAAGAGAAAATGAAATAGAAAGAGGGGGGAAAAACAAGTAAATAAAGATAAAGCAAGAACAGAAAAAAAAGAGAAATAAAATCCAGCGAAATAGCTACTAAAAAATAAGAAGCGTTTTGGCATAAATAAGTCTTACATTCAAAACATAAAGAGCAGTTGTCTGTGTGTATGTTTGTCTAGCTAGCTAAAACTAAAAAATGACTAAACAAATACCCACAAAGTTGGTATATTTTTAATTTGTGTTACTCTGGATAAATATCTAAAATTTAGAAAAAAAATATTTATTCTTTGACCTAAAACTGTCGCAGTTATAATAAAGGGGGCTAAAAAGAAAATAATTATGGTTCTTAAATCAAGGAGTTAATTCTCTTATGCTGATTTATTTCCCAAGGAATTTGTAAAAAGTTGTCTGTGTGTGTTGAGCGAGAGGAATGGGTTAGGCAGAAGTGAGAAGAAGGAGGGGGGGGGGAAGGGAGAATGATAGAGAGACAAGAATAGAGATAGACATTTTAACTCCAAGCAATGCCAGTTAGCCCTGCTAGTACACTTTTAAGGCAGATTATAACCAACAGTTAGATATTTAAGCAGAAATTTGCTTTTTCTAAAGTAAAAATAAAAATTTTAATTCTATTAGACTTAATTGTAACCATATTCGTTCACTCAACCATAACAGGGGTCTATCCTTGGACCTCTATTATTCCTGATATTCATAAACGACCTCCCTGATAATATTGTTTCGGAGATGGGTATATTTGCCGATGACACCACTCTCTATAACAGATATGAGGGGAAAACAAATGAACACATATCCAAGGAAATGGCAGAAACACTAGAGGATGACCTCCAATCCGTAGTGGAATGGGGACAAAAATGGTTGGTCACATTCAATGCTGCTAAGACTAAGCGTGTTTCCTTCAATAACTACAAGAAACCTTCTCTACCATCAATAGCAATGGCCAAGAACACATTACCTGAAAGTACTTATTTTAAACTCCTCGGCCTAACGTTTACAGGGAATATGAACTGGAATAGATACATTGAGAGCATTGCCAAGGCTGCTGCAAGGAAGGTTGGCTCCCTCTACCGTGCTAGAAAACTACTTACGCCTGACAGTATCCTATACCTCTATAAGGCAACCATTCGCCCATGTATGGAGTACTGTTGTCACATCTGGGCTGGTACATCTGCTTCTTGTCTCTCGCTCCTGGACAGGGTTCAAAAGAGAGTCGCCAACCTGATAGGTCCTGAACTGTCATCTAGGCTTCAGCCTCTGTCCCATCGACGAGATGTTGCATCCCTCTGCCTGTTCTACAAATACTTCAATGGTGAATGCTCTGACGAACTGCAAACACTTGTACCTCCCCGACGTAACTACCCCCGACAAACCCGACAAGCTACTAAGTCTCATCCCTTTACAGTAGAGATCCCTAGGTGCAAGAAAGCCTTTTACTCCAATAGTTTCTTCCCCAGAACTGCGGGTCTTTGGAACTCCCTTCCGGGATTCTGCTTTCCCAACTGCAACGATATGCAGAAGTTCAAGTGTAATGTCAACAAACATCTTTCTACTCATCTCCCTTCATAATGACCCCGCTAATTAAGTAGCCCCCTGCTTCAAAGTGGCACTGTGCCTTGTTTGAGGTGAAAATTGAATAAATAAAAAAATAAAAAAACATATTTCACGTTCACTTTTACTACAAGTTTACAAAATGGTTGCCAAGAAAATTATAAGATATAAATAATAGTATACTTACATTCCATCATCATGCCAGGTTTGGTCATGATCAATCCAGTGGCGTGTGCTGTAGGAGAGTTGTACACACAGACACACACACATGAATGCTACTACTTTATATATAGATAAATAATAATATACTTACATTCCAAGTTTTTCAAAAGTAGCTGCATTTGGTTTTCTGAGGTTGTTGACAAACAACTCAAATTTGAATGAAGAAGGATTTGTGGCCCTATCAAAGAAGAGAAGTTCATTCGTAAGAAATGCATAGAAATGTTAAAGTGATGTGGAAAAAAAAACCACAATAGATTAAAAAAAAAAAAATTTGTTTAAATGCAGTAAATTCGAACAACATTCAAAAAATTAAATCCAACTGGATGTCAAACATTCACCTTCTATCCCAGACATATCAATCAGAGATTTATCAAAGATTCTAATTGCCCTTTTAAGATTTTAACTGCCCCTTTCATTTAGTGCAATTGTTTGTATCTTTCTTGCACTTGGTTCACCGGGTATATTTGCCAAGTAGTTTTAGAAATTCGTTTTCATGAGTCCAGTTGCTTTTATAATTACTGGAATGATGGAGATCTTCTTAGGAGCACAGAGATTTAAATTTCTAGAATGTGCTAGAATGTTACTTATGCCAGAGAGCATCCTGTACCACTACAAGGCCTAAATTTGTTCATATCTAGAGTATTGTTGCCAAATTTGGACTGGTGCATCTGCTACTAGTCTTTCACTCCTAGACAGGTTGACAAAGTTCTTGCAGTTTTTAACTTTTAAATTCCGATGAATATATTTTGGCTCAAACAAAAATTTATTGATCGAAATAAGCACCATTAGAATTAATACATTTTTAACAGTGCAAAACAAGTGTGTTTATGCCAGTAACATAAAAATCTTGCATTTTGATGGCGATGAAGTCGCTGAAGGTGTTTTTGATATCGCTTAGGTTTTTGAAGCATTTCTCATGCAGAAAGTTATCAGATGTTTGAAAAAGTGGTAGTTGGTAGGTAAGAGGTCTGGAGATACAGGCGGATGAGGCAAAGTTTTGTAGCCCAATTGGTTCAACCTCTGCAGAGTTGGTTTATCAATGTGCAGCCAGATATTGCTGTGGAGGAGAATTGGGCCTTTTTTTGTTGACTTATACTGGGTGTTGTTGTTGAAGTTTCTGATGCATTTCATCCATTTGTTGACAGTACTTCTCGACCATAATAAATCACCTGCATCCAAAAAACTAATGGGTGAGACTGGTCGCAGACCACCAAGTAGTCAGCATGACCTTTTCTTGGTGCAACTTTGGCTTTGGGAAATGTCGTGGAGCTTCATCGGCATCTAACCACTGAGCTGAGAGTCACTGGTTGTCGTAAAGACCCCACTTTTCATTGCAAGTCACAACCCGTTCGAGAAACAGGTCGTTCTTGTTGCGTAAAAGAAGGGAAGATAACACTTCATTACGTTGTTTCTTTCAGTTATCGTTCAATTTGTGAGGCACCCATTTATCGAGTTTTTTTGTCTTTCCAATATCTCTCAAGTGGTTGGAAATCACTGTATACATTACGTCTAATTCAGAAGCAAGTTCTCAAACAGTTGTGTGTAGACTGGCTTCGACTAAGGCTCTTAATTGATTGTTGTCAACATCCGATGTCTGACTACTATGCTTATCATCTTTAAGACTTATCGCTGCCACAAACTTTCTAAACCACCATTGTGCTGTGCGTTCAGTAGTGGTTCTTGGACCAAGACCAAAAGCTTTGGTGATATCGCGAGTTGTTTCAGAAGCTTTTCGGACTAGTTTAAATTGAAATAAGAAAATTGTGCAAATTTTCTTATTTTTCATCTTGTATTCAAAGTTCCGAAAAGAGGACTGAATTGTTTTAAAATGATTGCAATTTAAATTAGAGCGAAAAACGCATCTTTAAAATGATACATAAGCAAAGGTATTATAACGAAAACTTATTTGAAAATTCTGCAAGAACTTTCTTCTCAACCAGGTCCCGTACTTTCAACCAAACTCCTATATCTGTCTGATTCCCGAAATGTTGCATCTGTGCTTATTTTACAAGCCTTTGAACCCCCCCCCCTTCGACATAAATACCCCTGACTAGCCCGACAAGAAGCAAAATCCCACCCCTACACTTAGAGATCCATAGATGCTGGAAAATCTTCTACTCAAATTGTTTCTTCCTTCAAACTTCTAGACTTTGAAATTCCCTCCCTGGTCCCTGCTTCCACGACTCTACTAACATGCAGAAATTAAAGTGTAATGTCAACAGACATCTTGCTGCTCAACTTCCTACATAGTATCCCTGCAAATTTTGTCCAAAATAGTAGCCCCTTACATACAAGTGGTGCTGTGTGCCTTGTTCGAGGTGGAAAAGCAAAGGAAAAAAAAAAGAAGAAAAAACTGAATATTCAAACCGAAACAATATTTTTTCAAAATAAAATTGAAATTAGTCATGTAAAATCATTAAAATTGTAATTGTTTTTAGCAAAAAACTCAATTTGCATAAAAATATTGTTGAAAATATAAATTTTAAATATTTAAATGCATTAAATTAAAAAATATTTCGCTGTTTGTTCAGATTAAGGAAAATCGAAAAATCGAATTTCAACTAAAAACAAGGTTACCTACTTACTTGTCATGTCGAAATTAGTAACATATCCGAAATTATGAAAAATGATATAATAGAAAATTAATTCCTAATAAAACCTTCAAGTTTTTAGGGGAGGTAACTGCATGTAGTTAAGGGAGGCAACTGCAGTCATCGCTGAATTGTGAAAGTAAATGTTTTCTGTAATATAGTAATATGTTACTAACTAGCATGGGTACCCTGCATTGCCCGGGTATTTGGAGGTGTATGTTGAGCAAAAAAAAAAAAAGTGGTAGTAGGAAGGTAGGCTTGAACTCGTACCACAAAGGAGGAAAGGAATGGGAAAAATACCTGAAGTCTTTGCTGTTATGACCACCGCCAAACCGGAAGTGACGTAGGTTTTAAGGCTAGACAATCGAAAGGAGAGGATGACTTTCAAAAATATTGGTGAAAAAAGCTGATCTTGTAAAAATCCGTCGCCTCTGCCAAAAGTTTTAGGCAGACATGCAAACATACATACATTTATATATTGGTAACTCAAATTTTCGACGCAAATCGATTAAAAAGCTTGCCCTATCTCCGAATACCCTTTATGTAAAATTTCAAATGTTTAGACCAGAAATTGTCTGAGTAATTTGGTAGAGATTGCAGAGGTCAAATTTTTTAAAAACTTTGACCCCTATTATGACCCTTTAACATTTATTGTTTTGGCTCACAAATCAAGTTATCAAATTAGATCCATGTCCAAGGAACCTTTATCTAAAATTTCAATTGTTTAGACCCAAAATTGGCGGAGGAGTTTGGTAGAGTTCTCAAAGGTCAAATCGTTGAACTTTGACTCCTTAACAGTCAAATTTCTGTCTGAAAACGGATTACAAAGTTTTTCCAAAATCTCCATACCCTGTATATCAAATTTCGAGTCTGTAGACAGAGTTATTGCGTAGGGAAATGTACACAGACAGACACTTTCACTTTTATAGATTGCGACATGACAATTAACTAAATAACATTGGTTTTAAGTAGTGTTGGGACGATTCCTAATTTTTATACGATTCCGATTCCAATTCCAGGAAAATATTGATTAACGATTCCGATACCAAGTACGATTCCGATTCCTAGGGAATTATTGTTTTGAAATATACCAGGTAGTTTTATACTTATGGTCGGTAGTTCCCAAATATGTTCTCTAACTTTGGAAGAGATATTTTATGTCTACACCAGTACACCGTCGTGTTTTGGTTTAAATAAAATTATTATATAATAAACTAAACGGAAAACTTAGCAAAATTTATTTTAGAGAAAATTTATTTTACTTAATTGGAATACAGAAAAAAAACTCAAAGAAAATAGAATTTATCCTTCAGAAAAAAAACAAATAAAATAGAATTTATATAACAGAACAAAAACAAGAAAATTAGAGAATAAATACACACGATTCATTATTTTGGCCCTCATAATTAACAGATTTAATGAATTAAATAAAAAAAATATAGCGGAAGAGAAAGAAAATATATACTAATTAAATATAAAAAAGATAAATATTTAATTTAATAATTTATAAATGAATGTGCGTAATGAAAAAAAAAACAATATACTATGTGACATGGCGCCGTAGATACAAAATAACCTTTCCAAAGTAAACGACCATATATGAGAAATACCATTAATCGAAAGTTTTTGTGTTTTATACCAAAAAGGTAGGTATAGCGAAAAGTTACAATTAAAGGAATTTCAAAAACGATTTTTTGTTTGGCTATTGATAGTTGTATTTGTGACGGCAGTTCTTCAGACCTCCATAATTCACAAGTAGTAGTTAACACCTATTATTTTTTATTACTTTTTCATTGCTTTTACACGTTGTTTCTAACGTGAAGAATAAGTTTAGCCAAACTAATTTTGAAATAGGGTATATCAAAGGAACACATATAAAAATGATACCACTATAAAAAACAAATGAAATACTAGATAAACTTGAGCAAACATAATTACCAAAATTACAGAAAACGATAAAAAAAAAAAATGGTGAAGTTTGTTGAGTGAAATGAATTATTGAAAGAAAATTAATTGAACTAATAGAAATGTTAAATAAAAAAATGTCACATTTCAATATTTTTTTAATAATTAAATTCTCAGGGTTGTCGAAATTAAAAATTAAGTGATTTTTTTTATTAGACTTCTTTCGAAGCTTGTTACCTTGAAAAAATACATTTAAAACCCTGTTTTTTTAAATAAATTGAAAAATAAACGCAATTAAAAAAATTTAATTGATAATTGAAACTTTAAAAACATATTAAACATTGAAAAATTACTTATCTCACAAATTAACGTCCAATAAAGTAGATCCAGTCTTCATACAAGAATTCGGTTATAATAAATACATCTTTCCCAAACTTAAGAATTAAATCTTTTTTTTTTTTTTTTTTTTTTTGAGAGAGAGAGAGAGTGCTTTAAAATCGCCGGGGAGTGCCGCCTAAAATTTTAAAGAAGTAAATTTTAGGAGTTTAGTGCCTTTCAAAGACGATTATCATAATTTATTATCATCATTTAATTTCCTTTTTTTCCTCCCCCCCCCACACCTTTCCACGTGGTTCAGTAGTTAACCAGTGCTCCTGTTGCTGTCAGTCAGCTATCTTTACCTAAGTTTTAATTTCTAGTTAAAAGAATTTTTCATGAATAGAATCAGCATTTTTAAAAATTATTTTTTTAGTTGTATATATTGTATTTACTCTTTGAAGTTAAGGAGGGTTAAAAAAATTGGTGACACCTAGATGGTGACGTAGGCAAAAAAAAAAAAAAAAAAAGAGACACTGCGATTTCGACCCTCATTAATAAAACTGCACTGAGTGACTAGTTGGTAATTTTTTGTTCCTTTTCTTTTTTATTTTGCTTCTCCAATTTATTTGGATGCATCATAGTTAAATGTTTTAACACGTTGGTTGTGGTCATGTTAGATGGTTTTATTCCTCGCAATATTTTAATTTGACAGACTTTGCAAATGGTTTTCAACTCATCAACTTCAAAAGTTTCCATGGAAGACTTTTTTTGAACTTTGGCGTTGTGCGTTCTATCCCAACCATTATCAATGGAGCAGAGGTCATCTAGTCAGCGTCAGACAGGGCCAAACTATTTGCAAAGTACTTTGCAGCTAATTCTACCCTATGCGATGAAGGCCATCAACTCCCCATATTTCCTCCTACAACACAGAACAAGCTAGGTAACATACAAATATCCGTGCATGAGGTCGCCAAGCTAATCAAGAACCTAGATTCTAGTAAGGCAACTGGCCCTGATGGCATCCCAATTATAGTGTTAAAAAAGCTTCAACCAGAACTTGCTCCCATACTTACGAAACTATTTAAGCGCTGCCTTAAGGTGAAGTGCTTTCCGACCCCCTGGAAGACCTTATCAGTTTGCCCTGTGTTTAAGAATTCAGGTGATAAGTCCTCTCCCTCTCAGTACAGACCAATAAGTCTCCTGTGTGTTATGAGTAAGTTGCTGGAATCCATATTAAATAGAGAAATAGTCAACCACCTCAGCAGGAATAACCTTCTTAGTGACACACAATATGGTTTCCACTCTGTAAGATTTACCGCAGATGTGCTGACGGTTATATCCCACAGGATTAGTGAATCTCTTGACAAAGGCTTCCTTTCTAGGGCAATTGCTCTTGACATATCAAAGGCCTTCGACAAGGTATGGCATAAGGGTCTACTTCACAAGATTTCCAGCTACGGTATAACTGGAAATGTGTTCTCTATCATTAAATCATTTCTCTCCGATAGGCTCATAAGAGTAGTGGTAGATGGACAAAAATCGGAGGCCTGCAATATAAATGCTGGAGTCCCTCAGGGGTCAATCCTGGGCCCAACTCTCTTCCTGATCTACATCAATGAACTCTCTAAACACATACTTAAATCATTCGTTGACATCTATGCTGATGACACGACCATCTACGGCAACACATCAAAGGCTGTAAATGACAAAGTTCTCTCGGATTCTCTCTCCTCTGATCTTGAGCGCGTGGTTCAGTGGGGGAAGATGTGGCTGGTTACCTTTAATGCATCCAAAACCAAACTCCTATCCTTACATCATCAACGCTCTGATCCCCATCTCGCATCAATTGTGATGGATGGCTCTCGTCTGGGTGAGGCCCCGTGTTTTGACAAGCTTCTGGGTTTGACCTTTACTCCTGATCTGAAATGGAACATGTACATCAAGTCTGTTGCCAGGGTCGCTGGAAAGATGGTGGGATCCTTCTACCGCTCCAGAAGATATCTCACTACTGATGCAATTCTCTATCTATATAAAAGCCAAGTATGTCCAAGGATGGAATACTGTTGCCATATCTGGGCAGGAGCTGCCAAAAACAGCCTATCATGCCTTGACAGAGTACAAAATAGTCTTCGTGGTTTAGTGGGGGATGCTCTTTTCTCTACCCTGCAACCTCTCTCCCACAGAAGAGACGTTGCGAGCCTATCCTTGTTTGATCATTATTTTCATGGCAGGTGCTCGTCTGAACTCCAATCCCTGGTCCCCCCTCGCCAATCTTTCACGAAAAACACCTGTCTAGCTGAATCCACTGTGAAAAATTTCCCCCACTCTATATCTGTGCCTAAATCAAAACGCGGATTCCATGAACAAAGCTTCTTTCTTAGAACTGCACACCTGTGGAACTCTGTTCTGTCTGCCTGCTTCCCTCCGGACTACAACTTGGATGTCTTCAAGTCCAATGTTAACAAATTCCTAATGAACCGCCCCCCTAATTAAACATTTCATCAAATCTCCACACTAACGTAATGTACTTGCAATAACCCTTATCCCTGAGTGGCTTCCGGGCCTTGATAAGTGGTGATCACTGTGTAAAAAAAAAAAAAAAAAAAAAAAAAAAAAAATGCGCTAAAAAAGACAAAAAGAAAAAAATATAAAGGGTTGGGGCGGTAAATTGTACCAACCGGTAGTTAACAAAAAAAACTTATAGAATTTAATTTTTGAAACCAATGTATAAAAGTTTACATAATGAAATGCAAATATGCATTTTCTTTTGAATTTTTTTTTTTTGGTTGACTGTGTTCAATTCCCACATGGTTGATGCGGTTCAATATTGCTAAACTATAAGTCTTAAGTAAAATTCTATTCATAAATACTTTTTAAAATGAAATTATTTAATTAATCGTAAATATTATTTAGACATAAAAATTAATTGATTACAAAACCTTTTAAAAATATATATATTAATTTCTTTTTCGTTCGGCAAAAAACTGCGCAAAACACTTTTAATTTTCAATTTAAAATTCTAGAAAAAAGATTATATTATTCTGCTTTTAATATAATCAAATTCAGGGTTTTATCTTTCTGGAGAAAAAAATTTAAAAAATGGATTTTATTTCAATGAAATTTAAAAAAAAAACTTGACTGAATTGAATTAATTACCCTTGAATTAACGAAGGGGTTATTTAATAACTTTAGGTTTGGAAGAGATAGGTATGGGGTCGATTTTTTGGAAACATCAAAAGAAGCCGACAACTGTCAAAACTTTGCGAAATAATACAACGTGATCAATTTCATTTTAGAGATATTTCTTTCAAAAGCCTTCTTTTAAAAAAAGAAAAAAAAGTACATTGTTCTATTAAACCGTTTACTGTTTAAATAATTTGACTTTGCTCGTTTTATTTTAAGAAAATATAAGTTGAAAAAGCATTTTCATTCAGTATTAGAAGATTTGTCAGTAAAAAAAAACAATCGCCAAAAAGATAAGCGGTTTTTTTTTTTACTCGCAATGTAGAGCCCTGCATACTTCTTTTCAAGTTAACTCTTTTGTAGTTTTGATTACAATAGATCTGAATGAATGAACCTTGTAAGGGAGGGGCACTAAGCATTGCCCTGTTAATAATGAATTTCTTTGGTTTCTTTTTATAACATGCTACATTTCTCTCTTGCGGTTAGAAATATCAGGAATTTTTTTTCTTTTTTTCAACATCAGACTAAAAGAATCGTAATGAAGGAATCGGAAAATTAAGGTATTTTTTAACGATGCGATTCCGATTCCGATACCTCCCAAAATACACGATTCTTACGATTAACGATTCCGATTAATCGTCCCACCACTAGTTTTAAGTGAAATTCAGGAGCGAGTGAGTGAGTGAATGTGTTTGTTTAACAGCATTTCAACCTCTAAAGGTCATTTAATGCCAAAAAAGTTTTGTTGATATAATAGGTTTTCAGTTTCTTGTAAAAATATTTTAAGTTTCTTAAAAAGTTTATCTTTTGAAGCAAGATGCTTCAAGGGCCATGATACATGATATAGGATAGAGAGTCTGTATATATTATGAATTTTTGTTTGTTGATGTCTGATGTGTTTGAGAGCTATTTTGATGGCCTGCAGCTCGGCTGTATATATTAAAGCCTCGTTGGGCAGTCATATTTGATATTGGTTTATCAGGAATTTGTTTATGTTAGACTTTAAGACATCCAAGTTGTAGTCAGGTGGGAAACAGGCAGACGGAACAGAGTTTCACAGGCGTGCACTTTTAAGAAAGAAGCTTTGTTTGTGGAATCTACGTTTTGGTACAGATAAAGAGTGGGGAAAATTTATTATTAGTTATTTACATGAAGTTCTCTAATGCAAAAAAACTGGTCAACTACTTACAGCTTTCATTTATTTTGTCTTTAGTTCCAGCCATGTGCGATTTCAAGGCACTTTCACTTATTCTGATCAAAATGCCTTTTTTTATATACACAACAATATGCTTGTCGACAATCATATTTACATTCACTGTGTTCATTTTTACTTTTAAATGTTGAATTTTCAGTACTGTAGATACAAGTGTTATGTCCCTTTAGCACAAAACTACCTGATGTTGTTATATGAAAAATATCAGACAATTTCCTGTAAAGGGAAATAACTCTTATATCTACAATAATATGCTGCAATTTCAGAACAATGTATTTCGATTTCATTTTTTAAATTTTTTTTTTATTACATTTTCACCCCAAACAAGGCAAATTGCCACTTTGGTGTAGGGGGCTACTATCAGGGGAAACAACTACTGGGGTACTATGTAGGGATTTGGGCAGCAAGATGTCGGTTCAGGTTACACTTGAACTTCTGCACGTCAGTACTGTTGGGGAAGCAGGGACCTGGAATGGAATTCCAAAGTCTAGCGGTTCTGGGGAAGAAACTATTGGAGTAGAAAGAATGGAATTTTTATTAACACTTAAGGTAATCAAATAGAATTTATTTCGATTTTATTTTCAATACTTAAAAATTATTTTAATGGTATTTTTATTAATACTTAAAAGGTAATTTAATAGTATTTATTTTGATTTTATTTTTAATATATTTCAACAAATTTTTACTAGACATAATGAATATGATTTTCAAGGCCTTTTCAGGACATTTTCCATATTTTCAAGGATTTTTCATGGTAATAAGAGAAATAAGGCCTTTTCAAAGTAAAAGTCAAAATTTAAGGACTTTTCAAGCCCTTAACGAAACCTATCTTTACATTTGATATTGTATTTTGGTACTCCAACCATTTTGGAGATAACCATGCATTCTGTCTTAACATAAAGTTGCAGCCTTTCTCACTTTCATTTGTCATTGTTGTCAGTATTCGTTGCAATTTGTCTCCAGAGTCTGCGATGAGGACAGTGTTATCCACATATCTTAAATTGTGGATGTTATGACTGCCTACACTATCACCTTTTTGAGTTTCAATTTTGCATAAACTCATTTCACTGTGAATGTTGAAGAGGTCAGGTGAGAAAACATATCCTTGCCTCACTACTCTGCAGATTTGTCTGGAGCTGCTGCAATCATTATCACCGTTGATATAAAACATACACACAAAAAAAAAAAAAAAAATTAATATTTTTGACTACAAAAAAATGTACAGAAAAAAAAGTAAAAAAGTCTTTGTAAAATTTAATCATGCCAAAAATTGATTTCACATACCCAAGTCTTGTACCGCCAGGCACTTCAGCTTGAACTTTGGTTCCGAGAGGAACAATATGGACCTCATGAATGACTGCAGGCCGTGGAAATTTTACCAAGTCCAAATTGAGCTCCTTCAAATAAAAAAAAAAATAAATAAATAAAAAAAAAGAAACATATATAAGTTATATATATATATCTTTGGTGCTTATTTAGAATTACACTTATTTTAAAAAACAAAAATGCAGAAAAATCTTTATGATGTATGTACTCGTCACGGAACGAAGATGCCATATTCCAAAAATCACATTAAAAAAAATACTGCTTGATCAATTTAACTATCAAAATCAAAATTTATGATTTTTTGTGATTAAAAAGTTTAATTATTTTAAATACAAAAATAATCTTCGTAGCCGAACTGAATTGTCGCTCTTAAATTTTAAAACAAAATGACCCCCACCCCACCCTGTGTCGTTTCTTCATAAAATTTGATTTTTTCAGTTGAAAAAAAAAATTCTTAAATTCGTAATTCTATGGATAATATGCCAAAAAGCTTTAACGAAGCAATGAATTCAGAACATTGTCAGCAATGGAAAATAGCAATAAAAAACGAAATAGATGCTTTAACAGAAAATAATACTTATTTGGTAGGATAGGCATGTTATTTCTTCAAGATGGGTCTTTACAAAAAGGACTACAACATCAGGTGTTGCACAGTACAAGGCTAGATTTGTTGCTAAAGGATACTCTCAAATTTACGATATAGAATTTTTTTTTTTTTTATATTTCCACCAACTACAAACCTAACGACAATCAGAATTTTATTGCAAATCGCAATATAACTTTAACATCCATCAAACGGACGCAAAAAATGCATATTTAAATGCCCTAATAAACTGTGAAATTTATATTACCCCTTCAAATGGATTCATAATGAAAAATATAAGTTGCATGTGGAGGCTTAACAAATCATTATACGGTCTGAGCGAGAGTGGAATACAGTATTTCATGATTATATGATTGAGCAACAATTCAAACAATGCTCAGTAGACCCCTGTTTGTATACCCAAAACAAAGGCAATAAATTACTGATTTTAGTTTTATGGGTTGATGACATTTTAATTGCATCAAATTGTGACAATATTAAGAACAGATTAAATAAAAAAATCCAAAATGACCGATTTTTGTAACATATGGTTTCTGGGCATACAATTTACTCATGAAAAAGGAATTATTAAAATGAATCAATCGAGGTACATTGATAAAATCCTATTAAAGTTTAGAATGCAAGAAACAACGCTCTAAACTAGTTGAAAATGATATCAATAAAAATACAGACACAGAATCTGAAATAATTAACAATAAACTATACTGAGAAATAATACAGGACTCTACATTGCGAGTGAAACAGTCGCATTTTCAAGTGATTTTTTAAAGTGTCGACTAGAAATAATGAAACGCTTATCTTTTGACGATTGTATTTCTTTCACTTACACTCTTGCAAAGGTCACGATTGAGTGAAAAATGTCTTTTCAACTTTTATTTTTTCATAAAACAAACAAAGTTAAATTATTTAAACAATAAAAGTTTAATAGGATATAGTTTTTTTTTTAACAAAGGCTGTTTAAAAAAAAAAAAACGCCTGAAGAAATAAGAATGTTTATACCTTCAAATATCAACATAAAATTTGTTGTATATTTAGATGGTTGGTTGGTTGGTTGGTTGATTTTGTTTTACAGCATATCAACCCTTTTCAGGTTATTTAATGCTAAATCCAAAGATCAAATCGGTTTCTATTCAACCCATAGTTGGGACCCTAACAGGTACTACCACTTGGGGTCAGAGTGGACCTGGGAGCAATGGCAATTAAAGGGTGGCTCCACACTCCCCAAAGCCCGCAATCTGGGGCCTCACCACTGGATATAGTTTAAGGTCATATCCAGGACCTGTATATTTAGAATTACACTTATTTAAAAAAAAATACAGAAAAATCTTTATTATGTACATACTCGTCATAAAACAAGATGTCATATTCCAAAAATCAAATGAGTTTGGCTAGTAACTTTTCTATTTGGCTAGTAAACGAAAATATTTAGTTGTTAAAGGTCAACTAAAGAGAAATTTGTCCATAGATCCCTATAATAGGAAGTCTTATGTACTTAATGACTGCTTCAAGACCTGACATATGTTATATAGTAAGAAAACTATCACATAAATTATCAAGGCCGACAATGAAGAATTTAAACAGAGCTAAACAAGTCACTCATTATTTAAGAGAACTAAGTAACAGCATTTAGTATTTAGAAAATCAACAAGTCTCCTAAAATTAGAAGGGTTTTCAGATTCAGATTGAGGAAACGAAGATTGAGAAAGTATATCTGGATATTCTTTCAGACTATCAAAAAGTGGGCCTATTATTTCATGTCTCACAAAAACTTTTGACAGAGGCGACGGATTTTCATGAGATTGGTATCATTTTGAAGCACGGCCCTTCGGATGACAAATATGAAAAAAATTGGCCAAAAACATTAATTCCTTCACCTTCAACTGAGCACTTTTGTACAGGGAGAGTCATTTTTTTTTTTTTTTGCTGACATTTTTTGCAAGTCATTAAAAGCTTGCATAAACAACGTTACATAAACGGCGTTATTTTGACCGCCCGTGACGTCACAACCACGGTAGGAACATAGGTAAGACAGTTTGTTTTTTGTTTTTCACCTCTTTATCCTATGGCGTGTTATAGGTTCGAGCCTGCTTACTACTCCTACATTTTTTTTTGGGGGGGGGGGCTCGCAATTTTCCATTTTTTTAATTTTTTACTCAACCAACAAACACCCTTACACACACCTCCACTTTCTTTTCTGCCTTCGCGTCACGGGTTCGAGCCTGCTTGCCTACAACTTTTTTTTTTTTTTTTTGCTCACCACACACCTCCAAACACCTGGGCAATGCCAGGCATCCACACTAGTAACTTATATAAAGGAAAGATGAATGACTTGCATCAATATTATTTTCAATACATTAAAACAGGAGAGAGGAATGGGCTGGGCTGGGTTGGGCAGACTACTGTTCTCATCTTGGATATTATTTTCCCATTGTTTCGGCCAATGTCACCTCTGACCTTCTCCAGGTGCATCTTGTGGAACTCAAGAACCTTTATGTTAAGCTATAGACTGAATGGAATTTAGAATGTAGCACTTTATTTAATCCATGAGGGTAGCTGCATGGTAATATGCAATAATGCATATGGCAATAAGCTGTTAGACTACACATCTAAAACAAGAATAGGCTCTTAAAATTCATACTAGAATTGTCTGCAAAGACCTGTGGCATAATGGAATAAGTGCTAAGTAGTTCTAAGTTATCTATATATATAAAAGCAAAAATGTGTGTATGTATGTGTGTATGTTTGTGTGTCTGCTAAAAACTTTCGACAGACACGACGAAAATTCATAAACTCAGTATCATATTGAAGCTCCATCCTTCGTTCGAAAAATATCGAAAAATTGGCCAAAAACGTTCATTTTTTCACCCCGAAATCGACAATTTTCGACAGGGGGGGGGGGGGTCATTAAAAGTGGTCCTCTCGTGACGATGACCGGTTCTACGCATGCGTCAGATGACGTCATGACCTGATTTACTTTAAATAGTTGAAAAACTGACTAAATTTCATGTACGTCGCGTTAGCTCAGTTGATTAGCGCGTTGGTTCATTATCTAAACGTTTTGGGTTCGAATAGTAGTGTGAGATGTCTTTTTTTTTTTTCAATTTTTTAAATTTAAATATTGAACCAGTGTTATTTAAGCCATTTTTCACGTAACGATCGTTTTTCTGTTTTTTTTTTTTTTTTTTTTTTTACTTCACTTATCCACCCCCGACCACACACCCAAAAACACCCGGGTACCCACCGATTTTTTAAATTTTAATATCGAAACAGGCTTATTTAAGCCATTTTTCATGTGTTCGTTTTTCTGTTTTCATCGTTCGTTTGCCTTACGTTAGTTTTTTTTTTTCAATGTTTTGATTACCCCCCCCCGCTTAAGTTTTAATGTTGTTTTCTTTTTTTACTTCGCTTATAACAAACAAACCTGGTCATTGACGTCGTCGTCGTAACGCTCGACGACTTCCGTGCGCGCACCTGTCAATTTGGTTCTTACTTAAATAAATTCAAACATCTTTCAGTAACTCATTCTGGCTGGCCGATTTTATTTTCAAACTTCGCTTCAGGGTTCGATCCTACCCCCCCCCCCGGTTTCTTTTATATTTAACACCACACACACCTCCAAACACCCGGGCAACGCCGGGTACCCCCGCTAGTCTATAATATGAATCTCATGTGTCTGTTTGTATGTATGCATGTTTGTATGCCTTGCAAAAATTTTCGACAGAGGTGACAGATCCTGACAAATTGGTATCATTTTGAAGCTCGATGTCTCGGATGACAAATATGAAAAAATTGGCCATAAACATTAATTCCTTCGCCCTAAACTCGACCGTTTTGTACAAGGAGGGGTCGATTTTTTTCACCGACATTTTAGCAAATCATTGTCAGCGTTGCATTGACTTCAGTTAATTTCAACGCTTTTGACTTCCTGTCATGTCATGGAGACATCAGCTAAGACGTCAAAGTTTCTTTCACTTTCTTTTCCGCCTTCGTGTCACGAGTTCGAGCCTGCCTGTCTACTACCACTTTTTTTTTTTTTTTTTTTTTTTTAAACATCTCTCTTCACCCTGGTTGCCTATTGTTGCTTTGATTCCCTCCTCACCCCACTACCATTTTTTTGTTAACACTTCTCTCCACATTCACGGGTTCTGAGCCTGTCTGCCTACTACCACTTTTTTTTTTTTTCTGCTCAACACACATCTTCAAACACCCAGGCAAAGCTGGGCACCCAGGCTAGTCAGTTCTATGTGACAGTCTTTAGAGGTTGAACATTCAATTCTCAACGCAGGGCAATAATAAAAAAAACAATTACAAATTACTTAAGACTTCTACCTGGTCATGATGAAAACAAGTTACCCCCTGCATATTAAATAAGGGGATACATCCGAAATTTTGTCCAGATTCTCAAGTTCAACAAAATGCATCTGAAGAAGATCGGAGGTTACATCAGCCGAAACGTTGTGAGACAGGAACAGTAGTCCGAATAATCCAAGTAACTTGTCAAGTATTCAATCCAAAATCATTAATTTTGAAATAAAATAAATAAAATAAATAAAATAGTAACAAGTTTTTTTTTTTGTTATTGTGGTGTTTTATGAACGGACTTCAAAATGTACCGAGATTCAAAGATTTTATGACTATTGAGAAATCAATGCTGAAAACTGATCTGCTTAAAGATAATATGGTATGTTTTTGTATTTTTGTAATATTTGGATTCTTCGGACGATTGTTCTCATCTTTAGTGTTATTTTCAGAATGGTTTGGTTGATGTAACCTACAACTTTCTCCAGGTGTGTTTTGTTGAATTCTGGAATTTCTCTGTCCAGTCTGGGAATCGGCACAGAATTTTTTAACAAAACTCTTTATTTAAATCACTGGGACAGCATGATCTCATTCTATGAACCATGACTGGGTAAAAGTTTTAAGTAATTCGCAATTAATGACTGAACCTTCAACCCCCAAAAGAGTAACTTTTACAACTGAATTTTACCAAGTACTCTATCCACTAGGCCACGGGTCCTTACGGACAATTCTAGTATGAATTTTAGGAGAGAATCTGTTGTTTTGGATATAGATTCTTACTACTTATCATTATACATCATTATTTATTAGTACGTATCATCACTAGGGAACCGGCTGTTGTATTTGGTATGAACAAAAATGGACAACCGAAAGAAGGTCTTGTCGGTTTTGTTATTTAACTTTAATTTTTCAAGATAATCACAATACAAATCAGTAAATATGAACTCACTGTTTGATGTAACCGGGGATGGTGGAGATTTGATATTTCAAGATAAACTCTCTTTTTCAAAAGAAAAGAGACTAAACAATGTCCCTAAAATAAAGGGAAAACATTGAAATATTGTAAGACGGAAATGGATGTTGGAACGGGACCACTGTAAAGCAGAAAAGGGCTTATGCATGGGTTTCTACATTTATATTAATATAGACATTTTCATTTATTTATTTATTTATTCATATGTTTAATTTGATCTTTTTTTTTGTTAATTTTTTTTTTATTATAAGACCTTTCATTTGTCCATTTTTGTTCATATGTCACACTAATATAACAGCCAGTTCCCTACACTGCTATAGCCTTCTTATACTCTTCCGTATCTACTTACCAGCAATGCTTCAAGCAAACTACCATTCTCTTATATATATCATTCATATCTGATCTACCTCTCCATTCCATGTTTAAAAAGGATGTGTCCTCTATAGTATCAGACCTGACCGAATGGTTAATTGTAGGCATAGACCGATTCATACCATCCAAAAAATTCCAACAAAAACCTAACAGTCAGCCATGGTTCTCCCCAGAATGTGCTGCTGCCATCGCGCACAGAAATCACTTTTTCCATATCTACCAACATAATAGATGTATTGAGACTAACGCTGCTTTCAGGACTGTCAGCAACCACTGTAAAAGAGTAATAAAAAATGCAAGAGAGCTATATGCTCAGTCCGTTAAATCCAAAGTAGCTGAGCAGCGGCTTGGTTTCCACCAGTTTTGGCAAATAGCAAAAAAGGATTGTGAACAGAAGCGTGCGTTCTATCTCAACTATCATCAATGGACAGGAGATCATCTCGTCAGCATCAAACATGGCCAAACTATTTGCCAAGAACTTTGCAGCTAATTCTACCCTATGCAACAAAGGCCATCAACTCCCCGTAATTCCTCCTATAGCAGACAACACGCTATGCAACATACAAATATCGGTGCATGAGGTTGCCAAGCTAATCAAGAACCTTGATTCCAGTAAAGCAACTGGCCCTGATGGCATTCAAATTATAGTGTTGAAAAAGCTTCCACCAGAACTTGCCCCTATACTTAAAAAACTGTTTAAGCATTGCCTTAAGAAATGCTTTCCAACACCCTGGAAAACCTCATCAGTATGCCCTGTATTTAAGAATTCAGGTGATAAGTCATCTCCCTCTCAGTATAGACCAATAAGTCTTCTGTGTGTCATGAGTAAGCTGCTGGAATCCATATTAAATAGAGAAGTAGTCAACCACCTCAGCAGAAATAACCTTCTTAGAAACATGCAGTATGGTTTCCGTTCTGCTAGATCTACAGCAGATGTGCTAACGGTTATATCTCATAGAATTAGTGAATCTCTCGACAAAGGCTTCCTTTCTAGGGCAATTGCTCTTGACATATCAAAGGCCTTCGATAAGGTATGGCATAAGGGCCTACTTCACAAGATTTCCAGCTACAGTATAACTGGAAATGTTTTCTCAATTATTAAATCATTTCTCTCTGATAGGCTCAGAAGAGTAGTGGTTGATGGGCAGAAATCAGAGGCCCACAGTATTAATGCTGGAGTCCCTCAGGGGTCCATCCTAAGCCCAACTCTCTTCCTGATCTACATCAATGATCTTCCAAAACACATACTTAAATCATTTGTTGACATCTATGCTGATGACACGACCATCTATGGCAACGCATCAAAGGCTGTAAATGACAAAGTTCTCTCTGATTCTCTCTCCTCTGATCTTGAGCGCGTGATACACTACATATTGGTGAATATAGAATGGTTCATACATTTAATAAGGGTGTACAGACAATTAGTTGGGGGATAGAGGGGACTCTCTATACAAAGTAAAATCCAAGGAAATCCCGTAATTGGAAGAAGATGGTCCATAATAATCCAAAGGCAGAAATCCATGGAATAATTCACAAAAATGTGTACAAGGAAAAAAGAAAAGATTCCAATAATATTAATAAAAGAAAAATAAGATATACTTTCGAGACATAAATATAAATAAGAAAGATCTTGGATTTTACTTGTACAAATGGAAATTCTTTTAACTTTCTTGAAGTTTTACATTTGGATTTTACCGTCACTGGATTTTTTATCTTCCATTCATGTGTAATCACCTTTTTCTTCACCATATTCCCTCTGCTTCACTTTTTTTGTTTTCAAGTAAGATCTTTGACTTACTTGTTTCATCAAATACTTCTGCATGCAAAATCCGATCCCGCATTTTGCTAATTCCTACCCTCTGATGAGAAGGAAAGTATTTCTTTGAAACTCCGCGGATTAAGGACTATCCATTTATCTAGTGTTTCCTTTTCAGATCAAATATGTTTTTAACTCATTTCAAAGTGTTTTTAACATATTTTATTAACTGTTTGCTCATATTATAAGCTCTATTTCCTATTTGGTTTTATCGAGCTTTTACATCTGGCTGAGATAATTTTATAAATATTAATTCTTTAATATTTATAATATACTTTAATTTTACCATCTTGGATCATTTTGGTAAATTTAATTGTAATTTTTATTTTATATATATATATGTGTGTGTGTGTGTATATGAAAATATGATTTTTTTTCAATCATATTTCACCTTTTATTTATACCAGGGGTTCTCAACCGGGGTTCACATGGACCCTGGAGATCCACAGGCAAAACATAAAATACAATGCAAGATATTGGTAAAGAATTATTATCACTCTCATTTAGATTGTTATTACTTATCATTATTATTATAGTTGTTGTCGAATACTTTATTTGCATTAAATTAGTTTTCATTTAAAAATAAAGCTTAATTATATATTATTTCTTTGATTATTAAAACCTCAAAATTTATATGAGTGAAAAATAGAAGATTGTCTTATGACCAATAGTTATGAAGGGGTCCACCAAGATAAAAAGAAGGGAAAAGGGGTCCATGAGTAAAAAAAGGTTGAGAACCACTGATTTATACGAATCCTTTAATTTATCAAGCTCAATGTAATTCATCATCATCATCATCATCATCGTCGTCGTCGTCGTCTCAGTGCTTTATCCTTTGGTACAGGACTTTCCACCTTGGCCCCTAACTTGCTTGCGCAGTTTAGGTGTTGTATCTGTTGTGCATCAGATAAACACTCTCTGAACTTCCAATGCTCATGTCCAGTGGAGCAAACCCACGACTGTCAGCAGAGGAGGCCGCAGCTTCTGTCCGAAAGTAATCTCAGTAAGGTAGACAGTAGCCCTATCTGCTACTACACCTTTTCTTTCTGGATGAGGTTCCGTAGCCTTTTAAGGAAAACTGCAAGGCAGCAGTAGGATTTGATGTCAGAGTTTCCATCTCTTAGCCTTTTGCTATCATAAAGCCCACAAGGCAGTTGTGTTTGATTTTGGGAGTGGTTCCCCTAGTCTTCGCCCAACCAAGGCAGTAGGGTAGGGGTTGGTAGTGTGCCAAGGTGTGTCCACATATCGGTGACCCATAACGCACTACCTCTGGGGTCCCCTACTACTCCGAGATCTCCTACAAGTTTAACCTGGGGTCACAAGGCACCCAGTTACCATGTGTGGCCAATCTATGTAATTACAAAGCATCTAACAAACAAATGACAAAAGCCTATATTCCAAATTTCAAGATTTTGTCGATCTTACAATTTATTATTGTATGTCAACGTATTTAAAGGAATAAATTTTATGACAGACAATATCTTGAAATTTGGAATATAACCCTTTGTCATTTATTTGTTATATATTATTTGTAGTCATCGACAGAGTCCTGTTTCGTTGTATCATAACTCATCAGTACCGCTAGACTAGCACCTCTCCCAAGCTGAGGATTGAACCTAGAACCATCGCGTTGACAGTCCGCAGTTCTAACGATCAACTCACGGGAGCGGCGCCCATAAATAATCTCGCCAAATATCTATTTAAACAAAAATTTGTCCACCACTTTTACACTGCTCTAACCGCTTGTTTATAAACAAAGAGCGAGCGTCGCATTTTTCAGCCAATTAAGTAGCGGGTGAGATTACTTACGACAGTGCTCGACCCAAACAGGGAGGCTTAAAATATTTATAGTCATCGACATACAGTCCTGTTTTGTTGTATCACAACTCATCAGTGCCGCTAGACTAGCACCTCTCCCAAGCCGAGGATTGAACCTAGAACCATCGCGTTGACAGCCAGCAGTTCTACCAATTGCCCCATATATATTTTTATTGTTTGAAAGCACATTATCCAAATGTACCAGATCCTAAGATTTTATGACTTTGTTACATGATAGCATGAACGTAAACTCATAACGCAATCATAAAAATTTTATCAGACACTGTGACGAGATATACCCACTGCTCCAGCTAAAATCGTCTAAATTCGTTAAGGACTATAAATATGGAGTCTGCTATTTAGGTATATAATAAAAATACACAGTTGCTTTTCAATTTATTACTATTTAACTGTTGGCCGACAAGCACGTTGTATCGATCTATGAGCTATTAACAAAATTACAAACAAAGACAGAAAGTTCACTATTAAAAAAATATATTTAATCTGACTTTTATAATTACAGATGGTCGATATAATAAACTGTTTTTCTATATCTCCCTTAAATACTGACCCAGTTTTAGCAAAAAAAAAAAAATAGACGGTGACAATGGGTCTATATGCCAAAATCATCTTCGTCCATGAAGGACTATAAATATGAAGTATGCTATTCAGATATATAATAAAAATACACAGTTGCTTTCCAATTTATTACTGCTTAACGGACGACGAGCATATTGCATTGATCTACACGCTATTAACAAAATTACAGAAAGTTCACTTTTAACAAAAAAAACTTATGAAGTTTCTGAATTTTTGAGATGAGGATTGGTTATTTGTTCTGATCTTGAGTGTGATTTTCACAACGTGTGTATCTTGTCGAACTTGGAATTTGGACAGAATTTGGAGCGGAACCCTTTATTTACTTCATGGAGGTAGCGTGCTCTGGTTTCGTCAGCCATGACTGGATAGAGGTCCTAAGTAATTTTTTTTTTTTTTTTTTTTTTTTTTTTTACACAGTGATCACCACTTATCAAGGCCCGGAAGCCACTCAGGGATAAGGGTTATTGCAAGTACATTACGTTAGTGTGGAGATTTGATGAAGTGTTTAATTAAGGGGGCGGTTCATTAGGAATTTGTTAACATTGGACTTGAACACATCCAAGTTGTAGTCCGGAGGGAAGCAGGCAGACGGAACAGAGTTCCACAGGCGTGCAGTTCTAAGAAAGAAGCTTTGTTCATGGAATCCGCGTTTTGATTTAGGCACAGATATAGAGTGGGGGAAATTTTTCACAGTGGATTCAGCTAGACGGGTGTTTTTCGTGAAAGATTGGCGAGGGGGGACCAGAGATTGGAGTTCAGACGAGCACCTGCCATGGAAATAACGATAAAACAAGGATAGGCTCGCAACGTCTCTTCTGTGGGAGAGAGGTTGCAGGGTAGAGAAAAGGGCATCCCCTACTAAGCCACGAATTTGCAAATATATGTTTTCGGTCGCCCACACTGAGGATTGAACCTTCAACCTTCAGGAGAATATCACTTTTACAACTGATTTTTCCAAGTACTCTAACCACTGTGCAAGGATAGTAGTCTGATGAATAATTATACAAAAAAAAAAAAAATTAACCAGACTTTTATGATTACAGATGGTCAATATAACAATTCATTTTTCTGTATCTCTCTTAAACACTGACCCAGTCTTATATGTAAAAAAAAAAAAGACAGTGACAATGAGGATATATGCAAAGAATTTAAAACAAATAAGTTTGTGTTACAAAAATAAATTTGATACAATTGTTTGTTTTGCAAATATCAAAGTGACCACATTTAAATTTTTTAGATATGATGAAAATAAAATTTTGCTTTGAGATACGAGATATCTACGAAAATGTATCGTAATATTTGTTAAAGCAATAATACAAAACAAGATTAAACAAGTCGAGCAGACGGTTCCCCTCCACGAGCGAAAGATTTACTTCACCAGTGCAAATTTTTTTAAAAAATCCAAGACATGGTTATTGAAAAAAAGTGTGAACAAATGAACAGATGAACAATTTGGGGGCAGTTTTACCCCTATAATGCCCCCCTGGGAATGAGGGGGGTGGGGCAACTAGAGTTATCCTGAAAAATTTGTTCTGGCAAAAATTTACTTTCACCATGACTAATGTTTGTGCAAAATTTCAAATAAAAAATCCAAGGTGTGGTTATTGAGAACGGTGCCATCAAATGAATGATTTAGGGGGCAATTTTACTCCTATTTTTTTGCTCAACATACACATCCAAACACCCAGGCAACGCCAGGCTGAAATGCTAGTATATATATAAAAAGATCTAATTTTATGTGTATTTCAAAAAACAAAGGGAAGATAACTAAAAAATAATTCAAGCTTGCCAGATTTATGCCGTAATGTCTACGAATTCCCATTAACCGCTTAAAAATGATTTTCTTTATAAAAAGTAATTCTCAATCAATTTACATGATTTTTGGAATATGATATTTTCGTTTCATCATGGTACACACACCGTACAAATTTTTCTTTTTGTTTTTGATATAGGAGAAATTCTGGACAAGTACCAAACAGATTTGTCTCCCTTACAAGTAAAATATTATTTCTTTTTCCGTTAACATTGGAAAAATGCAAAAACAAACAAAAATTAAATACAAAACTACTTCATCATATCCCAGGAAATGCCAGGTACAACTAGTATAATAAGTTTCGAAAATATATATGGCAATTAAGCTACACAGAATTTTCTGCATTTCATCCTCGTGTAATAGCTTGACGAATACTCACGAGGATGAAAATCAGAAAATTCTGTGTAGCTTAATTGCTATATATATTTTTCATCCTAGTGAGGATTCATCAGGCTATTGCATGAGGATGGAATGCAGAAAATTCAATGTAGCTTAATTGTCATATATATTTTTGAAAACTTACGTATCGAGAACAGTCAAAGTAAATACTGAAAATATTTACAAATGATAATATATAAAATTTTATGTGGATACATAAAATATCAACATAAAATTTTATATTTTATGTTGATACATAAAATAATAATAAATATATATATATTTAATATAAAAAATAATATATATATATATATATATATATATATATATATATTATTACTATTTTATGTATCCACATAAAATTTTATATATTATCATTGTATGTAAATGTATGTATTTAATAATTATTATAGTAAAAAATAATGTCAGCCCCTTTAAGAAACTTGTTTCTTATTGTTGAGCACTTTCAACTCTTTGGTAGAGTTTTCAAAGGTAAAATCGTTGAATTCTGACCCCTAAAAGCCAAATCTCACTACCCTGTCTATCAAATTTCGAGTCTGTAGACTGAAAATTGACAGAGTTAATTTGTAGGGGAATGTACACAGCCAGACACTTCCTCATATATATATATATATATATATATATATATATATATATATATATATATATATATACAGATAACATATATACATACGTATATCTATACTGTTATATCTCTGAATATCTTTATGTAAAATTTCAAATTTTTAGAATAGAAATTGTCTGAGTAATTTGGTAGAGACCGCAGAGGTCAATTTTTTAAAAACTTTGACCCCTATTATGACCCCCCTTAACATTTATTGTTTTGGGCTCAAATCAAGTTATTAAGTTAGATCCATGTCCAAGAAACCTATATCTAAAATTGCAAGTGATTATACAAAAATTTGGCGGTGGAGTTTGGTAGAGTTTTCAAAGGTAAAATCGTTGAATTCTGACCCCTAACAGCCAAATCTCACTACCATGTCTATCAAATTTCGAGTCTGTAGACTGAAAATTGACAGAGTTAATTTGTAGGGAATGTACACAGGCAGACACAGACATACAGACACTTCCTCATATATATATATATATATATAAAACATATATACATACGTATGTCTATAATGTTATATATAAAGTATATACATACGTTTATATATAACGTTTAATATACATATATATAACGTATTTCATCTTAATATATATATAAACACTAGTGTCTGTAGGTATTTAATAATTATTATAGTAAATAATGTTAGCTCCTTAAAAAAACTTGTTTCCTATTTATTTATTGAGATTGTTGGACTGACTTCCTCATCTTGGTTGTTATGGTCACAACGTTTCGGCCGTTTTGCCCTCCGGCCTTCATCAGATGTTTTGTATTGAACTGGGTTCGAGACTCCTAACAAACGGTTTCTCAGTTCGATAAAAAACACCTGATGAAGGCCGGAGGGCAAAACGACCGAAACGTTGTGACTATAACAACCAAGATGAGGAAGTCAGTCCGACAATCTCAATAAATGAAAACACCTCATCTCAAAAATACAGCCAATTACTTGTTTCTTATCGTTGAGTACTTTCAGTTGTAATAAAGTCGGTCAACTTAGCTAATATGCGCAGATCGTCATATAATGATAAGATCACTCTGGCTGACACTAAAAAGCATTTCATAAGAATAAATGTTTAATTTCAACTGTATCTCTCGCGGTTTACAGTAGCCTAGTGGTTTGGGTCCTTGCTAATGAAGCTAGACATGACTTCCGTTGCCGGGGTTTGAATCTCTCGACTGGCGTTAATCATGACACCTTGCACCGATGATTCCCGAAAGGATGAAACACTTGTATGTGTAGGTATTTAATAATTATTACAGTAAAATTATATATATATATATATATATATATATATATTTGTGATCAGATGATCCCTCCTGATTCCAATACAAATACCAATTCCGTGCTAAATTACAGATTCCCGATTACTGTAAAAACATTAAATGTGCATATATTTTCTCAAATGTAAAAACACTTGTGGGGGGGGGGGATCTATGGATGTTAGTTTTACTGTTTGTTTAAAATCAATAAATATTGATTATTTTATTATTACTGCCAGCAGTGGAAGATTTTGTTTTAAACAGAATCAAATAAAAAAAGATAATTAAAAGGAATCGTTTTTGGTATTGGAAATTAGGCACAATTTTTGTCGCTTCTGATACCGCCAAAAGTTCCGATTATTTGTCCCAACACAAATACATATATATATATATATATAATCTTTGTATCTATTTTCCCAAAACCTCTGGCCTTGATGGAGGAGTGACAAAAACTTGCTGCTATGGTTTCAAATGATCTAAAATATCAGCAAGGGAGACTTGATTCCAACTATTTCTCATATGTCATATCTCCAGTATCAAATAATCTTTATACACTGTGAAATTTACTTTACGTATGAAAACCAAAGAAGGAAGATATAACGTATGAGAAATATTTGGAATCAACAACCTTCGATGTTATTTCAGATCATTTGAAACCATAGCAGCAAGTTTTAGTCCCCCCCTCCATCAAGGCCAGAGATTTTGGAGAAATATCAGATATTTTGTAATTCATATATAAAACTAGGAAAACAAATGACTATGATTGAAACATTTTATGGCTGTAAAAAATGTGCCAAAAATAGACTCTGGATGATGGATGATCCCTTTAATGTGCGACCGTAAGGGCAAAGGTCACATAGCCCACTACACAATTTAGGTCCTTACCTTTCCAACAAACCTTCATTTATTAAATTCTGATCAACAGTCACTGAGATTTGGAAGTTATAAAATTGCTAAAAAAGGTGGTATATATATTGTAGCCAAACTGAATATTGAAATGCTCATATCTTTGGTTTTATGGGATGAAACTACATGAAAATTTGCAGGCTTTTTGAAGATTATAACACTATTCTATAGTTAAAATTTTATGACAATTAGTAAAAAAAAAAAAAAACAAAAAAAAAAACTATATTTTCAAACCAATAAAATATGATCAAATTTGCCTACATTTGTATATATAGTGTCCTGGCAGGCCAGCTTTAGTTTTGCTGCTTTAGGATGAATTTTTTTTTTTTTTTTTTGCTTGGTTGTCTCCCCTGTGGCCTTACCAGGCCACTAATATGATAGATAATATAAATTTAAATGAATGAATGTGAAAGTTGGCTCCATTTGTTGCACTAACGATAAAGTCAAAACCGCTAATTTCAAGTTAATTTGACTTTATACAAGAGGCGTATAATATTTTTTTTACACGTTGATTATGCATATACTATATCAGATGCAAAGTTAACTAATTTGCAAATTGTTTTTCAACAAAAACATTTTATTAATTGACACTAACTGTTATTGCTTGTTTTTTTTGGTTTTTTTTTTCTTAATTCAATTCTATTTCACAATATTTTTTTATTTTCTGGACAAATATTTAGCATTCACAAGGTTTTACGGACAAATCTATCTCCAGTTGTACTTTGACAACTAAATATTTTTGTTTACAAACCAAATAGAAAAGTTACTAGGCAAACCCAAGGGATTTTTGGAATATTCGTGATTTCTGGAAAATCTACAACAGTGTAATAAATAATGGGCAATCAACAATAACCCCACCCTCCAAACAATCATGAGGTTGCTTGCATGGCAACCAAGAAGGCTAACATGCTTGCCAGTCGGTTTGTCTCAAACTCTACATTGGACCCAGCAAACCACTCCTTTCCTGATTTTTCTTTGCGGACAGAAACCACATTAGATGATCTGAAAATCACCATGTTCTCAAGTGCATATCACAAAAAACCAAGATACCTTAAAAGCCCATCCTGGCTGTACTATTAAAAAAAAAAAAATGCTCGGCTGAGGTTGCTCCAGTTCAGTCCAAACTTTTCAATAAATGCCTAAACAAATCTTGCTTTCCTAACTGCTGGGAAACTGCTTCTGTGGTACCAGTTCACAAGAATTCTGGCAAAAGAACTGACCCATTAAATTATTACCCCCTTAGCCTCCTCCCTCTTTTCACCAAAATATTTGAGTCTATAATTAATCAAGCTCTAGTCCACCATCTTACAGTTGCTAAACTTCTGTCTGACAAACAATATGGATTTAGATAAACCCATTCTACTGCAGATACTACTAGGAGGAAGGTGGGCTCTCTCTACCGTGCTAGAAAGTTATTTACGTCTGAAAGTATCCTGTACCTGTACAAGGCCACCATTCGCCCATGTATGGAGTATTGTTCTCACGTTTGGGCTGGTGCATCTGCTACTAGTCGTTCACTCCTGGACAGAGTTCAAAAGAGAGTTGCCAACCCAATAGGTTCCGAACCGTCAGCTAGACTTCAGCCTCTGTCCCATCGATGAAATGTTGCATCCCTCTGCCTATTTTACAATTATTTTAATGGTAAGTGCTCCGACAAACTACAAGCCATTGTATCCCGTCAACGTAAATACCTCCGACAAACTCGACAAGCAGCAAAATCCCACCCCTACACAGTAGAGATCCTCAGATACCAGAAAGCCTTCTACTCTAAGTTTCTTCCTCAGAACTGATAGACTTTGGAAATCTCTTCCAGGTTCCTGTTTCCCTGATTGTACTGACATGCAGAAGTTCAAGTGTAATGTAAACAGACATCTTGCTGCTCAACTCCCTACAAAGTATTTCTGCAATTTATGTCCCTACATCAAAGTGGCATCGTGCCTTGTTTAGGGTGAGCATGGAATAAAAGAATTTTTTTTTAAAATGTGACATTTTCATTCCATGACAAGTACGTACATCATAAAGATTTTGCATTTTTTTTTTTTTTAAATAAATGCAATCTACATATATAGAAATTTTTTTAAAATGTGACATTTTCATTCCATGACAAGTACGTACATCATAAAGATTTTGCATTTTTTTTTTTTTTAAATAAATGCAATCTACATATATAGAAATTTTTTTAAAATGTGACATTTTCATTCCATGACAAGTACATACATCATAAAGATTTTGCATTTTTTTTTTTTTTAAATAAATGCAATCTACATATATAGAAATTTTTTTAAAATGTGACATTTTCATTCCATGACAAGTACGTACATCATAAAGATTTTGCATTTTTTTTTTTTTTAAATAAATGCAATCTACATATATAGAAATTTTTTTAAAATGTGACATTTTCATTCCATGACAAGTACGTACATCATAAAGATTTTGCATCTTTTTTTTTTAAATAAATGCAATCTACATATATAGAAATTTTTTTAAAATGTGACATTTTCATTCCATGACAAGTACGTACATCATAAAGATTTTGCATTTTTTTTTTTTTTAAATAAATGCAATCTACATATATAGAAATTTTTTTAAAATGTGACATTTTCATTCCATGACAAGTACGTACATCATAAAGATTTTGCATTTTTTTTTTTTTTTTAAATAAATGCAATCTACATATATAGAAATTTTTTTAAAATGTGACATTTTCATTCCATGACAAGTACGTACATCATAAAGATTTTGCATCTTTTTTTTTTAAATAAATGCAATCTACATATATAGAAATTTTTTTAAAATGTGACATTTTCATTCCATGACAAGTACGTACATCATAAAGATTTTGCATTTTTTTTTTTTTAAATAAATGCAATCTACATATATAGAAATTTTTTTAAAATGTGACATTTTCATTCCATGACAAGTACGTACATCATAAAGATTTTGCATCTTTTTTTTTTAAATAAATGCAATCTACATATATAGAAATTTTTTTAAAATGTGACATTTTCATTCCATGACAAGTACGTACATCATAAAGATTTTGCATTTTTTTTTTTAAATAAATGCAATCTACATATATAGAAATTTTTTTAAAATGTGACATTTTCATTCCATGACAAGTACGTACATCATAAAGATTTTGCATTTTTTTTTTTTAAATAAATGCAATCTACATATATAGAAATTTTTTTTAAAATGTGACATTTTCATTCCATGACAAGTACGTACATCATAAAGATTTTGCATTTTTTTTTTTTTTAAATAAATGCAATCTACATATATAGAAATTTTTTTTAAATGTGACATTTTCATTCCATGACAAGTACGTACATCATAAAGATTTTGCATCTTTTTTTTTTAAATAAATGCAATCTACATATATAGAAAAGACAAAACGGGCGCACACGTTTTTGTATGTCCAGCAAAGGCTTTTTTTGCCGGGGTTTTCTTACTATTCTTAAGAACTTTTTATATACTCTCTAGATAATAATTTGCCAAGATTTGCGAAGGGGCGGTGTATCTACATTTATTTACATTGACTTTTATAAAATTCCTGCTATTCCTTCCTCTTGCGTGTTGATTCGGCTTTTTCGTATAAAAGCAAAATTAAATTTTTTTTTTTTTTTTTTTTACATAGGCATCACCGCTTATCAAGGCCAAGAGGCCACTCGAGGATAAGGGTTAAAGAGTGTACAGTAGAAATTGGACAATATAGTAATCAATTCGGTAAATTTGTTAACTTATATGAAACAGTTCATCAAAAACTTGTTTACATTAGACTTGATAACAACCATATTGTAGTCAGCTGGAAAGCAGGAAAACAGAAGATAATTCCACAGGCGTGCAATTCTAAGAAAGAAGCTTTGTTCATGGAATCTACGTTTAGGTTTAGGCACAGATTAAGAGTGGGGGAAATTAGTGATAGTGTTTTCTGCTAGACAGTTGTTTCATGTGATTAGATTGACAACTCTTTTTTGGACCCTATTAAATTTAATTTTTATTTAATACCTATTTGGTAGATGCACCAGCCCACTAATGTATCCGTAGGTTTAAAAATAATATTTATTTTTAAATATTATCATTATAAAGCCCTTTTAAGAAAAGGGCTAACTCTCTAGAGAATTAATAATTAAAAGCGAAGGCAGCTACCCGGCCTTTCCAGCCAGTTCGTCCAGAAAGCAATCAGTTTTGATCAATCTGGGGGAAACCTCTCATATCAAAACAACTGCTATTCATTTGGACACCCCCTTTTTGTGGGCAGGTGGTTTCCTCTCAACATCGTGGCGAAATGAAATGGCGGAAAGCTTAACTGGCCTACAACCAATGTTCGTTTCTGCAAGTCAACTTTTTGATTGACATCGCTAAATTTAAACGCTTTTTCACTTCCTATGGCTTTGTAGCGTTGCGGTAAAGGTTCACGTTTTCTTTCACTTTCTTTTCCGCCTTCGGGTTCGTCACAGGTTCGAAACATTTTTTCTTTCTTTTACACCTCCAAACACCCGGGCATCGACGGGTACCCCCACTAGTTCTAAATATGAACCAAATTTTATGTTAAGACTTGAAAGTATAAACATTCAAATTTCTTCAAATGTTTTTCAAACAGCCTTCATTTAAAAAAAAAAAAAAAAAGAAAGAAAAAAAAGCATATGTTGTTGTTCTATCAAACCTTTTTTATTGTTTAAATAATTTGGCTTTGCTAGTTTTATTAAAATAAAAATAAACGTTGAAAAGACATTTTCTCTCAGTAATGAGCTTTGGAAGATTGTTAGTGAAAAAAAAAACACACACACACAATTGCCGAAAGGTAAGCATTTTATTATTATTATTATTATTATTATTATTTCTAGTCGCCACTTGAGAAAAAAAGAAAAACAATTGCCAAAAGGTTAGCATTTTATTATTATTATTATTATTTCTAGTCGCCACTTGAGAAAAAAAAAAAAAAAAAACAATTGCCAAAAGGTAAGCATTTTATAATTATTATTATTATTATTTCTAGTCGCCACTTGAAAAAAAAAAAAAAAAAAAAAAAAAATCACCTGCAAATACAACTCTCACTCTCAACGTAAAGCCCTGATTCGGGTTCGAATATTAATTTCTTTAGTGGGGCCAACTTGATTTCCAACAAGTTGCCATCTATTTCTACATTGCAAGTGAAAATACAAATTGATTTTTCTTTACATTTCTTTATGATAAACCTGCAGGGAAATCTGGCGTTGCCCGGGATTGAATGAGGATCAACAAATATTTCACACTCCCATATTTTTATTGTCATCGAAATCAGTGAAATGGCCCATTTTCCAATCAAATCAATTGATTGCCTGATCTAGTTGGGGACTCATCGCGGTGCACCGGGGAGGAAGCTTTTACTGCATATAAACCCTTTTCAGGTTATTTAATGCCAAATCCAGTGATTTTGAAGAACATTTTTTTAATAGAGTATATTTGTTTTTTTTTTCAAGTCGGTTTCTATTTAACCCACAGTTGGAACCCTAACAGGTACTACCACTACAGGTCAGAGTGGACCTGGGAGCAATGGCAATTAAGGGGTGGCTCCACACTCCCCAAAGCCCGCAAGCTGGGGCCTCACCATCGGATATAGTTTAAGGTCATATCCAGGACCGGATAATGGCTTGAATTTAAGTTTCAAATCAAAAAGTCAAGTATCACGGTGCAATTGTGCATTAAACAGAAACATTCATTTCAAATGTGCACCTGTCATATCAAAGACCTTATTTTTGATTTTATATGCTGGGCCTTTCTGCTTGTATGATAATAAAACTTCTCAAATGCACTGGTGATGTTAGGCATTGTAAGGTGTTAACCATGGTCAAAATCGCCTGTTCCTTCTTTCAGCAGGTTTTTTTGATTATCGATACTTATTGAAGACATTCCGATACAAAACCTATCTAAGAACACTGCCAGATACATGAAGTATATTTCTAAGAAATTTCATTAAAAATCAACCAAGCTGTTTCTGAGTCCATAGAAAACAAATTCACACAAAGTTCGTTTTGAAATAATAGAAGACACATATATAAAATGATAAATAAATTCATATAAAACTTACAAAATAATGTTAACATTTATCGATATAAAAGAAGAAAGATTTTTTTTTTTTTTACTAGGGAGTCACCACTTATTAAGATCCAAAGGCCACTCGAGGATAAGGGTTAATGAATGTAAAGTGGTAGTTTAGAATTCATTATTGGTGTAGATTGGGTAGAATTTGGCTTATTTAAGGGGACGACTCAACAAAAACTTGTTTAAATTAGACTTAAAGGCTACCATATTGTAATTGACCAGGAAGCAGGCCAATATAACAGTGTTCCACACGCGGACAATTCTAGCAAACAAGCTTTGTTCAGATAATCAGCATTTAGATATAGGCACAGGTAGTGAGTGGGGGAAAATGTTGATAGTGGTTGTAGCTAGTCAAGTGTATTTTGTAAAAGTCTGGCAAAGGAGTACCATAAGTTGGAACTCAAAAAAAAAGCACTTGTCATGAAAATAACGATAGAGCAGAGACAGGATCGCAACGTCTCTTCTATGAGAAAGAGGTTGCAGAGAAGAGAAAAGAGCATCACCTACTAGGATTTTAAGCCGGTTTTGTACTCAATCAAGGCCAGCTCCTGCCTAGATGTAGCAATAGTACTCCATTTTAGGACATACTTGACTTTTAAACAGATAGAGAACTGCATCAGCAGCGAGATACCTACTGGAGCGGAAGAATGATCCAACTATTTTTCCAGCAATCTTGGCAACAGATTTGATGTATATGTTCCATTTAAGACCAGAAGTGAATGTCAATCACAGAAGCTTGTCAAGAGATGCTCTCGTTCCATCAGCCATGACTGGGTAGAAGTCCTAAGTAAATGCTAAACATGTGGGTTCCATTCAAAAATAATAAACTTCCCTAGGGACTTTTATCCTGGGCCCCCAAAATCAGCAGAGATTTAACCATTCTTGTAATGATCCGGTCCGTGTTAATTTTGTGGTGGGAGCTTAATTCTGTGCAGTTCTAAGAGGTCCACCCTCTCAGGCTTTACCTTCTCTTTTTGCGAAGGGGTTAGTTTATTGCTAATCACCTAAAGTGCCCTCATCCGAGAATGCTGACGGAGCTGCCCAGGCCCTTTTTTGCAGATTAGAATGCCCCTCCTCAGGGGCGCTGACTTCTCAATCCCACTTTCCTATTCCCTGGTGTCTAAGTTCAGGCAGTGGAAGAGAACTAAACAAACCATTCAAAAATAATAAACTTGCAGGTGAAGATTACATCCCTGCTGATATCCTCAAGCAACAACATTTTAAATTAGTAAATTAGCTGACATACTGGCATAGATTCAATATAATCAATAGGCTTGAAAAAAAAATAACAGCACAAACATACTCTGGTCTTTTTTTTTTTTTTTACATAGGCATCACCACTTATCAAGGCCCAAAGGCCACTCAAGGATAAGGGTTATTGCGTGTACAGTAGTCAATGGGACAATATAGTTATCGTTAGTAATGGAAATTTGGTAAATTTGTTAACTTTAGTGGAACAGCTCATCAAGAACTTGTTTACATTGGACTTGAAGACAACCATATTGTAGTCAGTTGGAAAGCAGGCAAACGGAAGAGAGTTCCACAGGCGTGCATTTCTAAGAAAGAGGCTTTGTTCATGGAATCTACATTTAGGCTTAGGCACAGATAAAGAGTGGGGAAAATTATTGATAATGATTTCAGCTAGACGAGTGTTTCTTGTGAAAGTTTGGCAAGGGAAACCATAGATTGGAGCTCAGACGAGCACTTGCTATGAAAATAACAATAAAGCAGAGACAGACTTGCAACATCTGTTCTGTGAGATAGAGGTTGCAGGGAAGAGAAAAGGGCATCCCCGACGAGGCTACAAAGTCTATTTTGAACTCTATCAAGGCAGAATAAATCCTTTCTAGCAGCTCCTGTCCAGATGTGGCAAGAGTATTCCATCCTTGGATGTACCTGGCTCTTATATAGATAGAGAATTGCATCAGCAGTGAGATATCTACTAGATCAATAGAAGGATCCCACCATTTTTCCAGCGGCCTTGGCAACGGATTTGATGTACGTGTTCCATTTCAGATCAGGAGTAAAGGTCAAGCCCAGAAGCTTGTCAAAACATGAAGCCTCCCCAAAACGAGAGCCATTCATTTCAACTGATACCAGATGGGGATCAGAGCGTTGATGATGTAAAGATAAAAGCTTGGTTTTAGATGCATTAAAAGTAACCAGCCACCTCTTTTCCCATTGTATCACATGCTCATGATCAGAGGAGGGAGAATCAGAGAGAACTTGGTCGTTTACGGCCTTGATGTGCTGCCATAGATGGTAGTGCCATCAGCATAAATGTCTATGAATGATGAAAGGATGTGATTTGGAAGATCATTGATGTAGATCAGGAAGAGAGTTGGGCCCAGGATGGACCCCTGGGGGACTCCAGCAGTCTGCCCATCAACCACTACTCTTATGAACCTATCAGAGAGAAATGATTTAATAATTGAGAAGACATTTCCAGCAATACCGTAGCTGGAGATCTTGTGAAGTAAACTTTTCTGCCATACTCTATCAAAGGCCTTTAATATGTCAAGAGCAATTGTCCTAGAAAGGTAGCCTCTGTCAAGAGATTCGCTAATCCTATGAGATATAACTGTAAGCACATCTGCTGTAGATCTAGCAAAACGGAAACCATATTGTGTGTCACTAAGAAGGTTATTTTTGCTGAAGTGGTTGACTATTTCTTTATTTAACATGGATTCAAGCAACTTATTCATGACGCACAAGAGACTTATTGGTCTGTACTGAGAGGGAGATGACTGATCACCTGAATTCTCAAATACAGGGCATACTGATGAGGTTTTCCAGAGTGATGGGAAGCAATTCTCGTAAAGACAATGTTTAAACATTTTTGCAAGTATGGGCGCTAGTTCTGGTTGAAGTTTTTTGAGCACTATAATTGAAATACCGTCAGGGCCAGTTGCTTTACTGGAATCAAGGTTTTTGATTAGCTTGGCAACATCACGTACAGATATTTGTATGTCACATAGCGTGTTTTCTGATACAGGAGGAAATATTGGGGGTTGGCGGCCTTGGTCGCAAAGGGTAGAATTAGTTGCAAAGTTCTTGGCAAAGAGCTTGGCTTTGTCTAATGCTGATGAGATTACCTCAGGTTCATTGATGAATATATCTCATTACCAACTGGGTCTGGGAAACTAAATTTCTCTCCCAACACTGGAGTGAAGCAACATTGGTATCATTAATTTAGAAAAGTGATAGGTGCTGCTGCAGCGACTATCGTAATATCTGCCTGATCGACGGATTTGCTGAAATATTTGCTTTGATTCTTGCAAGACAATTCCAATCAGAGTGAGAGTCTAGAACGAAGCGAATGAGGTTTTCATCCAGGCTGTGACTGCATCGAGCTCATCTTGATCCCAAAACAAATGCTTTCCTTCCAACTAATGACAGTCATCCATTTCATTGATTTTACGATGGCACTTTCTGGCGGTTGAGGGGCAGGTGTGGTGGTGGCAGCCCTCAACGCCCCCCCCCCAATGTAATCAGAATTTTTGTGAAATGTTAAATGGTATTCTACTCGGTAAATGTTGGCGCTTTACTTACGGAAAAACAGTTAATTGGACTGCAAAAGCACCTGTTAAACTACACAAGTTCTATAATTGAATCCCCCCCCAAAAAAAGAACGGAAAACATAAAAATTTGTAAACTCGTGAAAACTTTTAGTTCAATTAAAAAGCATTAAAACTACGTAACAAAAAACAAAAATGATCCACATTTTTTTTAAACTTTATTATTTAAAATGTCCGCTAAAAAGATTCCTCTGCGATGTGATTAGTCACTTCACTATGCGTGTGTGCACGCAGAACCATCATGTAAGAAAACACTACTGAAGGCGGTGAAATGGCATAAAATAGTTCCAGGTTCCAGGGGTTCATACCATACAAACGGTAAATTTGCGACAGGTTTGATTATCCGATTCGTTATCAGCGACCTCAAATACCTCTAAAACTGACTACAATATGGTTGTCTCCAAGTCTAAAGTAAATAAGTTCTTGATGAGCCGTTCCATATAAGTTATCAAATTTACCAAATTTTCATTACTAATGATTACTATATTGTCCAATTTCTACTGTACACTCTTTAACCCTTATCCTTGAGTGGCCTCTGGGCCTTGATAATGTGGTGATGCCTATGTAAAAAAAAAAAAAAAAAAAAAAAAAAAGTGGTCGGTGTAGCGTAAGGTAACGTTTACCCATTTTTTTAAATGTCTTGCTTTATTGGGAAAAAATATCGCTCTACGTAAAAGAATTGGTTGATATCACTTAGCGGCACTCTCGGATTAACTTTTTTTTTTTTTTTTTTACACAGTGATCACCACTTATCAAGGCCCGGAAGCCACTCAAGGATAAGGGTTATAACTGGAACCAAGAAGAAATATTTGTGAGAGTGCAGACTCATTTTATGTTAATAGTTGTTATGTTCGCTTCGTTTTGATTGGCTGAGCTGATTATAAAAAGTCTGATTGGTGCAGACGGTTTTATGTTTTTTGGATCAGTGCAGCATTGCGTGACAAGAAGACTTGTGACCATATTAACTTTACTCGACTGATGAGGTGTTTATTTCTTACCTACGCCATAGGTCGCAACAACTATTGTTGCAAACTTTTGTTAAATAACCTTTTAGCGGAAAATACTCACAGCTTAAACTAAACAAGTATCATTTTTTTTTTCATAATTTTTGGATATGTTACTATTTTCGACATGACAACTAAGTATGTAATATTGTTTTTGCTTAAAATGACATTTTTTTTTTTTTTTAATCGATCTGTTGACTCTATCTTAACAAGCACCCAAATTTTAAATTACATATTAATGGCAGCCAACATTGTTGTCGCCTATAGCAATAGACATTTTTTTTTTTTTTACAAAGGAGTCACCACTTATCAAGGTCCAGAGGCCACTTGAGGATAAGGGTTTATGAGTGTACAGTGATCAATGAGACAGTGACGTAGTAATTGTTAGTAGTGGAAATTTGGTAAATTGGATTACTTAAGGGGAACGGCTCATCAAAAACTTGTTTATGTTGGACTTGAAGACGACCATATTATAGTCAGCCGGAAAGCAGGCAAATGGAAGAGAGTTGTACTAAAAACACAAATTCGTAATTTTGGATATACTACTATTTTTAACATGACAATTAAGTACGTAATATTGTTTTGTGTGTGTGTGTGTGTGCGTGCGCGCTTAAAATGACATATTAAAAAAATTGATCTGTCGACTATCTCAACAAGCACCCCTTTAGTAGCAGTATCAGAATTTTTGTAGGAATTTTTGACACCCCTAACACGAAACTGCGAATACAATATAAAAATCTCGGAATTTCTCTGTTAAAAGTGGGTTATTTATTTTCTTTATGGATTATACTTCCAAAATAAACTATTACAGTTGTTTTAAAAGTAATAAAAATATTTTTTTTTTTTTTTAAAAACAGTAATGAATTTTCCGAACTCAATATTTTTCAATTTTTAAACTCAATATTTTTAAATTTTAAAAATCTATCAAAATTTTCTATTGATTCTATTTTTACGATATTTTCAGGGTCAATGTGAAATTTTATGTTCTTTCCAATAAACCGAATATAATATTTTAGACAAACGTTTTTTTTTAAATTCACGCCCCCCCAAGTGTCACCCATTTTCAACTTTCTCTTAAAAAGTAAATAATTAATTTATGTCGTGGAGTTTTATATATCACAAATTGAAGAGAAAAGGTCAATAAATAATATATTCAAATTTAAAACAAAAAAAAAATCCCTTTTTTAGAAATTTACCTGTAAAGTCCGAAGTTTAAAACCTTATTTTATAAGAACACATTGTTTCTTTTTTGTCTTTTTTTTTTTTTTAATGAAACCTTGGTCCTTGCTCCTTTAATTGAAAAAAAAATTAGGGCTTGAATTACATTTTTCGAGGAGTTATAAGCTTGGAAAGATAGGGGGTCGAATAATTCACGCCTCTCATTTTGAAATGTCTATTAAAAAGTAAATAATTAATTTATGTCGTGGAGTTTTATATATCACAAATTGAAGCGAAAAGGTCAATAAATAATATATTCAAATTTAAAACAACAAAAAAAATCGCTTTTTTAGAAGTTTACCTGTAAAGTCCGAAGTTTAAAACCTTTTTAAAAAAAAAAAAACACATTGTTGTTTTTTTTTTTTTTTTTTTTTTTTTTAATAAAACCTTGGTCCTTGCTCTTTAATTGAAAAAAAAAATTAGGGCTTGAATTACATTTTTCGAGGAGTTATAAGCTTGGAAAGATGGGGTGGAATTATTCACTATTTTCACGAAATTTCTGACACTGCTAGTGCTACCCCTTTAGTGTTAATTTAATGTAGGCACCGCCAAAAATGGCCGCAAAATCAAGTTGTTGTTGTTTTTTAAAACTAAATTACATTTATTAAAATCCATTATTTCTGAGTAACTTTTTTTTTCCAGAAAGATAAAACCCTGAATTTTATCATATAGAAAACAGAATAATGTAAAACTTTTTCTACTATTTTTAATTAAATTTTAAATGTTAAATTTTCCCAAAAAGTTAACAATTGACATTTTTTGTCTTGCACAAAAAACGTATTTAAATATTAAAAAAAAAGGGTTTTTGAAATAATTAATTTATTTATTTATTGTCTAACTAAGATTTAGAATGATTTTCTAAGAGAATATGCAAAAATATTATAATATAAGTACCGGAATTTCAAATAATTCCACTTATTCATATAGGTAACCAGATATTTCGCATCTACGTAGAGTTCAGATCGACTCTGTTTACGTTTTCGTTTTGATAATAAGAAAACTATGGAAGACCAAACAGGCCAAAAAAACTTATTTTTCAGTGACGAAAATTTCAATGTATTATTAAGCTGAGGCTGGCCAGTACCAGATGGGTGACCATTTGTATGAGTTTGGTTTTTAATGTGTATGTGGGCTAGGCTCCCCAAAATGGGGGGGGGGGGCAATTTAAAGCAGAATAAAAAAAAATTATTTCAGCGCGTTTGGTCCACCGTAGTCGAAAGGCGGCAAACGTTTTCAAACGGGATCGAAAAAAATGATGCTATTTTTAACACAAAGGGCACAATATTTATCGAATTTTTTTTTTTTGTATCGATTATTCAAAGCATGCCCTGTTTAATAATGGTCATGCATGCATTATTCGGCTCGCTAAAAAAAAAATTGTTAATTTATTTATCAAAAATTTTAAAATGGCTTTTTTCGTATAAATATTAAAAAAATTTTTTTTTTTGTTTTGCTTAACTTAAATTAATTATTTTACTTAACATATTCACCGAATTTCACACTTCAAAACTCAAAAGCGGGATAATTAAACACAATCGAAGTTCTGATATTCAGACGTCAAAATAAGGTATGCAAACAATTTTTTTTTTTTTTTTTTGAATCTATAATTCTGTCCGTTACAACAACACAATATGTTTTGTTCAGTTTCAGATGATTATTTTAAGCATATTTGTTCCCACTTCAAAACAAGGGGGGGTTTTGTAAGCAAAAAAATATATATATATATAAATATCGTTTATGAAAAATAAGTACACTGTTATAAAGTTCATTCTTCTCCTAACAATCGCTGAAAATTTCGCATTGATCGGATAATTACCTGATTTTTGGTAGATTTTTAAAAAGACGGTCCGTCAAAAAGTACTGACCTGCCCCCCCCCCCAGTTTTGGCGGTGCCTAAAATGCGTTTGTTTTTATAAAAAAAACAACAAAAAAATCACTTTAACTCTAGGTGTGTCAGAAACTTTGTGAAAAATATTAAATAATTCCACCCCCTGTCTTTCCCAGCTTATAACTACTCGAAAAATGTAATTCAAACCCTAATTTTTTTTTCAATTAAAGGAGTAAGGATCAAGGTTTCATTTAAAAAAAAAAAAACAAAACAAAAAAAAACGTGTTTTAAAAATAAAAAAAAGAAAAAAAGGTTTTAAACTTAGGACTTTACGGGTAAATTTCTCAAAACACTACTTTTTTGTTTTAAATTTGAATATATTATTTATTGATCTTTTATCTTCAATTTGTGATATATAAAACTTTGGTGAGTAAATTAATTATTTACTTTCTAATAAACATTTCAAAATGGGGAGGGGGCGTGATTAAAAAAAAAAAAACGTTTGTCTAAAATATTATATTCGGTTTATTGGAAAGAGCATAAAATTTCACATTGACCCTGAAAATATCCTAAAAATAGAATCAATAGAAAAATTTTGATAGATTTTTAAAGTTTAAAAATTGAAAAATAATGAACTCGTAAAATTCAATAAATTTCATTACTGTTTAAAAAATAAAAAAAAATATTTCTATTACTTTTTATACAACTTTGATAGTTTATTTTGGAAGTATAATCCATAAAGAAAATAAACAACCCACTTTTAAAAGAGAAATTAGGAGTTTTTTTATATTTTATTCGCAGTTTCGTGTTAGGGGTGTCAAAAATTCCTACAAAAATTCTGATACACCTACTTTAACTCTGAATTGTCTCCGCTTGTTCTGAGTAGAATTCTTCAAAAAAATGAAAAAAACAAATCCTACAAACTTAAAATACATATGTGTCGATGTTCAAGTTAAATTCAATTTTTATGATATCGTTTATTAAATTGTTAGGTGAAAAGGCAACAGAATAGTTATCAAAACGCCCTCCCCATGTTAAGAATAGATTTCTAAATAATAACGTTACTATTTCAGCACGATCCGTATTCTGCATTTAATTGTCATAAATATTCCAAATTACGAAATCTTGCCTGATCAATATAATTTAAAATACAGACTGTAAATTTAAAATCTTTTCATAAAAAACGCAGTTCAAATGTAAAATCCTTCAAAATTTAAATTTGCAACTGATGTTAAAAATTAAAATTTCGCAATTAAATCCATTCAAAACGAATAATAAAAAAAATAAAAATAATAATAAAAAAAAGGCCATGTGATTGTTTTTCCCCGTGAATATCAATAATGCGGAAGTACAAATTTGCAATTCACACAAAGACTAAAACATGCAACAAAATATGGAGAACGCGTGGCAGATCCATCAAAAATCATGTGCAAAAAGAAATTTAGCAAAAGCAAACAAACATACCTCAATATTTTCATGAGCAAATGTATCAAAAAAGAGCAATTCTGTTTGACTTGAATCCGCCATTTTAATGTTGCTGCTGGTTACCTCCCTTCGCTACCGGTGCTCTGAAATCTGTGTCCTTTCTGTAAAAAAAGTTAATTCTCAGGATCATCGCATCCTCTTTGATATAAATTTACTCATATACATACGTTAAGCAGCAAAGTCATATATATATATATATATATATATATATATATATATATATATATATATGATGATTGCAACGTCTTATCAGACGAGTGCCACTCCCTCAGACACTGAAAGTTCATGAGCCCAAAAATGACATATAGTCCTGCCAGCGAATTCACATGCTCAAGCAGACATGATACTAAAGACGGTCATTGTTATACATACATATATATACACGCACGCACACATACATATGTACACATAACACACACATATATACATGCGTACATACACAATACACAAAACGCACACATACATATACATACACACACACATGCCAACATAAACAAGACGGTCATTGGTATACATACATATAAATATATACATGCATACATACATACATACATACATACATACATGTCTATAAGCATACGCTCATATATACCCATATACATACACAATGCATAATACACAAACATACATATACATACCCACATTCATACATACACATATACATACATATACATCCACATATACAAATACATACACACATATACTTACACATACATATACATACACATATGCACATATATATACATACACTTACCAACATATACATACACATCCATATATATGCATTCATACACATACACACATACATGCACACATACACATACATATACATACGCACATGCATACATACACATACATGCATATACACACATACATGCATACAAACATATATAAATGTATATATGTACACACACAAACATATATACGCATAGACACATATACATACATATACACATAGATATAAATACATATAAACTCACATGTACATATATAAATATACACACACACATACATATATAAATATGATGATTGCAACGTCTTGTCAGACGAGTGCCACTCCCTCAGACATTTAAAATCCATGAGCCCAAATGGCTGAGGGAGTATCTATACAAATATGATGTTATAGAGTCTTAGCTTTGTACGACAGCTAAGTCTCTCTCTCGGTTCAAAATGTTGAGATCCAGCAACAAGCAAGAGCAAGATAGCCAGCAACAAATTAAACTGCAGACCAGCTTAATGCGGGTAATGGTCTTCCGCTTTATGGTTTTTTAAATCAGAGATTTGCTTCTCCTAGAAAGGTTGCCTTCACCACGGCTTACGAGAGCCCTCTCCACCCCAACACACATATACACACACACAAATATACACGGTGCTAGTTGGCCGTTGACCCAGAAAAAGAGTTCATTCGCCCTTTGGAAGGTCTTGTTTTTAATCCTTCAGGGAGACTAGTCGCCCTCCTCACCAAACAAGTCTGGTGGGGGACCCAGTTTAGTCGCCGGTGACCCGACCATGAGGCAGGTAGTACTGGGTTACATGGTACCAGTAGCATATGACATGACCTGACATATAATATACATACACATAAATATACATGCACATATACATACATAGATACATATAATGATGGCAGATTAATTGTTACATGCATCCAGCATTACAGGCGTACACACGTCACAGCTTTTTATCGCCACAGAACATTTTTTTTCTTTTTTTTTTTTAAATAGACAAATGCCTGAGGGAGTATCTATACAAAGATGATGTTACAGAGTTTTAGTTTTGTACGACAGCTAAGTCTCTCTCTCGGTTCAAAATGTTGACATCCAGCAACAAGCAAAAGCAAGATAGCCAGCAACAAGTCAAACTGCAGACCAGCTTCATGCGGGTACTGGTCTCCCGCTTTGTTTTTTTTTTTTAAATAAAAAGTTTGGTTGAGACAGACACTTTTGGAATGGTAACTGACGATGATATAAACAAATTCATACATTTTTTTTCACAAATAAACTCAGCGACGAAACACATACATACATACATACATACATACATACATACATATATATATATATATATATATATATATATATATATATATGTATGTATGTATATATATATGTATATATATATATATATATACATATATATATATACATACATACATATATATATATATATATATATATATATATATATATAGTTTTTGAACGATAATATTGTTAATAAGCGTCTTCAACCTTGAAGATCTTTTTCCTTAGAAAATCGCCCATATTTTGTAATATAAAATAATAAATAAATAAATAATATTTTGTTTAGACGTAAACAAATATTATTTATCTATTTATTATTTTATATTACTCATAAAACAGTAATCTCTCTCTCTCTCTCTCTCTCTCTCTCTCTCTCTCTCTCTCTCTCTCTCTAGAGAGAGAGAGAGAGAGAGAGAGAGAGAGAATGTAAATGACAAAAAGTTATATTCCAAAATTCATAATGTTGACCATCTTATAATTTATTCCTTTAATTCAGTTGACTTATACAATTCTTGACAGTATCTGTTTCATTGGGCAAAATCAATCACTTAATTATTAAATCAATCAGTGAATCTATTATGCCCTTAATTCATCAGAAGAAATAGCAACAATCAATCCGTCAAAAGGAAATGGAGTGTGATTTTACCTGATTAAAATCTAAAAAATTGGAAGAGAGACTGTAAATACCTTTTTATTTTTCCATTACACCGCTGCTTTCAGGACTGCCAGCAACCACTGTAAAAGAGTAATAAAAAATGCAAGAGATCTATATGCCCAGTCTGTTAAATCCAAGATAGCTGATCAGCGGCTTGGTTCCCACCAGTTTTGGCAAATAGCAAATAGGATCCTGAACAGAAGTGTGCGTTCTATCCCAACCATTATCAATGGACCAGAGGTCATTTCGTTAGCGTCAGACAAGGCCAAACTATTTGCAAAGAACTTTGCAGCTAATTCTACCCTATGCGACGAAGGCCATCAACTCCCCATATTTCCTCCTATAACACAGAACAAGCTAGGTAACATACAAATATCCGTGCATGAGGTCGCCAAGCTAATAAAGAACCTAGATTCCAGTAAAGCAACTGGCCCTGATGGCATCCCAATTATAGTGTTAAAAAAGCTTCAACCAGAACTTGCTCCCATACTTACGAAACTATTTAAGTGCTGCCTTAAGGAGAAGTGCTTTCCGACTCCCTGGAAGACCTCATCAGTTTGCCCTGTATTTAAGAATTAAGGTGATAAGTCATCTCCCTCTCAGTACAGACCAATAAGTCTCTTGTGTGTTATCAGTAAGTTGCTGGAATCCATATTAAATAGAGAAATAGTCAACCACCTCAGCAGAAATAACATTCTTAGTGACACACAATATGGTTTCCGCTCTGCAAGATCTACCGCAGATGTGCTGACGGTTATATCCCATAGGATTAGCGAATCTCTTGACAAAGGCTTCCTTTCTAGGGCAATTGCTCTTGACATATTAAAGGCCTTCAACAAGGTATGGCATAAGGGTCTACTTCACAAGATCTCCAGCTACGGTATAACTGGAAATGTTTTCTCAATCATTACATCATTTCTCTCCGATAGGCTCATAAGAGTAGTGGTAGATGGACAAAAATCGGAGGCCTGCAATATAAATGCTGGAGTCCCTCAGGGGTCAATCCTGGGCCCAACTCTCTTCCTGATCTACATCAATGACCTCCCTAAACGCATACTTAAATCATTCGTTGACATCTATGCTGATGACATGACCATCTACGGCAACACATCAAAGGCTGTAAATGACAAAGTTCTCTCTGATTCTCTCTCCTCTGATCTCGAGCGCGTGGTTCAGTGGGGGAAGACGTGGCTGGTTACCTTTAATGCATCCAAAATCAAACTCCTATCCTTACATCATCAACGCTCTGATCCCCATCTGGCATCAATGGTGATGGATGGCTCTCGTCTGGGTGAGGCCCCGTGTTTTGACAAGCTTCTGGGTTTGACCTTTACTCCTGATCTGAAATGGAACACGTACATCAAGTCTATTGCCAAAGTCGCTGGAAAGATGGTGGGATCCTTCTACCGCTCCAGAAGATATCTCACTACTGATGCAATTCTCTATCTATATAAAAGCCAAGTATGTCCAAGGATGGAATACTGTTGCCATATCTGGGCAGGAGCTGCTAAAAACAGCCTATCCTGCCTTGACAGAGTACAAAATAGACTTCGTGGCTTAGTGGGGGATGCCCTTTTCTCTACCCTGCAACCTCTCTCCCACAGAAGAGACGTTGCAAGCCTATCCTTGTTTTATCGTTATTTCCATGGCAGGTGCTCATCTGAACTCCAATCTCTGGTCCCCCCTCGCCAATCTTTCACGAAAAATACCCGTCTAGCTGAATCCACTGTGAAAATTTCCCCCACTCTATATCTGTGCCTAAATCAAAACGCGGATTCCATGAACAAAGCTTCTTTCTTAGAACTGCACGCCTGTGGAACTCTGTTCCGTCTGCCTGCTTCCCACCGGACTACAACTTGGATGTCTTCAAGTCCAATGTTAACAAATTCCTAATGAACCGCCCCCTTAAGTAAACACTTCATCAAATCTCCACACTAACGTAATGTACTTGCAATAACCCTTATCCCTGAGTGGCTTCCGGGCCTTGATAAGTGGTGATCACTGTGTAAAAAAAAAAGAAAAAAAAGTATTGAATTATGACTTTTTGTCATTTATTCTCTACATTGCTCTGTAATTACATTGAGCTTCTTAAATTATAACTGATATATATTATAAGAAAATATATTTCTATAGAAATAATATATATATATATATATATATATATATATATATATATATATATGATATAAAGCTGAATGTGTGTGTGTGTGTGTGTGTGTGTGTGTGTGTGTGTGTGTGTGTGTGTGTGTGTGAGGTCACGAATAGGCTCCTATATGGTTGACTATTTTAAAAACTGATTACATATAATGATAGAAGATGTATCGAGACACAGGAATAGGTATGTTTGATCTGGCAGAACAGCGATTCATTGAAATTGTGAGGTCTGCGTTCGCGCCTGGTCCACAAAGTATGGAAATAAAAAATTTAAAAATTAAAAAAAAAAACGTTTACAAATGTTTTTGATATAGATCTACATAAGAATATTTTTGATAAGTATGTTTTAACTTAAATAGGGATGGTATAATAAAATTGTGGGGTCTGCGTTCATGCCAGGCCTCCATAGAATGGAAATAGGCACAAACTTTAATAAAGACTTTTCATATCTATCTGCGTAAGTATATTTTGATAATTATGTTTCAGTTTGAAGAAATATGGTATAATAAAATTATGGGGTGTTTGTTCGTGTCTGACCCCTGTAGAATGGAAATATGTCACAAAGTTTAACAAGGTTTTTTAATATAGATCCACAGAATATTGTGATAAGTGTTTCAGTGTGAACAGGTATGGCATAATAAATTATAGGGCTTACCTTTTTTATTTTTACTTTCATCATATTTTGCTTTGGTTTTGATACCCCCAAATTCGAAGCTATCTCTTTACAACCCTTCCTTTTCATGACCTATCATATTTTCATAAATCAGATTCCATTTTCTGTAGGCTGTTTTTGAACCCAGTCAACGATGGGTACTTTTGCTAGTACATATATATATATATATATATATATATATATATATATATATATATATATATATATATATATAGTATTCCGAATTTTACTGGGCTTCTTAATTGAAAATTCGATAATCGTTCATATACCAATAAGTTTTAAGTAAAAATGAGATGACTTAAACTTAGCTACAAAATTATCATATTTCATAATTGAGCATTCATATATTGTTTTAACAAAATCAAGACATCAAGGAATAGATTGATAGCAACAAATAGTGTATTTCATCGTTAGTTACAATCGTTTCAAGACTATTTGGACAAATTCAAACATTATGTCGTTTGAAAATTTTTACAAGAACAGCCTTTCGTCAGATGTATTGAATAAAAAACACTTTAAAATGAACAGTATGGAGTCCATTTTCCTTATATGGAAAAGATGGCAAAATATTTTACAAAGATTTATATATATATATATGTTTATGGGAAAAATATCCTTATTCAATTATATTTCACTTTTTATTTATACTAATCTTTTAATTTATTTATTTAATGTATTGTGTGTATGTGTGTTCGCTTTTTCTGTATGTCTACAAAAGGCTTTTTTCAGAGAAGCAGTCGGTCGCCTAACAACTTTTTAAAACTTTTTATATCACATATAAAGCGTAATATCTCAGAGTTAACAACGAAGCTTGCCCGTCTATTTAATTTGCTCGACTTCGGGAAGATAAATATTCAACATCTGTCGCTTGCCGCATGTGGGTTAGTCTTTTTCCTATAACATCTTGGGAAAATAAAAATAAAAAAAAGCGTTCCCGCAGTAAATGAAATACTATTCCGCAGTCAAACTTGACCTCATTAAGTCATTAAAATGTGCACCTGCCAAATCCAAGTAATTAAATAAATTCAAACGTGTTTCTGTTAGCATCTTGCGGTGGCCCAATGGTTAAAACTGTCGCAATCTATTTTTTTTCACACTTTAATTTACAACTTTGCCTCAACGATTCGGGTTCAATCCTCATACTTACCTACCAAAACATTTTTTTCTATTTTTACTCCCCCCCCCCCGAGTTTTGATTTACCCAAAACCACACACGCCTCCAAACACCCGGGCAACGCCGGGTACCCCTCGCTAGTATACAAATAAATGACAAAAGTCTATATAGCAAATTTCAAGATGTTGTCCATATTACGGTTTATTTCTTTCAGCCTGTTAAAATGCACAATTCTTGACAGCATCTATTTCATAGCGCAGAAGCATTCATGCCTTATTACGTCAATGTTTGAATTATTCTGCCCTACGCATCAAAAGAATAAGAAAGAATTCATCACCTTTAAAAGAAAAAAAAGGAAGATGGGCATGCGTACAAAATCAAAAAAAATCCAAAGAGCAGTTGCAATTATGTTTTGTTTTAATTACACCATCTTTGAATCAAGTCTTTAACATGCTGCAGTTGAGTTCTCGTAGGTGCTTTGGTGAGTAGCTATAGCTTGGTGTTAGGTTCAGGTAGATCTGAAATCAACTGGGTTATTCTCCACAATCAAAGCAATTAATAATCAATCACAACTCGAAGATCATTTTCTTAAAACTAAAATAATTATTCATAAGATATTTCCAGATACAACTGCACAAGGAAAGTTAAACTATCTAGGATCTTAACGGTTTCAAGATGCAGGATATTTTAAAAGTTGGATTCCTTCAGATGGTTTCTCAGTCAGGGCGTTTTCATTTTGCTCTTTCAGGGGATCTCCAGCCCTGGGGGTTGGAACCCAAAGTTGAGGTTCACTCTTGCACCGTCAGCAAGCAAGTCCTTCCCATCTGCTAAACCAAAAGGTTTTATGAGATTTATAGAGATGTGTTGTTAAAACTACTACCCAGTCTTATTTCACACACACACACACACACACACACACACACACACACACACACACACACACACACATACACACACACACACACACAATACACAACACTTTCAGCTTGAGGCATATATGGTTATCGCCCCTTATTACCAGCAGTTACATTTTCAGCCCATAGGTGACGATATCAATTTCCTTCTCTCTCTCTCTCTCTCTCTCTCTCTCTCTCTCTCTCTCTCTTTTTTTTTTTTTTTTTTTTTACACAGTGATCACCTTGTTATCAAGGCCCGGAAGCCACTCAGGGATAAGGGTTATTGTAAGTACATTACGTTAGTGTGGAGATTTAATGAAGTGTTTACTTAAGGGGGCGGTTCATTAGGAATTTGTTAACATTGGACTTGAAGACATCCAAGTTGTAGTCCGGAGGGAAGCAGGCAGACGGAACAGAGTTCCACAGGCGTGCAGTTCTAAGAAAGAAGCTTTGTTCATGGAATCCGCGTTTTGATTTAGGCACAGATATAGAGTGGGGGAAATTTTTCACAGTGGATTCAGCTAGACGGGTGTTTTTCGTGAAAGCCTTAATGTAGACACATATTCCATGCCCATGGCGATCTAGGGTGCCAGATTTAGCTGTTAAATTGGAGTATCTATTAATTATGAACTCATCTAGGGAAGTGGTCGGCCCTATTCCAGTTTCACTTAGAAATAATATGTCCGGTTTCGTCTCCCGTAATTGGGTTTCAACCTCTGGAAGGTTGGAACGTAGACCCCTGATATTGGAGAAGGAGACCTGGTAGTAGGGGTCTACATTGGAAGATGGGGTTCTAGGTTTAATCGAGTTTTTATTCTGGAGATATTTCATGTTGAGGTTTTGGGATTTGTGGAATAGGTCGGCATACTTGGATAGAGCAGTGCAGAGAGGGAAAGTAAGAGAGAAAAAGACAGGAAATTTTTTTTTTTTTTTGTAGCACACGAAAAGGTAAAGCCGTAACAATTACCCACTAGTATGGCATCGAGAGGCCCCACCAGAGACTACTGCATGGTCCAGATCCACTCACCAAATGGCAATACAGCAGTCCCAGTACTTTGCGCCTGCTGATAGGACAGCCTCCTTAGTGGTTAATCCAAGGTTCGGGTCCCTGACTATCAGGCGGATAACGTCAGCCCAGACAAAACGTTTACCTCCAGCACCCTTACTAGTGACATGGCCACAAGGACAGACAGAGACAGAAAAATTTCCGACATCTCAGACTACTGGTCACCAAGTACTACCGACCTTTAAGCAGCTTTTTCTTCACCCTTTGTCGGAAAAATCACTCATTGAATGAGGACTGAATGACAAAATAAGAGAAGCGAGAGTTACTGGAGCTGCCGATAACACATCCACTGTATTATCTACTCTCCATTTAAAAAAAAAAGGGGGGGGGGAAGAGGGGGAATGGGTACAAGTGACTTATGTGCACACCAAACCTCGCTGTGTCTGGAAAAACTGGCTCTCACCCACTCAAAATTTCAACATGTGATGGACCTCGGCATAATAATACAGCCCTCAAATAGCCCATGGTTATCTCCACTTCACCTGATTCCCAAGAAATCAGAGAGACATCGGAGACCTGCCTAACCCTAACCCTAACCCTAACCCAACGGCGTTCTCGACGTAACCACTGTTCTCGACAGATATCCGATTCCATATTTACATGATTTTTCTTTTTTGTTATCTTTCTTTTTTTTTTTAAAAAAAGGAGTTACCATTTATCAAGGCCCGGAGGCCACTCGAGAATAAAGGTTAATGAGTGTACAGTAGTCAATGGGACAATATCATAGTAATCATGTTTTGACAAGCTTCTGGGTTTGACCTTTACTCCTGATCTGAAATGGAATACGTACATCAAGTCTGTTGCCCAGGTCGCTGGGAAAATAATGGGATCCTTCTACCGCTCCAGAAGATATCTCACTACTGATGCAATTCTCTATCTGTATAAAAGCCAAGTACATCCAAGGATGGAGGACTGTTGCTACATCTGGGCTGGAGTTACTAAAAACAGCCTATCCTGCCTTGAAATAGTACAAAATAGACTTCGTGACTTAGTGGGGGATGCCCTTTTCTTTTCCCTGCAACCTCTCTCCCACAGAAGAGATGTTGCGAGCATGTCTTTGTTTTATCGCTATTTCCATGGCAAATGCTCGTCCGAGCTCCAATCTCTGGTCCCCCCTCGCCAATCTTTCACGAAAAACACCCGTCTAGCTGAAACCACTGTCAATAATCTTCCCCACTCTTTATCTGTACCTAAATCAAAACGTAGATTCCATGAACAAAGCTTCTTTCTTAGAACTGCACGCTTGTGGAACTCTCTTCCGTTTGCCTGTTTCCCACCTGACTACAACCTGGATGTCTTCAAGTCCAACATAAACAAATTCCTGATGAACTGCCCCCTTAAGTAAGACACTTTATCAAATCTTCATTACTAACGATTAATACGATACTATCCCATTGATTACTGTACACACAATAACCCTTATCCCCGAGCGGCTTCCGGGCCTTAATAAGTGGTGTCCTCCATGTAAAAAAAAAAAATCAAGAGTAGGTTCTTTGATAGGACAGAGGCGTGTTAGCAATGAATGTTTCTGTTTAGAGCACAATTGAACGATGATATTTAACTTTTGCATTTTTAAACTTTAATATAAAATAATTTTATAAAATCAACCGTAGGTCTCTACAGTGAAATGTAGACTACAATGTATTGTGGACTAAGTTAATACGGGAAAGCATGTGAAGCTTACTCCCAGTGCATCGTAGTGGGTCCTGACTAGCGCATGTAATCTGTCGATTTGATTGAAAACTTTGCAATTTCACCGGTTTAGATAAAAATAAAAGTATTGGAAACATTCATTGATCTTAATTCAATTCCGGGCAACGTCGAGTCTCCCTGCTAGCCCATAGATATTATTGTTTTTTCTTCTTTTCCCTTTGCGAAACTCAATCATGTTCTGTAAAGTCAAAAACAGAAACAATAGTTTTCCCCTATGAAACAGAACCTGAAAAGGGTTGATATGACGTAAAAAAAACCATAGAAAACAAATATAAAAACACACAAACTGTGAATAAATATTTGAAGATATTAAGGACTTAAATACAACCAGCCTGGGTGCCTGGCGTTGCCCGGGTGTTTAGAGGTGTGTGTTGAGAAAAAAAAAAGTGGTAGCAGGCAAGCAAGCTCGAACCCGCACCACAATGGATGAAAAGAACATTAAAAAAAAACATGACGTCTTTGTTGTTGCGCCCATCGCCAAAACGTAGGTTTAAATTAAAGCTAGTCAATCGAAAAGAGGGGGATGACTTTCGAAAATATCGGCGAAAAAAACCGACCCCTTCCTGTAGAAAAGTGCCCAGTTGAGGGTGAAAGAATTAATATTTTTTAGCCAATTTTTCGATATTTGTCATCTGAAGGGTCGATCTTCAAAACGATACCAATCTTGTGAAATTTCGTTGCCACTGACGAAAATTTTAGGCAGACATACATACACACATACATACATGCATACATACATTTAAACAGACAAGTGAAATTTATATTATAGATGACCAGATTCAGCATTAAATAAGCTGAAAGGGTTGATATGCCATAAAACAACCAAACCAAACACCAGGAATAAATATTTGAAGATATAAAGGACTTAAAGCGCAACACCTTTTTAATAAAATGACCGGATTTGGCATTAAATAACCCAAAAGGGTTGATATGCCGTAAAACAAAGTAAAAAAACAAACACCATGAACAAATATTTGAAGATATAAAGAACTTGAAACATAAAAATGTTTTCCAAAACGATCAGATTCAGCATTAAATAAGTCGAAAGGGTTGATATGCCGTAGAACAAAAACAACTAAACCAAGCCTTTCTTTTATATTCATTGTTTTTAATCCTCTCATACTGTTGTTCATCATTCAATTCACAATCTCATTGACACTTATCCTTGAATGATTTTTGATCTTGATGACTCATTAGTATTTAAAAAAAAAAAAAAAAAAACTTTAATTTATTCAGATTTAGTATAATAACGGATTTGTTCCATTAATTTTGGACATTTTTTAATGAATTTTCTTTCAAATGTTATCAAATGGAATCTTTGCCATCCTGTTAAGATCAACAAATTAAAGGACGCCGCCCTTTGAAAACATGATTGCCATCACTCAACCAGCCGTTCCCGTTTCGCTGCAAGCCATTAAGTGGTAGATTCTAATCACACGATTAACCATTTCACTTCCTCTTATCATTTAACGTCATCATCAAAATCTGTTGCTATCATTCATCATCAAAATGGCCTTAAACTGTTTACTTAGATGAATGGGTGATCTTCTTTTTATCTTGAAAGACAATGTATATCCCCGCGAGAGTTCGTATTGAAGCAAAGGTTACACAATCTCCAAATACGTTGGTCCTGGATATGACCTTAAACTATATCCAGTGGTGAGGCCCCAGCTTGTGGGCTTTGGGGAGTATGGAGCCACCCTTTAATTGCCATTTCTCCCAGGTCCACTCTAACCTGCAGTAGTAGTACCTGTTAGGGTCCCAACTATGAGTTAAATAGAAACAGACTTGAAAACAACAAATATATTCTATTTAAAATAGATATGCCGTAAAACAAAAACAACCAAACCAATCCAAATACGTGTGAAGCAAAGGTTGCACAATCTCCAAATATGTGAAAAAAACTTTTGCTGCGTTATTTTTGTCCTGTGACAATCATCATGAGGTGCATCTTCTGCTTGCTGCAGATTGCGAACCCACGTGACTTATTTTTTGCCATTCCTTCTGATCCAGGGTAAGTTGGTTGATGGACGCCCAACTGTTGAGAGATGTCCAAACTAAAACATTTTCTCTTCATCTTCTTTGCTTTCATCTGTTTCTTTTGCTTTCTAACATACCCTCAAAGCATAACTTTGCCAGTAGTTGATCGTTTGACATGGCCAAAAAGTTTAAGGATTTTACTTTTGATTTTATCAAATAGAAGGGGTAGGAAAGTAGTTTGACGGAGGGTGGATAATTTGTTTGTTTTTTTCCGATCAGGCGATATCCTGTAATGAAATGCATTACGTGATTTTGAAACATCTCAATCCGATTGGTTAGTTGTTTAGGCCATGTGATACAATCAAGACCATATAAAACTACTGGGAGGACATAAATTAAATAAACTTTTACTTTAACAATAAAAAAAGTGTATGGCACAATCAAGTTGACACATCGGTTCTCACCAGATCCTCAAAGTTAAGCAACGTTGAGCCTGGCCAGTACCAGATGGGTGACCATTTGGGAAGGCTATGCGCTGTATGTACCTTCTGGGAAGGTTGGGTGTGGGGCCAGCACCCTCATCCCATAAAAAGAACTCAGTCGCTACAAAAGCATCTACAAAAGTTGTAGATGGCCTATGCCCCCGCCCCTAGGGGCTCAAGGACTATGGATGGATGGATGGATTAACAATAAAAAACGAAAAAATTTACCAGTGGATGGAATGGATGAATTGCTTTGTATGTCTAGCATGACCATCTGCCGGAGGAAAACAAAATGGCTTCTCTTCACAATTGTAGACTTTTATATTTGGAATTGATTTGCATATGCAAAGAACTAATTTGCATATGTGTAGATCAACTGATTTAAATGAAAGAATGGAGAGTCGATTTTCTGAGTGTATAGGTATAAGAGTTATCTACTCATGTGTTGAAATAGTACCTGGGAGTAATCTGCCCCTGATACAGGAAGTACTGGAGTGTTTTTACCCTTGTTACAGGAAATACTGGTGAGTTATTTGCCCCATAAGACTATATAAGAAGAAATGAGAGCAGCCATTTGTTTTTTGAGTGGAACTCAGCAATGACCCGTAGAACAACCTCATCCATACTTCACAAAGAAAATAGAGAGAATGACGAAGAGAAAATGGATTAAATAAAGGGTTCCGTTCCAAATTCTGTGCGGATTACTGAGCTCGACAGAAAAATTCCTGAGTTCGACAAAATACACCTAAAGAAGGTCGGAGGTTACATCGACCAAAACATTGTACAACTAACACTCAAGATGAGAGTAGTAGTCCAAAGAACCTAAACAATGCGCATGAAAAGTTTTCGTTATTTTTACCCTGTGAACAATAAAAACGAAAAACTTAATTTGATAACAGTGTGGAAAGTCACGGCAGTAAGTACTCACGATTGGTATGTGCCCACTGTAGGGAACCACAAACACACGAATGTGGAACCTGTCCTATAAAAAAAAAAATAAGACAATAATAAAAATATGAATGCAAATCTAAGCACTGTTGGAGTTCGAGGTGGCAGCATAACAAGACTGGTCTAGGCAAAAGCATAGCGTTAATGTATTAGTGTACAGAGATTGCGGTCATGCTGGCAGCAGCTGTATGCAAATGCTACACCGCATGCGAAGTGACGTCACAGCAAGGAAAAAGAAAAAAGATATAAAAAGAAGAACATGTCCACAAACCCAGGATCACGTCTTATTTGTGAAAGTACCTGGAAATAAATTGAGTCAAGTTATTACTTGTCTTCTGTTCTTTGTGACATACTCTGCTACAACGTGTTGGGTTCCAAGTGCCTACATGTGTGTAAAAATGTACGATGTTACATTAGTTTTACTGTTATTACCTAGTAACCAAATTTTGCTTTTTTTCTTTTGTGGTGGTTGAGAATAGCATCGGTCACAGACATATTTGTGTGTATGGGGAGTGGTTAACTAATATGGGTAAAAAAAAAAAATTTTTTTCTCTAATTTTTTTGTTTCTAGGAATACTGCAGAATAGCATGCAAGTGTTTGTTTTGTTTTCAAGTCCAATGTAAACAAATTCTTACGGAGCCGTCCTCCTAAATTATCAAATTCTGCCTAAATTCAACCAATCACCACAGTGTTATATCACTGTCCACCTGAAAAATTCATTAACAGTTATCCTCGAGTGGCCTTTTCGTTTTGCTAATTGGTTACACTTAGTAAACACTATCATATGTTTTTATGATATGCATACATATGTAAATAAGATGCAACACTGGTACTAAATAGCATTAAATCGTTCTAGACGCGTACATATACTAGCGATTGGACAATACCAATATCTTTCCCGATTCCGATATTATTACCAATTCTGTACTACAGTTTCTGAATCTGATACAATTACCGATTCCGATTCTGATTATTTATAAACCTCTTAGTATTTAACTACAGAGTTGTTATTTTTTTTCCGCTTACCAGACAAACACATATATACGGCACAATCATGTTGACACACCGGTTCTCACCAGATCACCGAAGTTAAGCAACGTTGAGCCTGGCCAGTACCAGATTGGTGACCATTTGGGAAGGCTAGGCGCTTTATGTACCTTCTGGGAAGGTTGGACGTGAGGCCAGCACCCTCACCCTGCAAAAAGAACTCCTCGCTACAAAAGCATCTAAAAAAAGTTGTAGATGGCGTATGCCCCTCCAAGGGAGTCAAGGGCTATGGATGGGAGACAAACACATGTTAAATGTGAAGATATTTTCTCAAACGTAAAAATACACTTGTGGTTGATTATCTATCGATTTTAGTTTTCAAATCAATAAATATCATTTTATTATTACTAACAGCATTGGACGCTTTTGATTTAAACAAAAATAAAAAAACGGACAATTAAAAGAATCGTTTTTGGCATCGGGAAATAAGCACAATGTTTTTTGAAATCCCGACACCGATTCCAATACTCCAAATGTTCTGGTTTATCCGATTCCTGATTGCGATTCCGATTAATCATCCCAACACTAACAGATAAGTTTTAAAAAAAATGTAGCATGCAGCTGCAGCCGAGATTGAACTCACAACACAAGTTTGTAGTGTAATTCAAATTTTGTTCATAGCTGAATACTTGATGCTTCGCTAGGGCTATCAAGGGTATTTTTTATAGTGATACCATCATTAGATGGGTTGCTCACCACAGCTTAAGAGAGGCCCATCTACCCTCGAGAGAAGGGTAGATTGCGCCAATTTCCCAACCAGTACAGACAGCACCTCACCTTCCCAAATTGTCACCCATCTGGTATTGGCCAGGCTCGACGTTGCTTAACTTCGGTGATCTGGCGAGAACTGGTGTGTCAATGTTATTGTGCCGTAACAGATGAATTAGGCAATATTAGAGGGTAGTCATATCAAGATAATATGAGAAAAAAACTGCATCATAAATACGACAATAGTTCACAAAGTAAATCTTTTGAAAACTCAGATAGTAGAAGAATTATGAAGACAGGAATGGTACCATTAAAAGGAGCGACATTTTGTACCCCAGAATTTATTTTTATTTTTTTTATTTATTTTTGTTTTTATTCAATTTTCACCCCAAACAAGACACAGCGCCACTTTGAAGTAGGGGGCTACTATCGGGGACATAATTTGCGGGGGGCATTATGAAGAGAGATGAGTAGAAAGATGTTTGTTCACATTACACTTGAACTTCTGCATGTGTACAGTTGAGAAAGCAGAGTCCCGGAAGGGAGTTCCAAAGACTTGCAGTTCTAGGGAAGAAGCTATTGGAGTAAAAGGCTTTCTTACACCTAGGGATCTCTACTGTAAAGGGGTGGGACTTAGTTGCTTGTCGGGAGTAGTCATGTTGAGGAGACACAAGTGCTTGCTGTTCGTTAGAGCACCCACCATTAAAGTACTTGTAGAACAGGCAGAGGGATGCAACATCTCGTCGATGGGACAGAGGCTGAAGCCTAGATGACAGTTCAGGAGCTATCAGGTTGGCGACTCTCTTTTGAACCCTGTCCAGGAGTGAGAGACAAGCAGCAGATGCACCAGCCCAAATGTGACAACAGTACTCCATACATGGGTGAATGGTGGCCTTATAGAGGTACAGGATACTTTCAGGCATAAGTAATTTTCTAGCACGGTAGAGAAAGCCCACCTTTTTTTGAAGCAGCATTGGCAATGCTCTCAATATATCTATTCCAGTTCATGTTCCCTGTAAACGTTAGGCCGAGGAGTTTAAAGAATATTTTTATCCATACTCTTTGTCATTCCCAACGCACTTTTTTGGGGGATGATACCATTATTTTTCCTGATTGCGATATAGTAACCAATTCCATACTAAATTCCCAAATCCGATACAATTACTGATTCCGATTCTGACTTTTTTTTATAAACCTCTTAGTATTGTTGGTTTTATTTCGATTACCATACAAACACATGTTAAATGTACGGATATTTTCTCAAACGTAAAAATACACTTGTGGGTGATTATCTATAGATTCTAGTTTTACTGTTTTTTTTTTTTTTTTTTTTGTTTTAAATATTTATTATTTTATCATTACCACCAGCATTGGAAGCTTTTTAATATATAAATATTTATTATTTTATCATTACCACCAGCATTGGAAGCTTTTGATTTAAACAAAATCAAACAAAAGGACAATTAAAAGAATCGTTTGTGGCATCGGGAAATAGGCACGATTTTTTTTTCGATACCGATTCCGATACCCAAAAAGATGCCGATTTTTCTGGTTTTCGATTTGGATTCTGATTGATGGTCCCAACACACACACACACACACACACACACACACACACACACACACACACACACACACACATACACACACACACACACAAACACACACGCATATATCTTATAAATGTTTATTGCTGAAATATTGTTACTTCCAATGTATACCGTTTTCATTTAATGGGCTGAGACTGTTATGATAAAAACTGAATTATCGTTAATTTTGAGTTAAGCTCAATGTATCTATTTTACAGGTGCAGAGCATATATAGTACAAAACTTTGTTGAAATTCAAAGACTTACATTTTTTTTTATATAACTCTTGTTTATTTCATCTTGGATCTCTTCATTACTGCTGTTTCGTTAATGGGATGACAATTTTATGTTTTATGTTTTATGTTGGTGAGAAAGAAAATTTTTATGGAAACATAAAATCATAGAATTCTCATCCCATTAACAAAACGGCTGTAATGACATGATGAAATAAACAAGAGTTATATAAAAGAGAAAAATGTAAGTCTTTAAATTTCAACAAAATTTTGTACTATATATATATATATATATATATATATATATATATATATATATATATATATACATATACATACATATATACATATATATACACACACACGCATATGTGTGTGTGCGTGTGTGTGTGTGTGTGTGAATATATATATATATATATATATATATATATATATATATTCACACACACACATATATATATATATATTTATTTATTTATTTATTTGCTGGACTTATTTTTTTTTTAATTTATTTTTATTCAGATACGCATTTACCATAAAAGAACGAATTACTATTACTAAAAAATACTTCTTACTAAAATAAAATTGTTAATTCTTTTATTTTTTCCATGTGTACCAGCTAATTATGTTATTTTTTTCATGCGTACCTATTTTGCCCTGTTAAAATGCTTCGTTATATAAGATAAGGAAACATTTGCCTTGTCTTTAAGTTTGCTGGACGTGGACGATTTTTTTGCGGTGATTTGGCCAGGGTATTCCGGTTGTTACATTTACTGGTTTTGATTTAAACAAAATCAAATAGAAAGGCAATTAAAAGAATCGCTTTTGGCATTGAGAAATAGGCATGATTTTTTTTTTTCCATCACGATACCGATTTGGCTTTGATACGTGGTTACTCATTTAATGCATCAAATAAGTTCATTAGGTATCCTCACGGCATTGTGTAAAATGTCAGCATTGTACACATTAACAGCAACGTCATCATTTCGTGTGTTTGTATCAATTTCTATGGATGGCTATTCGCGTTATAATGGTTAATGGAACTTTTTATTTTTTTGCTATAGATAAAAAACAATATAAGATTTACCTTTTGTAAAACAAATAGATTTTTATTAACAAACTACGCAGACGAGAGTTAATAAAATAAAATTAATTTTAACGTCTTCTGTTGACACTGTGAGAAATTCCATATACAACCGCCATCTTTCTTGTTTAGACCGGCCATACAGTTCTAGTAGCCGGTCCATGATTGGTTAATTTTGAACGAGTCAAGTAAATTGCTTGGCACTCTTTTTGTATCGCACTTTTATTTTTCGGTTTAACAGAAACTCGGCATCGGGATAGACTCAACACAGCAGCTCTCTCTCGAGGGAGCCAAGACGATTTCTTCATGAACAACAAACTGTTGGTGAACGAAGACACATCTCTACAAGCAGAGACAACTTATATTGCTGTATTTATCCTAATTGAGGATGATATTCAAGAACTGTTCTGCATGTTTATTTTCCAAATATTGGATTTTATCTCATTTCAGCTTGAGTCCTAAGGGGCTCATATTATGCCTAATTATAGGAGCCATCATTCCTGCCGGGTTTACATGAACATTCATGGATCCTTACGAGGAACAACGAACTAACATTCTGACAATAGGAATTTGAACTAAAGGCTCCATGCGTATGGAGGCAAATCGGGCCACCGTTTTGCAAAGGACTATACCAGAACCAAAGAACTTTCATTGCTGTTTTTTGTGAATAAATTTTGAGTTTGAAAGGTATGGATTTTGTATTTGTGGAATTCATTTGCTTCTGCAGGGCGGAAATTGAGATGTGTGAAAAAAAATTTTTCACAACACTTATGTATCTAAAGATAATGTTGCTTTACAGGCCTCCATATTTTAAAAAAGAAAGATGAATCTAAAGATAATGTTGCTTTACAGGCCTCCATATTTTAAAAAAGAAAGATGTATCTAAAGATAATGTTGCTTTACAGGCCTCCATATTTTAAAAAAGAAAGATGAATCTAAAGATAATGTTGCTTTACAGGCCTCCATATTTTAAAAAAGAAAGATGAATCTAAAGATAATGTTGCTTTACAGGCCTCCATATTTTAAAAAAGAAAGATGAATCTAAAGATAATGTTGCTTTACAGGCCTCCATATTTTAAAAAAGAAAGATGTATCTAAAGATAATGTTGCTTTACAGGCCTCCATATTTTAAAAAAGAAAGATGAATCTAAAGATAATGTTGCTTTACAGGCCTCCATATTTTAAAAAAGAAAGATGAATCTAAAGATAATGTTGCTTTACAGGCCTCCATATTTAAAAAAAAAAAAAAAAAAAGCGCAAAAAATAAATATCACCATATGTTTAATAATAAAATCCAAACAAATTTTTTAGGCCAATTTTGAATTTGCAATTTTTATTATCTCAAGAGTCATATATTCTATTAGATAAATATATTTTTTATTATTGGAAACCTGTTATTGCGCAAGCCTTTTCTCGTCTCACAGAAAAACACGCGTTCACATCTCAAGCTATATTACTTGTCATATACATACGCGCACACAAACATACGCGCGCACGTCCACACACGTACATATATTCACGTTCGCGTATATACACTCACATTCACGTGTATACACACACACGCTAACGTACACACATGTACTCACATACGCACACATGTACGCACACATGGGCAACGTCACTTCCCCTTTCAAAGGAAATCCACACATGCGCAAAAGACCACCGGAAACAACTATAAAAGCAAGAGCAATAAGCAGCTTCTTTCTTTTCAGGCCAGCTTCCAACAGCGTGCCCTTTCGGTGTGCGCACCTGCGCGCACCTCACTACTATGCGTGGGACAAGAGTTAACAGGCAGTACGTACACCTTATATGCTTTCTTTCTCCATGAACTGGATTGACATTCTCACTCTTTCTCTCTCTACATATATACAACTTGTGCCAGAGAACACGTCCGCGTAGCTGACAGCTAACATGGCGCACAGCTTTACTGATGTTAACCCTCTATCCTTTTCTTTGTCTACACGCTGGACTGTCATTCCCATTTCCACTACCTTGCTCACTCCTTTTTCCACGCGCGAACATGAACACGTGTTACACCTAAAACATTCATTTTTTCTTTCAATAGTAAATAAACGACACGTTTATTTCATCCAGCAGTCTTTGTTTCCTTCTTTCCATTCGTTTGATTATTTTCTTTTGTAACGGGATTAGGATTTATAAATCCTAGTCCTCTACATTATAAAAAGATCCCTGTTTAAACTTCATACTGCGTGATATTGGGATTTAATATCATTTAAAGCTTTTTAAAAATATTTATTTTTTAGAATTCTGTTTTTTTTTTGTTGTTGTTGTAATTCAAATAATTATATTATCGAGAAAAATATCAAGAAAAGGTGGGTTTTTTAACATAATAATATTGATATTATGTCCAATTTTATTTACAACTTTAAAGTAAATGAAATAAATAACGGGATTATATATATATATATATATATATATATATATATATATATATATATATATTTATTTATTTCATCTTTTCAGCTTTAAAAAAGGTTGAAATTTTTATCGACCTACATTTATTTTGTTTAATTTTTATAACATGAAATATGGGGGGGGGCGTAGAATATCTAAAAGAATATTTCCTCTAATATATTTAACGAAACCTGCTTTTATTATATAAGTCTATTTAATAGTGAATAAATATACAAAATTTTCAGGAAGATATGACTATTATTTGATTTTTGATAGATTTTTTTTAAAAACATGGGGGTAATCGTGAAGAAAGAGAGAGCCTGTTTCCTCCGTTCGACTATAGGTGGCGTTACTGTCTGTCCACCCAGTTACGGAAGTACAAAATGTATATAATGCCACCCTTGAAATAAAAATAAATGTTTTTGTTATATTTTAATTTTAAACATGTTTCTTTTTTTTTTTTTGTGCAAACAAATTTAAGTTTTATTTTTTTGCAAACATATTTAAGTTTTATTTTTCCAAACATTTACGTTTTGATGCTTGTTTATTTTTAAACATTTACGTTTTTTTTTTTTTGCAAGCATAAACTAAATGTTTTTGCTATATTTTTCTTTTAAACATATTTATGGGTACAACCGTTTTTCCGCGAGTATTTTTTACGCTCTTATGATAATAAAAAAAATCGGTAAATTTATACAAATACCGTGACAGCGAATTAGTAGAAAAAAATGTACCCTAACCCTAACCCTACCCCAGTTTTCAGATTCGTGTTCAGCACACCGAAACGTAACAGAATACTACGTAAAAGATTTTACTAATTCGCTGTCACGGTGTTTGTATAATAATACCAAAAAATCAACGTTTTTTCTTTTATCTTTTTTATGGACCCCCCCCCCTTTTTTCTTAATTTTTCTGCACTTATTTTACCTTTTCTGCAAGTATTTATATATATATATATATATATATATATATATATATATATATATATATATATATATATATATATATATATATATATATATATATATATTATTTGAAAAAGGATATTGTAAAACTTGAATCTTACTTGAAACTACTATTAAAAAATAGCGCGGTACCAATAAGTGCATAAGCAAACTTTTCAAAAAGAAAAATATTTCAAAAATATTTAGTTTATGCTTGCAAAAAAAAAACCCCCCAAAAAAAAACCGTAAATGTTTTAAAATAAACAAGCAACAACACGTAAATGTTTGGAAAAATAAAACTTAAATATGCTTGCAAAAACAAAAAAAAAAAAACGTAAATATGTTTGAAAAAACAAAAAACAAAACTTAAATATGTTTGCCCCCCCCCCCCCAAAAAAAACATGTTTAAAATTAAAATATAACAAAAACATTTATTTTTATTTGAAGAGTGGCATTATATACATTTTGTGCTTCCGTAACTGGGTGGACAGACAGTAACGCCACCTATAGTCAAACGGAGGAAACAGGCTCTCTCTTTCTTCACGATTACCAACATGGGTATGTCTACGGCTTCAAAACCGTCACTACATAGGAATGTTGTTTTAAAGCGCGGATAATGTAAACACGATTTTTGTCTCGCATTTTCATTATTTTTGTATGCAGTAAAAAATCTTTTTTTTTTAATATTGGCAGTTTATTTGAAGCTTCTTTTAAATGGTATAAAAGTTAGGATGATAATATTACATTACAGTTACACCGTGTTACATATGGGGGAGGGGTTAAAGCTGTGGCGCGCGTTGGAGGTACCTAAAGGTCATTATTGTACTTTTATTTTTTTGTATTTTTTAAACTGACCTATACTGGTATTCGCCTACGTTTCAAGGACTTTTGGTTTCTAAAAAATGTCGGATTATTTTTTGTGTAAGAATTTTTATTACTACCGCTTTATTTCAAAGACATAAATTGTTTTTTGTTTTTCGTTTTTGTTTTGACATTTATTTGCTGGGCATAATTCCAACCATTTTTTTTTTTTTTTTCCATAATTGTGGGAATCATATACAAGGATCGTTTAACAAAGCGTTTTTACGCCGATTGATCAAGTGTGCCGTGAGAGGATTACAAACATTTCCGAAAGTTATTAAATTATTTTTCATCAAGCTTTGATATTAAAAACTAAAATCAACTGCGGCTAAAATTCTTGTGTAGTACATTTAAGCGTGCGTCTGTCCAAAAATTGGACACTACAAAGAAGATTCCTTTTCACACCAACTTCAGATATCAGGTTTGGTCACGTGTGTAATATTATGACATACGAAGGTCGTGGTTTGGTACGTTTTGGCATGGCCGAACCGGCGTCACCTTTCGGATTGGCCGATCTGGCGGATGGAGGTGGGTGTTTTGTTTATATGTTTAAAATTAATTTAGTAACGAAGAACTTAAAAATATTAATTTAAAACACAGCACAAAAAAAACAGACAATCAACACTCAGTCCTCAACAACGAGATTATATTTTCATATTGTCTTTCTTAATTAAAAACAAGAACTTAAAAATATTTCAAAAATTTTAATCATATATATATATATATATATAACAGGTATGGAAGGTATACCATCACAACATGAGGTGCCAAAATGGGGAAAACAAAACAAACCAACAGGATCACAACAGTAACACAAGAAATGAAGAAAACAATAGAGAACCAACAAAATTTGATAAAAAATATGGAATCAAAACGAGAAAAAGCCCACCAAACATCCCTGCTCTTGACAATTTCGAACTTGATATGCTAAACATGGTAAAAGGCTTAAAAAAGAAGAAAAAACATAAATACATGAATCCCAGACTACAAAAAATAAATGAAACATTTAAAAAGATCAAAGATGATGACATGCTGAAGGTACCTGCAGACAAAACTATGAACATTTACTCCATAGACTATAATAAATATAATGAATTGATCCTAACAGAACTGAGGAAAAAATATAGAATTGCAGAAAAAAGTGAGTTAGATAGCATAAACACATCCATTAAAGAAATATGTGAAGAAATAGGCATTAGCAATAAAATAGAGGTATTTACCCCATTAACCCCAAGATTTACTTTTAAAGACCACAAAGAAACCTTTAATATAAACCCTAGCATTAGGCTTATATCCCCATGTATATCTGACATAGGAAATATAAGTAAAAAAATTCTTGATAGCATTACACCTAACATTAAACAGAAAATAACAAACCACCTATGGATATCCTCAGATGAAGTAATAGATTGGTTCAAAAATATAAGTATTAGAAGTAACAGTATGTTAATTAGCTTCGATATAGACGCATATTATCCCTCCATAACACCACAACTCTTTAAAGATGCAATATCATTTGCAAAAACTCTCACTAGCATAACCAAAATAGAAACAGATATAGTTAACTTAGCGAGACGATCAATAATAAAATATGATAATAAACTTTGGACTAGGAATAACAGGGACCTAAACTTCGACATCACGATGGGATCGGCTGACTCAAGTCAGGCAACTGATGTAGTAGGCCTATACATATTGCAGAAACTAAGTGAAGAGATTCCAGAGCTAAAAGGTGGGCTATATCGTGATGATGCTCTGTTTTACATAAATGGTAGTATAAGAATAGTTAAGAACACCAAAACTAAGATAAAGAAAATATTTAATGATTTAGGGCTAACAATAACCTTCAATGAAAACTACAAAACCGTTAACTTTCTGGACCTTACCCTAGATATAATAAATAAAACATATGAACCTTACCACAAACCTAACCAGGCATTGTACTACATTGATAATAGATCTAATCACCCACCATCCATGAAAGCTGCAATAATACCAAACATATCTAAAAGACTATCTAAAATATCAATTAATGAAGACAAATTTAACAAAAATAGGGAGTATTATAACGAAGCAATAAAAAAATCAGGTTACAATAAAAAAATACAGTACATAAAGAACCATAATGTTGAACACACTAACTTTAGGACAAATGTAAATATAATATCATATAATAGAGTAATGAATAGAAATAGAAATAAAATAGAAACAAATAACAGAACTGATAACAACATAAGTACCAGCACTCGTGAAAAAACAATAAGAATGGAGAACAACACTAACACAAATAGAAAGAATAGGAGGAAGCAACAAACATGGTTCAACATCCCATACTCTATACATATTAAAAATAATATTCCAAAAGAATTCTATGAAATAATAGATAATAACTTTCCACCAAGCAATAAATTAAGTAAAATCATAAACAAAAACACTGTAAAAATTTCTTACTCAACCTCACCAAATTTAATTAGAAATATAATAGGAACGAACAGAGCCAAAATAGAAAAAGCAAATAATAATAACTTAGAAAATAATAGGAATGAAAACCGTGGATGCAACTGCCGTGTAGCTATAGAATGCCCGTTAGAAGGAAATTGCCTCGTATCAGATGTTGTATATAAATGTGAAGTTAAAACTAATAGAGATATAAAAGCATACATTGGTAGTACGAGCACTCAGTTTAAAACCCGGCTAAACAATCATATTTCATCATTTAACAAAAACAATAATAGTAGCAAAAATATAATAAATAACACAGCAAACACTAATAATACTAATAATAACCATAGTGGGAGGGAAACAAATAGAAAGAAAAATAATAATGACACTGCACTTGGGGAATGGATACGTGAGTTAAAAAGCAAAAACATAGAGTACACTTTGAAATGGTCCGTGATAAGTAGGGCAAAAAGTTATCATCCATCAAAATCAGGCAAATGTTCCTTATGTTTACTAGAATCCTACAAAATACTAACATCTGATAAAAGCTCATTGTTAAATCACCGTACAGACAACATACAAATATGTCTGCATAAAAATAAGTTCCTAATATCAAGATATAGATAATAAGTAAACAAATAGATAGACAAAAAACTGAACAAAAATATTTTCTTTTCACCAAAAAAAACGAGTTTTAAGATAAATGAATAAAAAATATTAGAATAGCAAATAAACTTATAAATAACAAACCTGAACACAACATAAATACACATGATCAATAAATAATAATATGATTAATAAAAAAATTAAAATTAGCAAAAATGACAAAGATTAATAACAAAAAATAAATAAGTTATTTCCCTTTGACTACTAAATTATAAGGTAAACGCACAAATTCTAAAAGATGTAAGTCAATGACTGAATAAATAAGAAACAAAGAATTGATAGAGTTAATTCCCTTTAATCGCAAAATCAGAAAAGACCGTAAACTTGACACTAAAAATTATAAATTGGAAACAACGAAAATAATTAACAAAAAACATAATATAAGAATAAGAAATAATAAATATGTACATAATGATAACCATTTTAGCCTAATAATAAAATAAATACGAGAAAAAAAACAATAACAGGAAAAAATATGTATAGACGGCCAAAAAAATAAAATGAAACGTAAACACCCAAGAGATACGAAAAAAAAGGAAAAATTACTAGCTTAAGAAGAAGTTAAAAAATTAATTAAATAATTTCGTAAATAATAAATCAAACGTAATTAAAAATAAGAAAAAATTACTAGCTTAAGAAGAAGTTAAAAAAATTAATTAAATAATTTCGTAAATAATAAATCAAACGTAATAAAAGAAGAAACAAAATAAGAATGCAGAATTAACATAATGGATATTAGATACATAAATTGGAAAGAAATTAAAAAACCAAAAAAATACGAAAATAAGGCTAACAAAAAGAAAATAAAGATATATAAAAATCCCATGGAAAAATTTTTAAAGATGGCAACCTCGATAAAAAAATTCCATCCCCATGTGAGTTTTTAAAAACACATTTTGACTGTAATTAATTTGATTTTAATTGTCTCTGAAGAGAACGGTAAATAATGAAGATTCGGTATGCTATAATTAAAACAACCGTTTGTCTTTTTACCCTTCGAAACAGCTGTCAGACTAAGGAGAAAAAAAATATATAATAACATGTCTTAAAAAATAATAAAAACAAAAATTGTGTACTACTAAATAAAAGGTGTTGTTTTTCTGATTATATAAATTATATTGCTCTGAATTCTCATCGAGCTAAACCGAAGTTAATACTGGTACAATTATCAATAAAATACCATTTAAAAGGTATTAAAATTGATTGTTAAAAAAATACATATATATATATATATATGACGAGATCCCTGGCGACACCAGATGATCTTGCTTTTCAAATAGAGGAAGAGAAGATGGGAGAGGAAAAACAGATGTTTATGAGATTCCTGTCCACAGAAAAGAGTAAATATTTCAATGAGAGAAGAAATAGTGAATATTTCGATGGGAACTAAATAAATAAATAAATATGATAATGAGATTCTCGAGTTGGCAGAAAAAGCAATACAGGGTCGTTTTCTGGTTTAGGTTAGAACAACAATTCAAATTATTAAAGAAACAATGTTTTGTTGAAAGGTACAATGACTTGGGTTCAGAGGGTCTGTTTTGGTGTCTGGGGGGGGGGGTCGTTGGGCCCAACTGCCAGATCACCAGCCAGTGATGGGTTGGTTTGGCAGATAGGTGGATAGATTGAACCTAGGGAGAGATATGGTCATGAAAGATAAAGAAGAGAGAAAAGAAAGAGAAAATGAAAAGAATAAAATAATGAGTTCACGAGAGAAAGAAAAGAATAAGATAATGGAAAAGAGAAGAATAACTCAAAAAAGGCAGAGGGAGGAATTTTTGATTTGATAAAAACGATTGACTTTTTAGAGTTAGGGTCCAGAGTCCAGAGTGCTTTTTACTGACTGGCATCGAGACGTACACATCGCTCTCACCCTGCCAGGGGGGGGGGGCGAAACCCTCATAAGAGCTAAGTTGGAAAGCTCTTGTTCTTAGCTGGGAAATTGATTAGTGGAACTTAAGTATGCAACCTGCATCATGAAGCTTGAATCAAAGAACTCGACTAAACAAGTGTAAACGATTTATGAATAATTATTTTGTTTCGTTATATAAAAATGTCCCAGAGTTTTTCTTTCTTTATCGATTTGCCAGCCTGAATGAAGATGCAGTTTATTTCAGGTATGCCCTGACGCCAGATGATGAAGGAGACAGACTGGATCCAGCACGAAGCCAGAGTGACGGCCGAAATCGACAATGTTGCCACACGGACTTAGGGTCATGCACATTACGCGTGCCCTGAGCAGCAGAAGATATTTTCCAGTGACCAGTGAGAGTCTGGTCACCCTTGAGGGGTCCACCACTAGACAAGTAAGAATGTAGCCCTGCTGGGTTGCATCTATGGTCCTGTGAGCTGGGAGTGACGAACACAGCCAGAAGTACATCACAAGTATGCTCCCGGGAACCAGGATAGCGACGGATGCGGCCCGGCCCTCGGATGAGAGAGGGTTAGGGGTATATTATATATATATACATATATATATGATTAAAATTTTAAAAATATTTTCAGTTCTTGTTGTAACGCAAAATGAAATACACTTTTTGTTGCCATCAACACCTTTTTTGAAGTCTTGATTTTGCTTTCACAGTATATTAATGCTCAATTATGAAATATGATAATTTTGTAGCTTACTCCTTAAGTCAACTCTTTTTGGCTTAAAACTTATTAGTATATGAAAATTTACTGAATTACACGAACTCAGTCTATATATATATATATATATATATATATATATATATATATATATATATATATATATATATATATATAGCTTAGTGAGTTAGAAGAAGAGAGTAAGTTCAATTCTATAAGAGGAGACTTATATAATATAAATAATAATAATTAATAACCCCTATTATGACCCCTTAAAATTTATTGTTTAGGGCTCAAATAAAGTTATTAAGTTAGATCCATGTTCAATGAACCTATATCTAAAATTTCACATGTTTAGACCCAAAATTGTAGGAGGAGTTTGGTAGAGTTCTCAAAGGTCAAATCGTTGAACTTCGACACCTTAATCGCCAAATTTCTGTCCGAAAACTAATCACATCGATTTCCCCAAATCTCAGTACCCGGTATTTCAAATTTCGAGTCTATAGACTAAAAATTGACAGAGTTAGTGCGTAGGGAAATGTACACAGACACACAGACACGTTTACTTATATATATATATATATATATATATATATATATATATATATATATATATATATATGAAGGTTTTTATTTTATTTATTTTATTATTATGTTTATTTAGATGTATTTTGTGCATTGTATATATATATATATATATATATATATATATATATATGTATATATGTGTGTGTGTGTGTATTTGTATGTTTATGGGTGTACTTATGTATGTATAAATGTGGGTATGTACGTGTATGTATGTTATGTGTATATGTATAAGTATGTATGTGTGTATGAATGTGTGTATATGTATGTATATAGTGTATATATGTATGTATATGTGTATGTATGTGTATATTTACTTTTATCAATATCGCTATATGATTAACATAATCATTTGTGTCACTATCCTTGTTTCTGCTATTATAAACATTATTATTATCAACATCTTTATTAGTTTTTTTTATTTTATACTTATTACTAAATTTTGTTACTATAATTACTAAGTATTATTATTATTATTATTATTATTATTATTATTATGTTGCCTTTATCATCATCATGACATTTTGACAGCCTTAAAAAACTATGATTAAAAATTATAATCATGAATCCTACACTTTTGCTTTTAATAATGGCATCCAATTTCTTTTTAGAAAGATCTGTTTCATTCTGTCTCGACAATTTCTGGTCACAGTAATTACGAGCTTTTACGGTGCCCAACCCCCTCTCCACTTGAAATCACTTTTTCTTTTTAAGCCGAGGATGAAGGTTCTCATTTTGGATTTCTCTCTTCTTACTATTAGATCCCATCTGACTAGGGACAGATTCTCTTTGGACTACTGCACTGCCCGGAAAAAAACAATTTCCATTATTTCTGCTGTTTTGTAAACTTTCCAATCGGATTATATGCATCGTCACGCTGGATTTATCTTGGAATACATTCTATCTAAAGAACTATTTTGCATTTTGGATCAACTCTAGTGGAGTTTCATTCAAGCTGAAATATTATGCGCAGTTTGTTTATATATTAGTTTTTTTTACGTATCCAATATTTTCTCATTTTTTTATTTGGCAATTTATAACTAAAATAAATTGCAGTTTCACTTAATGCCTTAACTAGCAAATTCTAGCATTGCTACAAATATAATTTGCTGATTTCTTTATGTCCTCTGATGAGAAGAATAATAAGAATAGCATTCTTTGAAACTCCACGGAATAAGGACTTTGTAAATTTTTTTTTGGAGTATTCAGTCGAACAATAAATTTTTATTGTAAAATTCAACTTACAGTTTTAATTTATATATATATATATATATATATATATATATATATATATATAAGAATATATATATATATATATATATATATATATATATATATATAAAGAATTTCTTCCTTAAAAATGAAAACGTAAACAAAAATGTATCCTATGGTTTTAAAACCCTTCAAAATGCGAAAACAGTAGACCTTTTGATAAACTTTTAAAATGACCTTTTAAACGTAATTAAAAGCTTAGAATTCCACAATCAACCTAACAATTTCCAACGGAAACTACACAAAATCGTTAGAAACATAAACAACTCTAATAAAATCTTTGTAAAAGCAGATAAAACTAGAAACATTTATAAAATAGATAAACAAGAATATAACAAACTAATCACAGAAAACATTACAAAAAACTACAAAAACTAGATACAAACGAATGCGATTACATAGATATAATAAATACTGAAAATAAACAAATTACTGATAAATTAAAAATTAGAGATAAAGTTGGCAAATTGAAACCTAGAGAGGCATACATTCTGCTTAAAGACCACAAATGGGACTTTAATAATAATCCCAGCATCCGCTTGATAAATCCAACTAAAGCAGAAATAGGTAGAATTGGCAAAACAATACTTTCTAGAGTAAACAAACAAATCAAACAAGACCTAGAACTAAACCAGTGGGCAAATACTACCGAAGCAATAACCTGGTTTAAAAATATAGGAAACAAAGATAAATGTACGTTTATACAGTTCGACATCATAGACTTCTATCCCTCTATATCCGAAAAACTTTTTAACATTGCCCTAGAATTTGTCGGAAGAAGTCAACATCATTAAAAAATGTAGAAAATCAGTTCTAATAAATAACAATAACCAATGGATAAAAACTAAAATGACAAATTCGTTTGATTTGGCGATGGGGGCCAGGGACTCTGTAGAGGCATCAGATCATGTGGGATTAATTTCTATATACCCTCACAAGCATATTTGATACTACAGATATCGGTCTATATAGAGATGATGGACTAGCTATAATAAAAGACTCCAACAAAGTCAAGGGAGATAACTTTAAGAAAATCATGCACAAGGAAATGAAAAAATTAGGCCTAAAAGCAGACGTATCAGCTAACATAAAAATAACAAACTTCCTGGACATCACGTTAAATTTAGATAAAACGCTACTCCAATATACGTAAACCCTAAGTCCAATCACCTACCATCAATTATAAAACAGATTCCTAACTCGATCGTAAGTAGACTCAGTAATAACTCAAGCGATGAAAATGCATTTAACAGGTCAACCAATATCTATGAAACAGCCCTAAAAAATAGTGGATACAAAAATATCGATATCAAATATAAGCAACAAAACACCAATAACTATAATAAAATTAAAAATAGAAGAAAAAGAACTATAATTTTGTATATGGCCCCATACAATTAAATGTTAAAAACAAAACGTGGCTAGAAATTTCTAGATCTTATTGAAAAACACTTTCCCGCAACCAACCCCTCATACAAAATTTTCAATAAAAATACCTTAAAGTTATCCTACAACTGCTGCGAAAATTTAGAGATGATAATTAAAGCACATAATAACAAAATATTAAATGAAAACAATGTAAACAACAACAAAATAAACAAAAAAGTAGACACCATGACAAAAATAAAACTAACACTAGCAGAAATAGTAGTAATAATAATAATAATAATAATAATAATAATAATAATAATAATAATAAACCAACCCCAGACAACAACAACCATACTAAAAATAAAAATACTAATAACGAACAAGATAAATGCAACTGTAGACACCGCACACTTTGTCCACTTCAAAATAAATGTCTAACCAAAAGCGTAGTTTACCAGGTCACAATATTTGCGAAAGAAACCCCGAATAACAAGAAATATTACGTAAGTATGACTTCTTTAGATTTCAGAACTCGATATTATGACCACAAAAGTACATTCAACAATAAAAAACACTGTATGAAAACAATGCTAGCAAATAAATACTGGGACTCAAGGAAAGCGGACATTCGCCGGCAGTCGAATGGAAAATAATAAGACAAGCTACCACGTGTAGAGACCTAGACGACCCATGTAGATTATGCCTCCATGAAAAATTTGCTATCCTGTACTTTAAAGAACCCCAACATCTATTAAACTGTAGAAGAGAAATAGCGAATAACTGTGTTCACAAGATAAAATTTACTCTAGGATAGCGATACAAAATAGTTTTGAAACTAACAAAAACAATAGAAAATAAACAAATAAATAAATTAAATAAACATGAATATACATAAACGATCACACATATATGTATGTATGTATATATGTATATATATATGTGTATATATATGTGTACATATATATATTTATATATAAACTAACATAAAAAAAACAAAAAAAACCCTAACCTAGATTTAAAACAGGTCAAGAAACTAGATAGCCAGGCTAAATAGAGCACACACAAAGGAAGAGGTCAACCAGAGGTCAAATAGGCCTTTGTCTGATAAATGCATGTTCATTGGCTGATAGGAAGTGCGCGGTGGATACTAGAAAGCTGATTGGCTAACTAAAATCTCAATAGAAGGTGCGTATATAAAAACGACAGACAACCACAAAATTCGCGCATAAGCCTGAAGAGTCCTAGAGTGGATGAAACGCGGAACATTCAGTGTAGTTTAATCGCCATATATATTTTATAACCTACTAATTAGCTCTACCTACGTATTGAGCACTTTCGAAGTAAATACTTAAAGTTTACGCATTAATTTATACTTTCGTATATTAATTTTATGTGAGTAAATGAAGTAGTTATATATATATATATATATATATATATTGCAGCAGGTTATTATTCAGACACATCTGGTTGAACACGGCGGAGTTATTCTTTTTTCCGATCTTAATGGATAATTTTTCAATTACCCGGGTGGTCTTTTTAAATTTCAGTAGGTAATTTGTACAGAATGACGCCCAAATGTTGTTTTTCGGCCATATTCTTTTCGAGCGCTTTCTATCGGTGCATCTGATTATCTTCATGAGCGATTGTTGTTGTTGTTTTCGTTTCTTTTTCTCTGAAGCTTGGTGTTAATTATGCATACAACATAGCATCAACTCGACAAATATTTTACAAAGAGCTTTGTCCAATGCAAACAAGTTCTTGTTGAATCGTCCCTTTAAAACATGAAATCCACGCAATTTCCATCACTACCGATCATCATGCTGTTGTCTAACCGACAAACACTAATTAATCCTTATCCTCGAGCGACCTTCAGACCTTGAAAAGAGGTAACTCCCTTGTAAAAAAAACTCAAACATGACAGACCAAAAAAATGATACTTTAAACTTAAGTATGACAGACCAAAAAAAAAAAATGATACTTTAAACTTAAGTATGACAGACCAAAAAAAAATGATACTTTTAAACTTAAACATTATAAACCAAATAAAATGCTATTTCAAATTTAAGCATTACAGGTCAAATAAAATATGTTAAACTAAGCATGACAAAGAAAGTGATATTATAAACTTAAGCATGACAGGCAAATCTGTGCGTTTAGTGGTGAAAATAAAATTCAAACACAGCCATAGCATCATATATAGATGCCTGGTCGCATCTAAGGCTTATGAGTCCCAACGCAATAAGAGAAAGGCGTACGAATATATTTTTCCCAAGAGTCAGTCCTGAAATTCTCACGTTAATTCAAAGATTGTTTCTAGATTGTCGCCACGCTTTCTCTCGGGGGGGGGGGGAACAAACAATGAATGGAACTTATTCTCATTGTTAAATAAGGCAGACAGCCGGCCTCGTGTAGAATTATATGATTATGAATTTCTTTCAACTTTTCATCACTGTAAACATCTAAGATAAAGAAAAGAAATACACTATACATGTTTAATCTTGTTTCCATAATTCATAAACTAAGGAAACATACAATAAACAAAGGACAACATGACTTACTCTAAAAAAAAAAAAAAGTTGGTCATGCGTTTTGTTTGTGTCAGCTAGCGCGTCTATTCAAAGATTATAGGTACACGTGGACCCTCTGCAAATATGAATGAAATTTTTAGCGAAATATTTATGAAATGTAGAGATATCTGAGAGATGTGTAAAATACACTGTGAATTCACAGTTTATTCATAATCACGCATGTTTGGTGATAACAACCAAAATTTAAACAACATAAACAGGAGACAAGTGACGGGTGTCGCGTTGTTCGATTACTGCTCTTCTCTGATTATATATTTAACTAGCTGTTCCGATCTGGCGTTGCCCTGGGTTCATTACAATCGTGTATATATATATATATATATATATATATATATATATATATATATATATCGAGCAGAGGCATTTGGACGATGTCAAAACATTGTTAATTCACTATCCACACAGCAGCAGCCGTATAGCGCAATGATGAGAAATCTTGACTGTCATTTGGGCGGTCGGGTTTCGATCCTGGCTTGAGGCAGTACTGTATGTAGATGATTATATATATATATATATATATATATATATATATATATATATATATATATATATGACAATTAAATTTACCAAAATGATCCAAGATAGTAAAATTAAAGTATATTATAAACATTAAAGCATTAATATTTATAAAATTATCTCAGCCAGATGTAAAAGCTCGATAAAACCAAATAGGAAATAAAGCTTATAATATGAGCAAACAGTTAATAAAATATGTTAAAAAACACTTTGAAATGAGTTAAAAACATATTTAATCTGAAAAGGAAACACTATATATATATATATATATATATATATATATATATATATATATATATGATGGACTCTCATGTCGATTTCGATGTATGAGCTTCCACCACATCAAGTTGCTAAAATGATTTGCTTATAGTGGTGAAGGCTTTGTGTAGAACCCTTCATACTTTTTGGTGTTACTGCTAACCTTTGTCGATGCACAGGACAGAGTATACAGTCGACCGCAGGTTTTTACATCAGAGTTTCCTTCTATATACATGTTTTAATGAAGACTGGGAGTGCATCTCTCCCAGTGAATTAATGCGCCCCCAAATAACAACCTGGAAATTTCTGCAACTCTGCATGATATATACAGCGCCTAGCCTCCCCAAATGGTCACCCATTTGGTACTGGCACGGCTCAGCATTGCTTAATTTTGGTGATTTGGCAAGAACCGTTGTGTGTGTGTATGCGTGTGTGTGTGTGTGTGCGTGTGTGTGCGTGTGTGTAGAGAAATGAAAAAGGAACAATCCATGCTATATGTTCATCAACGTTTCATCTTTATTTCAAGACCTCCTCAGAATGATTAAATGGGAGAAAATAAAATACCAGTAAAATATTAAAGGCGATAAATGGTAGAAACCTGCACGCTGTTTAATTGTGTTTGAGTTTGTGATAAGCGCTGATTCAATAAGTCATTGTTGAGATTTATTTAACATTTTTTTCAAATATTGTACTAGTATTTTATTTTCTCCAATACATATAACTTGGTTTGTTCTTTTTCATCTCTCCATCTCGTCGGGATATTATTTCCTTTATTCTCATATATATATATATATATATATATATATATATATATATATATATATATATATATATATATATATAAATGAGTGTAACGTCTTGATTTTGAACTCATTCCATTTGTGATTTTTTCCAAAGAATTCTTCCTTTTGGATCATTTTCCAGTTACTTGATTCCTTTGGAACTTACCTGTTGGATTGAAGTTTTTAATTCGACCGTGTTTGGATTTTACCATTCTTGGATTTTTTACCCTTCACCGGACTATCCATTCATGTGAAATCTTTTTATCATTTTTCTTTTACCTCCTATTCCCCTTACCTCACCCTTTTTTTTAACCAAGTAAGATCTGTGACTTACTTGTAGTTTCATTAAATACTTTTATATGCAAAATCCGATCCCGCATTTTGCTAATTCCTGCCCTCTGATGAGAAGGAGAGTATTTCTTTGAAACTCCGCAGATTAAGGACTATCCACTTATCTTGTGCTTCCTTTTTTAAAATTAAATATCTTTTTAACTCTTTTTCAAGATGCCTTTTAACATGTTTTATTAATCATTTGTTCATATTATAAGCTCTATTTCCTTTTCGGTTTTATTGAGCTTTTACATCTGGTTGAGATTACTTTATTTGTAAATATTAACTCTTTAATATTTATAATATATTTTAAGTTTACCATTTTGATTACCTTGGTAAACTTATTGTAATTTTTCTTTATTTTTCTTTATATATATATATATATATATATATATATATATATATATATATATATATATATATATATATATATATAAGTAAACTTGTCTGTGTACATTTCCCTACGCAATAACTCTGTCAATTTTAAGCCTACAGATTCGAAATTTGATATACAGGGTACTGAGATTTGGGAAAATCAATGTGATCTGTTTTCGGCCAGAAATTTGGCTGTTAAGAGGTCAAAGTTCTATCATATTGATGTGAAATCTTTTTATCATTTTTTTTACTACCTATTCCCCTTACCTTATTTATAAATAAATGAAATAAAATAAGTATATAAAAATGAATAAATGAATAAATGAATAAATGGAATTAAAAATAAATAAATGAAATAAAAATAAATAAATAAAAGAAATTAAAAATAAATAAATTAAATAAAATAAGTAAATAAAATAAAAGGTGTAAATAAAAATAAATAAATAAATGAAACAAAAATAAATAAATGAAATAAAATAAGTAAATAAAAAGGAATAAATAAATAAATGGAATTAAAAATTAATAAATGAAATAAAAAGAAATAAATGAAATTAAAAATAAATAAATGAAATAAAATAAGTAAATAAAAATAAAATAAATAAATAAATAAATAAATGAAATCAAAATAAATAAATGAAATAAATAGGTAAATAAAATAAGTAAATAAAAATAAAAGAAATAAAAGAAATTAAAAATAAATAAATGAAATAAAATAAGTAAATAAAAATAAAATAAATAAATGGAATTAAAAATAAATAAATGAAATGAAATAAGTAAATAAAAATAAAATAAGTAAATAAATGAAATAAACCATAAATAAATAAAAGAAATTAAAAATAAAGAAATGAAATAAAATAAGTAAATAAAAATAAATAAATAAAAGAAATTAAAAATAAATAAATGTAATAAAATAAATAAATAAGTAGATAAAATAAATAGTCACAAGGGAAGTAAGTGATAAAAAATAGGATCTCATAAAAATAATAGACAAGATATCTTGAAGCACCTGATAGAAATTCATAAGATATTATTAAACAATTATTAAACAATTATTGAACAATAAATAATTGTTTTGCTTAACATATATTGAATAATTATAAATATAAATTGGATCATAATTTAACTGAAATCACAAATAGTATAACTTAGAAATTTACATATAAAGTAATTTGGCAAACTTTTAATTAGATAAATATATAAATATATATATATATGTGTGTGTGTGTGTGTGTGTGTGTGTGTATATATGTGTGTGTGTGTGTGTGTGTGTGCTTGTACATGTAAAATGTATATGTATGAATATATTTGAGTTAACAAATACAAATATATCTAAAACAAAAGAGAATTAATTATTAAAACTTCCAATTTAATTACCTCCCTTTCGCTGAGTCGAGTAACTAGTCCCCTTAGATACGAAATAATTTCTACTTGAGTATCGATAAACACAATTGAAGTATATTGATTCATTTGACATAAAATTATATATATATATTAAAAGTTTAACTTATGTCCAGGTAACCTACTTCTAAAATTTCAAATGTTAAGACCCATAATTGGTGGAAGAGTTTGGTAGAGTCTGAGAAGGTAAATTCTTTCAACTTGGCAGCGAACTTTTGCCCCAAAACTGATTAAAAAGCTTGATGCATGTCTGAATACCCTTTATGTAAAATTTCAAATGTTTAGACCCAAAATTGGCTGAATAGTTTGCTAGAGACCACAAAGGTAATATCTTTTGAACTTTGACCCCTTGGTAGTCAAATTTTCGGCTCAAAACTTATTAAAAAACTTGTCCTATATCTGAATACACTTTATGTAAAATTTCAAATGTTTAGACCAAAAATTGGCTGGGTAATTTGATAGAGACCGCAAAGGTCGAATTTGTTTTTTACTTTGACCCCAATTTTGACCCCTTAAGATATATTGTTTTGGGCTCAAATAAAATTAAAAAGTTTGATTCACGTTGAAGTAACCTACATCTAAAATTTCAAGTGTTTCGACCCAAAATTGGTGGAGGAGTTTGGTAGAGTCTTCAAAGATCAAATCGTTAAACATTGACCCCTTGACAGCCAAATTTCTGGCCGAAAACCGATTAAAGAGATTTTCTCAAATTTCAATACATCTTATGTCAAATCTCGAGTCTGTAGACTGAAAATTGACAGAGTAGTTTGGTAGAGAAATGTACACACACAAACACACACAGAGACAATTTCACTTATATATATATATATATATATATATATATATAGTAGTAAGTTATAAAAATATATATGGCAGTTAAGCTATACAGAATATTCCGTATTTCATCCATGTTAGGATGCGTCAGACTTATGCAATTTGGGGGTATCAAAACCAAAGCAAAATATGATGAAAATAAAAATAAAATAGATAAACCTTATAATTTATTATACCATACCTGTTCACACTGAAACACTTATCACAATATTCTGTGGATCTATATTAAAAAACCTTGCTAAACTTTGTGACATATTTCCATTCTATGGAGGTCAGGCACGAATGAACACCCCATAATTTTATTATACCATATTGATATACCATATCAAACTGAAACATAATTATCAAAGTATACTTACGCAGATAGATATGAAAAGTCTTTATTAAAGTTTGTGCCTGTTTCCATTCTATGGAGGCCAGGCGCGAATGCAGACCCCACAATTTTATTATACCATCCCTATTTAAGTTAAAACATACTAAAACATACTTAACAAAGTATTATTATGTACATCTATATCAAAAACACTTGTAAATGTTTTTTTTAATTTTTTATTTCCATACTTTGTGGACCAGGCGTGTACACAGACCCCACAATTTTAATGAATCATCATTATGCCAGATCAAACATACCCATTCCTGTGTCTCGATACATCTTCTATCATTATATGTGATCAGTTTTCTATACTAGTCAACCATATAGCAGCCTATTCGTGACCAGACACACACACAGACGTTCAGCTTTATATTATATATATATATATATATATATATATATATATTAGTCCTCGCGCGAAAGAGCAGGACACAAAAATGTTTTAAATAATAATAATAGTAGAATAACAATAACAAAGACTTTCGCTGGCGAGGACTACTATTGAGCGTAACTAGTTATACAGTCCTTTTGAAATTTTCATCTCTATTTTTCTTGTTATCTACTGAATATTTTTAATGAAACCTATATGAAATATGTTTCTTATTAAATTGTAAAGATTTTCTATTCTGAAAGAAGTTTTTAAAAATTTAATCTAAATAAAGTTTTTATTAAAAAAATTCGGATTTTCTCATAATTCAGACATGTATGATAAAGAGGAAGTTGCAAAAAAGAGTTGTGGTGTGAGGAGAAATACAAACTGAAATAGAGAGTAGGAGAGTTTTTATAAATACATGCAAAACCACATTCATTTTTTTTAATATCCAAATTAATAAATTAAATTAAATATAATCTTAAAAAGATACGATACAAGTTAGAAAAGCATTTCATCCAAGGCATGAAAATCGTTAAACAAAATGTTTTTACCATAGGCTTTAATTACATTTTTATACCTTACTTTGTAAAATGTATAAAAGTGCACTTTGAAGATAAATAAATTTCAAATTGAATCTTGTATCTTTATTTTTAAAGCCTATAGTAAAAACATTTTGTTTAACAATTTTCATGCCTTGGATGAAATGCTTTTCTAACTTATATATATATATATATATATATATATATATATATATATATATATATATATATATATATATATAGAGAGAGAGAGAGAGAGAGTGAGAGAGAGAGAGAGATAAAGTAAAGGTAATAATAATAGTAAGTAATTCTTTGTAGAATAAAAAATATTTCAAAACACTTTAATTCATACGTTGAATAAAATTAGTCTAGCTTTACAATAGAATCAAGATGGCTGCCAGAACCAACACATGATGTTGAGTCTTCTATGAATTTTTTTTCTTCTTGCGACATTATATTGTCATGCATTTTTTTTTTCTATCTAAGCAAAGAATTTCTAATTTTTCTTAAGAGTATATGCATGAAAAGAACCGGTGTTGACATAATAATAACCGTTCGTTTCTGCATAACGAAAAAGATCTGTAAAAAAATGTATCGAAACTTTAACATGCTGGAGAAGATGTTTTGCATGAAAAATAAATATTTGCATCTTGGAATGTAACTATACTATTGTTCTGCATATATATATATATATATATATATATATATATATATATATATATATATATATATGGGGTGGTTCTCTTGTTATCTTTAACGTACATCGACTGTCTAAGCAAAAAGGATTGGTATACACAAAGAGTGAAATATAATTGATAAAACATATTTTATGCAAATAACACACACACACACACACACACACACACACACACACATATATATATATATATATATATATATATATATAAAGAACAAGCCAAGTCACATGTCCATCTACATTTCGTCTTTATTGTAAAACTTCAGAAGAATGTTTCATCTTCATTGTAAGACTTCTTCTGAAGTCTTTCAATAAAGACGAAACATTGATGGACATGTGACTTGGTTTGTTCCTTTTTTATCTCTTTATCTCCTCGGAATACTATTTCCATTATTCCCATCTCACACACACACACACACACACACACACACACACACACACACACACACACACACACACACACACACACACAATATTCACATGTAATATCTTTTCTATGGAGTCATAACAATAATAATATGCAATTCTGAATTATGTGTGTGTATGTGTGTGTTCATAAGTGCTGTGTTTGATATGTGCCGTTAAAACCAATACATAATTACGTAGGATTGCCGTTTTGTAAGTGCATAACATCACCGTACACAGTATACTTATTTATGAATTTAAGCTTTGAACAATTCAAGTTTTTCATTTTTTTTAACAATAAAACGCCCATATCTATGGTCAGCCATTTTGTTTTGCCGAGAAAAAAATTCTTTGTGAAAAGTTGAGAAGTGAAGGCAGTTGTTTTTGTCAAAATCGAATGGAAGCCCGACAATCAGCCATTTTTATTCGGTGGATTTCAATAAATCTAATTCCAAAATAAACACACACAAAAAAAAAAGTGAAGCATGTATGGTCTCCTGTAAGTGCACAGTGAAAGAGGCATAACAAAAATGCCTAAGTTCAGCATTTGCCCTTCCCCCGCCCATTTAGCATCAAAAGTCCCCAGAAGACGTCAAATCCTGGTGAAAATGAACAAACGGTGCAGTTTTAGACCTTAACATATGAATTTGAGTTTTGCACCATGCAAAAAAAGAAATGACTAAGTCCATCATTGTCCCCCCCCCCCATTTAGCCCCCAAAGTCCCCAAGGCCTCAACATATTTAAATTTGAGTTCAGCATCATGAAAAACTGCTAAATAGACATTACAGATATTTTTTTGACAAATATGGTAAAGTAGTACCAAAAATGTTTTTATTTACCCTAAAAGAGCCCCCGGGCACACCTAAGAGTTATCGTGAAGTATAGACAAACAAAATTATATAGAAATCAGTTAGTTACAACTTTTCAGAAAGTTTTATAAAAATCCAAGGCATCAATTTTTTTTAATAAGCACAAAAGTGTCAATTTTAGTCATTTTAACCTGAAAGGCACTCCTAGGGGGAGGGGGTAACCGGAGTTTTCCGGGGAAATCCGTTCTGTTACTTTTTTAACTCATATTATGTTTAATGTTTGTGCAAAACTTCAAAAAATCCAAAGGCGTAGTCATTGAGAAAAGTGTGGACAGACGATTGGACGAACGGTCAAGGATGAATTTACAGGTCCATTCTCCAAAAAAAAAAAAACCTTGAAAATAAATAATGGAACAAATAATTTCAAATAACCGTTTGTAAAACAAACACTACTAGGATTTATATAAAAAAACAAATAAATAAAACTTTTTTTTCTTTTAATTTCATTTTCACCCCAAACAAGGCACAGTGCCACTTTGATATAGGGGGCTACTATCGGGGACATAAGTTGCAGGAATACTATGTAGGGAGTTGAGCAGCGAGATATCTGTTTACATTACACTTGAACTTCTGCATGTCAGTACAGTTGGGAAAGCAGGAACTCAGAAGGGAGTTCCAAAGTCTAGCAGTTCTGCGGAAGAAACTATTAGAGTAGAAGGCTTTCTTATATCTAGGGATCTCTACTGTGTAGGGGTGGGATCTTGCTGCTTGTCCGGTTTGTTGAGGGTATTTACGTTGAGGAGGTACAAGGACTTGTAGCTGGTCAGAGCATTCACGATTAAAATACTTGTAGAACAGGCAGAGGGATGCAACATTACGTCGATGGGACAGAGGTTGAAGCTAACTGAAACTAACAAAATAAATAAATAAAAAGAAATGGTCTGTTGAGGAATTAAATACAAACTATAAAATATGTTGTTCACATAAGTAAAATTAAGTTTCTGTAAATGACATGAAATCGGATATGTGATTGTTAAGAATGTTCGCATTATTTAAATTGATGATACGCAATCGGATATGCGATTGTTAAGAATGTTCGTATTATTTAAATTGATGATACGCAATCGGATATGTGATTGTTAAGAATGTTCGTATTATTTAAATTGATGATACGCAATCGGATATGTGATTGTTAAGATTGTTTGTATTATTTAAATTGATGATACGCAATCGGATATGCGATTGTTAAGAATGTTCGTATTATTTTAATTGATGATACGCAATCAGATATGTGATTGTTAAGAATGTTCGTATTATTTAAATTTAGTGTTCTCATCTTGAGTGTTATTTTCGCAACGTTTTGGTCGATGTAACCTCCGATCTTCTTCAGGTATATCTTGTCAACCATCAGAAATCTTTCTGTCGAGCTCATAGGAATCTGCACAGAAATTTGAATGGAACCCTTTATTTAATCCACAGGGTGTAGCATACTCTCGTTCTGTTAGCCGTGACTTAGTAGAAGTACTACGTAATTTGTAAGCGCCACACTGAGGATTGAACCATAACCCCCAGAAGAGTGTAACTTGCAACTAAATTTTACTGAGTACTTTATCCATTATGCCACGAGTTCTTGCGAAAGAAGGTCAGAGGTTACATTGACTGACACGTTATAAAACCGTAGTCTGAAGAATCCAAATAATACGAACGTTTTCTGTCATCGTCAACTTATTCTTACTTTACTTTATGTTCATATTGGGACAATTCTTATATTTTTTCCTTGATTCCAAGAGAATTACCAATTCTCTTCTAAATTCCCAATTCTGTTTTAAATTCCCGATTCTATTCTAAATTACCGATTCTGTCTTAAATTCCGAAATCCAATACAATTACCGATTCTGTTCTAAATTCCCAATTTCGATTCAAGTACTTATTCCTTTTTAAATTCCTGAATTCAACACAATTACCGATTCTGTTCTAAATTCCCCATTCCGATACAATTACCAATTCAATTCTAAATTCCCAAATCTGATACAATTACCGATTTTGTATAAATTCCAGAATCAGATACAATCATCGATTCTATTCTAAATTTCTGAATCCGATGCAATTACTGATTCTAATTCTTTTTTAAATCTCTAAATATGTATTGTTATAGAGTTGTTGTTGCTTTTTGTTTTGTTTTTTAATGTTCGTATTATCTCAAATACGCATGTAATATGTGCACATATTTTTGCAAATGCAAAAATACACTTGTGTATCCATAGAGAGGGCAAGAATTTTAATTTTATTTTTAAAATCAACCAATATTTATTTCATTATCAGCACAAGTAATGGGGGGGGGAACTGCTGTGGTCCTACAAGGATCTGGAAGAAAAACGCAACTCGGTAAATAGTGGGAATAAAATATATTGAACAGAAAATCAAATACAACAGATAAAAAGTATGACTATACGTCCGACTGGCACGTGTGCATGACTAGCAAACAACCTATGTGCTAGAGATATTCACCCCCCCCGGTCTTTATAGTAAATGGAAGAGTTCATTATTATCTGTAGGGCGGACACACCATAACACTTTTGGTTAGCGGTAATGTTAAGGAAGAGTATGTCCTGTTTTTGTAAGAAACAAATAATAAAACCCAACCATTAACTGATTTATACTAAAAACAAGAAAACAAAATTATGTTATATTATCTTTTATATGACGGACAATTACCAGGGTAGACTAATGCACCGAAAAGAAGAAATCTGCAAAAAAAAATCGTTGGGAAAAGGCATTAAGAAGGTGGATTAGTTTGCCTCGTCACCGCTTGTGAATTTAGATAAAACAAATCTCGAAGTTAGTCGCTTCAATACAACCCAATGCATGATGTGTATACACAGGTGTGTGGGTGGGTGTTTAACACATGCAATACCACTACTACTACTACTACTACTACTACTATAGAGTGGAACGATAAATTTCACCCTAAAGCAAACAATACCACAGCTTTATTTTAAAACTTTTTTGAAAACAATCAATTCAGGTAACCTGATTATATAGTAGAGCTGACATCCATTCAATGTAACCGCCTTCAGCCTCTCAATCACGGCCTCGATAAGAGTCTAGAACTGGGAGCATGTCTTTTCTACAAGTGTCGGCGGGAACTCAGCAAATGCTCGGCGGATGGCGGCAATCAGGTTGGCTTTGGTGTAGTGAGAGGTCATGTTGGTGATGTTCTTGACAAAGTAGTCCAGCGGGTTCAGGTCAGGGGAGGAGAATGGCCAGTGAGAGAAGAGTACAAGGCATAGCACTACTTTCTGAAGTCAAGCCTGGGTTTCTTTGGACTTGTGGGCCAGCGCCGAGTCCTGCAGCCACACCCAGGATCTGCCAGAGACCACCTGATTACACCAGGGGATCATTACTCTCTTTAGCACATCCAGGTACATGTTAGTGTAAACTTTCAAGCTGACTTTGAAGATGTGAAGTGGCATGATGTGGCCCTCATTTAAAACCACACCAAAGACCATAACCATGGCTAGAAACTTCGTTGAGCTGTGCTCTCAAGCATTGAACCATCTGGATTTGCATTTTGAAGGTGCTGACAATGTTTCTTTTGTCATAATTTGGATCGAGAACATGAGTCATACAGCAGCACATCTCTGATCTCGCTTGTTGAACATTGTGTCAGACATGATAGAAGGCTTCTATCGTTCTTGGGATTTGTACACAACTGGCCAACTAGTAGATGTTCTTCAACAAAAAAAGAAAACCAGTTTTTATCAAACGGAAATGGAATCATATCATATTTTTTAGGGCGACAATTTTATTGTTATTCCCTGAACTGTTATATCCCTATCAATACACGTGTTAACATGTATGCATACAATACATGCTTCATGTTCAATAACAATAAGACTAACAATAATGGATTACAGTGGAAAATAAACACAAATTTCTCTGATTCCAATATTGATTCCGATTCCAATTAATTAACCCTACACCAGATTTATAGAATAGTAAGAGGTCAATCTAGCTTTACATAGGTCATGAATACGTAATGCACTTATGAAGAAGCTCCTCCATTCAGTGTTGGCTGCTAGGATCCATTCACAGGGAAGTAGTTTTGGCCCCTTGACCTTGGTATGAGTCATTTTGGACAACGATAAATTCTTTGTATTGGGTGTAAAAGTTGTGTTTTCACGAAGGAACAAAATCAACAAATCTTGTCTTCTGGGAGGTTAGTTTTTTTTTTATCTTCTCGCTAAGGATCACGTTTAATGTTTCACTCCACTTTTAAAACTTTGCATAACAAAACAATAGGACCTTCTTTTCTGCAACTGACCATGATTGGGCTTTTAACCCTCTGCGTTTTTTAATTGCTAGAATTAGTGATGATAGGGTGCCAGGGCCTTCCTTATCAAGGCATGATGGCGGATCCTGGTTAACCTCTGTCATAAGTATCGTGTCACTTCCAGAGAAGAGAAGGTTTACACCATTTCTTATCTCTTCCCCCCTGGTGTATAAACGGGTTGAAGCGCACTTTTTATCCTAAGTGCCAACTTGCTAGGTTTATTTTTACTCATTTTTTATTAGTTAGTTTGTTCCTCATTGTTCACAGTTTCTTATTTGATATTAGAAGCTGCTCTCTATAAATAGAGGAGGTGTCCCCGTTTGCAAGCTGAGGAATGTGTTGGATGGCTTGGGGAGACAACACACCATATTTTTTAAATATTTGGTCAGGGTTTACTTCCAATTAGAAGTATTCTCATGCCAGAACCTCTGACAAATCCTATACAGAGACCTCAGACAGAAGTGGATAGTATTTAGTAGGCATGCAATATAAATATATATAACTACTTCATTTACTCACATAAATTAATATACGAAAGTATAAATTTATGTGTAAACTTTAAGTATTTACTTCAACAGTGCTCAATACGTAGGTAGAGATAGTTAGTAAGTTATAACATATATTTTATAACTTACTATATATATATATATATATATATATATATAAATAAAGGGGTGTAGTGTTTACCTGATATACACAATGGTAAACTTCAAACTAATATAAATAGCAGTATTTATATATAGAAAATGTAATCCCAACCGAATTAAAAAAAGCTCAATATGCAATAGAGAGTAGAGCTTATTATAAGAGAAAGAAAATTAAAACTAAGTTGAACTTTACAATCCAAATTTATTGTTCGACTGAATACTCCAAAAAAACAATTTACAAAGTCCTTATTCTGCGGAGTTTCAAAGAATGCTATTCTTATTATTCTTATCATCTGTGTAAATTGTCTTTTGGAGTATTCAGCCGAACAATAAATTTTGATTGTAAAGTTCAGCTTAAAGCTTTAATTTTCTTTCTCATATATATATATATATATATACATATATACAGGGTGTCCACAAAGTCTAGCTGCATAATCTAAAGGGTGCCCATAAAGTCTGACTACATAATCTAAAGGGTGTCCACAAAGACTGGCTACATAATCTAAAGGGTGTCCACAAAGACTGGCTACATAATCTAAAGGGTGTCCACAAAGTCTGGATACATAATCTACATGGTGTCCACAAAGTCTGACTACATTAAATAGCCAGACTTTGTGGACACTCTGTATATATATATATATATATATAATTGTGTGTAAATGCATAAAAAAATGGAAATAGATCAAACATAATGAGAATAGAAGGGCCACCAGTTAGCAAGTGCTACCGAAAACATAAAAAAATTTTTGTAAATGAAAAATGGATAAAAACGAAATTTTATAACAAAACATTTTCATATAAGAATATAAAGTTCTTTTTATATTCATAGTGCGAAACTAGAATTAATTATTACAAGTCAAAATGTTCGTAGTGTGAATAATATGCATACATAATATATTTATGTGAGTATTTGACAGCATGGCATTATGTATGCCTGTGTTGGTTTACCTTGTCCTTGTTAATACATGGGAACAAGATGAGGAAGGCTTGTATGTGAGTCATTGAGTTCTTTTCGCCTCCCTCAGCCCAAAGGCATGGAGTGGGGGGGGGGGAATAAGAAAGACGTTCTTGAGTTCTTTCATGCATGTGCGGCTGGTAAAGTTGTGAGAAAACTGATTTTGTTTGCCAAATCTCATAAGATTTCCTAAGTTAGCACTGATTTATTTCCTTTCAAATAGACTTGTTATTTTTTGGGGGGCTTGAGACGATTTTCATTGGTTGGAAAATACTTTGAGTTCAGACGTTCCTATGAAAGCTTACTTGCTTTAGAAAGTGAAGAAGAAAGCGAAGCAGAGATAGAAAGAGTGTAGCAAATAGAGCAATTTGGTCTTTAGCGTTTGTCTGAATCACTATTTGTGATTCAGTCACTACACATTCAAAGGTGAAATGTATTGCTTTTGATGAAATCCGTTTTCGATATTACCAGCTAGTTGACTTGAAGGATCTTTTGAAGCAGATCAATTCAAATGAGACTTTTAGATTCATGAAGAGAGTATGATTCCATTTTAAAGCTATAACAAAATCGGATATTTCTCACAAATTGATGATTCAATTATTTGGTGCTTTTTGACTTATTAGACCGAAATCCAAAAATCGAATTATTGAATTTCAAATGAATCCAATTTGCTACAAGGGGTCCTAGGATTTTGTCTATCCTGATAATTTTGTGAAAGGTTCTTTTTGCCTCTTGGTCGGTAATTGCTGGCAGGTGGGTGTCCTTTATTTTTGAAGTGTATTTTTTTAGTGTGAGCAACGCCTGCTTCCTCTATGTTTCGGAAATCTTGCTTCATTGCCACGAACTGCTGACAATCTTCAGCCAGTTTCTGAAGCGTCAAATCAGGTTTTAATTCCAATTTATTTAGAGCCCGATGTCTTATATCAGCATTTTTTGTGCCTATCAAACCTTGTGTGAATATTAAGTATTTGAAAATGTCTGCCGTTAATGACGATAATTTGAAATCATCACAGTGCTTATTAACTATAGACGCAAAAGTCGTATAGTCCTGACTCTCCTTACGTGTAAGATTCATACATTTCCATCTTTTATGAAAAAGGCTTCTTTTTTGACAGTATAACTCCATTAACAGTTTGACTGCCTCGCAAATTGATGATTCAATATTTTGGTGCTTTTTTCCTTATTAGACCGAAATCCAAAAATCGAATTATTGAATTTCAAATGAAACCAATGGAATCTACTTAATTGTAATGTCGAAGTAATGAACACATCCAAAGATTATGAAAAACGATGAGGTAGAAAATTAATTATTAATGAAAACAGTTTCGAAGACGATTATCGAAAATTGAGGTTTGCTAAATTGACCTAAAATTTCAGAAAATTATTACCTCCCTTGTTACGAGTCGAACTCTCCTGCTTCTTTTTATTTTGCAATACTCAGTGTTTACTGATTAAGTTCGAAAACTATTTTCATTAATAATTAATTTTCTAAATCATTCTTTTTCATAATCTTTGAATATGTTCCTCACTGCGACATGACAATTAAGTAGATACCATTGATTTTACTTGAAATTCAATTTTTCCATTTTAGAATTTCGCTCTTATAATGAAGAAGCACCCAGTTTTTATTATTATTATTATTATTATTATTTTGATCAGTATTAATATGAGGTGGAAAAAAACATCCTATGTTACTCTGAAATATAACTATTCTATTGAGATCTTTCATGCTTTTCTCCAAAAATAAACAAGAAATCTGGTTTTATTTTAGTTTTAACTAGTTCGCTAAGCTCTCGGCTTTTGGTGGGAAATGAGGTCAACAAGAGATTCCCAGACCCAACCTTGAACTAGTTGAACTAATAATAATGATAATAACAACAATCAGACCAACAATAATAGATTACAATGACTGGATGAAATAATCTACAAGATGCCTTCAATAAGTTTCCAGACTTTTTTTTTTCGTATAGGCACTTTTATTGATAGTACACACATGAAACTCTTATCCTCCTTCGAAGTAATCTCCCCCAGCTGCAATGCTCTTGTTCTACCATTCCAACAACTTCTGGAAGGTCCCATGGAAGTTCTCTTGTGTGAGCATGTCAATGACCCTCGTCACAGCGTCTTTCATCTCCTCAAATTGTCTCATTTTTTTCCCCCAATTTTAAAACAGAATCTTATTGCATATCATTCTTATAAAGTGTTCTCACGTCCAGATTGTATTTTTGAAATTCACCAGCTGTGACAATCAGGCCATAGTAGGGTGTATTCCAATTCCAGCTGTATTACTATTACTCCTCCTCCTCCCCTTCTTCTCCTCCTCCTCCTCCTACTACTACTACTACTACTAATAATAATAATAATAGTAATATTACTAACAACCATAATAATAATAACAACAACAACAACAATCATAACAATAATAATAATAAACAAAGAAATAAGAATAATAAGAAGAATAATAATGACATTAATTAACAATATTAATATATATTAACATTAATATTAATGTTAAAAAAATACTGCTACTACTACTACTACTAGTACTACTACTACTACTACTACTAATAATAATAATAATAATAATAATAATAATTTCATATAGTAATATTATCTAGTTAACCTACTTGATTCTTGCTACCATACAGCCCAATCTGTTATACTACTACTACTAATAATAAATAGCAATAATAATAATATTAAACAAAAAGAATAGTAATTATAATCATAGCAATTAAAAAGCTACTATTACTACTACTACTACTACTACTACTATTGCCACTAATAATAATAATAATAATAATAATAATTATAATAATAATACCAACAACCATCATAATAGTAATATTAACAACAGCCATAACAATAATATTAAACAGCCTTCAGGTCAAGAGCAAAGTGTAGTATCTGTTCTTCAGAGGCTGCACTTTAATTTCTTGTTCTCTGTCAGTGGAGGAGAAATGCTTCACGACTGGGACAATTTTTATTTTGGTTCCTTTTCTCCACATTAAAAAACGACCCTGGTGTCTAACTCTGTCCCGTGGGGAGACATTGTAAATAGGAACAATAATATTAAACAAAATAATAATCGTAAAAATTAAAAAGATCTACTACTACTACTACTACTACTAATAATAATAATAATAATAATAATAATAATAATAATAACTGACAGACTCTACGTCAAAAGGAAAGACGACGGGAGAGGACTGATCTGTATAGAAGATTGTGTGAGGGACACGACAAAAGAACTAGAAAAATACATAATGCAAAACACTGAAAGGATAATTATGGCAGCGAGAGACACTGAAAAAAACAAAACAGAAAACAGAGAGACAAACGACAAAACGAGAAAAGAGAAATGGGAAGAGAAACAACTCCACGGAAGATTCATAAGAATGACAAAAGATGAGGACAACGAAAACATCTGGACATGGATGCGAAAAGGACATATAAACCGAGAAACAGAATCTCTAATAACTGCAGCACAAGATAACTCGATAAGAACCAACCATATCAAAGCAAGGATCGATAAAACACAAGAAAACAGCAAATGCATACTCTGTGGTCAAACAGCCGAAACGATAAACCATATAGTAAGTGAATGCAGCAAACCTGCCCAAAAGGAATACAAAAACAGGCATGACCAAGTGGGAGGGTGGTACACTGGGAATTGTGCACACGACTGCATTTCGAGCGTACAGACAAATGGTACAAGCATAAACCCCGCAATAGAACTCGAAAACGAGAACCACAAAATCCTATGGGACATGGACAGACAGACAGACAAACCCATCCAAGCAAGAAGATCAGATGTCGTAATAATTAACAAGAAAGAAAAATCCTGTCAAATCGTAGACTTTGCAGTCCAGCTGACCACAGGGTGAGTATGAAAGAAAAGGAGAAACGAAGCAAATACACAGAACTAGCCAGAAAGTTAAAAGGGATTTGGATGATGAAGAAAATCAAAATAGTACCGATAATAGTAGAAGCACTAGGAACAATTCCAAAAAATTTCGAAAAAAGAATGTCAGAAATTGGAATCGGAGGAATAACTGCAAAAGTACAATGACTAACGATAATGAAAACGATTGAAATATTAAGGAAAACCCTTGAATTCAGAGAATAATACAAGACAATATAACAAATAAGCGTTACAGAGAATGAAGAACACCGAAACTGCATATTTACAAGTTCTACACCCCCCATCATACATCCCCCCCCATTGTTTCATCACCGCCCCTCCCCAAAAAAATGATACCAAAGGGCTGAAAAGGGTCAATAAGGACTGAAGGACTGAGGAGCGAGTGCCAACCAGACCTCGGCTGGACAAGCGCAAAGAGAACTGGGACTTTGGGAGGCTGAGTGCCACTCAAATTCCAGTATAAACCAATGGCCACTACCAGTGAGAAATCAATGGTAAGGCGGCTGTTGCGATGATGCAAATTCATTTGCAAATGCTATCGAACGTGGTAGAGAGAGCTGGACGTCTGGGGAGACTTGTTCTCACTCAGCTTCCAGAGAACACCACAGGTTTCCAATCAGATCGTTTGTTGACTTGTGTGAAAGCTCCATGTGAGCCATTAATAATAATAATAGTTTTATACAGTTATATTATCTAGTTAACCTACTCGATTCTTCTTACAAAAATGCCCCAATCTACAACTACTTCTACTTGCTGGCAATTTTATTCAGTCTGATTTCTTTAGGAGGAATTTAATATTTAATTCAGCCTACAGCCCTGTTGTACTAAAATCAATTGTTAATTAATTAATTAATTAATTAATTAAACAAATAGTAAGTAACTTATTTTTTAAATGAAAATACTGTTTGTTAGTGCTTTCTGTCCTAGTTTCTTTAATCAGTATCGTCAACAAGTTTGTTGATTTTCTGGAAAGTCGGGCCCTCTTTAGTGATGTTCATTGTGGCTTTTATGGATTACATTAAACAGTTGATTGTTTATTTTTTGTAACTCTATTGGTTTATGAATAATTCAGAAGAGGATAGGTCTATTGCACTTGACATTTCAAAGGTGTTCGACCAATTTTTTTTTTTTTACATGGAGGGGGGGGTCACCACTTATCAAGGCCCAGAGGCTACTCGAAGATAAGGGTTAATGGGCACACATTAGTCATTGTGATTTTTGCATAGTAAACATTAGTGGGAATTTTGTAACTTGGATTACTTAGGGGGACGGTTCAATAAGAACTTGTTCATGTTGGACTTGAAGACAATCAGATTGTAGTGAGCTGGAAAGCAGTCAATCGGAATAGAGTTCCACAGGCGAGCAATTCTAAGAAAGAAACCCTATTCATGGAATCTACGTTTAGGTGTAGGCACAGATAAAGAGTGTGGGAAATTGTTGATAGTGGTTCTGGCTAGACGAGTGTTTTTTGTGAAAGTCTGGAGAGGGGAGAACCATAGATTGAAGCTCAGATGAGCACCTGCCATGAAAATAAGGATAAAGCAGGGGCAGGCTCTCTATGTCTCTTCTGTGGGAAAGAGGTTGCAGGGAAGAGAAAAGGGCATCCCCCACTAAGCTACGAAGTGTGGCATTTTGGTCTTCTAGCCAAGCCTATGACAATGCCCATCGTTTAACCAGCATCATCGGGATAGTTATGAGACTTTTTCTTTTCTTTTTTTTTTTTTTTACATGGAGGTCACCATTTATCAAGGCCCGAAGGCCACTCAAGGATAAGGGTTATTGGGTGTACAGTAATCAATGAGATAGTATTGTAGTAACCATTAGTATTGGGGGTTTTGATAGAGTGTCTTACTTAAGGGGGCGATTTGTCAGGAGTTTGTTTATGTTGGACTTGAAGACGTCCAAGTTGTAGTCAGGTAATCTTTTTTTTATCCAATCTCTGTTTGTCTCACACCTGTTTCCTTTCTTGTTGGAAGGAGTCCTCTGTTGTTCCTGTCTTTAAAAATGATGGTGATCCGCCTGACCGAACTAAGTATCGCCTTGTTGGCCTCCTCCCTGTTATTAGCAATTTTTTTTTGGAAAAGTTGGTCAACGGTAAGCTTGTTAATTTTTCTAGAAAATCTGGGCCTATTTAGTTCAATATAGCTTTGATGGTTTACTTCAACAGTTAATCTCTTAAATGTTATAACTGAGCAGATCGGTCAGTTTATGGATAACTAGCAAGCCACCCGGCGTTGCCCGGTTTTAAAATACACATAAAACTTTACTTCATACAGAAACTGAGACATGTGCATGTGAGTATTACGCCCTTTTTTCTAAACACTTCATTTCTTGTAAGTTCAAAAAATTACTCGAGTTGAGATCAAAACCAAAAAGACAGTGAGTCAAACATGATAACCATTAGGCCAGCTTGACACGATCTTTAAAAAGTGTTTTCAGCCCTACTTATTCTTTACATAATGTGGGCTAATTGTGCATGCACAGTCATGAAACAGTCAGAAAACAAATAAAAATCTAACGACCCTCATCTAACAATTTTTCAATTTTGATCCCTTAGCAGCCCTTTTTTTCTGGAATGAAAATCGATTAAAAAGTTTTTCACGTGTCTGAATACCCTATATTCCAAATTTCAAGTGGTGATCACTGTGTCAAAAAAAAAAAAAAAAATGTCTGTAGATCAAAAATTTGTTGAGTATATAGGTTGAGAATTGTCCTCACGTATACATTCTCACTTTTACAGATATATAGATTCAGGAGAAGATAGTGCCATTGAACTTGATTTTTTGAAGGTGTTTCAAAGAATATGGCATTCTGGTCTTTTTTTTTTACAAAGGAGTCATCACTTATCAAGGCCCAGAGGCCACTCGAGGATAAAGGTTATTAAGCATACAGTGGTTAATGGGACAATGTCGTAATAATTGTTAGTAGTGGAAATTTGGTAAATTGGATTACTTAAGGGGAACGGCTCATCAAGACTTCAAGACTTGAAGACGACCATATTATAGTCAGCTGGAAAGCAGACAAACTTCATGGTTATGGTATTGGTGGTGAAGTTCTTGACATTAAGTTTTTTTTTTTATTTGCGGACTATTTTTCTCATCTTTTTTATAGTTGTGTTTTTACCAAAAGCCGGCCAGAGGATTAGTTGGCCAAAACGTGGTGAGACAACAACTATGGAAGGCAGTAATTACTGAGGATGCAGTTAGGAGATTCAGCATTCTTATCCTGTCGCTGTTAACAACCTGACAAAAGCCGGAGGAATAGTTGGCCGAAACGTCGTGAAACAAGCACTATAAAAGATGAGGATAACAGTCTTCAAATAAATAAACAAAATATACAAATTACTCATCTCCAAAAGAATTTCAATAATTAAATAATATATTAAGGTTTTTTTGCTTTTCTGATTGAAGTTTGTGAGTGATTCTGAATTGCGTCTCTTCATTCTTTTTTTCCTTTTTTTTTTTTTTACAAAGGAGCCACCACTTATCAAGGCCCCTCGAGGATAAAGGTTAATGAGTGTACAGTGGTCAAGGGGAACATGTCGCAGCAACTGCTAGCAGTGGAAATCCGGTAAATTGGATTACATAAAGGGATAGCTCATCAAGAATTTGTCTACGTTAGACTTGAAGACAACTATATTGTAGTCAGTTGGAAGGTGGGAAAATGGAACAGAGCTCCACAGTCGTGCAGTTCAAAGAAAATGTTGCTGTTCTTCAGGGTTCTATTCTGTTTTTTTTCTCTGCATCAATCATCTTCTAGAAAATATTATTTAGAAAATTAATATTGATGCTGATGACACCACCTTCTATTCTGGTATTGCTTCTCACCCATCTTCTTCTGATCAGTTGAAATATGAAGTAGTTCTAGAAGTTGATCTGGGTTTAGGTTAAGTCTAAAAATTCAGCACTCAAAGTTAAGACGCCAGAAGTGGACTTGGTTTACCTAAATAGGGACTGGAACAGAAGTCACTAAACATGAAACGAAATACGAAACCATATGGAAATTATTTTAAAAAATTGTTAAGTAATAAAGAGTTCCGCTCAAAATTCTGTCCAAATTCCCGACTTTGATAGAAATATTCCTAAGTTCAACAAGATACACCTGAAGAAGGTCAGAGGTTATATCGACCGAAACGTTGTGAAAATGACACTCAAGATGAGAACAGTAGTCCAATGAATCCAAATAATATGAATAACCAATCCTTATCTCAAAAATTCAGAAGCGTCAAGAGAGAAAATGTCCTCATACGATAAAGAATGAATACTGCCACAAATTTGGATCTTGAATGTTTTTTTTATTTTTATTTTTTTATTACGTTTTCACCCCAAACAAGGCACATTGCCACTTTGGTGTAGGGGGCTACTATAAGGGGTAACATCTACTAGGGTACTATGTGGGGATTTGAGCATCAAGATGTCTGTTCATGTTATACTTGAACTTCTGAACGTCAGTACAGTTGAGGAAGCAGGGACCTGGAATGGAATTCCAAAGTCTAGCGGTTCTGGGGAAGAAACTACTGGAGTAGAAAGATCTTTTACATCTAGGGATCTCTACTGTGTGGGGGTGAGATTTAGCTGCCTGTCGGGTTTGTCGAGGGTGTTTACGTCGTGGGAGCACAAGTGCTTGCAGTTCGTCAGAGCATTCTTCATTAAAATATTTGTAGAACAGGCAGAGGGATGCAACATTTCGTTGATGGGGCAGAGGCTGAAGCTTAGATGCCAGTTCAGGGCCTATCAGATTGGCGACTCTCTTTTGAACCTTGTCTAGGAGCGAGAGACTAGCAGCAGATGCTCCAGCCCAAATATGACATCAATACCCCATACATGGCCAAAACTACCCAAAGATCCTTTCACCAGGACCCATAGACCTCCTTATTGAACTTTGATCTGGATTAATCCCTGTATCACATATTGATATCGTGGAACTTTCTTTTGTACTATTTTCCGAGATTGAATGAAACTGGTTTTTCTCTTCTGCTCGTTTCGATATAATAAGCTAAACCCCCTCCATTTGTATATCACTCTATTTTTTTTTTTTTATTTAAAAAAAAATTTATTTTTTATTTTTTTGCCGTTCTGCATAATATTTCCCCCTAATTATTTGTCGTTAACTAAATATCTATTTTTAAATTACACCTTGATCGTTTTGGTGTTGTCTCTCGCAAACCCGTTCTGTTTACCTTTCTATGCACGGTATCCTAAGAATCCCCTTCCTCATGTTCTGTTAATTAATGGGATTAATGGACTATCTCATGACGTCATTTCCGTTGGTGACGTCACTTCCAGTATCGAGTACTGGTGCCCGGGAATCAGAGATTGGTATGCGACGAAGCAGGTCGTGTGCAAACGCCCCACCACTGAGGAATGGTATTACTCAACCCGCCTTGCCTGTAATATATGTGAATACATGTGTTTTCCTAAAAGTCCTGTGTTCCTCCGTTCTTATTACCATTTAACCCCATAACAGTTATTAACATTATATTTCAGAGACCTACGAGCTAATCCTGGATAACTTTTTATTTGATTTTATCATCATCGTCATGTGTATGCTATCGTAGTCCTCAACAAATGCTGAGCGTGACACTATATAGACATATTTAAACGTATTCACAAATTTAAAAAAAAATTCTATGCTCATAAATTGCTGTGAGGATCCTCTTTCTTATAAAATAATCCTAACGTTTAAGTGCTCATTACTATTTAAAATTTTATTGAAATTATTATGAAGTCATTTACTAAGTGCCCCGCGATTGGATGGAAAACAACCAATCACAGGCTACCTTTTTAGAATCTCCACTGAACCCCATGTAAGCGATTCTTTCAGAGTTCCTTCGTCTAGTGGTTGTGATTCTCCGACAAGCAAGTTCACCTTTTGCTATCTCTGCCTTTAAGACAGTGAGACACGTTTAAGGATTAAGTCAGCAACTATAGCACAGAAGATAAGGCTTCCTTTTCTACAAACCCAGCAAACGAAAAGAACTCAGAAAACAAGAAATTTAATAATCGTTAAAAAATACGGCTCTTAAAGGATAAGTTCCACAAATCGAACCTATTTGCAAGACTTTTTGCTTTCTTTCCATTTTTTTTTTTTTTTTCAAAATATAAATGTTTTTTTTTTTATTTATTACATTTACACCTGTGTTGTGTTTCTTTCTTCTTGTGGGCGTCACATTATCTTTGTTGTCATATATGATTGGGAAACTCCCAATTTGCTGTATTCTTACCCGGATGAAGTAAAGACATTTATCGACTATATATGCTAGACGTAACTTATTTATTATACAAACAAAGGTTTGGTGGGATGGTCAAAAGACAAAGTGGTTGGCGATGTCTAGGTAGAGCGGGAAGGGTGGGGGACGATAGAAAAATAGATAACCGTGTAGAATTTAAATTCTTCTAAATTCACACAAAATTTGGGATAGTAGCTGAATGAAACATACCTGGGCAGCTACATAGGTTCCACGGAGAGAGATATCGAAATTCACATCTAAAAAGAAAAAAATGGGCTACATTGGATAAGCTTTGGTCAGTATGGACTTTAAGGCTAACTGACAAACTGAAAAGGCAGTTCTTCAGAACAGTGGTGGAGTCCATCCTTGTTTACGATGCTACAACCTGGACACTCACCAAAAGATTGTAAAGAAAGCTAGACGGCACATACAACTGTATGCTATAAACGGTCCTAAATATATCTTGGCAAAATCATCCCATGAAGCAGTAACTTTATGGGAACCTACCTGCTATATCTTCTACCACTAGGGAGTGACGTCTACAATTTGATGGTCACTACCGGAGGAGCAAACAAGAACTGGTGAGAAATGTATTGCTGTGGACGCCATGGCATGGAAGCACGAGCATAGGACAACCTAAGTCCAACGTACATCTAGCAAATTGCACGTGATGCTAACTGTGATCTTGAAGATCTGAGGCAGCTGATGGAAGACAGGGAAATCTGAAGAGAGAGAGAAAGAGAGGGTTGAGAGAGAGAGAGAGAGAGAGAGAGAGGGAGAGAGAGATAGAGTTACATTAGTCTGGGCAAGGAGTTCGACAAGATAGATAGAGTTAAATGTAGACATTGGAGTTTCTGACTTTCGAATGAAACCCTTTGTTCAATCCACTAAAACAATGCTTTCTATTTTTATAATCTGGTCGAAACGAACTCAGACAACGAGAAATATAAGAACCTTTAAAATGGCACATCTTCAGTGATAAATTCTGCAAATATCAACTATTTGCAAGACATTTTCCTCACATTTTTGCTCTTTTTTTCTTTTTCTTCAAAATACAATATTTTTTCTAAACATTTTCATTTGTGTTGTTTTTTTTCGTCTTGTTGGCGTCACATTATATTTCTTACCACATATAATTGGGGAGTTTCCTCTAATTTTCATAATTATAGAACAACATAACTAATACTTATACATAGTTTTTTTTTTTTTTTTTACAAAATCGATTAATCCAAAGTTGTAACGGTTGAGAGTAAGAGTTTCTTTATTTCTTTAATTTTCCCGGGCAACGCCAATGCACAGGTCAAGCTAGTGTTTAATAAAGTCACTATTCTGTGAATTATCTTGTTGCTGTTAATTCCTCATACCTACTCTATCACCAAAGTGATATATCTGCTGACAAGCTGAAGTAAAATGACAACTAAAAACAAAGATGACCTCTTATTTCAATATGTTAAAATTTTACCTTTTCAGGATATTGCTGCGAATCCAACTAAATATATGAATTGCGGACTTGGTGCAGATACAGTTTTGGGACGCCATTTTTATTTTCGTTTTTTATTTCCTTCTCTTTTTTATTCATTTTTTTACAAGGTAGTCAACATGTATCAAAGCCTGAAGGCCACTCAAGGATAAGGGTTAATGAATGTCAGGTGGTAGTATAGTAATCGTTAATAGTGTAGATTGGGTAGAATTTATATTATTTAACGGGACGGCTTTACAAGAACTTGTTTACATTAGACTTGAAAGCTACCATATGGTAATCAGCCGGGAAGTAGGTCAGTTGAACAGAGTTCTATATGCAAGCAGTTCTAGGAAAGAAACTTTGTTCATGGAATCTGCATTTAGACAGACACTGATAGGGAGTAGGGAAAATTGTTGATAGCGATTGTAGCTAGTCGAGCGTTTTTTTTTGTGAAAGTTTGGCAAATTAGGATCATAAATTGGAGCTGAGACGAGCAGTTGTCATGAAAATACTGATAGAGCAGAGACAGGCTTGCAATGTCTATTCTGTGGGAAAGAGGTTGCAAGGAAGAGAAAAGAGGCATCACTTACTAGATTTCGAAGCCGGTTTTGAACTCTATCAGGTTTCTACGGACAAATTTATCTTTAGTTGACTCTTGACAACTAAATATTTTCGTTTACTAGCCAAATAGAAAAGTTACTAGCCAAACCCACGTGATTTTTGGAATATGATATATTTGTTCTGTTATGAGTACATACATCATAAAAAATTTTTGTATTTTTTTAATAAGTTTTTTTTTTACATAAGCATAACCACATTATCAAGGACCAGAGACCACTCGAGGATAAGGGTTAAGAGTGCACAGTAGTCAATTGGACAATATAGTAATCGTTAGTAACGGAAATTCAGTAAATTTGTTGACTTATATGGAACGGCTCATCAAGAACTTGTTTATGTTGGACTTGAAGACAACCAAATTGTAGTCAGCTGAAAAGCAGGAAAACGGAAGACAATTCCACAGGCGTGCAGTTCTAAGAAAGAAACTTTGTTCATGGAATCTACATTTAGGTTTAAGCACAGATAAAGAGCGGGGGGAATTATTGATAGTGTTTTCAGCTAGACGAGTATTTCTTGTGAAAGTTTGGCAAGGGGGGGACCATAGATTGAAGCTCAGTCGAGCACTTGCCATGAAAATAACGATACATCAGAGACAAACTCGCAACATCTCTTCTGTGAGATAGAGGTTGCAGGGAAGAGAAAAGGACATCTCCCACGAGGCTACAAAGTCTATTTTGAACTCTATCAAGGCAGGACAAGTCCTTTCTAGCAGCTCCTGCCCAGATGTGGCAACAGTATTCCATCCTTGGACGTACTTGGCTCTTATATAGATAGAGAATTGCATCAGCAGTGAGATATCTACTGGATCGATAGAAGGATCCCACCATTTTTCCAGCAGCCTTGGCAACAGATTTGATGCACATGTTCCATTTAAGATCAGGAGTAAAGGTCAAGCCCAGAAGCTTGTCAAAACATGAGGCCTCCCCAAGACGAGAGTCATTCATTTCAATTGATGCCAGATGGGGATCAGAACTAAGTGTAATTCTAAAAATGTACCGAATTTTATGTTGAGATTTGAAGAAACAAACATTCAAATTACTTTAGTTTTCTATTCCAGCAACTTCTTTCCAACGACTGCAAGTATATGGAACTCACTTCCAGCTACTGGTTTCCTTCTGGATTAGAAACTTTAACAAGAAGAAGAAGAAGAGGAAGAAGAAGAAGAGGAAGAAGAAGAAGAAGAAGAAGAAGAAGAACAACAACAACAACAACAACAACAACAACCAGCATTAGTCAACACAGAAAAGCCCAATTCTCCTCCACGACAATGCCTGACCGCATGTTGCTAAACTGACCCTGCAGAAGTTGAACGAATTTTCAAGACTAAGTAGAGTTCTACGGACAAATTTATCTTCAGTTGACCTTTGACAACTTAATATTTTCGTTTTACTAGCCCAAATAGAAAAGTTACAAGTCAAACCCACGTGATTTTTGGAATATGACATCAGATGTGACAACAGTATTCCATTTTAGGAGGCCTTTTCTCCACGTAAGATAGATATATGGTGTGGTCGCTGACCTTGGTAGAGGTTATCCTTGAGATTCTTTGCATATAGCCAAGAACTACACGGATATTTAAAATGAATAAGAGTTATGTTATAGAGAAGAAACAAAATGAAATGATATATGTGGAGCATGAATGCATAATAAATTGAAAATACAAGGAAACCTTGAAATAATAGAAAGGTCACCAGGTAGTAAGTGTTGCCTAAGACATAAAAAGATTTTTATAACTGAAAAATAGAGAAATACGAAATTTAATAATAAGATATTTTTATATCTCCACATGTGTGTGTGTGTGTGTGTGTGTGTGTGTGTGTGTGTGTGTGTGTGTGTGAGCTTATCTTTTGCAAATTTCACACAAAGCGTAATTTATATGTCTGGCAGTGTTCTTAGATATGTTGTGTACAGAAATTTATCCAACAAGTATCAAAAATCGAAAAAAAATATCCAATCTTAAAAATTAGTCTTTTCTCTCTTATAGATAAAAAAGAAGAATTTTTACACGTTAATACTTTACGTTACACCAACCAAGGGAAATAATAAAATCTCAGCAAATCATTTCTTCCAGATATATTGTCATCTGGAGATATAGTTCAGTGGTAGAGCATTCGACAACAAATCGAATGATCCCCTGTTTAAGCTCGGGTGTACCTCACCGTTTTATTTTAATTTTTTCTTATTAATCAGTTCAATTTACGATAAAAGAAGTACCGTTTAAAATCGCTGCAAATCGTTTCATCGTTTGCATATTTTGAAATTAAACATTAATCAGAAGTGACTTTTCCAGGGTATTCATTGTCAAACCCAAATATCAGCTGACGTGATATTGTAAACAAACACAGATGGAATTTGATGAACGACATTATCATTATTATTTTTCTTAATTTTTATTTTTATTTTTTTTTTTTTTGCGAATTAGTCCATTGGTCACATTTTTCCTCATAATATATATAATAATAAATAGAGGATTGATACGCAATCTGAATAAATTAAAATATCATGTTTAAGCATATTATATGAGCAGGCATAAGAATACAAACATTATTTTCATGTTAGTAAACATGTGTTTGTGTAAAGAAGTTAAGTGAATAGTAGTTACAAGTCGATCTGTTCATAGTGTATTCGGCAGTGTGGCATTGTGTATGTGTGTGCATTTACCTTTGTTCTTGTTAGTGCGTGTTTAGATGTGTGTGAGCTGATAAAGAGTAGATACATGAGTATTTAAGTTTTTCCTGTCTTGCCATCCTGACCTCCAAAGGGAAGACATTATTAGGGTCTTTTGTTCAGCCGTCTGTCAAAAACTGATTTTTTTTTTTACCAGATTTTAGAGGAATTTATAAGTTTGCACTGGCTTACTACATTCACACATAGGTGTTACTTTTTTTTTTGTTTATATAAGAAATAAGAATATAAAAGAAAAACTAGCATTGGGAAGTAAATAGCAAGTGAGACAACCCCACTATCTGAAGTGAATTCAGAAAGAAATCTTCCACTTTAAATGAAAAATCAAATCTGGTTACCCCCCCCCCCAATTATGAGGGTAGAATTGCCCACAAAACGTTCATCCAGTCGTTTGTTTGTACTTTCCTCAATAACCACAACTTGAATTTTTTGAAATTTTGCACAAACATTAGTCATGGTAAAATAACATTTTTGCCATAACGGATTTTCTGGGATAACTCTATGGTTGTAGGTTTGATCCGCGGCTGGGGAAAAGTGCTTATCTAGCCACACTGATGAGTTGTGATACAGCGAAACAGTACTGTATGTGGATGACATATATATATATATATATATATATATATATATATATATATATATATATGGCATCCACATACAGTACTGTATATATATATATATATATATATATATGTGTGTGTGTGTGTGTGTGTGTGTGTGTGTATATATATATATATTTGAATATATATATATTTTCAGAATGTGAGAGATTATATAATTATTTCCACAGCCAAACAACGTCGCAGCCTACATTTGGCTGTGAAAATAATTTTAAACAAATTGAGCTTAGGTACTTTTGAAAATGTCAAAAAATTGTTAATTCACTGCCCGCATAGCAGCAGCCGTAGAACGCAACGGTTAGAAGATCCGAGTGTCGTTTGGGCGATTGGGTTTCAATCCTGGCTTGAGGTAGTTGCTTGTCTAGCCGCACTCGCACTGATGAGCTGTGAAACAGGGAAACAGTACAGTATGTGGATGACTATATATATATATATATATATATATATATATATATATATATATATATATATATATATATATATATATATTACTGAAATATGAGTAGATATAAAAGTTCTGAATTTCGAAAGCTGATACTCTGTGAAAATAGCAACCATTATAGAAAATGGTACTCCAAATAATTCAAATTATCACCCATCATCTGAAAAACTTTGAAAATTAAGAAATAAAATGAAATAAAACCTCATCGTTCCCAACGTCATCCATTAGGCCGATAATTAACCTCCTCCATCCCATCTCGCAAAATTTATTGTGAATATGTCCCCCTCCTCCTCCTCTCCTCTTCTAAACAACTGAAAAGGAGAGAAAAAAAGACTAAACTCACGGCCTTAAAATATATTTTTGTCTTGGGTCATGTGAATTATGCAAAAGCATAATAAATCAAACTGCCTAAAATTAACCTTAATCCCAACCCTAACCTTTTCTTTCCACCTCTTTGACAAATTTGTTTAGACTTCATATTATGTGATAGGTCACTCACAAGCAAAGGTAGGCCTTAAAGATAGTTGGGCAAAGCCATACAAATGAAATAAGTAAGAGTCGTTAAAATAACAATGGCACACACACACACGCACACACACACGCACGCACACACACACACACACACGCACGCACGCACACACCCTTTCTCTGTGTGTGTGTGTATATATATATATAATATATATATATATATATATATATATATATATATATATATATATATATATATATATATATATATATATGTAGGTACATGCAAAATGAATGCTCAAAATGTATAAGCATTTTTAACCCTCCCTTTACTGAAAAATTCACAAAAAATCAGAAAATTAACCACTTTTAATGAAACTTTCAATATTTCTCAAATAATGATCACGGAATTAAATGAATCCGTTATTTTTATATGAGTCTGCGTGGAAATGTACTATTTTGTTAAAAAAAACAAAACAAAAAAAAACACACTTTTACTAAAGTTATAGTTTTCAGAAGTAAATAAAAAACAAAAAGAAAGAATTTATTTTTGCTTTTCTTATCGTAAATTGTAACAATAACAAAAAAAATTTTTTTTTTTCAGGAACATTACGCAAAAAAGCCCGTAAAGTTCTGTAGTGGTACTGGTATGGTACTCAGGTCTCATAAGATCCCTTTTTCCACCACAAATAAAATAAAATAAAATAAAACATGTGAAATAAGCGGTGTTTATTTACACAAGAATAACAAGTAACAAACGAATCATTTTTTCAGTGTCCAGAAAGGTGTGTCTGGATAGACCGTTATTGCAAATGGGAAAGTTATTGAGACTGTCCGTTGTTTTGACAAGAAAAGGTAGAGAGTGTCCTTTGTTTTCTCAGCGAGAAAACTGGCTTAATTTTTGTGTGTGCAAGGAGAAATAAAGAAGAACGTAAATGTCCTTGCGTGTGGCTGAATATCTGCATTATTCGTAGTGTGTGTGTGTGTGTGTGTGTGTGTGTGTGTGTGTGTGTGTGTGTGTGTGTGTGTGTGTGTGTGTGTGTGTGTGTGTGTGTGTGTGGATAAGCGCTTCTGTGTGTGTGTGCGTGCATGTGGATAATCGTGTTTTGTCATGCTGGCGAAAATATACGTAGCAACGTGAATAGAGAAGTGAGTGAAGAGCAGTGAGTGCAGAGTAAGGAACGCAGAGTGCGGAGCGCCGAGTGAGAATGAGTGAGTGAGTGAGTGAGTGAATTCACTTAAGTATCTGTCGATCGGCTCCCAGGCGATGTGAGAAAAAAGGTTTTAAAAATGAAATCCTTCTTTGAGTGTTGATTGATTGGGAAATACACTCTTTTGGCACGTGGTATGCTTTTAACTACGTCCGTCGAAAAAAAGTGAATGTTTTTTAGGTGTGTTTAACCGTACAGTTTGTATTAATGAATTGGATATAACGTGAAGAAAAATTAATTTCTCGCACTTAACTACCGATATTATCATTGAATTAAGCATTGTTTATTTAATATTTTCGCACAAAATTTATAATTGCAAAAAATAATTTTTATATGTAAAATTCTCATATTTTCCTCGCTTGAATGAACGTGAAACTTTCGGCGTGACATAATTTTTTATATAATTTTGAAAAATAACCTTTTTTAATTTAAAAGCAGAAAAACAGAAAACAGTTAAATTAAAAAATGGTAAAAATTATACAAACGTCCACAATCGGAATATACAACTGCACAGCTGGGAAAAAACAAGAAAACCAACACTCCTTACCTCCCTTTAACTACTTGACGCCATTTCCAGACAGCCTTTTGACTTTCTGACATTTTGGGTTCCGTAGAATCCATGTTTAGACGACTTCCGTTTTGTTTTCATTGAGTGAAGCGAGAATCTCTCGCTTTGGGGGGGGGCTAATGAAGCTATTTTTTGCACAAACAAGGTGTTTTTCTTTTTTTATTATTTAATTTAATATCTTAGGATTTTACTTTACTAATTATCTTTTAAATAAACCCAGAAAACTAATATTTATCTTTCAAAGGCTTTTTACAATGAATTTATTTAACTTCAAAATTTAACTGAATCTGTCAGCTTCCGAATATCACCGTAAAAATACTTTTCATTATAACCCCTTTTTTTTTTTTTCACGTGTACAAATATATTTTCCTTTTGGAAATAAACTTTAGGCTTTAATCTTTCAAATACAATCAAAAAGTAGTCGCCCCCCCCCACCAATTATGATAAACAGGCTTTCAAAACTATGCCCCCCTCTTGTTTCTGCTATTATTGCCCGTACCTATAACACAAAACCTTCACCATTATAAAGAAATCATCTTTGTGGATTTCCGAACAACTTGGCTATTGTTGCGGAACCTTATACGTAAAAATCGATGTGAGAGTCCATTTAAATGTTTATTTTTGAAATATTGTTAATTTCAATGTATACCGTTTTCGTTTAACGGGTTATAACTGTTATGATAAAAACTGAATGTTAAATGTGCGGATATTTTCTCAAACGTAAAAATACACTTGTGGGTGATTATCTATAGATTTTAGTTTCACTGTTTGTTTGTTTTTTTTTTAATATATAAATATTTATTATTTTATCATTACCACCAGCATTGGAAGCTTTTGATTTAAACAAAATCAAACAAAAGGGCAATTAAAAGAGTCGTTTGTGGCATCGGGAAATAGGCACGATTTTTTTTTCGATACCGATTCCGATACCCAAAAATATGCCGATTTTTCTGGTTTTTGATTTTAATTCTGATTGATGGTCCCAACACACACACACACACACACACACACACACACACACACACACACACACACACACACACACACACACACACACACACACATATATATATATCTTATAAATGTTTATTGTTGAAATAGTGTTAATTTCAATGTATACCATTTTCATTTAATGGGTTGAGATTTAATCACCGTTAATTTCGAGTAAAGCTCAATGTATCTATTTTATAGGTGCAGAGCATGTATAGTGCAAAACTTTGTTGAAATTCAAAGACTTACATTTTTTCTTTTTTATAACTTTGTTTATTTTATCTTGGATTTCTTCATTACAGCTGTTTCGTTAATGAGATGGCAATTTTATGATTTTGTGTGTTCATAAAAATCTCCTTTTCCTCACCAACTCGTCAGATGTTATTTCCATTCAATTTTACCAACAAAAAGTTAATAGACCACCAGGTATATCATTATACAAACGTTCAAAATCGGAATGTACAACTTTTTTTATAAAAAGTTAATTTTGTACTTGATAGATCACCAGGTCTATCATGTACAAAATTAACTTTTTGTTGGCAACATCGAATGGAAATAATATCTGACGAGTTGGTGAGGAAAAGGAGATTTTTATGAACACATAAAATCATAAAAGTGTCATCCCATTAACGAAACCGCTGCAATGAAGAAATTCAAAATGAAATAAACAGAAGTTGTAAAAAAGAAAAATGTAAGTCTTTGAATTTCAACAAAGTTTTGTACTATATATATATATATATATATATATATATATATATATATATATATATATATATATACTAGCAGGGAGGTTGTCCGTGATTGAATTAAGATCAACAAATGTTCCATCCTCCTATACTTTTATTTTCATCGAAATATAAAGCAACAGTAAATTCTCTACAGTGCAATATAGACTACAATGTACTCTAGACTAAATCACTGTGCATTAGGAAGGGTCCCCAACTAGAGCAGGCAATCAATCGATTCGATTGAAAAAAAAATGGACGATTTTACTAATTAGGATGATAATAAAAATATGAATTCAAAACATTCAATGCTGGGCAACGCCTGATATCCCTGCTAGTATATATATATATATATATATATATATATATATATATATATATATATATATATTACGGAGAAATTCCCGTTTCTGATTGGTAAGTTCCTATCGGCAGTTTCTATAAGTAGAACCTTCCAATTTTCTCTAATCATTCATACCCTCTAATTATATAAAAAAAAATATTGCAGCAATTTGCATGTTTTCAAAAAACCAAGGTCTGTATTGAGACCTATTTTGTGTGTGGTAAATCGGAGAATCCATTGGATTTCTTTTTTGTCTGTGAACTTTTGTTGAGTGGAAAATATCAGAGTCCATCAAAAAGTATTTAATGTTATCTAATGTATGTCCCGTTAGACTAAAATGACCTGCTAATTGAGCAAAAGGGGGCTTTTGTCAAATTGTTGATTTGTGATTGTTGAAGAGGGACCTAAACTGTGTCAATGTTTCTCCAATATATCTTCCGTTGTAAAAAAATGGCAAAATATATATATATATTGCGTCATTTTTTAATTAAATACTTTGCAAGCAAAATCCGATTCAGCACTTTGCTAACTCTTACCCTCTAATGAGAAAGAAAAGTATTTCTTTCAAAACTCCGCGGAGTAAGGACAATCCACTTAATTTGTGTCTCCTTTTTGAAAATTAAATAGGTTTTTAACTCTTCTTAAAGTGTTTTAACATATTTTATTAATTCTTTGTTCTTATATATATACTAGCATGGGTACCCGGCGTTGCTCGGGTGTGAGGTGTATGCTGAGCAAAAAAAAAAAAACGTCAAAACAAAAAAGGTCAATTTTTTTAAATTTGACCCCTATTATGACCCCTTAACATTTATTGTTTTGGGCTCAAATCAAGTTATTATGTTAGATCCATGTCCAAGGAACCTTTATCTAAAATTTCAAGTGTTTAGACCCAAAATTGTCGGAGGAGTTTGGTAGAGTTCTCAAAGGTCAAATCGTTGAAGTTTGACCCCTTAATCGCCAAATTTCTGGCCGAAATCCAATCACCTCGATTTTACCAAATCTCAGTACCCTGTATATCCAATTTCGAGACTGCTTTTTTGTTTTTGTTTTTTTTTTTTTTTTTCTTAGCATACACCTCCAAACACCCGGGCAACGCCGGGCACCCATGCTAGTATATATATATATATATATATATATATATATATATATATATATATATATATACAGTTTTAGGTAAACAAATTACATGGTTACGACAATAACAAAGCTACTGTTTCGTACAAATAATGACCTTCAACAAGTAACCATGCAATATCTAAAATTAAATAAAAATATGTCTTACTCTTTTTATTGACCACTATTAAATTCATCGTTTTTCTTTTTTTTAACCTTTTAGATACCTTTCTCCTGTAATAATTATATAACCAAGTCGAAAGTGTGCTACAGTTCCAGATACCATATATATCAAATTTCAACTCTGCAAACCAAATATTCACAGAGGAGTTTTGTAGAAACTATCTGCCCCCCCACAAGGTCAGTTATATATATATATATAAGTGACCTCTCTCTCTCTCTCTCTCTCTCTATATATATATATATATATATATATATATATATATATATAGAGAGAGAGAGAGAGAGAGAGAGATTAATAAATGACTAGAAAATTAATAAATGACTGAAAGTGGGGAAAGGTGTTTGTCTAGCCGCACTGATGAGTTGTGATACAACGAAACAGTACTGTATGTGGATGACAATTAAAGCCCCCCTCTTTGGGTTGAGCACTTTGTAAATATATTTTCAACCGATGCATATTTAAAAGCGATTAAGCGAAGCCCACTATTAATTTGTTTGTAAACAAGCTGATGGTTCGAGCACTGTGTGACGGGAGGGTGTGAATTTAATACTCACTCTATGAGAAATATTTACGGCACTGATTCGTAGCCGAATGGTGAGAGCCGCCGACTGTCAATGCGACGGTTGTAGGTTCAATCCACAGCTGAGGAAAGGTGTTTGTCTAGCCGCACTGATGAGTTGTGATACAACGAAACAGTACTGTATGTGGATGACTATATATATATATATATATATATATATATATATAGCGAGAGATGTTATTTGTTTTTGCGATACGTTTTTGAATGAATTCAGTTATTTACGATAGTGCTTTTTTACCTAAATGCGAGTTGGGAATAATTTTCCCTTTAACCAACTTGGTACCCCCACATGGGGAGCGGTATACATATTGTTTTTAAAATATAATTATCCACTGACACATGTTTCGTTGTCTACGACTCATCAGATTGGCTGGTCCTGATTTCGAATCTCACTAGATTCAGCCACTCTGATGAGTCATAGACGATGAAACACATATCAGTGAATAATTATATTTTAAAAACAATATATATATATATATATATATATATATATATATATATATAGGTTAATCATTCATGTGAAACGTACTCGGTTTGGATATACCAATCGTAATGCATTAAAAAATCTTTCTCATAAATAAAGTTTTTTATAATGAAAAAGATCTTTATTTATATAGATTTTGTAAATTTTGTAAAAGGTCCAAGCTCAATGAGTGCTTTTTTATTGGGTTCTAGAGCATTATAGTGTCAGCTACATGAGCCATGTAAGTTGTCGAAAATGGTGTTTTAATAAGTTTTTTTAAGATAAACATCAGAAGAGTATGTGACTAAACATGCAGCAATAACATAATTTTGAAAACTTGTTAGTCGCAATATAAAACAATATTGTAATGAATATCTTTTGAAAATTAATAAATGACTAGAGCTAGGACAACAGCATATTCTTTTCATCCTTTTGACTCTCGAGTGTGCATCCGTTTATGTCTTATATGCTTTTATATAGAGTGATGTGGTTCTCGGTTGATTAACTATGTCTAACTGTGTCGGCTATTTACTCTAGAGTCAAAACAATGATAAGAATATGCTGTTGTCATAGCCCTATAAAAGACCAACCAAGAAAACTTGATTTTTGGAACTTGGAGAATTATTATACTACACTATCTATCTATCTATCGATCGATCGATCTATCTACCTATCTTAGGATGGAATAATAAAATTATTGCCCTAGAAAAGACATGATTCCATTTCCATTTGATAAAAACCGATTTGTTTTTTTTTGTTGCAGACCATATAATAGTTGGCCAGTTGTGTACACATCCCAAGAGCGATAGAAGCCTTCTATCATGTCTAAAAGTGACACAATGTTCAACGAGTGAGATCAAAGATGCGCCACTGTATAACTCATGCTCTCTAACGATCCAAATTATGACAACAGAACCATTGCCAGCATCCTCAAAATGCATCGCTGAATTGCCACGAATAAAAGAGACGTGCCCAGGGTAATGAAAATAAAGTTTCCATCCACGGTTATGGTCTTGGGTGTGGTTTCAAGTGAATGCCATATCATGCTACCTCGCAGCCTGATCGCCATAATTCGCTAAATATTCACTGAGTTCTTGCTGGCGCTTGTGGAAAAGGCATACTCCTAATGATTGAGGCTGAAGGCGGCTACATTGAATAGATGTCAATTCTGCCACATAATCAAGTTACCTGAATTGATTTTTTCAATAAAAGTTTAAAAAAAAATGCTGTAGTGTTTTTTTTCTTTAGAGCGACATTTTTATTATTCCACTCTGTTTGTGTGTGTGTGTGTGTGTGTGTGTGTGTGTGTGTGTGTGTGTGTGTGTGTGTGTGTGTGTGTGTGTGTGTTTGTAGCTTCCTTTTTAAAATTAAATATGTTTTTAACTCTTTTTCAAGATGTCTTTTAACATGTTTTATTAATCATTTGTTCATATTATAAGCTCTATTTCCTTTTCGGTTTTATTGAGCTTTTACATCTGGTTGAGATTACTTTACTTGTAAATATTAACTCTTTAATATCTATAATATATTTTAAGTTTACCATTTTGATTACCTTGGTAAACTTATTGTAATTTTTATTTCTTATATATATATATATATATATATATATATATATATATATATATATATATATATATATATATATATATATATTAATCCGTTCTATTAAGGTTGAAAACAAGCAAAAAAAAAAAAATCTTCATGCGAATTGTGTTATCTTTGACGTTTGTCCATTCAGCATCAAATTCAATAAAATATAATGTAAAAATAAAAAATAGATAAAAATAAAAATCCAATTTTTCATAAAACAAACATTATTTTTCTAACAAGATCTTTATCGTTCATATATATATATATATATATATATATATATATATATATACTAGCAAAGATACCCGTGCTTCGCACGGAGCTTTGTTGCGCACTCGGGTACCAAAATCTGTGGGCACCTTTCCAGTAAGTTGATGTTGTAAGAGCAACGATTGCATAAGGTGATTAACATTTTAACTACCTCTTGTAGTGACTGAAATTCAATCAGGAACTTCACAAAACATTTTCATCAAAAAGGAAGGTTACTTGATGTTACATAGTAAGTTTTTCATTGAAGTAATTTTCAACTCTTGCTTAAATTTTATCTTGCACATTCAATACTAAAAACTTACCACAATCAGATCATGTCAGTTTTTCCTCATATCCATTTCTCGAACTTTTCACTGAAGAGCCTCAGGGTAAACTACATTTCTGCTGCTTTGATTTGGAGCCAGAATGTAGAGTTTTTCTGAACTTCCTGTCCGGCTGATGGAGACGTAGAACATACCGTGACTGAAGCAGTCTGATGTCAAGTCTACGCCAATGGTGTTAAATGTCTGACCTTGACTTTTGTTTATGCTCATTGCAAAACACACCTTCACAGGAAATTGGAGTCTCCGGAATTTAAATGGAAGTTCTGAGTCCGATGGAACTAAGGGGATCCTTGGCAGTAGAACGGTTTCGCCTTTGTAGGGACCACAGGAAATGGTGGCCTCAAGTACATTGGTGTGCAATCTGGTGATAACACATCTGGTTCCGTTTGTTGTTTTTGGCGGTTCCAAGGATCGAAGAATCATGATTGGCGATCCAATTTTGAGATTTAAAATGTGTGGAGGCATTCCAGATATCTCCAAAGAGTTTAAAAACTCCACAGGGTAGTGAACAGCTTCATATTCATTAGTAGCCGAATCAACTGACTTGTATTGCTTTGTGTCTCCTGGAAATTCATCCATTATTGAATTGTTCAAATGATTCACATTGCTGTTTAATGGCGAAATAATAGCCCTCTCAGCAAGCCAATCCGGTGATTTTCCATTGTTTTGCAGGTCTGGGTACACTTTGTCTTTCAGTTGCTTCTGATTACCGACACATTTACCAAGCGCAGTTGGAATCTTAATTGTGTCAGGTGAAGAAGTGATAGGAAACTGACCATTACCGATTTGGAGAAGCAATTTTGAGAAGTCTGCTGCAGCTGTGTTATCAGAGATATAGGCTCTCATATTAGTAGTCAGTCTCTTCACTATAACGTGCCTCCAGAGATAGGATTGTTTCAAACTTGCATTGACAATGTTAGCCCTTGTGCCATTTTTAACCACTGGGAGGATTTGACGGAAATCACCGCAAAATAAGGTTGGAATGCCACCCATGGGATTCTTGTTTCCTGTGATGTCTTGCAGTGTTCGGTCAATTGCTTCATAAGCACTCTTGTGCGTCATTGGGGCTTCGTCTACAATGATTGCAGAGGTGTCTCTAATTACATTTGCCAAGGCTGAGTTACCAGTAATTTTGCAAACTGGCTGATCCATTCGATGAGTATCCAAGGGTACTTTAAAAGTGCTGTGAAGAGTGCGGCCACCTTGTAGTAGAGTAGCAGCAATGCCACTGAATGCTGTTGCAAGCACAATCTTTCTCATGGATCTAATCTTTGCAAGGATCAAATTGATTACAAAAGTCTTGCCCGTACCACCTGGAGCATCAAGAAACATCATGTTTTTGTTCATTTCACCTTGTGCTTCCAACATTGCCATGAATGAATTGTAAACTTCTCTTTGAGAATCGGTCAGTTTTTCTTGCATATTTTCTGCTTGTAGGGAAAGTTCTTCAAGATTATAAGTAACTTCACGTTGATACTCTCTCGCGAGTCTTTCATCTCTCCCTTGCGTTGGTGCAGGTAATCCATAGCTTGCCAATGGTTGACCGCACATAAGGAGAACTTTTTCTTCAATTAGACAAAGAGTTTTATTGTAGATGTCCTCATTAAAATCTGCTTCTGGATTGTTAACTTCTTGCCTGTATCTGTGAAGAATGTCTTCAGATATTACATCACGAAAAGCCATCCAGATCTCAAGAGGATTTCTTGGCTCACAGGCTGTTAAAATTATCACAAATAGGCTTCGCAAATTTGAAGGTGATTGAGTGGCACTTGCCTCTCCTACTGCTTGATGCAAGTGATGGTCATTTTCTAGAAGGCCTCGAGCAAGGCACGCTGCTCTGTATGTTTCAAACACCTGACCATTGTATGCTCGCAAATTTTGAAATGAAGTTGGACCAGCAACCTCATTGAGCAACAGGCGTAAGAAATAACACTCCCCTGCTTTTGGACTAATCGTGTAGATTCTCCCAATGCATGGTGCCTTCCATACATCATCATTTTCAGTACCTTCAACTTGTACCCCACGCATTCTTCTCATCCATTTCTTTGTCGATTTGTTCCAAGTGTAAAACTCAAGGACTTCTGCCTATTTGAGACCCCTTGCAAAGTCATCCTCATGGCAGAGTTGAAAAAATGCTGTCAAAGTTGTGGCAGGCGGTGGACCTTGGGCTCGTTCCAGAGCAGTATCAGCTGAGAACATGACACGCTGCCCATTTTCAAGATGAACAGAAAGTTGTACAATTGGGGGGAAATGTTCATAGATGGGATGTTCCAATATCCTCCAGGCCGCCTCTGAACTGCCGACATACCTTGCATTCTGGAACTGCTGGATCTCATCCACAATGTGACTTTGTACTTGGCCTTGTTGGTTAGCTGCTCCATCAGTTCTTTGTAGTTCAAACACTGCTTGATCACATCCTTTATTCACGTATTTGAGGACATATTTGATGCTTTGGATCGAGCTGCAAATTTCTACGTTAATGTGAGCGTTGAACTGCTGAAGGAGGACCTTGTTGTACGGAACAATCCACTGGTTTGTTATTTCTTGATTAACATACCGACCATTTCTCTTCATCCTTATTGTACCAGTCTGGCCTCCATCTTCTGGTTTTCTTCGCCTGTACTTGGGGTAAGAGTCTTGGCCTTGCTCGGTACACTGAAGAAATTCTTTTGGGTATTTTTTGGAACATTTGTTGTCAATCATACATGGACAATTTGGATTAAATGGTCCACAAGGTCCATGCACCATATGTGCCATCACTTTAGCATGAAGATCAGGATCTTCCTCTTTGTCAGGGATCTCTGCAGATATGCAGAGATCCATTTTTTCTGGTAGAAGTTTGTCCTCTGGGGCCTGCCAGGTGAGGATGTGTGCATGCGGCAGTCCTCTTTTTTGATATTCAATACTGTACAGGAAAGCCCTCAGCCTGCCAAATCCTCTCTTTTTAATAAATTCAAGTAATTTTTTTAGCTTCTGCCTGAAAACCCTGGCAACAATATCTGGACGATCCTGAGGGTCTTGCCCTTGAAGACAATTTTCTGTAATTTCTGTCCACTTTGGATTTGTTGTGAACGTGATGAAGAGGTCGGCTCGGCCCATTCGCCGAACATATGCCATGGCATCACTTTGACGCTCAAACATGTATCGAGGGCCTCCTGTATAAGTTGCCGGAAGTACAACTCGTTGACCAAACTGTTCTGGATTCCCATCCTCCCTAAGAATTGAATCTCTCAAGTTGCTATAATTGTCAGCTCTCAGGGTCTGTTGCTCACGCCTCAGGAACTGTAAACGTTCTGTTTCAATCTTGCAGTACACATCCACCAGCCATTGTTGAAATAGCCTTCGGTACCAGAGAAAATAGTTTCCAGGCCGAGTCATTAAATGGTACGAATAAAATTGCTGTTGGGTAACTTTTCGCCCATTGGATGCCTTCATTTAGATGTTGTAAGATGGAGAACCATAGGGGTACATTAACGGGTACATTAAAGTATCGTAGAGGGGATGTAGTTCGGAGATCCATTTTAATGTATCATTTCTAAAACGCAAGACAATATCCCGGTTAGCTGTTGGTTCATTCTCCATTAATATTCCAATCTCATACGTTGTTGTTGGAGCATTGAATCGCCGTGGATGCTCTTCTTGCGGCCTTCGGTCTTCCCTTATGACAACTTTATGTTCTACCAAGTGTTCTTCTTCAATCCTCTCCTTTGTTGTTTTCAGCTGACAAATAAAGCTGCTGTTCTCATGTAAAAATTCAGTCAGACTTTGGAGAATGTCTCTATTGAGTCTACTGTCACGTCCCCGATTATGTAGTTCCTCTTCCAGACTATCCAAGAAGTAGACTTGAATAAACTTTGCTGTTTCATCTTCAGGTGGTAAAAGACTCCCAATCTGGTGGCAAACCTGGCCTCGAATTCTAAAAGAAGGATTCCACCCATGTACTGCCGCAATTTTGTGACCAAATGATGTCATTGCAAAACAATTGTTATAACAGCGTAGATTTTGCAGAAAATCTTTAGAGATGGGACCATTGCCGGAGAGCAAATCTTGAAGCAACTGAGGCAGTGGTGGAAAGCTATCAAGCACAACTTTGCCAGAAGGACAACAACAACCAGGGGTTTCTCCTTTAAATTTTACAGCTGAGCAATGTTGACATACTTTGTCCATTTTTCCTATATCAGCTGTAGTGAGAGAGTCATTTTTGTTGTAGAGCAATCCTTTTCTATTGCAGTGTTCTATTTCATGGTGTCTCAAAGCAGTCATTCGTTGTCTAGCTGCCTCGTTTTCTGTCAATTGCTTGGGCAAAGTCATACTCTCTCTCCATGCAGCCTCTCGTTGTTGCCCTTGGTATAGGCGAAAGCTTCGTTGGGTTTCCGATTCATTCTGATGTCGTTCAGCCACTCTCAACTGACCTTGTGTACGTCTACTTACCTCATATAATTCATTCGATCGTAATATTGCTTCTCTTTCCAGTGCATATCTTTGCCTTTCTTGAATTTCATCTTGTGATGAATTTAACCGCCTTACAGCATGTCTAGTTCTGTCAGCTTCACGTTGGGTTTCTCTTTCCAAATCTGACAGTCTTGCTCTCCTTTCTCTTTGACGTATCCTGTTAAGTTCTAGACGTCTTTCTCTATCTGAATTGTTTTCATTGGAGCGAATTGCAGCAACTCTTAGTCTATTAGCTTCCAATCTTTCCATTCTTTCTTCCTCACTTTCGTTTCTACTTCGTTTGGGTGGCATAATTTCGGTTTTAAACGGAATTGTTTAACGATATTAATGATTGTAAATTAATTAAGCGTAAAGGAAATGTATACTAACTGAAATGGACGAACTATAAATAATATTTCTGAATAGTACAATTATAAACAATTATATTGTACCTATTTACTATGCCTCCCCACGGGACAGAGTTAGACACCAGGGTCGTTTTTTAACGTGGAGAAAAGGTACAAAAATAAAAATTGTCTCAGTCGTGAAGGATTTCTCCTCCACCGAAAGAGAACAAGAAAATGAAGTGCAGCATCTGAAGAACAGATACTACACTTTGATCTTGACCAAAAGGAATGAATAAAAGCGACCTACGTGTGACTCATTACTTCCGGGTGTAAACGTCACAATCTAAAAGTAATAATTAAAAAAAAAAAAGTAAATGTAAAATAAATGTAATACCAACTTAGGTTAACTAAGTAAACAGTACAATTAAAACAGTTCTATTAAAACAAATAATTACTAAGATCTAGGTAATTGTTAGTCTCATTGTTATGGTTTTATAGAAAAAAATGTGTAAAAAAAGTTCTGCTTTTGTGAGTACGTGTATTTCTTTTAAATTACATAACCTTTTTATTTTATTAATTATATCTCTTTTAAATTTATATATTTTGTTAGTAAACTGGAAGAAATTCAGTTGAATAAAACCTTGTTCGTGTTCTTTACGTTAAACTCATATTTTTATAAAAGGTTCATCCGGTTTAAAGAAAGCGCTAAGTTTAAATAAGACTGGAAATAACTAATTCAATATATAAATAGAAAAATGAAATAAATATAAGCTTTAAGTCTTAAGATAGTAATAATCAAAATGTAATAAATTATTTGTAGTTCAAATCTATGATAAGACAGGCTTTCGAAATAGGCTCGACCAGAAAGATTAAATTGGAACGAAATTATAATCTCCGTGCCATTTTCAAAACAACCCCACAAAAGTAACGGTATCCTGCAGTTGGTTAAATGACAATGGTTGTAAGAAAAATGTAAAAGAAAATGCGCTTATCTGTTTATTTTGACCTGTTTTATTTAATTAAAAAAACATTGGCTATAACTGGAAGAGAGCGTTATGTTTTGGGGGTTGTTTAAAAAATAGAATGGAAATAAAGTTAGTTCCGTTTTAATTGTCTTTAATTACGGCAAGCGCTAACAAAATCGAAAAATCACTGTTTACATTCGAAATGTTAACTTTTATAGGTTTACAGGTTTGCTTACAAGGCTGGGGGTGTTTAATACAATTATTTTACTAAATTGATTTTTTTTCATTTAAAAATAAAATTATTTCTTTTTTAATAAAGTTTTATTTTAAAATATTTGTTTTTGTTTATTTATATAAAATTACGATAGTTGAATTGTATTCTTTCAATTATATTGGCAAGTAAAATATAAAAGATTAAAACGGAACGAAATTGAAATTTCCATTACATTTTCAATACAATCCCAAAACATAAAGCTTTCCTCGCCAATGAATTGTTTTGATAATATACGTAAAGTGAAATAAATCGAATATAAAATTAAATGAAAATATATTAAATAATTAAATGTTAAATAGATTTTGTAAATAGTACAGTTGAAATGATTAAAATATTTCCAATATGTAATAAGGTCGAGGTAATTAGTTAAAGAGATTTAATATAATGTGATATGCAAATGAGCATAAGTCATTCGATATGGGGGTGGTTTGTAGACTAGTATATAAAGAAATTAGGCATAGATTCTTATGTCTCCTATAACAGAAACATCCTAAAATGGGTTCTAATGTTTCTCTACCAGGAGAGATCTACCCTCTTACCTCCTTTATATTTCGTTGATGATGGAGAGCTGTACACACAGACAGAAACACACGAACCCTATTACTTTATAAAAATATAGATTTATACTTTCGTATATTAATCTTATGTGAGTAAATGAAGTAGTTATATATATTTTACATGGGGGTCACCACTTATCAAGGCCCGAAGGCCACTCAGGGATAAGGGTTATTGCGTGTAAAGTAATCAATGAGATAGTATTGTAGTAATCATTAGTATTGGGGATTTTGATAGAGTATCTTACTTAAGGGGGCGGTTTGTCAGGAGTTTGTTTATGTTGGACTTGAAGACGTAGAAAGAATATGTCCGGTTTCGTCTCCTGTAATTGTGTTTCAACCTCTGGAAGGTTGGAACGTAGACCCCTGATGTTGGAGAAGGAGACCTGGTAGTATCAGAGGTAGTATCATGGGGATCAGAGCGTTTATGATGTAAAGATAGAACCTTGGTTTTGGATGCATTAAAAGTGACCAGCCACCTCTTCCCCCATTGTACCACGTGCTCAAGATCAGAGGAGAGAGAATTAGAGAGAACTTTGTCATTTACGGTCTTTGATGTGTTTCATATGATATATATATATATATATATATATATATATATATATATATATATATATATATAATTATATATATATATATATTAGTGATGGGATAATTCCCAAATTTTTCCCGGTTCTCGATACAATTACCGATTCTGTTCTTAATTTCCGATTCCGATACGATTCCTGATCCCGAATCTGATTCTAATGGCAAAAGCGCCCGAAAAAACACAACTATAGCATATATATTAAATTCGTTGCGAAGGCCGCTGGAAAAATGGTGGGATCCTTCTATCGATTCAGTAAATATCTCACTGCTGATGCAATTCTCTATCTACATAAGAGCTACGTTCGTCCAAGGATGAAGTACTGTTGCCACATCTGGACAGGAGCTGCTAGAAAGGATTTATCCTGCCTTGATAGAGTTCAAAATAGACTTCGTAGCCTTGTGGGGGATGTCTTTTTCTCTTCCCTGCAACCGCTTTCTCACAGAAGAGATGTTGCGAGTTTGTCTCTGCTTTATCGTTATTTTCATGGCAGGTGCTCGGCTGAGCTCCATTCTATGCCCCCCTCCCTCGCTAAACTTTCACAAGAAACACCCGTCTAGCAGAAAACACTATCACTAGTTTCCCCCACTCTTTATCTGTGCCTAAACCTAAGCGTAGATTCCATGAGCAAAGCTTCTTTTTTTAGAACTGCACGCCTATGGAATTGTCTTCCGTTTTTCTGCTTTCCAGCTGACTACAATATGGTTGTCTTCAAGTCTAACGTAAACAAGTTTTTGATGAGCCGTTCCATATAAGTTAACACATTTACCGAATCTCCATTACTAACGGTTACTATACTGTCCAATTTCTACTGTACACTCTTTAACCCTTATCCTCGAGTGGCCTGTCGGCCTTGATAAGTGGTGATGCCTATGTAAAAAAAAAAATAAAAAATAAAATAAAATAAAAAATACGAGACCCCTGTCGTCCGTATCGAATGAGTTTATTAAATGGCGCCGATTTAAGTCTGTTTAAGAAAAGTTCCGATATTTGGAGCTTCACTTATCGCAGAGAACAATGAGTTCAAGATATACCAAATTTATTACTTCAAAATCAACTAACAATTTGTTTACGTCAGTTTTTTTTTTTTCTTTAATAATTTTGTGAAACAAAATCTATAAATAACAGACATGTCAATTTTTATTTGTATCTCGCCGATATTTCATAAATAAAATACACATTGGGAAACGCCTAAATAAATCATAAATTCTTTTCATGTGATAGAAACTTACACATTTATAACAATGACATTAGAGATACTGGAAAATTTAACCTAAAACTGTTAATACTTAACTTTTTCTTAAATCCTATAGATTTTTTGTGGAAGGGGGGGGGTCAGAAATATATTTTTAATGGAGTTGTATTAATTGTATTTCTAACACTGAATAAATTCATTGATAATTTTTAGCCATATTATGGAAAATATTTTTTAATTTTTTTTTTTTTTTACATGGGGATCACCACTTATCAAGGCCCAAAGGCCACTCAGAGATAAGGGTTATTGCGTGTACAGTAATCAATGAGAGAGTATTGTAGTAATCATTAGTATTGGGGGTTTTGATAGAGTGTCTTACTTAAGGGGGCGGTTTGTCAGGAGTTTGTTTATGTTGGACTTGAAGACGTAGAAAGAATATGTCCGGTTTCGTCTCCTGTAATTGTGTTTCAACCTCTGGAAGGTTGGAACGTAGACCCCTGATGTTGGAGAAGGAGACCTGGTAGTAGGGGTTTACGTTGGGGGATGAGGTTCTAGGTTTATTCGTGTTTCTTTTTTGGAGATTTGTCATTATTGAGGTTTTGGAATTTGTGGAGCAGATCGGTAGACTTGGTTGGAGTAGGACAGAGAGGGAAAATAAGAGAGAAAAAGACAAGAAAATTTTTTTTTGTGTGTGTGTGTGTGGCACATGATAAGGTAAAGCCGTAACAATTACCCACTAGTATGGCATCGAGAGGCCATATCAGAAACTACTGTATGGTCCAGAATCCATTCACCAAATGGCAATACAGCAGCCCCGGTACTTTGCACCTGCTGATAGGACAGCCTCCTTAGTGGTTAATCCAAGGTTCGGGTCCCTGACTATCAGGCAGATAACGTCAGCCCAGATGAAACGTTTACCTCCAGCACCCTTACTAGTGACATGACCACAAGGATAGACATAGAAACAGAAATTTTCCGACAGCTCAGGCTACTCTTTACAAAGTACTACCGACCTGAAAAACAGCTTTTTCTTCACCCTTTGTCAGAAAAATCACTCATTGGAAATGGGGACTGAAGAACAAAAAAGGAGAAGCGAGAGTTACTGGAGCTACCGATAACACATCCACATGCATTATCTATTCTCCATAATTAAAAACGTATTAATATTCCATGAAAAATATTATATATATATATATATATATATATATATATATATATATATATATATATATATATATATATATATATAGTGGAAATTGTAATTAATAAAAACTGAAGAAAGTGCTCAATACCGTTGTAGAGCAGATATGCGTTTTATTTTTTATTACCGTATCTTTCTGTTAAGTTACATTATTGTTTCAGCTACTTGGCCGTTAGTAGCTGAAACAATAATGTAACTTAACAGAAAGATACGGTAATAAAAAATAAAACGCATATATATATATATATATATGTGTGTGTGTGTGTGTGTGTGTGTGTGTGTGTGTGTGTGTGTGCAATTTTAAGGAATCGGTTTTAAAATCAGAAATTAGAGTATCTTTTCCAATTCTGATACCGATTCCGATACCCTGAAAAGTTCCGATTTTTCCGATTCCCGATACCGATTAATCGCCCCAACACTAATATATACAAGAATAAAAAAGCATTGGAAATGCAAAAGGATATAGGGATGGTATGCCAAAAAGTATACAAACAAGATAGCTATGAATGGCTAGGCACATGGAAATAGAATTGCATCCAAAGTATAGCCCTATAGCTTTTCTCCAATCTTCATTCCGTGCCATCATTACGGTTGTAAAAAGCTATAGGGCTATACTTTGGATGCAATTCTATTTCCATGTGCCTAGCCATTCATAGCTATCTTGTTTGTATACTTTTTGAAATACCATCCCTATATCCTTTTGCATTTCCAATGCTTTTTTTATTCTTGTTAATTAGTATTTTTACTTACAGTCTTATTTTTAAACTTACATTCATGATAGTATTGTCTTTTTTAGGAGGCGGCTCATTGCCGCCTCCATTAGTAGCAGGTTGCTTCCTGCTGGGTTTTAGGTCTTTGGGTTTTGGGCCTTAAGAGTTGCCTCTTGATCCTCCATCGGTTCTATATTACATAGAGAGTGCTACCGCCTCTCTGATAAAACAGTTAGAGTATTATAAAGTTCTAAAATGTTCATACCTTCACTATTAAATTTTTTCTTGGTTCATTCTTTGGCGTTTCGGCAAAGATGTTGCAGTTTTTGATATTTATATTTATAATAGTTTGTGCATGAGGCAGCTTTTTTCCCCTTGGGATCCCTGTTATACCGTGCTTTTGAGTCAGCACGTGAGGCAGCCTTCTTTTTTTCTGGTTCTTTGTTATAAAGAGCACATGAGGCAGCTTTTTTTCCCTCGGAATCCCTGTTATACCGTGCTTTTGAGTCAGCACGTGAGGCAGCCTTCTTTTTTTCTGGTTCTTTGTTATAAAGAGCACATGAGGCAGCCTTCTTTTTTTCTGGTTCTTTGTTATAAAGAGCACGTAAGGCAGCCTTCTTTTGTTCTGGTTCTTTGTTATAAAGAGCACGTGAGGCAGCTTTTTTCTCCTCAGAATCCCTGTTATACCGTGCTTTTGAGTCAGCACGTGAGGCAGCCTTCTTTTTTTCTGGTTCTTTGTTATAAAGAGCACGTGAGGCAGTTTTTTCCCCTCGGGATCCCTGTTATACCATGCTTTTAAGTCAGCACGTGAGGCAGCCTTCTTTGCCTCAGGATTTGCATGATACTTAATTTTTATTATTTCAGTATTTTTCTGATAGTATTCTTTTTGCTCAGATAATACCTTGACTTTGTTTTTTTTCATAGTCTATATTTCTCTGAGCTTTTTTACTACGTGCTGACTTTGGCATTTTTTATTAAATGTAAACATATAACACTTATGTATATCTTACTATAATATCACTTATCTTATAGCAAGACAACTCTCGTAGAATTGAGATACTGCCTCGTCACCAATAGTTAAAGTGTGGAACGGTATATACACCAATAGTGTAGTTGTTATCTTTATATGAAGTCTTAATCAGTGACAGTGTGAGGTTACTTGGTTAATTTATTGTAGTTTATTTTAGAAAACTTACTTGTTTTTATTAGTAGATTGTGTATAGTAGCCACAATATCTAGTTATTTTTGTGGCTAGGGCTTGGATTTTGATTCTTTTTGGTCAGCTTCCAGTGAGTTCTTAGAAGATGACTTTCTTGCAGTTTCTTTTGCGGTTAATTTAACTTATTTCCTTTGGCGTTTGGTGAGTTTTTAGAAGAACTGGTCTGATCTACTTTTCTTAGTGAGCGAAGAGATTCAGCTGCATTTAACAATGGTTGCTATAGTGTATTTTTGCGCATGCGTGAGAATTTCAAGTTTCCTCCTTATTTTTCAATAGTTTGACAGTAGTCATGTGTCTTTCTGCCAAGAGCGACAGACGTCAGTGTTAGCCGTGATCGTCTAGAAGTTAGGACCCCACGTTGTGGCCGTGCTAACCTAGGTTCGAATCCTGGTCACAGCATTGACATTTTGTACATATTTTACAGTCCAAAATCTGAAGAATTATTTGTTTTTATAACATTGTTTTTTGACGTCGTACTTGCTGATAGGTTACTCTTATAACAATTTTGATCAACTGAGATAAAGATTTCGTGGTTTCATTAACGCTGGTGGGTTACTGTTTAAAGAAAAAACCTTAACGTTCACCTCAAATATTCAGCGTCCAAGAAATATAGGCCACTGGCAAACTGGAACGTCTGTGAGCATCCGGTGTATTATTTGGAGCTGTCCCTTTTGAGAGAAGTTCCGTGTTCGAAGTGGTCTGTCTACATTGGGTATATAGTGTTTAAAACTTGTTATTACAGGTAATCTTATGGAGTTAGCTAAAAAGCGATGGGTCACTGCACTTCTCCGTGTAAAGAGCAGTCGATTGATGCTTGAACTCTTGTCAGAGACCGTTCGTACACCGAGATACATCGTCTCAAAAGAAAGAAGAAAGAAGAAGAAGAAAGAAGAAAGAAGAACAATTGGCCATTTTTGTACCCTTTTTTTTTGCTCTCTTTTGACATTTTAACCGACGTTCTGACACTCGCTGGATTGGTAAGACGCTTCTCTGTAAGAATATGTGCTTTTTGAAACTTATAAGTTGATTTTAGTTGAGATTTGGATAGTTTTGTTTTGTAGGCATATATAGGCGTGTACGGGCCATCCCTATATAGAGAGTGCTACCACCTCTCTGATATATATTCATCCACATACAGTACTGTTTCGCTGTTTCACAGCTTATCAGTGTGGCTAGATAGGCAACTACCTCAAGCCAGGATTGAAATCCGACCGCCTGTACGACAGTCAAGGCACATAACCATTCTACTAATCGGCGGCTGCTGAGCGAGTCGTGTATTAACGATGTTTTGACATCGTCCGAAATACCTAAGCTCAATTTGTTTACACAAAGAATATCGCTTTATACACTAATGGTAATTCGTGTATCACTTCTCAATGTGCTCAACTCAAGATAATGAGCATTATATATATATATATATATATATATATATATATATACATATATATATATATATATATATATATATATATACATATATATATATATATATATATATATATATATATATATATATATATATATATATATACTAGCATGGGTACACCTGCTATACTAATAATTTTCATAGCAGCAAATGCTCGTGCTATTGCAAAAAAAAAAAATAGCCAAGTAGATAGAACCCCTAAAAAAATTAAGATCTACAAAAAATTAATTCCAAAAACAATTAAATTAAATTTTTCGTCATTTTATGTTTCTAATGTAACTCTCCCCGCTCAAAATAAAAAAATTGAATTTGTCATATTTTGGGGTTCATTTTGTTTACAAAATTGTTAGATGAAAGTACAGAATGGTGTCATAAAAATTAATTAAACTTGTCATTATTTTATGATTCAAATGTCTCGTTGAACGCTTTGTGGACAAAAAGTGGGTGCTCATTTTACGTTAAATTTATATAGAAAAGTGATCCCCCACTTTAAAATGTTTTTTTTTTTTTCTTGTTTCATATTATTTATAAAGGCTGTTTAAACGTATTAAGACCCAAAATGTAGGTCCTAATTTTTTTTTTTTTAGGGGTCACGTCGTAAAAATTTACCTTTTTTTTAATTAGAAATTTAAGTTTGTAATCGATGAGATTAACGTGAAAAAAGAAAGAAAAGTGTAAATTGTGGAATTCAGAGTAAATCTTTATTTTATTTATTATTTATTTTATTTTTTGGGGGGTATTAAACGGCGCTGGGTCAGTGGGTCACATCATAAAAATTTACCGATTTCTGTATAGCTGTTTAAAGAATAATAACAACAAACAAATGGAATGTTCAAAGGGGCAAATAACTCTAAAAGATTTTTTTTAATTCGATGTTGGAATAATAATTCCAAATAAATTAAATACGTTATCAATATAATTATGGTGTAAAATTTATTAAATAACAATTTTTAAATAGAACACTTAAAACAATTCTCTCACTAGAAACATTAATTATGATATCGCTATTTAATAAAATCGATTTTTTTAAAATATTGTTGCCACATCTGGGCAAGAGCTGCTAGAAAGGACTTGTCCTGCCTTGATAGAGTTCAAAATAGACCGTAGCCTCGTAGGAGATGTCCTTTTCTCTTCCTTGCAACCTCACAGAAGAGATGTTGCGAGTTTGTCTCTGATGTATCGTTATTTTCATGGAAGGTGTCCAACTGAGCTTCAATCTATGGTCCCCCCTCGCCAAACTTTCACAAGAAACACTCGTCTAGCTGTACACACTATCAATAATTCCCCCCACTCTTTATCTGTGCCTAAACCTAAACGTAGATTCCATGAACAAAGCTTCTTTCTTAGAACTGCACGCCTGTGGAATTGTCTTCCGTTTTCCTGCTTTCCGGCTGACTACAATATGGTTGTCTTCAAGTCTAACGTAAATAAGTTCTTGATGAGCCGTTCTATATAAGTTATCAAATTTACCAAATTTTCATTACTAATGATTACTATATTGTCCAATGTCTACTGTAAACTCTTTAACCCTTATCCTTGAGTGGCCTCTTGGCCTTGATAAGTGGTAATGACTATGTAAAAAAAATGAGATGATCTCTTACTTGTATCTAGTTTGCAAGAATGACGAATTTATATATATATATATATATATATATATATGTATGTATGTATTTTTTAAACATTAATCTACGGACATGCGTGTTTCAGATAAATAAAGTGTATCTTGCTTTACTTTAGTATTGAGCACTGTTGTATAAACATCGTTAAACTCATTGGATGTTTCCCCTTAATTAAGAATTAATAAAAAATGTTTAAAATACTTTAAGAATAGTTAAAAACATATTCAATTTTTAAAAGGGAAACACGAATTAAATGGATTGTCTTTAAAATACTTTCTTTCTCATAAGAGAATTATATATATATATATATATATATATATATATATATATATATATATATATATATATATATATATATATATATATATATATAGTAAGTTATTAAAATATATACGGCAATTAAACTCTACAGACTATTCCGTGTTTCATTCTCGTGAGAATTCGTCAGGCTTATACATTGCACATATGCCTGAGGAATTCTCACGAGAATGAAACGCGCAATATTCAGTGTAGCTTAATTGCCATATATATTTTCATAACTTACTACCTAGCTCTATGTATGCATCGAGCACTGTTAAAGTAAATACGCATAAAATTATATCTTTGTATATTAATTGATGTGATTAAATGAAATAGTTATATATATGCACAGGCGGCAAAAAGAAAGTCCGCACTTGTAATTTTTTCAGAAACTGCAAATTTAAACTGAATTTAATGTAACTGTTTAAAAAACTATATTTCATTTGATTGGCCTTTTATTCTTCTATTATTTTACCTGTTCATATTTGACTTTTAATTGAAATATTCTAGTGTTCACATCAATTAAAAAAAATAATTTCAAATTGAGGAGGCAAAAAGAAAGTCCGCACAGTGGAGAATTGTTATTTAAATGTAACTTTAGAACATAAATGCAACTCACATACAACAGGAATACAATGCACTTGTTAATATTTAGTACCATAACCCTTCTGCAATTTCACAGCATGCAATGTTTTGAGAATTCCTTGAATTAGACTGCAGCAATACTCCTGGAAAAAAGGCATCCCACTTTTTTTTAATTTTTATCCAAAGCTCTTCCAAATTTGAAATTTTATCATTGCGTAGCTGTTACTTGATCTAATGCTATGCGTTTTCGATATGATTGAGGTCTGGAGATTGTGCAGGCCAATCCAAACATGGAATATCATGCTCTTCCAGGAACTTCTTCACATTGCCAGCTGTGTAGATGGGAGCATTATCCTGCATGAAGATGGGATTATCATCCAAATTCCGACCAAAGTAGGGTAGAAAATGCTCAGTCAACATATTAATGTACTTGGTCGAATTAATTCAACCTAGCAAGTGAACTATAGGCCCTGGACCATTGGTACTAATAATGTCCTACACCAAAACTGAACCTCCACCACCTTGCAGCATTGAAACTGAGCACGTAGGATTAAATTTTTCTTTCCTCGGACGGACGTATTGCCTATCATCACTGCCTAGCCTATTGAACTTGCTTTCGTTGCTAAAAAGCACTTTTGACTAATATGAAGAGTCATGATCTTCATTGCATCTGATGAAGTCCAGACGACGCTTTCTGTTCTTTACAGAAATCATTGAATTGTGTCTTGCAACATATCCTCGCAAATTAAATTCCTTTAATCTGTTCTTGACAGTAGAAAAAGAGCACTTTTTAACAAGATTACACTGTTGTTGGATTTGAGGAGTCGTTTCAAACCTGTCTCTTAGGCTGCGGATCTTGATAGCATTGTCTTCCCTGTTAGAAATAACTCTAGTACAACCAAATTTAGGGACATCACGAACACTGCCGGTGTTTTGGTGCTTTTGTACCGTTTTCTCATCACATTTCAATCTGCGGCTGATTTCTCGATTGGATAAACTAGAAAGGTGGAGATTAATGAGCATCTGACGATCACTAAGAGAAAGTCGTGACATATGGACTAAATTTTACGTTGTCTAACCTGTAACAAGAACAATTATGATTAGAGATGCTTTGTTGCCTGTTGGTGGATATTTTTAACTGATTTAAGGGTGATAATTTAAGCTGGTCTTAAGCGAATTTGTTGCTGCGGACTTTCTTTTTGACTCCTCAATTTGAAGTTATTTTTTTTAAATTGACATGAACACTAGATTATTTCAATTAAAAGTCAAATATGAACAGGTAAAATTATAGAGGAATAAAAGGCGAATCAAATGAAGTATAGGTTGTTTAAACAGTTACATTCAATTTAGCTTAAATTTGCAGTTTTTGAAAAAATTACAAGTGCGGACTTATATATATATATATATATATATATATATATATATATATATATATATATATATATATATATATATATATATATATATGTATATATTAAATAAAATGAAAATTACAATTGAATTTACAAAAATGATCCAAGATGGTAAAATTAAAGTAAATTATAAATATTAAAGAATTAATATTTATAAAATTATCTCAGCCAGATATAAAAGCTCAATAAAACCAAATAGGAAATAGAGCTTATAATATGAGCAAACAGTTAATAAAATATGTTAAAAAAACCTTTGAAATGAATTAAAAACATATTTAATCTGAAAACGAAACACTAGATAAATGGATAGTCCTTAATCCGCGGAGTTTCGAAGAAATACTCTCCTTCTCATCAGAGGGTAGGAATTAGCAAAATGCGGGATCGGATTTTTCATGATTTCCTTGGATTTTACTTGTACAAATGGAAATTCTTTTAACTTTCTTGAAGTTTTACATTTGGATTTTACCGTCACTGGATTTTTTATCTTCCACCAGACTATCCATACATGTGTAATCACCTTTTTCTTTACCATATTCCCTCTGCTAAACTTATTTTGTTTTCAAGTAAGATCTTTGACTTACTTGTTGCTTCATCAAATACTTCTGCATGCAAAATCCGATCCCGCATTTTGCTAATTCCTACCCTCTGATGAGAAGGAGAGTATTTCTTTGAAACTCCGCAGATTAAGGTCTATCCATTTATCTAGTGTTTCCTTTTCAGATTAAATATGTTTTTAACTCATTTCAAAGTGTCTTTTAACATATTTTATTAACTGTTTGCTCGTATATATATATATATATATATATATATATATATATATATATATATATATATATATATATATGAATTCGTTAATTTAGTTGAAAATAAACAAAAAAGAACGTGATGGGAAAAACATCATTTGATTGAAGTTACCTTTTATTATTAAAAGTTCTGCGAATGTATACTGTAGGAAAAAAATTCAAAATCGAAATCTTTGATGTAAAAAAACAAACAAAAAAACTTGTTTTAAAAGCATTTTTCCAATAAGATATTTATCATTCGATAATTTCAACTTTGTCCCAAGTGATACGTTCCCATCTAAAATCTGATTACTCGACAAAGATTATGCCGATAATTACATTTATCCCATGAACTAAAAAGAAATTAGCCAGATGATAAAAATCGCCTATTTGTGAATCGAGAAAAAAAAAAAAAAAACATTTTCTGGCATTTCATAATAATTCTTTCTGTAAAGTCTGATTAAATTATTGGATCGTTGATACGATTCGGTAACCCAAACATGTGTAACTCAGCAGATAGAGCGGTAATATATATATATATATATATATATATATATATATATATATATATATATATATATATACTAGCATTTCAGCCCGGCGTTGCCCGGGTGTTTGGATGTGTATGTTGAGCAAAGAAAAAAAAAGTGGTAGTAGGAAGGCAGGCTCGAACCCGTACCGCAAAGGACGAAAAGAACGGGGTAAAACCTAAATTTTATGCTGTTATGATCACCGCCAAACTGGAAGCGACATTTTTTAAAAGTAAGGCTAGACAATCTAAAGGAGAGGATAACTTTAAAAAATATCGGCGAAAAAAGTGACCCCTGTAGAAAAGTGCCTAGTTGAAGGGGAAGATATTAATGTTTTTAGCCAATTTTTCGATATTTGTCGTATGAAAGGTCGAACTTAAAAACAATACTGATCTTGGTAAAATCCGTTGCCTCTATTGAAAGTTTAAGGCAGACATACAAACAGACATACATACATACATTTATATATTGGTAACAAAAAATTTTCGACCCAAACTGATGAAAAAGCTTGCCCTATCTCTGAATACCCTTTATATAAAATTTCAAATATTTAGAACAGAAATTGTCTGAGTAATTTGGAAGAGGTCAATTTTTTTAAAACTTTGACCCCTATTATGACCCCTTAAAATTTATAGTTTCGGGCTCAAATCACTTTATTAAGTTAGATCCAGGTTCAAGGAACCTATATCTAAAATTTCAAGTGTCTAGACCCAAAATTGTCGGAGGAGTTTGGTAGAGTTCTTAAAGGTCAAATCGTTGAAATTTGACCCCTTAACAGCCAAATTTCTGGCTGACACCCGTCACATCGATTTTCCCAAATCTCAGTACCCGGTATTTCAAATTTCGAGTCTATAGACTAAAAATTGACAGAGTTATTGCGTATGGAAATGTACACAGACAGACATGCACACAGACAGACAGACAGACAGACAGACACGTTCACTTTTATATATATATATATATATATATATATATATATATATATATATATATATATATATATATATCGTGACATAATCCTTCAATTGGATTGAAGTGTATTATCTTTAACATCATTTTTATTAAAAGTTCTGCGAATGTAAAGTATAATGTAGAAAAAAAACTCAAAATGGGAATTTTTGATGTAAAAAAAAAACTTTAAAATTTAAAAATTTAATTTTAGGTCGACGAAATATGTATCTTTTTTTTTGTTCTTGTTTTGTCTGCTCTATCTTCTATCTATCTATCTATCTATCTTTCTTCCTATTCTATCTTCTATCTATTCTATCTATCTTTCTATCTATCTTCTTTCTTCTATCTATCTATTTATTTATCTATTCTTCTCTCTTCTATCTATCTTCTTCTATTTTCTTCTATCTATCTTCTATTTCTATCTTCTTCTTCTTCTTCTTCTTCTTCTTCTTCTTCTATATAAATAATTTTCCCGTCTGAGTTTGACCATAAAAGGATTAAAGATTGAGACATTACATGCAAATCTATTACACACAAGCTGCAGCACAATATCTGAGGTGTGCTATATGCATATTAGCTTTCCAGAATGTCGCTAATCGTAGATTCCTATATTTCATCTGGTGAGAGTTCACTGCAAAAATCGCTTAGGATCAATGAAAGTAGTAAACTCTTCTCTCATTATTAGTTTCCTCCTTCCACCGCCACCCATTTACATCGGACTTGACCGTTCACGGTAGAAACTTACAAGAAAACACCGGTTTGCGTTCGTAGTTGCTTAAAAAAAGTGGATTGGCATACAGCTACTCTAACGGTTACTTATTCAGTTTCCTTTTCATTTTTTTTACACTTATTTATTTATTTATTTTTATTTTATTTTATTTCCTATTCCAATGGGTATTTACGCCATCTTTCCCTTTCTTGGTTTTTATTTTATTGTTTTTTTTCTCATTATCGTTTACACTTTACACCCAGAAAATCGCGTTTATTAAAAAAAGATAAACGAAACGAACTAACCATGGATTCCATGTTTTACAACAAACTATTACAGTCGACAACAACTACTTGCGTATCCAACTGTATTTATGCAACGTTCCTTTCTTTTCCACCATGGAGTTTTATTTTTCCTGTGTTTGATGAGTTTTCTTTTGGGGGGGTTATAGTTACCAACTGCGACTGATTTACGGTCAGGCATGGATCGGGCGACACCGGCAATCATCGGTGTAAGCATCGACCGTTCTTCATATGTTGATACGATTACTCCGCTTTATAGTTTCCTTATTTTATTAATTTTCTTTTTCCTTTCGGTTACATTTACAGTTATTTTAAAGGTTATACTCGACTTTATATTTTTCTTATTTCATTTATATTTTTTCCGTTGGCTATATTTACAGTTATTTTTAAGGTGATACTAAGGTGGAGGCGTGAATTCTTTTTAGATTAGTTACTTATTCATTATTTATTTTCTTAACTTGAAAGCTACTATGACAGGGATAAATACAGTCTGTAACGGATATTTATAATCTACGAAGCAAAACGAAACAAAACCGAACAATACAAAACACATAAAATAATACGTTGTTCTTAAACCTAATAATTTTACGGTTAAAATTTTTTATTGGAAAATAAACACTAAAAATACAAAAAAACCTACGGGTAAATATCTGGCAAAAAAAAAAAAAATTAAAAAATCAGAAAAATTACATACTAAAATATATTAAATATATTGGAATTTTACAATGTGGGTTTCTTCCAGTTTCTTTTTCGGGTTTATTTGCATTGGGATTTTTTTAGTTTTTTTTTTTTCAAGTACTCTGCGTCTGTTACGACGCTGCTCAGCTGACACCCATGATTGCCGATCTTGCCCGATCCGTGCTGGACAGGAATTCACTATAATGATTTTTAAACACCCTTTCTTTCAGTTTTGGTTCACAGTTTTTGCCATCAAAAGTTAGTAATTCTTTCAATTTTACGCGCATAAAACATACAGATACAAATAAATTTAAACATATTTGGGTCCTTTTGTTTGCCGGAGGGGGGATAAATACAGCTAGGCATGGTTTGCGGCGTGATCACCGCGAACGTCCGATTGGAATATCCCCTGTAAATGGGGAGCTGATTTCCACTCCCATCATCTTCGGGAAGCCAAAACTGACCCGCATTGAAACAATGCCCCGCAGTAAATAAAAAAAATGACACGTCATCGTAACGACCTCGCGATTACCTCATTAAGCGGCCAACTGTCAATCAAACCTCTGGGACTTTTTAACACGCTTCTCAATTCCTAGGTGGTTGCCTATTTTTCTCCTTTTGTTTCCACCTTCGCGTCAAGCCTTCAGGGTTCAATCCGATCTTCTTACTAAAACTTTCAGTTTTTCTTTTAACGTTTTTTTTTTAACACACACACCTACAAACACACGGGCACACCTGCTAGAAAGAACTGAGAAAGACATTGAGCGGGTGAATCAGCAAGCGAGGTGACCAGGTCACTCAGTCAGCGACACGCTTTCTGACCCCTATTAGTTACTAAGTGAACCAAGAAAAAAGAGGAGGATGAGAAGAGTACTGAGAAGAGAGAGAGAGAGAGAGAGAGAAAGGGAGAAAGAGGGGGAAAGAGACATTTGTTTTGTGATAAAAATATACTCGGTCGACCCGCCAAGCGGGGGACACTCCGCTGAGCCTTCAGGTTGAGTAGACGTGGAAAAATTTCCACCCAACGACAGAGAACGAACCAATGTCGTCAAAACAGATAATGTCGACCCCCCGCCCTCATCAACAATGAAAAAAAAAGAGATAATGCCAGGGACAAACTCCATATCAGCAGCGAAAGCGATAAATGGCGAACTTTATGAATATGTGTTTTAAACCGCCCGAAGCGAAATGAAACGAAAGCGTCTGGAACACAAGAAAAGTAGACGGAAACAACGTTGAAAAAAAATCCCATATCAACAGTGATGTCAGCTGCGATAAACGGCGAACTTTATAAATATATATTCAAATTATAGACTAACGAAGGGATGGATATTGAAGACCTTTATTTTAACAAACTATTCGGAACAAAAGAAAAAGAAAAACTGTAAGTCCTCTCCGCATACCTCTATATATATACGTATATAAAGTTGGCGAGTTAATTTTGCCATTATTTTGTTTGGACTGGTATAATTTTTTTTGTATCGATATATTTCTCGTCGGCATTTCCAGATAGTAGATTAAAATACCCTTTCTACACCCTCGTAATTTGTTTTTTATTTTTACTTAATTTCATCCCCCCACTATAGTTAAATTTTTATAATAAAGTTAACTTTGAAACGTTATCACTGGTGTCTGTGTTCATTCTTTCTCGCATATTCGTCCTCATGTTTCCTTTTATTTTTACCCTTGTTACGATAAATATTTGTTTTTCGTAAATTCCTTTTTGTATCCCCTTTGTTTGCTTTTTATGTAATTCTCCCCCTTTTTATCGCATGTAACAATATATATATATATATATATATAAAAGAAAGAAAATTAAAACTGTAAGTTGAACTTTTCAATCAAAATTTATTCTTCGACTGAATACTCCAAAAAACAATTTACAAAGTCCTTATTCCACAGAGTTTCAACGAATGCTATTCTTATTATTATTCTCATCAGAAGACATAAAGAAATCAGCAAATTATATTTGTAGCAATGCTAGAATTTTCTAATTAAGGCATTAAGTGAAATCGCAATTTATTGTATTTATAAATGTAGTACTTTCCAACACAACAAACGCCCTCGTGTTTGTGCCTTGTATAGGCATGCGCGACAACAAAACTTGGGTTTTTATAAGCGGAAGTCTCGAGGTTGTCAGGAATCTACAGGCGCATGCGCAAGAGAAGGGATTGAGATAGTGGTATAAAGGCAGGTCGAGTGAGAAGGTTGTTGTTGTTGTCATTGGACGTTACAGTGACGCACGCGTTAGCAGGTGATTAAGAGGCGGTTTATTTTTGTGTGTCAAGTCGCGCACCTCGGTGAAGGTAATATAAATCGTTCACCTCAGTGAAGGTGAAGGTCATAAGCTATCTCGGCTATTTCATTTTGTCTCTTTTCCTGGACAACTATGGCTGGGGCAAAGTTTGATTTAAAACTGATACCCGAATTCGACGGATCCACTTCTGTTGTCGACTGGGTCGAAAAGGTTGAGCTGACCTGCAACCTCTGTGAAGTAAAGGGGGTGCATACCGTGATTCCCCATGAGATTGGCTGGAGGCGCCCTGAGTGTATATCAGCAACTTAGTGCCGTTGAGAAGGCTGATGTTAACTCTATAAAAAATGCTTTATACAAGGCATTTGCCATGGATCCCTGTACGGCCTACGAAGCATTTGCCACTAGGAAGCTCATGCCAGGAGAAACCGTGGATGTCTTCTTCGCGGAGCTGAAGAAACTTGCAGTTCTATTTGGCAATGGAGTGTCAGAGCAAACACTGGCGTATGTGTTTGTGGCCGGCCTTTCCACCCATGTTAAGCAACTGTTGAGGGCTTCCACCAGCATATCTGTAACGCCCATGGAACATTTGTTAGAACGTGCTCGAGCCATTATCAGAGATGAGGAGGACCTGAGGGAACCGGTTGTAATGATGGCGCAGGCAGCCAAGACTAATGCTGAAAAGAGTCCCAGTTTGAGACCCACGACCAATGGGAGATGTTTCTGCTGTGGCCATATCGCAAGAAATTGTACTAACAAGGGGCAGGGGCGCCCGCGCTGTTTTCAATGTGGTAGCTATGGACATTTATCCCAAAATTGTGCAGAAAATGCATCAGGGGGCAGGACGTAAGCGCCGCCCTGTTCCCCGGACAAAATTTAATTGAGGTGCAACTGACAATAAATGTGTACATGGACCAAGTGCTTTGTTCAGCTCTTCTCGACTCCGGTTGCTCACACACCATCATGAGTGCCAAGTTGTGTCGAAACTGGACAAAGCAGAACATCAAAGTAACCACAATAGGTGGCAATACGCAAGCTTGCTGTGGAGCCGGAACTGTCAAAGTCCACACAGACTCTGGTGTGGCCGCAAACATTAATGTGCTGGTGATGCGAGGGGATTTGCTGGGATTCGATGTACTATTGGGATATGATGCTATTAAGGCACTGGGGGGAGTGGTTATTGGAAGAGATGGGACTGTGCGATTTTTGGAAACCCCAGTGTGTGCTGCAGTTCGCATTGATCGGCCTGATTTTAAGGTGGACTACGACCCTCACCAAAAAGCATGGACTGCATCGTGGAAGTGGACGGAAGGAAGGGCGCCAACCGAACTCAAGAATAGCATTGCAGAGTACTCGATACCCGATGAGGCCCGTAATGATTACGAGAAGGAACTTGAGGCATGGATCCAGGATGGATAGCTGATCCCCTACCCCAACAAGCTGGGACCACCCAAGGGTCTGATTCCCTTAATGGCTGTAGTCCAGCATAACAAATCAAAAGTTCGTCCGGTGCTGGACTATCGTGAACTCAATAGATACATTGAGACGTACACTGCCGATGCTGACGTGTGCGCCAGCAAGCTGAGAGAATGGCGCCAGAAGGGCTCCAATGTGTCTATAGTAGACTTGCGGAAGGCTTATTTGCAGGTGCGAGTGGATGAGACATTGTGGCCGTTCCAGACAGTGTGGTTCCGGGGTCAGAGATACTGCCTTACTCGTCTTGGCTTTGGGCTGAATGTGGCACCGCAAATCATGAAGACCATCGTAAATGCAGTGTTGTCCCAGGAAAAGACTACTGAGGACGCAACATCGGCCTATATTGATGATGTGTATGTCAATGAAGACGTACAATCTGTGTCACACGTCAGAGAAAAGTTAGCTCAATTCGGGTTGGAGTGCAAGGATCCCGAACGTCTGAGGGATGGAGCACGGGTATTAGGATTGGACGTTTGCGGGAAAAACGGTACCTTACGATGGAGGCGTGGCAGTGAGATTCCAACCGTCCCTGATGTTATTACGCGGCGGACTATTTTTTCCTTGTGTGGGAAACTTATTGGTCACTTACCAGCATGTGGCTGGCTCCGAGCAGCTGTGGGTGTCATCAAACGCAGAGCAAGTTTAGTAACTACAGGTTGGGATGATGTATCTGATGATGCTCTTCTAACTCTGATAACGACAGAAACCCTAGAGAGAGTTAACAAGGAGGATCCTGCCCGTGGAGAATGGTGTGTCGATGGGGACACTGTGAATGTGTGGGTTGACGCTAGTTCTTTGGCATTGGGAGTGTTATTCGAGCAACGTGGAAATGTAATTGAAGACGCATGCTGGCTGCGACCCGTGAATGATGCTCAACACATCAACCTGGCGGAACTGGATGCTGTTGTGAAGGGTTTAAATCTGGCACTGCAATGGCAGTCGAAGAAGTTACACTTGTACACGGATTCTCTCTGCGTCTACCACTGGGTGTCCGACACTCTCTCGGGACGAACAAGAGTCCGTACTAAGGCAGCCAGTGAGATGTTAATCCGGCGGAGGCTAAACACCCTGAAGAGTCTGGTATCAGAATATGACCTGTCGGTGAGTGTAACACTCGTGGCATCACACTGTAATCGTGCAGACCAACTAACCCGTGTGCCTCACAAATGGTATGAAGCTGTGAAGACAAGCGTGGAGTTCACTGCTCGATCTTGCGCAGTTGGCGCGATTAGCTCATGCCAAATACAAAGAATTCATGTGCAGAGTGGACATCCAGGTATCAAAAGAACTTTGTACTTTGCGAGGCGTGTAGACCCGGAAGTGACAAGGGCGGATGTCAGGCAGATCATCAGGCACTGTGAGGCATGCCAGTCTATCGATCCTGCACCTGAGCAATGGAAGAAGGGGCGATTGGAAGTTGAGCATGTGTGGCAACGATTAGCGATGGATATTACCCATTACAGTGGTAAGCCCTTTCTAACCCTTATCGACTGTGGACCCACTCGTTTTGCGGTGTGGCGGCAAATGACCAGGCAGGACTCAGCGAATGTTGTCCGCCAACTGTCATCTATCTTTTCTGAGCAAGGTGCGCCGGAAGAGATATTGACGGACAACGAACTAAGAGGCCACCCCCGGAGTGCACTCTATGTGATCATCAGATCAGGGGGGAGTGTAGTACTTACCAACACAACAAAGCCCTCGTGTTTGTGCCTTGTATAGGCATGCACGACAACAAAACTTGGGTTTTTATAAGCGGAAGTCTCAAGGTTGTCAGGAATCTACAGGCGCATGCGCAAGAGAAGGGATTGAGATAGTGGTATAAAGGCAGGTCGAGTGAGAAGGTTGTTGTTGTTGTTGTTGTTGTCATTGGACGTTTCAGTGACGCACGCGTTAGCAGGTGATTAAGAGGCGGTTTATTTTTGTGTGTCAAGTTGTGCACCTCGGTGAAGGTAATATAAATCGTTCACCTCGGTGAAGGTGAAGGTCATAATAAATTGCCAAATAAAAAAAGTGAAAAAAGTTGGATATGTAAAAAAACTAATGTAAAAACAAACCGCGCATAATATTTCAGCTTGAATGAAACTCCTCTCAAGTTGATCTGAAATGCAAAATAGTTCTTTAGAGAGAATGTATTCCAAAAGAAATCGAACGTGACGGTGCATATAATCCGATTGGAAAGTTTTCAAAACAGCTGAAATAATGAAAATTGTTTTTTTTTTCGGGTAGTGCAGTCGTCCAAACTGAAGTCCGTCCCTAGTCAAATGGGACCTTATAGTAAAGAGAGAAATCCAAAATGACAACCTTCATCATCGACTTAAATAAAAAAAAAAAAAAAGTAATTTCAAGCGGGATAAATAAAAAAAATAAATTTAAAAAATTAAAAAAAAAAAACCGTCCGCGAAAGCTAGTATTAATCTGACCGGAAATTGTCTAGACAGAACGAAACAGATCTTTCTATGAAGTGTTAAATTTGATGTCATTATTAAAAGAAATTTTAGGAGTGATGATGATAATTTTTCAAGTGTCGCAAAATCATAGCTTATTAGGGCTAAAAAGCAACATCATTTTTTTTCTATATTGCATCTTCGGTGATCAGGAGATCCTATTTATTAAAAATAAGGGTAGAAGGTAGCAACATACTATGAACAGTAAATTAGCATATCTATATACTAATTTAATGTTTGTAGTATGGCATCACCTTCTATCCTCCTTTTTAATAAATAGGATCTCCCGATCAAATAATTTTTCGACTCGGCAAAATCGGAGGCCGGACGCTAGTTAGTAAATAAAATCACTAAAAATCGACCCACACAATGAAATATGACCCTGTTGATGCCCGCAAAATGAATGATGTTTTCCTAAATTTTAGATATTCATTCATCCGGGGCAACGCTGTGCAAAAATATTATCAACTTTGTTGTTCTTTGTTTTTATTTTTTTACTTTTAGTTGGACATACAAACAAACATACACACAGACATTTGGCCTTTATATAATAGATAATTCCAACCCAATAATAGTGAGAGTGTTTGCTAATGGGCAAGGAGACTGGGGTCCGATCTTTGGTCGAGTCATAAAACTTAAAAAATGGTACTTGATTTCCCGTTGCTAAACATTCAGTATTATAAGGGAGTGGCTCAAGGTCAAATGGAGTAATCAACATCCGGTAAGCAATAACAAATTTACAGAATGCGTCTCTTATCTATTCATTCATAACTGCTTTTGAAAATATCTTTGATTGTATGAATAACAAAATACAGGATTGCCTTCTGCGTAGTTAACTGCAATTTACCTTTTGAAACAAGGAGGGTTTTTTTACCTCTTTTTTATATAGCCAAAGGAGGATACGGAAAATCCGGCATAAAAATATATTTTGTTTATTCGTTGGAGAAATCTAATGAGATTGAAAATAAAACAGGATTTAAACACTAGTCTTCCATGTTTTTAAAAGATTTAATTTAATTTAATTATACAATTGTCGGTAATGTCGCTAAATAGGGCTTGTGGGTGATGCGAGAAAAATAAGACATTAAAAATGGTTTTATTTTTTTTTTTTATCATTTTAAACATCATCGCATGATGAGGAGTTATTTCGTGTGAAAAGTTAACTTATTTTACCCATCGAAACTCGAATAAAAATGTGTAAACAATTTTAATCATGATCTTTGTGACAATTTAAACAACTTTTATTTTTTACTTATGTAGAATAAATGCAAGGAAAAAAAACATGAAAACTAATTTAAACAGTTTATATTTTAAATTACATTTTTTCTTCTATACTTTAAAATGGCAAATAATTTAAGCAACTTTTAAACAACTTTTTTTTCTTAAGTAAACTTTAGTTTTGGGTACTTGTACAGTTTAATCAAGACATTAAAAAATGAAAATATCGGGAAAAAAAGGTTATATTGTACGTTTCCGTTTTGAACTGAAGATCTAGGTGTATCAGAATTTGGGGGAGAATTTTTGACACCCCTAATATAAAACTGCAAATAAAATATAAAAAAAACTCGTAATTTCTCTTTTTAAAGGGGGTTGTTTATTTTCTTTATGGAATATACTTCCAAAATAAACAATTAAAGTTGTTTAAAAAATAATAGAAATATTATTTTTTATTTTTTAAAAAACAGTGTTTACAAAGTGCCGGTTCACCTTCATGCAGCCATTTTTTTTACGTAATGAAATCAATTGAATTTTACGAGTTAAATTTTTTTCAATTTTTAAACTTTAAAAATCTATTAAAATTTTTCTATTGGTTTAAGTTTTTACGATATTTTCAGGGTCAATGTGAAATTTTATGCTCTTTCCAATAAACCGAGTATAATATTTTCGACAAACGTTTTTTATTCACTTCCCCCTTTTGAAATGTCTATCAAAATTTAAATAATTAATTTACTCACCAAAGGTTTATATATATATATATATATATATATATATATATATATATATATATATATATATATATATATCACAAATAGAAGATAAAAGATCAATAAATAAAATATTCTAATTTAAAACAAAAAAAAAGTGTTTTTTGGAAATTTCCCTGTAAAGTCCAAAGTGTAAAACTTTTTTTTTTTTAACCACGTTGATTTTTTTTAAGTGGAAGCTTATGTTATGCTTAGATTGTCAAGTAAATATTGGACGCTGTCGACAATTTTTTCTATTTCATTTAATGTTTTCATTTTTTAGATATTTAAAAAAAATCACTGGATAATGAAGAATGAAGATATATTAAATCAAAAATTCATGTATTTCTTTAAGAAAAGAAAAAAAATTCCTCAACTGTTTTTTTTAAGGCAAAACTTATAAGTAAAATGTGACTATTTTTCATCTATGGTAAAATATTTCTCCACGCTCAAGGCTACACGGCTAACAAAGAGAAAATGTTATATAAATAATAATATAAATATACAAGAAATAAATGTTACCATAGTCAGTAAAAGTTACTTTTATGGTAGAAAAGTTCATTGGTTTGTATTTTTAAGTAGTTTGTAAAAAAAATTTTTTTTTTAATTTACGGACTGGTTTAAAAAGAAATCAAAATGGCAGCGACTTTGAAATGGAGCACCCCGTTTTCAATTTGAAGGAGGAGCACCTGAGCATTCTGTGTTAACAATTTAAGAGAGTTCCGTCAACGTAAGGAATATTTATAAACATATTTTATGTTTTCCGTTATTTTGTTGTTGAGGATTATTCGATTATGGCATGTGTAGTTTATATAAAAATTTATTTAAGTATTTATCGCCTCAAATTTCGTTTTAATTCCAGTTCGCTCAAATCATTTCCAGTAAAGAGCATTAAAAACTATTTCAAAACAAAAAAAAAGACATGAAGTGACCTTTGATTGACTATGGTAATATTTATTTCTTGCATATTTATTTTTTCGCGTAGTCGTTTGTTGGCTTTTCTGCTAAACACTCTTACTAAATAATATCGACGTAATATCGAAAAACAAAGAAACAAAAACAGTTTTGAAAAATAATGAAACTTTACTTACATTAGTAAAATAATCCGAAACAGCAAAATGGGATATTAAAAAAGTAAACACGTAATTACTTCAGTTTTTTAAATCAAAGAATCGATATAAATATGAATAAGAAGAAAATGGCGCCCTTTTCAAGCAGAACAGCTTCGTTTCAGTTTTACAGTATTGAACGGTGTAGTATTGCGACGTCGGATTCATGGTTGTACTATTGTAATCTAAAGAACATGCAGAAAGGGTTGTAATCAACTGAATTCCTTCTAGTACACTGACAAAAAAAGCTTAAACAGATATATAAATAAAAATAAAAAGGTTATGTAAATGTTTTTTAAAAGGCACGTAATCATGTGAGCAGGATTTTTTCCTTCTTTTGACACGATAACAAGTAACGTTCTTATTTTTTATTATTTATCTATTTATCTATTTATCTATTTTCGAAAGAGTGCCACGTGCAAGTGGAAAAGGAAAAAAACAGAGTTATGCAAAATTTGTGTTGACAATTGTCTAAAGTTCCGACTTTTTTTTTTTTTTGGCTTTCACTTTAATAAGAACGTGAATTTATAAGGTTAATTTATTCGACACAATATGATTCAACTCAAAAAAATAAATAAAAGCTAACGTGAATTAAGATTAAAGTTAGGATGTTATTGTTGACCCTCACCCCTTTTAAAAACCCTTGTTAAACTTTGTGACATACTTACATTCTATGGAAGTCAGGAGCGAACGAACACCCTATAATTTTATTATACTATATTTATTCAAACTGAAACATAATTATCAAAGTATACTTACGCAAATAGATATGAAAAGTCTTTGTTAAAGTTTGTGCCATATTTTCATGGAGTACAGGTGCTAACGCAGACCCCACAATTTTATTATACCATCCCTATTTTAATTGAAATATACTTATCAAAGTATTCTTATGTACATCTATATCAAAAATCCTTGTAAACGTTTTTTTTCTTTTCATTTTTTTTGTTTCCATACTTTGGCAGCCAGGCGCGAACGCTGACCCCACAATTTTTATGAACCACCCTTCTGCCAGATCAAACATACCCATTCCTGATCCTCGATACATGTTTTATCATTATATGTAATCAGTTTTTTAAAATAGTCAACCATATAGGATGTATATGTATATGTGTGTATATAAGAGCAAACAGTTGATAAAACATGTTAAAAAACTCTTTGAAAAAGAGTTAAAAACATTTAATCTGAAAAGGAAGCACCTAATAAGTGGATAGTCCTTAATCCGTGGAGTTTCGAAGAAATACTTTCCTTCTCATCAGAGGGTAGGAATTAGCAGAATACGGGATCGGATTTTGCATACAAAAGCATTTGATGAAACTGCAAATAAGGAATAGATCTTACTTGATAACAAAAAGTGAAGCAGAGGGAATATGGTGAAGAAAAAGGTGATTTCACGTGAATGGATGGTCTGATGAAAGGTAAATTATCCAATGACGGTAAAATCCAAAAATGTAAATCCAAGAAAGTTAATTAAATTTCCATTTGCACACGTAAAATCCAAGGAAATCACGTAATTGGAAGATGGTCCAAAATAATCCAAAAGGCCGAAATCCATGGAATAATTCACAAATATGTACAAGGAAAAGGGGAAAAATTCTAATAATATTAATAAAAGAAAAATAAGATATGCGTTTGACACGGCTGCCGAGACAAAAAGTAATTAAGAAAAATCAATGAAGAAAAAGAAAAAAAAATCAGTGAAGAAGAAGAAAAAGTCAGCGAAGAAGAAGAAAAAAAATTAAATGGTGATAGATTTAAATATAAAATAGAAAAGCAAATGTCATAATCACCCAGACAAAATAACATTAAAATAATATAGGGCAAAAAAAGAGGTCAGTTTAAATGTATAGGTTATTACTTAAGAAAATGTCAGCAAGAGTTATTAAAAGACACTAAATGGAATAAATAAATTAATAAATAAATAAATAAAAAATAAATAATAAATAAAATATAACGTGTCAGGAGGCGATGAAAAAAATCCGATCGATCGTGGATATGAGAGCTGAATATACAATATTTATTACGACAGTATATATACATATTTCAAGATCGTACCAGCGGTTTCATTGCGTTGAATCAACCATAAGAGGTTGGAAAGAGTCAACATCGATTACTAAGTTATGTTTTAAAATTTGAAACTGAGTCTTAAACGCTCGTTCAACGTTTTTTTTCTTCTGTTTGTTCACTTTGCATTGTTTCAGTTTTTCAATGTCGCTGATGAATTTATGCTGACTTTTTCCAACCTCTTATGGTTGATTCAGCGCAATGAAACCGTTGGTACGACCTTGAAATATGTATATATAGTGTCGTAATAAATATTGTGCATATATATATATATATATATATATATATAGTCCTGGTCAAAATCATAAGACCACTTAAGAAAGTAAGCGTTTACGCATATTATCAAATTTTTAATCAAACAAATGGTTGAAACCATTGCCAAAAGGGAAAATATGATGGAAAAAAAAATGAAATCTGCTTCATTCGAAACCTTCGTTATTACCCATTCAATGTTTACACATTTTAATCGTGAATTTCTCTAGTTTCGATGGGCAAAATAAATGAACTTTTCAATCGATCAAGATGTATAGCCATAACATACTGACAGCCTCTAAGGTTATTCTTGAGCTTAGGAAATAACCGAAAGTCACAGGGAGCAAGGTCTGGACTATAGGGAGGATGAGGAACTGTTTTGATACCTATCTTGGTTTATGACAAGGATGGAGCACCCTTGGGTCAAACTTCGAGCAAATCTTTTGCATTTTCAGTTCCTTGCTAATAATGTTGTGTACAGTTCCAACATTAACATCAAACTGTGCACTAATTTTCTCTATAGACACACGATGGTCCTTATCCATGAAATTATTTATTTGACCAATAAACTCTGGTGTTCTGATTTCATTACTCCTCCTATTTCATTACTCCTCCTATACGTCTCATCATCCCTTAAAGACTTCCTGTCTTCCTTGAATCTCTTATGCCACTCAAAAACTGATGCTCGATTCATGCAAGATGGTCCAAAAGAAGTCTGAAGCATTCCATACGTTTCTGTGGCATTTTTTCCAAGTTTTAAACAGAATTTTATTGCATAGCGTTCTTCTAAAGTGTCCTCACATCCAGATTGCATTTTCGAAATTCACTAGCTGTGACAATCAGGCTTTAGTAGGGTGTATTTCAATTCCTGCTGTAGCTGTTCATTTGAACCTGAATGCCTCTGTGAACTTTTTCTTCCCACTATACTGACAATAGAAAATCGAAGTACTTTATTAAAAAATCGCCAGCCCGATCTGTATAACTAAGTCAGTTGTGTATATGCTATTTGTAAAGTTGAAGGCAATAAAAATGTTAAGAAAAGCCAGTTAATCTTTGACTTCTTTTCTTTGTTTTGGAAACGCCGTTGTTGAGTGCAGTCTATTTTTCAGACCGGCCCAGTTGACAGTTTGGAAGCTGATTCAAAGGTGGAAACAGTGAGTGGACCATGGCGACAGAGACAAACTTGACCACTAGACGAGAACATAGGTAATGCCACATGGATCGGCATTGGTTGCATCTGTTGCGGATCAGGATATAAAATACCCTAACTCACTACAAGAAAAAATAATGAAACGAATTGAATGAAGAAAACAAAGAACTCAAACGCTGGAGTAAAATAAACATGTCGTTTATTTTCTGTTGAGAAATGAAAGTCTTCGGTATACACGTGGTCATTCAGCCGTTGACTACTACGCATGTGGAAGGAAAGGGGGAATACAATAGAGAAACGCGAACTGGCAAGCCGTCTGTAGAAAGAAAGGGTTAAGCTCAGTAGAACGTCACGCACATGTCTGTGTCGATGGGCCAAAGCGAAGGGGAGATAGAGTGACGTTAGAGAACACGGTCGGTTCGTCGACTCAACAGGTCGAACGCTGGTCCAGACGAAAAAGAAGGGAAGTTAACAGGTTTTGTTGACTTTTATACTGGGGTCAGTGTTCTGACTGCGCATGTCTGGCTTTCCCTTTAAAGGAAGTGACGTTTCGCATGTGTGCGTACTAGTGCGCGTATGTGTGCGTATATGTGTGTACATTAGCGTGTGCGTGTGTGTGCGTGAATGTGAGTGTGTGTATGAGGCTGTATATATGCGTGCGTGTGTGTGTGTGCGTATGTGCGTGCGTACATGTGGGTGTGTATATGTGATGAAAAAAACATGTTCGAACAAGACTCCCCCTCCTGGGGAGAAAAAAAAGAATATATATATACAAGAGAAACGTATTTCGTTTTTGTTTTTTATGTATATATATATATATTTTTTTTTAATAAGTTATATATTGTTTGAAATGTTTTGGCCAATGAACTTTTCGACCAGTTTTTGTTGTTGTTTGTTGTGTGTTGTTTTTTGTAATTTCTTTGTCCGTTTCTGAGTGTGTATGTTCTTGTATTGGAGTAGGAGAAACGTGTAATTGTTCGTCTATGAAAGCAGGTTTAAGTCTGTCTATTGCTATAGTGTCTTTTTTTTTTCTTTTTTTAGTATAGTAAAATACTTTTTACTCCTGTCGAGAACTAAATAAGGTCCGGAATAATTTGGACATAGTGGGTTTTTTACTGCGTCGTTCCTGATAAAAACGTATTTACATGTGTAAATATCGCTTGGAATGAAAATGTTCGTGTCTGGCTTTTTGGTTGGAGTGAATTTTAATTGCGACATTTAGTTTTAAGTCCGTCACAAAAGTTGTCGTTGGGGAAATGTCTGTATTATTTTTGCAGAATTGTCCTGGTAAAATCAGTGTTGATCCGAAAACTAATTCTGCAGGTGTGCTCTGCAAATCTTCCTTCACAGTGTTGTGAATTGCTAAGAGAATGAGTAGCAAATTGTCTGACCAGTCCGATTTGTTTTCATTCATAGCCAAACATGCTTTTGATTGTCTATGAAATCGTTCCACCATACCGTTTGTGCAAGGATGATAGACAGTAATCTTAATGTGCTTTGTTCCCAACAAATGGTTGAATTCAGTGAAAAGTGTTGATTGGAACTGTGAGCCCCTGTCCGTTGTGATTACGGAGGGCACTCCAAAAATCGCTATCCAATCTTGTAAAATCGCTCTGGCTATTGTTGCGGCTGATGTGTCTTACACTGGCATTGCTGTCGGCCATCTGCTGAATCTATCGACTATAGTAAGGATGTGGGTATGTCCTTTTGAAGTGGGCAAGGGTCCAACCAAGTCGATATGCACATGAGTAAACCTAGCGTCTGGTACACTGAAAGTTCCTGAAGGTGATTTTGTGTGCCTGTGAACTTTGTTTTTTTGGCAAGGAATGCAAGTTTTGGTCCAACTACGGATGTCCGTATTCATATTTGGCCAAACAAAATGTTCCGCTATTAATTTCACGGTGGCACGTTTTCCTGGGTGGGACAAATTGTGGAAGTGCTGGAAAACTTGTCGTCTGAGGCTGGGTGAAATATAAGGGCGAGGGTATTTTTGTGAAACATCGCAATAGAAAGTTGTTGTTCCGAATAGTATCGGCATTTCTTTCAGCTTCAGTGAAGTTTTGTCCATTATAGCTGGGAGTGTGGTATCGGTTAATTGCTCTTGTACTATTAATTCCATACTTAGTGGAGTGGAATTTACAGAAGCAATTGTTGCGCGAGATAAAGCGTCAGCTACAACGTTTTCCTGTCCTTTTACGTACCGTATATCGGTGGAATATTGGGCTATAAAGTCCAGGTGTCGAATTTCTTGTGGACCATATTTGTCAACATGTGTGTGTAGAGCAAATGTTAGAGGTTTATGATCCGTATAAATGGAAAATTTTCTGCCCTCGAGGAGATGTTTAAAGTGCTTAATTGCAAGGTAAATTGCAAGTAACTCTCTCAAGAAAGTGCTATATTTAGTCTGCGCTTTGTTTAACTTGGCAGAGAAAAATGAAATAGGGGTCATTTTGTTGTCAGAAATTTGATGAATGACAGCTCCTGCTGCTATTTCCGATGCGTCCGTCGTAAACGTAAGCTCCGTTGTATCGTTATCTTGAATATAAGTAAGTTTGGTGAAGTTTGCCAAAGCAGTTTTCGATTGTTTGAAGGCCTGTAGTGCAGGTCCTTCCAAAACTAACTGTTGGTTTTGGTTCGGTTTTTTAACAAGTCCGTTAAAGATGTGAGTAACGTGGAACAGTTAGGCAAAAAACGTTGGTAATAGTTAATTATGCCTACAAAACGGCGTATTTGTCTGACAGATGTCGGTAGAGGGAAATTCGAAATAGCACTTACTTTTTCAGGCAAAGGGGAGATTCCATCCTTGTCAATTAAATGACCGAGGAATTGAACTTCCTGGTGGCCAAAAACACATTTATCGGTGTTTAGTTTAAGACCGAAATGTGACAGTCTTTCAAAAGTTTGTTCCAGGTGTAGCCGGTGTTCTTCGAGGTTTCTGCTGGCGATTAAAACGTCATCCACATAAGCGAATATGAACAGCAGACCTCTGAAAACTTCATCAATCAAACGCTGAAAAGTTTGACAGGCGTTTCTCAACCCGAAAGGTACCCTTAGGAACTCGTAAAGGCCAAATGGTGTAGTCAGTGCAGTTTTATGAATGTCTTCTTCTGCGACTGGAATTTGAAAATATGCCTTAACGGGGTTCAGTTTATAGAAAATTGTGGCGTCTTGGAGTCCATTGGCGAAGTCATCGATATGGGGAATAGGATATCTATCTGGAACAGTTTTTGCATTTAAGCGTCTAAAATCTCTGCACAGGCGCCATGTGGTGTTGTCAGCTTTCTGTATCATGTGGAGTGGTGATGACCAAGCACTTTTCGAAGGCCGTATTATTCCCATGTGTAGTAGGTTTTGAAACTCAGATTTTGCCAATTTGTATTTATCTGGTTTCAAACGTCTGGGGGTTGAATAGACGGGCGGTCCTGTTGTCTTAATATAGTGCTTAGCGCTGTGTTTGATGGGGTCCGTGTTTTTAAATGGCTGGGAAAGTTGAGGAAATTTTTGGAGTAACCGGCAGACGTGTAAATCTTCGGGTAGGGCAGTGCTGATTCCGGTGGTTAAAAATTTTGAGGTAGTTCCTCTCACTGAAATCTTCATTTTGTTGTCTGTCAATGTGTGATGAGTCATGTCGACAGACAGATTGAAATGGGCTAAAAAGTCCGCCCCCAAAATTGGAGTGGTCATGCTGGCTATGGTGAAATTCCATAAAAAATTCTTCCGCATTCCAAGGTTCAAATTTAAGGTTTTTTGCCAAAAGTGGGTATTTTGGTACCATTGGCGGCTTGTAAGTTGAAAAATTGGGTCCCTGTTGGGTGGCCATGCGGTGTCGGTATGACGCTGATTTCCGCTCCGGTGTCTATTAAAAAATTATATCCGTGAATTTTATCTCGGATAAAAAATAGACGACCTTTTTTGTGTGCTCCAGCTACAGTCGTCGTCGTTACTGGCTGGAAGGTTCGTTTCCCTGTGCTGGTTTTTTGAACGCGCAGGGTTTAGTTCATCTTCTCACATCGACGCCGAATCTCTTGTGGTAGAAACACACATCTTGTCTATGTCGTGACGTGGATCGGTTCCTGCTTGAACTTCTTTGCCTGTAATTTCGCCGCGTGTCGAATACAATAGAGAAACGCGAACTGGCAAGCCATCTGTAGAAAGAAAGGGTTAAGCTCAGTAGAACGTCGCGCACATGTCTGTGTCGATGGGCCAAAGCGAAGGGGAGATAGAGTGACGTTAGAGAACGCGGTCGGTTCGTCGACTCAACAGGTCGAACGCTGGTCCAGACGAAAAAGAAGGGAAGTTAACAGGTTTTGTTGACTTTTATACTGGGGTCAGTGTTCTGACTGCGCATGTCTGGCTTTCCCTTTAAAGGAAGTGACGTTTCGCATGTGTGCGTACTTGTGCGCGTATGTGTGCGTATATGTGTGTACATTAGCGCGTGTGTGTGCGTGAATGTGAGTGTGTGTATGAGGCTGTATATATGCGTGCATGTGTGTGTGCGTATGTGCGTGCATACATGTGGGTGTGTATATGTGAGGGAAAACATGTTCGAACACATCTCTCACCCAAGCCTGTGCATCTGTAGGGGTTACAAATGAAGTGGAACTGGAAGCTTGGAAGGCATTTATTCCAGTAGTGGAAAATTTTCTTCATTATTTCTGGGCTGCAACATGAGCGTCACCTACACTACCTATTTTAACATATGGATCAGTTTCCTGGGAATCTTGGTTCAATGATTGACGAGCAAGGGGAGAGATTCCATCAGGACCTGAAAGAGATGGGAACCAGATATCAGGACCACTGGGATGCAGTCATGATGGTTGACTACTATTTGAATTTGAAGACACGACCATCTATGTCACACATCAAAGGCCATAAATGACAAAGTTCTCTCTGATTCTCTCTCCTCGAATCTCGAGCGCGTGGTACAGTGGGGAAAGAGGTGGCTGGGTACTTTTAATGCATCTAAAACCAAGCTCCTATCTTTACATCATCAACGCTCTGATCCCCATCTGGCATCAATTGAAATCGTCTAGGGCAAGCTCCATGTTTTGATAAGCTTCTGGGTTTGACCTTTACTCCTGACCTGAAATGGAACACATACATCAAGTCTATTGCCAAGGTCGCTGGAAAAATGATAGGATCCTTCTACCGCTCCAGAAGATATCTCACTGTTGATGCAATACTCTATCTATATAAAAGCCAAGTACGTCCAAAGATGGAGTACTGTTGCCACATTTGGGCAGGAGCTGCTAAAATCAGCCTATCCTGCCTTGACAGAGTACAAAATAGGCTTCGTAACTTAGTGGGGATGCCCTTTTCTCTTCCCTGCAACCTCTCTCCCACAGGAGAGACGTTGCGAGCCTGTCTTTGCTTTATTGTTACTTGCATGGCAAGTGCTCGTCTGAGCTCCAATCTCTGGTTCCCCCTCGCCAATCTTTCACGAAAAACACCCGTCTAGCTGAAACCACTGTCAAAAATTTTCCCCACTCTTTATCTGTGCCAAAACTAAAACGTAGATTCCATGAACAAAGCTTTTTTCTTAGAAGTGCATGCCTGTGGAACTGCCTGTTTCCCACCTGACTACAACCTGGATGTCTTCAAGTCCAACATAAACAAATTCCTGATGAACCACCCCCTTAAGTAAGACACTTTATCAAATCTCAACACTAACGTACTGTACATGCAATAACCCTTATCCCCAAGTGGCTTCCGGGCCTTGATAATTGGTGACCATGTGTAAAAAAGAAAAAAAGAGACCTCTCTGCCGCTGAGCATTCTGGGAGTTCAAAGAAAAGGAAGTTCAAGCCCTGAAGTTTGAACAATGGTAAAGCAACGTGCAATTTACGTTTACTTACGTTTATCGATGCCTGCCATTCAGTTTACAGTAATCGATGCTTGTATCAGATAATCAATATATGTTGTTGGCAAAACATTTTTTCTCTTAAAAACATATTTAGGATATGTGTTGAAAAACAAATCAGTTGATAATGCTACAAAATTGCAATCGCTTTAGTCACAAGATCTTTTTTTTTTCAAATTAACTTAGCACAAATAACTGACCTGATGGAGAGAAAAAAATCAGACAAAAATAGTCAATAAAATTTGGCAGCCATTTTTGAAGTTAACTGCTTCAACATGACTTATCATTTTAGCGAAATGTGCAGATGTAACTGAATTTTTATGTTTAATTACATGGATGTTATTTTTTTTTGGAGGGGAAAAATGCATTTGTAAAGGCGCGTTCCACAGAAAAAACTTCCTTCACGTGGCCCCTCCTAAGTAACCAATGTCTTTCTAGAAAAAATTTTAACTAGAAAAATATCGGGGAAACCAATGCCAACGAAAGAATCATCTGATTTATACGGAATGAATGATTGAATGAATTTACCTTGTCATGGCTTAGAAGAAATCAAATAAAACTAGTTGATCAAATTTGGCAGTCATTTTCAAAGCTAACCGCTTCAATATGACTCATTTTTTTAAATATTGAAACGCGCAGATATAACTGTATTTTGATTTTTTTTTTTTTTTTTTTTTTTTACTCAGTGATCACCACTTATCAAGGCCCGGAAGCCACTCAGGGACAAGGGTTATTGCAAGTACATTACGTTAGTGTGGAGATTTGATGAAGTGTTTACTTAAGGGGGCGGTTCATTAGGAATTTTTTAATGAAATGAATGTTATTTTGCGACTAAGCCAATTTTGGAAAAAAAAAAAAAAACGTGGTACAAAGGTGTGACGTGTAAAATGATGTTTTACTAGAATTCTTTTTAGCCACAAAAACTTTGAATATTATTGTTGAACACGAATGACTTTCACTTAGTTGAAGTTACAGTTCTTGTTGCTTTCGAATGAAGCGTCATTTTCACAAAGAAGCAACGCAGTAAAGAAAGAAATTTGTCAACGTACGTGGGCTAAGAATTAATTTATACGATGTTTTATATTCGGCCGACCCATCCTTACTAATTTGCCTAATTAAAGACATTATCATGACATCATCATCATCATCATCACCATCATCATCATCATCGTTGGCATAATCATCGTCATCATCATCATCATCATCATCGTCGTCGTCATCTTCGTCATCATCGTCATCATCCTCGTCGTCGTCATCACCGTCGTCGTCGTCGTCGTCGTCGTCGTCATCATCATCATCATCATCATCATCATCATCATCATCATCATCATCATCATCATCACTGCTTCACTTGTCTGATTTCAGATACTATCATTATCATTATCATCGTCATCATCATCGTAATCATCATCATGATGATCGTCGTCGTCGTCATCATCATCATCATCATCATCACCACTAGTCTGATTTCAGATACTATCATATCATCATCATCATCATTTTTTCACTGACTTGTCTGATTTCAGATATGATGATGATCATCATCATCATCATTGTCATCATCATCGTCATTGTCATCATCATCATCGTCATCGTCATCATCATCATCATCGTCGTCGTCATCATCATCATCATCAGCAGCAGCAGTAGCAGTATCTATATGCTGATATGCTTTGGATTGCTTTAAGAAATTTACTTCCAAAGTAACATATCTTAGCCCATGTCTTTATCTTTTTTTTTTTTTTTTACATGGAGTTCACCACTTATCAAGGCCCAATGGCCACTCAGGGATAAGGGTTATTGTGTGTACAGTAATCAAAGGGATAGTGTAGCAATAGTATTGGAGAATTGGTAAGGTGTCATTACTTAGGGGGGGGCGGCTCATCAGGAATTTGTTTGTGTTGGACTTGAAGACATCCAGGTTGAAGTCGGGAGGGAAACAGGCAAGCAGAACAGAGTTCCACAGGCGTGCAGTTCTAAGAAAGAAGCTTTGTTCATGGAATCTACGTTTTGATTTAGGCACAGATAGGGAGTGGGGAAAATTATTGACGGTGGTTTCAGCTAGTCGGGTGTTTTTTGAGAAAGATTGGCGAGGGGGGACCAGAGAATGGAGCTCAGACGAGCACCTGCCATGGAAGTAACGATAGAATAATGACAGGCTCGCTATGTCTCTTCTGTGGGAAAGAAGTTGCAGGGTAGAGAAAAGGGCACCCCCCACCAAGCCACAGAGTCTATTTTGTACTCTGTCAAGGCAGGATATGCTGTTTTTTGCAGCCCCCGCCCAGATGTGGCAGCAGTACTCCATCCTTGGACGTACTTGGCTCTTATATAGATAGAGAATTGCATCATTAGTGAGATATCTTCTGGAGCAGTAGAAGAATCCCACCATTTTCCCAGCGACCTTGGCCACAGACTTGATGTATGTGTTCCATTTAAGATCAGGTGTAAAGGTCAAACCCAGGAGCTTATCAAATCCTGGGGCCTCCCTTAGACGAGAGCCATCCATTTCAATTGATGCCAGCTGGGGATCAGAGCGTTTATGATGTAGAGATAGGAGCTTGGTCTTAGATGCATTAAAGGTACCCAGCCACCTCTTTCCCCACTGTACCATGCGCTCAAGATCAGAGGAGAGAGAATCAGAGAGAACTTTGTCATTTACGGCCTTTGATGTGTTGCCATAGATGGTCGTGTCATAAGCATAAATGTCAACGAAAGATTTTAGTATGTGTTTTGGGAGATCATTGATGTAGATCAGGAAGAGAGTTGGGCCCAGTATGGACCCCTGAGGGACTCCAGCATTAATACTGTGGGCCTCTGATTTCTGCCCATCAACCACTACTCTTATGAGCCTATCAGATAGAAATGATTTAATGATAGAGAAAACATTTCCAGTTATACCGTAGCTGGAAATCTTGTGTAGTAGGCCTTTATGCCAAACCTTATCGAAGGCCTTTGATATGTCAAGAGCAATTGCCCTAGAAAGGAAGCCTTTGTCGAGAGATTCGCTAATCCTATGAGATATAACCGTTAGCACATCTGCTGTAGATCTAGCAGAGCGGAAACCATATTGCGTGTCGCTAAGAAGGTTATTTTTGCTGAGGTGGTTGACTACTTCTCTATTTATTGTGGATTCCAGCAACTTACTCATGACACACACTATCCATCTTTTTCTTTTTTTCTTTCCCTCACGTTTATTTTTATCACTTCCTTCCAAGTTTTCCTTGGCCTTTGCCTATGAACTGTTCTACATCTACTAATCCAAGAACTGTTTTACATCTACAAATCCAAGAACTGTTCTGCATATAAGATATATAAGAATCGGAATCGGTAATTGCATCAGAATCGGGAATTTAGTACAGAATCGGTAATTGTATCGGAATTGAGGAAAATATTGGAATCGTCCCATCACTAATATATATATATATATATATATAAAGTTACCTTGTCTGTATGTGCGTGTGTGAAGTCGATCTCTACCAAACTCCTTTCTGAGGCTTGAAACTTGATATATAGAGAATCTAGATCCGTGGAACAAATTTGATTTAGTTTTTAGCCAGTAAAAATAGCTAATAACGAGTAACAATTAAAAAAAAAAACTCATTGACCTTGGTAGGAGTAAGTCGACTAAACCTGTTACTTCTACGCATGAACAAATACACAGCAATTATAGGTTAATTTTTTGTCAGTTTTGTCATTTTTGTATATGCATAGATTTACGTCATACGGAAGTGGATAAGTCTGGAGAGCTATATGTTTTGGTTTCGATTCTAGTTGATGGTACCCAAGTCATTTTTTTTTTACTTTTGAAACCATTACTATATGTTGCGTACAATATGATAATCAACAGAGAATCGACTATAATAAATACGAAATCTGCATAAATTAAAATATCATATTTAAACATATTTTACGACTGGGCGACGCCAGGCAGCCTGCTAGTATATATATTGCATGTAATATGATTTTAAAAGTGTGGTTTTACAGAAATTCCATGATGCTTTCTTTACCAATCTGTATAATTTATTGCCAATAATATTCCTTTTGAAATAATAAATGTCAAGGTAAGTACTATTTAAAAAAAATGACTTTTTTCTTCCATACAGATGCACTGAAAATATAATTTTTTTTAAATACATCGATACATTGTATCTATATTTGTAACGTTGTATCTATATTTGTAACGTTGTATCTGTATTTATAACGTTGTATCTGTTGTATAACGTTGTATCTGTTGTATAACGTTGTATCTATATTTGTAACGTTTCATCTGTATTTATAACGTTGTATCTGTATTTGTAACGTTGTATCTATATTTGTAACGTTGTATCTATATTTGTAACGTTGTATCTGTTGTATAACGTTGTATCTGTTGTATAACGTATCTATATTTGTAACGTTGCATCTGTGTTTATAACGTTGTATCTGTATTTGTAACGTTGTATCTATATTTGTAACGTTGTATCTATATTTGTAACGTTGTATCTGTATTTGTAAAGTTGTATCTGTATTTGTAACGTTGCATCTATATAATAAAATGTGTAACGCTGTATCTGTATTTGTAACGTTGTATCTGTATTTGTAACGATGTATCTATATTTGTAACGCTGTATCTGTATTTATAACGCTGTATCTGTATTTTGCCACGTTGTATCTGTATTTGTAACGATGCATCTATATTTGTAACGTTGCATCTATATTTGTAACGTTGTATCTGTATTTGTAACGTTGTATCTGTATTTGTAACGCTGTATCTACATTTGTAAAGTTGTATCTATATTTGTAACATTGTATCTGTATTTGTCACGTTGTATCTATATTTGTAACGTTGTATCTGTATTTGTAACGTTCTATCTATATTTGTAAAGTTGTATCTGTATTTTTTAACGTTGTATCTGTATTTGTAACGTTGTATCTGTATTTGTAAAGTTGTATCTATATTTGTAACGTTGTATCTTTATTTGTAAAGTTGTATCTGTATTTGTAACGTTGTATCTGTATTTGTAAAGTTGTATCTATATTTGTAACGTTGTATCTGTATTTGTAAAGTTGTATCTGTATTTGTAACGATGTATCTATATTTGTAACGTTGTATCTATATTTGTAACGTTGTATCTATATTTGATGGTGGCCGTGTGAAAACTCCTAGTGAATACATTACAAACATTACAATACATTACAATACATTACAAACAAAGAAAAGAAAAGAAATACGTTACAAACAAAGAGAAGAAAAGAAATAAATAAAAATTCGGGTCAGCATTTTTTTCTTTTTTTTAACAAAACTTTTTATTACAGTTACTCTTCCATCTCAAAACCACTTAAAAAGTCTCTTGCTGCCACATGTCCATCTAGCCTGGTAGGTTTTTCTCTCCTCCAAACGCATGCCAGCCACAGCCGGCCCATTTTTGTCCTTGACTTTACACGTCCATTTTCTTTGATGCACACTTTGTTTCTGCCGACCACGTAGTGCATTTTTTCTCCTTTTTGTCTTTTTTCTTCTTACGCACACTTCTGAATTTGCATATGCGTTTTTTTTCGGCTGCTGCTGCTACTGCCAATCTCTTCACAAGCCAGCCATCCTTTGCTGTGGATGATATTTTTCCACGCGCTCATATGCATTATGTTGCATATTTATGCCCTAAGATATGACAAGTTTTTCAAAAATCACATGACACTAAAAAATTAAATAACGAAAAGCCCCAAAATAATATAAAATGTAAAGCAAAAAAAAAAAAATGTGTGTGTGTGTGTGTCGTAGGCTAGGCTATGTTATCTCAGCCCTCTCTCCCTACCTTCTCCTAGCTCACCTTCGTTAGCCACTCATCCCTGTCTTCATGGTAAGTTTATTATAATTTTATTCTTAATTTTTTTTATTCATGCTTTCTGTTACATTAAGACTTAAATATTTAGGATTTAGTAAGTTCATTCAACGCTTTTAATTGTGTATAATCTTACCTCTTTTTAGTTACCATATTATGCATGCGTATGTGTGTGCATATGTGTTTGTACGTGTGTGTGTGTGTGTGTGTGTGTGTGTGTGTGTGTGTGTGTGTGTGTGTGTGTGTTTATGTGTTTCTCTCCCTCTCTATTCCTTGCATGCATCCTGGACGCAAAACCGGCTTTGAAACCTAATAGGTGATGCCCTTTTCTCTTCTCTGCAACCTCTTTCCCACAGAAAAGACGTTGCAAGCCTGTCGCTGCTTTGTTGTTATTTTCATGGCAAGTGCTCGACTGAACTCCAATCTATTGTTTCCCCTTGCTAAACTTTCACAAAAGACACTTGACTAGCTACAACCACTATAAACGATTTTCCCCACTATCTATTTGTGCCTAAATCTAAACACAGATTCCATGAATAAAGCTTCTTTCCCAGAACTGCCCACCTGTTGTGCTGTCCTACTTCCTGGTAGAATACAACGTGGCAGCCTTCAAATCCAATGTAAACAAGTTCTTGTCGAGCCGCCCCCATAAATAATCAAATTCTACCCAATTTATACCATTAATGATGACTACACTACCACCTTATATTCATTAACCTTTATCTTAAAGTGGCTTTCGGGACTTGATAAGTGGTGACCCCTAGTGAAAAAAAATACGCTTGAGAAGGACCTTATATAGTCGAAAGTTTGCACATTTATTTCTTGAAGGTAAATAAATAATTTGTTTTAAATAATAAAAAAATATATCGTTTTTGCTTTCTTAAATTTCTAATAAACAAACTTGAAAAACAAATGAAAATTGTTTTTTGCTTTTTCTTTTTTCAAGTGAATTAATTATAAAAGTTGTACGTTAGTCAGAAAACAATGATAAAACAACATGTGCACGCAGTTGGTAAATAATATGCAAAAGTTTAGATTAAGACTTGTCAAAATAATTTGCATTCCCAATTGTTTATTTCACAATAACAAGTGTCTACCATCCTGTTCCGTGTTTGTTATATTGCTGAAGATATGGGTGGATTACAATTCACATCCCATTTTTATAGCACTAGCAGAGATATCCGATGTTGCCCGGGATTGAATGATGATCAACGAATGTTTCACATACTCATATTTTTATTGTCATCAAAATCAGTGAAATCGACCATTTTTCAATCAAATCGACTGATTGCCTGCTCTAGTTGGGAACCTGTAGTGAAATAGAAAAAAATAAAAATAAAAATAAATATATATAAGCCACAGCTGTTCCTTCCAAAAGGTCGAGCTCTTCAACGTCCAAAAATAATTCACCGTCACAAAATGAATTCACCGTCACTTCTTCCAACCATCGTTTCACTCTCTGCGCTCTTCACGCCTGCTTTAAAAAAGTACCGTTTATATGCTGCCCATTTCTCCACTTATGCAAATTGACTATCAACCAGAGCCATCTAGTTTTCCATTTCTCCAAACAGCCAATTTGCAAAGGGGGACAACTCAAACCACAGAACCCCTCGCAGAATACCGGAAAAAAGCAGTGATTTAGTCTTCAATACATTTCGTTCTTTGCCTCAAAATTATAAAGTCCAGAGCCTGTACAGAACAGCTACCCAATAGAAAATTATTCATCTCCAAGACTTGTACAAATTAGCTACCTATCGGAAACTCTTGAAATTAAACATGTTTTTTTTTCATTAAAGATCACGTGATGTGGTTAGGGTGGAAGTTAATGATCATTATTCATCTTGAGGATCTGGGGTTTGGTTGTGATGTAGACCCAAGTTTGGGACCACAGAAGGAAAATACGAAACTCAGATTAGGAGTAAAAAAGACATACTAACCAAAGATTATAAGAATAGGATAAAATGTAAGCAGAGCTTACTATTCGGTGGTGTCCAATATGGGTAGCCGTACGTGCTGGCACTACTAGTACTCCTGCTGATTTTATAAAATATATATATATATATATATATATTGGAAGAGTCTATAATGCAGGTAAGTTTCGATCTCACACCAGGTTGGTTATTTTGTTTTACAACATGTCAATCAACACCATTCTAAAATCAAAAAAGGTGCCAATGTTAAGGTAAAAGTTTATTTAATTTATGTCCTCCCAGTAGTTTTATATGGTCTTGATTGTATCACATGGACTAAACAACTAGCCAATCGCATTGAAGTGTTTCAAAATCACGTTATTCAGTTCATTACCGGACATCGCCTGATCGAAAAAAAAAAAAAAAAAATATCCACCCTCCGACAAACTACTTCCCTGCCCCCTCTATCTGATAAAATCAAAAGTAAAACCCTTAAACTCTTTGGCCATGTCAAACGATTAACCACTCGCCTGTCAAAGTTATGCTTGCGGGCTTATTAGAAGATAAAAGAGGCAGAGGAAAGCCAAGGAGAAGATGGAGAGAAAATGTTTTTGACTGGATATCTCTCAACAGTTGGGCGTCCATCAACCAACTTGCCCTGGACCGGAAAGAATGGTGAAAAATAAGTCACGTGAGTTCGCAATCCGCACTAAGTGGAACATTCGACTCATGATAATATCAATCCTTTTTTAGGTTATTAAATATATTTAGTATATATATATATATATATATATATATATATGGGTGTATAATATATATCAATTAGAAACATCCGAACTCGGGATTCGAAACCCGAACCTCTTGCATGCGAGGGGAGCACTCTGCCAACTAATGAGACCAAATTAGGGCAAAACTCGAGTCTTGGATTTCCGGTTTCTTAGCTGTCATGGCTCTTGTGAACTGTGACGTTGTCTGGCTGTGGAAATAATTATATATTCTCTCACATTCTGAAGGTTCTATTGCTTATTGCTCACTAGGTAAGCTTGTCGTGACGACATCCTTAGCGAGTATAAAATTCCAACACGTGAGATATCGGCTTGGGTTATAGCTGATCGCGATGATCACATCCCTTGTTCGATATGAAGTAGCTTCATTCTACTGTCAGATTTCGCTGTGGCTGCGATGTTGTCTGGCTGTTGGAGACGCCCTTCCATGGGATTAATGGACTATCTCATAACATCATTTCCTCTGGTGACGTCACTTCCGGTATCGAGTACCGGTGCACTGAGTCTGAGATTGGCATTAGACCAAGCTGAACGTATGCAAACGTCCTACCGTTGAGCAATGGTATTCTCAACTCGACTTTGCCTGTAATTTATGTGAATACATGTTTCGTTCCTAAAAATCCTGTGTTCCTTTGTTTATTACCATTTAACCCCATAGCAACTGGCGGCAAGGATTCGACTTTCACACAGGTTAACTCCACAAAAGAGAAAAACGAAATTCTAATTAACTTCAAAAGAATAAAGAATTTACAAGCGAAGAAGTCGACTGGCAATTATATCCTAAAAAAAAAGACAGAAACGAACACATGGGAAAGTTATCAAAAAAATTGTAAGTTACTCTTTTTGTCTCTATAGTTAAATTGAAAAAAAAACTGTGCTAAACGCATTTTTTGTAATGTTTAAAAATTAATTGTTTTTTTTTTGTTTTGTTTTTTTTACAAAGGCATCACCACATTATCAAGGCCCAGAGGCCACTCAAGGATAAGGGTTAAAGAGTGTAAAGTAGAAATTGGACAATATAGTAATCATTAGTAATGAAAATTTGGCAAATTTAATAACCTATATGGAACGGCCCATCAAGAACTTATTTACTTTAGACTTGAACACAACCATATTGTAGTCAGCCGGAAAGCAGGAAAACGGAAGACAATTCCACAGGCGTGCAGTTCTAAGAAAGAAGCTTTGTTCATGGAATCTACGTTTAGGTTTAGGCACAGATAAAGAGTGGGGGAAATTATTGATAGTGTTTACAGCTAGACGAGTGTTTCTTGTGAAAGTTTGGCGAGGGGGGACCATAGATTGAAGCTCAGTTGAACACTTTCCATGAAAATAACGATACATCAGAGACAAACTCGCAACATCTCTTCTGTGAGATAGAGGTTGCAAGGAGGAGAAAAGGACATCTCCTACGAGGCTACGAAGTCTATTTTGAACTCTATCAAGGCAGGACAAGTTCTTTCTAGCAGCTCCTGCCCAGATGTGGCAACAGTATTCCATCCTTGGGCGTATCTGGCTCTTATATAGATAGAGAATAGCATCAGCAGTGAGATATCTACTGGATCGATAGAAAGATCCCACCATTTTTCCAGCGGCCTTGGCAACAGATTTGATATACGTGTTCCATTTAAGATCAGGAGTAATGGTCAAGCCCAGAAAGGTTTTTACCAAATTATTGGTTGCTTATCGAAAGAAGAAAAAAGAAGAAAAAAAGAGAAAAATGTCGACCTATTTTCACCGCGTGAACAACTCTATCGTAAAATGTCGATTGTTTATTCTCATGCAAATTTGAACATTTTTCAAATGAAGTGAAAAGTTATTTTTTGCCTTTGATTTTGCTGCGAACGTTATGCAATATTTTAACGAAAGAGAAATGTTTCTTTTTTTTTCCTTTTTGTTTTACTTGGGCTAAACGAAATACGTTTTTTTCATTGAGTGGAATTTTCTGAAATATTCTATTTTTAACTCAGTCCTAAAGTGAAAAACTTTTTTTTTTGTCGCGTGGGGACAACTTAAACACACACACACACACACACACACACACACACACACACACACACACACACACACACACACACTCATTAAATAAAACAGCCATTTTGGTTAACTTCGAGATAATTCCACAATTATTTTTATTCTTTTGCAACTGTAGTGTATCACAGTACATATTTTTTTTTTGTCTCGCAAGTAAAAAACAAAAAAAAAGTTTTAAAAATTTTTTTCCACCCTTATATCTCTAAGGTTTTTACCAAGAAACAAAGGATACATTGCTCCCTCATTTATATGCACACACTCGAGGAAAGAACATTTTCTTTTTCCTTTTTATTATTTTATCTCTCTTCTCCAGTCAAAAACGGAAATAATTTTTTTTTTTTTGTGCACTTGGAGAAAGCCATTACATGATGGAGGAGGTTAAAGCAGTATTAATACAGCTAATCAAATCTCAGATGGACCAGCGACAGAAAACTGAGGAAAATTTAAAAGAATGTGATAAACAGCTCCAGTTACAATTTGAAGAGTGGCAACAAGCGTTGGAGGAGAAAATATTACTTCAACAACAGAGACAGGAAGATGTTATTGTTAAAAAATATTTGATAGAATGGAACACAGGGACAACAGTACAATATGGAACGCTATAGAAACGTTCAACTACTAACTGGAGTTGGAGGGGACGTTTGATGCTTTCTATCGGAGATATGAGGACCTATTCACCGTGGATTGTCAAGACTGGAGCAACGCTAAGAAAGTTAGCCTACTTTTGAGGAAATTAGAGACCACTTAAATTAATAATTGAAAAGACATTTCCAGCTTTACCATAGCTGGAGATCTTGTGAAGTAGACCTTTATGCCATACTCTATCAAAGGCGTTTGATCTGTTAAGAGCAATTGCCCTAGAAAGGAAGCCTTCGTCGAGAGTTTCGCTAATCCTATGAGAAATAACCGTAAGCACATCCGCTGTAGATCTAGCAGAACGGAAACCATATTGCATGTCACTAAGAAGGTTATTTTTGCTGAGGTGGTTGATTACTTCTCTATTTAACACAGATTCAAGTAACTTACTCATGACGCACAGGAGACTTATTGGCCTGTACTGAGAGGGAGATGACTGATCACCTGAATTCTTAAATACAGGGCATACCAATGAGATTTCCAGAGTAGTGAGAAGCAATTCTCCTCAAGACAACACTTAAACAGCTTTGTAAGTATGGGAGCTAGTTCTGGTTGAAGCTGTTTGAGTACTATAATAGGAATGCCGTCAGGGCCAGTTGCTTTACTAGAATCAAGGTTTTTGATTAGCTTGACAACATCATGTATAGATATTTGTATGACACAGTAGGAAATACAGAGGGTTTGCGGACTTGGTCACATAGAGTGGTATTAGCTGCAAAGTTCTTGGAAAAGAGTTTGGCTTTGTCTCATGCTGTCGAGATTACCTCCGGTCCATTGATGATAGTTGAGATAGAGCACACGCTTCTGTTCAGGATCCTGTTTGCTATTTGCCAAAACTGGTGGGAACCAAGCCACTGGTCAGCCACTTTGGACTTGACCGACTGAGCATAGAACTCTCTCACATTCTTCATTACTCTTTTACAGTGGTTACTGGCAGTCCTGAAAGCGGCTTTATTCTCAGTATATCTGTTATGGTTGGAAGCAATGGAAAAAGTGATTTCTGTGCACAATGGCAGCAGCACATTCTGAAGAGAACCACGGCTGGCTGTTAGGTTTTTGCTGGAATTTTTTTGAGGGTATGAAACAGTCTATACTTACAATTAACCATTCCGTCAGATCTGTTACTATAGATGACACATCCTTTTTAAACATGGAACGCAGAGGTATATCAGATATAAATGAACGGAAGCTATCCCAGTCAGCCATAGAGCATCGATATATTTTAACTGATACAAACGAGTGGTCGGAAGATCCCAGTGAAGACAGAACAGAAGATGAACATAGCTCAGGGCAAGTTGTGAAGAAAAGGTCTTGGAGACTTGCATACTGACCTTCAGTATCAGGCACACGGGTGGGTTCACGAACAACCTGAGTGAGATCATAAGCAATGGAGAAATCGTGACAGAACCTCCCCTCATCATCTGTCTTTTTTTAGTTGGTTAACCATTCCACATTGTGAACATTGAAGTCTCCAGACATGAATGTTAGCCGAAGGATATACAGACAGGATGTGGTCAATTTTCTCAGATATGTTAAATACTCAGCATTATAAGGTGACAACGAAGATTTAGTGGAGTAATGCTGAGAAAGGAGTGGTGCTCTCCCCTAAACCTTACTGTCAAGAATTGTGAATATCAACATAATTGGAGGAATAAATTGTAAGTTCAAAATAACCCTATCCACATACTTGTAATCTAGAAAAATATACTTTGTTTTTTGTTGTTGTGTAACATGGTGGATATGAGTGCATGGCAAAATATCACCAGCAGCGAAGGATGGCAGGCTTGTGAAGAGATTAGCAGCAGCAGTAGCCGAAAAAACGCACATATGCAAATTAGAAAGTGTGCCCAAGAAGGAGAAGTATAAAAAGGAGAAAAAAATACACCACGTGCTCAGGGTAGAAGCAAAGAAAATGAACATGTAAAGTCAAGGACGAGAATGGGCAGGCTGTGGCTGGCATGCGGTCAGAGGAAAGTGTTATATTCCTAAATACTTAGGAAATAAAGACAAACGTGAGTTACACCGAGTGGTATGTGTAATGGGGTTTATTTATAATACAGAAACGTAAGGCTGCTCGCCTAAGGTAAATAGAAGTACATAGTAACAAGTATGGGGAAGAAAGTCTGATAATCAACATGTAAGACTATCCGTCTTACTGCGACTGCTTGTCTGCCGCTGTCTGCCCAACAGTCCAATATATATATACAGTTTGTAACCGGTGTATAGCCAGTTATGTTCCTTCACAACACCTCCCCCTGAAGCTGAAATCTTCCTGATTTTAGCTTAAATACCTCTTCCTTTTAGGGTCAGGGCTTAATCTCCTGGTAACTTTTCTCTTTCTTGCGCTTTTCCTTCTGGTCAGCGTTACCCGGGGTAAAGGTTTCTGTCCAGCCCGTATGGTCGGTTCAGGCGAAATATTCATTGTTTGCGGTACACACGCTGGTTTTGGTATATCAAAAATATCGCACAATGTTTCCATTGGTGTCTCTTCCACATTTGGAGACAGTCTGGGACGTATTTGATTTCTGTGTCTTTTGCAGACAAAACTTAATCCTTGGATGGTATAGACGATGCTCCCAATCCTTTTTTTGATAATACCTTCAACCCACTGATTTCGTCCATTTTGAAAATTTTTGAAATATACATTTTCACCTGGGGAGAAGCACTTGGTATTAAGGTTTTCTTTTTTGAAAACTTTCTTTTTCTCTGGTAGCAGCCTATCGAAGACAGATCTTATCTTTCTTGCAAACATTAGCTCAGCCGGGGAAGAATTGACATTATTATTAGGATTTGGTGTCACCCTGTAAATTGCTAAAAATGTTTGAATACATTGTTCGTCTGTGTCCGTAGTAAGATTTTTCTTAAGTGCCCTTTTAAACGTATCTACAAATTTTTCGGCCAACCCATTCGATCGTGGATGGTACACAGGTGTTGTCATATGTAGAATATTTAGTGAGTCACAGAATTCTTTGAATTCATGAGCAGTAAATGCTGTTCCATTATCGCTCACTAAGGTTTTTGGCACTCCAAAACGGCTAAAAATTTCATTAAGCGCACTCACAGTGTTTTTTGCTGTTGGATGTCTAAACTTAAATATTTCTGGCCATTTTGAAAAAGAATCTACAATAATCAAGTAAAAATAACCATTTATAGGTCCCGCATAATCAATATGCAGACGTGACCAGGGTAGGTCCGTCTTTGGCCATGGCGTCGTTTTTACTGGAGGATCTCGAGCTGCTAATTGACATCCTCTGCATGTCTTGACACATTTTTCAACTTCCTTGTCCATACCAGGCCAGTACACATATCCTCTCATAAGGGATTTCATTCTCGAAATGCCCGGATGACCTGTATGAAATTCCTTCAGAATTTTCCTCTGTAACGTTAGTGGAATTACGATCCTCTCACCATACATGAGCACATCTTCACAGATGGAAAAAGGCGTTGTTTGATCTACCTTTTTATTTTTTTTTATCCATCCCAATTGATTTTTCATTTTCTTAATGAAAATGTCATTTACTGCCTCTTTTTTTATTTTTTCGAAAGTTACCGGAAGTTCACGTATCATATTACACATTGAACTTGTACATTCACTTTCGTCTTTAAGCGCAGCAATTACCGTTTCTTCGAAACTTTCGCTTCTTTTAGGGATCAACCGTGATAATGCATCTGCGTGTCCTAACTTTTTTGAGGATACATGTTCCATCTTAAACTGATAGTTTAAGAGGGTTACAGCCCATCGCTGTAATCGATTCGCAGTATGTGTGGGAATGCCTTTCTTTGATCCAAATATGGTAAGTAGGGGTTTATGGTCGGTTTGCAAAATAAAAGATCGTCCATGGAGAAATCGATTGTACTTTGTAATTCCAAATATTATCGACAGCGCCTCTTTTTCAATTTGGCTGTAATTTTTCTCCGCTGCAACCAACGTTCTTGAAGCATGGGCGATAGCTTTTGTCCTACCATCCTCATACTTGTGAAGTAATACAGCGCCAACACCGTAATCACTGGCGTCCGTTGCTAGTATTAGTTCCTTTTCTGGATTGAAATGTGCCAATGCTAAGTCTGACAGTAGACATCTTTTGATATTTTGGAAAGCAGATTCACATTCCTTATTCCAGTTCCATTTAACACCCTTTTTCAGTAACTCGTTAAGAGGAGCTCTTAAATTATGTATGTTAGGGATGTAAATTGCATAGTATTGAACTAATCCCAAAAACGATTTTAATTTTGTCACTGAATCTGGAGCAGGCATCTTTTCAATTGCTTCAGTCCTTTGTGGATCCGGTCTTCGACCCTCTTTGTCGATTATTTGACCTAGATATTTAATTTTTTTCATAAAAAATCGCATTTTTCTGGGCTCAATTTAAAACCAAATTCCTGTATTCTTTTGAATACTTCTTTTACATGCTTCTTATGATCTTGCAAATTTTCACTTTTAATTAGGATATCGTCAAGGTAGGCCATTGAAAATTCCAACCCTGCCAGCATCGTGTCCATAATTTGTTGGAAAATAGCAGGAGCAACCTTTAATCCAAAAGGAAGCCTCTTTAGCTTAAAAATGCCCTTAGGAGTATTTATGCCTAAGTATTTGGAGCATTCATCGCTGATCTTAATTTGCAAGTAAGCATCTGAGAGGTCTATCTTAGAAAAAATTTTTCCTCCGTTAAGCTTAGAGAACAGATCTTCTGCGGACGGAAGGGGATAATTATGGTCCAATAGACAGTCATTTAAACCCGTTGAAAAATCTCCACAGACCCTTATTCTGTTATTTTTTTTCTTTACATACACGGTTGGACTTGCCCAATCTGTGTGGTTAACTTTTTCAATGACTTCCAGTTGTTGAAGTCTATCCAACTCTTTTTCGATTGCGTCCATCGCTGAAAAAGGCACATTCCTTTTAGGTTTGAATACTGGAGTGGCATTTTTCTTTAATTCAAATTTTGCCTCTGTCTTAATACAGAGTCCTAGTCCTTCGGCAAAAACATTGGGAAATTCAGTTTTCAAATCCTTCAGGAAGTCTTCCCTTTGGTTTGCTTTTTCTGCAGTTAAAACGTTACAAAACGAATTTATGGGTTTCTCCCATAAATTAAACAGGACAATCCAATCTACCCCAAACAGGCATGTATTCTTTCCTGGTACGACGTACACTTTGGATTTATGAGTCTGGTTAGCGAATGTCACTTTGCATTTTAATTCTCCCTTGAACTCTAATCTTTTGCCGCACACACTTCTCGCCGTCTTTCTGGTTTTCGCTAATTCAGGTCGACCTATCCTTTTCCATATATCTTCATTTATAATACTAATATCTGCACCGCTATCCAGAAGCAATGTAACCAGATGTCCATTTATCCGAACATCAACATATTTCCGTCTTTCGCAGCTTTTTTCTTTATTCATGCGAAGCGTATTTACATTATCGGTCCCTTGTCTTTTCTTCTGGGCACAGTATGTTCCCTTGTGACCTCTGAGACCACATTCATAACATATTTTGTTCCTAAACCAGCAGGTCTTATTGTTGTGTCTTAAACTACCACAACATTTACACTTTAGCTTTGGGTCTTTGTATCCTTTAAGGATCCTGTGTTCTTGGAACCTGGACTTTCTTGTGGTCCCTTGCCTTTTTACTTGCTGCACCTTAAAAATATTTTTCTCTTCAATGCGAGTGTTGTCTTTCTTTATGTTAATCAGACGTTGACACTCTTCAGTGACTTTTTGCAATGTTATGTTAGGATCCGCCTCCATAATTGTTAGGATCCGTGAACGTATATCTTTGTCCCTTGGTGCTGTGAGACCTTGTACAAAGATTAAACATTTAAATTGGTCTGCGGAAATTTCATTCAATTTAAATGATTCGCATAAACAGTTCACAGTGCAAGCATATTCTAGATAGTCTTCAGCTTCTGCCTTCTGAATGTTCAAACATTTGTATCTAGAGTGAAATAGGCTATCCCTTTTATCAAATATTTTCGACAAGGTACTAATTGTTTCCTCGAACGAAACCTCCTCCGGTTTTTTTGGTAGAATTAGATTTGCATACTTGGTGTTTTCATCAGTACCCAGTTTTTGTAGTAGCAGGGTAACTTTTTCCTCATCGGTCCAGTCTAAACATCTTTTCGTAAAAATTGTTTCGTATCTTCTGTAGTATGCAGGGAAAGTAACACCAGTATCCGGGGAGTAACAAAATTCCGTTAGTGAATTTGAAATACCCTCGGCAGAAAAATTAGTCTTCTTCCCGGTCGACGTTAGAATTAGCTTTTCTAAATTCTTTTGCTGTGTCGACATTTGTCGTTGTAGTATGTTTGTTTGTTCTTGTTGTGCCTCTAAAGTTTTTTGTGTTCTTTCTTGTTGTTGTTGCAGCTGTTGCTGTAGCTGTTGTTGTTGAATTTGTTGTTGTTGTTGTTGTTGCGCTAAAAATTGTTGAGTCATTTTTGTCTGTTCCTGGATGCTAAGGGCTAGAGCCTTAGTTAACTCTGCTAATTGTTCCATGTTAGCTTCTAGTACAAAAATGTCTTTTCGAATTCTACACAATAATTCCAAAGAAAAATCGTAAATTTACGTATATCGTAAATTAGTAGCAATATGCAGACACAACACGTTTCAACAAAGTTCATCCATAGTAATTCAACAGGCTTTGTAAAATAATTCTTTTTTTTTTTTTTTTTTTTTTCAACAACGTAAGTTCATACACAAAATATTTCTTACTTCCCACGACAAATAGTTCCAATTATTTATATAAAGGCAATAACAAACAATTAATTTTCCAAAAAAAAAAAAATATATGGCTGCCGTTCCCACGTGGCATAAAATGGTACAATAGTCGTTGTATTTATATTTTTTCTTTCGAAACTCGTAATCCTTTAGTGTAGTTTCGAATTCAACTTGCGACCATTTTTTTTTTTTTTTTTTTTTACTTGTCAAAATAAATATAAATTCCACTTTACCTTGAACATGTTTCTATAATTTCTTGTGAGTTCTTTACGAAGAAAAATCCGTACTTTTCGCTACTTTAGGTAGGAAAAAATTTTTAAATTCATTGACGCACGTGGTCAAAAATCCTTGTGTAGTTTGTTTTTTTCGTAAAACAAAAAATCCTTGCATTGTACACAGTCCTTGGTACGGTAATTTACCTCTGTTAAGAGAAAGAACATCCTTTCGTCGCCATTGTTATATTCCTAAATACTTAGGAAATAAAGACAAACGTGAGTTACACCGAGTGGTATGTGTAATGGGGTTTATTTATAATACAGAAACGTAAGGCTGCTCGCCTAAGGTAAATAGAAGTACATAGTAACAAGTATGGGGAAGAAAGTCTGATAATCAACACGTAAGACTATCCGTCTTACTGCGACTGCTTGTCTGCCGCTGTCTGCCCAACAGTCCAATATATATATACAGTTTGTAACCGGTGTATAGCCAGTTATGTTCCTTCACAACAGAAAGAGAAATGCAAACCAAGCTAGATGGACATGTGGCAGCAAGAGATTTTTTTTTAAGTGGTGCCGAAAGTAATGGCTATAAAAACTTTTGGCATTTGTATTACTATACACATAGAGTCTCCAATACATCGGTAAACACTGTATGTTTTTCGAGCTAAATAAACATGTTACATTAAATAAAAAAACAAAAAAAAATATATCCAGTTTGGTAGAAAAGTAACTTATCTTGCCTTGGATAACATTTATTTGTTATATATTTGTTTTCTGACGACTTTTTCGAATCTATGTGTATAGTAATACAAACCCAAACTTTTGTTAAAAAAGAGAAAAATGCCGACCTGGATTTTTTATTTATTTATTTTTTTTTTTTCTCTTGTTTGTATATAACGGTAACGGTACAATGTTTTTCTTTTTTTTTTTTTTTTTTTTTTTTTGTCAAAAAGTATTTCTTGACAGCACCCCTATTGTATCCTAGAGCCAGAAGCACTGAAATAAGGACACGCGTTTCTGTCGTATCAAAGAACAAAACTTGACAGATAAAGCAGGAATACGAAACTGAAAATAGCGCGGGAATATGAGGAGAGAATGAAAAGAAAGAAAAATTAAGGGGTGAAAAAGATCTAATGACACAAAAGAAAGAAAAAGAAAGAAGAATATAAGGTAGGACGGTAAAAGAGTGATGAATGAGGGGGGAGGGTGGGAACACGATTTGAAATAAACTGTGGCCACCTAGAGAAAGCCTTGCTCTCGGTAGCCGTGAATAAACCCACATGTGGATTTCCAACATAAACAAAATTCGCTGCTTCTATTGAATTTCAAGTAAAACAAATGGTACCTACGTAATTGTCATGTTGCAAATAGTAACATATCCAAAAATTACTTAAAACGATTAGGTAGGAAAATAATTGTTAATGAAAAACAGTTTTCGATAAAGTTTAGATGAGTAAGAAAATTTGTCCGACATTTTAAATTACTCCCAATACATGAGACAAGCAACAGAACTTAATTGTCAACTTTCATTAACAAATATTTTTTTACCTTATCGTCTTTCGTAATTTTTGGATATGTTATTATTTGAGACTTGAAAATTGCGTAGGTACCATTTGTTTCAATTGAAGGTCAATATTTTTTCATTACTATAATATAGAAGCGTCCAAAATTCTTCTTCAAACAGAAAAGCCAATTTTTTTTATTGATAATAATATTATTTAATTAAAACAAAAGAAAAAAATGGTGCTTATTTAGAATTACATCCATTATTAAAAAAAAAAAGTTCTAGAAAATCTTTATAATGTACGTATCCGCGACAGAATGAAGCTATCGTATTCCAAAAATCACTTAAATTGATCAAATAGATTTTTTTTTTAAATAGAAAATCATTTTTTTTACGATTTTTAGTAGTTTTAATCGGAAATTGTATCCATTATAAGCCTGACTTTGATCTTGATAGTTCGAATTAAGTTGTCTCCTCTTTATTTATAAAACATGGCAGATTAAAACGCAACATAAAATTTGATTGTCTTAGTTTACAGAAAAAAAAAAAAACACTACTTGATCTATTTGCATGATTTTTTGAATAGTTCCGTGACGGGCCCATAACATAAAGTTTTTTTTTTTTTTGTATGTGCAACTTACACTATAATAACGAAATTCGGAAAACGAAAAAAATCGATTAAAAAAATATATATCTACTAACAGTTTGTGTCAATTTCAACTAAAAGCAATATCTACTTAATTGGCATGTCAGAAGTAGTGAGAAGTACTTAAATATAACCACAATTGGTAATCGTGAAGAAAGAGAGAGCCTGTTTCCTCCGTTTGACTATAGGTGGCGTTACTGTCTGTCCACCCAGTTACGGAAGCACAAAATGTATATAATGCCACCCTTGAAATAAAAATAAATGTTTTTGTTATATTTTAATTTTAAACATGTTTTTTTTGGGGGGGGGGTGCAAACATATTTAAGTTTTGTTTTTTGTTTTTTCAAACATATTTACGTTTTTTTTTGTTTGTTTTTGCAAGCATATTTAAGTTTTATTTTTCCAAACATTTACGTGTTGTTGCTTGTTTATTTTAAAACATTTACGTTTTTTTTTTGTTTTTTTTTTTTGCAAACATAAACTAAATATTTTTGAAATATTTTTCTTTTTGAAAAGTTTGCTTATGCACTTATTGGTACCGCGCTATTTTTTAATAGTAGTTTCAAGTAAGATTCAGGTTTTACAATATCCTTTTTCAAATATATATATATATATATATATATATATATATATATATATATATATATATATATATATATATATATAAATACTTGCGGAAAAAGTAAAATAAGTGCAGAAAAATTAAGAAAAAAGGGGGGGGTCCATAAAAAAGATAAAAGAAAAAACGTTGATTTTTTTTATTATTATCATAAGAGCGTAAAAAATACTCACGGAAAAACGGTTGTACCCATAAATATGTTTAAAAGAAAAATATAGCAAAAACATTTAGTTTATGTTTGCAAAAAAAAAAAAAACGTAAATGTTTAAAAATAAACAAGCATCAAAACGTAAATGTTTGGAAAAATAAAACTTAAATATGTTTGCAAAAAAATAAAACTTAAATATGTTTGCACAAAAAAAAAAAGAAACATGTTTAAAATTAAAATATAACAAAAACATTTATTTTTATTTCAAGGGTGGCATTATATACATTTTGTACTTCCGTAACTGGGTGGAAAGACAGTAACGCCACCTATAGTCGAACGGAGGAAACAGGCTCTCTCTTTCTTCACGATTACCCCACAATTATTAAAACAAAAGTAAAAAATCAACACGAGTTTTCGATTTTACCGTAAAAAACCCTCGGGGTTTGTATTACTGTACACATAGATTCGAAAAAGTTGTCAAAAAACAAATATATAACAAATAAATGTTATCAAAAGCAAGATAAGTTACTTTTTCTACCAAATATTTTTCGTGTTTTTATTCAATGTAACATGTTTATTCAGCTCGAAAACCATACAGTGTTTACCGATGTATTGGAAAATTCAAGATGGCGTCTGATTCTCTCTTTAACACGGTAAGTTTGGGAAAAGGTGTTATAAATAAAAAAACTATACAAAATACTATTAAAAACCTGCCGAATATATGTCAACCTATGTCACGGTAACATATTGAGCGAGTTTTTAACAGTATTTTATCTGGGTTTTTATTTATAACACCTTTTCCCAAACTTACCGTGTTAAAGAGAGAATCGGACGCCATCTTGAATGTTCCAATACATCGGTAAACACTGTATGTTTTTCGAGCTGAATAAACATGTTACATTGAATAAAAACACGAAAAATATATCCAGTTTGGTAGAAAAGTAACTTATCTTGCTTTTGATAACATTTATTTGTTATATATTTGTTTTTTGACAACTTTTTCGAATCTATGTGTACAGTAATACAAACCCATGATCGTTATCGCACAATTTATTTATTTATTTTTGAATTGGCAATACTAAGACGCTATTTACTTCCCCTTGGAACTCTCCGGTGTTTTTTTGTTTTGTTTTGTTTTAGTAAAACATTTTATTTTCTCTCATTTTCGTCAAAAAATGTGTTTTTTCTACCTAATCGTTTTTCGTATTTTTTTTAATATATTCATTACTGTAACATGACAATTAAGTAGAGACGATTCGAAATTTAATATTAAAATTTTTTAATTTCGCTATTATATTGCAGTTGCACCATTTTTTTTTTTTTTTTTAAGTTTTCTGTATTGTTGTCTTGAAGATGGGTTGACTTCTAAACAAGTACCAAAATATTTTTCACCTACACACCAGATAAAAAAAAAAGAATAAGTTTTTAAATAATATCGAAAATAGAAGAGAACTGTTGCGCAGTTCCCTCCTAATAATTACTTAAATAAACACAAGGCCAAACGACATTACAAAACAATAACAAAGGGTTTATTTAAAAAAGGCGAGATTCTCAAACTGAAGAGAAAGAAAGAAAGTGTAAATGTCTGTTTAAAGGTGTCGTCTGCCATCAGACTGCAGTTGTCAACAAGTAGCAGTGGGAGGGGTGAGTGAGAGAGGTCTGTATAGGTCGCTTGCTGGTGTCTCTCTGGCGATCGCAGCTGAGATCCCAAAGGGCTAAAAATAGTCCTTAATGGGACAGCTCAAATCAATGCGCCCTGCCAACCGACTGGTCAGTGTGGCCGAATCACTTTGGCACCGGGCATTGATCCGCTTATAGTAAATAGTTTGTTAACTGCTACATCACCCCCTGCTTAGGCGAAAAGCCGATGAAGAAAAATAAAAAGGTAGTAGTCTTTAGAAAAATACAGAACACACGGCAACGTAATGTCTGGAAGTTTATGTTGCTGAAGAAAGAATATATAAAGGGGTAATGAGAATAGAAAGTTCCAGCTAAAATTTCTTTTTTTTAATTTTTTTTTATTGTTAAAAGTAAATCAAATTTACAGGGGTTTAAATATACAAAGTTTTGCATAATTTTTGGGGCCAATGTACACAGTGGCCACCACGTGTAGTAGTGCCATAGTTGTCATTTTCAGTATTCACTTCAGATGTATGTTGTGTGAATGTAGGTGGGATGTGTGTGTCTTGTGTTTCTGAGTCAAGAAAAGCTTTTTTCACTCTGTCAACAGATACTGTTTCTTTTTTTGCCCCTAATATCCAGGGTGAAAAGTTTAGAAGTGCGTGATAACACGCGATAAGGACCAGTATAAGGCGGTGTTAGAGGGGCTTTCACACAGTCTTTTCTAAGAAACACTTGTATCCATGAAGAAATATCTTTGGGGACCAAAGATTTTATGGTCTGTTCCCTAGGTTTCATGGGTGGGAGCTTGCTAAAGCATCTGACCTGGCAGCAACAGAGGTACTCCATAGACAAGTTTGGCTGGAGAGTATCCCAGGTCCTCTTTGAGAGCTGCACAACAGCCAAGAAGGACAACAGGTATGTATTCGCTCCATCGCTGTTGGTCAGGGTAAGCGCATAAGGCAGCTTTCAGTTGTCGATGGAAGCGTTCTATCATCCCATTCGAAGCTGGGTGATAGCTTGTTGTCTGAATACGTTTGATCCTTAAAATCCTGGAAAGTTCCTGGAACAGGTGGGATTCAAACTGTGCTCCATGGTCTGTGGTAATTGTTGTGAGGACTCCATAGCGCGATATCCAGCCCGATATAAGGACTCACGCTACAGATTCAGACGAAATGTCCTTTTGGGGAATAGCTTCAGGCCACCGTGTGAAACGATCTATGCAGGTCAGGAGATAAGTAAATCCCTGGCTGACTGGCCATGGTCCAACCAGATCAATGTAAACATGGCTGAACCGAGCATCTGGGGTGCTGAATGTTCCCAGGGGTGCACGGATATGGTTGTGTACCTTTGACTTCTGACAGGAAAGGCAGGAACGTGTCCAGGCAGTGATGTCACGCTTCATATTAGGCCAGAAAAATATAGCTGCAATCATCTTCACTGTGGCTTTGCGTCCGAGGTGTGCCAGATTGTGTAGTGTGTCAAAGACAGCTCTACGATGAGTCATGGGAATAAACAGTCTAGGTGAATCTGTTGAAGTGTCACATATGATCTGCGTGTCCGAAGTAGGCATGGGCAGATATGCGAATTTGCAAGTTGCGAATTCAGGTGACGACAGATCCAACGTGTCCAGACTTTACTGGTCTAAGGCCATTTGTTGTAAATCAATATCCGAAGTTGAGGACAGAGAATTAATAAGGAGACAGGATAAGGCTTCTGCCGCAGTGTTCTGTCCCCCAGAGATATGTCGGATATCGCTGGTAAATTGCGAAACAAAATCCAAGTGACAAGTTTCGCGAGGTGAATATTTGTCCAGCTTAGTACGCAGTGCGAATGTAAGCAGACGGTGATCAATGGAGATCACAAATTGTTGGCCCTCGAGTGAATGCTGAAAGTGTTTCACTGTGAGGTACATAGCCAGGAGTTTGCGGCCAAACGTGCTGTAACGTTGTTTTGCCGGTTTCAGCTGCCTCGAAAAATATGTGAGGGGTTGTAGTTGTTGGTGCTGTTTTTGCAACACTGCACCTACAGCTGCGCCCGATGCATCCACAACCAGTGAAAACAGGGCATCAGGCACAGGATGTGCAAGTAATGTGTGTGTTGTTAGTTTCTTCTTCACTTCTTTAAAGGCTTTCAGCTGAATGTCATTCAGTGAAATCTGCTCATTTTTCTTCTTCCGGTTACGTAACAAGTCAGAAAGAGGAGACAAGAGATCTGCACAGTGTGGGATGAAGCGCCTGTAGTAGTTTAGTAGGCCGAGGAAGTGCCTTAGTTGGCGAAGTGAAGTGGGTGGTTTAAAATTCATCAAGTAGAACAATTGATATTATGTTTTTAGTAAAAATAAAAAAATAATAAAAAAAGTCCATTGCTATATGCTACAAATGTCGGAAGCCATTACGGTGTAATAAGAATTTTATGTTCCAAGTTATGTCCCCTGTGTATGAATTCTTTATAACATCCAAAAAAAATGCAATTTTACCTGATTTTCTGTAAAAATTACTTTTAACTATAAATAACTTTCTACTCAATAATTTTTCGTAATTTTTGGATATATTACTATTTTCGACAGGACAATTTAGTACATAATCTTGTTTTTGCTTAAAACGACATATTTGTTTTTTTAACTCGATCCGTCGACTCTATCTTAAGAAGCACCCAAATTAATAAAACTTAATTTTTGCTAATTATCTTATATACAGCATAATCAGATTGACACCATTTGATCAATACTAAAATGGGTGACCATTTGGTAATACCAGGTGCTGTATGTGCTCGGAGCCTGGAGAGAGATGGGCACTGCCAGGCTATTCTTGCCAAAGACACACTGCATGAAATAATGCAGCACCCTCATGATACCAGAGTGAATGAAACCGTGGCCTTCGTTATAAAGATGGCCGGCCAGCTGAAAAAATGACGTCATCGCCGAGGTCCCAACAAGCAAGATATGTGGAACTCTTAGACTGTCAATAATGAACAGTAATTTTTACAGACAGCGTTACAAAACTTCAAAATTGGATTGAAATAAAGAAAGAACACGATGATTTATACTGAAACTCATCTAATATTAATAATAAAAAAATAATAAAAAATAATAAAACACAAGTTGTTTGTTTAAGTATTATAAGCAATTGAATATTTCGTTGTATTATAGATTTTAAAGATTAGAATGCGTTCTTTAATTACTTATAAATTACATTTTTAAAAAGTGAAGGAACACGATTTGATTTGTAGTAAACTTGAAGTTTATTTAATATAATTAAATGAAAATTATGCACGTAAGATTATGAATATTTGAAGCAGAACACAAGCAAAACATTTGAAATATTAAAATTAAACTATTTTTTTAATCAAATGAACAATATTTTTAAATCAAAATGAACAATATTTTTTAAATCAAAATGAATTTTTTTTTTAATCAAAGTGAATATTTTTTAATCAAAATGAACAATATTTTTTTTAAATCAAAATGAATATTTTTTAATCAAAATGAACAATATTTTTTTTTAAATCAAAATGAATATTTTTTAATCAAAATGAACCACAATATTTTTAAATGCAAATGAACCACAATATTTTTTCAAAATCAAAAACAATATTTTTAATAAATTCATGAAATATTGCACAGTAAAAAAATAATTAACCTAAAGAAAAAATCATGTTTCTTATTTAAGATTATTTCACCACATAACAAAAATAACATGCAAAATCATTTTTTTATATCCATATTTTCAGTTTGTTAAAATACGTGGGTTTGTATTACTGTAAACATAGATTCGATAAAGATGTCAAAAAACAAATATATAACAAATAAATGTTATCAAAGGCAAGATAAGTTACTTTTCTACCAAACTGGATATATTTTTCGTGTTTTTATTCAATGTAACATGTTTATTCAGCTCGAAAACCATACAGTGTTTACCGATGTATTGGAAAATTCAAGATGGCGTCTGACTCCCTCTTTAACACGGTAAGTTTGGGAAAAGGTGTTATAAATAAAAAACTGGTTAAAATACTGTTAAAAACTCGCTCAATATATGTTACCGTGACATAGCTTGACATATATTTTTTCTAGTTTTTTTATTTATAACACCTTGTTTTTCGAGCTGAATAAATATGTTACATTGAATAAAAACACGAAAAATATATCTAGTTTGGTAGAAAAGTAACTTATCTTGCCTTTGATAACATTTATTTGTCATATATTTGTTTTTTGACAACTTTTTCGAATCTATGTGTACAGTAATACAAACCCGAAATGAACGCGCGTTTTTTTTTTTTACTTTTAAGTTTCATATATATATATATATATATATATATATATATATATATATATATATATATATATATATATATATAAGTATTTTTAAATTTTATCTTTCTAGCTTTAAAAAAAAGTTTAAAAATGTTATCAGCCGGCATAATGTATTTTTAAATATTGAAAATTTCAGGAAAATTAATTTTTGCTAGATTTTTAAAACATGTGTGTCAACAGCTTAAAAAAATCGTCTCTTCAAAAGAATGTGTTTTAAAGAGTCGATGTTGTCTCGCATTTTCATTAGTTTTGTATGCTGTAAAAAAAAATTTTTTAATATTAGCAATTTATTTGAAGCTTCTTCTTTTGAATGGTAAAAAACTTAGGATGATAATATTGAATTAAATTATAGTTACATCGTGTTAAATACAGGGGGGGAGCATGTTAAAACTTACTTTGCTGAATGGAGATATCCACGAGTGACTACCGGTGTTTACCGGTGTCAAGAAGCAACTAATGGACTATTCGTGATGACGTCAGCAGATTAAATTATTTTTGCCCACCGGCCATCTTGTCTTTTAAGACGGTCTTGATGAAACCCCATAACTGGTAACCGCCAACCCATAAATTTATCACCCAATCTGGACCAATCGTCTATCCAAATAGATTTCTAAGACTTCAAACAATTTATGGGTGGGATAGAGAAGTTAGATGAGTTTTGTTTTCTCTTGTTGACTAATCAAGGTTGTGTGTACCGAAAATCCTGAGGAATACAGCTAACGACAATCAGACATTAAACAAAATAATAATTGAAATTTCGAAAGGTCAATTTTAATAAACCAATGGTGAGTGCAGCTACATGGGATAGAGTGTCGGAATCAATTGAAAAAAGAAAGATATCGAAGGTCACAGCTGATTACATAACAGCGGCCTGAATTGAGTTGAAACTAGTCTGGGTGCCCGGCGTTGCTCGGGTGTTTGGAGGTGTGTGTTGAGCAAAAAAGAAAGAAAATTTAGAGTATATAGCCTGATTTCAAACTAATCCCCCAATCTAAATTCTAAAATAATAGCTGTTTTATTTTTTTTTTTTTTTACCTAACTTTTTCAGAGTGTTCATACTAGTGTTGGAATTATGAATCAGAAAAATCAGAACTTTTGGGGTAACAGAATTTCAATTCTAAAAACGATTCTTACAAATATTTTTTTACTTGACAATAAAAAATGAAACACAAAGGATGCATTTATTTATTAGGAGATTGTTTATTTATAAAATAAGACTAATGGGTTAATTCCAAAAATTCAGTACTCAAAGCTAAGACACCGGAAGTGGACTGGACTCTGTTTATCTAAATTTAGAACGGAAATCACTAAGCATTAAATGAAATTAAGTTTGTTTTTTTTATAACACAGAAAGTGTTAATAAAAAACTTTCGTACACTATTTATGATAAAATTCTGTAATAAACCTTATGGTACGTGTACAGTTTAATCAAGACATTAAAAAATGTATCTGAAAACATGCTATGTAACATACAAATATCTATACATAATGTTGCCAAGCATTCCAATTATAATGCTGAAAAAGCTTCACCCAATTATAATGTTGAAAAAACATTCCAATTATAATGCTGAAAAAACATTCCAATTATAATGCTGAAAAAGCTTCACCCAAAACTGGCCCCCATACTTACAAAGCTGTTTAAACGTTGTCTTAAGGAGAATTGCTTCTCAACAACCTGAAAAACTTTATCAGTATGTCCCGTATTTAAAAATTCAGGTGATCACTCATCTCTCTCTCATGACAGACCAATAAGTCTCCTGTGTATCATGAGTAAGTTGCTGGAATCTGTATTACATAGAGAAGTAGTCAACCACCTCAGCAAATATAACCTCCTCAGTGACATGAGATATGGTTTCCATTCTGCTATATCTATAGCAGATGTGCTAACAGTTATATCTCATAGGATTAGCAAATCTCTCGACAGAGGCTTCTTTTCTATGGTAATTGCTCTTGACATATCAAAGGCTTTGATAGGATATGGCATACAGGTCTACTCAACATGGTATAGCTGGAAATGTTTTCTCAATTATTAAATCATTTCTCTCTTATTGGATCAAAAGAGTAGTGATTAATGGGCAGAACTCAGAAGTTTGTAGTATTAATGCTGGAGTCCCTCAGGGGTCCATCCTGGGCCCAACTCTCTTCCTTATCTACATCAATGATCTTCCAAATCACATCCTAAGATCATTTGTAGATATTTATGCAGATGACACTTCAAAGGCCGTAAATGACCAAGTTCTCTCAGACTCTCTCTCTCTCTCTCTCTCTCTCTCTCTCTCTCTCTCTCTCTCTTCTGATCTTGAGCACATGGTACACTTGGGAAAGAAGTGGCTGGTTACTTTTAATGCATCTAAAACTAAGCCTCTGTCTTTACATCGTCAACGCTCTAATCCCCGTTTGGCATCAACTGAAATGAATGCTTCTTGGGGAGGCTTCATGTTTTGACAAGCTTCTGGGTCTGACCTTTACTCCTGATCTGAAATGAAACATGTACATCAAATCTGTTGTCTAGGTTGCTGGAAAAATAATGGGCTTACTCTACTGCTCTAGTAGATATCTCACTGCTGATGCAATTCTTTACCTATATAAGAGCCAACTATGTCAAAGGATGGAGTACTGTTGCCACATCTGGGCAGGATCTGCTAGAAACAGCTTATTCTGCCTTGACAGAGTTCATAGCCTCGTGGAAGATGCCCTTTTCTCTTCCCTGCAACCTCTTTCCCACAGAAGAGATATTGCAAGCCTGTCTCTGCTTTATTGTTATTTTCATAGTAAGTGCTTATCAGAGCTCCAGTCTATGGCCCTTCCTTGCCAAACTTTCACGAAAAACACTCATCTAGCTGAAACCACTATCAATAATTTCCCCCACTCTTTATCTGTGCCTAAACCTAAACGTAGATTCCATGAACAAAGCTTCTTTCTTAGAACTGCACACCTGTGGAACTCTCTTCCGTTTTCCTGCTTTCCAGTTGACTACAATATGGTCGTCTTCAAGTCCAACATAAACAAGTTCTTGATGAACCGTTCCCCTTTAGTAATCCAATTTGCCAAATTTCCACCACTAACGATTACTATATTGTCCCATTGACTATTGCACACTTATCCTCGAGTGGCCCCTGGTCCTTGATAAGCCTTGATCCTATGTAAAAAAAAATTAACGATTACTACACTACCAGCTTACATTCATTAACCCTTATTCTCAAGTGGCCTTTCAGCCTTGATCAGTGGTGACTCCCAAGTAAAAAGAACAAACATTTAGAAAAATCGATTTTATTTACTTTAAAGCAGTAAATATTTAAAATATTTTTTTAATATTTTAAAATATTATATGGGCGTAGAAGATATTTACCCCTATTTAAAACTATATTCTCACAAGAAAGTTCCCAAAATCTATTTTCAATCAATATAAATTTCATTTCTCGATTTTTCTACCTAGGACAAAATGGCCCTTTTTTTTCCGTGACCCCCCTTTTTTTCCCTAAATTCTAACACATTTTTTTTAAACACACATTTTTTTGTTCTATTGACTACAGTTAAACTTTTGAACTTTCTTGATTGGAGCAATTTCGTTTCGTTTATTTGTTTTTTGTTTTTGTTTTCTATTGCCTATTACTACAGCGTTAAATGATTTTCATTTACTCAAGAAATAGAACTATAACGACAAAAAAGATGTTTTTGGGAGGTAAAGGGATATATTTAGATTCACACCCTTCGTTGCCCCCCCCCTCCTCCCCAAAATGAGATTCTACTTTTTTTTTAGCTGATTATACTGTTTTGAAGAAGAAGAAGAAGAAGAAGAAGAAGAAGAACAACAACAACAACAACAACAACAACAACAACAACAAAAAAACAGTTATTTTATAATTTAGAATTGTGTGTAAATGTAGCATATGGTGATTCCCCTCCCCCATTCAAACTTTTGGGGGTAATTAACAGATATTATTTTATAACTAACCCTAAGTTCGAGTGGCAATTCGTAAAACCAAACATAATCGTTTCAATAAAGCAAACTGTTATGTGGAGATAGGTAACCAACCCAGAACATTCTACATAAGAAACTGAGTCACCGGATTTCACCGGACCTGTAAAAAAAAACAGAGACTTCCCACTGAATATTAACACGCTGTATTTGTCTCTATGTAAATACGTAAATAAACTTCTCTTTCAGTATTCAAACGACAGTGTATGTTTATTTATTCCTTTCACAGAGTACTTATCTTTAATTGTCCGAATAATAGGCCACCTTAGGACATATCAAATTGGCAACGGAGACGAGATGCAAACTCAGTAAAAAAGGGGGAAAAAAAAAGAAAATAGTGAGCACGTGGTGAGCGCAAAATAAAAAAAAAAATAAAAAATTTCTCAAAGAGTTTATATCCGATTAAGGAAATACTTCTTAAGAAGTGAAAGACGAGTATTCACGCAAGTAAAAAGAATTTTTATATTCTTATTGGCATTTTTCTTGGAACTTTCTGAAAAGGTGACGTCATATCGTCTCGTGTTGAAAAACAATTTTTTTTTTTTTTTTTTTTTTTTTTACAAAGGCATCACCACATTATCAAGGCCCAGAGGCCACTCAAGGATAAGGGTTAAAGAGTGTACAGTAGAAGTTGGTCAATATAGTAATCATTAGTAATGAAAATTTGGTAAATTTAATAACTTATATGGAACGGCTCATCAAGAACTTATTTACCTTAGACTTGAACACAACCATATTGTAGTCAGCCGGAAAGCAGGAAAACGGAAGACAATTCCACAGGCGTGCAGTTCTAAGAAAGAAGCTTTGTTCATGGAATCTATGTTTAGGTTTAGGCACAGATAAAGAGTGGGGGAAATTATTGATAGTGTTTTCAGCTAGACGAGTGTTTCTTGTGAAAGTTTGGCGAGGGGGACCATAGATTGAAGCTCAGTCGAACACTTTCCATGAAAATAACGATACATCAGAGACAAACTCGCAACATCTCTTCTGTGAGATAGAGGTTGCAAGGAAGAGAAAAGGACATCTCCTACGAGGCTACGAAGTCTATTTTGAACTCTATCAAGGCAGGACAAGTCCTTTCTAGCAGCTCCTGCCCAGATGTGGCAACAGTATTCCATCCTTGGACGTACCTGGCTCTTATATAGATAGAGAATAGCATCAGCAGTGAGATATCTACTGGATCGATAGAAAGATCCCACCATTTTTCCAGCGGCCTTGGCAACAGATTTGATATACGTGTTCCATTTAAGATCAGGAGTAATGGTCAAGCCCAGAAGCTTGTCAAAACTTGAGGCCTCCTGAAGACGAGAGCCATTCATTTCAATTGATGACAAATGGGGATTAAAATGTTGATGATGTAAAGAGAGAAGCTTGGTTTTAGATGCATTAAAAGTAACCAGCCACTCCTTTCCCCATTGTAATTCGGAGGTGTTTTGTTTTTGGTTAATACGATAAAACCAATTGTCCTGTGGAAATTGTTTTTTATAAAGAAATTCTTAAAAGAAGTTTACATGTATTTAAAAAAGACGAAAAGGATCTCTGAAAATTTTTAAACTATTGATATTTTGTATGGTGAATTTTTTTTTTTTCTTCGAACATTTTTCAAGTGATGAAAATTTTTTTTTTGTTTTTCGTGACGAGATCTGAAGGGGAACATTTTATTTTTTGGAACAAAATTTTGTATACGTTGACTTTGTATTTGTGTGTTCAAAAAAAGAAAAATGTTTTCCGAGCAAATAATAGAGTTGACAAAAAGGTTAACTGAAAGCTTGATCGCTCAGCAAAAAGCTCAAATTGAATTTCAAAAACGGATGTTGACTCAACAAGCTACAGAGAATCGTCTGTTATGTGAAACTGTGTTGTCACAAAAATCTGAAGATGGCGCATCTAGATTTTTTTCGGCAGAGAGTATAGCCAACTCTCTAGCAGAGTTCAAATACGACCTAGAACGAGGTGACACATTCCCTGCCTATTATTGCAGGCTCCAGACGATTTTTACAAAAAGATGTGAGAAATGGTCGGACGAGGAAAGAATCACACTCCTACTTCAGAAATTGGGTACAGAGGAAAACACAAAATTTACGAATTTGATTTTACCAAAGAACCCGGAAGATATTTATTTTTCGGAAACCGTTTGAATTTTGTACTCGATATTTATTGAAAGAGACGGCCTTTTTCATACAAGGTAGAAGTGCTTGAACATGCAGAAAGAAGAAACTGATGATATTGTCACATATGTGGGTAAAGTCAATGCCCAGTGTGAACTATTTAAATTAAAAGATTTGTCAGTTGACATGTTTAAGTGTTATATATTTGTTCAAGGACTGACAGCACCGAAGGGCAAGGATTTAAGGTCAAGGATTTTATCGATTATGGAACAAGATCCAGAAATTATATTATATTTATGGAGAGTAGAAAACGCATTGTGGATGTGTTATCGGCAGCTCCTGTTACTCTCGCTTCTTCTTATTTGTCCCTCAGTCCTCATTTTTTAATGAATGATTTTTCTGACAAAGGGAGAAGAAAAAGCTGTTTTCTAAGTTGGCAGTATTTTGTGCGAACAGTTGGCTGAGATGGCGGAAATTTTCTGTTTCTATGTCTATCATTGTAGCCATGTCACTAGTAAGGGTGCTGGAGGTAAACGTTTTGTCTGGGCTGACATTATCCGCCTGATAGTCAGGGACCCGAACCTTGGATTAACCACTAAGGAGGCTGTCCTATCAGCAGGTGCAAAGTACTGAGGCTGCTGTATTGCCATTTGGTGAATGGATTCTGGACCATGCAGTAGCTTCTGGTGGGGCCTCTCGATGCCATACTAGTGGGTAATTGTTACGGCTTTACCTTATCATTAGCTACAAAAAAAAAAAAAAATTCTTCGTTTCTTTTTCTCTCTTAATTTCCCCTCTCTGTCCTGCTCTAAGTAAATCTGACGACCTAGTGCACAAATTTCAAAATTTCATCATGACAAGTTTCAAGAAAAAATACACGATTAAACCCGGTTCTCCAACTTCCAACGTAGACCCCTACTACCATGTCTCCTTCTCCAACATCAGGGGTCTACGTTCTAACCTTCCAGAGGTTGAAACCCAATTACAGGAGACTAAACCAGACCTTTTATTTTTAAGTAAAACTGGCATTGGACAGGCTATTTCCCTAGAAGAGTTCACAATTAAAGGATACTCTAACTTAACCTCTAAATCTGACCCCCAAGATCGCCATGGGCATGGAATATGTGCCTATATTAAAGATAGCTTTCCATGTGGTAGGGACATCTCCAGGGAAGATCCTAACTTACCCTATATGTGCTTCCGGGTTGCTTTAGCTCACACTACGGCATTTTTATTTACTCTCTATCGCCCCCACAACAGCGGAGTTACTATATTTAAAAGCATATCTGAGAAAATTGACCAAGTCCTATCTGCTTATCCTTCAGCTAACATTCACGTATGTGGAGACTTCAATGTTCACAACGTCGAATGGTTGACCCACTCAAACAAGACCGATGATGAGGGGAGGTTCTGTCATGATTTCTCCATTGCTTATGACCTCACTCAGATTGTTCAGGAACCCACCCGTGTGCCCGACAATGACGGCCAGTATGCGAGCCTACTAGACCTTTTTCTCACAACTTTCCCTGAACTATGTTCAGTTTCTGTTCTGTCGCCTCTTGGATCTTCCGACCACTCTGTTGTATCAATTAAGATAAAAATGAAATGTAATAAGTCCCCAGACGTACCTCTCCATCGTACAGTATATCGATACACTAAGGCTGACTGGGATAGCTTCCGTACATTTATAACTGATCTACCTCTGCATTCCATATTTAAAAAGGATGTGTCCTCTATAGTATTAGACCTGACGGAATGGGTAATTGTAGGTATTGATCGTTTCATACCCTCAAAAAAGTTTCAGCAAAAACCTAACAGCCAGCCATGGTTCTCTCCAGAATGTGCTGCTGCCATTGCGCACAGAAATCACTTTTTCCACTGTTTCCAACGTAATAGATGTATGGAAACTAAAGCCGCTTTCAGGACTGCCAGCAACCATTGTAAGAAAGTAATAAAGAGCGCAAGATGGTTGTATGCTCAATCTGTTAAGTCCAAAGTAGCTGAGCAGCGGCTTGGTTCCCACCAGTTTTGGCAAATAGCAAACAGAATTCTGAACAGAAGTGTGCGCTCCATTCCAACTATCATCAATGGACCTGAGGTAATCTCGTCAGCATCAGACAAAGCCAAACTCTTTTTCAAGAACTTTGCAGCTAATTCTACCTTTTGCGATCAAGGCCGCCAACCCCCAATATTTCCTCCTGTATCTGAAAACACACTATGTGATATACGTATATCTGTACGTGATGTTGCCAAGCTAATCAAAAACCTTGATCCCAGTAAAGCAACTGGCCCGGATGGTATTCCAATTATAGTACTCAAAAACTTCAACCTGAACTAGCGCCCATACTTACAAAACTATTTAAACGTTGTCTGAAGGAGAATAGTTTCCCATCTCCCTGGAAAATTTCATCTGTATGCCCTGTATTTGAGCATTCAGGTGATCGCTCATCCCCCTCTCAGTACAGGCCAATAAGTCTCCTGTGCATCATGAGTAAGTTGCTGGAATCTGTGTTAAATACAGAAGTAATCAACCATCTCAACAAAAATAACCTTCTTAGTGACACTCAATATGGTTTCCGTTCTGCTAGATCTACAGCAGATGTGCTTACAGTTATATCTCATAGGATTAGCAAATCTCTCGATGGAGGCAACCTTTCTAGGGCAATTGCTCTTGACATATCTAAGGCCTTTGATAGGGTATGGCATAAAGGTTTACTTCATAAGATCTCTAGCTATGGTATAGCTGGAAATGTCTTCTCAATTATTAAATCATTTCTTTCTGATAGGTTCATAAGAGTAGTAGTTGAGGGGCAAAAATCAGAAGCCCACAGTATTAATGCCGGTGTCCCTCAGGGGTCCATTCTGGGCCCAACTCTTTTCCTGATCTACATTAATGATCTTCCAAATCACATCCTTACATCATTTGTAGACATTTATGCTGACGACACTACCATTTATGGTAGCACATCTAAGACAGTAAACGACCAAGTTCTCTCCAATTCTCTCTCCTCTGATCTTGAGCATGTAGTACAATGGGGAAAGGAGTGGCTGGTTACTTTTAATGCATCTAAAACCAAGCTTCTCTCTTTACATCATCAACATTCTGATCCACATCTGGCATCAATTGAAATGAATGGCTCTCGTCTTCAGGAGGCCTCAAGTTTTGACAAGCTTCTGGGCCTGACCATTACTCCTGATCTTAAATGGAACACGTACATCAAATCTGTTGCCAAGGCCGCTGGAAAAATGGTGGGATCCTTCTATCGATCCAGTAGATATCTCACTGCTGATGCAATTCTCTATCTATATAAGAGCCAGGTATGTCCAAGGATGGAATACTGTTGCCACATCTGGGCAGGAGCTGCTAGAAAGGACTTGTCCTGCCTTGATAGAGTTCAAAATAGACTTCGTAGCCTCGTAGGAGATGTCCTTTTCTCTTCCTTGCAACCTCTATCTCACAGAAGAGATGTTGCGAGTTTGTCTCTGATGTATCGTTATTTTCATGGAAAGTGTTCGACTGAGCTTCAATCTATGGTCCCCCCTCGCAAAACTTTCACAAGAAACACTCGTCTAGCTGTAAACACTCAATAATTCCCCCCACTCTTTATCTGTGCCTAAACCTAAACGTAGATTCCATGAACAAAGCTTTTTTATTAGAACTGCACGCCTGTGGAATTGTCTTCCGTTTTCCTGCTTTCCGGCTGACTACAATATGGTTGTCTTCAAGTCTAACGTAAATAAGTTCTTGATGAGCCGTTCCATATAAGTTATCAAATTTAACAAATTTTCATTACTAATGATTATTATATTTTCCAATTTCTACTGTACACTCTTTAACCCTTATCCTCGAGTGGCCTCTTGGCCTTGATAATGAGTTGATACCTATGAAAAAAAAAAAAAAGAAAAAGTCCAATGTGAACAAGTTCCAATTGAATCGTCCCCCTAAGTAATCCAAGTTACAAAATTCCCACTGTTTACTATACTAAAATCACAATGACTAATGTATACCTATTAACCCTTATCCTCGAGTGGCCTCTGGGCCTTGATAAGTGGTGACACCCTTGTAAAAAAAAAAAAAAAAAAAAAATGAACTTGCAAAAAGTGACAGAAGAATGTCAGAAATTAATAAATGTGAAAAAGGATAGAGGGAAAAACTACATCTCACGTCCTAATGGTAAAACAAAAGAAAAAGTTTTGAATGTTGGAGCTGTGCGGGTTCGCACTTAAGAAAAAATTGCCCTTTTAAAGACCAACCTTGTGCCAAATGTGGTTTAGTCGGACACCGAGCTTCCCAGTGCCGAACTAAACAAAATAAACAAAGACAAAAATGTAAGTCTAAAGTAAATGTGGTGTTGTCAAAAGAAGTGAGATGAGGAAGTAAAAGAAAATTTGTCAATAGCAAAATAAATGGTCACATAGTGAAACTACTTTTGGATACAGGTAACGATATTTCAATTATCGACGAAGTGACCTAGAAAAGGATTGGGAGTCCAAAACTGGAAAAAACATTTAAAATTGCCAAAGGAGTATCCGGCAAGAGATTAAAATTCATAGGAGAATTTAATTGCAATGTATCTCTTGCATCAAAAACATTTTTTTTGTTTGATTTATGGGAGCTACCCATAAATTCATTTTGTAACAGTGTGAGTGTAGCTGAAAAGAAAAATTCCAAAATGGGGATTAAAAAGTGAATTCCACAGAGTATTTTTTCTGAGAGGTTAGGTATGTGTACTAAGACCGAAGTGAATTTTGAACTAAAGCAAAATGTGAAACCTGTTTTTAAGCCAAAAAATTAACATGCCTTTTTTGTCAAAAGAAGATATTGAAATTGAACTGCAGAGATTGCAGGAAAAGGGTGTAGTCGAAAAAGTTGACTATTCTGAGTGGGCAAGCCTCACTGTATATGTTAAAAAGAAAAATAAGAGGATTCGGGTATGTGCTGATTTCTCTACAGGCCTCAAATGACTGTCTTATTTATTCCTTTCACGGAATACTTATCTTTTATTGTACGAATAATAGGCCACCTTAGGACATATCACAAACTTCCCGCACCCAACCTCCTAAAAAACACATCGCAACACTAGCAAAAAAAATAAAAATAAACAGTTTACAACAATTGTCAACTTTACATGTTTTAAACACTAGAATGGTCTGGAAATGGGGCATCATTTAACGTTGAATTCATATACGAAATTGATCTTCCTATCTAAATTCTAAAATATTTTTTCTTCTTTCCACCAAGTTTTTCAGAGTGTTTACACGTAATCGCTTAAAAAAAGGTAGAATCTTATTTTTGTGCGGGGGGGGGAGGATTTAGAGGAGGGTTGATAATGTACAATAATGCCATTTTTACGTGTGTTTTTACATGCATAGCTATGTTAAATATACTTAACTGGATCAAAACGTGATTGATTTTAAATGTACTCTTTTATCTTCCAAAGATTCTCACAAATTTCCAAAATTACGATTTTTTTTTTCTTAATATGAGCTAAGGTAAAAAAATAGTTTGAAAAAGTCTCGTCTCTGCATTCACATTTTCATTCAAGTCACGCGGAAAATTTCTATTAATAAAATTCCTCTGAGACAAAAAAACAAAAACAGAAAACTTGTGTGTGTGTGTGTGTGTGTGTGTGTGTGTGTGTGTGTGTGTGTGTGTGTGTGTGTGTGTGTGTGTGAGAGAGAGAGAGAGAGAGAGAGAGAGAGAGAGAGAGAGAGAGAGAGAGAGTTTCTTGCCTATATATAACTGAAATAAATTACGTATATTTTAATATTTATTATTAATTAAAGATTTAGTGGAACTAAAAATAAAACCCAGGAAACTAAAATCGAATAATTAAAAAAATATATTTAAATATAAAATAAATTGTAATCGCAGTTTTTTATTAGATAGAACGCATTTTTATTCATTCATTTAGGCCGCAAAAACCATTTATCTTTATATTAAACGAAACGTGTATGCGTGTGTTTATATGGTTTGCATGTGTGTGTGTGTGTGTATTTTTGTGTGTGTTTATGTGTATGTTTTGTGCATGTGTTTTGTGCATGTGTTTTGTGTCTATGTGTGTTATGTGTGTTTTGCGTATGTATGTGTGTATGGGAGGGGGTTAGTGTGTTCGTATGTGTGTGCTTGTGCGTGTGTTTTGTGTCTGTGTGTGTTAGTGAGTGTCTGTTTGTGTGTGTGTTTGTGTGTTGTGTTTGTTCGTATGTGTGTTTGTGTATGTGTATTAGTGTGTCTGTATGTGTGTGTGTTTTGTGTGTGTGTGTGTGTTAGTGTGTGTGTTTACATGTCTTTTCATTGTGTGTGTTCTGTTTCTGTGTATGCGTTTTGCGTATGTGTATGTTTGTGTGTGTGTGTTTGTATGTTTTCTGTGTGTGTTTATGTGGCTGCTTGTGTGTGTGTGTGTGTGTGTGTGTGCATGCCTTTGAATGTGTGTGTGTGTGTGTGTGTGTGTGTGTGTGTGTGTGTGTGTGTGTGTGTGTGTGTATTTTTCGCCTATGCGTAACTTGGATAAATACTTAGAATTTAATCGAACTAAAAAAATGAATAGAGAAAAACCTTAAGTTTGTTTAGATTGGTGATCTTTTAAACTAACGCATTTCAGGTGAAAACATTATCACCTACTTCAAAGTGTAGTATCTGTTCTTCAGATGCTGAACTTCTATTTCTTGTTCTCTCTCAGTGGAGGAGAAATCCTTCACAACTGAGACAATTTTTATGTTTGTTCCTTTTCTCCACGTTAAAAAAATGACCCTGGTGTCTTACTCCGTCCTCCTGTGGGGAGGCATTATAAATATGTACTTATGTGTCACTGTCATATGAAATGTTTTGGTTTAAAAGATCACCGGCAATATCTAACAATTGCGTTCTCAAAATTAAAACAGCGTAAATGGATACAGTTGGTGTAAATATGGAACGAGTTACTAAGCATGAAACAAAATACGAAACCATATAGAAATATTTTATTTCAAAAGAATTATTTTAGTTTTATCACTTTTTGTGTTATTATGAAACAATAAACTTTTATTTTTTTTTTATATTACTATAAATAATTTTTTAATTTATTTGTTGCGGACTATTGTCCTCATCTTTATTAGTTGTTGTTTCACGACGTTTCGACCAACTATTCCTCTGGCCTTTGTCAGGTGGTAACGGCGATGGGATAGGAACTCCGAATCTCCTAACTGCATCCTCAACAATTACTGCCATCCATAGTTGTTGTCGATTCACATTGGCCGGCTTTAAGTAGAATTGAAACCACTATCTTCAGAAAATTCTCACCTGGAACCATAGAGATTCAACGTCTCTATCAACTGCGCCACGGGCCCCAAAGGGCGATTAGGGTTGGATATTTTGGTCTTATAAATCCACGTTTATTTTTATTATCTGATCTTCCATGGTCGGGTCCGTACCGAATGGTATATATATTATTTTAATTGGAATTCATTATTGAGATGAGTATTATTTATATCCATTTATTTATTGCGGACAATTATTCTCATTTTTTAGTTGTTGTTTCATAACGTTTCGGCCAACTATTCCTCTGGCCTTCGTCAGGTGGTAACCGCGATGGGATAGGAACCCCGAATCTCCTAACTGCACCCAGCCAGGGAAGATCAGAATGAATAAACATAAATTTATAAGACCAAAAATATCCAACCTTGATCACCCCTCGGGCCCCTGGCGCGGTGGATAGACATTCAATTGAATAAATAATTTTTTATATTTAAAATATATTCCTATGTAAATATTTTATTTCTAAAAATTAATTTACTTTTAACACTTCTTGTTTGACGCCGCAACAAACAAAAAAAAAATGTTGTTAAAATTTAAAAAATCATTTAAAGAAATGTAAAAAAAAAATAAAAGTTTAGTATTTTTTATCATATCGTAACACAAAAAGTATTTAAACTAAAATAATTTTTTTTAATAAAATATTTCTATATGGTTTCGTATTTCGTTTCATGCTTAGTGACTTCCGTTCCGTATTTACATAACTGTATCTAACCATTTCCGATGTCTTAATTTTAGGAATGCAATTATTAGAGATTGCCAGATCATCAAACAAGCAGCAAAAATCTTTTCTGATGTACGTACCTGTCACGGAACGAAGATGTCATATTCCAAAAACCACGTGAATTGATCAACTTTTTTAACTAAAAAAAAAAAATTTCATGAGTAAAGAAAAACGACTGTCTCGCGTCATCATCTTGAAAAAAAGGGGGGTGCAGATAAGTTCGAAATAATTGAAACTTGCAAGATCAGCCTTGTAATGCTACCAATTAATTTCACATCAATCGCTTTAAATCATTTAAACATGATTTCCATTGTAAAAATAAAACTACTTGGTCAATTTACTTGATATTTGGAAGATGACATTTCTGTGACGGGTACGTACATCATAAAAAATTTTTGTAATTTTTTTTTTTTAATTTGGTTGAATTCTAAATAAGAACCATGATTTCTGTCTTAAAAACAAACTATAAAATAAGATCGCATGTGTGTGTTTCTCGCCTATGAGTAACTTTGATTAAAAAACTATGCGTAGCATTAGGTATCTCCACGGCGGTGTGTACAACGCCAACATTGTACACATTAACAGCAACGTCATCGTCATTTTGTGTGTTTGTGTCAATTTCTATGGATGGGCATTCGCGTTATAATGGTTAATGAATATGGTGGCCTTCAAATCCAATGTAAACAAGTCCTTGTTGAGCCGTTCCCTTAAATAATCCAAATTTTATCCAATCTACACTATTAATGATTACGACACTACCATCTTACATTCATTAACCCTTATCCTCGAGTGGGCTTCGGGCCTTGATAAGTAGTGATTTCCTTGTAAAAAAAAAAAAATTGTTGATCAATCACTCAATGAAGATATCTGGTGTAGGGACACAGTAATCTCTCATCCATTATTGATGCGTACATGAGCATAATAAGGATTGACTTCAAGTACTTCAATAGTCTTGACTCGGGGCTCATATTTGCTTTTGCGTACATGTCGCTTTAGAAGGAAGAATTTAGTGTTTGTTAGCCATATAGGAATAGAATCTCCAGTGGCTGATTTCCTTTAGAAGTTGAAAAGACGTTTGTGGGGAGTACAATTAGTGGAGGTGGACAGCAACAAACGAATGCTGTGGAGGGCTATGTCTAGTACTCTCTCCCAATTAATAATAGGAAGATCTCTCGACTGTAGAGCCAAACTCATTGTTTGCCAGATAATTTTGTTATATCTCTCCACTTTTCCATTACCGTGAGGATTGGAGGCAGTTGTCCGACTGGTAGCAATACCTCAAGAAAGTAAGAATTCATTTAATTCATCCAACATGAAAGCCGTTCCACGATCAGAGTGTACAAGAGAATGCTTTCCAAATATAGAGAATAGGCTAATCAGAAGTTTCCCGACAATGGTAGCTGAAACATCGGCATAAGGAAAGCAAAAGGAAAACAAGAGTATTTGTCAATCATTGTCAGTATGTGATGGTTGCGAGAATTTGAAGGTGATGGTCTCTTGAAATCCACACTTATTCTTTTAAATGGTTGACTTACTTTTATGAGTCTGAGGTGCCACCTTAAGGAACCTTGTTTTTACTTCTAAACAGGCAAGTTCTAGCTTCCATCTTGTGATCTTCCCATTTTTAATTTTGCTCTTGCCTTTGGAGTCGAATATAAAAGAGACTGATTTTTAGTCAGTGGTCAACTTAAAATTGTTTCTTTGAGCAGTAAATGTAGCCATTTTCAGATCTACAATTTTACAATTGCGTAGACCTCTTTTTCAACTGTAGAGTGCTTTTGCTCAGCAGATTAAAGTTCTTGAAAAGAAGGCCACAAGTCTAGAGTTCTGTGTCAAAGAAGCAGTGATAGTGTGTTCCAAAGCATTTGCTCAAATGGAAGAGAAGATTTTATGGCTATAAAGGATGATTTAACAATTTTTTGTGCATGTGCAAAAATTGAATGCCTGCGCAAGAAAACAAAAGTTGATAACTAGTGAAAACAAGACAGAATACAGACCCGAATATTAAGAAATAAATAAATAATTAATATGGCAAATATAAACATTTATTTGAAAAAAAGAAAACGTCTTAGAAGAATTTTGGGCGTTCGTCCATAACTTCCTCCCTATAATAAAATAAAAATAAAGAAAAACCTGTATGATGTACATACCAGTGACGGAAAGAAAATAGCGTACACCAAAAATCACGTAAATTGATAAAGTTGTTTTATTTTTATAAAGAAAATCATTCTTAAGGGAGTTTGAGTTTTTCCTATGCTATATTAAGAATGCTTTTCTAAAATCTCGCAAGTTTGAATTATTTGGAGTTATGTCTGTTGGAGTGTTGCCAACTGAGATTTTCCAAACCCGCTAGATTAGGAGGAAAAAATCTCCAGAAAATCGCTAAATTCTTAACTTTTCATCAGTGTTGTCAATCTGAAATTTTCAAAAGACGGCTAATTCAAAACAGAAGATCTCCATAAAAGAAAAACTATACAACTTCCTACCCTATATAAAAAAATATTATGAATATACAAAATATTCCGTGTTTTCTCTATATTATTTTTAGGGGCGGAGTTGTACAACCATCACCCCCATGCGTAATTTCTATACTGATAGGTTTTTTTGAAATTTTTTCACTGGATTATTATTGATTGGACACTAATTAACCAGATTATGAAAAAGAATTGAAAAAAAATCATTTCGACATTTGAAAGGGGCGCTCACGCTTTAGTTACAACGTTCTGGTAAATCGGTCACCCATTTTTTTTTTTTTTTTTTTTTTCTAAACACGGAAGTGTCTTTGGGAGATATGAAATGTTCCCATGTTGACGAAGCAATGTATCGGGAGGCGTACGATATGAAAATTGACAATGGGATGGAAAATTATGAAACATTTCTCCAGCATGTTAGTGAAATTTATAATACTTTAAAAAATTTAAAAAGAAAACATACTACATTAATAAAAACACTAAAAACATATCCAGTTAAGTAGAAAAGTAACTTATATTGTCTTTGATAACATTTATTTGTTATATATTTGTTTTTGACAACTTTTACGAATCTATGTGTACAGTAATACAAACCCCAAAAACTAAATAAGTTTAAAAAAAAAAAAAATTCGAAACTTTATTTTCATAAAAAACAAAAAATGTCATGTTCATTCTATCTTTTTTTTTTTTTTCTTTGAGAAACAAAAATATTTCTGACTTACAAATGCGGTAAGCTCATGTCATTTTTACTTTCTATGGTTTTGATATACCCGCATTTCTACTGGTTATAAAATGGGTGACTGATTTACCAGAACGTTGTAACTAAAAAGTGATCACCCCTTTTAAATGTCGAAATAATGATTTTTTTTCATAATCTGGTTAAATAGTGTCCAATCAATGATAATCTTTTTAGGATTATATTGAAGCGGTTAGCTCACAAAATGATTGTCAAATTTTATCAGCTAGTTTTATCTGACGACGATAGAAATTGCTTTTTTTATTTTATTATATTCTTTTTAATATATCAATTTTCAGTAGATATCTTCTAATTAATTTTCAGTAAATATCTTCTAATTAATTTTCAGTAAATATCTTTTAATTAATTTTCAGTAGATATCTTCTAATTAATTTTCAGTAAATATCTTCTAATTAGTTTTCAGTAAATATCTTCTACTTAATTTTCAGTAAATATCTTCTAATTAATTTTCAGTAAATATCTTCTAATTAATTTTCAGTAAATATCTTCTAATTAATTTTCAGTAAATATCAATTAATTTTCAGTAAATATCTTCTAATTAATTTTCAGTAAATATCTTCTAATTAATTTTCAGTAAATATCAATTAATTTTCAGTAAATATCTTCTAATTAATTTTCAGTAAATATCTTCTAATTAATTTTCAGTAAATATCTTCTAATTAGTTTTCAGTAAATATGTTCTAATTAATTTTCAGTAAATATCAATTAATTTTCAGTAAATATCTTCTAATTAATTTTCAGTAAATATCTTCTAATTAATTTTCAGTAAATATCAATTAATTTTCAGTAAATATCTTCTAATTAATTTTCAGTAAATATCAATTAATTTTCAGTAAATATTTTCTAATTAATTTTCAGTAAATATCTTCTAATTAATTTTCAGTAAATATCAATTAATTTTCAGTAAATATCTTCTAATTAATTTTCAATAAATATCTTCTAATTAGTTTTCAGTAAATATCTTCTAATTAGTTTTCAGTAAATATCTTCTAATTAATTTTCTGTAAATATCAATTAATTTTCAGTAAATATCTTCTAATTAATTTTCAGTAAATATCTTCTAATTAATTTTCAGTAAATATCTTCTAATTAATTTTCAGTAAATATCTTCTAATTAATTTTCAGTAAATATCTTCTAATTAGTTTTCAGTAAATATGTTCTAATTAATTTTCAGTAAATATCAATTAATTTTCAGTAAATATCTTCTAATTAATTTTCAGTAAATATCTTCTAATTAATTTTCAGTAAATATCAATTAATTTTCAGTAAATATCTTCTAATTAATTTTCAGTAAATATCAATTAATTTTCAGTAAATATTTTCTAATTAATTTTCAGTAAATATCTTCTAATTAATTTTCAGTAAATATCAATTAATTTTCAGTAAATATCTTCTAATTAATTTTCAATAAATATCTTCTAATTAGTTTTCAGTAAATATCTTCTAATTAGTTTTCAGTAAATATCTTCTAATTAATTTTCAGTAAATATCAATTAATTTTCAGTAAATATCTTCTAATTAATTTTCAGTAAATATCTTCTAATTAATTTTCAGTAAATATCTTCTAATTAATTTTCAGTAAATATCTTCTAATTAATTTTCAGTAAATATCTTCTAATTAATTTTCAGTAAATATCTTCTAATTAATTTTCAGTAAATATCTTCTAATTAATTTTCAGTAAATATCTTCTAATTAATTTTCAGTAAATATCTTCTAATTAATTTTCAGTAAATATCTTCTAATTAATTTTCAGTAAATATCTTCTAATTAATTTTCAGTAAATATCTTCTAATTAGTTTTTCAGTGAATTTTTTTTATTGCAGCAAATTTTTTTAGACGTTTCTTTTTTGCAGCGATTTTTACCCTATTACATCTTCTTTTGGACTGCATCATAGGCATAGATACATATGAACTTTAAAAAATATTTTTCTTTGCCTTGGATTATACCACCATATTTTTTCATGGCTCTGGATTATACCACCATATTTTTTCATGGCCCTGGATTATACCACCATATTTCTACTTTTCTTTATTGAGCCTGGACTTCACCTTGGAATATCCTTTTTATTTTAGCCTCTTATTAAATTTCATACGAACTTTAGTTTTCAATTTATGTGCTAACCAGCAAAATTATAGGCTGGTGCATCTGCTACTTGTCTCTCACTCCTGAACAGGGTTCAAAAGAGAGTCAGCAACCTAATAGGTCCCGAACTGTCAGCTAAGCTTCAACCTCTGTCCCATCAACAAGATGTTGCATCTCTCTGCCTGTTTTCAAGTATTTTAATGGTGGATGCACAGATGAACTACAGGCCTTGACATAAATACCCCTGACAAACCTGACAAGCAGCAAAGTCTTATCCCTACACAGTAGAGATCCCTAGATATCAGAAAGCCTTCTACTCTAATAGTTTTTTCCTTAGGTCTGCTAGACTTTGGAATTCCCTTCCTGGTTCCTGCTTCCTCAACTGTACTGATATGCAGAAGTTCAAATGTAATGTAAACAAACATCTTGTGCGAAACTCCCTACATAGTATCCCTGCAATTTATGGCCCAGATAATAGCCTCCTACAGCAAAGTGGCACTATGCCTTGTTTGGAGTGAAAATACAATAAAAAAATAAACGTTTTCTCTGAGGATATGAGCTATTCATTGAAACTCCATGGAATGAGGGAAAAACTTTAAATTTTTGTATTCCTTGTCGAATAATAAATTTGTTGTAAATTTTTAATTTACCGACTCTAATTCCAAACCTTTACTTGTATTATTGCTCTATCTCATATTGAGTTTTTTCATCTGGTTGGGATTGTCAAAAATCAATTGAAACCTTTTTTTTCTTGAATAATTTTTTTTTTTTTTTCAAATATGCACTCTTCAAGTTTTGTTGCCCAACATTTACAATTTTTAAATGAACAGAAAAATTAACAGAACAACTCTGAACTGTATTCAGCTTCTGTTCTGTCTCCACTTGGCTCTTCCGACCACTCAGTTGTATCAGTTAAGATAAAAATGAAATGTAATAAATCTCCAGATGTACCTCTCCATCGTACAGTATATCGATACTCTATGACTGACTGGGATAGCTTCCGCACATTTATATCAGATCTACATCTGTGTTCCATGTTTAAAAGGGATGTGTCCTCTATAGTATCAGACCTGACAGAATGGTTAATTATAGGTATAGACCGTTTCATACCCTCGAAAAAATTCCAGCAAAAACCTAACAGCCAGCCATGGTTCTCTCCGGAATGTGCTGCTGCCATTGTGCATAGAAATCACTTTTTCCATTGCTGCCAATGTAATAGATGTACTGAGACTAAAGCCGCTTTCAGAACTGCCAGAAACCACTGTAAAAAAGTAATAAAGAACACAGGAGAGTTGTATGCTCAGTCCGTCAAGTACAAAGTAGCTGAGCAGTGGCTTGGTTCCCACCAGTTTTGGCAAATAGTAAACAGAATCCTGAACAGAAGCATGTGCTCTATCCCAACTCTCATAAATAGACCTGAGGTAATCTTGTCAGCATCAGACAAAGCCAAACTCTTTGCCAAGAACTTTGCAGCGAATTCTAACCTTTGCGACCAAGGCTGGCAACCTCCAATATTTCCTCCTGTATCAGAAAACATACTATGTGATATACGTATATCTGTACGTGATGTTGCCAAGCTAATCAAAAACCTTGATTCCAGTAAAGCAACTAGCCCTGACGATATTCCAATTATAGTACTCAAAAGACTTCAACCAGAACTTGCGCCCATCCTTACAAAACTGTTTAAACGTTGTCTTAAGAAAAATTGCTTCCCGTCACCCTGGAAAATCTCATCAGTATGCCCTGTATTTAAGAATTCAGGTGATCGGTCATCTCCCTCACAGTACAGACCAATAAGTCTCCTGTGTGTCATGAGTAAGTTGCTGGAATCTGTGTTAAATACAGAAGTAATCAACCATCTTAGCAAAAATAACCTTCTTAGTGACACACAATATGGTTTCTGTTCTGCTAGATCTACAGCAGATGTGCTTACAGTTATATCTCATAGGATTAGCAAATCTCTCGACGGAGGCTTCCTTTCTAGGGCAATTGCTCTTGACATATCAAAGGCCTTTGATAGAGTATGGCATAAAGGTTTACTTCACAAGATCTCCAGCTATGGTATAGCTGGAAATGTCTTCTCAATTATTAAATCATTTCTCTCTGATAAGTTCATAAGAGTAGTGGTTGATGGGCAGAAATCAGAAGCTCTTGGTATTAATGCTGGAGTCCCTCACAGGTCCATCCTGGGCCCAACTCTCTTCCTGATCTATATTAATTATCTTCCAAATCACATCCTTACATCATTCGTAGACATCTATGCTGATGACATTACTATCTATGGTAGCACATCTAAGACAGTAAATGACCAAGTTCTCTCTGATTCTCACACCTCTGATCTTGAGCAAGTGGTCCAATGGGGAAAGAGGTGGCTTGTTACTTTTAATGCATCTAAAATCAAGCTTTTATCTTTACATCATCAACGGTCTGATCCCCATTTGGCATTAATTGAAATGAATGGCTCTCGTCTTGGGGAGGTCTCATGTTTTGACAAGCTTCTGGGCTTGACCTTTACTCCTGATCTTAAATGGAACACATACATTAAATCCGTTGCCAAGGCCGCTGGAAAAATGATGGGATCTTTCTATCAATCCAGTAGATATCTCATTACTGATGCAATTCTCTATCTATATGAGAGCCAGGTACGTCCAAGGATGGAGTACTGTTGCCACATCTGGGTAGGAGCTGCTAGAAAGGACTTATCCTGCCTTGATAGAGTTCAAAATAGACTTCGTAGCCTTGTGGGCGATATCCTTTTCTCATTCCCTGCAACCTCTTTCTCACAGAAGAGATGTTGCGAGTTTGTCTTTGCTTTATCGTTATTTTCATGGCAGGTGCTCGGCTGAGCTCCATTCTATGGTCCCCCCTCGCCAAACTTTCACAAGAAACACCCGTCTAGCTGAAAACACTATCACTAGTTTCCCTCACTCTTTATCTGTGCCTAAACCTAAGCGTAGATTCCATGAGCAAAGCTTCTTTCTTAGAACTGCACGCCTATGGAATTGTCTTCCGTTTTTCTGCTCTCCAGCTAACTACAATATTTAAGTCTAACGTAAACAAGTTTTTGATGAGCCGTTCCATATAAGTTAACAAATTTACCGAATCTCCATTACTAACTGTTACTATATTGTCCAATTTCTACTGTACACTCTTTAACCCTTATCCTTGAGTGGCCTCTTGGCCTTGATAAGTGGTGATGCCTATGTAAAAAAAACAAAAAAAAACTCTTTGGTATACTTACGTGTGTGCATAGTTTCTAATACAATAAATCGATTCCCTATATTGGAACCAGTCGATGAGAACATACACATTTTGTAGTCAATAAACTGAGTTTTCAGATAAAAAAACAACAGTTTCAATTGATTTTTGACAATCCCAATCAGATGGTCATACAGATTTTGTATTCGATAAACTTAGTTTTCAGATAAAAACAATGGTTTAAATTTTTTTTTTTTTTTTTTTTTTTTTTTTACAAAGGCATCACCACATTATCAAGGCCCAGAGGCCACTCAAGGATAAGGGTTAAAGAGTGTACAGTAGAAGTTGGTCAATATAGTAATCATTAGTAATGAAAATTTGGTAAATTTAATAACTTATATGGAACGGCTCATCAAGAACTTATTTACCTTAGACTTGAACACAACCATATTGTAGTCAGCCGGAAAGCAGGAAAACGGAAGACAATTCCACAGGCGTGCAGTTCTAAGAAAGAAGCTTTGTTCATGGAATCTATGTTTAGGTTTAGGCACAGATAAAGAGTGGGGGAAATTATTGATAGTGTTTACAGCTAGACGAGTGTTTCTTGTGAAAGTTTGGCGAGGGGGGACCATAGATTGAAGCTCAGTTGAACACTTTCCATGAAAATAACGATACATCAGAGACAAACTCGCAACATCTCTTCTGTGAGATAGAGGTTGTAAGGAGGAGAAAAGGACATCTCCTACGAGGCTACGAAGTCTATTTTGAACTCTATCAAGGCAGGATAAGTCCTTTCTAGCAGCTCCTGCCCAGATGTGGCAACAGTATTCCATCCTTGGACGTACCTGGCTCTTATATAGATAGAGAATAGCATCAGCAGTGAGATATCTACTGGATCGATAGAAAGATCCCACCATTTTTCCAGCAGCCTTGGCAACAGATTTGATATACGTGTTCCATTTAAGATCAGGAGTAATGGTCAAGCCCAGAAGCTTGTCAAAACTTGAGGCCTCCTGAAGACGAGAGCCATTCATTTCAATTGATGACAAATGTGGATTAAAATGTTGATGATGTAAAGAGAGAAGCTTGGTTTTAGATGCATTAAAAGTAACCAGCCACTCCTTTCCCCATTGTACTACATGCTCAAGATCAGAGGAGAGAGAATTGGAGAGTACTTGCTCGTTTACTATCTTAGATGTGGTACCATAAATGGTAGTGTCGTCAGCATAAATGTCTACAAATGATGTAAGGATATGATTTGGAAGATCATTAATGTAGATCAGGAAAAGAGTTGGGCCCAGGATGGATCCCTGAGGGACACCGGCATTAATACTGTGAGCTTCTGATTTTTGCCCCTCAACTACTACTCTTATGAACCTATCAGAAAGAAATGATTTAATAATTGAGAAGACTTTTCCAGCTATACCATAGCTAGCGATCTTATAAAGTAAACCTTTATGCCATACCCTATCAAAGGCTTTAGATATGTCAAGAGCAATTGCCCTAGAAAGATTGCCACCGTCGAGAGATTTGCTAATCCTATGCGATATAACTGTAAGGACATCTGCTGTAGATCTAGCAGAACGGAAACCATATTGAGTGTCACTAAGAAGGTTATTTTTGTTGAGATGTTTGATTACTTCTGTATTTAACACAGATTCTAGCAACTTACTCATGACGCACAGGAGACTTATTGGTCTGTACTGAGAGGGGGATGAGCGATCACCTGAATTCTTAAATACAGGGCATACTGATGAGATTTTCCAGGGAGATGGGAAACTATTCTCCTTAAGACAACGTTTAAACAGTTTTGTAAGTATGGGCGCTAGTTCAGGTTGAAGTTTTTTGATTACTATAATTGGAATACCATCAGGGCCAGTTGCTTTACTGGAATCAAGGTTTTTGATTAGCTTGGCAACATCACGTACAGATATACGTATATCACATAGCGTGTTTTCTGATACAGGAGGAAATATTGGGGGTTGGCGGTCTTGGTCGCAAAGGGTAGAATTAGCTGCAAAGTTCTTGACAAAGAGTTTGGCTTTGTCTGATGCTGACGAGATTACCTCAGGTCCATTGATAATAGTTGGGATGGAGCACACGCTTCTGTTCAGGATTCTGTTTGCTATTTGCCAAAACTGGTGGGAACCAAGCCGCTGCTCAGCTACTTTGGACTTAACAGATTGAGCATACAACTCTCTTGCGTTCCTTATTACTTTCTTACAATGGTTGCTGGCAGTCCTGAAAACGGCTTTAGTTTCCATACATCTATTACGTTTGAAGCAGTGGAAAAAGTGATTTCTGTGCGCAATGGCAGCAGCACATTCTGGAGAGAACCATGGCTGGCTGTTAGGTTTTTGCTGAAACTTTTTAGAGGGTATGAAATGGTCAATACCTACAATTAACCATTCAGTTAGGTCTAATACTATAGAGGACACATCCTTTTTAAACTTTTAAACATTTAAAATTGATTTCTTTTTTTTTTTTGTCAATTCTAATAAGTTACTAGCCTTCCATGTCTACATTTTGGTGACGAACATGCAACGTTCGTTGACACTTTCTCTGCTGGTCGGTTTTTCTCTGCTAGCTGACTGTGTTTTCCAAAAGGGACTAAAAAAGTTCCTTAGGGGACAGATGAATCAATGCGCCCTGCCAACTGATTGGTCAGTGTGTGGTCGAATCACTCAGAGGAGGAGGTTGATTCACAAAAGAAAGTAGATCATCTGGCTATATTTAAGAAATATGTTGTTTATTGGGGGGGGGGTATTTTTATTTTTTATTTTTTATTGGTGTGTTCCAATAGGGGAGATAACTGAGGTATGATATTTATCTCCTTTTCAGGAAGTTACACATAAAGTCAGGTGTAGTTCCTGAAAAGCTAACATACTAGGACTAACATGTTTTGGTCTGCCTGAACAGACCTGTCTGCCTTCTATGGTAGGGACGTCTCAGGCAATTAGCATAAAATAATTTCTTTTGAAAAGAGAAGGTAAATTCTGGGATGATGGATCTCCTGAGACTGAACAGAATCATACTACAAAGGGAAATAACTGATTTTTTTAATAAAGGAATTAATTCTTTTATACCAATTCAATCCCAGAAGAAAAAAAACTGATTTTTTAAGTAAAAGAATTAATTCCCTTATACCAACTCATTCCCAGAAGAAATAACTGATTTTTTTTAAATAAAGGAATTAATTCCCTTATACCAACTCATTCCCAGAAGAAATAACTGATTTTTTTAATAAAGGAATTAATTCTCTTATACCAATTCAATCCCAGAAGAAAAAAACTGATTTTTTAAGTAAAAGAATTAATTCTCTTATACCAACTCATTCCCAGAAGAAATAACTGATTTTTTTTAAATAAAGGAATTAATTCCCTTATACCAACTCATTCCCAACAGAAATAACTGATTTTCAAAATAAAGGAGTTAATTCCCTTATACCAACTCATTCCCAGAAGAAAAAACTGATTTTTTAAAATAAAGGAATTAATTCCCTTATACCAACTCATTCCCAAAAGAAAAAATTGATTCTTTTAAATAAAGGAATTAATTCCCATATACCAACTCATTCCCAGAAGAAAAAACTGATTTTTTTAAATAAAGGAATTAATTCCCTTTGATCAACTCATTCCCAAAAGAAAAAACTGATTTTAATCTCTAAAAGTGTATGTCTATGTGTTAAAAGAGAGAAAAAGAAAAAGAAGGGGGTGGGGAAAAGAGAAATATATATTATTTTGGACTCGTGCCACTACCCAGTTAAATGGAAATGGACAGGATACTTTAATTTGTACTCCTCCCACAACCCCTGAATTACCATTCTTTACTATCATGCAAGTATCGTGGTGGCATCCAGTATCCCATCACTGGCACCTACTGGACCTTGTCATCATACGGAGAGCCTCACTTAACTGCACTTTCACCACACGTCGCTAATACAGTGCTGAATGTGACACTGACTACATCATGGTTGGCAGTGTCTAAATCTAATCGAAGTAGATCTATAGAGCCAAGCAGAAAACCTCTTTGCGTTAACACCAGCTAGACAGCAAGATATATGGCACAATAACATTGACACACCAATTTTCGCCAGATCACCAAAGTTAAGCAACAATGAGCCTGGCTAGTACCAAGTGGGTGACCATTTGGGAAGGCTACGTGCTGTATGTACCGTGTCGAGTCATAGAAATTTCCAGGTTGATATCTAGGGATGTGTTTAACTCACGGGGGAAGGTACATCCTCGAATCAAGTTGGGAAGCAACGGAAAGCTTTACCTTATCATGGTCTACAAAAATATTTCTTCGTTTCTAGATTAAACTCAGAACACCAATTTCCAACGTAGACCCCCACTAACATGTCCAACATTCCAAAGGTTGAAACCCAATTACAGAAAACCAAACCAAACCAAACTTATTATTCCTAAGCAAAACTGGCATTGGACTGGCTATTTCCCTAGATGAGTTCGTGATTACAGTGTACTAAAAATTTGGCACACAAACCGGACCTGATGGAGGGAAACAAATGCTATTTCCTGATTCAGTAAAAATACCCTAAATTTAGAAATCTAGACAACATTCAAAAAGTAAAATCATTGCTGTCCAGTGAGTTATTAAAAATAAAAAAAAGTCCAATCGTCGAAGTTGTCACATTTCAATAATTCAACAAACCCGCAGGATTTAAAAATACATGCGAAAGATGCATTTCAGCTTAAGAATTAAGTTGAAACGAAAACTTTCGTGTGTCTAGATCAAGCTGTGCAGTTTTTAATTAAAACGAACAATAATTATTTAGACAAACAAAATCCGTTTTTTCTATCTTATTCTTTTACTATTATATCAAGGGCAGTTGTTTATCCAGAAAAAAAACCTTAAATATTACACAACAAACCCCGACAAAGTTGGTATTTTTTAAATCATTGGAAAAATAATATCTAAAATTTTGAAAAACGTATCGCTCCTTTATTTTTTTTTTTTTATTTATTTTATTTTTTTTTTACATGGAGTTCACCACTTATCAAGGCCCAATGGCCACTCAGGGATAAGGGTTATTGTGTGTACAGTAATCAAAGGGATAGTGTAGCAATAGTATTGGAGAATTGGTAAGGTGTCATTACTTAGGGGGGGGGCGGTTCATCAGGAATTTGTTTGTGTTGGACTTGAAGACATCCAGGTTGAAGTCGGGAGGGAAACAGGTAAGCGGAACAGTTCCACAGGCATGCAGTTCTAAGAAAGAAGCTTTGTTCATGGTATCTACGTTTTGATTTAGGCACAGATAGGGAGTGGGGAAAATTATTGACGGTGGTTTCAGCTAGTCGGGTGTTTTTTGAGAAAGATTGGCAAGGGGGGACCAGAGAATGGAGCTCAGACGAGCACCTGCCATGGAAGTAACGATAGAACAATGACAGGCTCGCTACATCTCTTCTGTGGGAAATAGGTTGCAGGATAGAGAAAAGGGCATCCCCCACCAAACCACAGTCTATTTTGTACTCCGTCAAGGCAGGATAGGCTGTTTTTTGCAGCCCCCGCCCAGATGCGGCAGCAGTACTCCATCTTTGGACGTACTTGGCTCTTATATAGATAGAGAATTGCATCATTAGTGAGATATCTTCTGGAGCGGTAGAAGGATCCCACCATTTTCCCAGCGACATTGGCCACAGACTTGATGTATGTGTTCCATTTAAGATCAGGTGTAAAGGTCAAACCCAGGAGCTTATCAAATCCTGGGGCCTCCCTTAGACGAGAGCCATCCATTTCAATTGATGCCAGATGGGGATCAGAGCGTTTATGATGTAGAGATAGGCGCTTGGTCTTAGATGCATTAAAGGTAACCAGCCACCTATTTCCCCATTGTACCACACGCTCAAGATCAGAGGAGAGAGAATCAGAGAGAACATCATCATTTACGGCCTTTGATGTGTTGCCATAATATTAGAATAAAACTTGAATATGCCCATCGGCAAAGACAGACATAACCGACACATCACGAGCATGCATGCTAAAAATAGCAACAATTTTTTTTCAACAACAAAGAAAAAAACATAAAATTTCATTTTTCACAAACGAAACAAAAGCAACCAAATTTTATTTGGGGCCATGATTAATACATATTCAAGCAATAAACACTCCATACATTTTTGCCATTAAGAAATCCGGCGTGAAATTAATTATAGTCATTTGTTTGTTTATCGAGCCAATTTCTGTAACATCAACAACTTTACATGAAGCCAACGACTTCACAGCAAATCTTTAGCTTAGCTTGGGTTTTAGAAGATTCTCATTCTGACTTGACGAGCCCAGAAGCCGTCTGAACAAGGGTTAACAGTAGCAGTACCCAAACAACCTTTTCAGGGCTAACTCTCAAACTAATGATGCGATTCAAACCGTCCTTTTAAGGGTGACACACAAACTATCAGAATGCGATACCCACTTCACTCACTACTGCTTCCTTCCTCATAGAACTCCTCTCACAATCTGCCACTCCAGTTCCTGCAGCTTCCAGCTCACTCTTGCAGCTTCCTGCAATTCCAACAGCCCCAGCTCACTCCTGCAGTTTCCAACAGCCTCCAGCTCACCTTTGCAGCTTCCAGCGATTCTAGCAGCCCCAGCTCATTCCTGCAGCTTCCAACACCTCCAGTAGCCCTCAGCTCACTCCTGTAGCTTCCTGCAATTTCAACAGCCCCAGCTCACTTCTGCAGTTCCCAACACTTTCAGCAGCCCCCAACTCACTCCAGCAACTTCCAACACTATATATTATTTTCCCCACTCTCTATCTGTGCCTAAATGTAAACGCAGATTCCATGAACAAAGCTTCTTTCTCAGAACTGTCCGTCTTTGGAATATTGCTTCACTGGCATGCTTCCCGGCTAAATACAACATGATGGCATTCAAATCTATTGTAAACAAGTTCTTATTAAGTTGTCCTCATAAATAATCAAATTCAACCCAATTTAAATCATTAACGATTACTTCACTGCCACCTTACACTCATTAACTCTTATCCTCGAGTGGCCTTCAGGCCTTGATAAACGATGACTCCCCAAGTAAAAAAAAAAAGCCAAAAAACTAATAATAATAACAACAACAATAATAAAGCAATGCTGGTTCAGATGTGTTATAACAGCTGGTATAACTTTTGCTTCATTATATGCACAGACATTCTTACAGGGGTAAATCTTAACTTTTCGGGATGTCTCGATTGCACCAAAGTGTATGACGTCATTTTCCATCGAGCAGGCATGCTTAATGATGGTTGTGATTTACCTCTTTTCCTCTACATAAAAATGTGACACAATATGGGATTAATTTAAATGCCAACGCCCAAGAAATAGTGTACTCTGACCTACAAAAAGTACCTGAGTAGACCTTTGGGCATTCCCTGGTCAAAGTGCCTCAGACGATTAGCAATAAACTAACTCTCTTCTCAAAGGATGGGGAAGGTAAAGTCTAGGAAGATGAACCTTGTACGACTGCACAGAAGAATGCTGTCAGCAGAAAAGGGCCACCTATCTCAAATGGCCACGAATCTGCCGGAGATTGCCAAAGACGTATCATTGACATAATCTGAAGATATTTAGTTCTTTCCCACATCAAGAAGTTAAACACCAGGGTCGGAAAGTGGGATTGAGAAATGAACGCCCCCAACAAGGGTCACTCTAACCCGCAAAAGTGCCTGGGAAGCCCCATCAGCATTCTCCAGTAAGGACGTCTCAGGTGATTAGCAATAAACTAACCCCTTCTCAAAGAACGGTCCTGGATATGACCTTAAACTATATCCGATGGTGAGGCCCCAGCTTGCAGGCCTTAGGGAGTGTGGAGCCACCCTTTAATTGCCATTGCTCCCAGGTCCACTCTGACCCGGAGTGGTAGTACCTGTTAGGGTCCCAACTATGGGTTAAATAGAATACGACTTAAAAAACAAATATACTATATTAAAAAATCGTTCTTCAAAATCACCAGATTCGGCATTAAATAACCTGAAAAGGGTTGATATGCCATAAAACAAAGCAACCAACCAACCAACCTTCTCAAAGAGAGACAACAAAACCTGGGAAGGTGGACCGCCTAGAACTGTGCAGAACTAGCACCAAACCGCAAACTCAAAAATAATCAGGCCATTAAAGGAATGATCTAATCTTTATTGATTTAGGGGGTCAAGTAAGTATGTGGCTTGTTTGATTGTCACTGTGTAAACTGGATGACGTCACAGAGAGATGGATAACGTCATAAATAACCGTTTATGACGTCATCTATTTTCAAGTATGAATATATATATATATAATAAACAATGTATGTATGTTAATATATAATAAACAATGTTTATACTTTTTGCATTAATTTTATATATATATATATATATATATATATATATATACAGTAGCATACAAAACTATATATATATATATATATATATATATATATATATATATATATATATATATATATATACAGTAGCGTACAAAACTAAGGGACAAAATTTTAAAACCTAATATTTGTTAGAAATAACAACTGTGAAAAGCTGAAAATTTGACAACTGGTAGTCGTTATCATCCATACTAACATACTAAAATTTCAATCATTCGTAAAGGATAGAAAAAGAATTATGACAATTATTTATTTATTTTCAAAATAGGAACGTCCAAAAGCAAGGGACAAAATTGAGAAAAACAATGTTATCAGCCAAAAAACACTTCTAACAAATATTAGGTTTTAAAATGTTTGTCCCTTAGTTTTGGACGCTACTGTATATATATATATATATATATATATATATATATATATATATATATATATATATTCGGCTCCTATTATTGAACACTTTAAATTTGAAATGTAAATGGGTCACTTAAGCTTACATGTGCAGATCATGATGTTATAGTCATTAGATCACTGTAGACGGACGCTTCCATCGTTGGCTAGACTAGAAATGGCTAATTCAGAAATTGATAATTGAAAATTTAGGTCAGTTAAAATTAGAGCAGCCCGAATTTTAGGTGCCAGTCTCGAAAGCAGAAGCCATCCAGACAGCAAGCATGCATCAATGTGTATTGAAGACTTACAAGGTCAATGGATGCTAACATCAAAAGGGGAGGGGCCAAATTTAAAATGTTGAACTGTGGCAGAAGGTAGCTGATTAAAAGTTATAAGTATGGCAACCAAAACGGCAAACGACAACATTACTACTACTAATAATAATAAAATTTAAAATAAAAAAACATAAAAATAATAATAATAAACACAATAAAGAAAATAATGATAATCTTACGTTGTTGGGTTTGAGTGCATGTACCTGTCACTTTTTTTCTACCGTGGCTCTTCACTATCTGAACCCAAATTATCTTTGTGAACTATTTGAGTTCTTTCCATGATCGTCTAAATGTCTTATGAGGGCGTGTGTGTGTCATACATGTATTTGACATAACTTTTTCAACTGCATCGTTGATCTTGTGGGTCCACCTTGAATTAATCAGTTCTTGGAGGGAAGCTGGACACTGTTTGAATGAATGCACTTCACTCCAAAACGATAGTTAGTTTTATATGTTTTTTTATTCGCTTGCCAGGTGTTAAATGCAGAAGAATGGAAAGTAAGGATCTTTGCTTGTGGTTAATGCTATTAATCTCCATTTTTGGAGACATGTCATCTCCCTTCAAATGGGGGGGGGGGCAACCGTTAACCTGTCCGCTCTTCTTTACATCCAAATTCCAACTCCAACTCTATGTCCAGGTAACCTGATCACGGGGTAACAACCACGTCCTTCTGGTCAGCTATTTTTAGAGCTTCCGGTGCAACTTGTCCATTTTATATCCCGATAATGTTTTGACAACTTTTATCAAAACATAGCTTCACATCCCATCTCTTGTTTACCTTGCCAGTTAGATAGATAGATCGAGATAGATAGATAGCTAGATCGATAGATACAAATAGATATATAGATAGATCGACAGATAAATAGCAGATAATTTCTCGTGTTTCTAACTATATAACACTCCTTCGCCCTTTTTATCAAAACGTATAACATACATTTTCTAATACTCACATAAAACTAAAAAAGAAATACATATGTGCTCACCCCAATGGCAACGAAAACTGTCATACCATAATCCAATAAATAATAATCTATAAATATAAAAGCGAAAATGTATGTATGTTTGTATGTGTGTTCACTTTTTCTGTATGTCTACAAAAGGCTTTTTTCAGAGAAGCGGTCGGTCGGTTCACAACTTTTAAAAACTTTTTATATCACATATAAATCGTAATATCTCACAGTTAACAATGAAGCTCGCCTGTCTATTTAATTTGCTCGATTTCGGGAAGATAAATATTCAACATTTGTCGCTCGCCACATGTGGGTTAGTCTTTTTCCTATAACATCTTGGGAAAATAAAAATAAAAAAAAGCATTCCGCAGTAAATGAAATACTATCCCGCAGTCAAACTTCACCTCATTAACTCATTAAAACGGGCACCTGCGAAATCCAAGTAATTAAATAAATTCAAACGTGTTTCTGTTAGCATCTCGCTGTAGGGCGATGGTTAATGTCGCACGTTTTTTTTTTTTTTTTTTTTTTTTTTCACACTTTAATTTACAACTTTGCCTCAAGAGTTCGGGTTGATCCTCATACCTAGTTCTTTTTTTTTTAACCCCCACCCCCACCCACGGAGTTTCCATACACACCTCCAAACACCCGGGCAACGTCGGGTACTCCTCGCTAGTATGTAAATAAAATAAAATTACATCTACAATTAATGCCATTTGACACTAATCCTTGGGTCCTTGAAAGTCAACACAGTCCATGTGACCCCATGACCTCTTAATAAACCCAAATTGAATTTCAGGAGCATCATTCACTCCTGCCATCGACACTATTCGATAAATTCTTGACAAGCAGCTGAACAAAAAAAATCAGGGTCTTTCTGCCTCATCAACGGACGTCGTTTTTCTTTCCACAGGTTGCACCAAAAAAAAAAATCTTCACATCTCAGGCCTTACACCTTTTTTATCATGAACCTTCCTTTACTTTACTCAATTTTGAGGGGGGGGTGCAACAACAGAAATTACTAATACGATGCCTCCGTTACTTTACTTATTTTTTTTGGGGGGGGGACAACAGAAATCACTAATACTAATAATGATAATTGTAGTAATGGTGATAATCGTAAAAAACTTAGCAATAATAATAATGGTAGCAAAAATAATAAAACCAAAAACAAAAGACAATAATAATAATAATAATAATAATAATAATAATAATAAATCTAAGGAAAAAATTGTAATAAACATTTAAGTAAAATGGTTAATTGAAATTGAATGTGGGGATAAACTTCGTAATTGTGCTACAAAAATAAATGAAAGTATTTAATTTAATAGATAAAAATTAAAAAATAATAGAATAATATATATATATATATATATATATATATATACATATATATATATATATATATATATATATAATTACATATATATATGTATATATATAGTGGAGATGGTAATTAATAAAAACTGAAGAAAGTGCTCAATACTGTTGTAGAGCAAATATGCGTTTTATTTTTTATTTTTTATTACCATATCTTTTTTGGCCGTCTGTAGCGTCCTCAGACTTTTACAGGACCCTGTTTCTGTAAAAGTCTGAGGACGCTACAGACGGCCAAAAAAACGGCTGTGTAGCCGAAACAATAATGTAACTTAACAGAAATATAATTACATATATATACATATGTATATATATATATGCATATATATAATTACATATATATACATATATATATATATATATATATATATATATATATATATATATTTCATACATATATAGATTATATATAAAAAAAGACAAGAAGAAAAAAGGCTTATTATCAGGCAGTCTGAATTTAAATGGGGCTAAAGAATTTCAAAATTGGAATACTTAAACTTTGCTTTATGTTTGCATTGGAGAATTAGCTCACTCTTTGCATTAATTATATTCTTGGATTGAGGTGATGTTATTATCTTAACTGCCTCAGATAAGCAGAGGTTACAAAATTTTGAGCCAGAGGTGTATGATTTGGCTTTACAAATAATATCCCACTTAATTGAGAAACGAATATTCTTATAAATAAGTTTTTTTTATGAGAGTAAATAAAGATGTTCCCTGGTTACTGTCTGGGTTATTGTTATTGAAAGATAATATATGGTTAAATATTCTCAGCTGTATTGAGTTTTTTTATTTGGTTGGAATTAATTCAGTAATATATTAATATTTATATTACACTGAATTTTACCTTAGATTATACCGGATAAACATTTCATTTCCACTGTATTGATTGTTTCTTTTATATATATATATACTAGAAAAAGTACCTGTCGTTGACTGGGTTAAAAAACAGCCTACAGAAAATGGACTCTGATTTATGAAAGTATGATAGGTTATGAAAAGGAAGGCTTGTAAATTTGGGTTGAATTTGGGGGTATCAAAACCAAAGCAAAATATGATGAAAGTAAAAATAAAATAGATAAACCCCATAATTTATTATACCATACCTGTTCACACTGAAACACTTATCACAATATTCTGTGGATCTATATTAAAAAACCTTGTTAAACTTTGTGACATATTTCCATTCTATGGAGGTCAGGCACGAACGAACACCCCATAATTTTATTATGCCATATTTCTTCAAACTGAAACATAATTATCAAAATATACTTACGCAAATAGATATGAAAAGTCTTTATTAAAGTTTGTGCCTATTTTCATTCCATGGAGTACAGGCGCGAACACAGACCCCACAATTTTATTATACCATCCCTATTTAAGTTAAAACATACTTATCAAAGTATTCTTATGTACATCTATATCAAAATCACTTGTAAACGTTTTTTTTTTAATTTTTAAATATTTTATTTCCATACTTTGTGAACCAGGCGCGAATGCAGACCCCACAATTTTAATGAACCACCGTTCTGCCAGATCAAACATACCCATTCCTGTGTCTTAGTACATTATATGTAATCAGTTTTTTAAAATAGTCAACCATATAGGAGCCTACTCGTGACCACACACACACACACACACACACACAGACATTTAGCTTTATATTATATATATATATATATATATATATATATATATATATATATATATAAAGCTGAACGTCTGTGTGTGTCTGGTCATGAATAGGCTCCGATATGGTTGACTATGCCGCTCCCCATGTGGGGGTACCAAGTTGGTTAGAGGGAAAATTATTCTCAACTTGCATTTAGGTAAAAATGCACTTTCGTAAATAATTGAATTCATTCAAAACGTATCGCAAAAACAAAAACAAATAAAATCGCCCTCTCTCTCTCTCTCTCTCTCTCTCTCTCTCTCTCTCTCTCTCTACGTATCATTTCCTCACATATGTTACTTTTATACGATTTCTGAATTAATTCAATAATTAATTTAAATATGTTATATAATATTTGAAGCGCATTTACTCTCTCATTCATTTTATTTTTTTTGCAGACAAAATTCAAATCTGCACGCTTTTCTTGCTCCAGTTCAAAGTAAGCCGAAAAGCTGCCGAGACAGCTCATGAAATCAATGATGTGTTTTGCCTAGGAATCACTAATGAACGCGTCACATAATGGTAGTTCAAGAAATTTAGCAATGGTGACAGAGCCTCCAAGATGAAGACGGTCTCGGCCAGTATACTACAGTTGATAACAAACATTTGAAAGCCTTAATTGAAGCCGATCCTCGCAAAACCACATGAGAAGTTGCTGTTAACCTTGAGATCGACCACTCAACAGTCATTCGCCATTTAAAGCAAATAGGGAAATCAAAAATAGTTGCATGAATTGAACGATAATAAAAAAAATCATCGTTTTGATCTATGCAACAAAAACGACCCATTTCTCAAGCGGATTGTGACATGTGATGGGAAGTGGATCCTCTATGACAACCAGCAAAGTGGTTGGATGCTGGAGAAACTCTACAACACTTCCCGAAGCTGAAATTGCACCTTGAATCCGGGCGAAATAATTATGGTAGAGAAGTACTGCCGACAAATTGATAAAATGCATCAAAAGCCCCAACGTATGTGCCCAAGATTGGTCAATATGAAGGGACCAATTCTCCTCCATGACAACGCTCACCCACCTGTTTGGGCTACAAGATTCTGACTCATCTGCCACATTCATTGGACGTCTCGCCCACCGTTTATCACTTTTTCAAGTATTTTGACAACTTTCTGTGCAAAAAATGCCTCAAAAACTGAGATGATGCTGAATCGACCTTCAATGACTTCATTGCTTCCAAAATTCTGTATTTCAATGCTAATGGGATAAATAAACTTGTTTCTCATTGGCAAAAATGTGTCGATTCTAATGGTTTTTATTTCGATTTATATAGTTTATTATGAAAGGAGTTATGATCTTTTGAAGTTGAACGTCAAAAAACGACATTATTATTGCACCAACATAATATATATATATATATATATATATATATATATATATATATATATATATATATATATAAAAGTGAAAGTGTCTGTTTGTCTGTGTTTATGCATTTCCATACGCAATAACTCTGTCAATTTTAAGTCTATAGACTCGAAAATTGATATACAGGATACTGAGATTTGGGAAAATCGATGTGATCGGTTTTCGGCCAAAAATTCGGCTGTTAAGGGGTCAAAGTTCAACAATTTGACCTTTGAGAACTCTACCAAATGCCTCTGACAATTTTGGGTCTAAACACTTGAAATTTTAGACATAGGTTCCTTGGACATGGATCTAACTTAATAATTTATTTGAGCCCAAAACAATAAATGTTAAGGGGTCATAATAGGGGTCAAATTTTTTAAAAATTGACCATTTTTTTTAATTTGTTTTTTTTCAACATACACCTCCAAACACCCGGGCAACGCCTGGCTGAAATGCTAGTATATATATATATATATATATATATATATATATATATATATATATATATATATAAAAGAGAAAAAATAAAATATATATGTGTGTGTGTGTGTGTGTGTGTGTGTGTGTGTGTGTGTGTGTGTGTGTGTGTGTGTGTGTGTGTGTGAAAGAGAAAATCAAAAAGCAACAATATAAAAATATATATTAATGTACATTAATTTCAATGTGGGTTGCAGCATGACATATCAGAGATGTGACGTCTAGCAATAACTACATTAGGAACAAAATAATGGGTTGTAAGAGGAAGAGAGTAAAACATTGTGAAGTGGAGAGAAGAAGATAGGAAACTATGCGATATAGTATGTTAATTGTGGATATTACATCTATATATATAAAATAGTGTTTGTGTGTGTGTGTGTGTGTGTGTGTGTGTATAACTTTCCTACATATTATTATTATTAGGCTTACTTGGCCAAAACGTGGTGGGATGACGACAAGAACTATGGAAGGCAGTAGTTACAGTGAATGCAGTCAGGAGATTCAGAGTTTGTATCCGTCGCGGAATAGTTGGCCGAAACGTGAAACAACTAAGAAAAGATGAGGATAATAGTCCACAATAAATAAAAGTAATAACATTCCTACAGCCCAAACCACTGGACCAATCATGACTAAACCTGGCATTATGATGATTCCCTACCTAGGAACTGTGTACACCATTTTTCAAGGTAAAGGTCAAAGGTCAATATCATAGCCTATGCATATATACTCTCCTACAGACTACACCACTGAACCGATCATATCCAAACCTGGGATGACGATTGTCTCCAACCTAGGGATGGTACACACTGTTTTTCAAGGTCAAGATTAAATGTTAAGGTCGAGACTTTTCTGCACACTCGAGTATCTTTGCTAATGTAATGTGGTTAAGGGGTTTGCCATGGTAGGTTATGGGGGTATGTGTTCAATGACCATCGTTTGTGGTTAGTAAGGGACACCCTTTCTAGTTCATCACATGCCATCACCTACTCTGAATCCTCTCGCGAACTGGATTATAGAAATTTATTATGAATCTTTTGTTAATATGCAATAATAAGTTAGACTTCATGACAAGTGATTTCATTTCTATTCCTAGTTAGATAATTACGTGTTTTTTTTTATTGTAAAAAATTTTTTCTCGTATTTTTCATTTTTTTAATTTTATTTTTACTTTTATTTCTTTATTATTTTATAACTTATACTTTGTTTCATACTACTTTATAATTATTTCTAACTGATTTCTACTAACCTAACTTCTGTCCTCTATTTTAAGAAACGTCCTCTTCTCTATTCATACCCCCTAAATCCATATGATTATAAGAGCGTCACAAATTCACTGAAAACATTGCAATACCCAACATACAGGTGTTGTGGGAGATCATGTTATGGATGTTCTCAACGTATGACCAAATGAAGTAGTCCAACGGGTTCAGGTTGGGGGAAGGGGGGGTAGTGAGAGAAGGGTACAAAGTCGTAGCACTCCTTCTGAAGCCAAGCCTGGGTCTCTTTGGAATCCTGCATAGAGTCTGCTATTGCACTGCTAGCGGTCACCTGATTGCACTAGGGAATCACCACACTCTTTAGCACATCCAGGTACACTTTGGTGTTGACTTTCAAGCAGACTTCGAAGATGTGAGGTGGCATGATGTGGTCCTCACTTGAAACCACACCAAAGGCCATAACTGTGGCTGGAAACTTTGTTTTCATCACCCTGGACACGTCCCTGTTATTTATGGCAATCCAGCAATGCATTTTAAAGGTGCTGGCAATGGTCCTGTTGTCATGACTTGGATCGGTACAGAGCATGAGCTGTACAGTGGCGCATCTTTGATCTCATGTTATATAAAATGGCGTCCAAAAGTTGTTGCTCGGCCACACCGATAGAAAGCGCTCTAAAAGAATATGGCCAAACAACAACTTTTGGGCGCCATTTTATATAACATGCCAGCTGAAATTAAAACGAGCTCTTGGCTCATGGATAAGATATCCAGAAAGATCAGGAAAGAGAATAACTCAACCGTGTTCAATCACAGTGCTTGCATAATGACTTGCTGCAAAAATATACGAATATATATATATATATATATATATTTTTATTTTTTTATATATATACTATCATTTCAGCCCGGTGTTGCCTGGGTGTTTGGATGTGTGTGTTGAGCAAAAAAAAAAAAAAAGTGGTAGTAGGAAGGCAGGCTCAAACCCGTACCGCAAAGAAAAAAATGGGGTAAAACCTAACGTTTATGCTGTTACGACCACTGCTAAACCGGAAGCAACATTTTTTTAAAATTAAGGCTAGACAATCTAAAAGAGAGGATAACTTTAAAAAATATTGGCGAAAAAAGTGACCCCCCCCCCTGTAGAAAAGTGCTTAGTTGAAGGGGAAGATATTAATGTTTTTAGCCAATTTTTCGATATTTGTCGTATGAAAGGTCGAACTTTAAAATGAAAAAGCTTGCCCTATCTCTGAATACCCTTTATGTAAAATTTCAAATATTTAGACCAGAAATTGTCTGAGTAATTTGAAAGAGACCGCAGAGGTCAATTTTTTTTTTTTAACTTTGACCCCTATTATGACCCCTTAACATTTATTGTTTTGGGCTCAAATCAAGTTATTAAATTAGATCCATGTCCAAGGAACCTATATCTAAAATTTCAAGTGTTTAGACCCAAAATTGTCGGAGGAGTTTGGTAGAGTTCTCAAAGGTCAAATCGTTGAAGTTTGACCCCTTAACCGCCAAATTTCTGTGCAAAAACCGATCACATCGATTTTCCCAAATCTCAGTACCCTGTATATCAAATTTCGAGTCTGTAGACTAAAAATTGACAGAGTTATTGCGTAGGGAAATGTACACAGACACACAGACAGACACAGAGACACGTTCACTTTTATATATATATATATATATATATATATATATATATATATATATATATATAGTAAGTTATAAAATATATGAGGCGATTAAGCAGGGATTAGAGGTTTCAGAGAGAGAGAGAGAGAGAGAGAGAGAGAGGGGGGGGGGATACAGACATGACTGTCTTGCAAATATCCAGATTGATCAAAGGAAATCTTTAATCCCTGCTTAATCGCCATATATATTTTATAACTAACTAGCTCTACATATGTATTGAGCATTGTTGAAGTAAATACTAAAAGTTTATGCATAAATTTATACTTTCGTATATTAATTTTATGTGAGTAAATGAAGTAGTTTATATATATATATATATATATATATATATATATATATATATATATATATATATATATATATATATATATAATGGTTGTATAGTTTGGTTTCCTAGATGGCGATCCACTGAAACCCATGTAATTATTAAAGAGTGCTCAATGGAGAAGAGAGCAAGTATATAGTATTTTTATTATACAAACATTATTGGTTACATATGTGCATACATGTTTCAGTGGAATCTCAATTTAGAGAGACCTACCTCATCAGACCGAAAAATGTGTCGCTTCTTTTTTACAGTTTGATGAGGTAGGTCTCTCTAAATTGAGATTTCACTGAAACATGTATGCACATACGTAACCAATAATATTTGTCTATGCACATACATACCGACAGGTTTGAACTGTAACATTCACGCCACGTTACATATATATATATATATATATATATATATATATATATATATATATATATATATATACTTGTTTATTGTTATATAAACATGCTCACATCCCGCTGCTACAAATAGCCACTTGTTTCAATCAAACAACAGATATCATCAGGCAGCGACTTGACTTATTCATTGAACTTTTGAATAGTCAAGTCGCTGCCTGATGATATCTGTTGTTTGATTGAAACAAGTGGCTATTTGTAGCAGCGGGATGTGAGCATGTTTATATAACAATAAACAAGTATTATCAGTTCTTTTTATTGAGCACTATCTAACAACCTCGTTGAATTCATTAGTCCATTACTTTTGAATATAAAAAAACCCGAGGATATATATATATATATATATATATATATATATATATATATATATATATATATATATATATATATATATATATATATATATAAAGGAAAAAAACAAATTATGTGTTCAGCAACGTTTCTTCTTTATTTTGAGACTTCCTCTGGACGAATGAAATAAAGAAAACAACAAACCATATTTAAAAGAGAGTAAGATTTTTTTTTATGTTATAAAAAAAAATCTTACTCTCTTTTACAACGTGCTATTACCCTCCCCCCTCCTTTTTTTAAAAAAAATTTCCAACGAGTTTTCCTATTTCTGAAATGGAACAGGGTCATACATTTCATTACATCCAAATTTGATTTTCAAACATTTGTACTGATGTTTTATTATCTGTATTTAATTCATCCAGAGGAAGTCTTGCAATAAAGATGAAACGTTGATGAACGCATAACTTGGTTGGTTCCTTTTTATTTCTCTCTTTCGTTGGAATCCTATTTTTATTATTCTCATATATATATATTTATATATATTAGTGCTGGGACGATTAATCGGAATCGGGAATCAGAAAAATCGGAACTTTTGGGGGTATGATATATCCTGCGGTGGGTGGCCGTAATAAAAGGATATTCAAGAAAGGTATTCCACCAGGGAAATAAATGGATAAAGAGGTTCTGAAGTAATAAAGAAATAGAGAAGTTTATTGAGAATATTTACAGAGACATCATGTTACTTTTTTAAGTGTTCCCGCCCAGGGAAAGCTCTCACAACCGGTGACCGGTGATAATAACGTTCTTTCCATAAAAAGTTCCGGCGGTGAATTGCTCATCTCGCCATAACAGGGTATTGGAAGCAGGTATCAGAATTGGGAAAATTTGAGCCTCATTTTCGATTCCAAACCGATTATTTTCTTTTTTTTTTTTTTCTTTTTTCATGGAAATTATAAAGAAACAAACACAAATGTTTTTATTTATTTGTCAGAAGATATTTTTTTATTTCTAACTTGAAAGTAAGGGACAAGGAACCAGGATTTCTGGGTCCAATTTAATTATTTTATTGGTAAATTATGGCAAACAAAGTAAATAATCAAGTGTTTACTTTTATTGCTTTAGGAAACCTTTTGAAATGCTCACACTTATTTTAGCACCTAGGTGATAAAAGTCAATGTTACACCTCAGCGTTAACAGTTAAATTAAAAGGGATAAGCCGCTCCTGGCACGTTTTATATATAATTTTCCTGGTCTTGTGTTGTCTGGAGTGGCCATCGTTGAAATAACCCTATGTTTTATTCATTTATTTATTTATTTGTTTTGCCATAAGTGAAAATCACAAAAATCTCATGAGTTTATCAAAACTTGGGATAAAATAGTAAAAGTATGAACTTAGAGATTAATCAAATTAAAAAAAAAAAAGAAATTATATGTATATTTTAAATCATCCCCTCAATGAGATTCTACTTTTTTAGGCGATTATGAAAAAGAAAACAAATAATTATTGTAGAATTTAGAGTGGGTTGGAGTGGGTTGCAATGACTCTCCTCTTTTCAGGCCATTCTAACTTTTATGGCAGTTAACCAAATTTTTTACCACTAACCTTAAGTCTGGCCGATTATTTCATAAAACCACTCATTTTTTATCATTCATATTCCCAATGACATATTTGATACTAAATTTTGATCAGGAACATTAACATGACTAAGATTTTAAAACAAACAAAACTGACTATTCTGCCTGGTCCGAAAGAGCGATCTTTACTGAACTTTAAGTTAACTGTATATGCAAAATCGACTTTTTGTTTGTTTGCTTCTTTTTTTTTTATGCCGTTTACATGTAATCGCCTGAAAAAGGAAGAATCACATTTTTATTTTCTGGTGGATTAACATAGGTTGCAGAGTTCTAATGATAACTTTATTTCTTTCACAACAAAATGTTATAATTCCAAATTGGCTAAAAAATAAAACAAGTCCTGTTAATTTATTTAAGGTTTTCAAAGTAACCACTTTAAAAATATTTCACCATTTATTTATTTACTCACAAGAAGTAGTCGCAGAAGCCATCATCAAAGATTGCTCTTTCAGAACAAATTGAGGTGTTCCCTGGAGTCTAAGTGACAACAAGTCTCCCCAAATTTCCATTACTCTCCACCTCTTTCAAAAACTTTTGCAAAACAATTTGCGTTACTGCAATAGCCGCTTACCATTGATTTCTCGTTGGCGGCGACTATTGGTCTTCACTGGAATTTGGGTAACAATAAGCCTCTTGAAGGTCCCAGTCCTCTTTGCACTACTCCAGCGGAGGTCTGGCTAGTGCTTTTTCTCCCGGGTTTTTCTATCCTCCTTGCCCATTATTTGGTGTGGTGCCCGTTTATGGTGACACCCACAAAAAGGAGCCCCTACAATTATACAGTTTCAGTTCTCACGATTCCATGTGATGTTCCTTTGTGTTTTGCATCTGGATTCGTTTCTGTGTTCAGTTAGTGTGTAGTTTATGTGTGGTGTTAGTCCACATTCAAGGTTTTTCCTTTGTATTTCTGCAGTTTTCCTTATTAAAATTCGTTGTATCTTCTCTGCTATCCGTCTGATTCCAATCTATCCCATTCTATTTCCAAAGTTTTTCAGTATCGTTCCTAGCGCTCCTACTATTAAGTTGGTGCATAAACAATATCGTTTCTCACATATGTTTTTATTTATTTATTTTTTTTTATTACATTTTCACCCCAAACAAGGCACATCGCCACTTTGGTGTAGGGGGCTACTATCAGGGGTAGCAACTACTGGGGCACTATGTTGGGATTTGGGCAGCAAGGTGTCGGTTCACATTACACTTGAACTTCTGCATGTCAGTACAGTTAGGGAAGCAGGGACCTAGAATGGAATTCCAGAGTCTAGCAGTTCTGAGGAAGAAACTACTGGAGTAGAAAGATCTTTTACATCTAGGGATCTCTACTGTGTGGGGGTGGGATTTAGCTGCCTGTCGGGTTTGTCGAGGGTGTCTACGTCGTGGGGGCACAAGTGTCTGCAGTTCGTCAGAGCATTCACCATTAGAATACTTGCAGAACAGGCAGAGAGATGCAACGTTTCGTCGATGGGACAGAGGCTGAAGCTTTTTTTTTTTTTTTTTTTTTTTTTACACAGTGATCACCACTTATCAAGGCCCGGAAGCCACTCAGGGATAAGGGTTATTGCAAGTACATCACGTTAGTGAGGAGATTTTATGAAGTGTTTAATTAGGGGGGCGGTTCATTAGGAATTTGTTAACATTAGACTTGAAGACATCCAAGTTGTAGTCCGGAGGGAAGCAGGCAGACGGAACAGAGTTCCATAGGCGTGCAGTTCTAAGAAAGAAGCTTTGCTCATGAAATCCGCGTTTTGATTTAGGCACAGATATAGAGTGGGGGAAATTTTTCACAGTGGATTCAGCTAGACGGGTGATTTTCGTGAAAGTTTGGCGAGGGGGGACCAGGGATTGGAGTTCAGACGAGCACCTGCCATGAAAATAACGATAAAACAAGGATAGGCTCGCAACGTCTCTTCTGTGGGAGAGGGGTTGCAGGGTAGAGAAAAGGGCATCCCCCACTAAACCACGAAGTCTATTTTGTACTCTGTCAAGGCATGATAGATGCCAGTTCAGGGCCTATCAGATTGGTGACTCTCTTTTGAACTTTGTATAGGAGCGAGAGACTAGCAGCAGATGCACCAGCCCAAATGTGACAACAATACTCCATACATGGGCGAATGGTGGCCTTATAGAGGTACAAGATACTTTCAGGTGTGAGTAGTTTTCTAGCATGGTAGAGAGAGCCTACCTTTTTCGCAGCAGCCCTGGCAATGTTTTCAATATAACTGTTCCAGCTCATGTTTCCTGTGAACGTTAGGCCAAGCAGTTTGAAAGATGTACTCTCAGACAGGGAGTCACTGGCCATTGCTATTGGTGGCAGAGAAGGTTTCTTGTAATTATTGAAGGAAACCAGTTTAGTCTTGGCAGCATTGAATGCGACCATCCATTTATGTCCCCATTCCACTACAGATTGGAGGTCATGTTAATTTTATATATGATTTCTGAATTAATTCATTGATATATATAGCCATGTTATATATCATTTTGAAGCGTGTTTTTCGCTCTATCGAATTGCTTTATTCGTTCCTGTTCTCAATCTCTTCATTCATTTTTTTTGCGGGCTTTTTGATACCATGGATAAAATTAAAATCCATGCGATTTTCTTGTTCCAGTTCAAACTAGGCCGAAAAGCTGCCCAGATAGCTTGTGATATCAATGATGTGTTTGGCTCAGGAACCACTAACGAACATGTGGCACAACGTTGGTTCAAAAAATTTTGCAATGGTGACGAGGGCCTCGAAGATGAAAACTGTTGCGGCCAGTCGACTTAATTCAAACTCGCAAAACCACAGGAAAAATTGTTGTTGAACACAAGGTCAACTACTCAACCCTAACCCTAACCCTAACCCAACTACTCCACAGTCATTCGTCATTTAAAGCAAATAGGGAAGTCAAAAAAGTTGGATAAATGTGTGCTGCATCAATTAAACGATAATCAAAAAATCATCGTTTTAAGGTTTCTTCTACGCTCCTTCTGCACAACAAAAACGACCTATTTTTCAAGCGGATTGTGACGTGTGATGAGAAGTGGATCCCCCTACAACAACTGGCAACATTCGACAAAGTGATTGGATGCCGGAAAAGTTCCACAACACTTCCCAAAAAAGGTTATGGTGACTGTTTAGTCATCTACAGCTGGTCTCATCCATCACAGCTTCTTGAATCCGGGCGAAATAATTATGGCGAAGAAGTACTGCCAACAAATTGACAAAATGCACCAGAAGTTCCACCGTATGTGCCTGAGATTGGTCTATATGAAGGGACCAATTCTCCTCCATGATTGACAAAACGCACCGGTTTATGTTTGTACCATTTGTCTGTGTGTTCAAGATGCAATTGTTTGCATAATTGCCAATGTACTGCCTTCCCCACTTGATTTTTATATTTTTGGGGGCTATTTTGTTGCATTCACTTATGTGGTTTATTGTTTTGTCTCTTTGTCCACAGAGTCTGCATTTGCTGTTTCCTTGTGTCTTGTCGATCCTTGCTTTGATGTGGTTGGTTCTAATTGTGTTATCTTGTGCAGCTGTTATTGGTGATTCAGTTTCCCTGTTAATTTTTTTTTTTTTTGTAGCCATTTCCAAGTGTTTTCGTTAGTTTCTTCTTTTGTAATCTTTATGAATCGTCTGTTTCTCTTTACATTTTTCTTTCCTTGTCTTATTCCTCATTTCTTTTTCTATCTTCTTTGTTTCTTCCTTGTCTCTTGCTGCAGGAATTATTTTTTCAAGTGTAGTGCATTGTGCATAGTCATTAGTTTCCTGGTTTTCTGGTCGAGATTCCTTAGTTCTTCTTTGGTCCAGCTTATAAATGGTCTAGAGTATCTTATTAGTGACACTACCCATGTGTTTATTCCTTTAGTTAGGTTTCGGCTATAGAGTTTCATTTCGAGGAGTTTCCTTCTTCTTCTTCTTCTTCTTCTTCTTCTTCTTATTATTATTATTATTATTATTATTATTATTATTATTATTATTATTATTATTATTATTTGCATCTCGTTTTTGTTTTTTTACAGCAAAACAAATCAATTTAATAACCCACCAAATTTTTATAATCAAAATAAAACTTGAACTTCATTCATAGAGAGAAGGCACAGAATAGTTAACAAAGCCCACGCCTGTTAAAAATTTTTTTTTTAATACTAACATTATTATTTAGATATTCGTTTGTAATAATGGGAGGACACATTGATAAATATTTTGTTCTTACATCGTTTTCTCATTTTGCCTACCAATTGTCGACTATTTTCAACTGTTTATGAAAACTTTCAATTATAATTTTTCTTATAATTCTCAATCAATTACTAGGAAAACGTTTGAGAAAAATATATACGAAAATTCCCCCGGGGTTTATGTAATAATTTGCAAATTTACAAAAAAAAAAACAAAAAACGAATCTCTAATTAAGTATTTATTAATTTTAAAAGAACCGGCATTGGAATCGGGAATTGAATCAGAATTGGAAATTTAGAACGGAATTAGTAATTGGATCGGAATCTTTTAAAAAATTTTTGGAATTTTCCCATCACTTATATATATATATATATATATATATAGATAGATAGATAGATAGATAGATAGATAGATAGATAGATATAGATAGATAGATAGATAGATTACCATGGATGATTAATCATAATTGGAAAAATCAGAACTTTTTGGAATATAGGAATCAGTATTGGAAGCGGAATATTTTGTGTCTATTTTCTGATGCCACAAACGATTCTTTTAATTGTTTCAATTTTGACTTTCTTTAAAACTTAATTTTCCATTACTGGTACTAAATGATGAAATAATAAATTAAAATATATAAATTCCTTCCACCCCCAAGTGTTTTTTTATATTTCCAAAATATATGCACGGGTATTTTCAGTAATCCCCCCCCCCACCGAAAAAAAATAATTCTATAACTAAATATGCATGGATTTAAAAATAATCGAAATTAGTAATTGTATCAGAATCGGAAATTTGAAACAATCAATAATTGTATTAAAACTGGGAAAAATATTCAAATCGTCCCATCATTTATATGTGTGTGTGTGTGTGTGTGTGTGTGTGTGTGTGTGTGTGTGTGTGTGTGTGTGTGTGTGTGTGTGTGTGTGTTAATTATTGCAGTAACAAATTTTTCATACCTAGTGTTTCATGTTTTCAGGAATCAGCAGTGCAGAGAGATTCAACCCTGGGCACGAAGCCATCTCTGACTCCATTAGCAGGGAACAAACCCCACAACCAATCTAATGATTATAACATCATGATCTATGCATGCAAGCTTAGGTGACCGACTTTCTATTTCAACTTTAAAGTGCTCAGCAATATATATATTGTTATGAGCCCAGGGGAGGTCAGGACGTCAGCCCCTTTAAGAAACTCGGTTGTTATTGTATATATATATATATATATATATATATATATATATATATATATATATATATATATATATATATAAACTAGGTTCTTATTGTATATATATATATATATATATATAAATATAAACTCGGTTCTTATTGCATATATATATATATATATATATATATATATATATATATATATATATATATATATATATATATATATACGAGCAAACAGTTAATAAAACATGTTAAAAAACACTTTGAAATGAGTTAAAAGCATATTTAATCTGAAAAGGAAACACTAGATAAATGGATAGTCCTTAATCCGCAAAGTTTCGAAGAAATTCTTTCCTTCTCATCAGAGGGTAGGAATTAGCAAAATGCGGGATCGGATTTTGCATGCAAAAGTATTTGATGAAACAACAAGTAAGTCAAAGATCTTACTTGAAAACAAAAAAAGTGAAGCAGAGGGAATATGGTGAAGAAAAAGGTGATTACACATGAATGGATAGTCTGGTGGAAGATAAATAATCCAGTGACGGTAAAATCCAAATGTATAACTTCAACTGGCTGAGATAATTTTATAAATATTAATTCTTTAATATTTATAATATACTTTAATTTTACCATCTTGGATCATTTTGGTAAATTTAATTGTAATTTTTATTTTATTTTATTTTATTTTATACATATATATATTTATATATATATATTTATATATATATATATATTATGAGCCGAGGGGAGGTCAGGATTTGAGCAATAACTCCTTTGACAGAAACTTTGACACCGTTTATTGTTGTCTCCAACCTATGTTGCTCGCAACACATAAAAAAAAATATAATGACGTTTATGACACATTCAAATTCCAAAGCGATTCATACAGCTAGCAAGAACAAAATAAATTGTTGAACATATCTATATATCTATAAAAGTGAGAATGTGTGCCTCTGTGAGGACACTTCTCAACCTATATACTCAACGAATTTTTGATCTACAGACTTGAAATTTGGTATATAGAGTATTCAGACATGTGGAAAACTTTTTAATCGGTTTTCATCCAGAATAAAAGGGCTGCTAAGAGGTCATAATTAAAAAATTGGTACGTGGGGGGGGTGATTAGATTTCTATCTGTTTTCAACAGTGTCATGACTGCGCATGCGCAGCCGTGAAACATTAGTTTCCTTACGTTAAGTCTCAGTTGGTTTGAAAACACTTTTTAAAGATCATGTGAAGCTTATTGTGCTTGACTCACTGTCTTTAGATTTTGGTTTGGATCTCAGCTAGAGTATTTTTAACTTACAAGAAATGAACAGTTTAGGAAAAATATAATACTTGCATGCACATGCCTTGGTTTCTTTCAGTTTTTTTTTTTGTTGTTGTTGTTTTCTTTTTTGTTTTTTTTACTTCAATTTAATGTTATGTCTAATACCTACGGTATTTCTGTTTATACTAAATAAGAAATCTGCATTAATTTAAATATAATATTTACGTGTATTTTACGACCGGGCAATACTGGCGCTCCGCTAGTATTTATATATAAGAGATTTTTATTAATGTAAAAGATTCAAGTTTTAAGAAGAACAAACTCCAAGGGCCAAGTAAGGGATGAACGAAAAGAATGCAATCATGATGTTATAAGAGGTGAACGATAAAAGAAAAAAAAATGTGGCACGATTATTATAAAAATATAGGGAGGGGAGTTGGAGATTGGGCTTGGGTAAAAAAAATAAAGTACTTAGTGTTAAGCTCGGAGTTAAGAGAGTTGAGTTATCCCCCTTTTTCTATGGATGAGGGAAAATTGTTTGGCATTATCTCCTAATTGTTTTTGTTAATTTCTGATGTAAAACAGTTGAGTTATCTCCCTTTATCTATAGCTAAAGGAAAGCTTGTTTGAAGTGACCTATTGTATGTTGTTGTTGTTGGGGAAGTGAGTTTTGGGGAGGGAGTACATAACACTTAGCTGTGTGAAGCAACCAATAAAAGAAAAAGGAAAAAGTACATCTAGTCATGAAGTTTGGAAGAATTTTTATATCCTTTAGTCCTTTATTTCTCTCTCTCTCTCCTTTTCTGTTTCTTTTTTCTTTTCTTTTCTTTTTTTTTTTGTTTTGTTTTTGTACATGTATTTTCTCTCTCTTTCATTCGACTGTTTATCTTCTTCCTTTTCCATGCAAAATATTCTTAAGTTTATGGCAATGAGTTATCATTTCATTACAGTCCTTTTGTGAATTCTTTATTTTCCAGGAACACATGCTTCAAGATGATTTCAATCCAGTCCCTGTAGTTCAAATATGAATATTAATTCCTAAACCATTGCCATGTCTTGGACTGAAACAAACATGTCTCACAATATCCATTGAATTCCCTTACAATGCAGTAAGTTTTGTAATCTGGTTGCGCTTTTTCAGTCATCTCTGCATGGATGACTTAGGCACATAGCATGTGAGTTGATATGCCATGGATTCACATGGTTTTGTGTCAGAATGCCTCCAATAAGTATCGAAAATCAATAATCGTAAAAATCAAATTAAAGAAGGAACGGTCCAATGTTGACCAAGGTTAACATCTTATACAGCCTAACATCACAAGTGCATTTGAGAAGTTTTATCACCGCACAAGCAAAAAGGTCAAGTGTATAAAATCAACGGTAGGTTCTTTGATAAGACAGGGGCGCTTTCAAAATGAATGCTCCTGTTTAGATCATACTTGAGCCATAATACTTGACTTTTAAAGTTTAAATCTTAATTTAAGCCATATATAAAATAATTTTATAAAAATAATAGTATATTCTCTACAGTGAAATATAAACTACAATGTATTGTAGACTATGTTACTGCAGGAAGACATGTTAAGCTTCTTCTTGGTGCACTGCATAGGGTCCCCAACTAGAGCAGGCAATCAATCAATTTGATTGAAAAATGAACGATTTCACAGATTTCAACAACATTAAAATATGCGAGGGCAGGAAATTTGTTGATCCTCTTTGAAACTCCATGGAATAAGGCTTGTTTATATATTCATATATATGTGTGTGTGTGTGTGTGTGTGTGTGTGTGTGTACAGGGTGTAAAGATAAAATTGTTGCCCTAGACAAGATGGCATGATTCCATTTCCCTTTGATGAAAACCGGTTTTCTTTCTAGTTGCAGACCATCTACTATTTGACCAGTGGTGTACAAATCCCAAGAGCAATAGGAGCCTTCTATCATGTCTGAATGTGACACAATGTTTAACGAGCAAGATCAGAGATGCACCACTGTACAACTCATACTCTCTACAGATCCAAGTTATGACAACAGGACCGCTGCTAGCATCCTCAAAATGCAAATCCAGGCAGTTAGATGCTTGAGGGCACAGCTCAACAAAGTTTCCGGCCACAGTTATGGTCTTTGGCGTGGTTTCAAATGAGGGCCACATCATGCCACCTCCCATCTTCAAAGTCGGCTTGAAAGTTAACACCAAAGTGTACCTGGATGTGCTGAAGAGTGTGATGATCCCCTGGTGCAATCAGGTGGCCATTGGCAGACCTTGGATGTGACAGCAGGATTCAGTGCCGTTTCACAAATCCAAAGAGATCCAAACTTGACTTCAGGAGTACTACGATTTTGTACCTTTCTCTTATTGCCCCCCCCACCTCTTCCTCTGACCAGAACCTACTGAACTACTTCGTTTGGTCGTATGTCGAGAACATCACCAACATGACCTCTCACAACACCAAAGCCAGCCTGAACGCCACCATCTTCTGAGTATTCGCTGAGCTCACGCCAGCACTTGTGGAAAAGGCATGGTCCCAGTTCCAGACCCATATTAAGGCAGTAATTGAGGCTGAAGTGTGACCCAACAGTGTGACCCAACCACACTAAACCAAACTAATATAGTGTATGAATTTATTTGCCCTTTTAAAGAATGTCTCCAAACCCACTCTAAAAACTCATACAACGCATACATAGGCCACACAGCAACAACACTCTCGCGATGACTAACCTATCATTTAGCTGATAAAAGCACCATAAAACAACACTTAACATCCCACGATAAAAACCTACATTCGTCCGACATTAGAAATATCTTAACTAAAGATACTAAAATTCGATATCTTAACAACTGCACACAACAACTAAAATTACTAGAAGCCATACTAAATAAAAAAGCTACAGCCCTTTTTAAACCGTATCTCATTAAACATCGGGACAAATATATTAACCGTATTTAATAACTAACACGAAACTAAATTAATAAACTATAAAATTGGAAAATAGAAATTAAAAAATAAAATAAAATAAAAATGAATCAGATCCGTATTTGACAGGATTTTACCAAATGCAAATAATCAGATAACAGCAACGAGAGAATATCATTCGACAAGGTTCTACAAACCTAGTGACAAAATATTCTTCTTGAATTATAGGGCTGTGAAAAGCGTTTGGGAGGAGGGGATGATTATGAAAAGAATTGGACACATGCTATATTCGGTAAGAAGTAGTAAATTTGACTGTCGCAGGCATATAAATCAGCTAAGACCTCGACACACTGATTACAAACAGGCAGAAGATAATGAACTGCCCTTAGAGGTATTGTACGACTCTTTTAATATTCCTCTACCCATAGCACAACCTACTCCGAGAGTAATATCTTCTACTCCAGGTCAGAGAGTACCAGTTTCACCACCAGCTCCACCCCCTCAAACGGTGTTGAGGAGAAAAAGTACAAGGGTGAAAAGAAAAGTCAACCGACTGAGCCCCTGACCTAAAAATAAACGGTATTAAGCAAAATTCTCCAAGGAAAAATTGGCTTGGAGGAGATGTTATGTGGAGATAGGTAACCTACCCGAAACATTCTACATAAGAAACTGAGTCACCGGATTCATCGGACTCTTCGAACAGAGACTTCTCCCTGAATGTTAACACGCTTTATTTGTCTCTATGTAAATATGTAAATAAACTTCTCTTTCAGTATTCCAACCACAGTGTGTATTTATTTATTCATTTCACGGAATATTTTATCTTTGGTTGTCTGTATAATAGGCCACCTTAGGACATATCACTTGTCTTCCCGAGATTACCCTGGTTCTTCAATATACAGTGTGTGTGTGTGTGTGTTGCAATCATCATATATATATATACATATACATATATATATATATATATATATATATATATGTATGTATATATATATATATTATATATATAACAGTATATATATATTATATATATATATATATATATATATATATATATATATCTACTATTATATGAAAGGAACTTTATCTGTGTGTTCTTTGCCTATGGACTAAAAAACGGTCGATTTTTTGAAATTTCACACGAAGGTACTTTATCTGCCTGGCAGTGTTCTTAGATAGGTTTTGTGTGGAATGTCATCGATAAGTATTGATAATCGATAATCAAACTAATTCAATGTCAGGCGATTTTGACCAAAATTACACAGCCTAACATGAAAAGTGCATTTGGAAAGCTGAAAGGCCAAGCATATAAAATCAATAGAAGGTTCTTGTATATGACAGGGGCGCGTTCGAAATGAATGTTTCTGTTTAAAGTACAATTTCACAATGATACGTTAACTTTTTCATTTTAAACTCAAATTCCATTCGTAATGCCGTCGTTCGACTTTCACCTGGCAAATTCCATTTTTTTTTAATTTTCACATGCTTTTGTGGGAAAGCAAATAAATAGAAAAAAGGGTTTTTAATATGAATATCAATACACACATACACAAAAAAACATATTTATAGAAGTATAGATAGATATATAATATAATGGCAATAATAATGCAGCTTTATCTGCTGGTGATATGATGATGCTTTTGTTAGTTATTAGATGTGTTTAAAGTTGTCTATGTATCTTTTTGGTAGTACTTTTGAATGGCTATTAGTATGACTGTGGTTTCATACAAGAAATTATTATGACTGTGGTTTCATACAAGAAATTATTATGACTGTGGTTTCATACAAGAAATTATTATGACTGTGGTTTCATACAAGAAATTATTATGACTGTGGTTTCATACAAGAAATTATTATGACTGTGGTTTCATACAAGAAATTATTTCAATCACAACCACTCAACCCAAGATATATCATATAGATAACTGTATCGGAACTGAACAACAAAATTCAAAAAATAAATGAAGAAACGTCGAAATAGCTGGTCGTAAATCGGTAATCTCTTTCTCCATTTCCCACCACCAAGGCAAACACTTTCTATCACTCATTGACTGCGGGCCCACAAGTTTTCAATTTGGCGTCATTTGAGATGACAAGATGCAGCAAGCATCACCAGCCACTTAGAAGTCCTTGTTGACAGCAATACAGCATTCTGCAACAAGGTCTTTAAGAATTTCTGGGTGAATGGGAGTCCAATTGTCTTTTCGTTGTGTGTATGTCCCTCCCTGGCTATGGCATTGTGGAGTCTTTTACATTTAATAAAAACCTTTCCCAATATTTGCTGATGAGGAAACCTTGTTTGATAAAAAACTATATGTAATAATTATTGTCCGTAACTTGATGTCTACCACAATAAAAACACTGTTTTCCAAAACGATCGTACAAATAATTGATTTTGTTGTTGTTCCTTCTTATGAAACGGATTTTTAATTTAATTATAATTTGATTTTTAAATTATCAATCACATTACCAAATATATATATATATATATATATATATATATATATATATATATGTGTGTGTGTGTGTGTGTGTGTGTGTGTGTGTGTGTTACATGGAAAGGCTGTCCCTTCTCATGTAAGTAAGAAGAATACTAGATAAGTGAAAATGATATTAGGATAAGGTTAGAATCGAACCCTGTAGGTAAGTGTTAAGGATAATAAAGAATGGAATGTTAGAAATTAAGTCTATTGCAAATTCTATTAGAAATAGTTAAATATCGTTTATGTCGGAAAAAGAGTCAATTCTTTTAGAAATCTGAATATATTTAATATTCAGATTTCTAGAATTAAAAGTTAAAAGAATGAACAATGCAAATTAAAAATATATGGTTTAAAAATAGGTTAGAATTAGAATTGAGGATTCTTTTGTTTGCCAAAAGTGTGTTTGGACAAACGTATGTAAAGCTACGTGAAAATTAGTCACATTTGAAAAACACACTTCTGACATCATAAACAAAGGAGATTTCTCTATATAGGAATCTAAGGGTTCGAAGTTAGAAGTCAGTTGTGAGTCAAGAGTTGATGAGGATGAGATAATCAGAGTAGATCACACACGGTGATAGAGCTGGAGAGTGGGATCCCTATGAGGCGAAGAGTAGAAGATAAAACCATGTAGTCAAAAAGGCTGGAATTCCTGACGTCACCGATCGCGATTGAAGAATAAAGGAAGGAACTATGTTTGTAACTGTGTTGTCTCGTGTCATCAATCCTTACACCAAAAAGGAAAATGTGTTTTTATCATCATCTTGTAAGAACTATTGTGTAGATCTTCCAAGTATTGTGTCCTCTCCACCATCATCATAAGTGAAGTATCTCCTCCTCCTCCTCTCTATATGTATAAGAACTGTTGCATCATATTGCCCAACCGTATTAATATGAATAATAATAAGAATATGAATATTAATAAGAATTGTCACAGTCGTCGTCATGATGTAAAATATAGAAATGTCTTCTCTCCCTCATCATCACTATCGTTATATATGTGCCCCAATATGAACTCCGGTCATTTTTAAAAATGTACCCCTACACAACATATACATATATATATATAGATATATATATATACTTCAGAATAAAATTATCTAACAATCAACTGGTATTATTAAAATAATAAAAATCTTTTGATTTGAAATTTAAAGATTTCACGTCATAAATTTTTAAATTCATTGAATGACTAAAATTATATATATATATATATATATATATATATACATATATATATATATATATATATATATATATATATATACATATATATATATATATATATATATATATATGCTAGCAAAAGTACCCGTCGTTGACTGGGTTCAAAAATAGCCTACAGAAAATGGACTCTGATTTATGGAAGTATGATAGGTTATGAAAAGGAAGGGTTGTAAAGAGATAGCTTCGAATTTGGGGGTATCAAAACCAAAGCAAAATATGATGAAAGTAAAAATAAAATAGATAAACCCTATAATTTATTATACCATACCTGTTCACACTGAAACACTTATCACAATATTCTGTGGATCTATATTAAAAAACCTTCTTAAACTTTGTGACATATTTCCATCCTATGGAGGTCAGGCACGAACGAACACCCCATAATTTTATTATACAATATTTCTTCAAACTGAAACATCATTATCAAAGTATACTTACGCAGATAGATATGAAAAGTCTTTATTAAAGTTTATGCCTATTTCAATTCCATGGAGGCCAGGCACGAACGCAGATCCCACAATTTTATTATACCATCCCTATTTAAGTTAAAACATACTTATCAAAGTAATATTATGTACATCTATATCAAAAATACTTGTAAACGTTTTTTTTTTAATTTTTTAATTTTTTTTACTTCAATACCCTCCTCTCACAATGTTAAGAATGGCTTTTTAAATAATAACGTTATTATTTCAGCATGGATCACTCTCTGCATGAGTACCAATTAATGTTTTGTTTTTGGGGGGGGGGTTTTGCCGTAGTTTTTTTTTTTTTTTAAAGAAAACCGTTGTTAACAAAAATTTAAAGTACACGTTTTTTCTTTTTTTTTTTACAGAAGTTGTTTTTATGTAAGAAAATATGAATGCTTTTTCTTTATTAAAGAAATTGGGTACTGATGCACTTATTGAGCCGTGCTGAAATAATAACGTTATTATTTAAAAAGCCATTCTTAACATGGGAAGAAGAGGGTGCTTTGTACCTATTCTGTACTTTAACCTTACAATTGAATAAAAAAAATGGTAAATTTTTAGATTAGGTCCACCTCCACAATTTTCTTTTAAATGACAACATTTATACATTTTCGACTATGCTGAATATGGAAATCGCATTGAAATTTTGTAGAAATAAGTAGTTATCGAGATATAAAAATTTGTATAATGCATTGTAATCTCTGGCGGCCATCTTTTTTACGAGCGTGTGTGCGCGTCATAAACAAATCTATGTGCGTAACAAAGATGGCCGCCAAAGAATACATTGCATAAAACAACTATTTATATCTTGATAACTACTTATTTCTGCAAAATTTCAATGTGATTTCCGTATTCAGCATAGTCGGAAACCTATAAAAGTCGTCATTTAAAAGAAAATTGTGGAAGTGGACCTAATCTAAAAAAATACCAAAAACATAAAACTTTAATTAAACTTGGAAATACGATTTAAAAAATAGCTCGGATCAGTAAGTGCATTAGCACCCATTAATCGACTAACGTGACCTTATTGCCAAATAAGCTCCAGCTACAATGTTGAACGCACCGTTCACGTTGTTTTTTTTTTCAAGTTAAATTCAACTTTCACAATATCTTTTTATTTTTTATAATTTCACAATATATTTTTTTAATAATAAATTGTTAGTTGAAAGCACAGAATAGTTACAAAACACCATCCCCTCTCTATGGTAAGAATGGATGAAAAAAAAATAAAATAAAAATATTAGGTACTCATGCAGAGAGTGATACGTGCTGAAATAATAACGTTATTATTTAAAAAGCCATTCTTAACACGGGGAGGGGAGAGTGTTTTGTACCTATTCTGTACTTTAACCTCACAATTGAATAAAAAACATATCATAAAACTTTAATTAAACTTGGAAATACGATTTAAAACATGGCGCGGATCAGTAAGTTCATTAGCACCAGAAATTGTTAGGTGAAATACAGAAAAGTTTCTACCAAGTAAACCGTTATTTTTTTAGCCATTCTTACCAAGAGGAGGAGATGGTGTTTTGTCACTATTCTGTGCTTTCAACTAACAATTTATTAAAAAAACAAAAGGTAAATTTTCACATTAGCTCCACCTCCACAATTTTTAACATGGGTAGGTTGGGGGTGTTTATTCCAAAAGCCGTTCTTAACATGGGGAGAATAGTGGTATTTCTTCCAAAAGCCGTTTTTAACAGATGAAAGACAGGTAAATGGTTAAAACATGTGGTTAGGCATGGGCGTTGTTTATTCTGAAAGCCGTTCTTAATATGGGGAGGTTGGGGGTGTTTATTCATGGCCGCCAGTGAATTATAGTGCATAGTACAGGTCTTTATATCTCGAAAACTACTTGCCTCTGCAAATTTTGAATGAGATTTTCTTATTCAGCATACTCGAAAATTGTGGAAGTAGACCTAATGTAAAAAAAATACCCTCCCCCCAAAAAGATATTGTGAAATTTAAATTTAAGCGCGGTACCAAAAATAAAATTAGACAGAAAAATACCCCCTTTGGGTTTGTACTTACACAAAGACTTGTAAAAGTTGTCAACAAAAACAAATATATAACAAGTAAATATTTTCAAAGGCAAGATAAGTTACTTTTCTACCTAATTGGATAATTTTTAGTGTTTTTATTGGGTTTGTACTACTGTACATATAGATTCGAAAAAGTTGTCAAAAAAATAAATGTATAACAAATATTATCAAAGGCAAGATATGTTACTTTATTACCAATATGGATAATTTTTTAGTTTTTTTTAATGTAAAATGTTTATTCGGCTCGAAAAACACAGCGTTTACTGCTATATTTGAAAATTACAAATGGCGGCAGACTGTGTTAAACACGTTAAGTTTGGGAAAATGAGTTAAAACTAAAAAAACTATACAAAATACTGTTAAAAACCACCGAATACATGTCTGCCTATGTCACGGTAACATATATTGAGTGAGTTCCTGACAGTATTTTGTATAGTTTTTAGTTTTAACTCATTTTCCCAAACTTTCATTTATTCGCTTTTGGACAACTTTTTCGAATCTGTGTATAGTAATCCCCCCCCCACACACACACACACTCACCCAAATATTAATTAAAAACTCACATTTTTGAATACAATAAAAAAAAAAACTCTAATCAGCATTTCAACAACTTTCGGCTTAATCCGCTGAATGTTGGTCGAGCCCAAGCCATGATTAACGGTAACTCCCGAGAATCCAGATCCAATTCTGCAACAGTACCATTTTTTTTCATTTTCGCCTTTTTTTTTAAACTTTTTTGGAGTAGATTGCTGTACTAAGAATATAAGAAACATGCATTTTCTTTTTTTATTAGAATTTTCCATTACACCAAATTGAGCCATGGCAACGTGTGGCAGGGTACAGCTAGTATATATATATATATATATATATATATAATATATATATATATATATATATATATATATATATAACGTGTGGCAGGGTACAATATATATATATATATATATACTAGCATTTCAACCCGGCGTTGCTCGGGTGTTTGGAGGTGTATGTTGAGTAAAAAAAGAAAAAAATTGGTCAACTTTTTAAACTTTGACCCCTATTATGACCCCTTTACATTTATTGTTTTGGGCTCAAATCAAGTTATTAAGTTAGATCCATGTCCAAGATACCTATATCTAAAATTTCAAGTGTTTAAACTCAAAATTGTCGGAGGAGTTTGGTGGAGTTCTCAAAGGTCAAATCATTGAACTTTGACCCCTTAACACCCAAATTTCTAACCGAAAACTGATCACAAAGATTTTTCCATATCTCAGTACTCTGTATATCAAATTTCGAGTCTGTAGACTTAAAATTGACAGAGTTATTGCATAGGGAAATGTACACACACACACACACACACACACACACACACACACACACACACAGACGCGTTCACTTTTATAGATATACTAGCATGGCTGCCCGGCGTTGCCCGGGTGTTTGGAGGTGTATGCTGAGCAAAAAAAAAAAACGGTCAATGTTTTTAACTTTGACTCCTATTATGACCCCTTAACATTTATTGTTTTGGGCTCAAATTAAGTTATTAAGTTAGATCCATGTCCAAGGTACCTATATCTAAAATTTCTAGTGTTTAGACCCAAAACTGTCGGCGGAGTTTGGTAGAGTTCTCAAAGGTCAAATCGTTGAACTTTGACCCCTTAACAGCCAAATTTCTGGCCAGATACCGATCACATCGATTTTCTCAAATCTCACTACCCTGTTTTTTTTTGTTTTTTTTTACACAGTGATCACCACTTATCAAGGCCCGGAAGCCACTCAGGGATAAGGGTTATTGCAAGTACATTACGTTAGTGTGGAGATTTGATGAAGTGTTTACTTAAGGGGGCGGTGCATTAGGAATTTGTTAATGTTGGACTTGAACACATCCAAGTTGTAGTCCGGTGGGAAGCAGGCAGACGGAACAGAGTTCCACAGGCATGCAGTTCTAAGAAAGAAGCTTTGTTCATGGAATCCGCGTTTTGATTTAGGCACAGATAAAGAGTGGGGGAAACTTTTGACAGTGGATTCAGCTAGACGGGTGTCTAGTATATCATATATATATATATCAAATTTCATAAGTATATCAAATTTCGAGTCTGTAGACTTAAAATTGACAGAGTTATTGCATAGGGAAATGTATACACACACACACAGACGCGTTCACTTTTATATATATATATATATATATATATATATATATATATATATATATATATATATATAATTCATACAGAATTCATATTTATTATAATAGAGCCAATTCTTTTTGATTATTATATTGTACTCAATAATATATGATGATCTTTTCTGATGATGATCCCTACCAAAATCCTTTGACAATTTTTGGTTTACAGAAATTTGATATATAGGGGATTTAAACCCATGGAACAAATTTGATTAAAAAATAATTGTAATTAGCAGGCGTAAGTCAACTTAAAGTGCTCTTCTACGCATGCATAAATATACACTTATAGGTTAAACAAGATTATTTTTTAACTTTTTAAATGCGCTTGGACGTGGCTCAGAGGCTATTGAATAAGGCTGGAGAGCTACATGATTAATTCCCTATTAGATTTTTCAGTTTTCTTATGGGATGATCATCTTTAAGTTAACTATTACGTGTAATTATATTCATGAAGATATTCTACATGATTTATACTTGTGTAATATTTGTGTAAAAAGATTATAGTAAACACAAACCTCTTTCTATATATATTTTATGTATGCGTATATATATTTGTTTAAAAAATTTTACCTACCAAACTCCTCTGTCAGTTTTTGATCTACAGACATGAAACATGAATATATAGGGTATTCAAATCCATGTGAAACTTTATATTTGGGTTTTAGCGGAGAAAAATCGGTGCAAAAGTGTGAAAATTAAAGAAATAGAATTTGCCAGGTGAAGGTAGAACGATGGCATTATGAATATTTTTTTTTTTTTACATGGGGGTCGCCACTTATCAAGGCCCGAAGGTCACTCAGGGATAAGGGTTATTGCGTGTACAGTAATCAATGAGATAGTATTGTAGTAATCATTAGTATTGGGGGTTTTGATAGAGTGTCTTACTTAAGGGGGCGGTTTGTCAGGAGTTTGTTTATGTTGGATTTGAAGACGTCCAAGTTGTAGTCAGGTGGGAAACAGGCAAGCGGCAGAGAGTTCCACTGGCATGCAGTTCTAAGAAAGAAGCTTTGCTCATGAAATCTACGTTTGGATTTAGGCACAGATAAAGAGTGGGGAAAATTATTGACAGTAGTTTCAGCCAGACGGGTGTTTCTCATGAAAGATTGGCGAGGGGGGGGACGAGGGATTGGAGCACAGACGAGCACCTGCCATGGAAATAACGATAAAACAAAGAATATGCACGCATAACGTAATAGCTATTGATTCATGTTTTAATTTTTAGCCTTGCAGCAAACATATCTTTATAGCTCAGGTATTAACGTCAAAAGAAAAAGTAAATCATTAGCTAAACGTTTTGGTTTCGATTCTCGGTGTCATTTTTATTTTGAAACTTTTTAACTCATTTCTATACATTGGTATCAATATAATATTATTTTTTTTTATTACATTTTCACCCCAAACAAGGCACAGTGCCACTTTGATGTAGGGGGCTACTATCAGGGACATAAGCTACAGGGGTACTATGTGGGGAGTTGGGCAGCAAGATGTTGGTTCACGTTACACTTGAACTTCTGCATGTCAGTACAGTTGGGGAAGCAGGAACCTGGGAGGGAATTCCAAAGTCTAACGGTTCTGGGTAAGAAACTACTGGAGTAGAAGGCTCTTTTACATCTAGAGATCGCAACTGTAAAGGGGTGGGATTTTGCTGTTTGTCGGGTTTGTCAAGGGTATTTACGTCGAAGGGGTACAAGTGCTTGCATTTCGTCGGAGCATTCACCATTAAAGTACTTGTAGAACAGGCAGAGGCATGCTACATTTCGTCGATGGGATATTATAATAATAAATACGAACTCTGCATTCATCAAAATATCATATTTAAGCGTATTTTATGGATGGCAATGCTGGGCGGCCTATATATATATATACTAGCAGTTCAGCCAGGCTTTGCTCAGGCCCTATGTACTGTTCATAACTTGCCCTACGTGTGAATACACTTTATGTAAGATTTCAAATGTTTAGACCAAAAGTTTTTTGAGTAATTTCGTAGAGATCGCAGAGGTCAATTTTTTTTTAACTTTGACCCCAATTTTGACCCCATAACATTTATTACTTTAGTCTCAAATCAAAATACAAAGTTTTACCCATGCCCAAGTTACCTACATCTAAAATTTCAAGTGTTTAGACCAAAAATTGGCGGAGGAATTTGGTAGAATCTGCAAAGGTCAACTCTTTAAACTTTGACCTTTTAGCAGTCAAATTTTCGCTCCAAAACTGATTAAAATGCTTGCCGCATGTCTGAATACTCGTTATGTAAAATTTCAAATGTTTAGACCCAAAATTAGCTGAGTAGTTTGCTAGACATAGCAAAGGTCAAATCTTCTGAACTTTGACCCCTTGGCAGCTCCAATTTTCGACTCCGCAGAGTTTCGAAGAAATACTCTCCTTCTCATCAGAGGGCAGGAATTAGCAAAATGCGGGATCGGATTTTGCATGTAAAAGTATTTAGTGAAACTACAAGTAAGTCACAGATCTTACTTGGTTAAAAAAAAGGGTGGGGTAAGGGGAGTAGGAGGTAAAAGAAAAATTATAAAAAGATTTCACATGAATGGATAGTCCGGTAATATATATATATATATATATATATATATATATATATATATATATATATATATATATATATATTCCCGGTGGTATGAAGATATCCAAAAATTGAAGATAATTGAATTCCAACAAGTGCCGTTGATAGTGCTCAATCATAAGAGAGAAAATTATATATATATATATATATATATATATATATATATATATATATATATAATGTAAATACAGTCATATCTTGCTACAATGTGCAGACCGCCGTTTCAATCATATTAGATATCATCAGGTAAGAAAAATTAAGGTACAAAAATTAAAAATTTCCAGACCTTTTAAAATTTTGAGGAGAGAGAATTTGCCATGACTGGTAATGGGCAAAAAATTAAGGTTCTTATCAGTTTAAATTGATTCTGTATATATATATATCGGCTGTTAGCTATACTGCAAGAAGTCCAAATATCAATTTCGTAGAATCGGCTTCAAACCTGTAACAGATAACAGGATTCGAGCCTTACTGCAGGTAGTACTTAAACGACAAAGACAAAATTTTACAAAAATCGCTAAAATATCAGGAAACTTTTCCTTCTGTTTGACTCTTGTAGTATTCTCATGGTAACCATACCATAGAATATGAAAGACGTGAAAAATCTGAAAAAGAAAAATAGAATAAAATAATGAATGAAAGAAAGAAAGAATAAGGTGGTAGAAGATAAGAAAAAGGTGAAGTAGTAGGAGAGAATGTGGCCGCAGTAGGAGGAATAATCATATACGAGATGGAGGAGGAGGAGACTTAAGAGTGTGAGGTGGAGGCAATGAGAAAAAGAGAGTAGGAGAGTGATGATGAGAAAGAAGAAGAGGGAGGAGGAGGAAGCGGTTTTATTCTCAGCAAAAATGTGAATCCGTCGCCATCTTGCTTTTTTCTTTCACGTCTCTTCATTTTTCCCCTGTGCACACGGCCCAAACATTAACGTGAAAATCGGCGGCACACACACACACACACACGCACCCAGAAAGAAAACACACACATGTGTTTGTGTTGTGTCAGATATTTCAACTAGGGACGTTCGAATGTAAACATAATGATTCCCTCCCCCCCATTGTGGGAAAATGACTTAAATATATAAAAAAAAAGAAAAGCTAGAAATTCGCAAACCGGGAAGGCATTTATTCCATTCACGGCGACCATTTCTCTCTCCTAAGTGGACTCGGGTTTTTTTTTCACCCCTAATCAAAAAAAAAAATCCTTTCTGACTTGATCAGTTTTTATTTTTGGTCGTCAAAGTATACATCTATCTTTTCTTCTTATATATTAAAAAATATATATTTACATAAATACACAATGGCAATAATAATAAGAATTCCTTTTGCAATGGAAGGTATCGCTTGATAAAATTTCCTCGTCTCTTCTTATCCCTCGCTCGCACCCAACTTGGAAGAAAACAGTAGACGGACCTTATCCTGACAATAACAAATAATAATAATAATTGGATATATTTTGCGATTTATGTCGCATGAAATACTCCAAACCGCAAACTATTTAAAAAAAAAAAAAAAAACAACAAAAAAAAAACAAGCGAAATTCTTCTAAATGTGAAATTTGGAGGAAGGAAAAAAACGCGCTTTTTTTTTTTTTAACTTGGAAATGAACAAGTTTATTTTAAACAAAAAATAATTTCTCAGTTTTAATTTTAATTTACAAAAAAAAAAAAAAAAAAAAAAAAAAAAAAAAAGACTAATATTATCTATATACATCTTATTACTATTGACCTCTCTCCCTCCGTAAAGGGATAAACCGGTTTCTTTAAAAAAAAAAAAAAAATCACTTTTCTTTCAGTAAAATAACATCAAGAAAATGTGTCCAGTATTTACAGGAAAGTCTTGCATCCTCTGTTTCCTCTGCTTATTACTTCTCCCTACCCCGGCAAAGTCCGAAAAGGGTCAACCGGGACCCTCCTCTTCAGATGCTGACCACTGGAACCATACAGCTACCACCAACATCTCGGATGCTCACTTGGAAACGAACGAAAAACCCAAGAATCCCAATTCCGATCAGCAAATCTTTATACCAAGCGGCAACGCGAGTGTCTACTATGTCCGCATGCTCTTCGACAAGTATGGCCAGGGGGGAGACCTGTTTACCTTGGACAGTTTCAAGTTGTTGCTCTATAGTTTAGGCCTCCGTCCTTTGAATAATGACACCGACGTTTTGCTCACCAGTGACCTCCCTGTGACCAGCCAGAAACGCATGGATGTGGAAATCACGACCCCAGGAAATCCTTCGCCTCGTCCTCCAACTGCAGAGCATGATGGAAAAAGCAATCCGGAATCTGGAAAAAATTGGAAACGGCGAGCATCCTTACCTCCTAAGGTAATTAATCTTAAATAGTAATATATATATATATATATATATATATATATATATATATATATATATATATTTGTACTTATGCAGAGAAGTTACCATGCTGTAATAACGTTATTTAGAAACCCATTCTTAACTTAGGGAGGTCGCTTTGTAACTATTCTATACTAACTTTCACCTAACAGCAAATAAAAAAGGGTATCATAAAACTTGAAAATACTATATTAAATTTAAAAAAAACTGACTTCTGCGTAATTTTTTGACTAAAATATAATAAAAACTGGCAAAAGTTATAGCCCGTTGACTTAAAATGGGGGCTCTTTGCCAAATTGATTTCTTAATATGGTGTAATTCGTACTTTTGCGTTAAATATTAATCCCTATTAAACCCTAACAATACATCGAATGGATACCATACTACTTAGTTTGCTGCACTTCAAAAGTCTATACAAAATTTCAGTCAGATCAGATCAGTAGTTTCCGAGAAAAAGTGAAACATCACAAAATGATGGTCCTCGGAACAAACTACGATTTTTGTGAAACAAAACTTACTTTAGGGTTAATAAATAAAATAACAGTTCGGTTTAAATTCTGTAGAAGTACCCTAAACGCCACCGAATGAAGGAGATAATGCTCGGAAGTATATCCTCAAACCGAGCCGCTACATTTTACTTCGATCCTAATCGGATCCGTTACTTTGTCTCTGTCCTTCTTTAGGATAGAGAAGATAATGCCAGGGAGGATTGCCGCAAACCGAACAAGTGCACTCTGATCCCAGCTGGATCTATTAATGTGATGATATGATAGATAGATCCGGCTAGGATCATGCAGTGTGTCCGTTCGGTTTGAGGCCATCTTCCCTGCCTTACCTCCTCCTTTCGGTGAAGAAGGATGAGTTTGTCCTGAAAAGGACAGGTTAATACTGCTTCTCGTCAGTGACAACTACATTCGTAAGGTTTTGCCTGGATTAATATTATTTGTTTATTTATTTGTTCACTTGAAAAATGTCTCTATATTATTTGGGGTTATGGGAAACCACGTTTAAAAGACGACCATGTCATTAACCTCGTGTAGAGGCAGGTAGAGAGAACAGACTCCCATTTCGCTGATAAAGAGAGAGAGAGAGAGAGAGTGAGAGAACAACGTGGTTTCTTTGAAATGAAAACTTTTTCTTTTCAGAAAAATTATTTAAACAACCAGCTCGATTTCATTTAAAAAAAAAAAAAAAAAAAAAAAAAACAACTTATAAGTTAGACCTACTTATCATTTCAGAGAATAGAAAATTTTACATCAAAAACATCTTTTTCGGAGGAGGGGTTAAGAAGAATCGGCGCTTCTACACTATTGGGCGAAATTTCGGAAATCGCAAAACTGAATTTCACATAAAAACAATGATATCCACGTATTTCTCGTATTTTTAAGATGATTATATCCAAAAATTACGAAAATCGATAAGGTAGAAAATTATTTATTAAAGAAAATAAAAAATAGAATTTGAAAATGATCGTAAGACACAGGAGAGTTCGAAAGGGAGGTAATTTTTCGTTTCGATTTAAATAAGATCGCGGCAATTTTTCACCTGCTACCACGATTAAAGTTGCCTTTTAATAATCAGTAATATTCAGGTAATTTCGACTGCATATTTTGGAAACTACCATAATAACTTATTAGAATTGACAAAAAAATCAGTTGAAGCCATTTATTCTTTTTTTTTTTTTTTCTGAAAACTCGAGTTTATCGACTACAAAATCTCGTCCCAATAGTGTAGAAGCGCCGAATAATTTTGAGAATTGTGGAGGGGGGGGTTCCCCCCTCTCAATTTACAAAACTTGAAGTTTAAAAAAACCCAACATTGAATTCATTTTTTTTTTTTTTTTTTCCTATTTAAAATTTTTGTTTATCAAATTATTAAATTTATTATTATTTTTGTTTTATTGAATATTTAAAAATTATTTTCGTTATTAATAATATGATTTAAGGTTTTAAACAATAATGAATCGCTAGTACACACTTTTCGGTTTAAGAGGAAAGCGTAGCATCTGTTCTTGGGTGCTACACTTTTTCTTCTGTTTTTGATTAGCGAACGGGAAATCCTTTTAGATGGAGGCAATTTTAATTTTCCTCTCAATCCAAAGTGCCCCTATTTGGGAATTGGATTTTGCCCCTCCCCATTAAAAACCGATCTTGTATCTAACTATGCCCTCATGGGGAGGAAAGTAAATAGTTTGGAAGATTTGTCGAAAAATATTTTAATCGAACTATTTTAGTGCTAACGCTTTATTTTTTAAAATCGTATTTTCAAGTTAAATTTTTAGGATATTTTTGTTTATTAAACTTGTTAGGTGAAAGTACAAAATTGTTAAAAAAAAAAACAAAAAAAAACTTCCCCTATTCATGTTAAAATGGCTTTAATAACGTTATTATTTCAGCGCGGTAACAGATTGCACAAGTGACCAAGTATTTTTTCTAATTTAATGAAAAAGAATTTTTTTTTTTTTTTTTTTTTTTAATGAAAATTTTTTATTAATTTTAATATTTTTCTTTTAAAATTCTGCCACGAATATCGTTGTTATTTCCCTTTTATCCCTCATCTTCTGTGTCCATCTTCTGAATGAATGAGGGAAGGAAGAATCGGTGGTTGATTTTAGTTGTTCCATGTAAGACAAGGAAGCTGACTTTCTCCCCCTCTCCCCCTCCTCTTTTTACCCCTTTTTTCACCTTTGGAATGTCCAGTTGTTGACGAAAGAAAACATAAAGGTAGACACAAACACAAATAAAAAAAAATTAAATTAAAAAGGTATCCGTAAACAAATTTTCTCTAACGATAACATAGCACGTGTCTTTTCTTTTGCAGTTCCAGACATGTGCTTTTTTTTCTATTTTTACTTTTAAAATTTGTAACATTTTTTTTTTTTACCGAATTTGTTTTTTTTTTTTTTTTTTACCGAATTTTTTTTTTTTCTTTTTTTTTTTTACCGAAGTTGTTTTTTTTTTGTTTTTTTTACCGAAGTTGTTTTTTTTCTTTTTTTCTTTACCGAAGTTGTTTTTTTTTTCTTTTTTTTTTTACCGAAGTTGGTTTTTTTTTATTTCTTTCTTACCCATTTTTTTTTTTTTTTTTTTTTTTTTTACCGAATTTTATTTTTTTCCAAATTATATTTTTTAATCGGATTTCGCATGTTGAATTTAATAGGTATCGTTTAATCATAAAACTACTACAAATCAAAAGGTATACATTGTTTAATCTTTTCTAATTGATTTGGTGTGTGTAAAATAAATAAATGAATAAATAAATAAATGAATAAAAAAAATAAGTAAAATTTTTCCTTTTTATTGAGGATGTGCCAAGAATGTTTGGACCAATTTGAATGGTTTTTATTCGACAGTTTAAAGCCTTTCAAATTTGGAAATTCCTTTTTAAACTCACCGATTAAAATGACCAACTTTTTTATGAAGAAACAAAAATGCATTCCGGTGGAATGTATACTTTTTTTTTTTTTTTTTTTTTTTTTTTTTTTTTGACTATTTTACGCTTATTGCATTTTCTTTTTAATTAGCAAAATTTAAAAATTGTTTGCGCGACAAACGACACATGTACACGCACGAAGTTATCTCGTAATTTTATTAAATACAAAAAAAAAAATTTCACATCTTAAATCACTAACTTGAATCTTTTCTAAAGAAAACTTTATTTTTCATATCAAATGCATTAAAAAATTATCAACTATCGAATTGTCATTTTTACTTTTCTCATTTAAAAATGGGAAAATAAAGCCTCAAATGACACTGGATGTTTTGGATTATGGAAGATCATTTTTCAGATTTTTTTTTTTTTTAAATTTTATATTTTTATTTAATTTTTGGTATTTATGCAGAATACGAACAATGCTTTACTTTGTTTATTATTTGGTTCGGATTTTCAAGTTATATTAAATTTTGACGGTATATTTTGTTTATTAAATTATTGTGAAATTATAGAAATAGTTAAAACCGCCCTTCCCTCTCCCTATGCTAAGAAAGGGTTTCTAAAAAAATAAAATAAAAATGTTATTTCATCACGGTTCGTATTCTGCAAAAGTACTTTATTTTTTTTTTTATTATTCAAGGAGTTGATAAATCTCTGAAAAAAAAAAAAAAAAAAAGTGCATTCAATTTGCGGTGAAAAAAGATTTAAAATTGAACTTATTACTTCATTTGTACCTACCCGGCGTTTACCGGGTGGAAAAGGCTTGGAGAAAATAATTCAAAATGTCTAAACATTTTTATTTCATAATTTTTTTTTTTTTTTTTTTTTTTTTTATGAATTTAAAAAATAAAAACATTTATTTCAGTAAATATTAAATTAATAGTAAAAATAATAAATAAATGCCTCGGAAAGTTACGTATGTACGAGAAACACACCCACACAGAGATCGGTGCTTGTGTAGAGATTTCGTATTGCATCGTTGAAATATCTCGCTTTTAATTCGCACGGTTTTCGCCCAAATTCTTAATAAAATTGTTTTTTCTGTTTCCTAAACTGTATTTTTTGCCCTAATTTAAAAAAAAAAAAATTTTATTCTACCTTTTTAAAATCTGTAAAATCCAATTTCAATTTTTTTTTTTTTTTTAATCACTAGCGGCCATGTTAATTTTTCCTTTCACCGAAAATATTTTCACCGTTTTAGAAGTTTGGGGCACAATATTATTTTTTTTTTCTCTACGAAAAGTTTACTGCTTAACGAAAATTAAGCGCATTTGTACAGTTTAATTTTTACTGACAAATTTAAAAAGCTATTCTTAACGAGATGGGGGGGGGGGCTTTGTTAAGTGTCCTCTTGCCGCGGTCGGAACTCTCCTAAGATCAAAACGATTAATTCGCCGAGATGTTAAACTGTACAAGCGTCTATTTAAGAATTAAAACAAAAAGGGTAAAAGTCAAGATTAGAGACGGATTAAGATCTTTCGACAAAGGCGACGTAAAATTGTGTACAGGAGATATATATATATATATATATATATATATATATACACACACACACACACACACGTATGAGAGGAAGGGAGAGAAAGATTATAACATTTTGAATATTTTTGGAGTTAAATCAATTTGGTAAAGACACTTTAAATAAGTAAATATGCATGTATTATCGGTTCATTTCTTATATGGAGTAGGTGGAGTGAGTACTTGTTTTTCCTATTTGTTATATTTTGTTTCATCGTTTTTGCCTTTTTTTTTTTTTTCATTAATTAAAAAAAAAAGAAACTAAGTTAGGTACAGGCGAGAAGCGTACATACAAGAAGTTGTCTCAATTTTATTGATATGTCTACTTTGTTCATCACAATATTGATCATTAAAAAAGCCATTGCAGGTTTCAAATATATTTCTTTATAACAAAAACCGTGTTCGATTGTCATAAAATTGTTTTTGACATGTGGGTGGGGTTTCTGTCAGTATTTTTAATTTTCTATTTTTGAGCGATTATCAAAAATTTAACGCTTTATTGTTGGCCATTTTTTTCTTGTTCTAACATAACATTCGATACTTGTTTTTAGAACCGAATAAACACTTTAAAATAAGGGTTTGTATTACTGTACACATAGATTCGAAAAAGTTGTCAAAAAACAAATCTATAACAAATAAATGTTATTAAAGTTACTTTTCTACCAAACTGGATAATTTTTCGTGTTTTTATTTAATGTAACATGTTTATTCAGCCCCAAAAACATACTGTGTTTACCGATGTATTGGAAAATTCAAAATGGCGCCCGACTCTCTCGTTAACAGCGTAAGTTTGGGAAACGGTGCTATAAATATAAAACTAGACAAAATACTGTTAGAAACTCGCTCAATATATGTTACCGTGACATAGGTTTACATATATTCGGTGGGTTTTTAATATTATTTTGTCGTTTATTATTTATAACACCTTTTCCCAAACTTACCGTGTTAAAAAGAGAGTCGGGCGCCATCTTGAATTTTCGAATACATCGGTAAACACAGTATGTTTTTTGGGGCTGAATAAACATGTTACATTAAATAAAAACACGAAAAATATATCCAGTTTTGGTAGAAAAGTAACTTATCTTGCCTTTGATAACATTTATTTGTTATATATTTGTTTTTTTGACAACTTTTTCGAATCTATGTGTACAGTAATACAAACCCGTCTACACTAAAAAATGCCCTACTGTTTAAAAATATTTAAAATCAATTTTTACTTTTTAATCCCAAAATTAAATTTGTGAAAATTAAAAGAAATACCAATTTTTCTGATAAATTAATGTGATTTTAAATGTAAAAATCATTTTTTAAATCAATAAATATTACATAGAAACTGGGTTTAATTTCTATTTATTTTGCCTAAATTATTTAAATTGAAACCAGTTTCACCGTTACTCCCTAACTTATTTTTAATTTATCTGTCGTTAAATTAATTAAAAACAAAAATTAAAAACCCTAACATGTAGCTAGTTTCATTGAACATGTAAAACTCCAAAATGGAATTGCAACCCGTGACGTTGTAAAATAAGATACAATAGGAATCTATTTAAGATAACTTTTTTCGTATTACACTGTGTGTTCACTTCATATTAATCACCACATTCATCAGCAATTACACAGCTATTAAGACTTCCAAAATTATGTTTTCAGCTTAACAAATAATACACCAGACATCCACAATCTTCTTTCCCCACAACGGTCTTATAATACGCATGACAAAACACGTTATTTTAAATTCAAACCGAATAAACATTATAAACTTTTACTTTCGTTTTTAACGTTTTAGTTTACTTACTGCCATATTTCTCAGAAGAATGCATTTTTACTTGCTAAATTTAAACAGCTAGCAACGCACACACATATATATATGTACACATACTGGCCTGGGTGCCCGGCGTTGCCCGGGTGTTTGGAGGTGTGTTGAGTAAAAAAAAAAAAAAAAAAAAAAATGTGGTAGTAGACAAGCTCGATCAAACCCGTACCGCGAAGGAGGAAAAGAATGTTGGGGGGGAAAAAAAAAAAAATGACGTCTTTGCTATTGCACCCATCGCCAAACCGGAAGTTATGTAGGTTTAAATTAAGGCTAGCCAATCGAAAAGAGGGGATGACTTTCAATAAAAGCGACCCCCTCCCTGTAGAAAAGTGCCCAGTTGAGGGTGAAGGAATTAATGTTTTTGGCCAATTTTTCGATATTTGTCATCCGAAAGTTCGAGCTCCAAAATGATACTGATCTCATGAAAATCCGTCACCTCTGTCGAAAGTTTTAGGCAGATATACAAACATACATACATACATATATATATATATATATACATTTAAACAGACAAGTAGGATTTATATTATAGGAGATAACGTGGCTGTTACACTCTAACCATGTTCGCTACAGTTCAAACCCCTCTTGGACCCCCACACCATCCAGCACTGTGAAAACAGAACGAACACAAATATAAATAAATCCGACTCTGCTTGTCTTTCTTTTTTAACACGAGTCGTTTATTACCGTTTTTCTGCCTCCCCATCTCAATGCTAGCTTAAAAGTCTCTAGTTGCCAATGCTTAACCACATGTCCATCTCCTCTGGCACGCATTTTTCTTTCTACGCCACTATACGCCAGCCGCAAACAGTAATTTCTCGTCTTCGGCTTTACACATTCATCTTTTTCAACCACAGTTTTTCTTCTCCTTGACCACATGGTGCCCTTTTTTATTTTGGCTACTGCTAATATCCTCAAAGCCAGCTATCTTATAGCTGCTGCTGATATTTTCTCACAAGCTCATACACGCTCTTTTACATATATAAATAAATAATATTCTTGCAGGGAAACCCTGTGTTACCCGGGATTGAATGAGGATCAATGAATGTTTCACATTTCCAAAAATCCATGAAATCGTCCATTGCATTTTTTTTTTCTTTTTTTTTTTTTTTTCTTCAATCAAATTGATTGATTGCTTACTCTAGTTCACAGAATCCACTGTGGTACACCAGGAGGAAGCTTCACATGTATCGCTGCAGTGACTTAATCCACAATATATTGTAGTCTAGATTGCACTGTAGAGAATCTGTTGACGATTTTATAAAATTTTTATATAATGGCTTGAAAACATCAAATATCATGATTCAATTGTGCCCTTAGCAGAAATATTCATTTCAAATGCGCCCGTTCTGTCGAAGAACCTATTGTTGATTTTTATATGCCGAGCTTTTGCATGTGTGATGATAACATTTCTCAAATGCATTTGTGATGTTAGATTGTATAATGGTGTTAACTTTAGTCAAAATTAGATTGTTTCTTCTTTAATCATATTTTTTCGATTATCAATTTTTAATACTTTACCCGGTCATAAAATACGCTTAAATATATTTTAATTTATTCAGATTTCATATATATTGTAGTCGTGATTTCCAAAGTTAAAAAAAAAAGAAAAAAAAAAAAAAAAAAAGGATTTGGGTGCCATCAACTAGAATCGAAACTGAAAGTAAAACTGCAGCATTCAAAGCTGGTGATGTTACCAATGTGACATGCATATAACCGATTAATAAAAATAAACTAAGATAAATTATTTAATTTTGGGCTTCTCATTATAATAGCGGAATTCTAAATATTGAATTTCAAGTAAAACTAATGGACTTTACTTGCTCGTCATGTCGCAGTAATGAACATATCCAAAAATTACAAGAAACAATAAGGTAGAAAATTTATTAATAAAAAATTTTCAAAAACAATTGGGGAAAATTGAGTTTTGCTAAATTGGCCTAAGATTTTCAAGTTTTCAGAAAATAATTATCTCCCTTGTTACGATTGGAACACCCGTTTTATTATTTTAGTAAAATTCAATTTTTGCTAATTGTCTCCAAAAAACCTGTTTTCATTAATAATTAATTTTCTACCATATCATTTTTTCCGTAAATTTTGGATAGTTTCATTACTGTGACATTAACAGTAAATATCGTTAGTTTTATTTGGAATCCAGTTTTTCAAATTTCGCTCTGATAATGAAGAAGCACCTTGAATTTTTTAACAGAAAAACTCTTTCTTCAGCTATTTTACAGTGTACATGATCACGCTGACACACCAGTTCCTGTTAGATCATCAAAGTTAAGCAATGTGTAACCTGGTCAGTACTAAAATGGGTTACTATTTGGGAACACTAGGTGTTGTATGTGATCTCTGCTTATCTTGACATTGTTTCCAGTCATTCTGGACTTCTTGCCACTAGAATCAATCACTGCCAACTCAGGAGAGAAGTGGTTAGGTATTGCACAATCCTTGCTTCACAATTTTGTACATGTTATCCTTTGTTCCAATGGACGAACATCCATACAGCCTCTGTCCCATCATCACAATGTTGCATCTCTGTGCCTGTTTTACAAGTATTTTAATGGAATGTGCTCTGATGAACTGATTCCACTTGTGCCCCCTCGACGTACAGAGCCAGGTACGTCCAAGGATGGAATATTGTTGCCACATCTGGGCAGGAGCTGCTAGAAAGGACTTGTCCTGCCTTGATAGAGTTCAAAATAGACTTCGTAGCCTCGTAGGAGATGTCCTTTTCTCTTCCTTGCAACCTCTATCTCATAGAAGAGATGTTGCGAGTTTGTCTCTGATGTATCGTTATTTTCATGGAAGGTGTTCAACTGAGCTTCAGTCTATGGTCCCCCCTCGCCAAACTTTCACAAGAAACACTCGTCTAGCTGTACACACTGTCAATAATTCCCCCCACTCTTTATCTGTGCCTAAACCTAAACGTAGATTCCATGAACAAAGCTTCTTTCTTAGAACTGCACGCCTGTGGAATTGTCTTCCGTTTTCCTGCTTTCCGGCTGACTACAATATGGTTGTGTTCAAGTCTAACGTAAATAAGTTCTTGATGAGCCGTTCTATATAAGTTATCAAATTTACCAAATTTTCATTACTAATGATTACTATATTGTCCAATGTCTACTGTACACTCTTTAACCCTTATCCTTGAGTGGCCTCTTGGCCTTGATAAGTGGTGATGCCTATGTAAAAAAAAAAAAAAAACATACATATTCTCGACAAACTCGCTTAACAACAAAATCACATCCCTTTACTGTTGCGGTCCCTAAATGCCAAAAGGATTTCTATTCTAATAGTTTCTTGTCTTGAAAAACTAGACTTTAGAATTTCTCTCCCTGCTATCTGCTTTCCTGACTGTACTGATATGCAAATGTTTAAATGTAATGTAAACCAACATCTTGTTAATCTTTCCTAGGCATGGTCCCAAGTAGTAACCCCTTAGTTCAAGTGGTGATGTGCTTTGTTGGAGGTGAACGCGAGTTTGCAAAAGTAATAAGTTTTTTTTTTTTTTAATGTTCTGACCACGGTCAGATTTCTATATCATGATCAGATCTGATGGAAATTTTAAATTTTTTTTCTATAAACAAGGCTTTAATATACAATAATTGTGTGAATGGAAGTGAATGGTGCATCTGCTGCTTGTCTCTCGCTCCTGGACAGGGTTCAAAAGAGTCGCCAACCTGATAGGTCCTGAACTGTCATCTAGGCTTCAGCCTCTGTCCCATCGACGAGATGTTGCATCCCTCTGCCTGTTCTACAAATACTTTAATGGTGAATGTTCTGACAAACTACAAACACTTGTACCTCCCCGATGTAACTACCCCCGACAAACCCGACAAGCTACTAAGTCTCATCCCTTTACAGTAGAGATCCCTAGGTGTAAGAAAGCCTTTTACTCCAATAGTTTCTTCCCCAGAACTGCGGGTCTTTGGAACTCCCTTCCGGGATTCTGCTTTCCCAACTGTACTGATATGCAGAAGTTCAAGTGTAATGTGAACAAACATCTTTCTACTCATCTCCCTTCATAATGACCCTGCTAATTAAGTCCCTGATAGTAGCCCCCTGCTTCAAAGTGGCACTGTGCCTTGTTTGGGGTGAAAATTGAATTAAAAAAAAAAGGGGAGTGAAGCAAGGGGCTGTTTTGATGTTATGCCTCTGCCTTTCTTTTTCTTATTTCACTTTACTCTTTCCTTTCTCCTTTCCTTTCTTTTTCCTTTAATCTTTTATGACCTGAATTATGATGTACCTATTTACTATGCCTCCCCACGGGACAGAGTTAGACACCAGGGTCGTTTTTTAACGTGGAGAAAAGGTACAAAAATAAAAATTGTCTCAGTCGTGAAGGATTTCTCCTCCACCGAAAGAGAACAAGAAATAGAAGTGCAGCATCTGAAGAACAGATACTACACTTTGAGATATTAAATCTTTTATTCATGTTAAAAAAATACATTCAAAATTAACGTTGAACAAAAAACTTAGGCACATGGCCAACTCAAAAGGGGGGATTTTGGGGGTCGTTGGTCATCCTTGTCACTCCAGAACTAAACAAAGTCAAAAGTTTCTCCCAGCTAGTATCTTCTTTCACCATAATACCGCATTCACCCTTTCATATTGGGGGACGTCCTAGTAACTCCCAATTTTTAAAACATTTTTTATTGACGTGTAAAAACAAAAAAGATAACAATAAAATGGTAACAATAATTCATTTGTGTCGAGGGCGGGGGAAGAAAAAACAAAAGGTGATTAGTAGGACCCTCCCAACCCCGTCTAATTGATAGACTGCCCGTTCCACTAGGTTTGTAAAAGGAACCTCGCTTCTGCGGGTCAGTCTCTAGGTGGGGATGCCCTCTAGATGGGGGTGAATGGAGAAAAGAAAATTTTTGGGGGGGGTAAGGGATGGAGGTTAGTTTGTATTTCTTTTTCTCCAAGATGGGTAAAATTTAGAGGAAGGGGTGAGAACAAAAATTGCAGGTAAGAGGGGATGGGGATCTTGGAGGCTTCCTAATCGGGGAGGGATGGAACACACACTCAGCTAGCTGAGAGACTACTTGTTTAATTTTACTTTACAGAACTGCGCGTTCCACACCTAGGCGGGGAACACGTATTCAAATTTGGCTCCTCTTCGTACACACAGACTTGCCACATGTATCCATCTTCTGTCAAATGCCGCGCGATGCAGCCTTCTTCTATCACATCTGATCTTCACCCGTAGTTGGTGTTTAAAGAAAGCGATCAGATCTTGATCAGAAAAAGACAACACCCCCCGGCAACCTTGCAGACGCGACGTCCAAATCACCATTCTCGCCACGGCCAGGATCGTAACGTAGACCATTTGTCTTTCCCGGTCCCACGGCGGCCTCACGTTGTCCACAACATTGGATACAGTAATTGGGCGAGGATGCTCAGGATCGATGCGAGCCGTCACCCCACTGACATACGACCAGTACTGGCAGAGTTCGCGGCAATCGAAGAAAGCGTGATCCGTAGTTTCCACGGCCGTTGTCCCACAACGGGGACAATCAGGCGACTCCAAAAACCCAGAACTGCATTGTATGTTGTTGAGTGGAAGTGCATTTCGGGCCAATCGCCAGGTCAGAGAGAACTCCGAATTGTTCAGATGACTCGAACCTGGCGCCCAGCTCCACGCGGAGCGGATCTCACTCTGCTGACACCCCAAACGCGCGCATAGCGGGTCGTCAGCGGCCCCCTTCACTAGATCCCTGTGGAGTTCCCTACGGGTAGCAGTCACAAGGTCACTGGACCTTGGTAGTCGTTTTAGCGCGGCTCGGCACTCTTTCATGTAGGCAGATTCTCCCCGCGGCCTGCGACGGCTCTCGATGGAAGGGTCGAGAACGAGGTCGGGGAAGGTGGCAGTAACCACGGGGTGCCACGGTTGGTCCTCCTGCATATAGTGGCTCAGGAAGGCCAGCCTCTCAGCATCTCGATGACACTTCAAGTCCGGCATTCCCAAGCCTCCCTCTACACGGACGTTGAATACAGACCTGTCTGCTCACCCAGTGTCTTCCTCTGTCCCAAAGGAGCGAGGACAAGAGTTCGACAAGAGCTTTTAGGTGTTGTGCAGGCAGGGGAAGTACGGCCAGTCGGTAAAGGATGAGAGGAAAGACGTAAGTGGCGCACGCCTCAGCTCTACCCTTTAAGGAAAGTTTCCTAGGAAGCCACGAATTGACTGCAGCCTCCACCTTTGACCGTACCTCCAACCAATTCTTGTCAAGCTGGAGACCCGGTCCGAACCACACGCCGAGGATCCGGACCGGGCCATCTGTCCAGCTGAAGGGCGCAGGGAGGTTTGCGTTGCCACTCCATGCGCCCAACTGCAGTCCTACCGACTTGTTGCGGTTTATCTTGGCCCCTGTGATTCTTTCGTACTGTGTGAGTGCCTCCGACACGACCTCAATGCCTCTGAAGCCCGACGCGAAGATCGTGACATCATCGGCAAACGCGGATACCTTGGCAGCTGAGCCGCCAGGCAGAGCCATTCCGCGCAGGGCCGAATTTGCCTCCCCATGTCTCAGCTTGCGGAGAAGAGGCTCCAAAGCCAGGACATAAAGCAGGGGCGACAGCGGACAACCCTGACGAACCGACCGAGAGATAACAAAGGGTTTCGAGCGCTTTCCGTTGACTTGCACGACAGCCATGGGCTGTCGATACATTATGGAGATCCACTTGCAAAAGTCCGGTTTAAAACCGGCGGCCTCTAAGACAGATGCCAGGAAACGATGGTCGACCCTATCGAAAGCTTTGGACTGATCTAAGTTTATCAGCGCGGCTTCCGTGTCGTCATCTAGTCCCCCCTCTAGGATCATGCGGATCAGGTGCAAGTTGTTCTGAATCGATCTCCCCTTCACAGCGTAGTTCTGTTCCGGTTCAACCAACTCGTCGATAACAACCTGCAGCCGATTCGACAGGACCTTGGCCAAAATCTTCAACTCTGTGTTTAGCAGAGTTATGGGCCTGTAGTCGTCTAACTCTTCCCCTCCATGCCCGTCACCTTTCTTCAGCAATGTGATCACTCCCTTGGTCACCTGCCCTGGGATGGATCCCTGAGCAAACCAATGGTTGAACATATCCGTCAGAAGAGGCAGAAACATGGGCGACAGCCTCAAGTACAGTTCGTATGGCAGACCATCAAGTCCTGGCGATCTGTCACAGCTGACCTGCTTCAGCGCAGTAAAGACCTCCCGCTCCGTCACCCGGCCCTCGCAACTAGCCGCCTCGAGGCGGGGAGAGTCGGCCAAATAGTCGCTAAACTCAAGGACCGGAAGATCGGGCTGCTGCGTAAAACGCTCCTCGAAATGTTCTCGAAACCCCTCGCAGATCTCCCGAGTTGATTCCAGGGTGCGTCCATTCGGATGTTTGATTTTTGCAATGTATTTGTCCGAGCCACGCCTAGAAACCTCACGGCGCACGTCTGCATCAGAATTGACTGCTTCGTTGCCTATCTTTCTAAGCCTAGCTCTAACTACTTGGCCTTCGTAACGCTCGCTAGTCTCGCGTAGAAGGTCCTGCTTAGCTAGTTCCTGACTAACCCTATCACCCTCCCCCGTAGCCTGGGCTAGTTTCTGCTCTAGCTTCTTCTTCGTCTTGGCCTTATCTAGTGCGAGGCGCTGGGCATACTTGACGGAGAAGCTTCTGATCTTGGCTTTGAGACCTAACCACCACTTACTCCCGGTAACCGCCCCCACTAGTGCCTTTTTAATCAATTCTCTTAACTGATCTTGGAAGTCTTGTATCTCCAGAAGGGAGGTGTTTAACTTCCAGTACCCCGCTAACTTAGGCCTATTTCCTAGCTTCAGCCGGGCCATAACTAATTTATGGTCCGTCTGGCCTAGCCAAGTGAACGTGGGACAAGATAAGAAGTCTACTTCGCCTCTCCTAACTAACATCCTGTCCAAATAGGTATTTGGATAGGAGGAAACACTATTGGTCCACGTCCACATCTCCCGCCCTGGATGCTCGAACCGAAACCTGTCGACCAGACCGCATCTAGCCATCAGATCAGCCAGGCTGGACTCGCACCTCTCCGATCCTCTAGCTCCGCCTCCTACCTTATCTATGTCGGGGTCTAAGATGGAATTCCAATCCCCCATTAGCACTACCCGCTTCCGACAATCTACAAACGCGTCAAGCTGACTGAAGAATGAGACCCTCTCACGAGCGGTGCTGGGCGCATGAACCGCAATCACCCGAAACACAGAATCTTTTACGGCAACATCGGCCACAACCAGCCTACCCACCGCATCTCTATGGACAACGTCGACCGTCGCCGACAGGGTACGTTTAACCAGCACGGAAACTCCCTTCCCCCGCGGGCTGCCATATGCTGAGAAAACCTCAAAGTCTCGGGCCAGCACCTGACAGTCCACAGAGGAAACGAAATGCGTCTCCTGAATCGCAGCAACATCCACTCCCAGGGACAAGAGGTCGTGCCGGAGGCGAGCCGCCCGGCCCGATCTCAAGCCCCTCGCATTCAGACTAGCCAAATTCAAAGCCATGGTACCTACCTTAAGGTGTGTTACACTCAGCTCCGAAGTCAGCCGGGGAAAGGACACCGACATTGTGTGCAATGCTCAAGGTGGTCAGGTTTTTCATGTCCTGACCTTCTCTCACAATGCCGCCGACATCCAAAGGGTAAGTCAATTTAAGGGCCCTATAGAGTGACGGATGGACCAACACTGGGACCCTTCCCTTGCATTGTTTTGCGAGTTCCTCAAGGGAAGGGTCATTTTTCCTAATCAGTTCAATTCCCGGACCAGCCCCTTCAGCGGCTTCCAGCATTGTCCACACGTTGGTTTTGCAGGCCTCAGGAAGCCTGACGAAAGTTGTTAGCCGTGGGGCGTCCGGGAAATTAGAGGGGACATTAACGTCTTTTCCCCCTATCTGTTGGAAGTCCAGCAGAGGTTTTAAATTTTTTCTCTGCCGGTGTGGTAAGCCCATTGCCACAGACAGGGGGTCTACAAAACAAAGTTCCTCTCTCGTTTCGAGGGCGAGAGTCCCTGTTGGAGTGAGTCCGTAAGTGGGAGAATCTGAAGGGTCTCTCCCCCTCCCGGGTTCATTCTTTTCTTTCTGGGATGGCGGCTCAATTTGCATTGGTGTGGGGACGAGTGTCTGTGTGGTGTCTGGTGTTGGTGCGGTGTCTGGTGTTGGTGTGGTGTCTGGTGTTGGTGTTGGTGCGGTGTCTGGTGTTGGTGTTGGTGCAGTTTCTGGTGTTGGTGCAGTGTCTGGTGTTGGTGCGGTGTCTGATGTTGGTGTTGGTGTTAGTGCGGTGTCTAGTGTTGGTGCAGTATGTGGTATGGGGGTGGAAGTGGGTTGTGCTGTTGTTAGAGGTGGTGTATGCTCACAGGGAGTGGGGGCTGCCTTTTCTTCCCCTTTCCTTTTCTTTTTTATTCTTTTGAATGAACCGGGGAGTGGTGAGGTTGAGTTCCTCTCCCTCTCACTAGCAGATTCATCCTCAGAGGAGCAGTGTTTTCTTCGCTTGATCCCCGTCTCAATTGGTGTGGGGACCGTTGGTTGTTGCTGCTCCTCTAATTGTTGTTTCTCCGGTTGGTGCTGTTGCTTTTCTGGTTGCTGCAGCCGTTTTTGTTGCTGCTGCTGCTGTTCTGGCTGTTGCTGCTGCTGCTGTTTTTGTTGTTGCCGCTGTTTTCGTGGCATTGGTTGTGGCATTGGCCGCGGCAGCTGATGTTGTTGCTGCGGCTGGTTCAACGGCTGGTTTGGCTGCTGCTGCTGTGTCTGCTGCCATGGCTGTTGCTGCGGCTGTTGTGGAGGCTGCTGTTGTTGTTGCTGCCTCAGTTGTTGGGTTGGTTGTGGGACGGTGGCAGATGGGATTGTGGGCTTCCGTTTCCACCTCATTACCGTGATCCATTCCTCCCCTTTGGCCTCCTGCACAGTTTTGGGTTTCCCCGGTGCTGGGGTTGGTGCTCCGGTTGCAGGAGTTGTGACAGCCTGTTTGGACACTGGTGCTGTCTCAGAGGTTGGGACCGCCTTTAGTGTCACTTGAGTAGGAGTTGACCTTTGAGGGCAGCTCTTGGCCATGTGACCCTGTTTTTGGCAGAACCAGCAGTGCGGACGACGCCCCTCCACTACTACTGTCATAGTTGCCTCCTTAAATGTCAGCTGTGCTGGTATCGCCTGGAAGCCTTCTTTCTTTAGCCTCATGGCCACAGTGTAGCTGCCCAAGTGCATGCCGGTTTTCGACCGCACTGGGGTTATTTTTTCCACCTCGCCGAACTGTGTGAAGAAGGATCCCAGGATTTCCGCTGATATTTGCATAGGTACATTAAATACCTGCACCCGGGTCCTTGTCCTGCCCTGGTATTCGGGCTTTAGTTTTATTCTCCCATACTTAATTTCCTGTAGGGAGAATCTCTCCGCATCTTCCTTGGTGGGTAGGAGGATGTCCCACATGGCGTAGCTCCTCTGGTACAGGTATAATACCGGGATGTTTAGCTTGTGTAGGAGCCCTGCCATGTCTTCCTTTTTCATCCCTAGGAGGCGGTTTTCCGGCATATCCGAGATGATGAGGGAGAGCACTCTGTCTTCGATTGCCTCCCAAGCGCCTGGCACTGGTTTAATTTCTGCCCCCTCTATGTATTGTCTGTACTTGGTCAAGTACAAGTCTCTATACTCTTGAGGGGACAGTTGCTTCTCTACAGTCTTCCCCCATGCCGACCCTCTTGTTGGTGTTGGATCTTTGGTGAGGTTGGACTGTTTTTGCTGTTCCTTGGCGGAAGGGTTGCTATTTTGAGGGGCATTTCCCTTTCCGCTTTCCTTTGGGACCGACTCTCCCTGCTCTATACTTCTTCCAGGAAATACTTCCCTTTTTGGGGAGTCGGCCTCCTGGGGAGCATTGTCCTCTTTATTGTCCTTGGGAGCTTTTGCCCCTTTTGTTTTGGGGAGGTCTAGGCTGTATGCCCCCTCGTTTTCTTGATTTGCTCCCCTTTTGGGGCAGTAGCCCTCCTGGGGAGCACTGTCTCTCTTATCGTCCTTTGGGGCTACTGCCTCTTGATTTTTGTTGTCAGAGCGGGATGCCCTGTCCAACATTGTTTTTTCTCCCCTTTGTGGGGAGTCGCCCTCTTGGGGAGCACTGTCTCCCTTATCGTCCTTTGGGGCTACTGCCTCTTGATTTTTGTTGTCGAAATGGGATGCCCAGTCCAACATTGTTTTTTCTCCCCTTTGTGGGGAGTCGCCCTCTTGGGGAGCTGCTGGTGAGTTTTCTCCCTTCTGGGGGGCGTCCTTCGGTTTAGTGTCCGGGCGGTATGCCCTGTTGCTTTTTGCTTCCCCTGTTGGGGAGTCGTCCTCTTGGGGAGCAGTTTTTCTTGTGGTAGCCCCCTGGCTGGAGGTATCGGTATTGGTGGTCCTCGGGCTGGGGGTGTCCATTTTTGAAAAAAAGCTCTCTCTTCCCTGTATAATTCACCAAAATGAGTGACGTGGAGTCGGCGTCCAAAGTGGGAGCCGACTTTGGCGCCAAAAAGAAGTGGCGCCAAAGGCGGCAAGAGGGGAGATAGAACTGAGAGAGGGAGTGGGAAGTTAGTGGAGGGAAGAGAGAAAGTGTTTCCGACCCTCCCTCGCGGGAAGGTCGTAAATTATCAGCTCGGATCCCCCCGTGAGGGGGGGGAGAGCAGAGAAAGACAGACCAAGTGGGGGTGCGGACAGAACGCTACCCAACAAGCTCGCCGGGCACGAGAATGTGTCGCCAGAACAACACTGCCTATCGCTGTGTATGTATCAGAGAACAGATACTACACTTTGAGATATTAAATCTTTTATTCATGTTAAAAAATACAGTCAAAATTAACGAAGAACAAAAAACTTAGGCACATGGCCAACTCAAAAGGGGGGAATTTTGGGGGTCGTTGGTCATCCTTGTCACTCCAGAACTAAACAAAGTCAAAAGTTTCTCCCAGCTAGTATCTTCTTTCACCATAATACCGCATTCACCCTTTCATATTGGGGGACGTCCTAGTAACTCCCAATTTTTAAAACATTTTTTATTGACGTGTAAAAACAAAAAAGATAACAATAAAATGGTAACAATAATTCATTTGTGTCGAGGGAGGGGGAAGAAAAAACAAAAGGTGATTAGTAGGACCCTCCCAACCCCGTCTAGTTGATAGACTGCCCGTTCCACTAGGTTTGTAAAAGGAACCTCGCTTCTGCGGGTCAGTCTCTAGGTGGGGATGCCCTCTAGATGGGGGTGAATGGAGAAAAGAAAATTTTTGGGGGGGGGGTAAGGGATGGAGGTTAGTTTGTATTTCTTTTTCTCCAAGATGGGTAAAATTTAGAGGAAGGGGTGAAAACAAAAATTGCAGGTAAGAGGGGATGGGGATCTTGGAGGCTTCCTAATCGGGGAGGGATGGAACACACACTCAGCTAGCTGAGAGACTACTTGTTTAATTTAACTTTACAGAACTGCGCGTTCCACACCTAGGCGGGGAACACATATTCAAATTTGGCTCCTCTTCGTACACACAGACTTGCCACATGTATCCATCTTCTGTCAAATGCCGCGCGATGCAGCCTTCTTCTATCACATCTGATCTTCACCCGTAGTTGGTGTTTAAAGAACGCGATCAGATCTTGATCAGAAAAAGACAACACCCCCCGGCAACCTTGCAGACGCGACGTCCAAATCACCATTCTCGCCACGGCCAGGATCGTAATGTAGACCATTTGTCTTTCCCGGTCCCACGGCGGCCTCACGTTGTCCACAACATTGGATACAGTAATTGGGTGAGGATGCTCAGGATCGATGCGAGCCGTCACCCCACTGACATACGACCAGTACTGGCAGAGTTCGCGGCAATCGAAGAAAGCGTGATCCGTAGTTTCCACGGCCGTTGTCCCACAACGGGGACAATCAGGCGACTCCAAAAACCCAGAACTGCATTGTATGTTGTTGAGTGGAAGTGCATTTCGGGCCAATCGCCAGGTCAGAGAGAACTCCGAATTGTTCAGATGACTCGAACCTGGCGCCCAGCTCCACGCGGAGCGGATCTCACTCTGCTGACACCCCAAACGCGCGCATAGCGGGTCGTCAGCGGCCCCCTTCACTAGATCCCTGTGGAGTTCCCTACGGGTAGCAGTCACAAGGTCACTGGACCTTGGTAGTCGTTTTAGCGCGGCTCGGCACTCTTTCATGTAGGCAGATTCTCCCCGCGGCCTGCGACAGCTCTCGATGGAAGGGTCGAGAACGAGGTCGGGGAAGGCGGCAGTAACCACGGGGTGCCACGGTTGGTCCTCCTGCATATAGTGGCTCAGGAAGGCCAGCCTCTCAGCATCTCGATGACACTTCAAGTCCGGCATTCCCAAGCCTCCCTCATACGGACGTTGAATACAGACCTGTCTGCTCACCCAGTGTCTTCCTCTGTCCCAAAGGAGCGAGGCCAAGAGTTCGACAAGAGCTTTTAGGTGTTGTGCAGGCAGGGGAAGTACGGCCAGTCGGTAAAGGATGAGAGGAAAGACGTAAGTGGCGCACGCCTCAGCTCTACCCTTTAAGGAAAGTTTCCTAGGAAGCCACGAATTGACTGCAGCCTCCACCTTTGACCGTACCTCCAACCAATTCTTGTCAAGCTGGAGACCCGGTCCGAACCACACGCCGAGGATCCGGACCGGGCCATCTGTCCAGCTGAAGGGCGCAGGGAGGTTTGCGTTGCCACTCCATGCGCCCAACCGCAGTCCTACCGACTTGTTGCGGTTTATCTTGGCCCCTGTGATTCTTTCGTACTGTGTGAGTGCCTCCGACACGACCTCAATGCCTCTGAAGCCCGACGCGAAGATCGTGACATCATCGGCAAACGCGGATACCTTGGCAGCTGAGCCGCCAGGCAGAGCCATTCCGCGCAGGGCCGAATTTGCCTCCCCATGTCTCAGCTTGCGGAGAAGAGGCTCCAAAGCCAGGACATAAAGCAGGGGCGACAGCGAACAACCCTGACGAACCGACCGAGAGATAACAAAGGGTTTCGAGCGCTTTCCGTTGACTTGCACGACAGCCATGGGCTGTCGATACATTATGGAGATCCACTTGCAAAAGTCCGGTTTAAAACCGGCGGCCTCTAAGACAGATGCCAGGAAACGATGGTCGACCCTATCGAAAGCTTTGGACTGATCTAAGTTTATCAGCGCGGCTTCCGTGTCGTCATCTAGTCCCCCCTCTAGGATCATGCGGATCAGGTGCAAGTTGTTCTGAATCGATCTCCCCTTCACAGCGTAGTTCTGTTCCGGTTCAACCAACTCGTCGATAACAACCTGCAGCCGATTCGACAGGACCTTGGCCAAAATCTTCAACTCTGTGTTTAGCAGAGTTATGGGCCTGTAGTCGTCTAACTCTTCCCCTCCATGCCCGTCACCTTTCTTCAGTAATGTGATCACTCCCTTGGTCACCTGCCCTGGGATGGATCCCTGAGCAAACCAATGGTTGAACATATCCGTCAGAAGAGGCAGAAACATGGGCGACAGCCTCAAGTACAGTTCGTATGGCAGACCATCAAGTCCTGGCGATCTGTCACAGCTGACCTGCTTCAGCGCAGTAAAGACCTCCCGCTCCGTCACCCGGCCCTCGCAACTAGCCGCTCTAGCCGCCTCGAGGCGGGGAGAGTCGGCCAAATAGTCGCTAAACTCAAGGACCGGAAGATCGGGCTGCTGCGTAAAACGCTCCTCGAAATGTTCTCGAAACCCCTCGCAGATCTCCCGAGTCGATTCCAGGGTGTGTCCATTCGGATGTTTGATTTTTGCAATGTATTTGTCCGAGCCACGCCTAGAAACCTCACGGCGCACGTCTGCATCAGAATTGACTGCTTCGTTGCCTATCTTTCTAAGCCTAGCTCTAACTACTTGGCCTTCGTAACGCTCGCTAGTCTCGCGTAGAAGGTCCTGCTTAGCTAGTTCCTGACTAACCCTATCACCCTCCCCCGTAGCCTGGGCTAGTTTCTGCTCTAGCTTCTTCTTCGTCTTGGCCTTATCTAGTGCGAGGCGCTGGGCATATTTGACGGAGAAGCTTCTGATCTTGGCTTTGAGACCTAACCACCACTTACTCCCGGTAACCGCCCCCACTAGTGCCTTTTTAATCAATTCTCTTAACTGATCTTGGAAGTCTTGTATCTCCAGAAGGGAGGTGTTTAACTTCCAGTACCCCACTAACTTAGGCCTATTTCCTAGCTTCAGCCGGGCCATAACTAATTTATGGTCCGTCTGGCCTAGCCAAGTGAACGTGGGACAAGATAAGAAGTCTACTTCGCCTCTCCTAACTAACATCCTGTCCAAATAGGTATTTGGATAGGAGGAAACGCTATTGGTCCACGTCCACATCTCCCGCCCCGGATGCTCGAACCGAAACCTGTCGACCAGACCGCATCTAGCCATCAGATCAGCCAGGCTGGACTCGCACCTCTCTGATCCTCTAGCATCGCCTCCTACCTTATCTATCTCGGGGTCTAAGATGGCGTTCCAATCTCCTATACTACACTTTGATCTTGACCCGAAGGCCAAGTAAAAAAATATTGTTAATTTTAGTTAATTTAAAGGGTAATGATATTATGATTGTCTTCAAACTGTAAAAAAAATACAAAGTTCAATAATTAAACTATAACTGAGAATTTTTGCATTTCATAAACTTACCTTGATTATTATCCATAGTGTTTGAAAAAATGTGGCAACAAACGAAATCTTCCACTCTCTGAGACAGATGGCGGCATACTGAATGTAAGCAATGACAGTTGCAACCTGAAGGTGACTGGCATCTACCAAGGTACTGAACTAATACGTACAAGGCGTGTTTAAATTAATTCCCACTTTATTTATGCCATTATATGCATTTTTTTTATGGCTGAACGAATTAGTTCAGTCAGGTCATAAAGGGCTAAAGGAGGAATTTCATGAAATAATCTTCCTGCGAAACAATGGAAAGTTTACATGTGAAGTCGAAGACAGGAATGCTATAGAAAGTCAAGTTCTGAGAGTGAATGCTGCTAAGTGATAATCATCAGTGGTTGAAAATTTGCAGAAAAAAGTAAAATTCTCAATTTTTAAAAAGGTAGTCGGATGCAACTGAATTATTTTTTTTTTTTTTTTTTTTTTTATTCTTTTTTATTTTTTTTCATTTTTTTTTTAATTCTTTTTTATTTTTATTTTTTTCATTTTTCATTTTTTTTTTTAATTCTTTTTTATTCTTTTTTTTTTTTTTCATTGGTCCCCCAACAAAGGAGGAATTGAAGGGATTGAAACTAGTAATTCACTCCCATTCGTCTATTCATTTGTTCACATTTTTCTCAATAACCATGCCTTGGATTTTTTTTTTTTTTTTTTTTTTAATTTAGCTCAAACATTAGTCATGATGAAAGTATTCACTCATGGAGAGGGATCTTGCATGCTTGGCTTTCTTTTTTTTTTTCTTTTTATAGTACTTGCAAGCATTGGGTACACAGTGTGGGATTACTGGTCGTTTGAGAGCTAACCCCAAGTTTGTGTGCTGAAAGTATATTCCGATGATAAAACTTTTGTTCCAAAGTTTGGCTACTGTGGTGATACTCTTGGAGCAGGTGCTACTGTGATTGCAAAAATTAGGAATCAGTGGCAGAAATTCAAGAGACTTCTGCCATTATTAATCAACAAATAATTATAAATGTTAACCAAGGGGAAGGTCCGTCAGGCATATGTATGCAGTATGTATGGAATTGAAACCTGACTAGTTAGGATTGAGGACATAAGTTGCATGGATAGAAATGATAGAAGAATGATATGATGGACGTGTAATGTGAGTCTGGCTAAGTTTTAATCTCTGAGGAAGATTAAATCTGGATGGTTATAGAGAGAGTATTTCTGCAAACAGACTTTGATGGTATTGCTGCGTTGAAGGAATAGATGAGTTCTTGAGTTAGATGTAGAACAGTTGAAGTAGCAAGTTTGCGTATGTCCACAAAAGGTTTTTTACGTCGTCCTTCTCGTGTCGGTTATGTTTATAGAGAACTTTCCTTATACTTCCTAGATCGTAATATCTCTGATTAGCGAACGGACATCGTCTCTATCTTTTATTTGATTGAGTTTTTTTTTTTAAAAATCCCTGGTTTCCAGTGTTTGTCTTTTTCGTATAAAAGCGAAACTGATCAAAGCAAACACAAGCGCCTCCTGGCCTTCCTGGCCAGGACGTCTTGAAGGTAATTATTTTTGATCAATGTGAGGGAAACCCTTCATATCAGACAATTGCTATTCATTTGGACACTGCCAGAGTTCCCCTTTTTGGGGGAGCTGGTTTCCCCCTTAACATCGTGGGGAAACAAATACAGCAGAAAGTTGAAAGCTTAACTGGCCTACAGCCAGATTTTTTTTTTTTTTTTTTTTTTTTTTTTTTATTACATTTTCACCCCAAACAAGGCACATTGCAACTTTGGTGTAGGGGGCTACTATCAGGGGAAACATCTACTGGGGTACTATGTAGGGATTAGGGCAGCGAGATGTTGGTTCACGTTGCACTTGAACTTATGCATGTCAGTACAGTTGGGGAAGTAGTGACCTGGAATGGAATTCCAAAGTCTAGCAGTTCTGGGGAAGAAACTACTGGAGTAGAAAGATCTTTTACATCTAGGGATCTCTACAGTGTGGGGGTGGGATTTTGCAGCTTGTCGGGTCTGTCGAGGGTGTTCACGTCGTGGGGGCACAAGTGCTTGCAGTTCTTCAGAGCATTCACCATTATAATACTTGTAGAACAGGCAGAGGGATGCAACGTTTCGACGATGGGACAGAGGCTGAAGTTTTGATGCCAGTTTAGGGCCTATCAGATTTGCGACTCTCTTTTGAACCCTGTCAAGGAGCGAGAGACTAGTAGCCGATGCACCGGCCCAAATATGACAGCAATACTCCATACATGGGCGAATAGTGGCCTTATAGAGGTACAGGATACTTTCGGGTGTTAGAAGTTTTCTAGCACGGTAGAGAGAGCACACCTTCCTCGCAGCGGCCCTGGCAATGCCCTCGATGTAATTGTTCCAGCTCATGTTTCCTGTGAACGTTAGGCCAAGGAGCTTGAAAGACGTACTCTCAGCTAAAGAGTTGTTGGCCATTGCTATAGGTGGTAGAGAAGGTTTCTTGTAATTATTGAATGAAACCAGTTTTGTCTTGGTGGCATTGAACGTTACCATCCATTTTTGTCCCCATTCCACTACTGATTTGAGGTCATCCTCTAGTGTTTCTGCCATTACTTTAGATATATGTTCATTTGTTTTCCTGTCGTTCCTGCTATAGAGTGTGGTGTCATCAGCATCAGAGGCAATTTTAATTACCAACGCATCCATTTCGCTATACGCTATGGCGTAATGGTTGACAGCACCAAATTTGAACACTTTACACGTCCGGTCGCATCATGGCGTAGCAGTAAGATGTCAGGTTTTATTTCATTTTCTTTCCTGCCTTCACATTACAGGTTCGAGCCTGCCTGCCTACTACCCCCTTTTCTTTCTTTTTTTACACCGACAAACACCCAAGCAACACCAGGCACCCCCACTAGTCTATTATACAAAAGGCGAAATGTATGTTTGTATGTCTCTCAAAACTCTTCTCAGGGGCATCGAAACTGGTACCATCTGAGAGCGATTTCTCTGTCGAATAATATGTGAGAATTCGAAAAAAACAATTATTTCCTCTAGAAATAGACGTTTGCAACGAGGGAGGGTAGAAAAAAATCATTCCTTCATAACGATTTAGACAACCACGTATAGCGTTCTTTCTTGAATTGGTTTAAATAGAAAAAATAGAAAGACATTAGTTCGCTGACAGCATGGTGAAGCAATGGATATTGGAGCCCGCGTCGTAAGTTTCAGGTTTTATATTTGCACCCACATAAAGGATTGTTTGTTTTTTTTCTTTCACTTTTATATTTTCCCTTTTATTTTTCCACCACATTTGTGTCCATGTAACAAACTGTTTTTTTTTTTTTTTTTTTCCCATCGGGTAGCCACGTTCTTTTTTTACGCCTGGCCCTTGCTCAATATCTCCACACCTGGGCAATGCCAGGTACCCCGCTAATCTATTATATAAAAGGCAAACTGTGTGTTTGTATGTCTGCCAAAAACTTTCGACACGCAATAAACATTGATAAAATTGATATCGTTAGAAAGATCGATCTCTGACAACAATATGTAAAAATTGTCCAAAAAAAGATTCATTCTTTGGCCATCAACTAGGCCTTTTGTTTTTTTTTTTGTTTTTTTTTTTTTTTTGGCAAGGAGGGATCAGTTTTTTCATCGCCATTTCTATAAAGTCATTCACAAAAGCGATCTCAACGTACATTTAAAACACGTTATTTCGAAGGCCCGTGACATCACAAGTGTGCCATGAGAGACTTTTTTTTTTCTCTTTCGTGTTACAGGTTCGAGTGTTTGTTGTGAATATTTGGGAGGGAAGCATAGATTGAATCTCAGTCGAGCACTTGTAGCAAAGGTCCAAAGTAATATGTAGCGAATAAGCAGATTGTCCCCCCCCCCCTTTTTTTTTTAACTGAATCTTACATGCATGCCAAGAGAAGGTCCAAAAGCCACTCAAGGATAAGGGTTAATAAGTGTATCGTAGCCACTGAGATAACAATGTGTGGTAGAAATGGATTATTTAGGGACGGGGGGGGGGGTCAACAAGAACTTGTTTGCATTGGACTTGAAGATTATCATATTAGAGTCAGCTTGAAAGCAGATCAGTGGAACAGAGTTCCACAGGCGGGCAGTTCTAGAAAAGAAATTTTGTTGATGGAATTTGCGTTTAGATTTAGTCACAGATAGAGGGATGGGGCTGTTGATGATCGTTGAAGTTAGACAAGTGTTTTTTTTTCTGAAAGTTTGACAAGAGGGGGGAACGATAGGTTGAAGTTCAGCTGAGCATTTGCCATGAAAATAATGATAGAGTAGCGGCAGGCTCTTAATGTGGGAAAATATGTTGCAGAGAAGAAAAAAGAGCATCATCTACTAGGTTTTAGAGTCGGTTTTCAACTTTGTCAAGGCAGAATAAGGTGCTTCGAGCAGTTCCAACCCAGATATGGCAACAGTATTTTTCTTAGGCATGGCCACTTATCAAGGCCAAGAGGCCACTCGAGGATAAGGGTTAAAGAGTGTACAGTAGACAATTGGACAATATAGTAATTGTTAGTAATGGAAATTCAGTAAATTTGTTAACTTCAGTAGAACGGCTCATCAAGAACTTGTTTACATTAGACTTGAAGACGACCATATTGTAGTCAATTGGACAGCAGGAAAACGGAAGATAATTCCACAGGCGTGCAGTTCTAAGAAAGAAGCTTTGTTCATGGAATCTATGTTTAGGTTTAGGCACAGATAAAGAGTGGGGGGAATAATTGATAGTATTTTCAGCTAGACAAGTGTTTCTTGTAAAAGTTTGGCAAGGGAGGGGCATAGATTGAAGCTCAGTCGAACACTTTCCATGAAAATAACGATACATCAGAGACAAACTCACATCTCTTCTATGAGATAGAAGTTGCAGCGAAAAGAAAAGGACATCCCCTACAAGGCTACGAAGTTTATTTTGAATTCTATCAAGGCAGGACAAGTCCTTTCTAGCAGCTCCAGATGTGGCAACAGTATTCCATCCTTGGACGTACCTGGCTCTTATATAGATAGAGAATTGCATCAGCAGTGAGATATCTACTGGATCAATAGAAGGATCCCACCATTTTTCCAGCAGCCTTGTCAACAGATTTGATGTACGTGTTCCATTTAAGATCAGGCGTAAAGGTCAAGCCCAGAAACTTGTCAAAACTTGAGGCTTCCTCAAGACAAGAGCCATTCATTTCAATTGATGCCAGATGTGGATCAGAACGGTTATGATGTAAAGATAGAAGCTTGGTTTTAGATGCATTAAAGGTAACCAACCACTTCTTTCCCCATTGTACCACATGCTCAAGATCAGTACTCTATTTTAGGATTCTATTTTAGGATGAATCTAGCTCTTATATAGGGTTGGGTTTTTTTTTGATAGTTACTCTTTCCTTCATGATGAATTGGCTGGATGGGGTATTATGTGTAAAAGAAAAAAATATATATTGTTAATCCCAAAATTGTTATGCTGTTATAAATGTTAGTCCGCTGTGATTAAAAAGATGACAAGAGAGTAAATAAATTCATTCCATGTCATTTATACAGAGATCAAAGAATCGTCCTTGTATTACCACATTGTAATTGTTAAAGAGAATTTTTTGAAAAAAGATCAAATAATGAGTTTACTTGCTAAAAGAAACAACAAATTTTTGCTTGTGCCCCTGTTATATCAAAGAACTCATTAACACTTATTTTCATTAATTTCTGTTTAGAATTCCATAATTTATTAAATCTATACAAATTGGTACAATCCCAATTTTCTTCATTTTTAATTTGCGGACATGATTGTCATAATACAAATTGGTCGTATACTTAAGTGCACCTACGTCAACAATCGCAACCGAAGGTTTATTAATTTTAATGCTTGCCAACACTTTAATAATAAAACTACAGCTGTGACAATATCAAGTTTCAAACAATTGGATTATTAAACACACGCACACACACACATATATAAAAAAAAGAATTACAAAAAAATATTATCTTAATATTCTTGGCTATACTTCGCAAACGAAGATTCTATGAAGGGGGTTATCCGCGTCAACTGCAGGTACATTTGTGGCTGACGAGCCCAATGCGGGACAAGCAGGTTTGGCCACAGCGGCTGTAGTCAAAAGTCATGTCAGGTGTGGCTGCTGAGGCTTCCTGAATCTTCCTCCTGCAGCACTTCTCCTGCATATTTTCTGTGCAAGAGATCTCAAAGGCGGCGACAACCTGATGGACAGTACGTCGCCAGGTAGACCGGTCAGCAGCGAAAGCAGACCACTGGAGGTGGTCCATGTGGCAGTCACCAAGGGACTTCTTCAGAGAGTCTTTATCTTTATATCTTTTCTTTGGTGCCCCTTTGTCACGACAGCCAGTAGAGAGTTCACCATATAGGACTAATCTTAATATTAGAATCTATAGAAATGATAGAATCTATAGAGATCATAGAAGTCTCAATATACTAAATAGGGCAATTAAAAAAAACAAACAATTGATGGAAATAAGATATTACCAATCATATCAAATTCAAGCAGTACATTATTTATATCTATTATATTATAAAACTCAAATCCTCTTGCTTGGGTGTTGAAACCGTACTTCTGGTCTACAACTTCCAGTTTGGAAAATTCTTTGCATGTGTAATTACATAAAAACAAAGCCATGAAAGGTTTTTTTTTTTTTTTAATAACCAATTTTTTTCGTGTTTAAAATATTCAAATAAAAACAAAACTAAATCCCTTCTGCCTTTTTTTTTTCATCGGCATTTTACGAATTTTATTTGTATTTTTTTATTACAAGTTGGAATCATTTTCAAACAATTTTTATTTAAAAGAAACACTAATTCAAATCAAATCCAAGATTCTTCAAGAAATGCCACAAAAGTTTTTAGTATTATTCTTTGGGTTTGTATTACAATCCACAGAAGTAAGAAAAAGTGGTCAAAGTTTAAAAAAGAGACTTGCTCAATATATGTTACCGCGACATAGGCTGACATATATGCAGTAGGTTTTTAACAGTATTTTGTATATTTTTTATTTTTAACTTATTTTCCCAAACTTACCGTGTCAAAGAGATTTGGACGCCATTTTTAATTTTCCAATACATTGTATGTTTTTCGTGCTGAATTAACATGTTACCCTTAAATAAAGACACTAAAAACATATCCAGTTAGGTAGAAAAGTAACTTATTTTGCCATTTGATAACATTTATTTGTTATATTTGTTTTTTGACAACTTTTTCGAATCTGTGTACAGTAATATAAACCCATTAAAGGACGATAAGTATATAAGATAAAAATAAATATAGAAATAAACCAATTTAAAAAATAACATTGTTAAAAATATTTTCCTAAAAATAGGAATAATTTGAGACGATTGAATATAAAGGCTAAAAATTTATTCAAAGATTTAGTTATTTTTAAATTTCATAAATCAGTTAGCGATTGAAGCTGCAAAAAAATGTTAAATTTTAGAGTTATCGAAGATAAAGAGAAAATAAAACAAAAAAATGAATATCAAAAGATAAACAAAACATGTTATTCCCCTTGAAATTTGATGTCATTGTATTTTTGTTGAATTAATCATGACTTACTAATAAAAAAAAAAGTTTTGGTAGGTAAGCGTGAGGATCGAACCCGAACCCTTGATGCAAAGTTGGAAATTAAAGTGTGAAAAGAAAACGTGCGACGTTAACCATTGGGCCACCACGAAATACTAACAGAAACACTTTTGAATTTATTTAACCATTTAGAATTGGCAGGTGCACGTTTTAATGACTTAATGAGGTCAACTTTGACTGCGGGGTAGTATTTCATTTACTGTGGGAACGCTTTTTTTATCTTTATTTTCCCAAGATGTTGAAGCGGGGGGATTGTCCAAATTGAATAGCAATTGTCTGATATAAGGAAAATATTTCCACATTGATAAAATCTGATTGCTTTCGGACATTTCCGGCGATCGCGACCGGTGCTGCTTTTATTATACGAAAAAGCCTAATCCACATGCGGTGAGCGAAAAATGTTGAATATTTATCTTTTCGAAGTCGAGCAAATTAAATAGACAGGCGACCTCCGTTGTTAATTTATAGATATTATGATTTATATGTGATATAAAAAGTTTTAAGAAGTTGTGAGCCGACCGACCACTTCTCGAAAAAAGCGTTTCTTGGACATACACAAAAAGAGAACATACGTACACACATTTTGCCTTTTATATATATATATATATATATAGATATATATATATCTATATATATATATATATATATATATAGATGGAAGAAATTTTACGAAAAAATCCAATTGTTTTCGAAATTCCCTTAATTGTATTTCCACTTTTTCGCTGCACAAGAACTTTTGATTATATAATGGTATATTTCAAAACAACCATTCCACAGGAATCGGAATCATACTTGGTATCGGAATTGTTAATCAACATTTTCCTGGAATCAGAATCGGAAAAAATTTAGGAATCGTCCCAACACTAGTTATGATACCGAGCAAAAGGTTCAATTTTTAGGAAGAAATACTAGTATTAAAGAGGGGTGGGGGTTGTCAACGCTTTACATTGAGTTATCTCCCTGTGGCGTGTTCAAAAAATTCCAAGATGTTTATCTTCAACACAGTCATAAAAACGTGTTTTTCCGCCGAAAAAAAAAAAAAAAAAAAAAAAAAACTATATCAAATTAGGTGAATTTATTTTTCTGGAGATCTTCAGTCCAAAACGGATACATACAAGATAACCTTTTTTTTTGATATTTTCATTTTTTAATGTCTTGATTAAACTGTACAAGTGACAAAACAACAAATAAAAATCGACTAAGAAGCACAGTAACTTTTTCCCAAATTACTGGGATTGGCATTAAATAACCCAAAAATGGTTGATATGCCATAAAATAAAATTATCAAAACAACCAAATCAGATTTTTTTTTTCATGCTGTGTTTTAGATACCTTATATAATTATTTATTTATTTTTTTTTTTTTTTCACTCTTTGTAAAATTACCCCTTAATATGAAACAAAATTTCCATGTCGAATTTTTCAAAAATTCCACATGGAATGTGTTCCACATGTGGAATTTTTCAAATTCCACATGTGGAACACAATACCACTATACTGCTTCTCTGCAAGCTACAAAATGCTTGTCATACACGGTCTTCAAAGATAATCATACTTTGTTCATTCTGTATTATTTGAATTATTCTGACAACTGTTCTCATCTTTAGTATTTTTCACAACTTTTCGGCCGATGTAACCTCTGACTCTTCAGCTGTATCGTGTTAAACTCTGGGAATATACAAGTGACACTCTCCTGGAAATTAAAGGTTCAATCCTCAGTGCAGGCAGTATTAGTAATACAATTTTGAATTAAGACTTCTACCTGGTCATAGCCGATGGGACGAGAGCATGCTACCCCCATGGATTGAATAAAGGGTTTTGTTCGAAATTCCATGCAGATTCCAGAGTTCAATAGAAAATTCCAGTCTGACAAGATAAATCTGCGGTTAAATCTGCCAAAACATTGAGGATAAAACTCAAAAAGGGCTCTATGGACAAATTTACTTTTAGTTGACCTTTGACAGCTAAATATTTTCGTTTACTAGCCAAATAGAAAGGTTACTAGCCAAACCCACGTGATTTTCGGAATGTGACATCTTTGTTCTGTGACGATTATGTACATAATCAAGTTTTTTCTTTTTCTGTTTTTTTTTTTTTCATTTTTTAAATGAGTGTAATTCTAAATATACAAAAATTTATGTTGATACTTGAAAGTATAAACATTCTAATTTCTTCGTGTGTGTGTTTTTTTTTGTTTTGTTTTTTTTAACAGCCTTCATTAAAAAAAAGTATATTGTTCTATTAAACTTTTTTGTTTAAATAATCTTTTTTATTAAAAAAAAAAAAAAGTTGAAAAGATATTTTCACTCAGTGAGCTTTGGAAGATTGTAAGTGAAAGAAATACAATTGCCAAAAGATAAGCGTTTCATTATTTCTAGTCGCCACTTTGAAAAATCACTCACAAATAAATGTGACCGTTTCACTCACAATGTAGAGCCCTGTGTAGTCATATTGAGTAGTGGAAATTTGGTAAATTGGATTACTTAAGGGAATGGCTCATCAAGAATTTGTTTACGTTGGACTTGAAGACAACCATGTTGTAGTCAGTTGGAAAGCAGGAAAGCGGAACAGAATTCCGTAGGCGTGCAGTTCTAAGAAAGAAGCTTTGTTCATAGAATCTGTTTAGGTTTAGGCACATATAAAGAATGGGAGAAATTATTGATAGTGGTTTCAGCTAGATGGGTGTTTTTCATGAAAGTCAGTAAAGCGGGGACAAAAGATAGTCAACAGATCGATTTTTCTATATGTGGTTTTAAGCAAAATTGAAAAGATATTTTTCACTCGGTAGTGAGCTTTGGAAGATTGTCAGTGAAAGAAATATAATCGCCAAAAGATAAGCGTTTCATTATTTCTAGTCACCACTTTGAAAAATCACTCGCAAATGCGACTGTTTCACTCACAATGTAAGGCCCTGCCAAATGGAGAACAGTTGTCAGAATAATACAAATCATTAATCCTCATCTCAAATTTGTTTAGAAACATTTGTTTATTCATCATTTTCAATCAATTCTTATCCATCTCCTTAACCCTTTCATGATTTTTACTCGTAGGTAAGATTAAAGAAGCATAAAAATTAAAATCCTTGGGGGAAATCTTATCTTTAAAACTTGTAATCTATTTTATTAAAAAAAAAAAAAAAAAAAATTTCAATCATTGCTGTGTAATTTCAGTCACCAAATTATTATTTTTTTTCTTTTCATTGTTGAAATCACAGAGCTTTGAAAAAAAAATTCATGTTCTGTTTTAAAATCAAAGAGCTATAGGTAACTGTGTGTGTGTGTGTGTGTGTGTGTAAAAAAAAAAAAAAAAAAAAGTTTAAAAATAACTAAAGATTAAAAAATTACTTGTGGAAGATTTCTTAAGTAATTGGTCAGAAAGTTAAAACACAAATTCTATCAATTTTATAGAATTGTTTAAAAAAAAAAAAAAAAAAAACTCTTCATAAATGTTTGTTTAGATTTGCCACAATAATTTTAGGAATTTTATTTATTTATTTTTTTTTTCCATAAGAATTTTTGACATTTACAGTTTTAGTCATCTTATATTTTGTTATTGAAATATTTCAATTTTTATATTCAAAATTTATTAACTAATAATGACTGTTTATTTCAATTTTGTGAATGCCTACAAAAGAGCAATAACAACCACTAAAATAGCACAACAAATTGGTTGTTTACCTTCTTGGTGAGGATAAATGTTTTTGGCCAAGTTTGGTTGTGTATATAGCCTAGTGTCCACATCGCTTGACCAAGCCTTATCAAACCGGGTCATTAAATCGTTGATGGTCTAATTTAGAACTGATTTGATTTTCAAAAGTCGAGGATAAAATGATAGTCACACTTTTTATTTTATTGAATTATTTATCCTCATATTCTAGTTGTCTGGCCTTCATCAGGTGATTAACCGCGACGGGATGGGAATGTTGAATCTCCCAACTGCATCCACAGAAATTACTGCCTTCCATAGTTGTTGTCGCCTCACCACGGTTTAGCCAACTGACCTCTGATTGGCTTTGAGTGGGATTGAAACCGTTACCTTCAGACAATGTTCACCTGGAATCGTAGATATTCCGCATCTTTATCCACAGCGCAACGGGCCCTGAAGGGCAATCAAGGTTTGATTTTTTTTTTTTGGGGGGGGGGGGTCTGTACCGAATGAATTAATATGGAATTCTTTGTTTTAAATAAAATAAAATTATTACAAATTACTCATCTCAAAAAAGAATTCCAAATTAATTCAATAGTTACACTTTTGTTCATAATAACTTCAATGCTATTCATCGTAGGAACTTACTACTTGGCCCATACGGTAGCTAATGGATGCTCTTTAATAACGGCAACCACCATGCAACAATTTCAGCCTAATCGCAATAGCACAAAAATGGAAAGGTTTGTATTACTATACACACGGGGCACGAAAAAGTTTAAAAAAAAAAAAAAAAAAAAAAAAAAATATGTAACAATTAAATATTATCAAAGGCAAGAAAAGTTAATTTTTTACCTAACTAGAATAAGTTTTTATTTTTATTTAATGTAAAATGTTTATTCGGTTCGAAAAACAAGTAATGTTGAACGCTGCCGAAGAACAAGAAAAAAAAATGAAGACTCAATCACTTCAAAATAAATAAAACAAAATGATTTTAGAAACCCACCCAATAAATGTTACCGTGACATTTATTAGGTGGGTTTCTACCACAATTTTGACAACTTTTTCGAATCCATGTGTATAATAATACAAACCTGAAATATGTTAAACATAAAAAAAATTGTTAATGACCATTTTGATGGAAAAAATTCCATTGACATCGGTCTCCTGCTATGAATTTTAAATAGGGGCATGTGAGCGAAAAAAAAAAATATATACGCATTGTTGTTTCAAGTATAAAATCAGTTTTTCATACAATATATGTCATGGTAACATATATTGGGTAGGTTTCTAACAGTATTTTGTTTATGTTCAAGGCATTATCAGAACTTCAAATATTTAGGGTGTCAGTTTTCGCTGCCATTTTTTCGTTAATACTGATCGATCGACTGTATGTTTTTTCAACCCGATTAAATGCTTTAAAATGAATTAAAAAAAAAAAAAAAACTTTTCCGGATAGATAGTAGCTTTTTCCCTAGTTAATATTTATTTGTTAAATATTCTATTTTTGGGCCATTTTTTTCGTACTTCTGTGGATTATAAAACAAACCCACGTTAACTTTGGGAAAATGAGTTCAATCTAAAAAGTATTCCAAATACTGTTAGAAACCTACTGAACAGCCAGCCTATGTCACGGTAAAATATATTGAGTGAGTTTCTAACAGTATTTTTTTATAGTTTTTTAGTTTGAACTCATTTTCCCAAACTTAACATTCAGCAGCGAACTTGCCGCCATTTGTCTTTTTTGCATGTACCGATAAACACTATATTTTTCAAACTGAATAAACATTTTACATTAAATAAAAACACTAAAAACTTAACAACTTAGGTAAAAAAGTAACTTATCTTGCCTATGATAACATTTATTTGTTTATATATTTGTTTTTTGACAACTTTTTCGAATCTGTGTACAGTAAAAAAAAAAAGCCATTAATGTCGGCCAGCTAACTTATTTTGCCTTTGTTAATATTTATTTGTTGTGAGCTTGCTATTTGTCTTTTTCACATATACCGATAAACACTGTATGTTTTTTGAACTGAATAAACATTTTACATCAAATAAAAACACTAAAAAATTATCAAGTTTGGTAGAAAAGTGACTTATCTTGCCTTTGATAACATTTGTTATATATTTGTTTTTTGACAACGTTTTCAAATCTGTGTATAGTAATACAAACCCGAAAAGTTCATTAATGTCGGCCCGCTGTAACGAATTGGGAATAGGGGCATGTGAAAGTAGAAACCAGGAGAACCAAATGTATTATGGGGAGGGGATAGTCTCTTTTTTTAACTAAATAAACACTTTAAAAGAAGTTATATCACTAAAAACATATTCAACTAGGTAAAAACCAAACACTTTGAAAAATCGATTTTATCTCCTATATATATTTTGATTGTAGAAATTCCCCTTTGGACCAAATTACTGTAGGTTTACACTACCAGATTTTGTTTTTTTTGGGGGGGGTTGTTTACATAGGCATCACAGAGACCACTCGAGGATAAGGGTTAAAGAGTGTACAGTAGAAATGGGACAATATAGTAATCATTAGTAATGGAAATTCGATAAATTTGTTATCAAAAACTTGTTTGCATTAGACTTGAAGACAACCATATTGTAGTCAGCTGGAAAGCAGGAAAACAGAAGACAATTCCATAGGCATGCAGTTCTTAGAAAGAAGCTTTGTTCATGGAATCTTCGTTTAGGTTTAGGCACAGATAAAGAGCGGGGGAAATTAGTGATAGTGTTTTCTGCTAGACTGGTGTTTCTTGTTAAAGTTTGGCGAGGGGAGGGGGACCATAGATTGGAGCTCAGCCAAGCACTTGCCATGAAAATAATAAAGCAGAGACAAACTCGCAACATCTCTTCTGTGAGAAAGAGGTTGCAGGGAAGAGAAAAGGACATCCCCTACGAGGCTACGAAGTCTATTTTGAACTCTATCAAGGCCGGATAAGTCCTTTCTAGCAGCTCCTGCCCAAATGTGGCAACAGCACTCCACCCTAGGACGTACCTGGCTCATATAGACAGAGAATTGCATCAGTAGTAAGATATCTACTGGATCGATAGAAGGATCCCACCATTTTTCCAGCAGTCTTGGCAACAGATTTAATGTATGTGTTCTATTTAAGATCAGGAGTAAAGGTGAAGCCCAGAAGCTTCTCAAAACATCAGACCTCCCCAAGACGAGAGCCATTCATTTCAATTGATGCCAGATGGGGATCAGAACGTTTATGATGTAAAGATAAAGGCTTGGTTTTAGATGCATTAAAAGTAACCAGCCACCTCTTTCCCCATTGTACCACTTGCTCAAGATCAGAGGAGAGAATCAGAGAGAACTTGGTCGTTTATGGTCTTAGATGTGCTATTATAGATAGTAGTGTCCTCAGCATAAATGTCTACAAATGATGTAAGGATGTGATTTGGAAGATCATTAATGTAGATCAGGGAGAGTTGGGCCCAGGATGGACCCCATAGGGACTCCAGCATTAATACTAAGAGCTGATTTCTGCCCATCAACCACTACTATTGTGAACCTATCAGAGAGAAATGATTTAATAATTGAGAAGACATTTCCAGCTATACCGTAGCAATTTTTTTATATCTAAACTTTTACCCAACATTTTATGTAAGCTTCGCATGCCGTTAGGGACACATTTATTCATTATAATAAAATGTTAGATTACATCCTACGAGTGTCGCAACATATTTAGACGAAGTGGTTCATATTTTTCCCTCTACCCCACAAGTCCTCCCACTACCACAGTGAAGACCAAGTAAAAATATTCACAATATAACTATATTGCCATGACACCCTGATTAACTGCATTATACACTGATAGGCATACAACTACCTTCCCTATTTGAAAATAATGATTTCTCCCCACTTACATTCTGAAAAAGTAAAAATCTGTTATTCCGGTTTACACATTCATACTAAAAACGAACACTTGGCATCTTCACCAACATGGCCTCTACCTCTACACAAATCAACATTTTCCTGAATATTAAACCAAATACAAATATGCTAGAACTCTGATGATCATCACTTTTCGTAGTTACACTCTCAATTTTAACTACACACACACACACACACACACACAATATCGTTGCGCATTGTTTTAAAAAATATACTTTCCTATCATCGCATTTCCGAGAGGTTAACCGCGACTGTTTACATTACCTTACCGTAACATTTACTTTCTCCTTAGCAAAAAAATATTCGTAATAAATAAAGCTTTAGAGATAAGTTGCTGATTATTCTTTCTTAAATGTTTTCATAGATTGAACCTACTGTTTGTTTGTTAGTTTTAGTGTTGTGAGCATCCTAGATTATAAAACCGAAGCTTTTGTTTATGATTTTCATTTCCAGTATCCTAAATCATTGAATGACAAAATGAACGAATCTTTTAATAAACAAATGACGGATTTCCTTTTTTTAATGTTTGTTTGTAGCGTCCAAACTTATGACCTGATTGAATGAATGAATCTTAGTAAACTTCCATTTTTGTATATTCGTTTTTTTTTGTTTGTTTTTTTTTTTTAGCTTCCAACTTTGAGATGACAATGAACAAATCTTAGTAAAAAAGACATAGCTTTTTTAATGTTTGTTTTCAGCATCCAAAATTATGAATAAACTAGACGAACTTCACTTTTTTAATGTTCTTAGCGCCCAAAATTATTACATGACTAAATGAACGAATCTTAATAAATGAAACCACCTTCTTTTTTTCTCTCCCCACTCACTATTCAGAGAGCCGTTCTTAATATGGGGATGTTGCAGCTAGCCGAAGGAGGTTGGGGGGGGGTCTGTTCCGAAAGCCATTCTTACCATGAGGAGCTTGGGGGTTGGGCGACAACAACAACAGTACTTTACTGTTTTTACAGGGGGGTGGGTAATTATAGAACATTTTTTTGGTTGGAAAATTTTTTACCTTAGATCCACCTACACACTTTCCTTTGAAATGATGACTTTTATAAGTTTTCCACTATGCTGATTAAGAAAATCTCATATTTACTTTATTTTAGTTTTTTTTTTTTTATTATTACATTTTCACCCCTAACAAGACACATTGTCACTTTGATGTAGGGGGCTACTATTAGGGGCACAGGCTACAGGAGTACTAGGTGAGGAGTTGGGCAGCAAGATGTCGGTTCACATTACACTTGAACTTCTGCATGTCAGTACAGTCGAGGAAGCAAGAACCTGGCAAGGAGTTCCAAAGTCTAGCTGTTCTGGGGAAGAAACTACTGGAGTAGAAGGCTCTCTTATATCTAGGTATCTCTACTGTGAAGGGGTGGGATTGTACTGATTGTTGGGGGTGTTTATGTAGAGGGGGTACAAGTGCTTGCAACTCGTCTGAACATTCACCGTTAAAGTACTTGTAGAACAGGCAGAGGGATGCTACATTTGCCGGATACAAGTAGTTTTCCACATAAAACCTATATTATGCACATTAGTATGCACGGGCGAGGATCAAATCTAATTATATCCAACTGACACTGCCACCTCCTAACTTCTTTCTTGGTTCATAGTATTTGCGTGTAGGGATCTTGACAACGACTATCAAAGTTAAATTTGTGGCAAATATTTTCAGTCACCCACAATACCAAAATGGAGTGACCATTCTGAAAGTCGTTCTTAACATGAGGAGGTTGGTTGTTTGGCAACAACAACAAACGCACTTTCAATTTTTCTACGAGAGGAGAGGGGCATGCTTCCGGGCAACGCTGGTTAGCGGGTCCTGCTAGTCTTTTATGAAACAATAGTAAACAAGTAAAAATATTTTTGTAAATATTATAGGGTGGGTGTAGTTTCCTAAAAACATCCCCTTCAAGAATTAGCATAAAATGTTTTCAATCGATATTTAATCAATAATGGACCAGTTTTCCTACCCAACAAAAATGGACACGTTTTTCATGGACGAGTTTTCCTAAATTTATTATTACTTGTCATTCGTTTTAGTTATCTTCTCAGTGAGACTGATTTAGACACAAGGTTGGTTTATGACATACAGACTCCAGCTCTCCAAATTCTGAATTGGGATAAAAATAAAAATTGCCTCAATTTAGAAGGATTTCTTGTTCACTGAACTAGGACAGAAAAAATAGTGTATCAGAACAGGTACTACACTTTGAATTATTTATTTGCTAAAAATATAGCAGAACACGGTCATCATAAGTGTGGGAAAGTGGAGATCTTACACTATCTATATTATTCTTAGCTCGAATCATTTCGCTCGCCACAATACCACATTTACTCCTATTCAAAATAGTGTCAACATGTTTATATATATATATATTTTTTTTTTTCATTTACTCACATAAAATTAATATACGAAAGTATAAATTTATGCGTAAACTTTAAGTATTTACTTCAAAAGTGCTCAATACGTAGGTAGAGCTAGTTAGTAAGTTATAGAATATATATGGCAATTAAGCTACACTGAATATTCTGCGTTTCATCCACTCTAGGACTCTTCAGGCTTATGCGCATAAGCCTGAAGAATCCTAGAGTGGATGAAATGCGAAATATTCAGTGTAGCTTAATCGCCATATATATTTTATAACTTATATATATTAAATTTTCTCTTTAAATATTAAGTTTTTAATTAAAAAATATTTTCCATGAGATGGCTAAAAAAATATTAATAAATTGTCTACCAATAATGAATCTAGTCAGTGTTAGAATAGAAATCCGATCAATAAAACTTCACACAAAAATGTCTGCCCCCTCCCCTTCCATGAAAAATCTATAGGGTTTAAGAAAAAACTTAACGGGTTTAGGTCAAATTTTCCGGTATCTCTAATGACACTTTTATAAATGCATAAGTTTCTATCACATGAAAAGAATTTATTTATGGGTTTCCCAATGTGTAATTTGTATATAAATTATTGGTGAGATACAAATAAAAAAAATGAAAGTGTCCGTTATTTGTAGATTGTTTCACAAAATTATTAAAGAGAAAGAAAAAAACTGATGTGAACAAATTGTTAGTTGATTTTTAATATATTCATATCTTAAACTCCTTGTTCTCGGAGATAAGTAAAGCAAATATCGGAATATTTCTTAAACAAATTTAAATCGACGCCATTTGATAAACTCATTTGATAGGGGCGGCAGTTGTGTTTGCTTTTTTTTCTCGGGCGTTTTTGTTATTAGAATCTGAATCTGAATCAATTTTGGAATCGTCCCATCACTAATATATATATAAAATCTTCTCAACTGTGCTTCTCTTGCTCGCTCTCTGTCATATATATTCTGCAGTTCAGTTTACATCCCATTTTACCATGAGTCTCGCTCGGCAATGCCTGGCGAACAACGAAAGCTGTTGGATTATACCGAGCATATCGAAGTCATTAACCAAATGACCATAAAAACAACCTACCTTAATCGATTTGTAACTTTTGCTTTTTTTTTTTCTCCCCCCCCCCCCCAACGAAAACAGTCAGCCTATACTGAGCATATGGATGTATAAAAATGTTACAAAAACGATCACAACTACCTTACCCTAATAAATTCATAACTTTTACTATTCTTTATTATTTGCTTTTCTTTTCCTATTGTTTCTTTGGGTCTTTTTTTTTGCAATAGGTCCATTTCCTCAAATTTCTTGATTAGATTTTGTAAAGACAATTTGCTGCGTATAAAGATGTGCGCGATAAATCTGCAGCTGACATGTTTGTGTGTTCATCTACCAAAACTTTGCTGTGTAGCAGTATTTGTTATTAGGGAAACTTCACATAAAAACAGAAAGAAACAATGTATTTTATTTTGTGTATTAAAGGTCTGGTGTGTTTTGTCGGCATAATCTTAGAAAAAGAGCACAGCAATTTAGTCAGAGAGGAAAAGAATAGGTATCATTGCGACACCATAGTTGAATGGTAGGTTAGCTTGTATCATTACTTTGGAAAGGCCTTGGAAATATGGGGAATATCTTGAAAATGACTTGAAAATCGTATTCTTTGTATACAATAAAAAAATTTGTACTGGAATATTAAAAATACAATTAAAATAAAATTCTTAAAATTGCATTATATTGTTTCTAGTATTGTTGATACAAGAGTTACTTCCCCTTATCACAAAACTAGCCGATGTTATGTGTTTCATGGATGTAGCCGAAATGAAATTCAAAATCAAAATACTATTAACACATTTTAAATATTGATTAAAATATCACTTTTTTTTTTTTTTTTTTTTTTTTTTCCAACTTGAATTTTGTCTGGAGGAGACCTTGAAAATGGGCATTGGCAATCTCTATGAACCCTGAATTAACATTGATTTAATTTTGAATTATATTTTTAAGGTAAAAAGGAATATTTAGTACAGTACTTCTGGATTTATTTCTGTGCATTTTGGTTTAATTTATACTTATGGTGAGCCAAAATTAGGTGGACATCTAATTTTCATTAACATAATTGTCTTATTTCATGTAGTCGTATGTGTATGTGATCTCTAAATGTTTTATTTTTACTGTCCACCTACTTTTGATTCATCCTGTATATTTTAATTCCTGCAGATTTTGTATATATTAGTACAGAACCAATTCTCTATGGATTATTATGTTGTACCTAATATATAGTATAGATTTCAAGTAAAAAAAAAAAAAAAAAAAAAAAAAAAAAAAAAAAAAATGACTTAAGGAGCCAGTAGTTAGAATCGAAACTAAAACATAAATCACTTCAAGCTATGAATGAATTTGTGCATGTGCAAAAATAATAGAAATATGTTGGTGAAAGTATCATCACTTCCAATGAAGATCACTTCGATGTATAAAAATGTTACCAATGTAAAGGCAAAGAAAAGCAACAAAAAAATGAGAAGAAAAAAGACTTGGTGGATAGAAACAAACAATTTTATTAGGAAAAGAAAAAACAGTAAAAAAAAGTTCTCAAGCTGTCTGCTGCTAAGATTTTGCTTTCATTTATAAAAATCCTTTGTGCGGTAACAATTACAAAAGATAAGACAGATGGTTTGACAAGGCCTTTTTTCTTTTTTCTTTTTTTTTTTTTTTTTTTTTTAGAAATTCAGTTTGCTCTCTGTTTGCAATTTAAGCTCACATTTTGTAATGTCGTCTTTTTTTTAAAACTAAAAGTCGTTGCGTAGATTAGTTGGAATATCTGCAGACAAAGATAATTTATCGGAAATGTTCTAAGAGTGTCTTTTTATAGCGAGGAATTTATTTCCTCACTTTTCTGAAGGAATAATCTGAAAATATAACTTTCTCTGAAGAGGCAAGAAGTCCGGTAAAAAAAAAAAAAAAAAAAAAAAACTTTCTTGTTCCTTCTTTGAGTCCGGTCAGAATAGAAATATTTTTTTCTTTTAACTTAGAAAAACTGCAGCTTGAGACATATTCATTTTCTTCGGGCTTGAGAAGAAAATTTGTCACAGACACTTGCAATTTAATCTTTTCTAGTGAGAATGTTTCCCACATGTCTTCTCTCCTGCAAGCTGGTATTTTTCCAACATATTTAACTGCCAAGTCCTCAACAGATTTTTTGGATTTCCTGGTAGCATAGTTTCTCTCAGCGAGATACGAATTCATTAGGTAACTTAGACGCAATCACTTCAACAGTATAAACTTTGCCAGGTAACTTAGACGAGTTCACTTCAACATTTTGATGTCATGTTTAGACGGAGAGAAGATAGTATGTCAACGCATTCCAAATTTCAAGTGCAAACTGTCAACTTCAGCTTGAATTTTATCACAAAATGCGGCATACACAGGTCAATCAATTAGTCACATGACCAGCAACAGTGAAGCAAACTCAAGAGAAAGGAAGAAGAGGAAAAAAAAAATGTCAAAAAAAAATTTCTATGATGTTGGAAAGTTGAAATAAACAGTTTGCATTTCAACTTGTGGATGTGTCTGTCCATCCATCTAAGCAAAGATTTTACTCATTGTAGTATGGTTGCTATTTCCTGTTAATTTCAGTGTTATATGAACAGTAGTTTAAGAGTTTATTGGTTAAATATTTTCACACAGGTACATCTACTGTTATATATATATATATATATATATATATATATATTAGCGGGGGTACCCGGCGTTGCCCGAGTGTTTTTTTCCGGGACGCGGGGGGGGGGGGGAGAGTTTTAAAAAATGTTATGGTAGGTAAGTAGGAAGGATCAAACCCGGAGTCATGAGTAAAAGTAGGAAAATAAAGTGTGAAAAAAAACAAAAAAACATCTGCAACGTTAACAGTTCGGCCACCAAGAAAAGTCCATTCCAGTTGTTTAGGAAAAAAAAAAAAAAAAAAAACGACTACGGTAGGTCGGCGCGAACGTGAAAATATAATGTGAATTGTCCAGCACGCTAACCACTACGCCACAGAGCACTGCAGCTTAGTTTAGTGATTTTAAATAACTTCACATGAAAGAACTATGAAGCCAAACCGGTGTTCTCTTCTCAACTGTTCCTTGTGAACGATCCCCAAACGGTGTTAAGTGGTGGCAGGGGGAGGAGGAATTTATTAGAAAATATTTTACCACTTCCATTGATCTTAACCGATTTTGGCCGTGACTTCTCAGCAGAAAAAGTATAGAAATCTAAGATTATCGAGGAATTTGAGAAATAATAAGCCTATAACACACCTCAGATATTGTTCTGCCGTTTGTGCATATTATATTTGCATGAAATATCTTGATTTTTAATCCTATTAATGTCAAAATCAGACGGGGGAAAAAATGAGTTCATTTTATTTATATAGATAACATCAGTAGGTAAAATGGGGGGGGGGGGTACTCAGCGTTGCCGGGTGTGTGTAGGTGGTGTAGTAAGGAACCCTGGGTGGGGGGAATCAAAACAATAGTTGGCAGCCCATGTGGAGAGAGATGGTTTTAAAAAAAAAAAAAAAAAAAAGTGGTAGTAGGCAGGTAGGCTCAAACCCATGACGTGAAGACAGAAAAGAAAGTGAAAGAAAATCTGTCTTACCAATGCTCCATTAGGCAAAGTCAGTCTAACCAAGACGATGACTTGCAAAAATTGCTCGCAAAAAATTGACTCCCTCCTTGTACAAAACTGGCTAATTTAGGGTGAAGGAATTAATGTATTTGGCCAATTTTTTAATATTTGTCGTCCGAGGTGTTGAGCTCAAAATGTATCGATCTTGTCACGATACATCGCCTCTGTCAAAAAGTTTTGCAATACATACATACATTTAAACAGACAGGTGAGATTTATATAATAGACTAGCGGGGGTGCCCAGTAATGCCTGGGAATTTGGAGGTGGGGGGGGGGCAAAGCAGAACAAAATGGAAACTTAATCCTGTTTAAAGGAGAGAAAATGAAGGAATTATTTTTTTCGGCACCCCTCCTTGTAGAAAAGAGTCCAGTTTAGGGTGAAGGAATTAATGTTTTTGGCCAATTTTTCGATATTTGTCGTCCAAGATGTCGGGCTTCAAAATGATACCAATCTCATGAAAAACCGTCGCCTCTGTCGAAAGTTTTTGCAACACATACATACATACATACACACACACACACATTTTCGCTTTTATATATATATATATATAGATGATTCTTTAAGATTAAGCCTTAAAGTTTAAACATTCCCTAGAATCAAAATCATGTCATGGATTTTGATCAAAACTGGAATAAAGTTTAGTAGCATTATATTTTAATCTTAATAAGAGGATATGAAAGTTCTCTTTGGAGAAATTAGTTTTTGTCCTGGGACGAGTGTTCTTTCAGTATGCATACATAAATGTGCATGCTCGTCTGTTTTTTTATTCTTAAAAGTGGTTTCATTGTGTGGGCAGTTAAATTTAAGATATAAAATATTTTCAGTGTATTTACAAAATGGTGATTTTTGTTCGAGAATCTCGCATAAAATGTTAACTATTTATTGGTTTGAGTGAAATTCACATACCAGGCGAGTCTAGTTTCAGCAATTAAATAACATTTTATTAGTTTGGCCATTTTTATTATTATAGTTTCCTTTGCCCTAGTTGTGACCTACAACTTTATTAGGCTAATGATGCCCAAATTTGGGAGCTTCTGAGAAAGTCGTGTCACTCTTTGGCTGCCATTAATTACTCCCAGATCCACTTTGACTCTCAGGTGCTAATACTTGCTGAGATCCCATAGCAAAAAATGAAGCACTGCCAGTTCAGCGACTAGGGACTGCCTGTGAATTTAATGTTCCCTTGACATTTCCTCCTCTGGAGGAAGCTGTTTCAACCCGACAAAGGTGAATGTTGTACAACAAAACTAAAACTGCCAGTTCAGCAGTTGAGATAAGGCAATAAACTTTCCAGCTATGTACTTCTTGGTCGTGCAATTCTGGGACCATCCTGCAAACTGAGTGACTAGCTCGAAAAACACTGAAAGGGATAAGGGACTATATTTTAGACTTCTCCATTTTATGGCTGATTAGAGGGATCATGATACGAAGACATGCGTGTATTTGTATGTTCCTAGCTATGAGTTGCATAGTAGGGTAGACTGGGTAATGTATGTTAAACAGAAACTGTTGTCTCCTTGATAAGAGGGCGCTGTCGGTGGGGCATTAGAATACGCCGACTGCCCCCCCCCTGCAGAGGGTAAAAGTCCCTCAATGGGGGTCCCGGATATGACCTTAAACTATATCCAGTGGTGAGGCCCCAGCTTGTGGGCTTTGGGGAGTGTGGAGCCACCCTTTAATTACCATTGCTCCCAAGTCCACTCTGACCCGGAGTGGTAGTACCTGTTAGGGTCCCAACTATGGGTTAAATAGAAACCGACGTGAAAACAACAAATATATTCTATTAAAAAAAATTTTTTCTTCAAAATCTTTGGATTCGACATTAAATAACCCGAAAAGGGTTGATATGCCGTAAAACAACCAACCAACCTTGATAAGAGAAATTCTGGTTAAAGTGATCTCTCCTTTGCTTGTTGTTGTAATTTCCTTTGACAAGATGGCGGTTTAGTTCAGACCGGGTGTCTATGGTAGGAGTAAATAACACCAGGTAGACTGATCTCTTGATCTTCAGGGGACAACTAGTCTAAGTGAAGGTAAAAATTGGCAAAAACGTGAGGATTGTTGTAATGGGTGTGGTATTTTCTCTGGGTTGGTAGGCCAGCTCTTTCCAATTAGTTCACGTCTGACCAGGCACGGTGATTCAAGCTGCTTCAGTTATTAGTGTAAGCCATACGCAGTATATATGGCACAATCATGATGACACACCGATTCTCACCAGATCACCGAAATTGAGCAATCATGAGCCTGGCTAGTACCAGATGGGTGACCATTTTGCAAGGATATGCACTGTATGTACCATGTCGAGTCGTAGAAATTCCCAGGTTGGTATCTGGGGACGTGTTTAACTCACTAGGGGAGATGCACCCCTGAATCAAGACAGAAAGCTACCATTTTTACTTGTCTTCCCGAGATTACCATGGTTCTACAATTGGATAGCCATGGTCACCAACACTGTGAAAACCTGGAAATTTCTACAAGGTGTAGTACATACAGTGCCTAGCCTTCCCAAATGGTTATCCATCTGGTACTGGACAGACTCATCCTTGCTAATCGGTGATCTGATGAAAACGTGATTGTGCCATATTATGCTAGATAGATCTACGGTTAAATCTGCCAAAACATTGAGGATAAAACTCAAAAAAGGGCTCTACAGACAAATTTATCTTTAGTTGACCTTTGACAACTAAATATTTTCGTTTACTAGCCAAATAGAAAAGTTACTAGCCAAACCCACATGATTTTTAGAATATGACATCTTCATTCTATGACGAATATGTACATCATAATTTTTTTTTTGTATTCTTTTTTTTTAATAAGTGTAATTCTAACTATACACCAAATTTTATGTTGATACTTGAAAGTATAAACATTCGAATTTCTTCAGATGTTTTTTAAACAACCTTTTGTTAAAAAAAAAAAAATGTATATTGTTTTGTTAAACCTTTTATTTTTTAAATAGTTTGACTTTGCTTGTTTTATTAAAATAAAAATTGAAAAGATATTTTTCACTCAGTAGTGAGCTTTGCAAGAGTGTCAGTGAAAGAAATACAATCGCCAAAAGATAAGCGTTTCATTATTTCTAGTCGCCATTTTGAAAAATCACTCGCAAACGCGACTGTTTCACTCGCAATGTAGAGCCCTGCATATTATGCCAACTAGCTTACTCAAAAAAACTTGAAAAAAGACATCAACATGCTCAGTCTTAGGTTGTAGGAGAGTTAACTGTGATTATTTTATTTACATGCAATGTATTTTTTTTCTGGTGAGGCTATCTGGTTTTCTCCATCTGTCTGCCTGCCAGCAGTATTCACCCGAGGTGGGCTAAACTGGCTTTCTCCAAAGAAGGAAGTGTCAAAGGAATATTAAATTCACAAACTGTCCCCCAGTCGCATGTATACTCCAGTCAGAGGAGATGGCAGCAATAAGTTTTTGCAAAAAGGTGTCAAGGTCCTCCTACATACAGCACCTGGTATTTCCTCAGGAAAAAAAGCATGAAAACCTGTTTTTTTTGTTTTTTTTTGTTTTTTTACAGTGATCACCACTTATCAAGGCCCGGAAGCCACTCAGGGATAAGGGTTATTGCAAGTACATTACGTTAGTGTGGAAATTTGATGAAGTGTTTACTTAAGGGGGCGGTTCATTAGGAATTTGTTAACGTTGGACTTGAAGACATCCAAGTTGTAGTCCGGTGGGAAGCAGGCAGACGGAACAGAGTCCCACAGGCGTGCAGAAAGAAGCTTTGTTCATGGAATCCGCGTTTTGATTTAGGCACAGATATAGAGTGGGGGAAATTTTTCAGTGGATTCAGCTAGACAGGTGTTTTTCATGAAAGATTGGCGAGGGGGGACCAGAGATTGGAGTTCAGATGAGCACCTGCCATGGAAATAACGATAAAACAAGGATAGGCTCGCAACGTCTCTTCTGTGGGAGAGAGGTTGCAGGGTAGAGAAAAGGGCATCCCTCACTAAGCCACGAAGTCTATTTTGTGCTCTGTCAAGGCAGGATAGGCTGTTTTTAGCAGCTCCTGTCCAGATATGGCAACAGTATTCCATCCTTGGACGTACTTGGCTTTTATATAGATAGAGAATTGCATCAGTAGTGAGATATCTTCTGGAGCGGTAGAAGGATCCCACCGTCTTTCCAGCGACCTTGGCAACAGACTTGATGTACGTGTTCCATTTTAGATCAGGAGTAAAGGTCAAACCCAGAAGCTTGTCAAAACACGGGGCCTCACCCAGACGAGAGCCATCCATCACAATTGATGCCAGCTGGGGATCAGAGCGTTGATGATGTAAGGATAGGAGTTTGGTTTTGGATGCATTAAAGGTAACCAGCCACATCTTCCCCCACTGAACCACTCGCTCGAGATCAGAAGAGAGAGAATCAGAGAGAACTTTGTCATTTACAGCCTGTGTTATGCATTTGTAGTAGCAACCTGTATCGAACATTGCTCCAATCTTATGAGATGATAACTGTTAGAGACAGATAGAGCAGGAAATAAGAAGCATCTAAGGTCACAACTACCACTGGGCTACTAAATAACCTCCTCCCCAACATACCCATGAATATGTAATTAATAGGGCTATGACAACAGCATATTCTTTTCATTGTTTTTACTCTCAAGTATATATCCGACAACAATCAACCGAGGATCACATCACTCTACATAAAGACATAAAATATCGGTGGATATATACCTGAGTCAAAACAAGGAAAAGAATATGCTGCTGTCATAGCCCTAGTTATTAATAACTATTTTAAGATATTAAAACCTTGATGCATCAATCTTTTTACTTTTTTTGCAAGGACCCATGGCGCAGTGGTTAGTGTACTAGGAAAAATCAATTGTAAAAGTGATTTTCTCTTGAAGGTTGAATGTTCAATTCTCAGTGTGGGCGACTGAAAAATACAATTGCAAATTACTTAGGACCTTTATCCAGTCATGGTTGATGGAACAAGAGCATGCTACCCCCGCATAAAGTAAATGAAGTGCTATTCGAAATTCTGTTCAAATTCCAGAGTTCAACAAGATACACCTGGAGAAAGGTTAGGTGTACAGCAACCAAAACGTGAAAAATGAGTCCAGATGAAAGCAGTAGTCTGAAGAATCCAAATAATATGAATAGCTAATCCTCATCTCAAAAATTCAGAAACCTAAAATAACTGGATTCAACATTAATATTTAAAGGGTTGATATGCCGTAAATAAAATTTGGTTCATAATTCTGTCTGAAATGCACATCTAATTGTTTTTTTCTTTTTCCTCCTCCAGTGTTTGACTGCTACTGATTATTTGACTGCTTTCCAGTACAGCAACAACGGCAGTTTGAGCCTACAACAATTTCTTGGCTTGTGTCCCGCTTTGATCCAACAACTGGACAGCCAGGCCTGTTCTCATCACCATCATCATGAAACAATCTCACACCAACATCTTTCTTCCCAAACTCACAAACATTTTGACCACGATCACAATCACACTGACCATGATCATAACCACACTGACCACCACGATCATAACCATGATCATGACCACTCGGAACACAGCAAACAAAATTGTGAAGAAAGAACTCTTAGTAATATCAAACCTGAAGGTAAGATAGGGAATGAGTCCTTCCATTTTTTTTTTCTTTTCTTTTTTTTTTTTTTTTCTTGAGCAGAAAAGCACTTTCTCCCTCTTTTTTCCCTTTTTTCTTAGCAGAAAAGCGCTTTCTTCTTTTTTCCCTTTTTCATTCTTTTTCTTTCTTTTTTTTGTTCTTTTTTCTTTTTTCCATTTTTTTTTTTTTAGCAGAAAAATGCTTTCTCCCTCTTTTCCCCTTTTTCATTCTTTTTCTTTCTTTTTTCTTTTTCTCTGCCATTTTCTTTTTGTCTCTCCCTTTCTCTCAGTCTCTCCCTTTCTTTCTTTCCTCTTGAATTTGAAAAAAAAAAAAAAAAAAAAAATTTTCTCTTGCTCTTGAAAAATGCAAATTTCCATTCAAATTTCGAAATACTGTTTCTGCTGTTTGATAATAAATCTTTCATTTTTATAAATGCATACACAGATTAAAATTACTTCAAGCAATATTAACCAAAAAAATACAAAATATTAACATTTTAATAAATATAAACATTTAACTGATCATGCCAATAATAATATTAAGATTAACTTGATTTTTGAAACAATCACGAGGTTGTTTGCTCAGCAACTGACAAAGCTAATATGCTTGCCAGCCGGTTTGCCTCGAACTCCACACTTAGACAAGCCCGTTCCACAGCTGACATCCTCACTGTAATCTTTGAACGTATATACCATTCACTGGACAAAGCGGGGGAGGGCAGAGCGGTAGCTCTAGATATATCTAAGGCTTTTGACAGGGTATGGCACAAGGGTCTCCTCAGGAAAATTAAATTGTGCGGTATCACTGGTAGAATACTTAGCATAATTAAATCTTTCTTAGATATAACCCTTATCCCTGAGTGGCTTCCGGGCCTTGATAAGTGGTGATCACTGTGTAAAAAAAAAAAAGATAAGAGAAAAATCCAGGTTGTCCTCGATGGTCGAACATCTAAACAGTGTGATATAAATGCGGGAGTGCCTCGGGTCTATTCTTGGACCTCTATTGTTCCTGATATTTATTAATGACCTCCCCGACAAAACTACCTCTGAGATGGGTATATATGCTGATGACACCACACTCTATAACAGGCACGACAGGAAAACAAATGAACACATATGGCAAAAACACTAGAGGATGACCTCCAATCTGTAGTGGAATGGGGACATAAATCGATGGTCACATTCAATGCTGCCAAGACCAAACTGGTTTCCTTCAATAACTACAAGAAACCTTCTCTGCCACCAATAGCAACGGCCAGTGACTCCGTCTGAGAGTACATCTTTCAAACTGCTTGGCATAACGTTCACAGGAAACATGAGCTGGAACAATTATATTGAAAACATTGCCAGGGCCGCTGCAAAAAAGGTAGGCTCTCTCTACCGTGCTAGAAAACTACTAACACCTGAAAGTATCCTGTATCTCTATAAGGCCACCATTCGCCCATGTATTGTCACATCTGGGCTGGTGCGTCTACTACTAGTCTCTCGCTCCTAGACAAGGTTCAAAAAAGAGTCGCCAACCTGATAGGCCCTGAACTGGCATCTAAGCTTCAGCCCCTGTCCCATCGACGAAACGTTGCATCCCTCTGCTTGTTCTACAAGTATTTTAATGGTGAATGCTCTGACGAACTGCAGACACTTGTGCCCCCACGACGCAGACACCCTCGACAAACCCGACAGGCAGCTAAATCCCACCCCCACAGTAGAGATCCCTAGATGTAAAAGATCTTTCTACTCCAGTAGTTTCTACCCCAGAACCGCTAGACTCTGGAATTCCATTCCAGGATCCTGCTTCCCTAACTGTACTGACATGCAGAAGTTCAAGTGCAACATGAAACGAGGTCTTGCTGCCCAAATCCCTACATAGTGCCCCAGTAGTTGCTGACCCTGATAGTAGCCCCCTACACCAAAGTTGCAATGTGCCTTGTTTGGGGTGAAAATGTAATATAAAAAAAAAAAAAAAAAAAGTTAATCTTGGAATCATTGCATTTGTTAATTGAATTACAAGCAAAGAAATTTTTCAGTAAACGACTTGCAACTAAGTTTTTTTTTGTTTCAGCAAACGACTTGCAACTAAGTTTTTTCAAAGATATAGTAGTTGTAGTTTTTTCAAAGATATAGTAGTTGTAGTTTTTTCAAAGATATAGTAGTTGTAGTTTTTTCAAAGATATAGTAGTTGTAGTTTTTTCAAAGATATAGTAGTTGTAGTTTTTTCAAAGATATAGTAGTTGTAGTTTTTTCAAAGATATAGTAGTTGTAGTTTTTTCAAAGATATAGTAGTTGTAGTTTTTTCAAAGATATAGTAGTTGTAGTTTTTTCAAAGATATAATAGTTGTAGTTTTTTCAAAGATATAATAGTTGTAGTTTTTTCAAAGATATAATAGTTGTAGTTTTTTCAAAGATATAATAGTTGTAGTTTTTTCAAAGATATAATAGTTGTAGTTTTTTCAAAGATATAATAGTTGTAGTTTTTTCAAAGATATAATAGTTGTAGTTTTTTCAAAGATATAATAGTTGTAGTTTTTTCAAAGATATAATAGTTGTAGTTTTTTCAAAGATATAATAGTTGTAGTTTTTTCAAAGATATAATAGTTGTAGTTTTTTCAAAGATATAATAGTTGTAGTTTTTTCAAAGATATAGTAGTTGTAGTTTTTTCAAAGATATAGTAGTTGTAGTTTTTTCAAAGATATAGTAGTTGTAGTTTTTTCAAAGATATAGTAGTTGTAGTTTGTTATTTGATCTGTTATTGACACAGTTAAGCTGGAGCTTTACTGCACCCAGTCTATCTACTTCAGATTGAGGTCCAATACACTAGACAATTGGTAGCTTGGTGTTGGTGGCTGGTCAGGTATCTATTCCAGCAAGATGTCCAGTTGTTTTTTAAAAGTGTCAGGGAACACTCTCCTTATATTTCTTATTGTGGCTGGAATACAGTTGAATATTCTTGTATCACTGTAGGTGTAGTTGTGGTGGATGAAGAATTTAATCCTCCGTGTAGTCCCAGGTGTAGTTTTTATATAGCACAGCCTCTCTTGCCGCTGGTGGCGTTCTTTCTACTATTGTGTTTGGGACCCTTCCTTCCAAGATTTTTGATAGATATATATAGATATATATATATATATATATATTATCGTGTAATAGACAGGGTCTAAATGAACAAAGTGCTCAGAGTATTACAGTTATAAGATCAATTAGATTTTTAAAAAATGGTTACAAACACTAACAATCTCTTTTAGATTTTAAACAATATCTTTATCAAAGGTTTGCGCACCGAGAGGCCTCCTTACAGTTTAAAAAAAAATATGGAAACACTCCCTTACAAAGGTTCACAAACTATATTTACTTCAATAAGCTGGTTAAAATTTGGTGTCGCCCCCCCCCTCCCATTTATGCTGATGAGGAGACAATATTCAGAAATATTTTACTTATTTCTCGATGGTTTTATTTGTCGATATCGAATGAATGAACAGATATCATTTCCGAAACAATTGTACATATAAATTTGATTTGGATCTTTCCTTCTATGAAAACTTGATTGATAATTTCACAATTATTAATCTCTCACTCTATCTCTCATATATATATATATATATATATATATATATATATAAATTTTAACATCAACTTTCGTGAGAGATGGCTTCTCTTAGCCCTTATTTTTACTTTTTTTATCACCTTGAGAGTAACCTATTTACATGTCAATTTTTCTTATTTACCCATTTTCTGAGTCTATTGCCGACACATTTTATATCGATAATCAAGTCGAATGTTGAGAAAATCCTAGTTTTCTCTTTCACAACCAATGCATGTTTTCCAAAAATCTCATTTGTTTCTGTTACAGTTTGGCTTTGGAGTTCCTTAGCAGTGATTGGCATCAGCTTTGTTGGTCTACTTGGTGTAATCGTCATACCTTTCATGCAAAAGGTCTTTTATAACCATCTTTTACAATGTTTGGTTGCCGTAGCAATTGGAGCTCTCAGTGGCGATGCTCTTCTTCATCTTCTACCACATGTAAGTTTTTTTTGTTTTTTTTGTGTGCGTGTTATTTCGAATGATTGCTGTTTGTCTATATTTGAGATGTTAATTAAAAAAAAAAAATACTCGCAAAAGTGGCAGTGTATCTGTTTGTTTGCTGGTCAGGTGCGGGTGGGGGAGAAAGAAACGCAAAGAAGTTGGGTTTGTAGATGAGTTCTTTTTATATGTGGCATTAATTTGCATACGAGGGGAATAGCTGCTTTAAGAAGGATGAATTGGGGAGGACAGTTATTTTTGAAAGCTGAGAGAAAACACTGAAGATGACAGTTATTTGTGAAGTGAAGAGGTGTTCTGTCACTTTTCTTTTCGGAATTATAGAGCTTTTTTTTTTTTTTTTCTTCATATGCAGCATTAACCCTAAATGACTCACTCATACAGCCGAATATAAATGAATATAACTGCATAAATAAAGTGGAAATTCATTCACACGCCTTGTACGTATTAATTCGGTATCAAACCAAAATAAAAGTAATTCGCTCTTACCCATCCTGCATCCACCTTTTTATAATCAATAAAACAAATTTTAAAAATTAGAACTATAAATACACCAAGCTTCAATAAAGAAAATGACAACAACAATCACTCCTGACGATGATCGGATTTACCAATTGAAAGCGCTTAAAGAATATGGCCAAACAACTACTGTGCGCCATAATATACAATGTGCCAGCCGAAATAAAAGAAAGTCTGTTTGACGAATTGAAAAGTTATCCAACAAAATCAGAAAAAAGAACTGTCGTGTTCAATCAGATGTGCTTGCTGCTAAAATATACAAACATATATACACACACACAAAGTGTGGAAATGATAAAGTTGTCACCCTAAAGAAATCAATACAACTTTATTTTAAAACTTATTGAAAAAATCCATTCGGGTAACTTGGTTATGTATCAGAGCTGACATATATTCCTTCAGCCTCAATCACTGTCTCGATATGGATTTGGTACTGAGAACATGGATATTCCACAAGTGCCAGCGAATACTCGGTGGATGGCGACGATCAGGCTGGCTTTGATGTTGTGGGAGGTTATATTGGTGATGTACTCGATATATGATCAAATGAAGTAATCCGTTCAGGTCGGGGGAGAATGGTACAAAGTCGTAGCATTCCTTCTGAATCCAGCCTGGGTCTCTTTGGACTTGTGGGCCCGCGCTAAGTCTTGCTGCCACACCAAGGGTCTGCCAACAGCCACCTGATTGAACCAGGGGATCACTGCATTCTTCAGCACATCCCGGTACACTTTGGTGTTGACTTTCAAGCCGACTTTGAAGATGTGAGATGGCATGATGTGGCCCTCTCTTGAAATCACACCAAAGACCATAACCGTGGCTGGAAGCTTCATTGAGATGTGCCCTAAACTGTCTTGACTTGCATTTTGAGAGTGCTGGCAATGGTCCTGTTGCCATAGTTTGGATCAGTAGAGAGCATGAGTCGCTCGTTTAACATTGTGTTACATCCTGTATACATATAATATATATATATATATATATATATATATATATATATATATAAAATAAATAACTCCGGATTAAGGACTATCCACTTATTAAGTGTTTTCTTTTCAGATTAAATATGTTTTTAACATGTCTTATTAACTATTTGATCTTATATATATATATATATATATATATATATATATGTAATGTTTTAAAATAATAAAACACATATTTGCTCTGCAATAGTATTGAGCACTCTCTTCAGGTTTTTACTAATTACCAGTTTTACCAAATATATATATATATATATATATATATATATATTATACTAGCATAGGTGCCCGACGTTGCCTGGATGTTTGGAGGTGTGTGTTGAGCAAAAAAAAAAAAAAAGTGGTAGTAAGAAGGCAGGCTCGAACCCGTACCACAAAGGAGGAAAAGAACGGGGGGGGGGGCTGATATCTTTGCTGTTACGACCACCGCCAAACCGGAAGTGGTGTAGGTTTTAATTAAGGCTAGACAATCGAAAGGAGAGGATGACTTTTGAAAATATTGGCGTAGAAAAGTGCCCAGTTGAAGGTGAAGATATTAATGTTTTTAGCCAATTTTTCGATATTTGTTGTCTGAAAGGTCGAACTTCAAAATGATAATGATCTTGTAAATATGCCTCCCCTCTGTCAAAAGTTTTAGGCAGACCTGCAAATATACATACATTTATATATTGCTAACTCAAAGTTTTGACCTAAACCGATTAAAAAGCTTGCCCTATCTCTGAATACCCTTTATGTAAAATTTCAAATGTTTAGACCAGAAATTGTCTGAGTAATTTCTTAGAGACTACAGAGGTCAAATTTTTTTTAGCTTTGACCCCTGTTATAACCCCTTGACATTTTTGGGCTCAAATCAAGTTATTAAGTTAGATCCATGTCCAAGCAACCTATATCTAAAATTTCAGGTGTTTAGACCCAGAATTGGCGGAGGAGTTTGGTAGAGTTCTCAAAGGTCAAACTTTGACCCCTTAACAGCCAAATTTCTGGCCGAAAACGGATTACAAAGATTTTCCCAAATCTCAATACACTGTATATCAAATTTCGAGTCTGTAGACTGAAAATTGACAGTTATTGCGTAGGGAAATGTACATAGACAGGTACACACAGACAGACACTTTCACTTTTATATTTATATATATATGCCATTCAAGTACATATTCATACAGCTTTTCTGGCACCATTGATTCCAGAATCTTTGCCAGATTAACCATTTTGCTGCATCATCCAATTTCACCATCAACACCCAATACTTACTAGATATAAAACCCTATGGTCTGCGTCGCTGGGAGCATAGTTGGGCCGCACCTTAAAGGTAACCCCACTCCCGACGGCTTGGGGTTACATTTTTGAAAATAAAATAAACTTGTCAAATAAAATTCAATAACTTTGCGTTTGGACCCTTCAAGTTTCCAATGACTTTTTAATCTTCAAAACTTTTGAGAACATTTAACTCTCCAACTCCTTGTGAATTAAAAGTCTTTAAACTGGCGAAGACTTATTCATAACTCCTTGTCGTGGCTTGGTCATCTGGTTTTTATCTTTGTCTTCATCTTTTCTTCGTCTAGTGGTCATTTTGATTATCTGTTAAGAAAACAGATTTATACTTTTTATCACCATCATCACGGTTACATCCAACAATGTGAAATCTCATGATAAAAGGACCACCCAAGAGAACTGATGTCTTGTCGCAACAAGCAAGACAACCTGGCATTGTCCAGTCCACAGTCTTTGTCACACGTATCTCAACATGTATAGATTGAAACATAAACAAGAATTAAATGCGAATAAATGGTTACAGCTGACATTTGAATTTGCATGTGGAATCATAACTCTGGTTAAATTTTAGCAAAATAAAAGGAACCTACCACCAGCAGGTGCAGAGTAAACAAATTGATTGTGCACAAATCCATCTGTTAGCAACCAGATTATCACGTTTTCGCTCGTGTTTTTTGTCGGGATTTTAAAAAGTGTCTGATCATCAAAAAGTGCTGGAAAATCAGTGTTGGACGGACCTGAACAAAAATCACCACCCCACTCCTTATAATTTTAACCGGTATTGGTATTTTTTACGACATAACCCAGCGTAGTATAAACATCCTCAACCTCCCCATGTTAAGAACGGCTTTCAGAATAAACACCACCAACCTCAAAAACTGAACTACATACTAAAACATACTATAAAAATTGGACAGCAGGGGGGGAAGTGATTCTCGTTCAAGTCCGCCAAGTGTTGCACATGTATTTCTTTTATCTTAATATTTTTTTTCTTTATGGTTGTGTGATTTTTTTAAGGTGAAGGTTTTTTGTTTTGTTTTTTTTTTTTGGGGGGGGGGGTAACTTTCATTTATATACCAATCTCGTTTGTTTGCTACAATTAATGTGTTTTTTTTTGTTTTGTTTTTTTCTGCTTGTTTGTTATTTTCTTTTTGTATTTTTTGATAAGTGAAATTTAAATTTATAGAAGGCAATACAATACAAAGGTGTAACGAATGGACACAAACGTTTACTCGATACTTTTTCCGATACAAATTAAGGTATGATGGTAGAATAAGCCATGCAGATGCATTTTTATTAATACAATATATTTGTTATATATGTGTTTGTGTATGTGTCCATGTATATATTTTTAAGTATTTTATATTTGTTGCATTCTTACTGGTGCTAGGATCAGATGGAGGATCTGTAGATTTCGGGAAATATAACTTCATCAAACGTGTGTTCAACTTTCAAGGGTGCATATGATTATCATAAAATGAGAAAAAAATATCTATTAAAAAAAAAATCTTATTAACCAATTAAGTCCCAGGGGGTGTGTGTAATATATATATATATATATATATATATATAAGCTTTGTGTAATGAATAAAATAGGGTAGAATATACATGGAAAGACAGACATTATTTTATTAGGTTGGTGCAAAAAATGTCATTTTTTATCAGATATATCATCATCATCATCATCATCATCGGCGGTCACTCGTGTCCGAGTAAGACTGTCCTCCATTGTAGCTTCTGTGGGTCCTCAGGTGAGCATAGAGCCCAATCCTAGACCCAATTTTTCTTGTGCAATTTGGGCAGATAAAGGTAGTGGTGGTGGGGTGGGGTGGGGTTGGGTTGGGTGTGTCTGGTTGATAATCTGTCCTTTCTGTGCTTGCGTTTATCCTCAGCAGCTTGATTTAGGTCACTGCTATAAAGCGCAGCACCTTCGTGGACAGCGCTCCTCCACGCCAACCTGTTCCCAGCCACGTCCTCCCATGTCTGAAGGTCCATATGAAACCGCTTTAAATTTACTTTGATGTTGTCCTTATACCTCATCTTTTGGCCACCCTGGGCACGCTTTCCCTCAACAAGCTGAGAGTAGAAAATCTGTTTTGGGAGGCAGAGATCCGGCATTCGGACAACATGACCAGTCCATCTGAGCTGCCGTTGAGCAACAGTAGCGGTGATAGTAGGAATGTCAGCCTCACTCAGGACGCTGTTGTTGGTGCGTCGATCCTTCCAACTGATTCTAACAAGCAAATCAGTTCACACAAAGTTACATTGAACTTTTGACACTAAGTTAGTGGCTTAATATTACAATGCTCATTTCATACATATATCATCGAGCAAATAATTTAAGCAAATTTCACAAGAATTTTTGAAAGGGTTCCAGCAACTCTAAGAACTTGATGAATATAGATGGATTTTATCTTTTCTTCAGAGTAATTATGCAGTAACCAGTACTATAATATATATATATATATATATATATATATAGTAAGTTATAAAATGTTTTATAACTTACTACCTAGCTCTACCTACGTATTGAGCACTGTTAAAGTAAATACTTAAAGTTTACGCATAAATTTATACTTTCGTATATTAATCTATGTGATTAAACGAAGTAGCCATATATAATATATATATTATTTCCACTGCCAGACAACATTGCAATCAGTGTTGTCTGGCAATAGAAATATATATTCTCTCACACATTCTGAAAATATATAGTTAAAGATAAAACTCAGATCAACTTGCTTTCTTGGTTGATGAAACCATCTGTCTGATTTTTGACTTCCAGTTTCAAAAATTTTGCTTGCTTACCTATTTCATAGCTGTCTTGTCTTCAGTTGGATATTAAAAGCCACTACTGCTATTCAAGGCATGCGCAAGGCCAACAATATATTTATACTAGGTTGGTGCAAAAGTAATGTCGTTTTTTGACGTTCAACTTAAAAAAGTCATAACTCCTTTCATAATAAACTTTATTGGTTGAAATAAAAACCATTAGAATCGACACATTTTTGCTGAGGAGAAACAAGTTTATTTATCCCATTAGCATAGAAATCTGGAATTCTGGAAGCGATGAAGTCATTGAAGGCCGATTCGGCATCATTTCGGCTTTTGAAGCATATTTCGTGCAGGAAGTTGTCGAGGTGCTTGAAAAAGTGATAATCGGTGGGTAAGAGATGAGGTGAATATGGCGGATGAGGCAGTTTCGTAGCCCAATTCGTTCAGCTTCTGCAGGGTCAGTTGAGCAACCTGCCGGCGAGTGTTATCTCGGGCACATATGTTGGAGCTTCTGGTGCATTTCATCAATTTCTCAGCAGTACTTCTCCGCCATAATTGTTTCGCCCGGATTCTAGAAGCTGTGATAAATGAGACCAGCCACAGACCACCAAACAGTCACAATAACTTTTTTTTTTGGTGCAATTTTGGCTTCGGGATGTGTTGTGGAGCTTCTCCGGCATCCAACCACTGTGCCGAACATCACCAGTTGTCCTAGAGGATCCACTTCTCATCACATGTCACAATCCACTCAAGAAATGGGTTGTTTTTGTTGTGCAGAAAGAGCGTAGAAGACACCTCAAAACGATGATTTTTTTTTTTTATTATCGTTCAATTCATGTGGCACCCATTTATCCAACTATTTTTGATTTCCCTATTTGCTTTAAATGGCGAACGACTTGAGTTCAACATTAATATCTCATATGGTTTTGCGAGGATTAAGGCTTTCAAATGTTTATCAACCGCAGTCAGTTGGCCGTAACCATCTTCATCTTTGAGGCTCTAGTCTCCATTGCAAAATTTCTTGAACCACACGTTCGTTAGTAGTTCCTGGGCCAAATGCATTATTGATATCATGAGCTGTCTCTGCAATTTATCGGCCTAATTTGAACCGGAACAAGAAAATCATGCAAATTTAAATTTTGTCAATACTGTTGAAAAGCCTACAAAAAAAAGAACGGTAACGAATAACATGTTGCAATAGAGATAAAAACACGCTTCAAAATGATATATAACATGGCTATATATATATATATATATATATATATATATATATATATCAATGAATTAATTAAAAAATCATATATAAAAGTAACATGTGAGGAAACGATAGTTTTTGCACCAACCTAATATATTAATACCCATATGTAGTTTAATCCTGTCAAGTTAAAGACTGATTTAACCATAACATAACTATAACCAAAGGCAAAAATTAAAACTGTTTTTCCACTTAGATGGGTGCGGTTTTGTATTTTAACTTATTTTAATGCATTTTTCTTACAAATAAATGTAGTTTAACCTGGCCAAGTTTGACTGATTTGAATATCTATAAATATAAAAGTGAAAATGTTTGTGTGCATTTTCGTGTATATCCAAGAAAGGCTTCTTTCCGAGAACTGATTGGTCGCCTCACAACTTCTTAAAACTTTTTATATCATGCCTAAATGATAATATCTACGAGTTAACAACCGAGGTCGCCTGTCTATTTAATTTGCCTGACTTTCAAAAGATAAATATTCAACAATTTTCGATCGCCGTATGTGCGTTAAGCTTTTTCATATAATAATCAAAGCGAAACGGAGCTTGATGTGATCGCCGGGAACGTCCAAAAGCAATCAGCTTTGATCAATGTGGAGTTTCTCCCTATATCAGACAATTGCTATTTAATTTGGACAATCCTCTTGTTATGGGGAGCTGGTTTAACACCCCCCCCCAGTAAATAAAATACTACCCCGCAGTCAAAGGTGACCTCATTAAGTCATTAAAACGGGCACCTGCCAATTCTAAATAGTTAAATAAATTCAAACGTGTTTCCGTTAGTATTTCGTGGTGGCTCAGTGGTTAATGTCGCACATTTTTTTTTTTTTTTTTTCTTCACAGTTTAATTTCCAACTTTGCATTAAGGGTTCGGGTTCAATCCTTCATACTTACCAAAACTTTTTCTTTTATTATATTAAACCGATTATAGTTTTTTTTTTTTCGTAATGAATTGTTTTTTCTTTCTTTTCATCTAGGCATTATCGGAGGATCATTCACATGAAATATGTCCTAATCAGTTGACTAACCATGGGCACGACAAAACTTCCATTTTAAAAGGACTGGTTGGTCTTCTTGGAATCATAATCTTTTTTATTATCGAAAGAGTTATGACCATTTTCACATTGATGCGGACAGATAAAAGAAAGGTAAATCTTAGGAATTCTTTTCCTCAAAATTCCCTCATATTAAAAAAAAAATTTTTTTAAATAAAATTTAAAAAAAAAAAAACCTGTATGAGCTACGTATCCATGATGAAATGAAAAATGTCATATTCCAAAACCTACAAACTGATCAAATAGTTTTTTTATTAACTAAGAAAATCAAATTTTATGAGTAGGATTGCCATCTTTAAAATATTTTCAAGAAACAAGGAAGATGACTCTGCAATAATTCAAACTTGCAAGATTTTTGTAATGCCTGCAAATTCCATTTATTGCTTGAAAATGATTTTATTAAAAAAAACTACTTGATTGCAAGTAGTTTTTTTTATAAATTAAATCATTTTCAAGCTTTTTACATGATTTTTTTTTATTTTTAAATGTTTTCATTTCGTCATAGGTATGTACATCATACAGATTTTTTGATACTTTTGCATCCTTTGAACCAGACGTAACTCCGTGTTTGTTCAGCTTTCTCCGGAGCATGACGTCCACAGCCAGATAATGCTGAGCGTTGCTGATGAAATCATAACGCTACATAAAAAAAATAGTAAAATTCTAAATATAGAAACATCAACAAAAATGAAAAAGAAAAAACCTGTCATTTTTTTATTTTTATTAACTGTGAAGAAACTTTTTTTTTTTTTTTTTTTTTTGTGTCAAATAATTTTTAAGCAAAATTTTTCTTTTTCAAAGAAGTGTTAGCAATTTTTTTTTTTTTTTTTTTTTTTTTTTTTAGTCCAATAAATAATTTTAAGCAATCTTTTTTTTTTTTTCTTTTTTTGACAAGTATATTTTTATTTTATAAAAGAAAATTCAAACAAATTTTTTTGGGTGGGTGGGTGGGTGGGTGGGTATGTTTTTCAAGTAATTTTTTTTTTCTTCGATGCCAGAAAAATTTCCTTAGAAACATTTTTTTTTTTTTTTTTTTTTCCCCCCTCAGACTTTTGGATGGTGAAGAGGTAGCAGACATGTATGGAAGCTCTTCACCAACCTCTTTTTGCTAGGATGCACTTGTGTTGCTAGGTTGCACATTTTAGCGATTTTTTGACCGTTTAAAATGGATAAAATTGACACTTTTGTGCTTATTAAAAAAAAAATTGATGCCTTGGATTTTTATAAAACTTTCTGAAAAGTTGTAACTAACTGATTTCTATATAATTTTGTTTGTCTATACTTCACAATAACACTTGGATGTGCTTCAGAGGCTCTTTTAGGGCTAATAAAAACACTCCATTTTTGGGATTATTTTACCATATTTGTCTGAAATTTTCTGTATATGTCTATTTAGCAGTTTTGCATGGTGCTAGGTAAATGGGGGGGGGGGCAATGCTGAACTTAGTCATTTTTTTTTTTTTTTTTTTTTTTTTTGTTATACCGTGTTCACTGTGCGCTCACTGGGGACCATGCATGCTTCACTTGTTCCATTTATAATTTTTTGAAGTTCGATAATTTCATCATAGATCAAAATTCTTGATTTTTGAGATGAGAATTAATAGTTCAAACGGTAACGACCAAGTCTGGAGCGCTATTTGTTTTAGTTTTGATTCTAGCTGATGACACCCAAGTCATATTTTATTTAACTTTTGAAATCACTACTATTTATTGGGTACAATATAATAATCAGTAGAGAATTTGCTCTGCAATGATAAATACAAAATCTGCTAGCATAGCCTCCTTAACTTTGATTTTCCTTGTATCATCTAGGGCTTTACGTTGCAAGTGAAAAGGTCACATTTGCAAGTGACTTTTCTTTTGTTTTTGTTTTTTTCAAAATGGAGACTAGAAATAATTTAAACGTTTATCTTTTGGTAATTGTGTTTCTTTCACCGACAATCTTCCAAAGCTTATTACTTATTAGAGCAAAGTTAAATATTAATATTCTTTTCTTTTTTTTTTTTTATGAAAGCTGTTTAAAAACATCTGAAGAAATTTTAACTTTTATACTTTCAAATCTGAACAGAAATGTTAGTGCATATGTAGAATTGCACTTAAAAAAAAAAAATGGTACTTGTACAGTTTAATCAAGACATTAAAAAATGAAAATATTGAAAAAAAATAAAGTTTAAATTGTATGTATCCATTATGGAATGAAGTTCTCCGGAAAAAAATTTCAGTTAATTTCATCAAGTAGTTTTTTTTTTTTTTTCAGTTAATTTCATCAAGTAGTTTTTTTTTTTTTTTTTTTTTTTTTTTACAGCAAAAAAACAATTTGTTATGATACCGAGAAAAATGTTTGATTTTTAGGAAGAAAAGCTAGTATTATGGGAAGGGAGTGTCGGCATTTTAAATTATTTCCCCGTGGTGTTTCTAAAAATCCAAACAAAAATTTAAAAAATTCAAAATGGCTCCCTTCAACATGCTGTCATAAAAACGTGTTTTTCTGCTGTAAAAAAAAAAAAAAAAAAAAAAAAAAAAAAAAATCAAATTAAGTGAAATTTTTTTTTTTTTTTTTCCCCCGGAGATCTTCAGTTCAACACGGATATGTACAATATAACCTTTTTTTCAACATTTTCATTTTTTAGTGTACAAGTACCAAAAAATATTATGATGTACATACTCCTCACTGAACAATGGTCATATCCCAAAAATCACGTGGGTTTCACTTTTCTATTTGGCTAATAAACGAAAATATTTAGTTGTCAAAGGTCGACTAAAGATAAATTTGTTTGTAGAGCCTTCTCATCCCTTCTAAGTATCTTAAATAATCCAGTTTCACATCTTTTGATATGTCCAAATAGTTTTAGTACTTTGCTTTTTGATTTAATGGAGTGACTGGTGTTGTGATCTGAATTTATTTTGATTGGAGATGTAATATGTGAGTCTGATGTGTTATTCATGAATCTTGTATGATTTTGAAATGTGTCGACTTTTAGAAGTTGTTCAATTTATGCATTCCAGAACAGGGTCATACAAACAAATTTATCTTTAGTTGACCTTTGATAACTGAGTATTTTCGTTTACTAGCAAAATCCACATGATTTTTGGAATATGACATTTTCGTTCCATGACTAGTGCAAACATCATAGCAAATTTTTCTGCCTTTTTTTTTTTAAGCGTAATTCTAAATATGCACTGAATTTTGTTTAGACATTAAAGTATAAATAGTCAAATTTCTTTTTTCTTTTTTTTTTTTTTTTTTTCTTTTTTTAACAACCTTTGTTAAAGTATATATAAAAGTAATCTTTTGATGAATAAACGGAATATTTTTTTTGTTTTTCTAGAAACGAAAGCGAAATTGCTCTCAGGTGGCCACCATCACAGAAGGAGAAACTGATGGTGGTGGTAAACTGAGCACGCATCGAAGCCGCAACTCTCACTACCAATCGTGTGAGGATGTCGTCATGATGGTTCATCCCAACAGAGGTTTGTATCACGTTTAAAATTCGTCTCGAACCACTTGTAAATATTTTTACAGAATTATGAAAAATTTAGTTTTATGGTTGAAAACAAAATAATTTGGCGGTTTAACTCATTTTATTGATCTATTATGAAGGCCGAAAAGTCGAACAATGCAGCGATTCATTGAATACCGTCACCATGCGTAGGAGTTCCGACTTGTTTCTTAACATGTTATATTTTTTTTATTTACTTGTATATTGAAAAATAAATATAATAAAGAATTTTATTTTTTTTTTTTTTATATTGCAAATATTGTTTTAGTTGTTTTGTTTTATAATAGTTTTCTTTTCATTCAATTTTTACTGCCAAATAGAAAGTTATCCTTCTGAAAAAAACCCTTTATTTAATCTACTAACTTGGGTGCCCGGCGTTACCTGGAGGTGTGTTGAGCAAAAAAAAGTGGTAATAGGCAGGCAGGTTCGAACCTGTACCCCGAAGGAGGGAAAGACCATGAAAGTCTTTGCTGTTACACCCATCGCCAAACTGGAAGTGACGAATGTTCAAATTAAAGCTAGTCAATCGAAAAGAGGGGATGATTTTCGAAAATATCTGCGAAAAAAAGCGACTCCTCCCTGTAGAAAAGTGCCCAGGAATTAATGTTTTTAGCCAATTTTTCGATATTTGTCTTCAGAAGGGTCAAGCTTCAAAACGATAACTGATCTCTTGAAAATCTGTTGCCTCTGTCGAAAGTTTTAGGCAAACATACATACATTTAAGCAGACAGATGAGATTTAAATTATAGACTAGCCTGGGTGTTCGGCATTCATTGCTTGGGTGTTTGGAAGTGTGTGTTGAGCAAAAAAATAAATAAATAAATAAAAGTGGTCGTAGACAAGCAAGCCTGAACCTGTACCGTGAAGGAAAAAAAAAGTGACGTCTTTGCTGTTGAGTCCATTGCCAAACTGGAAGCGATAAATGTTTAAATTAAGCCTAGTCAATCGAAAAGATTGGTGAAAAAAAGACGACCCCTCCCTGTAGAAAAGTGCCTAGTTGAGGATAAAAGAATTAATGTTTTTGGCCATTTTTTTGGTATTTGTCGTCCGAAGGGTTGAGCTTCAAAACGGTACTGATCTCGTGAAAATCTGTCGCCTTTGTTGAAAGTTTTAGGCAGGCATACAAACATACATACATACATTTAAACAGACAGGTGAGATTTATTTGTACAGGTGTCCTTTATTTGTACTTATGTAGTTTAAATTTGAATTATATTCTTTTTTTAAATTATCATTTAATTTCTGTTAAAATATTCCATGTTTTTTGAATTATTAAACATATAAAAAAAATTGCATAACGGTAAATTAGCATATTTGAAAGTTTTTTTGTTTTTCTTCCCCACCCCCCACACATATTTTGATATTTTAATACTGAAAAGAAACAAGTCAGAACTTTTACACATAGTGACAATATTCATTCAATCACCACATTGTTTGAGAAGAGTAGAATGCATTAAACTGGCAAATGACCAAAGATGGTCGTTAATCATGCTATAAACATTTTTATTTTTATAAAATTTTATTTTGTAAAATTAAATTTATAACATGATATAAGCAATTCTTAATGCTGCAATATTTTAAGTTATAAATTTATATTTTTTACTAGCATATCTTGTCCTTTTTCTTTTCCAGTTTTAACTAGTCCTTTCTTTTCCATGTTTAAGCTTAACCATGTTACTTTTCATGCTCACATTTTTCTATTGTAATAGATGTATGGATGAAATGTATTTTTTTTTTTTTTCTTTTTTTTTAAGATAATTTTTTTTAAATAAAAAAAAAGTCTTAGGAATTGTAAGTCGTGTTTTTAATATTTTGACATATTTTTTCTATTTATTTATCTTTACTTGAGATATTGATTTTGGATTATCTTCTCTTTTCTGCTAGTAAACCTCTTCTAAAAAAGGACAGAAAAACATACTTCTGGCGAGTTAAAGTGCACTTTTTATTTTTATAAAATCCTTTCTCCCAAATCAGCAAACTTAAAATCTGTTTAATGGTTGAACTGCATGCACAAGTTTTGAACAAAAATATGTGTCGGAAATTGCTGTGTGCATAAATTAATTTGTTCACATTCTCTCCACACATAAACATATCTTCACCGAAATTCTAAAAACATGGAAATTAGTGTAAGGAGCAAACGGATTTTTTTTTTTTTTTTTTTTTTTCTTTGCATGGTGCACAACTCAAATTTACATATGTTAAGGCCTGAAACTGCACCGTTTGTTCATTTTCACCCGGATTTGACGTCCCCTGGGGACTTTTGGGGCTAAATGGGGGTTTTCGTGACTACTAGCTTGGAGAAGTTTAAATGTAATGTGAACAAATATCTTGCTTGATGCTGTCCAACTCTCAACAATTCTGTTAGACATGATCCCAAATCATAGTCCCTTATGCTCCAAGTGGCAACAAGCCTTGTTTGAGGTGAAAAATGTTGTTTTATTAGTTTGGCCCGCAACTTATTGAATGACATGTTTATATCGACTTTAATATCGGTTGAACTTGCGATGCAAACAAACGTGAAATGTTGTTTTGATAAAAGCTTTTTCAAAATATCAAATGTAAATGAATTGCATACAATTTTTTTTTGTTTTTTACCCCTTTTAAATTGGCTTTGTGAGCCTCATGAAAATATTTCCTGGTCCCTCATTGAGAAACGTTGCTTTACGAGACTAAGAGTTTCTGATAACACAGCGATATGACAATGGATGAAACATGAAGGTAATAGTCAGTTAGCATACTTCCTAACTTCCGGCATGGATGCTACCAGAAGTGGTAACAAAGCAAATTAGTCCCTTCACTTTTATTGTTCTTCAGTATTTCTAATTGTGAAATGACTTATTGCAATAAGATAGAAAAAAAGGACGTGAATGAAAAATATACAATAAAAATTAACAAAATTAATAAAAAAAATAACGCAATTAGACTTTATTTGCAATTTTAATAGCAAAATTAAAAAATAAGTTTTTATTTTATTTGAAATTTTATAAGAAATATGTTTATGAAATTTTAAAAATAAAAATTTTATTTACTTTTTTTTTTTTTTTTTTTTGTAATGTTTACGAAAGTATAAAAATAAAATTATTGTAATCAAGATTGTAATTGTAATCAAAATAACAAATAAAATTATTGAAATCAAAATAACATTTCAAACCTCATAAAAAACAAAGTACAAATAGATATTTCCTTGCCAACCATCACATTGCACTAAACGGGTTTCAAATTTTGTCCAAGTTTTTCATTACTGTTTTCGTTATGTACGGTTCCATGGCTTTCATTGCTTCATGAACTGAATAGTTCATTACTTAAAAAGATTTTTAAACGCATTTTTAATAATTCTTTAAAAAAAAATTTTTTAAATAATAGGACCAAATTAAAATAAGACCAAAATTAACTTTTTAATGATTATTAAATAAAAAAAAAAAGATCAGAAAAATGTAAAAAAAAAAAAAAAAAAAAAAAAAAACATGCACAGGGGAGATATAGATGTGAGAAAAAAAAATGAAGGAACTGATTTGCTTTGTCACCGCTTCTGGTAGCAATCATACCGGAAGTTAGGAAGTACGTTAGCTGACTATAACTAACTTCCTTGTTCTTTTCTTGCTGTTGCCCAGGAGAAACTTATTCAAAAGTAACACTGCGTAGAGCAGGGGGGGGGGGTCTTAATTTTAGTAGTGCATAGAGGTTTCCTTAATTAAGTGCTCAATACCCTGGATAGAGCAGGTAGTAATCCAAATATGAGTAGGCTTGATTTTAGTAGTGCTCTGGACTCTAGGTAAAGCAGGTATGTTTAAACACAGTGTCAGCCAGGATAAATAACTTCTGTCTTTTTTCCTTGGCTGTTGCCGGGGAGCCATAACAGTGCTCAATAGAAAGAGCAGGTTGTAACCCAAAGATGGTTTTAGCAGTTTAGTTTAATAGCCTTTGATGGGAAGCAATAATCCAAAGTACTCAACATCTTGGGGATGCTTTTTGTAATGCTCTCAAAGCCTTTTTTAATTTTAAAGATGTTCAATATTAATGACTATTGCTAACATGGATCTGCCTTTTCTTCCGAATCAAATTGGCAGCTGTGTGGACGGCAGCAATTGAAAGCCATCCAAAGATGCAAACATCAGCAAACAAAATAAAACTTGTTTCAAAATCTCTATTATAGAAAAGTCTGTGTGTGTGTGACTTCCTTCCTAAACGGCTGAGCCTATCTTTTGCAAATTTCACACAATAGTAATTTATATATCTGGAAGTGTTCTTAGATTTATTGTCATCTGGAGATATAGCTCGGTGGTAGAGCATTCAGCTACATATCGAAGGGTTCCCCTGTTCAAGTCCGGGTGTATCGCACCATTTTATTTTAATTTTTTCTTATTAAGGAGTTCAATTTACGATAAAAGAAGAGGTACCATTTAAAATCGCTGCAAATCATTTTTTCATTTTCATATTTTAAAACTAAAGATTAATCAGTAGTGACTTTTCCAGGGCATTCATCGTCAAGCCCAAATATCAGCTGACGTGATATTGTAAACAAACATGGACAGAATTTGATGAATGATATTATCATTGTTTTTATATTTATTTATTTTTTATTTATTTTTTTTTTTTTGTTTGCAAATTAGCCCGCAGGGAAAATAATCTCTCGTAATATATAATAATCAATAGAGGATTGATTCTATAATATTACATACACAATCTGCATAAATTAAAATATCATGTTTGAGTGTATTGTATGACCGGGCAACGCCAGGCGGTCAGCTAGTATGAAATATAAATGAATAGCTAACATTTTTTTATTTTATATTTATTTATTTTTTTTCTCTAGCTTTAAAAGATTTGGCTGAAGACAGCCATGCTGACTTGATAGAGTGCAGCCACCAGCAGGTTCACCAGTCGGACGAGGAACACACAACAATGATGTCACCATCACATAACAACACAAACAACGATCACTCCCACTTTTATCAATCACACGGCCACTCACATTTCCCATGTTTAGACTCTGATGGTCACAACATTCCAGCCATGGCATGGATAGTTGTCATGGGTGATGGTATCCATAATTTGTGTGATGGTTTGGCAATCGGTGCTGCTTTTGGTTACAGTAATACCATTGGCTGCAGTACCGCTATCGCAGTTCTTTGCCATGAACTGCCTCATGAAATCGGTGAGTATATTTTACAGATCGTCCACAAATCTAAGGCAATACCAGGTTTTGGTAATTTATTAGTTTAAGGCTGTTCTTCCCAACCTTTTTTATGTGGTAGCACACAGTTTTTTTTTTATTTTCACTGCGCACTTATAAAAAAATATAAATATTTTCTACTCATAAATGCTTTTTTTTTTTCTTAATATAAAAAATAGATTATATAAGAATTTTTATTCACCTAAATGAATATGACCTGTATTCTGTATATCTGGTATAAAATAATGGTGAATATCAGTGGGATGGTTGTGCCTGGTGTTTTTTAACTACTGCAGCAATATTTGGGCAAATGTGAGAGACACTCTTAACTCTTCAATATTTTTAAGTCTTTTTTTTTATTTTTATTTATTTTTTTTTAATGTTATTTAGGTGAGAAAATCCCAGTTCACATAAGTATGAAGTTAAGAATTGCAGCAAGATTTTTTTTTTTTTTTTTTTTTTTTTTTTTTTCTTAAGCTTCTTGCATCAAGTGGTTTCATGCCTTGTCTGGAACAATTTCCATTAAAAAGTCAAAAGAAAAACAGTAGTAGATGTTTCAAATCAAAATTTTTTTTTTTTTTTTATGTCTAAAAATGTTTAACATTGCCACATAACAAAAAAAAATAATACAAATTTATTTTGATAGCACATCCAAAAAATTATGACTGTCTGAATTTTGTTGGAAATTGGGAAATTTTCAGTTTTTGTGTGCTCTTGTTTCAGAAGCCAATTTTAGTGCATAATTTTAGTGAATGAAAAATCTTTATAAATGCAATCCTGTGATAAATGAAAATTAATTTTAAAGAAAGCAATAAATATTTGATCAAACTGGATTAAAGATCCGACAAAATTTCATTACTACTTTTTTTTAACAAAAACAAATGATGTAACTTTGTTCAAGTTTCATTTCAACAACGCATGGAATCTTTAATAGCAAGTTAGTATTAAAACCAGGAAGATTAAATCTGAGCACTATAGAGAGATTGTGCAGAACAGGAGACTTTGTTGGTTTGGTCACATTGAAAGAATTGGTGAGAGTTCTCTAGTTAGATTATAGAACAATTGAGGTAGTAAGGTGAGTTCATTGAGGAAGATTAAAGAATGGAGGTGGGGGGTAGAATGGCCTTTATAGAAAGAACAAGACTTGTTTAAAGATAGTTTAGGTTTCTAAAAAGCTGTCCCAGCTACCATGAAAAACTAATGTAAACTGAATACAATGGTTCATACTAAATAAAAAAAAAATAATGGTGCTTTTTCAGAATTGCTCCTATATTAAAAACAAAAATATCTTGTAATGTTGCAGGAACAAACAAAAATAAATCGGAAAGAAATACATATCTGACTTTTTTTTCCTGTTTTAACACAAGTCATTTATTGTTAATTTCCAAACAATGCCTGCTTTTTTTTTTTTTTTTTTTTTTTGTAATACTGTTCATTTCATCTGTCGTGAGATTAACAAAACCCCTGCCATGTGGAATTGTCTTCCGTTTTCCTGCTTTCCGGCTGACTACAATATGGTTGTCTTCAAGTCTAACGTAAATAAGTTCTTGATGAGCCGTTCCAAAGAAGTTATCAAATTTATCAAATTTTCATTACTAATGATTATTATATTGTCCAATTTCTACTGTACACTCTTTAACCCTTATCCTTGAGTGGCCTCTTAGCCATGATAATGTGTTGATGCCTATGTAAAAAAAAAAAAAAAAATCTCAACACCAGCTTAGAAGTCTCTTATTGCCACCACAGGGCCACATGTCCATCTCGCCTGGTACCTCTTACCTTCACTCCCGGCGCACTTTTTCCTTCTCTCCGATCACGTGCTGTCCATTTATTCTTTCACTTTCCTTATCATGCAAACCCACGCACACTTGCTACTTTGCATACGTGCTCAAACGGTTGCTGCTCGTAATACCCTCGCTAGCCATCTATCCTTCAGTTGCTGCTGATATTTTCACACGCTTTCATACGTGCTCTGATACGATCTGTATGATTAACATATCTGAGATGGAAAGAAAATGTCATATTCCAAAAATCACAAATTACTCAAGTAGTTTTATTTTTTTTTTAAGGGATTTGTTTTCCTATGTCCATATGTTAAGAATGGCTTTCTAAAATCTTGCAAGTTTTAATTATTTGGGAGTTATCTTCCCTTGTTTTTAAGGTGGCCACAATCTGATTTACTTATTTAAAAATAAAACTACTTAATAAATTTACATGATTTTTGGTGTGATATTTTATTTACATCACGTTTAAGTACATCAGACTTTTCTTTTAATTTTCTGTTTTAGTGTAGGAGAAATTCTGGACAAGCACCAATAGTGATGCATTGGTGAGATACACAAAACCCCAAGAAGTGGTCGCATAATGTTAAGGTGAAAAGGTCGAAAAAGAAAAACATCAAGTCTGTTGCCAAGGTCGCTGGAAAGATGGTGGGATCCTTCTACCGCTCCAGAAGATCTCACTACTGATGCAATTCTCTATCTATATAAAAGCCAAGTACGTCCAAGGATGGAATACTGTTGCCATATCTGGAGCTGCTAAAAATAGCCTATCCTGCCTTGACAGAGTACAAAATAGACTTCGTGGCTTAGTGGGGGATGCCCTTTTCTCTACCCTCCAACCTCTCTCCCACAGAAGAGACGTTGCGAGCCTATCCTTGTTTTATCATTATTTCCATGGCAGGTGCTCGTCTGAACTCCAATCTCTGGTCCCCCCCCTCGCCAATCTTTCACGAAAAACACCCGTCTAGCTGAATCTACTGTGAAAAATTTCCCCCACTCTATATCTGTGCCTAAATCAAAACGTAGATTCCATGAACAAAGCTTCTTTCTTAGAACTGCACGCCTGTGGAACTCTGTTCCGTCTGCCTCCTTCCCACCGGACTACAACTTGGATGTCTTCAAGTCCAACGTTAACAAATTCCTAATGAGCCGCCCCCTTAAGTAAACACTTCATCAAATCTCCACACTAACGTAATGTACTTGCAATAACCCATATCCCTGAGTGGCTTCCGGGCCTTGATAAATGGTGATCACTGTGTAAAAAAAAAAACATAATGTTGATTGATCGTAGTTATCTCCCTTACATGATTTGAGATTGGTTTAAAAAATGACTTCCATCTTGTAATTTAAGTTTATTGCAGAAAAGGAAGATGCCTTCCTTGCAAAAAAATATTCCAATCAGGAATAATTGTATTTGCGAAGAAATTAAATTAATTTTTTTTTTAATAACATGGACCAATGCTAAAGAAAAGGAACTTTCGCTCTTTTATTGTCCATAGTGGTCTGTTACCAATAGGGCTATAATGTGTGTGAAATATTTTAATATATTAATACAAGATTATTTTTTTCTAATTTAATATATCTATATAAAACAATTTAATATGTATATTGAAATTATCTAATTTAATATGTATATTGAAATTATCTAATTTAATATGTATATTGAAATTATCTAATTTAATATGTATATTGAAATTATTAAATTTAATATGTATATTGAAATTATTTTATTTAATATGTATATTGAAATTATTTTATTTAATATGTATATTGAAATTATTTTATTTAATATGTATATTGAAATTATTTTATTTAATATGTATATTGAAATTATTTTATTTAATGTATATTGAAATCATTGAATTTGATATGTATGTTGAAACTATTGAATTTGATATGCATGTTGAAACTATTGAATTTGATATGCATGTTGAAATCATTGAATTTGATATGCATGTTGAAATCATTGAATTTGATATGCATGTTGAAATCATTGAATTTGATATGCATGTTGAAATCATTGAATTTGATATGCATGTTGAAATCATTGAATTTGATATGCATGTTGAAATCATTGAATTTGATATGCATGTTGAAATCATTGAATTTGATATGCATGTTGAAATCATTGAATTTGATATGCATGTTGAAATCATTGAATTTGATATGCATGTTGAAATCATTGAATTTGATATGCATGTTGAAATCATTGAATTTGATATGCATGTTGAAATCATTGAATTTGATATGCATGTTGAAATCATTGAATTTGATATGCATGTTGAAATCATTGAATTTGATATGCATGTTGAAATCATTGAATTTGATATGCATGTTGAAATCATTGAATTTGATATGCATGTTGAAATCATTGAATTTGATATGCATGTTGAAATCATTGAATTTGATATGCATGTTGAAATCATTGAATTTGATATGCATGTTGAAATCATTGAATTTGATATGCATGTTGAAATCATTGAATTTGATATGCATGTTGAAATCATTGAATTTGATATGCATGTTGAAATCATTGAATTTGATATGCATGTTGAAATCATTGAATTTGATATGCATGTTGAAATCATTGAATTTGATATGCATGTTGAAATCATTGAATTTGATATGCATGTTGAAATCATTGAATTTGATATGCATGTTGAAATCATTGAATTTGATATGCATGTTGAAATCATTGAATTTGATATGCATGTTGAAATCATTGAATTTGATATGGATGTTGAAATCATTGAATTTGATATGCATGTTGAAATCATTGAATTTGATATGCATGTTGAAATCATTGAATTTGATATGCATGTTGAAATCATTGAATTTGATATGCATGTTGAAATCATTGAATTTGATATGCATGTTGAAATCATTGAATTTGATATGCATGTTGAAATCATTGAATTTGATATGCATGTTGAAATCATTGAATTTGATATGCATGTTGAAATCATTGAATTTGATATGCATGTTGAAATCATTGAATTTGATATGCATGTTGAAATCATTGAATTTGATATGCATGTTGAAATCATTGAATTTGATATGCATGTTGAAATCATTGAATTTGATATGCATGTTGAAATCATTGAATTTGATATGCATGTTGAAATCATTGAATTTGATATGCATGTTGAAATCATTGAATTTGATATGCATGTTGAAATCATTGAATTTGATATGCATGTTGAAATCATTGAATTTGATATGCATGTTGAAATCATTGAATTTGATATGCATGTTGAAATCATTGAATTTGATATGCATGTTGAAATCATTGAATTTGATATGCATGTTGAAATCATTGAATTTGATAGGCATGTTGAAATCATTGAATTTGATAGGCATGTTGAAATCATTGAATTTGATAGGCATGTTGAAATCATTGAATTTGATAGGCATGTTGAAATCATTGAATTTGATAGGCATGTTGAAATCATTGAATTTGATAGGCATGTTGAAATCATTGAATTTGATAGGCATGTTGAAATCATTGAATTTGATAGGCATGTTGAAATCATTGAATTTGATAGGCATGTTGAAATCATTGAATTTGATAGGCATGTTGAAATCATTGAATTTGATAGGCATGTTGAAATCATTGAATTTGATAGGCATGTTGAAATCATTGAATTTGATAGGCATGTTGAAATCATTGAATTTGATAGGCATGTTGAAATCATTGAATTTGATAGGCATGTTGAAATCATTGAATTTGATAGGCATGTTGAAATCATTGAATTTGATAGGCATGTTGAAATCATTGAATTTGATAGGCATGTTGAAATCATTGAATTTGATAGGCATGTTGAAATCATTGAATTTGATAGGCATGTTGAAATCATTGAATTTGATAGGCATGTTGAAATCATTGAATTTGATAGGCATGTTGAAATCATTGAATTTGATAGGCATGTTGAAATCATTGAATTTGATAGGCATGTTGAAATCATTGAATTTGATAGGCATGTTGAAATCATTGAATTTGATAGGCATGTTGAAATCATTGAATTTGATAGGCATGTTGAAATCATTGAATTTGATAGGCATGTTGAAATCATTGAATTTGATAGGCATGTTGAAATCATTGAATTTGATAGGCATGTTGAAATCATTGAATTTGATAGGCATGTTGAAATCATTGAATTTGATAGGCATGTTGAAATCATTGAATTTGATAGGCATGTTGAAATCATTGAATTTGATAGGCATGTTGAAATCATTGAATTTGATAGGCATGTTGAAATCATTGAATTTGATAGGCATGTTGAAATCATTGAATTTGATAGGCATGTTGAAATCATTGAATTTGATAGGCATGTTGAAATCATTGAATTTGATAGGCATGTTGAAATCATTGAATTTGATAGGCATGTTGAAATCATTGAATTTGATAGGCATGTTGAAATCATTGAATTTGATAGGCATGTTGAAATCATTGAATTTGATAGGCATGTTGAAATCATTGAATTTGATAGGCATGTTGAAATCATTGAATTTGATAGGCATGTTGAAATCATTGAATTTGATAGGCATGTTGAAATCATTGAATTTGATAGGCATGTTGAAATCATTGAATTTGATAGGCATGTTGAAATCATTGAATTTGATAGGCATGTTGAAATCATTGAATTTGATAGGCATGTTGAAATCATTGAATTTGATAGGCATGTTGAAATAATTTAATGATTTTTCTTTTTCTTGCTTTGACATTGCTTTTAAAATCCTACTTTTTCTATGCAAACATTATTAAAATGAACTTAATATACTGTCATATATGCGAGTGACTTTATGAAGGTTGACTATTTTGCAAGTTCTTTTGAAAAACAAGAGTTTATTAATTCATTTTTTATGGTGTGTCATTAAGTGATTAGTATCATTTCTCGATTACGTTTAATTCTTTCATAGCATAGTTTCTACATTGTGCATAATTGCATAGAATTTAGGATAAAGACATGCTAGCAAACAGGTGTATTTTTATATATATATATATATATATATCTATATATATATATAAAAGTGACATTGTCTATGTGTATCTGAAACGTCTCTACCAAACTCCTCTCTAAATATTTGGGCTACATACTTGAAACTTGTTATATATGGTACTTAGACCTTGGTAACACTTTCGATTTTGTTTTTTAGCCTGTAAAAATAGCTACATTTTGGTCAAAATTGAAAAATAAAAAATGTCCTTTGGGAGTATTAAATCAACTGATTTGTAAGCATGCATGCATATACATTTTGAGCTTGAAGTCACTTAATTTTTTGCCTTTCTTTTATCCATCTAGCGATAGTTCAGACATTAACAGAAGTTGAAGCATAAAATAACAACTAGGGCTATGACAACAGCATATTTTTTTCATTGTTTTACTCTCGAGTATATATCCAACACAAACGCAATTAATCAACCGAGAACCACATCACTCTACATAAAGACATAAGATATTAATGGATATATACCTTTAGGATCAAAACAATATATATAAACATATAAGATATTAATGGATATATACCTGAGAATCAAAACAATGAAAAGAATATGCTGTTGTCCTAGCTCTAATAATCACTAAGGCTGGATCACTAAATATTTTGGTTTTGGTTCCAGTTGATGGCACCAGAGTCTTTTTACTTTTGAAATCATTACGATGTATATTGGGTACAATATAATAATCAATAGAGAATTTGCTGTGTAATAATAAATACGAAATGTACATGAATTAAAATATATTTAAGCGTATTTTACAATCGGTCAATCCTGGGTGGTCTGCTAGTATATGTATATTAAAAAATTTATTTAATTTAATATACGGATATAAAATTCTGCATTTTTTGTGTTTCAGGTGATTTTGCTGTCTTACTCCGTGCAGGAATGAGTTTACGAAAAGCCATCATTTATAATATTGTCTCTTCCATCTTATGTTTGGTTGGCATGATTATTGGCGTGTTACTCGGTAACATTAGCTCCGTTACTGAATGGATTTTTGCTGCTGTTGGCGGGATGTTTCTCTACATTGCTTTAGTTGATATGGTAAGAATCGCATTTCAATTTCATTGAACTGATCTCATTTACGCCTCATATTGACAAACTATAAATTATAATCTCAAAATTTATTTCCTTTCCAACTCTTCATTTTGAAAGTGCTTCATCAAACAAAACTTTACATGAAGTTTTCGCAACCCTTTAAACAGAAAGTGTGTGTGCTGGTACTTGATGTAATTTCGATATAACCTGAAAGGCTTCTTTTTTTTTTTTGTCTCTACCTCGTTGGTTTTGAAATTTGCAGAAAACTCCCTGAAAAGGGGGCACTCTACATTGAGATAAAACTTAGTCTAGAAGGATTTCTCGTTCAGTGACTAAGAATAAAAAATAAAATGAAGTGTAGTATCTGTTCTGAGACTACACTTTGATTTTAGCAAAAGTCACAATTTTTGTCTTGTCTTTTTTCCCCTTGTTGTTTTTTCCCCCTCGTTGTTTTCTCCCCTTTGTTTTTTTCCCCCCTTGTTGGTTTTTTTTTTCACCCTTGTTGGGTTTTTTTTTCACCCTTGCTTTTTAACTCCTTGTTGTTACCCCCCCCCCCTCCTTGCTTTGACATTGCTTTGAAAATCCTACTTTTTCTATTCAAAAATTTTTAAAAAATGATTCAGTAGAAAAATAGTATAAATTTTTAAAAAATGATTCAGTAAAAAAATTTTCTCATTTAACTACGTCCAGAACTACCTCCTCGTCTTGGTGGTTAGACACCAACAAAGCTGCATGACACTTCCCGAAGTCAGAGTTGCCCCAAAATTAGCTCATGCTGACTGTTTGACAGTCTGCGACCGGTCTCGTCCATTAGCCTTTTGAATGCAGGCGAAACCATTACAGCGGTGAACTACTGTCAACAAATGGATGAAATGCATCAGAAACTTCAACAATAACACTCAGCATTAGTCATTAGAAAAGGTCCAATTCCCCTTCACGACAATGCTCGATTGCACGTTGCTAAACTGACACTGCAGAAGTTGAACATATTGAGCTACGAAACTCTGCCTAATCCGCCATACTCTCCATACTTTTCACCTACCGACTACCATTTTTCAACAATCTTAAGAACTTTCTGCATGAGAAATACTTCAAGAATCAAGGCAATATCAAATACGCCTTCAGTGACTTCATCGCCACTAGAACATAAGATTTTTACATTACTAGCAAGTAAAATAAGCCGAGATATGTTCATCTGAAGTTAAAAACTGCAAGAGCTTTCTTGTCAACCTGATAAAAAAATCTTTTATATTTTTTAGATGGAAACTTATTTAAAACAGATGTGAAATTTAATCTTTTTTATTTTTTTTCCAGTTACCTGAAATTTCTTCTGTGGAAACGCGAGAAGGGGAGCATCCATTTTTCCACCTGTTCATCCAGTGTTTAGGCCTGTTCATTGGCGCTGGCATCATGTGGCTGATTGCATACTACGAACACGATTTAATCAATGCTTTGTGAAACTGCTGAGAATCTCTCGTTTTGGGGAGGGCTCTGACTCTCAGCTCTCGGTGTCTTCCACGAGTTGCATAACAGCAGCAGTAGCAGCAGATTAATATTGAGCCAGTTTCTTTTTGGGTTCTCCAGTCGACAGCCAAGGTGAACTCGGGTGCTAAACTCACATCGACATTTAGATTTTTTTTTTTTTTTTTTTTTTTTTTTTTCTTAAAAGAAAAAAAGAGCGACAACAAATGACTTTTTTTTTTTTTTTTTTTCTGGGTAAAGTCTATTTTTACCCATCGTTTTAAAATGTGGACTGCTGGCTTCAACCCAATTAACGGACCAAAAAAAAAAAAAGAACAGACGTGCTGACATTGTAAGCACGCTGATCAGTGACTATTTTCTCATTGGTCAAAATAAATTGTTGCTTTTTTGTCTCTTGTTAACGATTCTTGTCGTAAGAATGCTGAAAAAAAAAAAAGAAAATTCTCTTACAAAACACAATTCCACCCACGTCAGATTTCAAATTTTTTGGTACTTAGGAAATCCGTGTTTGTGGTGTCTTTCTTTAAATGATGATTCTGCAAATAGTTAGCTTTTATCATTTTTTTTTTTTCTCCCTCCCTCCCTCTCTCTCTCTCTCTTCCTTTTTCTCCCCCTCTCTCTCCCTTTTTCTCCCTCCCCCTCTCTCTCCCTTTTTCTCCCTCCCCTCTCTCTCCCTTTTTCTTTCTCCCTCCCTCTCTCTCTCTCTCTTCCTTTTTCTCCCCCTCTCTTCCTTTTTCTCCCCCTCTCTTCCTTTTTCTCCCTCCCCCTCTCTCTTCCTTTTTCTCCCTCCCCCTCTCTCTTCCTTTTTCTCCCTCCCCCTCTCTCTCCCTTTTTCTCCCTCCCTCTCTCTCCCTTTTTCTCCCTCCCTCCCTCTCTCCCTTTTTCTCCCTCTCTCTCTCCCTTTTTCTCCCTCTCTCTCTCCCTTTTTCTCCCTCTCTCTCTCCCTTTTTCTCCCTCTCTCTCTCCCTTTTTCTCCCTCTCTCTCTCCCTTTTTCTCCCTCCCTCTCTCTCTCTCTCTTTCTCCCTCCACTTCTTTCTCCCTCTCCTCTCTCTCTCACACATTTTTTTTTCGTGTCTTGCTCTCTCTGGATATGTGACTGCTGGACTTTTACATCAAAGAAAAAAAAATTTTCATCACAAAATATTGCTGGTGGCAAAAATAGTAAGGGATAGGGTGTGCAAGGTTAACATATCAACAAAGATTTTATGGGGTCGGGGGTCAAATTGGCTGCTACATTAGCTTTGCTGTTTATATCTTAAAAATTGTGCTTGAAAAAATTGTGTAAATATTTCATCTTTAATACAGAAAGTAACATCCCATTTTTTTTTTTTTCTTTTTTTAAATTTAAATTTAGACTTAATCATCTTCATCATGTTGTAAAAAAAAAAAAAAAAAAAAAAATTGAAAAAGCCATGAAATAAAAAGCGGTGTTGCAATTGGTAAGGCGGCTCTCTCCGCTCTTGTCTGCTGCTGTTACCAATACGGTAAGGGTTCCACCGCTCGTCTGCTGCCATGGATGAGGCAAAGGTTACCCCTGCTCTTGTGTGATCTTTATGCTACCAGGGCAAAAGAAGTATAAAAGAAAATGAATACAGAAGTATATTTTATTTTTTATTTTATCAAAAGCTTCAAAAAAAGAAAACTTTTTCTTTCTTTTTTCCTTTTCTTTTTTTTTTTCTTTTTTTATAATGATTTAATTTTTAAGGTAGCTTTGATATGAAATATTTTTGAAATTCCAATCTTTGAATGTTTATGTAATATGAAAAAAAAAAAAAACTTTTTTTTCTTTTTAAATAAAAATTGGCATTTAATTTCTAATTCCCATTTGATTTTTGTCTATTAATTGATTTTTTTTTTTTTTTTTTTTGTATTGTGACGTTGACAGATTAAAGGGGTTGATATGCCACAGACAATCAAGATTCAGACTGTGTGTGTGTGTGTGTGTGTGTGTGTGTGTGTGTGTGTGTGTGTGTGAGGATAACAAAGAAAAGGTTTGAATAGTGTTAAAATGTGTAGAGAATTTCCCAACTATATATGGTAATAAAATATTGTGACGTCGACAAGAAAGGAACACAACACAAATGGAAAATCTAATATATAAAAGGCGCTATGTCTGCCTGTCTGTCTCCATGTTTTCAAACTATCTCTTCCAAAACTAAAGTTGCAGAGCGGCACTAGGAGCCTCGAATGATCGGATCTTTTATGGGTCTTTTAGCTGGTCAAAATAGTTTTTAAACGGGTCAAAATTGACAAAAATCGTAATATATTTTGTACATTCACCTTAGTTTATTTTTAATCACTTCATATGCGTGTCACGTTTGTACAGTGGTAACGTCACCAGATTTGAATGCTACAGTTTTGCTTTCAGTTTCGATTTTAGCTGATGGCATCCAAATGCATTTTTTTTAAATTTTTATTTATTTATTTTTGTTTTTACTTTTGAAATCATGACTCTATAATAATATATACGAAATTTGGACAAATTAAAATATCATGTTTAAGCCTATTTTACACCCGGGCAAAGTATTATAAAAACTTGTATTTATAGGAAAGAGAAGGAAGAAAGAATGTTTCCTTGAAAAAAAAAAGGCGTGTTTTGCAGCACTTATCTGTCAGATTCATCCTGTTTAGTGTATGTTTCCTGGGTTGAGGAAAAAAAAAAAAAAAGGAAGCCTCAAGGTTCTGTGCTGCAGTTGTTGTTGAAAATCCTCACGTGTGTCAGGTGTTAAAATGATGGAGAGCTAACGAGGAGTGTTGTCTTTTGAGGGTCCAACAAGCAAAAGAGAATTTGTAAAAACCGCTCTAATGGTCATTGGTGATGATCTAAAAAGGAAGCTTGTGATTGGTTGTTTTTTATTCAATCACAGGGCACCCTGCTAGTGACTCCTTAATTCTAATAAATGCTTGCAAAGAGCAAAACAAAAGATTTTTAAAAAGTATTTTTTTTTTTTTTTATATATATACTGTAAAGAAAATCTTTGCATTAGTTTTGGTAATAAAAAGAACATATTATTCTGATCGAATTACTTTGGATTTCTACCTAGTCATGGCTGATGGAACAAGAGCATGCTATCCTCGTAGATTAAATAAAGCGTTCTATGTAGATTTCTGAGTTTGACAGAAATCTGAAAAATACAAATAATTTCTAAGAAGCCAATGTAATGGAGAATTTTCTTTTTCCATCAGTCATGACTGGATATAGGTTCTAAGTAATTTACAACTGTATTTACAATTGCCCACACTGAGAATTGAACCTTCAACCTTCAGGAGAATATCACTTTTACAATTGATTTTTCCAAGAACTCTAACCACTGCACCACAAGTCCTTGTGGACAATTCTAGAACAAATTTTAGGAGCCTTAAACCTATTTTAATTTATAGTCGTAAATATCACTTTTTATTATTAACTCGCAGGGGTACCCGGGTAAGGAACCCCGAAAAGAAAGTAGTAGAATCAAAACAGTAGGCAGGTTGGGTAGAGAGAGGTGTTTTTTTTTTTTTGTTTTTTTTAAGTGGTAGTTGGCAGGCAGGCTCCAACCTGTACCACGAAGGAGGAAAAGAACATGAAAACAAAACGTCACGTCTTTGCCATTGCATCCAAATTGGTGGCGAACATCAAAATTAAGGCTAGTCAATCAAAAAGAGTGGATGACTTGCGAAAAAAAATGACTCCTCCTTGTAGAAAACTGACCAGTTGAAGATGAAGGAATTAATGCTTTAGCCAATTTTTTGATATTTGTCGTCCAAAGGGTCAAGCTTCAAAACGATACCAATCTCGTTAAAATTCATCGCCTCTGTCAAAAGTTTTAGGCAGACATACATACAAATATATATATATATATATATGAGCAAACAGTTAATAAAATGTTAAAAAACACTTTGAAATGAGTTAAAAACATATTTAATCTGAAAAGGAAACACTAGATAAATGGATAGTCCTTAATCCGGAGTTTCGAAGAAATACTTTCCTTCTCATCAGAGGATAGGAATTAGCAAAATGCGGGATTGGATTTTGCATGCAGAAGTATTTGATGAAACAACAAGTAATTCAAAGATCTTACTTAAAAACAAAAAAAGTGAAGCAGAGGGAATATGGTAAAGAAAAATGTGATTACACACGAATGGATAGTCTGGTAGAAGATAAAAAATCCAGTGACGGTAAAATCCAAATGTAAAACTTCAAGAAACTTTTTCTTGAAGTTTTACATATGGATTTTAACTGTTTGCTCATATTATAAGCTCTATTTCCTATTTGGTTTTATCGAGCTTTTATATCTGGCTGAGATAATTTTATAAATATTAATTCTTTAATATTTATAATTTACTTTAATTTTACCATCTTGGATCATTTTGGTAAATTCAATTGTAATTTTCATTATATATATATATATTGTTTATTTACTTATTACTGTATAAATTAGCAATTATTTATAATTAACGGTTCCCATATTGTTTTAAATTCTATACTAGGTCTACTTAGTAATCAATTGTCCCCCAGCATTTTTTTTTTTTTTTTTTTTACAGTGATCAATACTTATCAAGGCCCGGAAGCCACTCAGGGATGAGGGTTATTGCAAGTAGCTGAGCAGCGGCTTGGTTCCCACCAGTTTTGGCAAATAGCAAACAGAATTCTGAACAGAAGCGTGTGCTCCATCCCAACTATTATCAATGGACCTGAGGTAATCTTGTCAGCATCAGACAAAGCCAAACTCTTTGTCAAGAACTTTTGCAGCTAATTCTACCTTTTGCGATCAAGGCCGCCAACCCCCAATATTTCCTCCTGTATCAGAAAACACACTGTGATATACGTATATCTGTACGTGATGTTGCCAAGCTAATCAAAAACCTTGATTCCACTAAAGCAACTGGTCCGGACGGTATTCCAATTATAGTACTCAAAAAACTTCAACCTGAACTAGCACTCATACTTACAAAACTATTTAAACGTTGTCTTAAGGAGAATAGTTTCCCATCTCCCTGGAAAATTTCATCAGTATGCCCTGTATTTAAGAATTCAGGTGATCGCTCATCCCCCTCTCAGTACAGGCCAATAAGTCTCCTATGCGTCATGAGTAAGTTGCTGTAATCTGTGTTAAATACAGAAGTAATCAACCATCTCAACAAAAATAACCTTAGTGACACTCAATATGGTTTCCGTTCTGCTAGATCTACAGCAGATGTGCTTACAGTTATATCTCATAGGATTAGCAAATTTCTCGACGGAGGCAACCTTTCTAGGGCAATTGCTCTTGACATATCTAAGGCCTTTGATAGGGTATGGAATAAAGGTTTACTTCATAAGATCTCTAGCTATGGTATAGCTGGAAATGTCTTCTCAATTATTAAATCATTTCTTTCTGATAGGTTCATAAGAGTAGTAGTTGAAGGGCAAAAATCAGAAGCTCACAGTATTAATGCCGGTGTTCCTCAGGGGTCCATCCTGGGCCCAACTCTTTTCCTGATCTACATTAATGATCTTCCAAATCACATCCTTACATCATTTGTAGACATTTATGCTGACGACACTACCATTTATGGTAGCACATCTAAGACGGTAAACGACCAAGTTCTCTCCAATTCTCTCTCCTCTGATCTTGAGCACGTAGTACAATGGGGAAAGGAGTGGCTGGTTACTTTTAATGCATCTAAAACCAAGCTTCTCTCTTTACATCATCAACATTCTGATCCCCATCTGGCATCAATTGAAATCAATGGCTCTCGTCTTCAGGAGGCCTCAAGTTTTGGCAAGCTTCTGGGCTTGACCATTACTCCTGATCTTAAATGGAACACGTACATCAAATCTGTTGCCAAGGCCGCTGAAAAAATGATGGGATCTTTCTATCGATCCAGTAGATATCTCACTGCTGGTGCAATTCTCTATCTATATAAGAGCCAGGTACGTCTAAGGATGGAATACTGTTGCCACATCTGGGCAGGAGCTGCTAGAAAGGACTTGTCCTGCCTTGATAGAGTTCAAAATAGACTTCGTAGTCTCGTAGGGGATGTCCTTTTCTCTTCCTTGCAACCTCTATCTCACAAAAGAGATGTTGCTAGTCTGTCTCTGATGTATCGTTATTTTCATGGAAAGTGTTCGACTGAGCTTCAATCTATGGTCCCCCCTCGCAAAACTTTCACAAGAAACACTCGTCTAGCTGTAAACACTATCAATAATTCCCCTCACTTTTTATCTGTGCCTAAACCTAAACGTAGATTCCATGAACAAAGCTTTTTTATTAGAACTGCACGCCTGTGGAATTGTCTTCCGTTTTCCTGCTTTCCGGCTGACTACAATATGGTTGTCTTCAAGTCTAACGTAAATAAGTTCTTGATGAGCTGTTCCATATAAGTTATCAAATTTAACAAATTTTCATTACTAATGATTATTATATTGTCCAATTTCTACTGTACACTCTTTAACCCTTATCCTTGAGTGGCCTCTTGGCCTTGATAATGTGTTGATGCCTATGAAAAAAAAAAAAGTCCATGTGAACAAGTTCTAATTGAATCGTCCCCCTAAGTAATCCAAGTTACAAAATTCCCACTGTTTACTATGCTAAAATCACAATGACTAATGTATACCTATTAACCCTTATCCTCGAGTGGCCTCTTGGCCTTGATAAGTGGTGACACCCATGTAAAAAAAAAAAAAAAAAAAAAAGTACATTACGTTTGTGTGGAGATTTGATGAAGTGTTTACTTAAGGGGGCGGTTCATTAGGAATTTGTTAACATTGGACTTGAAGACATCCAAGTTGTAGTCCGGTGGGAAACAGGCAGACGGAACAGAGTTCCACAGGCGTGCAGTTCTAAGATGTTCTGCTTCTTTGAATTGTCTTACTCTTCACCGTTCTTCTCTGCTTATGAGTTTATCTTCATCTCATAATGGTAGATGATTTTTCTTTTCCTTCCAGATACACCCAATTTTCCACTCTCTCCACATACGATGGCTTTTCAATGTGCTTCTAACTGTACTTTTAATGGACGACACATCTCACCTTTGTATAGTTTTCCACATTTACATGAGATCCCATGTACACAGTTCTTAGTCATGGCTTTTTCTGTAGAAGATTTGACTCTCAAAATCTGTTTTCAGAGAGTTGAATCGCTCCTGAATACTCCCCTGATGTCATATGGATTACATATTGGTTGAAGTTTTTCAAGCAAGTTCTTCCTGTATGGTATACAAACTAGTGAGTTTCTGAGTCGTGTCCTTTGATGTCTGGTCCAGATTTCTTGGAGCTGATGTCATGTTCTCTGGATAGTTGTTTTGGTGAAGGGTTTCTCTTAAACTGTCCATCTCCTCTTGATATGCACTGATGTTACTACATATTGCTTTTGCTCGGTATTGTACCTATTTACTATGCCTCCCCACGGGACAGAGTTAGACACCAGGGTCGTTTTTTAACGTGGAGAAAAGGTACAAAAATAAAAATTGTCTCAGTCGTGAAGGATTTCTCCTCCATCGAAAGAGAACAAGAAAATGAAGTGCAGCATCTGAAGAACAGATACTACACTTTGATCTTGACCAAAAGACCAAGCAATATTTTTGCTCGGTATTGTAGTCGACGGACGATTCCTTTCTTTACAATATATGGATGGTGGGAGTTGACGTTTAGGTACTGTCCAGTCAAAGTTGGTTTTCGGTAAACAGATGACACAAACCTCTGACCAGTGCGGGTAATCAGCACATCTAGGAACGATAATTTATTATGTTCTTTTTCCATCATGAACTGTATAGTTGGACGGATTGAGTTCATATGGTCTAGTTATGTTTGAACATCTTCCTGGTGGGGCCAGAGTATGAATGTGTCATCTACATATTGTAACCATATTGTTGGCTTTAGTGGTGTTGATCCTAATTCCATTTCTTTAAAGTATTTTTTTTTTTACATGGGGATCACCACTTATCCCCGAGTGGCTTCCGGGCCTTGATAAGGGTTATTGTGTGTACAATAATCAATGGGATAATATCATAGTAATAATTGGTATTGGAGATTTGATAAAGTGTCTTACTTAAGGGGGTGATTAATTAGGAATTTGTTTATGTTGGACTTGAAGACGTCCAAGTTGTAGTCAGGTGGGAAACAGGCAAACAGAAGAGAATTCCACAGGCGTGCACTTCTCAGGAAGAAGCTTTGTTCATGGAATCTACGTTTTGATTTAGGCACAGATAAAGAGTGGGAGAAATTACTGACAGTGGTTTTAGCTAGACGGGTGTTTATCGTGAAAGATTGGCGAGGGGGGAACCAGAGATTGGAGCTCGGATGAGCACTTGTCATGGAAATAACGATAAAACAAAGACAGGCTCGCAACATCTCTTCTGTGGGAGAGAGATTGCAGGGAAGAGAAAAGGGCACCCCCACTAAGCCACGAAGTCTATTTTGTACTTTGTCAAGGCAGGATAGGCTGTTTTTAGAAGCTCCTGTCCAGATATGGCAGCAGTACTCCATCTTTGGACATACAATTCTCTATCTGTATAAAAGCCAAGTATAGTGAGATATCTTCTGCAGCGGTAGAAGGATCCCACCGTTTTCCCAGCGGCCCGGGCAACAGACTTGATATACGTGTTCCATTTCAGATCAGGAGTAAAGGTCAAACCCAGGAGCTTGTCAAAACATGAAGCCCCCCCAAGACAAGAGCCATCCATCACAATTGATGCTAGATGAGGAACAGAGCATTGATGATGTAAAGATAGGAGCTTGGTTTTAGATGCATTAAAAGTAACCAGCCACCTCTTCCCCCACTGTACCATGCGCTCAAGATCAGAGAGAGCTTTGTCATTTACGGCCTTTGATGTGTTGCCATAGATGGTCGTGTAGTCAACGAATGATTTAAGTGTGTGTTTTGAGAAATCATTGATGTAGATCAGGAAGAGAGTTGGGCCCAGGATGGACCCCTGAGGGACTCCAGCATTAATACTGTGGGCCTCTGATTGCTGCCCATCAACCACTACTCTTATGAACCTATCAGAGAGAAATGATTGTTATTGAGAAACCATTTTGTAATCTGAAAAAACATATCATAGGGTCACCGTATTCCGGGGTTCTACTGTAGTACTAAATATGGTTGAATTATAGAAAATATCATAAATTTTATTCACAATTGCATAGGTAATATCCTACAGATTAAAAGAAAATCGACGGCTAACGCCTGGTTAGTATGAAACCCATTAAGGATAAAATCTTTTAGTGATAAGGCGATCACTAAAGTGCCCTCATATCATTGAATGATGACAAAATAAAAACTGTGGCCATTCATAACTGAAACTTGGTGGATGAGTCAGGCATAGATAGAAGTTTATTTTATGAAATACTAGCGGGGGTACCCGGCGTTGCCCGAGTGTTTGTTTCCGGGACGGGGGGGGGGGGAGAGTTTTAAAAAATGTTATGGTAGGTAAGTAGGAAGGATCAAACCCGGAGTCATGAGTAAAAGTAGGAAAATAAAGTCTGAAAAAAAACAAAAAAAAAACATCTGCAACGTTAACAGTTCGGCCACCAAGAAAAGTCCATTCCAGTTGTTTAGGGAAAAAAAACAAAAAAAACGACTATGGTAGGTCGGCGCGAACGTGAAAATATAATGTGAATTGTCCAGCACGCTAACCACTACGCCACAGAGCACTGCAGCTTAGTTTAGTGATTTTAAATAACTTCACATGAAAGAACTGCGAAGCCAAACTGGTGTTCTCTTCTCAACTGTTCCTTGTGAACGATCCCCAAACGGTGTTAAGTGGTGGCAGGGGGAGGAGGAATTTATAAGAGAGAAAATATTTTACCACTTCCATTGATCTTAACCGATTTTGGCCGTGACTTCTCAGCAGAAAAAGTATAGAAATCTAAGATTATTTTTTTTTTTTTTTTTTTTTTTTTTTTACAAAGGCATCACCACATTATCAAGGCCCAGAGGCCACTCAAGGATAAGGGTTAAAGAGTGTACAGTAGAAGTTGGTCAATATAGTAATCATTAGTAATGAAAATTTGGTAAATTTAATAACTTATATGGAACGGCTCATCAAGAACTTATTTACTTTAGACTTGAACAAAACCATCGAGGAATTTGAGAAATAATAAGCCTATAACACACCTCAGATATTGTTCTGCCATTTGTGCATATTATATTTGCATGAAATATCTTGATTTTTAATCCTATTAAGGTCAAAATCAACGGGAAAAAAATGAGTCCATTTTATTTATATAGAGATGATTGGATTGGATTGCAGAAAGGACTGAATTGTGGCTAATGCATACATGGAATACGGTAAAACTGGAAATTTCTTTGAAAACGATGCCGGAAATCAGGTAACAGTAACGGGTGACCGCTACCAAGAAATGCTGCAAAATTTCTTGCAACCGTGAGTTGCCGCCAAACCTGACAGGATGTGGTTCCAACAGGATGGAGCCACAGCACACACTGCGAAAGATACCCTTACACTTTTACAGGGTATATTTGGAAATCAGATTATCTCTCACAGTTGCGAAATTCAATGGCCTCCACGATCACCCGACCTTACAGCTCCTGACTTCTTCTTATGGGGTTACCTCAAAGAAAAGGTTTATGCCAATAAACCAAACAATATTGAGGAACTGAAAGCAAATATTGAAGCAGAAATAAGAGCCATAAGTCCTCAGATGTTGCAAACTGTTATGGAAAATGTTTTAAAAAGAGCCGAAGAGTGTGAAGCCGCCAATGGCGCCCATTTAGAAAACATTATTTTTGCTTAAAAAACTCAAAACAGTGTAAAAAAACAATACTTTAGTTTTTGTAAGTTTTAAGAAGTGTTTTTCGGCCAAAATTTGTTTTGTTTATTTCAAAAAATCTCGGAAGGGTCAGTCTACACACACATAAAGTTTGGTGAGTTTAACTTTTATTTTGTGGAAGTTATTCAAATTTAAAGATAGGACCCTTATTTTGGCCCACCCTGTATATGGTTAAATGGCAGTTTTAGTCATTTAGAACAACTTTAAAGCTTCACTACTCACTCATTTTTCAACCAAATTCCCAAGAATTATTACAGTTTATAGATCACCTTCTCAGCTATATTGTGAAAAACTTTTTTCAATTTTCGTTCAGTAAAACAAAAGTTATGATGAAATTTCTGGTGTTCAAAATCATAAAAATATGTAGGGAGGTGAGCGACACTTTTATGACTGGTTTCCATAGTAACTATGTCGCTTCAGCGACTACTGTTGCTACTAATTCACTAATGAAAGTATGAAAGGGAGATAATTGTGGGGATTTTATTGAAAGCAGACGAGTGCCGTACATTGTTATTACATATGTGTTTATGGGGCAAAAAAATAAGACGGAAATTAAACAAAGAACAAGTGAATTTATTGGAAGCCTGGAAAAATTATGGATTACAATAGAAAAATGCAAGCATGAAAAGTAATATGGTTAAGCTTAAACATGGAAAAGTAAAGGACTAGTTGTTAAAACCGGAAAAGAAAAGGACAAGATATTCTAGTAAAAAATAAAAAAAAATTTTTTTGTTTTTGACAATCTATTTATTTTTCCTCCCTACACCCGATAAGAATTCTTCCCAATCCCCACTAGGGATCTTCCCACTTGTTTTCGGTGCCCCGGAAAATCAGTAGGTGATCTAACTTTCTAGATTAGCTCAGGGAGGGACCTTACTAATAATGCACTAAGCAATTTTATTTTTTGCATATTTTTTCTAGATTCCTCACTCCCCAACACAAACTGTTTTTCTTCCAAATTCAAGAACTTTTTATTTTCCAATGAATTGAACTTTTTTCACTCTCACACACACGCACACACACACATTTTAATAATAAAAAAAAAAATTTGCATGCACACACACATACACACACATACAGAAATTGTATATATATCCTTCACTGGGGTTTTCATTAGTTAGTTTAGAGTCCACAGAGTGAATGAGGTATTTTGGTAAATGTTGCCAGTCAAGAGTAAAGACGCCAAAGACTCCATTTTCACTTTAGTAACAAAGACCCTGCAACATTCCCCATCCCAGATGTTATAGGGCCTTGTGCCTAAATTTGTTTTGTAAATTAAAATTTTACTTTTAATTTATTTTGATTTTACATTGAATTATCTTGATTGTAATTTTCATTTTCACGAAATAAATTATATAAACAAGATCAAAGTGTAGTATCTGTTAAATAAGCAAATAAATGCCCTTTTCTTGGCCTTTTGGCCAAGATCAAAGTGTAGTATCTGTTCCGGCAGATACTGCAAGCAAAGACCATATGTGGGGGCAGCACCACATATAAGACCTTGGTCAATGTAGGGGCAACCTTTCATACCAATTGTCACTATCCAGCTCCCCTACTCCCCGGGGAGTTGGTCTCCATTTCCCCTTCACTCCTCACATTAAAAATCGGCCTTGTGCCTAATTTGCTCAGTGGGGGAGCAAATAAATAACATAAATACCCTTTCTTGGCCTTTTTGGCCAAGATCAAAGTGTAGTACCTGTTCTTACTACATGTTGTACTTATGTTTGTAACTTTGTGATATAAAGTGGGGGATCACTTTTCTGTATTAATTTAATGTAAAATGATCATCCACTTTACAACCAGTCAGTCTCAAAGCCATTCAAGTCATTCTTCAGATCATTCAAGTTGTTTTTGAAGGATTCCAGTTATTTTTTTAAGCATTCAAGTCATTCTTAAGGTCATTAAATTCATCTTTATGTTCATTAAAGTCATTCTAAGTCATTTTCTTTTTATTTATTTAAGTCATTTCAGCCCATTTTTCGGTCATTTTAGTTTATCTTTAAGAATTTCATATCAATCCTACATTCACGCATTCATTCATTACACGAGAGCATGTGACTAATGGCCTTGTTTCTTTGAACATTAAAAAAAAAAAAGAAGCAAAACTTAACACAATCATCAGCAAACAGAAAGTCTACACAGAATTATTTTTCACGCTAGAAACTTATTGAGATTACCACATTATTTTATTTGGTGAAGAGTTTTTTTTAATGTTTTGAAGTTTCCAGGGAATATAACTCTAGCCCCGTTTGTCAAAAATTGATATCGGAAATAATAATTCCAAATAAATTAAATTAAATATATTATCAATATAATTGTTATTTAAAGTTGATTAAATAACAATCTTAAATAGAACACTTATTACAATTCTCTCGCTGGAAATAGTAACTAACATACAGCTATTTAGTAAAATCGATTTCCCTTAACATAATATGCATTGGAGGTTACCTATTAATCGTATGTTTTGCAAGAACCACACACTATATATAGAAATAAATGAAATAGTAAAGTAATGGGCCGTTTGTATATATAATTCAAATTGTGAACAATTAGGAATATGAATTTATGTGTGCATATATATATATATATATATATATATATATATATATATATATATATATATATATATATATACACAGGAATATGAATTTATGTGTGCATATATATATAATATATATATATATATATAATATATATATAGTTTTAAATAAAGTACTAGGCGGAAGTTTCTCGAGAGCTCTTTCGGCTATATAGCCGAAAGAGCTCTCGAGAAACTTCCGCCTAGTACTTTATTTAAAACTATATACAAATTCTGTACCTCCAAACATTTATTTATATATATATATATATTTATATATATATATATATATATATATATATATATATATATATATATATATATATACAGGAATATGAATTTATGTGCGCATATATATATATACATATATATATATATATATATATATATATACACACACACACACATATATATATTAGTGATGGGGCAATTCCAATATTTTTCTGGATTCCGATACAATTACAATTCCTATTGTCTATTGCTTTAATCTTTTGACCGATATTCTCGCACTTATTTTTGGTCACATTATGTAATTTTTTTTATAAAAAATGTGTTTGTTTGTTTATTTTTGTGCAAGCGTTCAATTCCAGCAAAGCGGTCCCTGCTATCTACAATGATGATAAAATTTGCCACCCAAATTCCAGTGAAGACCTATAGCTATTGCCAGTGAGAAATCAATGACAAGTGGCTGTTGCAATAACACAAAATCATTTGCAAAGGTTTTTGAAAGAGGTAAAGCATACTAGAGATCTGTGGAGACTTGTTGTCACTCAGACTCCAGGGAACACCACCAGTTGTTGTCAGTGAGTAATCGCTGATGATGACCTGTGTGAGAACTCCTAATGAGTACAAATAATTACGGAGCCTAATCGACTAACCCAAAAGGCAGCAAAATCCCACCCTTTCACTGTTGAGGTCTCTAGATGCAGGAAAGTCTTCTACTCTAATAGTCTCTTCTCTCAGAGTGCTAGACTTTGGAATTCCCTCCCTGTTTCCTGCTTCCCTGGCTATACCAACCTGCAGAAGTTTAAATATAATGTGAAGACATCTCGCTGCTCGGCTCTCTACATAGTCCTCACCTATAGACATGGTTCCGAAACAATAGCTATTTACGTCCAAGTGGGTGAATAAGAGTGAAAAATATTTGAACTGAGTAATTTTTTATGACTTGTGTGAGAATTTGTTTTGGGTTAAAAAAAAAAAAAAAAAAAAAAAAAGGAAGAAGAAGATGGAAAAGAAGAAGAGAAAGAAGGAAGCGGGGAAAAAGAAGAAAAGTAAAAAGAAGAAAATGGAAAAAGAAGAAGGAAAAGAAGCAGGACAAAAGAAGGGGAAGCGGAGGAGGAGAAGGAGGAGGCATTACATGCAGAATTCTTTTTAGATGGGTACAAACAGGACAATGGCGTGACCTAAGCGAAATGTTTCGTTATTAACGACAAAAATGTCGCCGGGTGATCGTTTTTATGAATAAAGTGAAATTGATCTGCTGCCGTTAAACTTGTCAAAAATGGTCGTAATGATTGGAGATGTCGTCAAACGTTTACCAAATGAAACCTGAACATCTCTCACGTTTTAATTAAATTTGACGGAAGAGAACAGAGGAATTTCGAAATAATCACTTTTGGGTCAAATTGCGGATGTGAACCAACTAAACGCTCACCTTGGCTGACGGAATGAGAGCAAGCTACTTCCATAGATTAAATGAAAGGTTCCGTTTGAAATTTCTGAGTTTGACAAGATACACCTGAAGAAGGTCGGAGTTGGTTGTTTTTGTTTTACGACATATCAACCCTTTTCATCGATTGAAACGTTGTAAAAATGACACTCAAGACGAAAAGAGTAGTCCAAAGAATTCAGCTAATATGAATAATCAATCCTCATCTAAAAAAATTTCCAAACCGAAACTTCTTTTTTTTTTTAAAAAGCATCAAAGTTGTTTTATGATGTTTTCGTCAGCGTTCATAATTCATAACTATAGGAAAATGCATTGGATGTTGCAAATACTCTTAGTTTCACTTTGATATTGACGTTCGCTGCTTAAGATGAACTCGTTTATCTTGTATACATCTAGAGCAAGCTCTCTTCCACTCAATGTCTTCTTCTGTATCCAGCACTGAATCAAAGTATTTACCTTTGTGTGCGTGTGTGTGTGGTGTCGTTGCTGTAAATAACTGGGTTTTCAAATCAAAGGAATTCAATGATAACTCAGAGATCATCTACAATATGAATCTCACCTGTCTGTTTAAATGTATGTATGTATGTATGTATGTATGTCTGCCTAAAACTTTCGACAGCGGCGACAGAATTTTGACAAGATCGGTATCATTTTGAAGCTCGATCCTTCGTACGACAAATATCGAAAAATTGGCCAAAAACATTAATTCTTTCACCCTCAACTGGGCAGTTTTCTACAAGGAGAGTCAGTTTTTTTGCTTACATTTTTGCAAGTCATTCAAACCTTGTGTCAACGACGTTACATGAAAGACGTTATTTCGACCGCCCGTGACGTCACTACCGCGGTAAGGCGCATCGATAAGAGCGGGGTTTTTTTGGGGGAGGGGGTTTCACCTCTTTTTCTTTTGGTGCGTTGCGGATTTGAGCCTGCTTACTACTCCTATTTTTATTTTTTTTTTCTTGCAATTTTTCTTTCTTTTTTTTTTTTTTTTTTGCTCAACCAACACCCTTACTCACACCTCCACTTTCTTTTCGGCTTTTGCGTCCTGGCTTTGAGTCTGCCTTCCTACTACAACTTGTTTCTTTTGCTCAATACACACCTACAAACACCTGAGCAACACCAAGCACCCAGGCTAGTTTTCTTATAAACAAGAATAATTATTGATAAGATATTTCAGGGTACACTTTGTGCAAAGGAAAGTTAATTCTTTGGTTCTTAATGGTTTCAAGATGCAGGATGCTTTCACTTAGATTCGTTTTTCGGTCAAAGGAAGAAGAGCTTTTCAACTTAGCTCTTTTGCGGAGGTTATCTAACCCTAGGCAAGAGTCTAAAACTGAGGTGTGTACTCTTCAACAATCATCATGCAAAAATCTTTACTTCGTTTGTCACACACAATGGTTTTTTTATGGAAGCCCAATTTCGACCACCGCCTCTTTGAGATTAGCATTTCCTTCTCTATCGTTTGGAGATTACCCCTTCCCTTCTATTGTCTTTCTCTTTCCTTTTATTTCTTCTTCTGAATCTCTTTTCTTTCTTAAACCACATCTCTCTTTCTCTTTCTTCTTCCTTTCTCTCTCACAAACTCCTTTGCTCCAAAGGAATGTTATTATCAGCTATGTCTTTCTATCTTTCAAGTTAATTCTTATCACCTACAAGCTGGTCTTGTTACTTACCATAAAAACATGTGGTCCTCTGCTGATATTTGCATGGATGTCAGCTAGATGTTGACTTTACTGAGAAATTACTTTTTTGTTTACCATATCAGCCATGAAAACATTCATTCTTTTCTCCACAGTTTCGTCCACCTTAAACCTCATGTACGATACCTCACCCAACACTTAGCCGTAAGTAAGGTGTTACACTGGTGCATCTACCACTAGTCTCTCCCTCTTAGACAGAGTCCCAAAAGTCTCCAAATCTAATATGTGTTGCATTGTCAACTAATGATGGAACGATTCCAATATTTTCCCCCTGATTCCGATACAATTACTGATTCTGATTCATTTTAAGTTTTTTTTAATATAGAGTAGTTTTTCGTGATGGTGGGGGTCGGGTTACCGCAAATACCCATGTAATATGTGCATATATTTTTGCAAACTTAAAAATACACTTATGGGCATGACCTATATATAGATTTTGGTTTTAAAATCAACAAATATTTATCATTTTAGCACGAGCTGGGGAAAATTAAGCTTTAAACAAAAACAAAAAAATAAAAATATAAAGGAATCGTTTTGGGCATCGGAAAATAGGTACAAATTTTTCTGATTTTCGATTAATCATCCGATCACTACCAATCAACCAAGCTCCAACCCCTGTCCCATCACTGCAACATGTTTAGTTTGAGCCTAATCTAAATTATCAATGTGTCTAATTTGGGCCGAATCTAAATTATCAATGTGTCTAGTTTGGGCCGAATCTAAATTATCCATGTGTCTAGTCTTGGCCTAGTTTACAAGAACTTTCATGGAATATTCTCTGACGAACTCCCCCCCCCCTCAATGTAAATATTCCAAACTAATCGATCAATGCCATCCGTTCAGTCTCCAAAGACAAAGGATACGTCCTGTAGAGGCAGCTGCACATGTAACTGTGAGACAAGAGTTGCGCAAATCTCCAACCACAACTCTCCGGAATTGGCACTGTTTGAGTTCAGTGGCAAGGAGAAGTCCAGGACGACTGGAAACAATGTTGAGATAAATGGAAATGAAAATAAAAATGACTTTTTTTTTTTTACAAAGAAGTTACCAATTATCAAGGCCCGGAGGCTACTCGAGGATAAGGGCTAATAAATGCACAGTAGTCAATGGAAAAATATCATAGTAATCGTTTGTTGTAACAATTTAGTAAATTTGATTACTTAAGGGCCGGCTCATCAAGAACTTGTTTACATTGAACTTGAAGATGACCATATTGTAGTCAGTTGGAAACCAGGAAAACGGAACAGAGTTCCACAGGCATGCAGTTCTAAGAAAGAAACTTTGTTTATGTAATCTACGTTTAGGTTTAGGCACAAATAAAGAGTGGGGAAAATTATTGATAGTAGTTTCAGACTCCCTCGATCTGGTTTCGGGACACAGAATTAACTTTGGCCCTTGCACTCGGACTCAGGGTTAATGCATTCACCGGCTTCTATTGAAGAGTAAGGGATTTTATCACTGAAAGATGTGCCACCCGACTGATACCCTTTAGATATTTTTTGACCCTCGGGCATCAAGGCTTTTAGCTAATTTCAGTCGTGTCTAGGCAAATAGGTTCCTAGGCTTTTATTCCTTGTAATCCTCTGTGCAAATGGTTACGCAAATACAGCAAAAATGAAAGAGCATAGAGTCGGCAGTCCAGCAGGAAAACAGGTTAGGGTTAGATCAGCAGGAAAACAGAGAGATAAACACAAAATTAGATTTTCATGTTTTTTCTTTTTTTTTGGTTCGGCTTTTTTTTTATAAAAACAATCAACATCTGAACAGCACTGAAATAAAAGCATATAATTAAAAAATAGAATAAGGATAAAATAAAATACCACTGGTATCAAACTTAGAGTCTTTCAGTTTCCCCCGGCAATTAGAAAGTCTGATGGGTTTAATCACATAGATGTTTTCTGGATTGAATGTTCAATGGAATGACCCAACAGATCCCTGGGAATGTAGGAAAGATAAGGGTTTAAGCACAGAGAAATTTTCTCGACTTCAATGGATGACTCAACGGGCCTCGACTGTACCCACGAGTCCTTAAAGAATATAACAAAGTTTTTTTTTTCTTTTCACATAAGACGAGGGGTGGGGATAAGAATTTGCCACGAATCTACAAACGAAGGTTAGCAAAAGAACATATCACGAACCTATTTATTTTTGGCATTATTTGTTATTGCCTCGCTACTCTGGGAGGATGTATCCGATTCGTTGTATAAAAGTCCCAATGTACAGAAATGGTCAGGCATCTCTGATTCCATCCTCACTGTAATATCCAATGAGGGACCTTGTTCCCCTCAGAGCAAGAAATTGACCCTCATCATGTGCGATCACCACAATTAATCCCCCATTTTTTTTTTTCAAGCACAAAGAAAACACGCCCTTTCACACCGAAGTCAACTGAGCGAGAGAGGAAATCTTTCTTTTTTTTTTCCTTTCTCCGATTTAGTTTCACTTATATGAAAAAGACAAACAAACACTTGAAACCAGGGATTTTTTTAAAACTTGGTCAAAATAAAGATAGAAACAATATCCGTTCACAAATCGGAGATATTACAGTCTAAGGAGTATAAGGAAAGAACCCCCAAGAAAAGAGCCTTCCTCAGACATACAAAAACCTGCATGGCCATTTTGCTCTTTATATGTATATATATATACTAGAGGGGGGGTACCCGGCGTTGCTCGGGTGTTTGTAGGTGTGTGTGTTTTTTGGGTAAATGAAAAGAAAAATCGTTGGCCGGGTGTCCCGGGTGTTTGTCTTATAAAAAAACAAAGCCTTGACGCGCAGTTGGAAAAAAATAAAGTGTGAAAAAACGTGCAACTTGGCAGGTGCCCGTTTTTGACGAGTTAATGACGTCAACTTTGAGTGCGGGACAGTCTTTTATTTACCACGAGTCTGTTCGCTTCTTTTTTATACGAAAAAGCTTAATGCACATGTGGCGATCGAAAATAGTTGAATATTTATCTTTTGAAAGTTGGGCAAATTAAATAGACAGGCGACCCCGGTTGTTAACTCATAGATATTATCATTTAGGCGCGATATAAAAAGTTTTAAGAAGTTGTGAGGCGACCGATCAGTTCTCGGAAAAAAGCCTTTCTTGGACATACATGAAAACGTACACACACACACAAACATTTTTGCTTTTATATTTATAGACTAGAGTTGCCCGGGTAGATCTGTGTGTTATGGGGGGGGGGTTATGGGGGGGGGGTTAAAGCAGAACAAAATGGAAACTTAACCCTGTTTAAATATTTAAAAAAAAACGATGTTAAACTTGTTAAAAAATAAAACAAAAAACAGCAATTTCAATATTAAAACTTTAAAAATGGAAAAAAAAAGGGGGGGGCAGGTAGGCTCGAACCCAGAGGCTTGGCTGACAACATACAACTGCACTACGGTGACGGAAGCAATATAAGACGTCAAATTTTGCAATTAAAAAGTGAATGAGTTCAAACAGGTGCTTGATTTTATTGAGGTCAAACAGAATGAAATCCTGCAGTTAACTATTTCTGCGAGAGTTTTTTTTTTGTTTTATTTTTTTCACAAGTGCAGAGTTTTGCCTTTTTATACTGAAAAGCCAAAGACACGCGTGGGCCAATAAATATGGCGAAAATCACACATAAAAGTTGCCCAAATTAAAGATATACGCCAAATCGTTTCGTAAATCTTAGATATCATCATCTCGGTAGCATAATAAAAGTTATAAGAATGAGCGACCAACCCGAGAACCAACGCAAAAAAAAGCCTTTGCCAGACATACACAAAAAATGCACACACTAAAACACATTTTGCCTTTTATATATATATAGACTAGCGGGGGGTATCCGGCGTTGCCTGGGTGTTTGTAGGTGTGTGTGGGTAAAATTTAAAAAAAGTTTTGGTAGGTAAGTATGAGGATCGAACCTGAACCCTTGAGGCAAAATTGGAAATTAAAGTGTGAAAAAAAAAAAAAACTTTGAATTTATTTAATTATTTAGAATTGGCAGGTGCACATTTTAATGAGGTCAACTTTGACTGCAGGGTAGTATTTTATTTACTGCGGGAACGTTTTTTTATTTTGACTTTCCCCAAGATGTTGTGGAGGAAACCAGCTCATCATAAAAAGGGGATTGTCCAAATTGAATAGCAATTGTCTGATATAAGGAAAATATTTCCACATTGATCAAAGCTGATTGCTTTCGGACATCGGGGAAAAAATACGGTCAGAATAAGTGTCGCTTTTATAATACGAAAAAGCCTAATCCACATGCGGCGAGTGAAAACTGTTGGATATTTATCTTTTTAAAGTCGAGCAAATTAAATAGACAGGCGACCCCCATTGTTAACTCGTAGATATTATCATTTATATGTGATATAAAAAGTTTTAAGAAGTTGTGAGCCGACCGACCGCTTCTCGGAAAAAAAGCCTTTTACAGACATGCACAAAAAGCGAACACACAAACATTTTCGCTTTTATATATATAGATATTAATATCATAGCCATTACAAGGCTAATTTTAAAATCTCGATAGTTCGAATTGAGTTGTCTCCCTTTATTTGGCGTTTCCTCATAAAATTTGTGTTTTCTGTATTTTTATGTTGAATCCCAGATTGGCACTGCGGATGCTCATGCTTGGAAGCATTTTATATTACTACTGCTACTACTACAAAAACAAATAAATAAAAAACATCATGTCTGTCATCATACATGTGAAGTTCTGTTTATTTTTAAAATACTTTCATTCAGGAATGAAATAACATGTATTTCGGATCATTGGAAACTTTGTGTTGTGTTATTCAGTCCAAGGGAGACCAGAGTGGTTTATTTCCCTTTCCTTCCGAACGATTTCCAGCGAATGATGTCACCAGATTTGTCCACTCTCGATCTCGTTTGATCGCTGAGACTGGGCTGTTTCTTCGAGAGTCTTGGTTGAGAAGATCCGGTCGGACAGGCTGCTATTCTTTCCATGTTGCTTTTGATAGTATGTGCAATCTGTTGAGCCCTGGTCTCTCAAGTTGACGTCACTGGAAAGTAGAGATCATTTCAAACCAAGAGAAGAAACAAATAAGTCGATAACTGGGCTTGTTGCATAAATATAACAGGATGATTATTCACTGAAGGTGACAAAACTCTGATCATTCATAAGTTTCTGACTCAAGATACAAATGCTTCTATTAGTAACGTTGAGGCGATCAACCGTAAATCTGGGAACTTGTCTCTTCGTAGTGTGGATTCAGTGGCTTGGAACTGAGTGAGATTTAAGTCAAAAGTTTTTCTTTTCTCTGAATGGTGTTGGTTTTCCGGCAATAAGGTTGAGTGTGTCATTGAGGCTATTTTTGCCTTTCATTATATTTTCCTAATTCTCGTTAAACCAATCTCAGACAGTTTTTGAAATTATGAAGCTCTACAAAAAAAAAAAAAAAAAAATTCCTTTTTTTCTTCCTCAAATCTGTATTTCTAACTGCCACTCTGAACAGGAGGGTCCATTGCCTCCACCCTCCATTAGATCTACCTTCCACAATCACTCACGTGGGAGGGTCCTTCTTCCTCTTGCTTCATTTGCATAACCAAGTGTTTTTCCTCAAATGCCATTTTGTATAAGTTAAAAAATAAATAAATTTGTTATCTTTTGGGAATAAACAAATTCCTGAATGACAATTAATGGGTACTTGAATTCGTATCCACCATCTTGTTTTTTCTTATCCAAAGAAACTCATAATATCTGGTCTATATTTCAGAAACACTTGTTTTTCTTAACAAAAGGTAGTATTCAGATGGAACTTGTCAAAATCACCATTCTGACATTTTTTTATGCTACCTTTAAATACAAGACGTCAACTTTTTCAGCTGGCGTGTTTTTAATGGCCGTTTATATCAACCCCAATTATCATGAAAGACAGATTTCTCCTTTATCAATTGAATATTCCCATAAATGTGTGTGTGTGTGTGCGCGTGTTAATATAACAACCTTTCTTAATAATGCTCTTTAATTTCCACCATCATCATTGTTACATCCAATGACACTAACATTTAGGCAACTACATTGGTTGATGATAGCAAATTAAGTGCGATGGTTAGATATAGAACAAACAACCGCACTGATAGATTCCTATATTTATGTTAACGTCTGGACCCATCAGGTTTCCAATTTCCGCATCAAGATGTATATATAGAAACAAACCTGTCACATGTCAACCACTAACCCTCAACGCTAATGTGCCGTGGGTTTCTTCGAATTCATCTTCTGAGACATGATCTGGCGGTTTTTCCCTCAACACCAAAGCCAACAGAGTATCTTTCTTAGTTGTTGTTTCACGTTTCGGCCAACTATTCCTCTGGCCTTTGTCAAGTGGTAACCACAACAGGATAAGAACTCTGAATCTCCTAATTGCATTATCAGCAATCACTGCCATCCATAGTTGTTGTCATCATACCACGTTTTTGGCCAAGCAAGCCTCTGGCTGGCTTTGGGTAGGATTGAAACCTATCTTCAGACAATTCTTACCTGGAACCCTAGAGATTCAACATCTATCCACTGCACCACCGGACCCAACGGGCGATCAAGACTGGATTTTTGGTCTTATATATCCACGTTTATTTATCATCTGATCTTCCATGGTCGGGTCCATACTGAATGGTATATATATTATTTAATTGGGATTCATTATTGAGATGTTGAATATTTATTTGTTTATTGCAGACTATTATCCTCATCTTTCTTAGTTGTTTCACGATGTGGTGAGAAAGATAAATAACTTCTGGCAGTGTTGTCTTAGCAATTGCCGATGGCATGAACACTGATTAATTGGTTTGGTTGTTTTTGTTTTATGGCATATCAACCCTTTTCAGGTTATTTAATGCCAAATCCAGTGATTCGGAAGAACACTTTTTTTAATAGAATATATTTGTTTTTTTTTTCAAGTCGGTTTCTATTTAACCCATAGTTGGGACCCTAACAGGTACTACCACTCCAGGTTAGAGTGGACCTGGGAGCAATGGCAATTAAAGGGTGGCTCAACACTCCCCAAAGCCTGCAAGCTTGGGCCTCACCATCGGATATAGTTTAAGGTCATATCCAGGACAAATGGTTAATAATTATACAAAAATAAAAGAAACAGACTCACAATAAAAAAACACAAAGTCTAACACACTGAAAAAGACCCCCCCCCAAACATTGTTTGTTGATAGCTGCGTGTTGAGGCATCATTGTTGATCGGTTAATCATCTAATCTCATCGTTTCCTCTGCATCTACAATAATCTGCTCAAGCTGCAAACTCAACTGTTGCAAGCAATACTGGGTAATTAATTCTCTCTCACCACAAGAACTATGACACCAGGGTTGGAAAGTGTGATGGAAAAAGTCAATGCTCCAGACCCTGCCAGAGATGAAATCCACCAGATTATGTCACCTTTACTTTATGTACATTTTTTTTGGTTCCATAATTTATTCAATTTAAAATTTCATAAAATTATTCCATAATTTATGCAATCTAACATTTCATAAAATTAATTATTCCATAATTTATTCAATTCAAAATTTCTTAAAATTAATTTGCACCACACAATTCCTCATGGTGTCAAAATTGAATTTATTTTTTGCTAAATACTTATGTCCCTTGTAAAAATTATATCATAGTAGCGAGACATGTGGAAATTCCACAGTGGCATCTTTCAGATGTAATATATTACTACTAGGCATTCTGTGGACGTTCAACGCCACAATATTATTACTAGCGGGGCATGTGGAAATTCCACAGCGATATTTTCCATATGTAATATATTGCTGTAACCCTTTTTGTTAAAACTGTAAAAGTATTTATCTAAGTAACCTGGTTAAGTCAGAATATATCTGGTTATTACGGTTTATTTCCATTATCCTCATAGGAGTCTATGACATATTTCTATTGTATGGATGCCCAGCATGAACATAAATCCCACAATATCATTATATCATCTTTAGACAAAACAGATACTACTCTTGGATCCTAGCCAGAACACTAAGAAGCTATATTCTAGTTTAAGGTATGGCCCAAAAGTAACTATTTTATTTTATTTTTACATTACATCTTTGGTGATCAGGAGATCCTATTTATTAAAAAGGAGGATAGAAGGTAATAACATACTACAAACATTAAATTAGTATATAGATATGCTAATTTAATGTTCGTAGTATGTTATCACCTTATATTCTCCTTTTTAACAAATAGAATCTCCTGATCAAATAATTCATAATCTGGAAACCGTGACACACGTATGTACGTACGTTAGAGGTACTATGGTATTAATATATATATTCTGTTACATGTTTGTCAACTCCCTTTAACGTTTGTCTTCAAACAAACTGTTATATATATATATATATATGGATTTGGTAACACAATTTTATTAGTATTTTTTTTTTTAATAGATTGGATTTGTTACATTAGCCATGTTATGAAAAATAACAGTTAAAAAATTAAATTAAAAAAAAAAAAAAAAAAAAAAATAGATGATAAAAAATAAACTGAAGTTTATTGATTCAGAATTACATTTACAAATCACGATGCCGGCGAAGATGTAGAAAAGATTCTTTGAGCAGGGATAATGAAATTTGAAATTACAAGAACATGAAACCTGTCATCAGGTTCTAGAAATCCAATTGGCAAAACTAGCACGGATTACTCATGCACACATGTGAGAGTTTGCATTTTATATGGCTGATAGATGTTTGACAAAGTCTTCGGACTAGCAGGGGGTTGGCTTCATTAAACCTCGGTACCATTCAAATAAATCTTGATTGTTATAACATGTAAATAAAACATTGATCTTGTATTACGATTGAGCACTCTAGTTTATTCTTTTTCTACTTCCACTTAAGTATTCATAAATAGATATATTAGTTATGATTCCAAAACCATAAGATGTATTTTGTATTTTATTACTATACACACACACACGTATATATATGTATATATAAATTGTTCACATTTGAAAAATGAAAATTATAGAAAACATGAAAGCATAAAAATTATAAGCATTCTTATAATGTCAATATTCTAGACTGTTATTTATCAAAAAATGTTTTTAAAAATAAAAAAAAATCAATTAAATACCTTACATGGGTGCTTGTACAGGTCCCTCCCATGAAAAATAAATCGTATAATGTACATTCTTATGACATCATGAAAATATCATACACAATCATTGATAAACTAAAAATAATGTTTTGTTTATACAAAAAAAAATTATTTTTACGTACATTTGAGTGTTTCCAATGACCCCAATCACCCACCCATGTTAAGAATAGTTTTCTAAAATCTTGCAAGTTTGAATTATTTGCGAGTTATCTCTTTTGTTCCTGTTTTATCGCCAGACAGTTCCTCCTCATTTAGCCATAAAATTTGATTTTCTTATTTAAAAAGTAAAACTACTTGATTAATTTATGTGTTTTTTGAAATATGATATTTTCTTTCCACCATGGGTACATACATTGTACAGATTTTTTTTTTTTTTTTTACTTATTCTGATTTTTTTTATTGAGAAGGGGAGACTCTAGACAAGCATCAAAACATATTGCTCAACTTGAAAATGTCACGTTCTCCATAATCGTTTTACATTCAATATATTAACAAAAAAAATAAAAGACTGTTGAAATATTAAAATTATAATGAAATCTATAATTTACACGCTGATATTTTTTTTTATAAAAAATACATTTTAGATGAGAAACATTTTAATCAGCCCCAAATATATACATATCACACACACATGTATACATGTGTGAAAGTTAAAATATGAAAATTTTACAAAACGAAATATTTTATGGAATATTGGCTAAGAATATCAACAAACTAGTAAAAATGACAAAAAACATCATTAAAGTTCGGCCAAATTCATTTGACACAAAATAATCTTGCTTCTATTTAGTAACTTGCTTGTAACTGAAATATCTTGGTTCAGCTTCAATTATGTATTTCTGTCCTTATTTTTACTAGTTTGTTGATATTCTTATCCAATATTCCACAAATATTCATTTGCTTCACTAAAAATTTCATCTACAATTTTTTTCATTTTGTTTTCAATCAGGACTTTTTTTTCAACATTAATTTTCCACTGACATTGAGATCTTTTCAGTATTTATTCTAAAAGTACTCAATATGAGAGTAGAGCTGAATAATAATTTATAAAAATGTATATAGCAATCAAGCTACACAGAATTTTCATGTTTTATCCTCATGAGGACTCATCAGATTAAAATGCATTACAAGGTGATGATGAAACACGGAAAATTCTGTGTAGCTTGATTGCCATATATATATATATACATACAAACCCTCTAGTTCTGGGATAGAGTACTTTTGTAAATGATATTAACCTGATGTTTACTTAGCATAATGCAAATCTCTTTGTAAATAAACAAATTGAGAACTCTAAAAGTAGAGGTAAAATGTTTATACAAAGACATTGGAAGATATGATTTGTGGGCGCTGATCTCATAAGTGCCGACTATCAACTAGATGGATGTAAACTTGATTCCTGGCTTGGGATGGGTGCTAGTCTAGCTGCACTGATGAGCTGTGATACAGCAAAACAATCTGTAGATGATATATACACATACATCAAGACCAGATTGAATATCATTAAGGTTAACTATACCTTTACAGACTAACTTTTAAAACTAGTGTGTGTGTGTGTGTTAGTTTTGAAAGTTAGTCGATAAAAGTAATCTTAATATCCATTCTAGTCTTCATGAATTATATATATATATACATATATATTGCATCTAATGCTCTGCTAGTTTTTGCCAAAATGGATTTACTTTCTGACCATGTCATCACCTGCAAAGGTTGAACAATGATGCTGGCAATGAAGAAAGATGTCTAAAGTGTGTTGCTTAAAATTAATGTACATCCATAAATCTGAATAAAATTAATGGGTGTTGTGGGGGAATAAATAAATAAAACGTCTGAACATGAAATTATATTACAAGACAAAGACGAACATTTTTCCGATCGATTTGTGATGCCAAGTTTTCAATCTTCACGAGTCGCACTTTTTCAGCGGTGCCAACGTTGTACACGCGATACACGTGGAAGTTGGACTGCTTCTCAAAGGCGAACTGAACTTCATGTCCGGAGATTTCGAAAGCTTCCTTCTTATCTGACAGGGTGCTCTTCACTTCTATATAAACTGTATACAGAGATTGGTTAGTGCCGTCTGTCTTGTAGAGTTGACACTCAAAGTCAAACGGTTTACCAGATTCTTGCATTTCATTGACCCATACGACGCTGAATATATAACTATCTGAGCGGACTTTCTGTTGCAATAAATAATTGAATACAAGATTTTCACCCCAACGACCAGTGACTTGGTTATTATTTTTTGATTCTTGATCAATAATGGAATCTGGGATTTTCAGGTCACTAGAAATGGTAAGTTCCTTATATTCCACGTCTTGGGCAGTTTGTAACCAGACGGGTGTACCTATGGAAAAAAAAAAACAAAAAAAAAAACAAATAAATGAAAAATGTTTAGCTGATGAAAAAAAAAAAAAAAATTTAACATTTGTAGGTGCTTCTTCAGAATTCAACCCATTTTCAAAACAAAAATACAGAAAAAAAAAAAATCTTCATCTCTACCTGTATAAGAGCCATAATGGAAGGAAGATCTTGCAAAAATAAAAAAAATCAAATTTTATGATAAAGTGAAACGTTAGGTTTTGATTTGCTACGTTTTATAAATAAGCTTGAAGACAACTCAATTACAACTATTGAGATCAAAATAAGCCTCGTAATGGTTACAATTCTCTCTTTTCTTTTAATTGCATTTTCACATTGAACAAAGCACAGTGCCACTTTGATGTAAGGACTACTATCTAGGACATAATTTGCAGAGATACTATGTAGGGAGTTTAGCAGCAAGCTGTCTGTTTACATTACACTTGAACTTCTGCATGTCAGTACAGTTGAGAAAGCAGAAACCTAGAAGGGAATTCCAAAGTTTAGCAGTTCTAGGGAAGAAATTATTAGAGTAGAAGGCTTTTTGGCATGTGGGGTTTGTGTAAGGGTGGGATTTTGCTGCTTGTCAGAGCATCAAGGGGGCACAAGGGCTTGTAGTTCGTCGGAGCACCTACCATTAAAATACTTGTAAAACAGACAGAAGAATACAACATTTCGTCAATGGGACAGAGGTTGAAGTCTAGCTAACAATTTGGGAACTATTAGGTTGGTGACTCTTTTGAACACTAGTCAAATCACTAAAAATTGTGAAAAAGATGATTTTCTTCATAAAAAAACCCAAAAAACTACCTGATCAATATAAGTGATTTTTGGAATGACATTTTTGTTCCATGATCGGTATATTTATTAATGTTTTTTCTGCAATTTATTTTTTTTAAAATAGGTTTAATTCTAAATAAACACCCAAGGTCACTTGAAAAATGGTTGGATCATTCTACCATTCCAGTAGATATTTCACTGCTGATGCAATTCTCTACCTGTATAAGAGCCAAGTACATCCAAAGATGGAGTACTGTTGCCACATCTGGGCAGGAGCTGCTAGAAAAATCTTATCCTGCTGTAACAGAGTTCAAAATAGACTTTGTAGCTTGTTTCTCTTCCCTGCAAACTCTTTCCCACAGAAGAGACGTTGCGAGTCTGTCTGCTTTATTATTTTCACTAGCCTGGGTGCCTGGTATTGCCCGGGTGTTTGGAGGTGTGTGTTGTGCAAAAAAAAAAAAGAAAGTGGTAGCAGGCAGAATAGGCTCAAACCTGCACTACGAAAAAGGAAAAGAAAGTGGAGGTTTGTGTAAGGGTGTTGGTTGAGAGGGAGGGGGGGGGGGATTTCAAGCGGAAAAAAAAAGTGGTAGGTAGTAGGCAGGCAGGCTCAAACCCATACCGCGAAGGAGGAAAAGAAAGTGAAAAAAATAAAAAATTGTGACGGGTTAGCTGTTGCGCCCATCACCAAACCGGAAGGGACGTAAATTTAAATTAAGGTTAGGAAATAAAAAAGAGGCGATGACTTTAGAAACTATCGTCGAAAATAGTGACCCCCCCTCCCTCCCTGTAGAAACATGCCTAGTTGAGGGTGAATGAATTAGTGTTTTTGGCCAATTTTTTGATATTTGTCGGCCAAAGGGGCAAGTTTCAAAATGATACTGATCTCATGAAAATCTGCCACCTCTGTCGAAAGTTTTTGGAGACATACAAACATACATTCAAACAGACAGATGAGCTTTATATTATAGACTAGCGGGGGTGCCCGGCGTTGCTCGTGTGTTTGGAGGTGTAAAAGAAGGGAAAAGTTTTGGTAGGAAGGTAGGCTCGAACCTGAAGCTTTAACGCGAAGGTGGAAAAGAAAGGGAAAAAAAAACCTGGCATCTTACCTGCTCGACTACGACGATTGAAGAATGAAAACCATTTTAATTTAACAAATAAAAACTTAATGGAACAGGTGCGTGAATTTAATGAGGCCAAACATCACGCCATAGAGGGAATGAAATTCTGCACTTAAATTTTGCTGCGCTGCAGTTTTTTTGGTTTTGTTTCACCAACTTTGGTTGCGCAGTAGTTTTTTTGGTTGGGGAGAAAAACTAGCTCCCCATAAAAAGGGGAGTTAGCAATTGTCTGATTTAAGGGGGTTACCCCGCATTGATCAAACTTCGTTGCGTTTCTGGACGAGTGTCAGGGTTTTTTTTTTGTTTTTTTTTTAAGTTACGGATTCAGTTTCGCTTTTATACTGAAAAGCCAAAGAAACATGCGTAGACCAAGAAATATCGCGAAAATAGTAAAAGTCATTCAAATAAAAGATAGCCATGACCTCCCTTTGTAAATCGTAGATATTATAATTTAGACAGTATATAAAAAGTTTTAAGAATGAGTGACTACCCCGAGCCCCCCCACCTTCAAAAATGCACACACTAACACATTTTGCCTTTTATATATGACAAGTGCTCATCTAAGCTCCAATGTATACCCTCCCACCCGCCAAACTTTCCTGAAAAACATGCGTCTAAAACCACTATCAATAATTTCCCCCCCACTCTCTGTGTGCCTAAACCTAAACATAGATTCCATGAACAAAGCTTCTTTCTTAGAACTGCACGCCTATGGAACTCTCTTCCATTTCCGTGTAGCTGACTAAAATATGGCTGTCTTCAAGTCCAACATAAACAAGTTCTTGAGCAGTCTCCTTAAGTAATCCATTTTACCAAATTTCCACTACTAATGATTACTACGATATTGTCCCATTGACTACTGTACACTCATTAACACTTATCCTCATGTGGCCTCCGGGCCTTGATAAGTGGTGACTCCTTTGTATGTATATATATGTAACAACTTGTATTAGATCAGACTACTATTCTCATTGTGGATGTTATTTTCACAATGTTTTGGCCGATGTAACTTTGGACTTTCTTCAGATGCATCTTGTCAAACTGTAGAATCTGTATGGAGTTTAAAGTGAATGCTTTATTTCATTTCTAGGGGGGAGGGGAGTAGAAGATTTGATTAATTTGCAATTATATTCTTAGTATCACTCTTATTGAGAATTGAATTTTCAACCTTTAGAAAACCATTACTTAGAACTAATTATACTTAACACTTTTATCCATTGCGCCACAATCCTTTTGAAACAATTTTGTAACCTGACAAATTTGTGTACGGAGATTAAAAAAAAAAAAAAATATCAGTTGGTTCGGTGTTTTGTTTTATGACATCAATCCTTTTCGGATTATGTGTCAACCAAAAGAGGAGACTTTGCAAACAAAATAATGGCTTCTTGAAAACGGAGCTTACGACTGAGAAAGAAGACCACTTGAGATTGACATACAGAAATTATGTCCACTTGTAAATTAGTAGTCCCATTAGCTTTGTCCATGGAGGGATATAAAAAAAAAAAGTATATCAGTTGATTAGGTGTTTTGTTTTACGACACAAACCCTTCTTCGATCATGTATTTATCCTTAATGTTATTAATATCTTAAATTTATTTGTAAAAAAGTACCACTTAATATTGATTTCTCCCTCAGATGTAAATATGCAAAATGCTGCATGCTTAGTTGGGGTGCATATGTGCATGCTACAAACAGCAGGTTTGCAAGGGGAAAAATATTTAGTCAAGATAGGAAACCATCTCTTAGGATGATAAAACTAGAAATCAAAGGGAGCGAACTCCTTTTGCTTCAGGCAGATCCCACCCCCTACATATTATGTGAGAATTGGATGAATATCAGTTTATTAACATTTCTATGAAAATAGTGCCCATTACCGTTACTGACCCAAATGAGATAAATAAATAAGTACTAATAAATATTCAGAAAGTAATATTGTGATATTACAAATGTCAATACAATTAATAAAATCACATTGTAAGAGAATTATTAATTTACTCCTTCAGTCCAGCACCTGTTGGTAGACAATGTTCTTTTTTGCCCTGTTTTTTTTTTCAAATGCTCCCGTTTTTACGTAATGTTTCACTAATTTGTTTCTTCAGTCAAAATTATGTGATCCTTTCTCACACCATTACAGCAATAATCATATATTATAATGAGTCGAAAATGAGGCCACATCAAAGAGAGGTCACTCATATTCTTGTCCAGGGTTGCCAGATTGGCCTTGTTAAAGCCAAATTTTACAAATTTGTTTTTTTTTTTTTTTTTTTTTTTTGGAAACAGTTTTGACCTTCAAAGGTTGTATTTGACCTTTTTTCATACCGACTAAGGAAGAAAACAAACAGAATATTATTTAGATAATGGATTGCAGGATCACTCGATTACATTTTAATTCTTCAATTTTAATCCTGAGTTTCTCCTTTAATTCCTGTAAAGTTTCAGGTTTGTTGATACAAATTTTTCCTTTGAGATAGCCGTTCGTCATACCAAATTCTTTATTAAAAGCATACAATAAAACTCAATAAATTCTATTTTTATTTGTGATCATTTTTTTACTCAATTGTCTTTCATAATTTTTGAGAATTTATACTGTTATGTTTTCACCCGAAATGTGTTATTTTAAAAGCTCGCCGATTTACACAATAACAAAAGAACTTATCGATGTATTTAGGAGCTTTTTATACTTTTGAACTATCAATATGTCACAGAACTTGCGATTGTACATTACCTGAATATTTTATTTATCAAAATGAATGGAAACGTACAAAATATAGAAAGAAAAAAAGTAAATAAATAAAAACAAAAAATTATACAACTAAAAAAAAAAAAAAAAAAAAAAAAAAAACTACTATAAAACTTGATAATTCAATAAATTCTATTTTTATTTGAAATTATTTTTCTACTAATCGTTTTTTGTAATTTTGTGAATTTATACTATTGTTTTCACCTGAAATTGTTATTTTAAAAGCTCACCAATTTACACAATAACAAAAGAACTTATCGATGTATTTAGGAGCTTTTTATACTTTTGAAGTGTGTTCATCTTTATATTCAGTTTAATGAGACACTCAACTGAAAAGATGGCGGCAATCGAGGGAAAGACTAGAAATAAACTCAAAGCAGAAAAAAGTATGAACACCAAGTTAAATCTCAAAAGGGGACATATAATATGGCAGCTAAATAAGGAAAATTAAATTATCTGTTTTTAAAATAAAAAATATAAGAACTATAAATATGTCACAGAACTTGTGATTGTTGAAATATTTTGTTCATCTTGTTTGGTTGTGAATCCACATTTGAACAGCCTAACATTAAAACTTGTACATTACCTTGATTATTTCATTTATTAAAATGAATGGAAATGTACAAAATATAGAAATTTAAAAATACAATAAAAACAGCAAAAACAAAAAATTATACAAGTAAATTAAAAACTTACACAATTATGAACATGAAAGCATAAAAAAAACACAAAAACAAGTCTCTTATTGTACACGCATCCCTATACTAGCCAGATTTAATCTTCTGCAATGATCAAACTGTAATAACCAAATTACCTATCTTTAGTTGAGAATTTTCTTTTGAACATCTTTAAAACATTTCAAAACTTATACATTATATGGATTATCTTATTTCTAAAAAAAAGGCTAAAAAGAACTACAAACAAATGACACAAAAATCAAAAACATTAACATAATTACATTCACTGAGATCTAACGTCTGAAATTTAACTTGACACAATAAAAAAACATGCAGAAAGTCAGAGAAAAGATCCACTGATTCTGAATTGTTTATTTTTGAAGGAGGTAACAAGTCGATTATTATTTTCATATTAACTGGATAAAATTTAGTTTTAACTGCTTTGTTGAAGTCAGGTTGTACATGGTCCCTGCTTATGAAGCTTCAAAACTTTTGCAACAAAAAAGATTAAAACATCTATTTAAGTGATAACTTAAGAGATAAACTGACCATTTCCTTTCCTAAAATCTATTCAACTCAAATGGTTCCATTAATAACACAAAAAGGTCAGCATTATCAATGTAATGTTTTTATGATTTCTAACAGGTTGCGGAGTTAGACTCATAAGAATGCCTAGGTCTTTTTTTTTTATATTACATTTTCACCCCAAACAAGGCACGTTGCCACTTTGATGTAAGGGGCTACTATCAGGTACCTAAGTTGAAGGGATACTATGTAGGGATTTTAGCAGCAAGATGTTTGTTCACATTACACTTGAACTTCTGCATGTCAGTACTGTTGGGGAAGCAGGAAACCAGAAGAGAATTCCAAACTCCTGCAGTTTTGGGGAAGAAGTTATTAAAATAAAAGGCTTTCTTACATCTAGGGATCTCAACTGTTTAGGGATGGGACTTCGCTGCTTGTCGGGTTTGTCGGGGGTATTTTTGTCAAGGGGATACAAGGGCTTGTAATTCGTCAGAGTATCTACCATTAAAATACTTGTAAAACAGGCAGAGGGATGCAACATTTCGTCGGTGGGACAGGGCTGAAGTTTAGATGACAGTTTGGGACCTATTAGGTTGGCGACTCTCTTTTAGATCCTTTCTAGGAGACTAATAGCAGATGCACCAGCCCATATGTGAGAGCAGTACTCCATACACGGGCTAATGGTGGCTTTGTAGAGGTACAGGATACTTTCGAGTGTAAGTAACTTTCTAGCACGATAGAGAGAGCCCACTTTCTTTGTAACACCCTTAGCAATAATCTCTTTATATCTATTCCAACGCATGTTTCCTGTTAACGTTAAGCTAAGGAGCTTGAATGAAGTGCTCTCAGGTAAAGTATCTCTAGCCATAGTTATTGGAGGCTGGTAAGGTTTCATGTAATTATTAAAAGAAACAAGCTTTGTCTTGGCAGCGTTGAACATTACCATCTATTTTTGACCCCATTCCACTACAGACTGAAGGTCTTCCTCTAGTGTTTTGGCCATTACCTTGAATATGTGTTCATTAGTTTTCCTCAAGTGCTTGCTATAAAGGTCTGTGTTGTATCTTTAAATCCAACTGATTACTACTGAATATTGGAAGATTTAAAAACAAAGAAAAAAGAAAAAAAGAAAAAAGAAAAAAAGAAAAAAGAAAAAAAAAAGAAAAAGAAAAAAAAGAAAAGAAAAAAGAAAAGAAAAAAGAAAAGAAAAAAGAAAAGAAAAAAGAAAAGAAAAAAGAAAAGAAAAAAGAAAAGAAAAAAAGAAAAGAAAAAAAGAAAATAAAGAAAAGAAAAAGGAAAAGAAAAAAGGAAAAGAAAAAAGGAAAAGAAAAAAGGAAAAGAAAAAAGAAAAGAAAAAAGAAAAGAAAAAAAGAAAAGAAAAAAAGAAAAGAAAAAAAGAAAAGAAAAAGGAAAAGGAAAAAGGAAAAGAAAAAAGTAAAAGAAAAAAAGGAAAAGAAAAAAGAATAAAGAATAAAGAAAAAAAAAGAAAAAAGAATAAAGAAAAAAGAATAAAGAAAAAAGTTATAAATTTTGGCATTCTAGGAGTCTGAATCAGATATTTTACTTTCAAACCCTTTGACCTTTTCAATCAATATTTCATTCAGATATTTCTTTGAAATTTATTATTGAGGATAGCATTAATCGCAAACCAATTACTTATTTGAGCCAATCGTTAATTCGAACAGATTATTATTTAGGGAGTTAGTTTTGGTCAGGTGCTGGTTTCAAGTAATAAATCGATATTATCTCTCTACTTGAACAAGACTGTAGCTCTGTTAGTTCAATGTATATTGGAATACCACATTGATCACATAAGGAAAAACAATTTTAAAATCGTAATATTTACTGACATAAAATCCAACAAAAATATAAAACTGAGAAAAAAAAAAATCATTTAAATTGTAGAGATTAAAGAATGTGTGGGGAAAACAAAAACCAAAAAAAACAAAAAAACAAAAAAAAAAACAAACAAAAGTAATGAAAACATTTACAATACAAGTTGTCCACAGCGGATCATTTTTTGTGATTGAATTTGTTTTAAGTAAAAAACAAACAAGAGAACAACTTACTGGAATTCTGGTTATTTGGAGAAAACCACATGACGCATTTACCTATTTATTTAAAAAAAGTTAAAATCAAATTTTATGAACAATATAAGAGTGCCATTTTGAAAATAATCTCAAAAAAACAAAACAAAAAAACAAAAGGGAGACAACTCAATTCAATCTTGCAAGATTTTTTGTTGTAAGGCCTATGAATTCCTATTCATCACTTAAAAATGATTTTCTTTATTAAAAAAAAACTACTTGATCAATTTTTATTTCGTCACAGGTACCGTAGAGATTTTTGTTTATTTTTGTTTTTTATAATCTAGGGCTAATTCTGGACAAGAACCAAAATATGTTTAGCATGAATGTCGCTGAAGTAGACAATATTTAGATTACTATCTGAAAGCAATATAGCGTAATATTTATATGTGTGCAGCACAGACTTGGCACACCGGATTTGAGTTGAAAGGATCGATAGATTGCTAAACAGATGCACGTGCATAGTAATTGAGTGAAACCAATGAAGGTAAGCCCAGAAGACTTGAAATGACCTCAAATACCTTAAAAGAAAGAATTTAATAGAGAAAATCATTTTGCACCGCTTTGGCCAACATGCAACACACATTGGATATGAGAAAGACGCGTTAGATGATGAAATCTTTTCTCAAATATTTTATATCTAAATTTATCTAAAGTTATCCGAGATCAACATGTCAAAAATATTTAGAGAGATTTATCTAGAAATACAAGAAAAAGAAAATATTGAAAAGTTAAATTAAATTTGAAAAGTTTTGCTAATGAACTTAACATAAAATGCAAGTGTGTGTGTGTGTGTGTGTATATATATATATATATATATATATATATATAACTACTTAATTTACTCAGATAAAATTAATATACGAAAGTATAGATTTATGCGTAAACTTTAAGTATTTACTTCAAAAGTGCTCAATACGTAGGTAGAAGTAGTTAGTAATTTATAAAATATATATGGCGATTAAGCTACACTGAATATTCGGCGTTTCATCCACAATAGGACTCTTCAGGCTTATGCACAAATTCTTTGGTTGTTTATCGTTTTTATATGCTCCTCTTCTATTGAGATTTTAGTTAGCCAATCAGCTTTCTAGTATCCAGCGCGCCCCTTCCTATCAGCCAATGGGTATGCATTTTATCGGACAAAGGATCTGTTTTAAAACTAGGTTAGTTTGAGAATATATATTTTATAAATTACTATACATAGCAATACACATGAAAAAATTGAAATAGCTTGAAATAGTTCAATATTGGTATGCATAGAAAGAGCTTGATGAGCTAAGAAAGAATCTTTTTAAATTTTTAAAATCTGATTAAAATTAAGGAAGTTATGGCTATTTTTGTGCCTCACACGTTTGGATATTTTTCCCTCTTTAAGACCATATGCGTTTCGTCACATTTTTTACACTACTTTTTCAGTAAAAATGTCATATCTTTGTTAAAACACAAGACTAAGAAATGAAATTTACCATATAAGTGTATTTTTATACAAGGAATCAGAATATGCAACTGAAAATCTCTCAAAGTTTATGCTTTCCAAATAATCTGCAGTAAATGTGCATAAATATGCAGCAATTCCTTAAAAATGCCATGTATCCATAAACAGAAAAGAAGTTGGAGAACTCAAAGTTGAATTGTAATGTGCTTTATGTAATAAAAAACTTAAATCTAAACATAAGACCATTTAAAAATGAATATATTGCAATATTTCTTTGGTATTATTATAGATTAACACCTTCTGTTTAACCCCACTCAACTCCTTCTGACCACCCCTCCAAAATGTGATTCTACCTTTTTAGGAAATTATGTATAAAATGCCATGAAAAACTTTAATGAAAGATAAACAAATTATTTTAGAATTGAATGTAAAATAATTTCCTATTACAGGTCATTCTAGCATTTTAGGGCAGTTAACTGTTTTTTTTTCTATGGGAAAATATGCATGCTTTTTTTTTTTCTTTTTTTTTTTTAAAGATGATTATGTGTAGTTTTAAGAGGGTTTCTATGCAATGAGAATATGGGGAGGGTTGCCATTCGGACTTTGAATTAATTGTAGGGCTAAGGAAAATTATGTGTGAACATACTGAAAACTTGACAGAGACAAAGCTAACAAAAACAATATTAGAGGGGGGGAGCGGTTAGTTTCACAAAAATTTAATGTAAAATAATTCATCATTTCCTGGCCATTCTAGCATTTTAGGACAGTTAATTTATTTTTATGTGTATTTTTCTTTAAGGAAGGATCTATTTTTTGTTTGTTTGTTTTGTTTGTTTGTTTGTATGTGGCTTACAGAGGTATTTTGTTGGGGGGGGGGGCTTGCAACTCGAACTTAGTGTTATTGTTAGGGTTAAAGAGTGTTTTAGGAGGAGACTTGCCACACATAATTTGTATTAGAGGTGAAGTTAAGAGAGCTTTTTTTCAAAGAGAGCATTCAAAAATTTGTTGATTTCTATTTTCGAGGTTGAAGGTGTTAATTCCATAGGCCGTTTATACTACGCTGGAGCAGGTTGTAAAAATATCTTTCGCTTAATAAGTAGAAAAAAAAAAAAATAACGAAATAAAAAGCTTCCTAATTGTAGTTTGATGTGTTTTCTAACTGCTTTTAAAATTTCAAGAATATTGATATAGATTTTGAGGGTTTGTATTACTATACACATATTCGAAAAAGTTGTCAAAAAAACAAATATATAACAAATAAATGTTATCAAAAGCAAGTTACTTTTCTACCTAACTGGATAATTTTTTAGTGTTTTTATTTAATGTAACATGTTTATTCAGCTTGAAAACAGTGTTTACCGATGTTTTGGAAAATTTTAAATGGTGCCCGACTCTCTTGAAACGGTAAGTTTGTGGAAAAGAGTTAAAAATAAAAAAGTAGACAAAATACTGCTAGAAACTCACTCAATATATGTTACCGTGACATAGGCTGACATATATTCGGTGAGTTTTTAATAGTATTTTGTATAGTGGTTTTTTATTTTTAACTCCTTTTCTCAAACTTACCGTGTCAAACAGAGTCGGGCCGGGCGCCATTTTTAATTTTCCAATACATCGGTAAACACTATGTTTTTCGAGCTGAATAAACATGTTACATTGAATAAAAACACAAAAAATATATTCAGTTTGGTAGAAAAGTAATTTATCTTGCCTTTGATAACATTTATTTGTTATATATTTGTTTTTTTGACAACTTTTTCGAATCTATGTATAAACGAGATTTTGATACTTATTTTGATTTTGAAAAAAAAGACATTTGTGGCTGTTCGCAGTAAAACATTGTTTTAATTCGTTGTTCAAAACTAATTTAAAGAATAAAAGTGCATGCAAGCTATATATCTACAAAAGTTTATTTTGATTTTTTAACCATGTTTTTAAATTTGACGAGCAATGTGAGAAATTGCAACAGATTCATAATGCCGAATTGGTTGGGATTGTTGTTATTATACATTCTGAAAACCGAATAGTTCTAAACTAATGTTATTCTGATAACAAAATAGCTCTAATTAAACATATAAGAACATTTATATTCATATTTTCATGTTTTTCTGAATTCGTTCTTGAATAAAAATTAAAGAACGCGTGTTGTTTATACACTGTGCTATGGCTGATTCTACAGGCTGGAGCTGCTGCTGCTTCTAGTAATACTAACTTCATTTGACCAAATTCGAGAAATAGAAACAATTTTTTTTTTCGGGTAGGTCCTTTTAAATTATCAATTACCGCGGTCCTACTCAACATAAAATAATACTTTTAATTGATAAAGATAGTAAAAAGATTGATTTACTTACTACTGGGTGTCCGAAAAAATTTTTTTTCAAAATGTTCAATACTCGTCATATTAAAGTCTTATTTTTAACACGACAAAAAAAGAAATGGTCAAAAATATTTCGGACACTTGACAGTATTAAGATTAACACCTCTTCTAATTGGTTCCCAAATTTCATGACGAAATTCTTCATACAATCACGGTACGGACCTTTAGAAAACAGGGGGGGTCATTACAAAACCTTACCGAAAACGCCATTTTATGATGTTCACATTTTTATTACTTTATTTGCTTAAAACTCTTAAAATATATAATGTACATTCATATTTATTAATTCATTTGAAAGTATATTCATTTCCGAACAAAACAGTAGTAATTTGAAGACTTGAAGTGCTTTGGTTTAAAAAATATGGCTATTTTAGTAGAACTACCTTGAAATCTGTGATTATCCAAAGCGTTTTTTCGTCCGTGTGTATTACTACAATATATATATATATACACACACACACAATGCCTTTAATAGGTTTCCAGCATTTTTTGTACAGGCATTTAAAATTGGCACAGACATTTGAAAATTCAGTATGTTATATCGATACATATTATGAGATGACTGACTAATTTTTATGATTTCAGATTCAAATGAACAGCAGGAATCGAAATACACCCTACTAAAGCCTGATTGTCACAACTGGTGAATTAAAAAAATGCAATCTGGATGTGAGGACACTTTAGAAGAAACGATATACAATAAAATTCTGTTTTAAACTTGGAAAAAATGGAATGCTTTGGACCATCTTGCATGAATCGAGCATCAGTTTTTAAGTGGCATAAGAGATTCAAGGAAGGTAGGAAGTTTGTGAGGGATAAGAGATGTGGGAGGAGAAAGGAAGTCAGAACACCAAAGTAAAGAATTCCACGGATAAGGACAGTCATGTGTCTATAGAGACAATAAGTGCACAGTTTAATATCAGTGGAGAAACTGTATGCACAATTATCCACAAGGAACTGAAGATGCGGGAGATTTGCGCAAAGTTTGTCCCAAGGGTGCTCCATCCTAGTCACAGTCTATTTTACGAAGATGGGCATCAAGACAGTTCCTCATCCTTCCTACAGTCCAGACTTTGCTCCCTGTGACTTTTAGTTATTCCCTATTCTCAAGGAAAACCTTAGAAGCTATCGTTATGGGACAATTCAGAAGATGAAAGAAGCTTGGACGAGGGTCATTGACACACTAACACATGTCTTTCATGGGGCCTTCCAGAAGTTGAGGAAATTACTTTGAAGAGGAATAGAGTTTCATGTATATCAATAGAAGTGCTTATACGAAAAAGTCTGGAAACTTATTTAAGGCACTTATATACAGCATAATCGCGTTGACACACCGGTTCTCGTCAGATCACTGAAGTTAAGCAACATTGAGCCTGGTTAGTACAAGATGGGTGACCATCGACGCTGTATATGCTCTCTGCTTATCTCAGCATTTGTTTCCAGTTGTCTTGTACATACACTTCACTTGTCACTGGTATATCGACTCAGGATAGGTGTGGTTGGAAATTGCGCACCTCCTGCCACCAAAATTTCATGCGCAGGCACCCCTTTGTGAGTATCCACAGTCTGGTAAAGACTGAAGGAGCCTCTATATATATATATATATAGTGATGGTAGGATTCCAATATTTTTTTACATATTCTGATACAATGACTGATTTGGATTCTTTTAAAATCTGAATATTTACTAGAGATTACATTTTTTTTTTTTTTTTTTTTTTTTAAATTTTAAGCTTTATAATAAAAAGCAAATAAGTTTATCAGAAACAAAGACTTAGGAAATAGGGTTTATCAGCAGAACAATAGAGAGGAAGTTATTCACCAGGTTAGACAAAAGGAAGCTGACATGCGATTGTTGGTAAAGATGACGGAAACAAAAGGACTAAACATGTAGATAAATTTAGAATTGGTTTGCAATTATTTTGAGCAGTTGCTACGAGTTTACAACAGTAGCAACAGTTAACAAATGGTTTAGGCTTTGCAACATTCAACGACAATGTACAATTGACAACAGTTGTGAGTTTGACACAGTCGAAGGCAGATTATGACTTGGACCAGGTCAGGAGAGCCTTAGGAGATTGAGATGAGTTGACATTAAACAACAAACTCAGCCTTGACAGAACATACATGTGTTCAGAGGGTCAATGGTGTCATACACAGAGTACAATTAATATTTTCAGAAAATGTTGGAGTCTCTGTTTCCTTTTGTTTCTCGTTTTATTTTAATTTTCATACTTGTGATCCAAGACACACTTCGGCAGTCGCTAATATGATAGAGATGACGACACAGGCAAAACAGGAGAAATTTGCGGCATACAACAGTGGGGACTGCGATTGTTGTTGAACGGGTTAGCACATGTGGTCTTACAATCATACACCTGGGGTGTGTTTAACAGTTAGCAACCAGAACAGTGACTGGAATCCACACTTATCGACGAAGAGCACCTTCAAAGATTAAATCTGTTCTCATTTGTGCACAGATGGATGTAAGGAGATTTGATTCTGGTGTATGACATTAACCATGGAAAGCTAAATCTACTTTTCGAGTTTTCATCTCAGCACCAAATTGCAGCCTCCGCGAACACCCACAAAGGTCCACCACTGTTGCTTTTAGCTAAGAAACGCAACATTCTCCATCTGCGTTTTTACTCTGTGGAACAACCTACAAGAGGCGGTTGTGACGACGACTACCATATCCAAGTTCAAAACGGATCTGAACAAACAATCAGACTTTTGTGCGGACGTAAAAAGCTCCCACTTGTTGCTATTTTTCGTCGCCAAATAAATTTGACATTGTTCTGCAAAAGTATGTATGCATATGCAAATGTGTATATGCTAGCGTGAGTGTAATTTATACAAAATTTGGAGCTGAAGCCTTTAATATTTAAGGGTAGGTTGTTCTTGTACTGGCAGCCATTATCAAACAGAAGTTGCTTTTTTTTTATTTTTTTATTCCTAGTATTGCCTGTAGTAAGGGTTGAACCTTTAATCTCAAGAAGACTAAGAACTAATTGTTACCCCATACCTTCATCTGTTGTGTCAGGTGTCTTCTTGAGATTGGAGGTTCAATCCTTATTACAGGCGGTACTAACTAGGAATAAAATAAAAATTACCTAAGCATTCTACCCAGTAATGGCTGACATAGCAAGAACAATCTACCCCTTTGGATTAAATAAAAAAATTCAGTTTGAAATTCCATACATTTTCCTGAATTTAATACGATGAAGATCAGAAGAAACGTGAATTACATCCAAGATGAGAACAGTAGCAATCAAAAAAATCTTGAGCAATTTGTAAATGGTTTGTTTTATGGCATATCAACCCTTTTCAGATTGTTTAATGCTGATTTTGCATGATTACTGTCATGATTTTGCCATTGCTTATGACCTCAATCAGATTGTTCGCGAACCCACCTGTGTGCCTGATACAACCGGTCAATATGCAAGCCTCTTAGACCTTTTCTCTCAACTTCCCCTGAGCTATGTTCATGTTCCGTTCATTCTCCTCTAGGATCCTCCGACCACTCCGTCATATCAGTTAAGATAAAAACGAAATGTAAGAAGCCCCCAGACGTACCCCTCCACCGTACTGTATATCGATACTCTATGGCTGACTGGGATAGCTTCCGTACATTCATATCTGATTTACCTCTGCACTCCATGTTTAAAAAGGAAGTGTCCTCTATAGTATCAGATCTGACCGAATGGTTAATTGTAGGCATAGACCAATTCATACCATCTAAAAAATTCCAACAAAAACCTAACAGCCAGCCATGGTTCTCCATAGAATGTGCTGCTGCTATCGTGCACAGAAATCACTTTTTCCATAGCTACCAACGTAATAGATGCACTGAGACTAAAGCTGCTTTCAGGTCTGCCAGCAACCACTGTAAAAGAGTAATAAAAAATGCAAGAGAGCTATATGCCCAGTCTGTTAAATCCAAGGTAGCTGATCAGCGGCTTGGATTCCACCAGTTTTGGCAAATAACAAATAGGATCCTGAACAGAAGTGTGCGTTCTATACCAACCATTATCAATGGACAAGAGGTCATCTCATCAGCGTCAGACAAGGCCAAACTATTTGCAAAGAACTTTGCAGCTAATTCTACCCTATGCGACGAAGGCCATCAACTCCCCATATTTCCTCCTATAACACAGAACAAGCTAGGTAACATACAAATATCCGTGCATGAGGTCGCCAAGCTAATAAAGAACCTAGATTCCAGTAAAGCAACTGGCCCTGATGGCATCCCAATGATAGTGTTAAAAAAGCTTCAACCAGAACTTGCTCCCAATACTTACGAAACTATTTAAGGAGAAGTGCTTTCCGACTCCCTGGAAGACCTCATCAGTTTGCCCTGTATTTAAGAATTCAGGTGATAAGTCATCTCCCTCTCAATACAGACCTATAAGTCTCCTGTGTTATGAGTAAGTTGCTGGAATCCATATTAAATAGAGAAATAGTCAACCACCTCAGCAGGAATAACCTTCTTAGTGACACACAATATGGTTTCCGCTCTGCAAGATCTACCGCAGATGTGCTGACGGTTATATCCCACAGGATTAGTGAATCTCTTGACAAAGGCTTCCTTTCTAGGGCAATTGCTCTTGACATATCAAAGGCCTTCGACAAGCTATGGCATAAGGGTCTACTTCACAAGATTTCCAGTTACGGTATAACTGGAAATGTTTTCTCCATCATTAAATCATTTCTCTCCGATATGCTCATAAGAGTAGTGGTAGATGGACAAAAATCAGAGGCCTGCAATATAAATGCTGGAGTCCCTCAGGGGTCAATTCTGGGCCCAACCCTCTTCCTGATCTACATCAATGACCTCCCTAAACACATACTTAAATCATTCGTTGACATCTATGCTGATGACACGACCATCTACGGCAACACATTAAAGGCTGTAAATGACAAAGTTCTCTCTGATTCTCTCTCCTCTGATCTCGAGCGCGTGGTTCAGTGGGGGAAGATGTGGCTGGTTACCTTTAATGCATCCAAAACCAAACTCCTATCCTTACATCATCAACGCTCTGATCCCCAGCTGGCATCAATTGTGATGGATGGCTCTCGTCTGGGTGAGGCCCCGTGTTTTGACAAGCTTCTGGGTTTGACCTTTACTCCTGATCTGAAATGGAACACGTACATCAAGTCTGTTGCCAAGATGGTGGGATCCTTCTACCGCTCCAGAAGATATCTCACTACTGATGCAATTCTCTATCTATATAAAAGCCAAGTACGTCCAAGGATGGAATACTGTTGCCATATCTGGGCAGAAGCTGCTAAAAAAAGCCTATCCTGCCTTGACAGAGTACAAAATAGACTTCGTGGCTTAGTGGGGGATGCCCTTTTCTCTACCCTGCAACCTCTCTCCCACAGAAGAGACGTTGCGAGCCTGTCCTTGTTTTATCGTTATTTCCATGGCAGATGCTCGTCTGAACTCCAATCTCTGGTCCCCCCTCGCCAATCTTTCACGAAAAACACCCATCTAGCTGAATCCACTGTGAAAAATTTCCCCCACTCTATATCTGTGCCTAATTCAAAACGTGGATTTCATGAACAAAGCTTCTTTCTTAGAACTGCACGCCTGTGGAACTCTGTTCTGTCTGCCTGCTTCCCTCTGGACTACAACTTGGATGTCTTCAAGTCCAATGTTAACAAATTCCTAATGAACCGCCCCCTTAGGTAAACACTTCAGCAAATCTCCACACTAACGTAATGTACTTGCAATAACCCTTATCCCTGAGTGGCTTCCGGGCCTTGATAAGGGGTGATCACTGTGTAAAAAAAAAAAAAAAAAAAAAAAAAAAAAAAAAAAGTCATTTTCATTCAAAAATTTTATGCTTCAAATTCTTTAGATCTTCAAATATTTAATCATAGTGTTTGGTTTGGTTGTTTTGTAGAGGAAAATTGTTATTCATGTTTTTGGCTTTGCAGAACATGATTGAATTTTGCAAGAGGAAAAAAAAAATAACATTAATGTTTAGTGCATTTTGGGTTAGGAAACAAGTCACTACAATGGAATCCTCTAAGCAATAAATATGTGCAAATATAAAGATATAACAAGTCAAGTGACAGGCAGAAAGTAAAATAAAAAAATATAAAAATAAAATGAAAGTTAGATAAATGAGAAAATATCCAGTAGGAGAAAGTTCTTTAAGGCAAGGGGTGGAGGTGTAATGCCAAGTCTTCGAAATACCGTGGTATAAATAGTTCTCACTTACTCAACCACCCTAATTGATGTATACCCTTATTGAATAAATCTATATATATAAGTATATACTTTTTATACCTTCATTTTCTTTCTTTATTGACATATATATATATATATATAGTTTTCTTTACAACAAAAGGTATTATTACTAGACCATCATTCATATTCAAGAGTACTTTTACCATTTAATTACTGTATGTAACTTATGCTGGGTTAAAGAAATCTTGTGTGACATCACTTTTTGCAAAGCAGTCAGGCCATATGAGGATCTACTGACCACTGTATGAAGAAAAAAAGCAAAAAACGTGAAGTGATACCGCCATGTTACACGTCTCGCAAAGCTAATCCTGCAAAGGAGGAAGAGAGGGCAACGAAGCAAAAAATGGAAGCACAAAATCCTAGAGCGAACAGAACGGTCGCTGAGTAGCACATACAAGAAGTCATAAAATCGAGAAGACCATGAAAAATGGCTGTTTCCAGGTTATCTTTGGGGTCCCAACAGTCAATTGGGCAGAAGAACAAAGAAAACAATTTTCACACATTGTCATATAATGTGAGAGAGAGAGGCAGACAAACTCTAGACACTGCTACAATTTCAACAATTATGAAAACCAGACTTCACAACTGCCTATGATGCATGCTGTCTAAAGAAATCGAACTAAAAGACAAAGACTTGACCACCCATAGTGCTCCCCACAAGTTGTTCGCGATGGACTTACCAAGAGACGGTTCTGCATGTCTTTTGGCGTCAGGTTCCATTCCTCCATCAGAAGATCTCTTCCTACGGTTAGGACGGTGTTCAGATGATTCCGGGCTTTCAGACTGGCTCTGTATGCCAGCATCAGTATCGGATAACGGTTGTTCGGATCTTTTGTTAGGATCATCTGGATGTCGAGATGTTATTCCTTGTGGTGTCTGTGGAGGACTCATGACATCCACGTTTGAAGCATGTTTTGTAGTTTCAGAAACTTGAGAGTTGCTCCTTGAGTACATACCTTAAAAATAAAACATTATCGACCTTTATCTAAAAAATTCTAACAAAAACAACAAAAAAAAAGAATTTTTTTTTCCAATTTTTGAGATAAGGATTTATTATTCGAATGACTGTTCTCATCTTCAGCGCCATTTTCACAACGTTTCAGTTGATGTAATCTCCAACCGTCTCCAAGTGTATCTTGCTGAACTCTAGAATCTTTCTGCAAAAGAACCCATGGCATAGTGGATAAGAGTACTTGGTGAAATTCTGTTGTAAAAATTAACACTCTTTTGGCGGTCGAAGGTTCAATCCTCAGTGTGGGCGATACCCAAAATACAATTATGAATTAATTAAGACTCCTACCCAGTCATGGCTGATGCAACAAGATGATGCTACACCCGTGGATTAAATAAATGGAAGGTTCTGTTTGAAATTTCGAGCAGATTCCCGAGTTCAACAAGATACAACTCAAGATTGTCAAAGGTTACATCGTCTGAAATGTGAAAATAACATTTAAGATGAGAACAGTAGCATGACAGAACCAAATATAAATAAAAACAAGTGAAGCATGCATGGTCCCCTGTGAGTGCACAATGAACGAAGCACAAATAAGTTCAGTATACCCCCCCCCACACACACCAACCACCACCAACATTTAGCCCCAGAAGTCCTAGAAAGTTTTAGGCCTTAACATATGTAAATTTGAGTTCTGTATCATGCAAAAAAAGAAATGATTAAGTCTATCATTTGCCCTCTCCCCCCTTATAACTCCCTTCTAAAAAATAAAAAAAAATAAAAATAAAATAAAAGCAGCTCAGATGTGGGCTCTCTTAAACCTGAAAAATAGGCCCCAATATATAGAAAATACATAAAATCTTTCACTTTTGCAAATAAATTTTAATCCACCACCAGAAGAATCTTTATTACTTTTCAAAAAAAAAAAAAAAAATTTTTAGCTGGTTTGGGCTCACCAGTGATATCCTTGCTTTCGAATCGTCGTCTTCCGTCATCTGTATTTCCCCTATTCTCATTCTCTGATGCTGAAGTTCCATGAGAAACTGGATCTTTAAGTTCACGATTACCTGATGATGGCTGCTGGTTAGTCGAAACATCTTCAACAGATTCAGATGATGCAAGTGTAAACTTTGTGTGACCTTGAATCTGTTCCTTGTAACTCGGCCCTTGAGGGGCTGGCCACATGGTCATTACTTTCTCTGTAGTACCTAAATAAAACAAATTATAGAAATTAGAAATATTTTAGGATTTCTTTTATACAACAAAATCTTGAATAAATTCAATTAAAAAAAATTTCTTATACTTTGTTCATATTTTTTCAGAATTTTTTTTTTTAGATGAGGATCGAGATTTTGGATTACTTGTGCTACTATTCTCATCTTAATATTTTCCACGTTTCAACAAATGTAACTTCAGACGATTTTCAGGTCCACCTTTTCAAACTCAAGAATTTTCATAAAGAATATTTTAAAAACTTCACTATTTAATCCACAGAGGTAAATTGTTCTTGTTCTGCCAGCCATGATGATTGTTACATAACACCTTTAACCATTGCACTATGGGTCCATGTGTATAGTTCTAATATGAATTTTGAGAGCCTTAACTGACGAGTTCAAGCAGAAAAAGATGCACATAAAGTCTATATAGACTGAAGCATTGTGAAAGCAATTCACGTTGGGATCCTGGGCCAGTAAGTAGAGATTACGTTAACTAGTATGAATTTTGGCAAGGATCACATTAAGTACATGTCAGAATAACCTGGCAGCAAACTGACATATACCCCACTGCAGGTAGCATGATTGAAGCGGGGGATCAAAGATTAGCTCTCTAGACAAAACATGCTAGGAACACTCTGGGCTGCAAAAATGCCTGAAAAGCCCTGTTGGCATTACCTGGTGTGAGCATTTCAGGCGATTGGCAATAAATCTTCCTCTTCTCAAAGAAAGTGCCTGGAAGGGTGGACCTCCTAGAACTGCACAATACCAGCAACCTACCGTAGTCAACAGGAAGAGATCATTTTAAAAATGGTCTAATCTGTTGGCTTTGGTGCAGGGGAAACCCTTCCCTGGCTGAAAACTGAAAAGGATTAACAGGTTTGGATTATCCTATGATGAGAAAATCTGGAGATTCATCTTCAGATTAATTTTAGTTCAAATTAACAAACAAAGGTGGTCAATAGTAGAAACATTTTAAGACATTCTTTTGATTGCTGACCGATTTCAAACTGGGGATGAGTGAACGTGGCTATGCTCGCTTGGGGCAAAATGAAATAAGGGACCATTTGATGTAAAAGACTAAAATTTCTTTCCATTATTCCAAATTACTTTTCTCACTTTGTATTTATTCGGATTAATCGGACTATTGTTCTCATCTCGAGTGTTATTTGCACAACATTGTGGTCGACGTAACCTTTGACCTGCTTCAGGTACAAAAGTCACCATGTTTGGTAAGGAGAATCTGAAGAAGGTCAGAGATTACATCGACCGAAACGTTGTGCAAATAACACTCAAGATTAGAATGATAGTCCGATTAATCCAAATAATACAATTATTCCTCATCTCAAAAATCGTAACATGATTCTCAGCTTGCAGGTTATTCTCACATTTCAACCCATAAAAGATCGGAAGTTAAATCAGCTGAAATGGTATGAGAAGAAAATCCAAGGTGAGAACTGTAGACCAAATAATCCAAGTTATCAATCCTTATCTAAAAATTCTAAAATATGAAATAATAAAATTAACAAGTTGAGTTATTTAATGCCGCAAAAAGTGCAAGAAGTCCAGTATCTTGATACAGAAACGTTTTCGTAAAGAATGGAACATCATAAAAATTATGGGCTTAGGAAAAAAAAACCATTTACTTTTTGAAATCTATAGTCTGTGTGTGTCTGTACATTTCCCTACACAATAACTGTCAATTTTTAGTCTACAGACTCGAAATTTCATATACAGGGTACTGAGATTTGGGAAAATCTTTGTGATCGGTTTTCGGCCAGGGGTCAAAGTTCAACAATTTGACCTTTGAGAACTCTACCAAACTCATCCGACAATTTTGGGTATAAACACTTGAAATTTTAGATATAGGTTACTTGGACATGGATCTAAATTAATAACTTGATTTGAGCCCAAAACAATAAATGTTTAGGGGTCATAATAGGGGTCAAAGTAAAAAAAAAAAATTGACCTCTGCAGTCTCTACCAAATTACTCGGACAATTTCGGGTCTAAACATTTGAAATTTTACATAAACGGTATTCAGAGATAGGGCAAACTTTTTAATCGGTTTGGGTCAAAAACTTTTAGTTACCAATATATAAATGTATGTATGCATATATGTTTGCATGTCTGCCTAAAACTTTCTACAGAGGCGACGGATTTTACCAAGATCAGTATCGTTTTGAAGTTCGACCTTTCAGATGACAAATATCGAAAAATTGGCTGAAAACATTAATATCTTCACCTTCAACTGGGCACTTTTTCACCGATATTTTTGAAAGTCATCCTCTCCTTTCGATTGTCTAGCCTTAATTTAAACATAAGTCACTTCCGTTGCTTATAACAGCAAAGACGTCAGGTTTTTTTCCCCTGTCCTTTTCCTCCTTTGCGGTACGGGTTCGAGCCTGCCTTCCTACTACCACGTTTTTTTTGATCAGACATATCCAAACACCCAGGCAACGCCGGACTGAAATGCTAGTAAAGAATAAGATAGTATAATAGTATTCACACATATTAAAAGATTAGGCATGTTAAACTCAAAGTTTCCTCAGGGTCATAAGAGTTGATTTGTATTGTAATGAAGGCTGCAAAAGTTGAACATGTTAAATAAAAATTTTGCTATTTTAATACAGAGGACGAAAGATTAATAATTGTGAAATTATTAATCAACTTTTCTCCTTTTGAAAGCCGATTAACAATTTCACAATTAATCTTTCATCCTCATATATATATATGTAATTTATGCACGTAAAAATATTTAAATAAATATGCAAATAATAAATTACAAATAATACGTCCCAAAAATGTGGGACGACTAGAATATAAATAAAGGGCAGGTAACCTCTCCCTTTAAAACACTCAGGGAGCAAAACAAAAAAAATACCACAGTATCGCTTATAAAAAAAAATAAATAAACCAATTATCTTACATTTAAATGCGATAAAAATTGTGCATAGAATTGTTGAGATCCCGTGGTAAAACATCAGGCTATGTATAGAGTGGTGGCGAGTTTAGCTATACGGACGAGAAGTGAAACTTCAAAACATGTCATGTCTATAGATAACTTAATAATTAGGAACGTAGAAATATTTAAATATATATATATATATATATATATAGTAGGTGAAAAGTCTAAAGTATGTTTCTCAAATTTTCCTGGAATCATACAATCACATGGACAAGATTTGAAAATCAAAACATTTTTCTCAGTCAGATTATCTCTTATTCACATTTTCTTATAAAAAGAAAAAAAATGAGCAATTTCTTGTATAAACTTTAAAGGATTTATCTCCCTTACTTTTGACAAGTTTCCAAGTCAAGGTCCAAATCAGATAAAAAAAAAAAAGGAAAAATCAATGCTACAATAAAGCATTTTGGCCCATTTTTTTAGTTCCTGTAAACAATTCTTTCACGACATCTTTTGTGTTTTTCTCATTAATATGCTTGTTAAATCAGTATTGAATCAGGAAAGTGTGAAGTGCAGACAGGCAAATAATTTTGGTATTTTTTACAGCATGTAGATAGATACGTACTCTGACTGGGAGCATTTGCTGAAGCAAAAGACGATGCACGAGGAGGCCAGGCACGGAGTGCTTCATCCTTATCAGCCTTTTCAGTTTTGTTTTCCTCGGTAATAGAAGTTGATTTGGCTGAAAAAAAAAAAAAAAAAAAAATTTAAAATTTAAAAACAAATCAAACATTATATATAAAAAAAAATCATTAATTTTTAAGTAAATATTTGTTAAATCAGAATTTTTTTTTTTTTAAATCGCAATTTGAATTTTTAAAATAAAAGTAAAGATTTGAATTTTTTTTAAAGTTTAAATATTAAAGCTTGATTAAAAGACAAAAGATTCTTATTTCACAATGGATAAAACTGGATAGAATCCATAGACAATTTAGCTTGTGTGTGTGTATTGCAGTAAAAATTCATACAAACAACGGATGGAAAACTCAGGACTCTTGACCACCATCTCATCAAGAGAAACCAATATTATAAAATAAAAATAATATTGATAAAAATAAAAAGCATTGGAGAAAATTGAAGTGCCAGAACTGATCAAAGTAAATAATTTAATTAATCGTTTTAAAAAGGTTAAAATCGTACAGAATGAGGGTAGGGACAAGGGGAGGTCAAAGTACCCTTTGTGCATTTCTGCTGATGTGATACTATAAATGAGTCAGAGGAGAGAAAGTGACAGGTGAATGTTTATCAAACGACAAAAATACAGAAACTCGGAGTTTAAAATTTAACGTCAGTTCTAAAAATAGATTCCTTTCACACAGTGAAAATCTTTACACAAAGATAATCCAAAGTTGATTTATGAGAGTTGTATGTCAGAATTGTTTGTGTGATTTAAAGATGACAGCCACATCGCATAAATAACACTTTGATACTAAAGTTTAAAAAATTCGTCAGAATTCTTTATATAAGCGCCACTATGTTATTAATGAGGAGAGGCAATCTGAGATTTCGCCTTGAAAGTGATCAGTTCGACAAGGTCAGTGTTGAACGGGGTGACTAGATAGCTACCCACGCAAAATGACAGGTTTTTTTTTTCTTTTTTTTACATGGGGGTCACCACTTATCAAGGCCCAGAACTCACTCGAGGATAAGGGTTACTGCATAAATGGTAATCAATGGGATAGTATCGTAGTAATCGTTAGTATTGGAGATTTGATAAAGTGTCTTTACAGATGGAATGTGCTGGTTGATACAGGTGTTCAAATACAATGAAGTACACCCCACATAGCCAGCATCACACTGCATCACATAATTCAGGCAGGCAAGATTGATAAAGTGTCTTACTTAAGAGGGCATTTCTATTTCCACACGAGACAACGGCATCATACGGTAAAATATACACCCACCCAAAACCTAACTAATCTATATTTAATACTTGTTTCGTCTTGTTCATCATGACGCAATCGCAATGGGGGTAACATCACACTGGCAAACGGGGGTTCGTGTACAGCAATAATGACAGATTCTACAATTTAAAAATGGTTTCTAGAATCCGTTCTATGTAGAACCTCAAACTACTTCATTTCATAATTACTGGCACAGCATGAATTTTCAACCAAATACTGGCCAATAGCAGAGTCAAAAGTCAGAAAAAAAAAAAAAAAGTTATACAGGGATACTGTCTTATCTTAGATGGAATGTGCTGGTTGATACAGGTCTGCAAATACAATGAAGTACACCCCATATAGCCAGCATCACACTGGCAGTTAAATTAATAAAAAACATTACTATGATGGATGTAGGACACATCATATGCTTGCAAAAAAAAGCGATAACCCAAATAATTAAGACATGCAAGATTTTAGAAGGCAAAAGCAAAACTACTTGATCAATTTACATGGTTTTGGATGGAAAATATTTTTTTTCCATCACGGGTATGTACTTCATACAGATTTTTTTTTTTTTTTTTTTGTCTTTAATATAGGGGGAATTCTGGACAAGGACGCAAATATCTGTTATAAAAAATATGCTTTTGCTTTGGGTAATCAAGTTAGTGTTACTTATTATGGGGAGGTTAGCTCCCCTGACTTCCACCATGATATCAGTAATTAAAATGAAAAACTGTTGATCTGATTAAATATGAAATTCAATGAAAGTGATTAGAAAAACTTTAACGCAATCCAATATTTGTCTTTTCTGACTAACAAGACAGATTTTTGTATCTATGAGGGCCATTCGAAAATAATACTTCTACTTTTTTCAACTCAAAAAGTTAAAAAGCTACAAAGACAGGAGTGGTACCATTAAAACGAGTAACCTATGGTGTTTCAGAATCTATTTTCTACAGTCACCACAATTCTCAATGCACTTTTGCCAGGAATTCAATGACACATCTGATTCTGACACACGTCCATGACAGGTGTTGCCTTCTTAGAGTCTCACACTGTCAATATCTGCAACAAAGCGATGAAACTTTCAGGTGTTGAACGCATAAGTTTAATCATAAGAATGCAATTTGCAATCCCCTCTGATCCATTCAAGCAGAAAAAAAAAAAAAAAAAAAAAAAATAGGAGGCATTACTTTTGGAACATCCCTCATACTTTTTGTTAATAAAATAAAAACTATGAGTTAAAAATCACATACAAATGAACACTTACCAACTTTTTTCGTCACAGGTGGAAGTGGAGTCGGTTCAAGAACAGGCCACATTGGTTCCGGAACAAACCAAACTGGTTCATCGGGAGGTAACGGATAGACACCTTCATCGACTAGTTTATCTTCAATATCTTTTTGGTTTTTATTTTTCATGATGTATTTCAATTCATTTAAGAATAACCTTAAAAATTGAATGAAATTTCAAAAAAAAATGTGGAATATTAAATTTCACTTTTCAGCATTTATGTAATGATTCATTTATCATGCAAGAAAATTAAACATTTTGGTGCTTGTGTAGAATTGCATTAGGACGTACTTTCATATCGAAATTAGTATAAATTCCAAAAATTATGAAAAATGATCAAACAGAAAAAGAAATATAAAAGTAAAGTTTATCGATATATAGAGAGTTTCATAAAATTAATGTGGAAGAGTTTGCAAAATCCACAGGACGTAAATGTAATCTATCATTTTTGACTAAATGATTACAATGCAACATTTCTAAAGACAAAATGTCAGAACGTAATTATGGTTTACATTTTGTTCAAAATACAATAGCACATCACATTCTGGACCTTTTTTCTTAATTTATACCAACTTCGCCATGACGCATAAGTAGGTTATAATGTTTCCACTTGAAATGCATTGGTTTAAAACATTCAAACAATACAGAAGCAAAAACTTAACTAAACATTTGAAAAAAAAAAACAAAAAAAAAAACATGTAATCTACCATCCCGATTGCAGTCTGGATTAATTAAAATTTTCTTGTAAACAGTTCTTACATATAATTGCTCAACCACATAAAATATGCAAGAATCAAAATGTAATTGTTTCTTTTGAAGCCTGAAACAAATTAACAGTTAATTTCATTGAAATTTTAATGCACCCTTGCTTAAATAAGCTCTCCTAAGACTAACTTTCAATCCAGATTTAAAATGTTAGACATATATCCAATGTGTATCATTCGAATTACTGGTTTCATTTTGGATGCATCAACCTCCAGAAGAGGGTTGCTTGTGGACTCATGGCATAATGGATAATCTTATCTGGTCGGGCTTCTTGCGCAGATCAATGTGACCCTTTCCAGATTTCCCTGTCTTTCATCAGCTGCCTCAGATCTTCAGAATCACGGTTGGCGTTGTGTGCAATTTGCTGGATGTACGTGGATCTTGGTCGTCCTATGCTCGTGCACCCGTGCTATAAAGTTCACATTACATTTCTCACCAGTTCTTGCTTGCTCCTCTGGCAGATCATATACGTCACTTCCTGATGGTAGGAGATATGGCAGGCAGGTTGCCATGAAGTTGCTGTTTCGTGAGATGATCTTGCCAAGATATATTTAACATTGTTTGTAGCATACACATGTATGTGCTGTCCAGCTTTCTTTCCAATTTTTTGTTGAGTTTCCAGGTTCTAGCACCGTAATCAAGGACAGACTCACCACTGCTCTTAAGAACTGCCTTTTCAGTTTGTCAAAACGGATAAACTTCTCCAAATAATTTCTCATGAAACCCTTCATTTAATCCACAGGGGCAGCATGCTCGTTCCGTCACTCATGACTAGGTAGAAATCCTAAATAATTTGCAATTGTATATTTTGTGTTGCTCACACTGAGGATTGAACCTTCAACCTCCAGAAAAATGTAATTTTTTACAACTGAATTTTACCAAGTACTCTACTACACCACGGGCCTGCAAAGGTTCTGTTCGAAATTCTGTGCAGATTTTGGAGTTTGACAAAAAGATTCCAGAGTTTGACAAATTACACTTAAAGGTTGGAGGTTACATCGACCGAAACGTGAAAATAATACTCAAGTTGAGAACAGTCTGAAAAATCAAAATAATACGAATAATCAATCCACATCTAAAAAAATTCAGAAACATGTTGAATTTTCTTCACCCAGAAAATTGGATTAGAACCGATTGTTGATTAATGCCTTTAATTATGGTATCACGGACAAAACATAAGAGCAAAAGTTCGAACAATTCAAACTTTTTCATTCTATTCATCGTCTGATATTGTTCATTCAATTAACAATTTATTTTGTTTATCCTCCAGTGGTTTTTAGCCTTGATAAGTGATGACCGTTAAAAAAAGAAACAAAAAAAAAAAAAAAAAAACTCTTATTGATCTCTCCAAATAATTCATCTGTTATGTTGGGACCCTACGCCGGTGGGTAGAGATTATGTTAACTAGTGTAAATTTCAGGAGCGTTACATTAAGTCAAACTGATGGCGAACAAAAATGGGCCCAGTGCACTTTGTGTACTTGATGCGGGAGTTCAGATGTCAGCTCTCAAGACCAAACATACTAGAAGCAGGTCTTGATGATAAAGAAATGATCACGTGTTCAAAGATTGGAAAAGTTTCAGCAGTTTATGCCATGGAAGCGGATGGACAAAACATACCTCATCAGTATGTTCCATATTAAAAAAATTCAGGTGATTGGTCATTTCAATACAGACCAATAAATCTCCTGTGCGTCATGAGTAAGTTGCTGGAATCTGTGTTAAATAGACAAGTAGTCAACCATCTCAGCAAAAATAACCTCCTCAGTGGCATGCAATAGTTTCCATTCTACTAGATCTACAGCAGATGTGCTAACAGTTATATCTCATAGGATTAGCGAATCTCTTGATGGAGGCTTCATTTCTAGGGCAATTGCCCTTGACATATCAAAGGCCTTTGATAGGGTAGAGCATAAAGGTCTACTCCACAAAATCTGCAGCTACGGTATAGCTCAAAATGTCTTTTCAATTATTTGATCATCTCTCTCTGATAGGTTTATAAGAGTATTGGCCAATGGGCAAAAATCCGAAGCTCACAGTATTAATGCTGGGTTCCTTCAGGGGTCCATCCAGGGCCCAACTATATTCCTTATCTACATCAATGATCTCCCAAATAACATCCTAAGATCATTCGTAGGCATTCTTTCTTAGAACTGCACGCCTGTGAAACTGTTCTGTCTGCCTGCTTCCCTCCGGACGACAACTTGGATGTCTTTAAGTCCAATGTTAACAAATTCCTAATGAACCGCCCCCTTAATTAAACACTTCATCAAATCTCCACATTAACGTAATGTACTTGCAATAACCCTTATCCCTGAGTGGCTTCCGGGCCTTGATAAGTGGTGATCACTGTAAAAAAAAAAAAAAAAAAAAAAAAAAAAAAAAATTTATGCTGACAATACCATCTATGGGAACACTCCAAAGGCCGTAAATGACCAAGTTCTCTGATTCTCTCTCCTCTGATCCTGATCACATGGTGCAATAGGGAAAGAGATAACGCTGAATTAGAAAAAGTTTTTACATTTAAAAAAAAAAAAAAAAAAAAAAGGGAAAGCTTAAAAACTTAATTTTCATAATTTACTTACTTTAAATTTTTGATGCATTCTGGAATTCCTAAACTGAAGTACCGTGCAATGTAACGATCAATATCTTGTTCTGAAGAGGCAGCATCTTCGCGAACTTTGAACTCATTGTTTTCAATAAGACACGCTTCTTTTCGGATCACTCGGATATCAGGATTTTGTTTCAGAGAATAAATCACATCAAGTTTTCCAACCTGTGATTAAAAGAATAGAAGTTTTTATAGTAATATTAGATGCAACTGAAAAGATGAGAAGAGGGGGAGAGGAAGGAGACAGGAAGGAGGGAAAGGAAGGAAGGAGAGAGGAGGGAAAGGAAGGAAGGAGGAGGGAAAGGAAGGAAGGAGGAGGGAAAGGAAGGAAGGAGGAGGGAAAGGAAGGAAGGAGGAGGGAAAGGAAGGAAGGAGAGAGGAGGGAAAGGAAGGAAGGAGAGAGGAGGGAAAGGAAGGAAGGAGAGAGGAGGGAAAGGAAGGAAGGAGAGAGGAGGGAAAGGAAGGAAGGAGAGAGGAGGGAAAGGAAGGAAGGAGAGAGGAGGGAAAGGAAGGAGAGAGGAGGGAAAGGAAGGAGAGAGGAGGGAAAGGAAGGAGAGAGGAGGGAAAGGAAGGAGAGAGGAGGGAAAGGAAGGAGAGAGGAGGGAAAGGAAGGAGAGAGGAGGGAAAGGAAGGAGAGAGGAGGGAAAGGAAGGAGAGAGGAGGGAAAGGAAGGAGAGAGGAGGGAAAGGAAGGAGAGAGGAGGGAAAGGAAGGAGAGAGGAGGGAAAGGAAGGAGAGAGGAGGGAAAGGAAGGAGAGAGGAGGGAAAGGAAGGAGAGAGGAGGGAAAGGAAGGAGAGAGGAGGGAAAGGAAGGAGAGAGGAGGGAAAGGAAGGAGAGAGGAGGGAAAGGAAGGAGAGAGGAGGGAAAGGAAGGAGAGAGGAGGGAAAGGAAGGAGAGAGAAGACGGGGGAGGGGGAGGGTAAAGAGAGAGAAAGTAAATGTTATTGTTAAAACTATTCGAGGTACAGTTTAAAAAAAAGTTTTGCAAAATAAAAAAAAATACATGGTTTTACTTAAAATCAACGAATGAATTTGCAAATGAATGAGCAATGTGTCTATAGATTAATTCCTATATAAGAAATTTTTTTATTAAAAGTGAAAGAAATTATTTCCTTTTGTATTATTTGGATTATTAAAATTTGATTGTTCCCATCAGGAGGATTATTTTCACACTTCGGCTTATGTAATCTTCGATCTTGTCTAGGTGTATCTCCTTGAACTTAGGAATTTTTCTGTCCATCTTGGGAATCTTAACGGAATTTTGAATGGGACCCTTTATCCATGAGGGTAGCATGCTCTAGTCAGCCATGGCCGGATAGAAGTCTTAAGCAATTCACAATTGTATTCTGATTAATGCCCACACTCTAAGAGTGCGACTTACAACTGAATTTATCAAGTACTTTATCCATTATGCCATGGACTCATCAGAAACACAAATTATTTCCTTCATTTTTTATTAACAATTATTACGATGAAACCTCCTCTATGCTCATAATCATTCTTTTCTTTATTATCAGTTATTATTAAGATCAATTCTTTGCATATAAAATTAAATTTGCATACATAATTATTACAGCAAGCCATACACATGTACATTCACTTTTGTCTATATATATATAAAAGGCAAAATGTGTGTGACCATTTTGTGTATGTCTTCAAAAGGCTTTTCTCGCACACGCTCCCGGGTTCGTTACTATCGCTTAAAACTGTGTATATAGGTCCTATATAATAATATCTAGGAATTAGGAAACCGCGTATCGTATAGATTTACTTACGTCGATTTTTACAAAATTATTGCTATTTTGGCTTCTCGCGTGTTGATTGGGCTTTTTAGTATAAATAAAGTGAAACTAAACTCAAATGGACGTGTTCGCGGCATTGCGCCATGAAAAACGTCCAGAAGCAATCAGCTTTGATCAATCTTGTATATCAGTCAAATTTCGATAAACAAACTCAGATGCTGACGCTGCGTGACTTCTATTTGACCTTCTTAATTAGGTCAAATGGAAGCAGCAAAGTTAACTTTTATTACGCACACCTGTTTTTATAGTTATAGTTACATAAATAAATTCAAACACGTTTACGCTGTATGTCGCGGTGGCCCAATGGTAACATCGCACTTTTTTTTTTTTTTCACACATTAATTTCCAACTCAAGGGTACGGGTTCGATTCTCATACTCACCTACCAAAACATTTCTTTATTATTATTTTATTTTATTATTATTATTTAAACCCCCCCAGTTTTGATTTACCTCAAGACACCCGCAAGTTATATATATATATATATTAAAAAATCAAAATAAAAAAAAAAAATCAACAAATAATGATTCAATGGGTCGCAGGTTATTTTGTTTGATGAAGTAAATATTGTTTAGAAAGATACAAACCTTTGCAAATTTCCAATTCAAAAGTTGATCGTGGAGTTTCAATTCTTTCCAGTTGTTATAAATATCAGAATAATTTGCGTATAAATAGCGTTGAAGTATCGGAACAATCTTATTCATGTAGTCTTGTAATTCGAGGAAAGGTTTGTAGTGTTCAGTAATTGCCTCATGTGTGTAGGATTCACTCAATTTTGCAACATTGAATAAGTTGAGGAATTCCAAAATGTGTTTCTCTTTGTCTGTTTTGTTAAAAAGGACAAAAAAAGTAATAATTAATAAACATTTAAGTAGCTTTCAAATTAAACATTTTATTTTGTTTGTAGCTATCCAAAACCCAACATTTTTTGTGTCACTATCCAAACCCCAACATTTTTATATTTGTAGCTATTCAAAACCCAACTTTTTATTTGCAGCTATTCCAAAACAAACATTTTATTTTTTTTTTTTTTATTTCAGGACAATCAAAAACCAACATTTTATTTACTTGTAACTTTCAAAAATCTAATATTTTTTTAATTTTAACTAGTCAAAAAATTTTTTTAGCTCTTCAAAAACATTTTATATTTTAGCTCTTCAAAAACATTTCTTTATATTTTAGCTCTTCAAAAACATTTCTTTATATTTTAGCTCTTCAAAAACATTTCTTTATATTTTAGCTCTTCAAAAACATTTCTTTTTAGTTATTTAAAAAACAAACATTTTTTTTAGTTACTAGAAAACAATCAGTTTTTATTTTTAGCTTTTCAAAAGTTACATATTTTAAAAATGGTGTCAAATATTTGAGAATTCTACGACTTGCCTTCAATTGTGTCAAGCTAGCAACTGTTATCAACTGTCACAAACCCAAGATAGTCCGCAAACTGCCTCCATAACCCACTGCCGATGCCTTCGTTCAGTCTTGAAAGACAAAGGATACCCCTGTAGGGGCATCCGCACATGTAATTGTGAGGCAAGGTTTGCGCAATCCCAACCACACCTCTCCTGAATCGGCAATGTTTGAGTTCAGTGGTAAGGAGAAGACCAGGACAACTGGAAACAATGCCGAGATAAGCGGAGAGCACATACAGCACCTATTTAGTATTAACCAGGTTCAACATTGCTTAACTTCGGTGATCCAGTGGGAACTGGTGAGTCAACGTGATTATGCCGTAACCCACTGCCACACTTAAAACTGCTCATAAACTACACTCCAAATATGTTTACATTTTACATCCAGTCTATTGTTTGACACACCTTGATTAACAATCCTATTCAGCTTTCTCTTGTGTACTATGGTGAACAACTTCCTCTATTGTTTTGCTGATAAACTTATTTTTTCTTTTTGTTATATTTTTTCCTTTTTTTTTTTTTTTTTTTAAACTTCCCAACGTTTGCGTAGTAGAGTGGGGACGTTGATAGTATCATGCAGTTCACCATAAAATGGGACATGCAAATCATTCTTTTTAGATCGCATCAATCAGGTCATCCGTATATCAAAAGCTAACTAACTTTCACTGGATAATATCTCAATTTCAACCGTGCATGCAATTTAGCTCACTTAAAAAAAAAGTCAATAATGCTCCCATTCACTTCAATCAGATGGTGAGTCTGGTTACAAAAGCATTGTTTTTGATTGATGAAACTGACTGTAATACAAGATAAATTAACTTCAGACACTTCACTGAAGGGATACACTTGCATCCCAATTGATAATATAAAGACGATGTTGACCTCCTGCGTGAAACCAAATATTTTGTAATGATATCCGGTATATATCAATCAGCAGGAAGAAGGTATAGCTATGGGATCACTATTATCCCCAGTACTAGCCAATGAATACATGGAATATGTTGAAGAAATCACGTTAGGATGAATAACACTAAATTTGTTTGTTATTTCACTACTGCTGTTTTATAAATTTCTCTAAAATGTAAGATCGCAAATTTCTCATTCAAACATAATCTACACAGTCATCTAAATTTTTACATGTACTTGTTTGTTGTACTATCCTCCACTTAACTATCAGTGAGCACCCACTTTCATTGAGCTCCCATGTTAGATAATCTAAATTTCAAACGTGTATACAATTAAGCTCACTTTGTGAAAAAAAAGAAAGAAAAATCCAATGTTCTCATTCACCCCAATCAGATGGTAAGTCTTTAAAGCCACACCATAAATTGCCCATAAACTAATCCCCAAATATTACATTTTACGCCCAGTCTTTTGTCAACCACACCATGATTAACAATCCTATTTAGCTTTCTCTTTGTGTACTATAGTGAACAACTTTCTCTTCATTGTTCTGCTGATAAACACATTTCCTCTTTTTTACTTCCTATCTCTTGAGTGAGGTGCATGTGGGAAGGGGGGGGGACCATGGACAATATCACACTAATCAAATATATATACCTTGATCTTGACGAGATATTTTCCGATTCATTTTCTTATCGTTGGTTTCTGTTGTGAAACGTACAAAATTAATTGGCTCACGGACAAACAATTTCTCAAGTTCTTTATCATCAGCAATGATGGGGTTTTCTGATAAGCTAACCCACGTGCCCTGCTTTGTCGGAAATATGGCCTCGTCACAAATTTGAGAGATCAATTTCTTTTTGTTCTGCTCGTTGATAGATATGAGCGTCGGATCCTTCGAAATACTGACGAGGAACAGTTTCTCTCCAATCAGCTCAAACAACGTAAGCACATGCTTACAGGCATCGTCTGGCAATGATAAGGTTAAAACTTGTATAAGTTCCCCATATTCGTACAACTGTGGGAACTTCAAGACTCGGACAGCCATCTGAAAGAAACTCTCCATGTCTCCATAGATGTTGACGATTTCCCTCTTGTTACTCGTGCTCATCTGATACTCGGCTAATTTCGTATGGAACTGTTGGAAAAGCCCAGTGCTGTCCTCCCACCACAGCTCTTCTCTTTTGTACATTTTGCCGACGACATTAGCATCGCTCTTTTTAGCAAGCATCGTATTGTCGGGGACAAAAATCACCGGCTTCATATGAAACAGATCCTGGAGACTTTTATTATTCAGTTCTTCGCTAAGATACTTGTAAACAGCCTTTATATGCGACATGGACGTGCAAAATTCCGTCGGCGTCTTGTTAGCTTCATCGGGACGATTGCTCCATTTGGTAAGCAAGTCAACGATAATGTCCACAGTGATAACAGACTTTATTTGTAAGAACGACGAGAAGGAACTGCTGGTCGATAAAGTACAGTTCAGATAAAAAGCTGCGTGTCCGAGCAAGGATTCAAGTTTCTTTGAATCGCAATAAACAGAATTGGGTTTTTGGTGCGAGAACTGTGTGTCCGTATTCACATAACCAGAATTGACAGTCAGGATTGTTCGTCTTGCTGGTAACCATGGTAACTGTTGTAAATCGATGGCAAAAGAAGTTGGCGTATCTCGCAGCGCATGTTGACCATCTTCAGAGAAGACGCTTGTCATGGTGTATTTGCAATAGTTAGAATCCCAGTCGCGATCGAGCAGTTCACACAGTTTCTGCATTTGTTGCATATATGTGCTCGGGTTTTTGTTGTGTTTCGCAAGGGACGTAAATTCTGGGCAGGCATAATCTTTGACGTGATAGATGCCATCAGCAGAGACGGGCCAAGTTGGATAAAATGGTGACCATGGACATTCCATCTAGAAAAAAAAAAAAATACATTAATATAAATTGTTTTCTTGCAGTAATTTTGTTTGCAAAATATATCTTACTCGGGCATAAAATACGGTAAAAAAAAAAAAAAAAAAAAAAAAAAAAAACTTCAGTGCCATCTTGTTATATATAAAAAAAATGCTGCATGGTGGACGTGCGTAAGAAAGTTGAGAATTTTTAAAGATTAGAAGAAAGGGGGGGGGAAGAAAAAAAGGAAAAAAGAAAACAAGGAAAAAAAGGAAAAAAGAAAACAAGGAAAAAAAAAGGAAAAAAGAGAAAAAAAGGAAAAAAAAAGGAAAAAAGAGAAAAAAAGGAAAAAAAAAAAGGAAAGAGAAAAAAAGGAAAAGAGAAAAAAGGAAAAGAGAAAAAAGGAAAAGAGAAAAAAGGAAAAGAGAAAAAGGAAAAGAGAAAAAAGGAAAAGAGAAAAAAGGAAAAGAGAAAAAAGGAAAAGAGAAAAAAGGAAAAAAAAGGAAAAAGGAAAAAGGAAAAAAAAGGAAAAAGGAAAAAGAAAAAAAAAGAAAAGGAAAAAGGAAAAAAAAGAAAAGGAAAAAGGAAAAAAAAGGAAAAAAAAAGGAAAAAAAGGAAAAAAAAAGGAAAAAAGGAAGAAAAAGGAAAAAAGGAAGAAAAAGGAAAAAAGGAAAAAAAGGAAAAAAGGAAAAAAAGGAAAAAAGGAAAAAAAGGAAAAGGAAAAAAAGGAAAAGGAAAAAAAGGAAAAAAGGAAAAAAAGGAAAAAAAGGAAAAAAGGAAAAAAAGGAAAAAAAAGGAAAAAAAGGAAAAAGGAAAAAAAGGAAAAACAAAAAAGAAAAAAAGGAAAAAAGAAAAAAAAAATGGAAAAAGGAAAAAAGAAAAAAAGAAAAAAAAAGGAAAAAAAGCAAAAAGAAAAAGAAATGCTGCATGCTGGGCGCGAATTTACATAACTTAAATCTTTAAGCAAATACGTTATCAATCGGATCATGACGACAAAGATGCTATTTACATTGCGAATTTAGCTTTTTAAAATGAAACAAATCGACCATACTTGCATGCATTATTAAGAAACAGCGTTGAAACTAAGGATTTACCTGACCCCCAACTTCAAACAAAAGAACATTTCTACATAAAATAATTGATAATTTTTTTTCTAATTTTTGGATATTATGCATCTAAGAGACCACTCTTTCTAACGGTATCATATTCATGCCGGTCTAATGTGGATAACAAAAAGTTTTTCACGGACATACAAACAAACATACACACAGACAGCCGAAATTTATATAATAGACTAGCCTGGATGTTTGGAGGTGTGTATTGAGCAAAAAAAAAAAACTGGTGGCTGGCAGGCAGGCTCGAACCCGTACTGCGATGGAGGAAAACGTGTAAAAAAAAAAAAAAAAAAAAAGTGCCGTCTTTGCTGTTGCATCCATCACCAAACTGGAAGTGGAGAAAGTTTAAATTAAGGCTAATAGAGGATGGCTTGTGAAAATATCTTCAAAAAAAGCGATCCCTTCCTGTAAAAAAGTACCCAGTCGAGGGTGAAGGAATTCATGTTTTTTGCCAATTTTTTGATATTTGTTGTCCGAAGGGTTGAGCTTTAAAACGATACCAATCTCGTGAATATCTCACCTCTGTTGAAAGTTTTAGACATACAAACATAAATTTAAACATACAGGTGAGATTTATATTATAGATATAAATCTGCCCCATCTTTCAACGGCAATATTAGCAGAATCACACTGACACTGGTTCATGTTAAATCACCAAAGTTAAGCAACATTAAGCCTGGGCAGTACAAAACTGGTGACTATTTAGGAATATCAGGTGCTGTATGTGCTCTCCACTTATCTCAGCATTATTTCCAGTCATCCTGGATTTTTCCTTGCTACTGGAATTAAGCATTACTGACTCAGAAATGTGGTTGGGATTCTGCAGCCCTTGCTTCACAGTTATATGCACAGGCACCCTTAAAGAAGGTATCCATTGTTTCTCAATGCTGAACAGAGACCATGATGATGGTATCTAAAACTAAAATTTTACTTTCATTAAATTTAAAAACAAAGAAAACTATTTATTTTAGTAAAATAATTAAGAACCCATTAATTATTAAAAGTTTACTGCAAATTAGAAATTTGATGCGCATGTGCGCGCTTCGTCCAGAATACAAATTTTATAGTATACTAGCAGGGCTACATGGTGTTGCCCAGGGCAAATGTAAACCATTTTTTTATTAAAACTTCTTTCTCTCTCTAGCAGTCCCTCTATTTTTCTTTCTTTCCCTAGTTTCCCTCCTTCTCCTGCATTTTCTTTCCAAATCAGTAAATAAAATGGCTACCCATCCCTCTCTAGCTGGAGACATATATATATATGTGTGTGTGTGTGTGTGTGTGTGTGTGTGTGTGTAGCACATACAAACAAATCTCCATTATATAAAACATTTCTCTTTCCGAATCAGTACATAAGAACAACAAAAAATGTACTCTCCCTGACAAAATCTGGATTGTATGAATCCCAGGGATTGAATAACTTTTTCAATTAAAGAAATTATTTATCCAGGGAACATACTGACTTTTTGGGTCTTTGTTTTGTAGTTTTAAACTTTTAGCTGGAAAATACAAACATGTATGCACTATACGACACAACACAATGGAGTGTAAATATCTCCATTAGACGATCTGTAAAAACCTGAACATTGAGTGCAGCAGCAAGTCCTTGGAACATGTACCAGAAAAAACAGTTGGAAATAAGTCATACACCATCTATTATGACTATGCGATTCCTTCAGCTACGTACCTAGAAAAAAAAAAGCTATAAAACCTGATAGTGATATAGGACAAGAAGGAGAAAGAAGCAACCTTGGTAGAAGTTAGTGTCCCCAGACCTGAGAAGGAAAAGATAACAAAATACCAACGTCTCATGTACGACATGAAAAGAAATTGGAATCTTAGGAAGATCTCTATCATTCCAGTAATTATAAGAGCAACTGGACTCATGGAAAAGAATTTCAATAACTACCTGGCAAATATACCTGGTGAACTAAGTGCAAGAGAGATTGAAACAATTGCACTTAAAGGAACGGTCAGAATTAAGATCTCTTTGCTGGAATATATGAGATAACGGGTGAATGTTTGGCATCCGGTATGGTGCCCCTTCCCCATCTTGAACAAACTGAAGAGAAAATTGGGTGAGGAAGACACATGCTCGTTACATATTACATATAATATAAATAAAAAAGAGGCTCTGAACCAATCATAAAAGCTAACACATTGGATCTTTTTAATATGATTTGTAACGCAGTAAAGTGGGTTTTTTTTTTTTTTTTTACTTTTCAATCAATAAAAAATATCGGATTTGGTTGTTTTTGTTTTACGGCATATCAACCCTTTTCGGGTTATTTAATGCCGAATCTAAAGATTTTGAAGAAAATTTTTTTTAATAGAATATATTTGTTGTTTTCACATCGGTTTCTATTTAACCCATAGTTGGGACCCTAACAGGTACTACCACTCCGGATCAGAGTGGACCTGGGAGCAATGATAATTAAAGGGTGGCTCCACACTTCCCAAAGCCCACAAGCTGGGGCCTCACCACTGGATATAGTTTAAGGTCATATCCAGGACACCATTGAGGAACTTTTATCCTCTGCAGGAGGGCAGTCGGCGTATTCTAATGCCCCACCGACAGGGCTGATCAGATTTGGACATGTAAAAACAGAAAATATTTGATAAGGGCAAAAATTTAATTCAATAAAGTTTCAATTTTTCAATTTGGATTTTTTTTTTGTGGGAAAAAATTTTGAAACTATATTAAGCCAACCATATTAAGGAATGGATATTTTGAGCCTGACCTTGAAAATCCGACAAGATAACTTCATAATTTTGATATTTGTTAACCTACAGTTTTGTTGGGATCTCCCAATTAAGTTTTACCGTTTAGTGCGGGATGTCGTTTGGATTGTTAAGCATGCGGTTACACAAGAAAAACTTACACAATTTTGTCGATCAATCAGAACGGAAACCTTTTCCACCGCCAGGAAATTAGTAACGCCAAGTTTGCTGAAGAATTCATGCCAGCTTAATATCATTGAACGTTGAGAAATGTCCTTTACGTAACAATTGTCGAGTAGGATCCAATCATAACCTGGAAGAAACAGGAAACGTAAAATTGCACGCATTTTATCGTAATAATTATAAAACGTGTGATTAGCAAACTGACAAAAAAGAAAATGATCGATTATTCATATTATTGTGAGCTAATGTTCATCTTGAGTGTTATTTTCAAAACGTTTCAACTGATGTAACCTCTGACCTTCTTTAAGTGTATCTTGTTGAACTGTGGAATCAGTTTGGAATTTCAAACAGAACCTTTTATCTATATATTTATAAAAGTGAGAATGTGTGTGTGAGGACACTTCTCAACCTATATACTCATCAAATTTTAGATTTACAGACTTAAAATTTGGTTCATAGGGTATTCAGACATGTTGAAAACTTTAATCATTTAAAAAAAAAAAAAAAAAAAAAAAAAAAAGCTGCTAAGCAAATTGGTACGTGGGAGGTGTTGGATTTTTACCTGTTTGTTCACAGTTTCATGATGCACATGCCCTGTCAAGAAACATGACAGCTTCTTTATGTTAAGAATAAGATTTTTGAAAATGTGTCAAGTTGATGTAATAATTCTCGTACTTGACCATGGCCACTGAGAGTAAAAAGAAGGCCTGTTAACTGAAAAATGTCTGCAGGCAATGTAGGTAAGATTTGTCAGATTGTCAGTACTATATGAGGGCCATTTGAAAAAGAGTAATAAAACATTTTTAAAAAGAAAAAGGAACATAGTTTGATTAATACTGAAACTGAACTTAATAAAATATAAACATTATCTATGTAAAATTAAGTAATTTTAAAGCAATATACAATTTAATACTGATAAAACCGAATTATGAATTTAGGGAACAAACAAATAAAGAAACATTAAACACAAATTTTTTGGCCTTCGGAACAAGATCACAGTGTAGTATCTTTTGATGCTACACTTTACCTTTTTTGTCCTCGGTCGGTGGAGGAGAAATCTTTCATGACCAAGATTATTTTTGTTCCTATCCAGAGTGCCCCTTATTGCGAAGCTGGCTTTTGCCCACAAGATTATATGTTGAAATATTTAAATAACTATTAATTTAAATACAGAAATTATATTTAAAGTTTTGGTTTTCTGTTCTTCTATGTCCATTTTTTTCTCATGTTTTTCATCAAAATGTGTAGCGTATTAGTTGCCTCACAGGCCATCAGTGATCGCTAAGTGGCAGTCATCTGTGATGTTCCCAGGAGACAAAGTGACAACAAGTCTCCCCAGATTTCCAGTGTTCTCCACCTCTTGATCACTTGTGCAGATAATTGCATGTTATCGCAACAGCCGTTGTCACTGATTTCTTGTTGGCATCGACCATTGGGGTTTCCTGTGGTTTTGGGTGACAAAATGTCTCCCCAAGGTACCAGATTTGAACTGCACACTTCCAGTGGAAATTTGGTTAGTACTCTCCCATCTCGCTCTTTCCATCCTCTCTAACCCTTCACAACTAGTTGTCGATGTCATCTACACCAGTTTTTTATTACTATTATTATTATAAGGGTGCTTGTGCAGTGTACGCATGTGTATTTTAAATATTATTTCCAAGTTAAATTAAATTTTGGGTTTGTATTACTGTGCACAGATTCGATAAAGTTATCAAAAAACAAATATATAACAAACAAATGTTATCAAAGGCAAGAGAAGTTACTAAAACGTGTAATCATTTCAAAAATCATACAATGTTTATCAATATATTTTATTTGTTATATATATATTTTTTTGACAACTTTTTCGAATCTATGTGTATAGTAAAACAAACCCTTCATGTAAATTATTTACAGTTAAAATGTTATAAAAAACAAAAAATTGAAGTTTTAAATATATTTCAAAGAAATAAATTTCGCCTGGTGCTAAAATATTGAAAATTCACCGATCTGTCTATACCTACAACTTAATCAGGAAGTGACGTTACGCTGTCATATGCATCGGCCTTCTTCTTACTCTCGGTAGCCACGACTTGACTCAACGTCTTTAGGTTTTGTTTCGATCTCAGCTTGAATATTTTTTTTTTTTTATTTATTTACAAGAAGTGAATCGTTTAAAAAAAACAAAAAAAACAATACCTGCATACACATGCCTCAGTTTCTGTATTAATTAAAATATTTAGCCGTATTTTATGACCGGACAACACTGGGCAGCCTGCTAGTTTTATATATATGAGTAACAATATGCAGTAATAAATAGTGATGCATAGTAATAAGTAGTAAGATTGTACACCTAAAAACAAGTTTAAGGCTTCCAAAATCCATACTAGAGATGTCTACAAGGATACATAGCGTAATGGATAAAGTATTAAGTATAATTCAGTGACATTCTTCTGGAGATTGAAGTTTCAATATTCAGTGCAGATGATACTAAAGGATATGATTGCGAATCACTTAAGATTTCTACCTGGTCATGGCTGACAGAATGAGAGCATGCTATCCTTGTGAATAAAATAAAGGGTTCCGTTCAAACTTGTGAGATCAGCCTTGTAATGCTAACAATTTCACATTAACTGCTAAAAATCGTAAATTTTGATTTTCTTAATTAAAAAAACCCAAAGAAAACTACTTGATCAATTATGTGATTTTTGGAATATAACATCTTCTGAGTACATACAAAGATTTTTCTGCAATTTACTTTTTAAAAATAGGTTGAATTCCAAATAAACAAACAAAATGATGCCTTACCTGAGAAATCCCTCTGAAGGTCGATAGAGTTGCCATAAGCCGGAGTGAAGTGAATGGATGTCTCGCATGGCTTTTTCATGCCGTGATTGGTTTTCAGTTGGATAACAGAAACAAACTCATCAAAATTGACAATTTGCGGATTTTTCTCAGATTGTTCTTTGATGTAGCACACGTAGTTCACCAAAAGAGCTTCAGATTTAGTCTGTGGCCGAAAAAAAAAAAAAAAAAAAAAAATTGTGGTAAAAGTGCATTTCAGGTGCATAAATTGTAAAACTTGCATTGAACCATAAAAGGCTACTTGTTTATTTTTACTTTTTTTTTTGGGGGGGGGGGGGTTAAAAACATTATTAGACTACCACTTTCACTTACCTCACCAGATCAACGGTGTTCTACATCTATCACCTTAAAAGCTCATCTATTTTAACAATGTGACCATTCTCAGAAAAGTCACATTTTGCACAAATCTTATATTGTCAAGATTTAATTTTCCTCTAGCTCGTAAAATCTAAGTCGTTTTTTAAGAAATATTACACGTTTATTGTATTCTCATCTCATGCACAACATTAAAACTCACTGACCAACTTTCAACTCTACACATAGTCACACTTCACAATTTCTCGATAGTTGTTCCATGGTCGACTGCTGGTAACACTCTGCTAGTTCTCCAAACTTACTTTATCTACTGCTAACTAAAAATTAAGATGGTCAAAGATGGCTACTTTGAACACAAACCTAAAACAAACATGTAATCTCATCACTTTAATTTAAAACATAAAAATAGTGAATAAAAGCTGATTGCTAATGTCTACTCAGAAATATGAGTAATGAATTCTAAAACGATTCAGTTGACAAAAATATGCTAAATACCAGTCAAAAATATGCTATATGCTAAATACCAGTCAAAAATATGCTATATGCTAAATACCAGTCAAAAATATGCTATATGCTAAATACCAGTCAAAAATATGCTCTCGCCAACTAGTCTCCAGAGACTTGGCATTTTGGTGTCTTTTATCTGTTAAACTGTGGTATGTGTGTTATATAGTCCTAGAGGTTCGCCTTCCGAGACCTTGCCTCTTGAAAACTCTTTATCCGTTATGTCAAGGACCCGTGACATAACAGATAAAGTACTAGGTAATATTCAATTCTAAGTGAAACTCTTCATGAAGGTTGAAAGTTTTATGTTCAATGCGGATGATACTAATTATGAATTACTTATGACTTACCCGTCATGACTAGCAGGACAAGAACATGCTATTCTATTGAATTAAATAAAGAATTCACTTTGAAATTCCACACAGATTCCTTGACTTCAGCAAGATATTCTTAGAGATCAGAGGTTAGGGTTAGTAAAGATATTGTGAAAATTACATTCAAGAGGAAGATAGTAGTTTGAGGAATCCAAATACAAAAAATTTATTTAACAGATTTCGACTTTCTTACAAATAGAGCTTAAAACAGTACCGTAAAAAAATAGTTTTGCTCTGACATCATGAAGTTATGATTTAATTCATGTTTCAAAACATGAATTAAATCATAAGCAATAATAAAAACGAATGAATCGCTAAACATTATTTAACAACATTGGAAATTATTTTAATAATCCTATAATAATGTATTGCTGTGGACTTCACGGCATAGGTGTATGAGCAGAGGACAACCCCTATAACCACATACATCCAGCAAATCACATATGATGCCAACTGTGATCTTGAAGATTTGAGGCAGCTGATGGAAGAGGGAAATATATATATATATATATATATATATATATATATATATATATATATATAGAGAGAGAGAGAGAGAGAGAGAGAGAGAGAGAGAGAGAGAGAGAAGAGAGAGAGAGAGAGAGAGAGAGAAAGAGAGAGAGAGAGAGAGAGAGAGAGAGAAGAGAGAGAGAGAAAGAGAGAGAAAGAGAGAGAGAGAAAGAGAGAGAAAGAGAGAGAGAGAAAGAAAGAGTGAGAGAGAGAAAGAAAGAGTGAGAGAGAGAAAGAAAGAGTGAGAGAGAGAAAGAAAGAGTGAGAGAGAGAAAGAAAGAGTGAGAGAGAGAGAGTCACATTCGTCCGGGCAAAAGGGTTAACCAGACCCGAATTCCAAACAATTGATTTTGCTTTAAGCATTGCATATAGTTCTTCCACGATTATATAAACATCCAGCCAGACAAAAGTATGTGAACAAAGGGGGAGCATATATCTGCTAGGTTGAATTTAAAAAAAAAAAAGGCATGTGTGAGAAAGAGAGAGGAAGGAGTAGTTTTATGATGCTGGAATCTTTAAAGAATTACAAATATCTATTTCTTAATGAGTTCGAATGTAGCTTAACAAAGTCTTACCTTCCATTCGTCTCCTGTAAGAATCGGAAGAATATGATGACATATAATGTTGTTGGCAAAGAGTTCTTTAACTCCTAATTGCAAAACGATTTTATGAACTTGCGAGTTGATCTCCGCATCTTCAGTGCACATCAAGTCCGGATGGATTGAATTCAAATCTTTCCAGAGTTCTAAGTAAGGATCTGATTAAAGAAAGAAAAATAATCAAAATTGGCTTAAATTCATTTCGGTTTCATTCCTTCGTTGGAAAGAAACACATTTTCTTGCGTTTAATACAAGAAATCTTGAACAAATTTATACATGTAAAAATGGTGTGTCATATACTTTTTCTTTTTGAACTTAGCAATACTTGTTCAGGGTTAATGCAAATTTTCTATGTCCATTTTAAATGATTTTTTCAATCCCTACTTCAGACAAAATTAAAGTTTTCAAAACAAAATTTGATATATAAACAATGATACAATATACCAAAAACTTAATTGACAACAGGAAAAGTAATTTTCATTTATCTCTATTTCATGAAATTGTTTTTTTTTCTTTTCAATTTTCACTCAAAACAAGGTCCAGTACCACTTTGAAGTAAGGGGGGGGGGGCTACTATCGGGGACATAAGTTGCAGGAGTATTATGAAGGGAGTTGAGTAGCAAGATGTCTTTACATTACACTTGAACTTCTGCATGTCAGTACAGTTGGGAAAGAAGAATCCCAGGAGGGAGTTATAAAGTCTAGCAGTTCTGGGGAAGAAACTATTGGAATAGAAGGCTTTCTTACACCTAGGGATCTCTGAAGGGGTGGGATTTAGCTACTTGTTAGGTTTGTCGGGGGTATTCACGTCGAGGGGGTACAAGTGCTTGTAGTTCGTCAGAGCATTCACCATTAAAGTACTTGTAGAACAGGCAGAGGGAACTAAATTATTTACAATAATGCATTAAAAAACTCAACTATTTAGAAGTTAAGCTCACAACTACACTACTGTTTACTTTGTGACTTTTTATCAGTTTCAGTTCTTGGTTTGAAACTTGAGTTGTCAACAGAGTGAAGGTACCAGAATTCTCTGCTTCAGAGCAAAGTCATCTGCTAATGAAAGCAATGACATCACTTTGAAGTCTCGTTTTTTATTCAATTTTTCTACCTGCTCATGGTTTGCCTTTCTCTGGAGTTTTTGAGGTACATTTCATACCTCAGCCCAATCATGGAACATGAAACAAGGAGACGATTATTCGCTCACGATAAATCCCTCTGTGCCACTAGAGTCTAATCCTTCATGTTCTCCACCTCTATTTACTGAGAATCCTCTCTCAATACCAGTCTGGCCATGAGAGAGTACCAAAACAGTCCTCACAACTTGAAGCAGCTTGCTGTAACAGGGATCAGCTATGTAGGTTATGAACAGTTGGTCAAGCCTATCATCCTCACTAATAACGTCAAAATTTCTATATTATATGTATTATATATATATATATATATATATATATTATAAATAATTACCATTGAAATTTACTTTTTTTTTGTTTTATTAATATTTATGATTAACTAAAATAGAAATAAATTTCTTTGAAAATAAGTTTTTTGCTATCATTCCAAAAGACATCCATAAATTGTTGGTGACAAGAACTGGGGTGTTCTACCTTCATATCATGGAGTTTCTTTAATGAGATAAGTATTCTTTCAAATAATTCTTGCAATTAGGAATCAATATGTGATATCAGTTTTATCTTTTTTCAATGATTAACGAGTTCATTTAACTTTTGTATTTTTAACATTGTTTCAGCCTGTGTGAACCATGTCGTTGATAAGCCGCTTACTTGCTTGCATTTAATCTTTGGCAATCAGAGGATTTTATATTTTGTAAATACGAGCGTAAACTGATATGCACATAGTGGAAAAGAGATGTGTATATTATTATGCTAGAAATTTCATCTTTCTACAAAATTGTTTTATTCTACACATGTGAATTATGTTTATGATTGAGAAAATATAAGGAAAATTAGGAAAAAAAAAAACGGAAAATGGAAAAAAAAAACGGAAAATGGAAAAAACAAAAAAACGGAAAATGGAAAAAACAAAAAAACGGAAAATGGAAAACAAAAAAACGGAAAATTGAAAACAAAAAAACGGAAAATGGAAAACAAAAAAACGGAAAATGGAAAACAAAAAAACGGAAAATGGAAAAAAAAAACAAAAAAAAAAACGGAAAATGGAAAAAAAAAAAAACGGAAAAAAAATAAAAAAAACGGAAAATGGAAAAAAAAAAAACGGAAAAAAAAAAAAAAATGGAAAAAAAAAAAAAACGGAAAATGGAAAAAAAATTTAAAAAAACGGAAAATGGAAAAAAAAAAAACGGAAAAAAAAAAAAATGGAAAATGGAAAAAAAAAAAACGGAAAATGTAAAAAAAAATAAAAAAAAAGGAAAATGTAAAAAAAAAAGGAAAATGTAAAAAAAAAAGGAAAATGTAAAAAAAAAAAGGAAAATGTAAAAAAAAAAGGAAAGTGTAAAAAAAAAAAAGGAAAGTGTAAAAAAAAAAAAGGAAAATGTAAAAAAAAAAGGAAAATGTAAAAAAAAAGGAAAATGTAAAAAAAAAAGGAAAATGTAAAAAAAAAAGGAAAATGTAAAAAAAAAAGGAAAATGTAAAAAAAAAAGGAAAATGTAAAAAAAAAGGAAAATGTAAAAAAAAAGGAAAATGTAAAAAAAAAGGAAAATGTAAAAAAAAAAAGGAAAATGTAAAAAAAAACAAAAAAAAAAACGGAAAATGGAAAAAAAAAAAAAACGGAAAAAAAATAAAAAAAACGGAAAATGGAAAAAAAAAAAACGGAAAAAAAAAAAAATGGAAAAAAAAAAAAAACGGAAAATGGAAAAAAAATTAAAAAAAACGGAAAATGGAAAAAAAAAAAACGGAAAAAAAAAAAAATGGAAAATGGAAAAAAAAAAAACGGAAAATGTAAAAAAAAATAAAAAAAAGGAAAATGTAAAAAAAAAAGGAAAGTGTAAAAAAAAAAAAGGAAAGTGTAAAAAAAAAAAAGGAAAATGTAAAAAAAAAAGGAAAATGTAAAAAAAAAAGGAAAATGTAAAAAAAAAAGGAAAATGTAAAAAAAAAAGGAAAATCTAAAAAACAGGAAAATCTAAAAAACAGGAAAATCTAAAAAAAAAAGGAAAATCTAAAAAAAAGGAAAATCTAAAAAAAAGGAAAATCTAAAAAAAAGGAAAATCTAAAAAAAAAAAAAAAAAAAAAAAAAAAAAAAAGGAAAATCTAAAAGTGTAAAAAAAAGGAAAATGTAAAAAGTGTATAAAAATAAGGAAAATGTAAAAAGTGTATAAAAATAAGGAAAATGTAAAAAAAAAAAAAGTGTAAAAAAGTGTAAAATAAAATTCAAAGAGAAATCCAAAAAAACAAAATTTTAAAAAAATTTAATGCAAAAAAAATAAAAAAACAAAAAAATAAAAGAAAAGTGACCTTTTGTTTTCCTCTTCTTTTCTGGCTCTTCGGTTTTCACAGGCAAAAAGACAGATGCATCCTTTAATGCAATTAGTTTGCCATTGCTCATTGGAATTATTTTGATACTGGAAACCTTGGCGAGAATCTCTTCATTACCCTCAAAATCATCAAGGCTGCGATAAACACAGGCGAGCCATTTAGAAATCAACAAGAGATGATCAGCTTCAACTGGAAAAAACAGAATTCTTGGGTTAGTAGATGTATATCAGTTGAGGTAGCATGGTCAGTTATCAAGAAAAAGCCAATTAAAATATGGGAGGAAGTGAAATAAGTTTAAACAAAAAGGAATAAATAAATGACCTGGCAAAAAAGAAAAGAAAAAAAAAGTTAAAAAAAAGAAAATGTTTAAAACATATCTCAGCTCATTTTTAAGGTTTTGCTCCATTCTGCAGCTTCTCCAGAATTTAAAAGTAAAATGGCAGTTCAAAATTTATTCAAAGATGATTGTGAAGAGATCAACAATCGAGTAATATAAAAATATGTTATAGAATTTTTATGTGTGACTATGTGCTTCCATGTCTGCTCTGACAAATTCATTTTCTTGATCAGCAGGGAAAGAAAAGAAAACGTTTTAACCATAGGGTATCTTTGACGATCTCTGATGGATACCTAATCTCTCTAGTATCAAGCTAAAATGCTATTTCAAACTCAGCAAAAGTTTGAAATAGAGTTTACATTTTCGAACACGTATTGCAATAAAAATGATAGGTGCTTGTCCACAATTCTCCTAAAAATAAAATAAATAAAAATCTGTATGATGTTCGTACCTGTGATGAAACAAATATCATATTGCAAAAAGCACGTCACTATCAATAATTTTCCCCACTCTTTATCTGTGCCGAAATCAAAACGTAGATTCCATAAACAAAGCTTCTTCTTAGAACTGCATGCCTGAAGAATTCTCTTCCGTTTGCCTGTTTCCCACCTGACTACAACTTGGATGTCTCCAAGTCCAACATAAACAAATTCCTGATGAATCGCCCCCTTAAGACACTTTATCAAATCTCCAATACTAACTATTACTATGATACTATCCCATTGATTACTGTACACGCAATAACTCTTATCCCTGAGTGGCTTCTGGGCCTTGATAAGTGGGTATCTCCACGTAAAAAAAAAAAAAAAAAAAAATACTTTTATAAAGAAAATTGATTTTCAAGATTGTAACATGAGAATCATTGCTCTTTTATTCATAAAATTTAATTTTCTGGGTTAAAAATAAAATTACTAGTTCGCTTTAAATGATTTTTTGAATTTGATATTTTTGTTGCGTCAGATACTTTTGTCATCGAAATCAGTAAAATCGCTCATTTTTTAAAAATCAAATCGATTGATTGCCTGCTCTAGTTGGGGACCCACCGCGGAGCACTGAAAGGATTTGTTGGTTGTTTTTGTTTTACGGTATATCAACCCTTTTCAGGTTATTTAATGCCGAATCTAAAGATTTTAAAGAAAAATTTTTTTCATAGAATATATTTGTTGTTTTCAAGCCAGTTTCTATTTAACCCATAGTTGGGACCCTAACAGGTACTACCACTCCAGGTCAGAGTGGCCCTGGAAGCAATGGCACTAAAGGGTGGCTCCACACTGGATATCGTTTAAGGTCATATGCAGGACCGCACTGACTTAGTCCATAATACATTGTAGTCTACATTGTAATGTAGAGAACTTACTGTCGATTTTATGGAATTATTTTTGAATAATGGCTTGAATTAAAGTTTAAGCTGCAAAAGTCAAGTATCATGTTTCAATTGTGCTATAAACAAAAACTTTTATTTCGAATATACCAGTTTTATCAAAGAACTTACTATTGATTTTATATGCCGGGCTTTTCCTGCTTGTGTGGTGATAAAAATCTTCAATTGATGATCTTAGGCTGTATAAGGATGTTAACTTTATTCAAAACCGGACTGTTCCTTCTTTAATCAGATTTTATTGATACTTATCAGAGGCATTCTGATACAAAACCTATCTAAGAACATTCCCTAACACAAAATACATGTGTGTGAAATTAAGAAAAAAAAATCAGCCCAGCGGTGTCAGAGTCCATAGGGAACAAACTCACAAAGTTCGTCTCATTCACATGTCGAGATAACTCTCATTCACATGTCGAGATGACTCATTCACGTGTCGAGATGACTCTCATTCACATGTCGAGAATTCTGGAGCGATTGACCATTGTAATATACAGATTTTATAAGACTTACCTGACATGACATTTATCCAAGAAGTCGCTATGGCTTCACCAATTTTCAACAGATGATCAGAGGTGAGTTTCTCGATACCAAGACTGTGGACGAGGCTGGAATTTAGCAGATTCGCCATATCGCTGTGGATATAATAGATGTTGAGCAATTTCTGCAACATTTCTGGAGGAGCCACTTCTCGCATGAGAGCATCAGGAACAATCACAGTCTGAGAAGGAATTTTCCACAATACGTTGCTATCTATAAAAATAAAATTGACACAATACATTGGCAGTTGATGCATGGGAGACAACAACACAACCAGAATGAGAAGAGAAGATCAAAGAGAAGACAACGTAAACAACTTTGGGGTTGACATTTATTGTCGAGTGGGGTAGCATGTGCTTTTATCACAATGCCATGGGACCACGTAGTGGGTCACATTTATGTAAATATCAAATTCTTTTAAATATTTCATAGGATAGAACCCAAAAATGCATTTCTAACTAGTATTGAGATGAGTAAAAAAATAATCAGGACATTTTGGGATACTGGAATTGAAAAAATTTTCACTTAATTTGCGATTTCAAAAAATTCTTTTAATTTTTTTTCCAACTGCATTCACTATTTGTGATACTAATCAAAAAAGGATAAATATTTGATTTTAAATAAAAACCAGTAAAACTAAACTTTAACGATCATAGAGAATTTAGATGACATGGCCGTGGAAAATAAACGATAAAAATGGCACATGACTGAAGGATATAGAGATGAAAATCTCCAAATTAGTTTATCAAAATATGAGATAGAGTACATAAAGCGAAACTATAAAAAAAAAGTTTATCAAATTAAAAAGAAAATATTTCCAATGAAAGCCTACTTTTTATGACTAGGATATTTTAGAATCAGAATCAGTAATTGTATCGGAATCAGGGAAAATAGTCTCATCACTACTTGTAGCTCTATCTCTTTGAATAAAAAATGAAAATCAAATGTTACCCTTGTTAAGTGGCTGTGTTGGAATACACGGTTTGCTTCGGAGTTTCTTGAGAATTTGTGCAGCCACAGGTCTAAAGAAATCCAGGACTTCATCTTCTCCAGGAATAAACTGAAGATAGGCTGCAACAGCATGGATCACAGATTTGAAACTTGGGTGAGTCTGGCAGAAATAGAAAAGTATTGAAACTTGGGTGAGTCTGGCAGAAATAGAAAAGTATTGAAACTTGGGTGAGTCTGGCAGAAATAGAAAAGTATTGAAACTTGGGTGAGTCTGGCAGAAATAGAAAAGTATTGAAACTTGGGTGAGTCTGGCAGAAATAGAAAAGTATTGAAACTTGGGTGAGTCTGGCAGAAATAGAAAAGTATTGAAACTTGGGTGAGTCTGGCAGAAATAGAAAAGTATTGAAACTTGGGTGAGTCTGGCAGAAATAGAAAAGTATTGAAACTTGGGTGAGTCTGGCAGAAATAGAAAAGTATTGAAACTTGGGTGAGTCTGGCAGAAATAGAAAAGTATTGAAACTTGGGTGAGTCTGGCAGAAATAGAAAAGTATTGAAACTTGGGTGAGTCTGGCAGAAATAGAAAAGTATTGAAACTTGGGTGAGTCTGGCAGAAATAGAAAAGTATTGAAACTTGGGTGAGTCTGGCAGAAATAGAAAAGTATTGAAACTTGGGTGAGTCTGGCAGAAATAGAAAAGTATTGAAACTTGGGTGAGTCTGGCAGAAATAGAAAAGTATTGAAACTTGGGTGAGTCTGGCAGAAATAGAAAAGTATCGAAACTTGGGTGAGTCAGGCAGAAATAGAAAAGTAAAACATTATATGAGGAAGGTGTTTTTTTCGGGGATTTTTTTTTGCAACTAATATATCAAACTTTTTTTTTGGTTATTTAATGGTGAATCTAATCATTTTTGTACAAGCTTAATAGTTTCTCCCCTGGGAATGATAGACTTTGGAATTCCTTCAGTTTCCTGCTTAAGCATGTGAGCAGATACTTCACTGCCTAACTCCCTACAGTCTGCTGTTTGACATAATCCCAAATAGTAGTCCCTTTACATTCCAAGAGACAATATACCTTGTTTGGGGTGAAAAAAAAAAAAAAAAAAAAAATAAATAAATAATAATAGTGGCTATGCTTAAAGTTCTTTTATCTGGAAATTGTCACCAATGGCATAGCTGTAATTCGGCACATGGAAAGGAAGTTTTTTTTTGTTTGTTTGTTTTTTTAAAGGAGACGTCATCATTTATCAAGGCCTAAAGACCATTCGAGGAATGTAAGGTGGCCAGTGAGACCACATATCTTTCTCTCCACATGTGGTCATGTTGTGTTGCAAGAGGGAGGGTACATGACAGGAACGCATATAATGAAGTACACATTTAGAAGGCTGAGAGAGATGTGAAGAGAGAAGTGTAATAGTTCTTTAAAACACTAATGGTGATTCATTATTGAAGAGTGGGATACTGACAACATCTTGGAAAGAGTTTCATATAAAGTTCATTATACAAGACGACAAAGACAAAACACATTACCTTGCGGTTGAGGAAAAATGAAGAAAAAGGTTTACATAACAATACAAAGACATTTACTTCCAGCTGGAGATGAGAATGATCAGAATCCGATGCTGCGTTAGATTTCTACATTTTGTCCTCCCCTCTTTGCCTCGCTTCCGAAAGAGGATTAGGCTAACTCTCCCGACTGACTTGAACTCTTGACTCACTCACTCTATATATATATATATATATATATATATATATTGAATCTATATTTTTTGTGACGTCAGAACGTGAACAAACATGTGAATGTTTTTTTTTTTCACGTGGGTATTGAATCTGCTTCAAACACGTTTCTGGCAACACAAAAATATTCCTTAATTTCGACTGTCCCATTTTACCTACTCTGATCTAACTTGTTAAATTATTTCTAATATAATGGACAATTCACTACATTCCTGGAATCGCACCTAAATAGCAATATGTATTCATTTGAACTTTTGATCACCGAGTTCTATTCCAGCATTCTCCTTTAATAAATATTATTTTCACTCCTAATTACTTCATTTCTTCTGTCCCCTTCAACATACGAAAGTCAGCTATATCTGACTTTCCAACTTCTCCACATAATACAGTTTTTCAATGTTCATTCTAACTTTACTTTTAATAAACAACAAAAAAATCAGAAATTGATATTAATACGCAAAGTTATCAATAAGTATTTTTTGCAGTTTTTTACAGGGTTATCTCCCTTGTGAAATATGAATAGAGTTAACTCTTTTGCCTTACATGATTTGTTGGCATTAAAAAAATGAAAACATTGAGAAAAAAAAAATTATATTATTGTACTCATTATGGAATTAAGTTTTCATTAAAAAAATTTCACTTAATTCAACCAGTTTTTTTTTTTTTTTAGAGCAAAATCAAATTTTAATGAGGTCGATCATCTCACGGCCATCTTGCTTATTTCGTGGATGAGGGGAGGTGCCTTAAAATGAAAAAGGGATAAAAAGGACAAACTGTAAAATATGTGAGAAAAAAAAAACAAAAAAACTTTATCTAGGTATTTTTTCTGCCAATGTTTCAAAATAGTCTGGTCAAATTTTGACAAAATTTACGCAGTGATGGAGTTATCTCCCTTGCCCCCCCCCCCAATTCGCCCATGAAATTGGCAAGTGGCTGGGATACAATCGATCTCATTAAAATTTGATTTTCCTTTGTAAAAAAAAAAAAAAAAAAAAAAAAAAAAAAAAAAAATTAATCAAATTAATTGAAAGTTTTTATGACAATTCTATAATGGGTAAGTACAATATATATTTGGTGCTAATGCACTTACTGATCCATGCTATTTTTTTAAAATCATATTTCCAAGTTTTATGATATGTCTTTTTATTCAATTGTAAGGTTAAAGTACAGATTAGGAACAAAACATCCTCCCCTCCCCATGTTAAGAATCGCTTTTTAAATAATATTTCAGCACGGATCAATAAATGCATGAGTACAACATTTTTTCAACATTTTCATTTTTTTAATGTCTTGATTAAACTATACAAGTACCAATTTGTTTATATAAGTCATGTTAACAATCCCACAAAATGTTTTCAGCATTTTGCATGTACAAAGGAAAAAAACAGCTTGTTACCTTGAATTGTTCTAAGGATTCCAAGAAAAGCATTGGAATTTCACTTCTCAGCCACTGATTCCATGGACTGTCTTTATCGACATCTTCTCGGCTCGATGGTAAATCAAAATCACCTGGAAAAAGAAAACTAATTAGGTAAATTTAATCGATTTTGGAAGACTGCAAAAAATGCAGTGTTTTTGTTTTATGGCATATCAACCTTCTTTTTTTTAAGGTTATTTAATGCTGAATCCAGTCATTTTTTAAAAAGATTTATGCTTCAAGTTCTTTATATCTTCAAATATTTATTCACAGTGTTTGGTTTGGTTGTTTTGTAGAAGAAAAGTTTTTGTTTTTGACTTTACATGAGGAATTTTCTTTGTTTCTTTGAAGATTCCACACATCTCTCCAAGTTTGATCTGTCATGCTCCCGTTTCAAATAAAAATTTCATCATTAAACAGGTAGATTGAATTTGTGCAAGGTAATAGCAATCAAGTGTTTTACCATATAAAGTTCATGACGGTATACATTTGGGAGGTTCTTCACTTTTTAGTATGTAGAAGTGAGTTATGTATGTGTGTCCTATCCGGATACATAAGACTACTTTACGTGATTTTCTGGTATCTAGAAGGTTTTTTTTTTTTTTTTTTTTTTTTTTTAAATATGGAAGAGTTTGTTGTTCTGCCACTTGTTCCAGTTTTCTGGTCATTTCTTTGTAATAAAATTGTTTATTGAAGGTTTGTAGTCCGTATATGGGACCTTTATGTCACTTATTTGGAGTTTTAAGGAATTTTGGCCACCATGTCAGCTTTTTCATTTCCACGGAAACCATAGTGACTAGGAATCCAACAGAAGAAAGTTTTGTGTTGTATGATAGAATGGATTCTTTGTAACAGTTTGATTAGTAAGGGATTTTTTAAGTTTTGATTTTTTTAATGATTCTAGTACTGATAATGAGTCTACAAATATGAGTTTTGGTTGGTGATAATATCTCGAGCCAAGTCTATGGCTGTACTTTTTGCACTATAGATTGAATAGTTATTTGGTAACCTTTTCTGCTGAATAGTGTTTTCTGAAATAGCGGCACATCCCACATCTTTGGAACCATCTGTGTAAATGTGTCTAACTTGGGTAAGAATCCAGAATGTTGTTTAGTTTTTCTCTATAGTCTGAGGGGTGACTATTGTATTTAGAATATATTGTCAGGTCTAGTATGATTTTACATTGATTTAACAGTCAGGCTGGGAGTTTTGTGAAATTTTCCTCATGGATGCTGGTTTGATCTATTGAGTTGTCTGTAAGTGGGTTTATCTTTTCTTCCATTTAAAGACCAAAGGGTTTAATTGTATTTTCTTTTTTTTTTTTTTTAATAGACGTATGCATTTGGGATTGAAAGTGCATTGATTCGCAGAATTTTGGGGTTTGATTTGAAGTGTGAAAGTGAATGCATGTCGACGCATAAAAAAGGATGGTAAACTAAATGTTTTTGTGACTTTCATTAAAAAATAATATTTTTGAAAATGGAAGTTTAAAACCGAAATACAAACCTTGAATGATGAAACGGAATCCATAACTACGTAATGGAAGGAATGCAAACACTGGTTGTTTGGGGGGAAGAAGCTGGAACATAAATCCAAAGTAATTAATTACTCAAAAGAAATTCAAAGAATCAAATTTATATTTTAATAAATATTTTAAATAAAATCAATAAATTGTGTTGCAACAATCAACTCATCAGATTCAATGGTTTTACACCACATCAGTTCTTTTGCAGTTATTGAATGGTGAATTTAATTATTTTTGTAAAAGCTTTCAACCTTCAAATTTCTTTATGTATGTCCTAATGATTAAAAAAAAAGCATTAGTTAAAAATTAGTTCTAAGTGACAGTCTTATGGAGTTTGATGGTTCAATCTTTACTACAGGCGATAGTAATATAAATTAACACTTCTATTTGATCATGGCTGACAGAATGAAAACAATCTACCTTTGGAGATTAGATACAGGGTTCAGTTTGAAATTCTGTACCACAGTTCAACAAAAATTACTCCAAAACTCAAAGAGCTGCACTTAAAGAGTATAGGTTAGAATGGCCAGAAAAAAAACAATGATGAGGATTGAAAAAAAAATCAAAATAATTCAGAGCATTTTTGTGTTTTGTGAATTCATTTATTAAATTTTTTTTTTATTTAATATATACTTTCTCATTTGTTTTCAAGATTATTTTTCTTATTTCCAATATTACTTATTTTTTCCCAAATTAGAAAAGTCTGAAGGAGGTAAAAGAAGAAATTACCTAATAAAAAAAAATGGCGGCATACCTATCTGGTAGGTCATGTGGATATCTCATAAAAAAAAAAAAAAAAATAACGGCTACACCAACACAATGTTTTAAAAACTCATCGTGTGGGTGAGATTTGGTGTGAATGATTGAAGCCAGGAAAAGGAGAATGAGTGACTGAAAAGACAGTAATGAACTCAAGCGTTGTGTTTACCAGTGAAAAAACTCCATGTTGATACAAAGGAGTAAACAAAAAATGAAGAGTAATTGTCTTCATCTTGGCATAAAACTGCCCAAAAGAATATGCTACAATATATACTATGTTCATTTTTTCACCCAAAACATGGAATATTGCAACTGAAACTAACCTGAGGATTACTCAAGTATGGAGTTAGAGAGCAAGATGTTTGTCCATATTAGATTTAAATTAATGTATTATGTATGATCAGAGAAAGAGGAAAATCTTAAGTCAGAGGAGAGAAGCTATTAGGGTATAAACTTTTCCGACATCTACAGTGAAAATTTTAAATGAAATAATAAGCTTATTATAAAAATGTGCAAAGGAGTTCCAACATGAAAAATTCATTAAAGAAAAAAAAAATGCTAAAGTGCTTTTCATAGGCAATGTGGAATTTATTGTAAAAAAAAAAAATTAAAAAGCTACACCATTGACTGACATTGTTTTTTTAGAAAGAAACTCAAAAAGAATGAAATTGAAATGACACCCACCTGTGTTTGCATGACGTTGCCATTTTTAAGGGGGAAAGCCAATGCAATTTCAGTTGATTCAACTTCCACTCCAGATTTCACCTGAGAAAAAAAAAAAAAAAAAAAAAAAAAGAAAAATGTTTTTGATTGTTATTTAAGATGGAAGAATTAATCCTTCTTTAAAAAATTTTGCAGTTGTTAGGGTTACATAAAAAAAACAAAAAAAAACCCTCAAAATACCCATTCATTTATTAAGAATATCAAGTGAAAAATGTATATATATTTTGTTTTTAGTAAGTCAACATTTATCCAGGATAAAAGGAATTTTGGAGTTTTCAAGGTTACATATAAGATTTTTCCCCACATTAAAAACCAGGTTTTTGTCTAACCGCCATTGTTGGGGAGACAAATAAAAATTCAAGAATTTAGCAGAATGAAGCTGTGGTGGTCACCAGATTTGTCTTTTTATAGGAAAAACGGATTTTGGTATTTTGGTCCTTTACAAATCACAATGCCGAAATATGAAAGTCTTTGCTAAATCCATCACAATGAAACGGATCCTAAAGATGGGATAAAAAATATTGTTCTAGTTTGATTAATATTATAAAAATGGTACAAGTTAAATAATTACTTATCCGTGTTCTACATAACTTAGAAATTGAAACAAGGTTGATGCCTTACACTTGAGCCGTGATTCAGCCAGTGCATTATGCAAAATGATAACATAGAAGGAATGCGAAGCCCTTTTTGAGATTTGACCATGAAAGCACCTCAGTGAAACTAGAAAACTAAAAACCAAACTTACCTGGGATGAAATGTTGGAAGCATTGAGCAATTTTTTAAGCACCAACCATTGGTTGACAGTCGTATCATAGTGAATCTCAATCACATTGTTGTCAAGATCGTAACGGCACATTCGAGTTTGAGAATTTTCAACCTACAAATGAACAACAAATGATTTCATTTTTTTTTTTTTTTTTTTACAAATAAAGTTGACCTTTTTTTTGTAAATATTTGTATTAAAAAAAAAATAAAATGCATTTCTTAACAATCTTATGTATTGTTATATTTTGTGGGTCTTCTCCGTCTTTAAAGTTAAGCATGTGTATATACTTGTATCACTCCTTATTAACAGATCATTATGAATTTTGGAGTGTAGCTGCTAGGCATATGGAGTCATAATGTAGGTTATATTTAGTTTTATGCAAAGAGGTAAGGTGTAAAAATAGGATCAAAAACCTTTGTGAAAGTTTAGATAACTCAAACTTAAAAAAAAAAAAAAAAAAAAAAAACACACACAAAAAAAACAAACGAAGTGGGATTTATTGAATTCTAATTTCTTCTACAGATCCCTTTAAGCCTTTAATGGTAGACATTTTTTTTAAATTTAAAAAAAAATTTTTTTTTTTTACAATCAAACTCCTGTAATTGATTTTTTGACAAAATTTGAATAAGGATAAATTTTAGTAGAATCCTATTTTGAAAAAGAGGCATAAAATTGTTGTAAAACTTCTGCTCTGGGAATTTTGGTGTGTGTGTATAAAATAAATTAAACATGAGGAATAAAAGTTATAACTATTATATCATCAAAACAATAAGGAAAAGTAAAAGGAGAAAATCAAGAAAAAAAAGAAACCTCTTTAAGCCATAGCATTTCGAAGCTAAATGCATCTCATCAGAAGAGGAGATGGAGCATAATTATACAAAATGCAAATATACATAAAAACTGGTTAAATAACATTTAGATATGAAATGAAAATAAAGGAACGGGATAAAATGGTAAAAACTAAAGAAATATTAAAAGTAGGTACAATATATAGAAGTAAATCGGAAGGGTAGTATGTATGTAAGTAATTATAAAAACAATATAAAGCCACTATGAAAAATTGGGATTATTAAAGAACAGCAAATAATAAAAGACGAAAGGAAAAGATAGAGAAAGTGGAGAAAGAAGGAAAGGAGATAGAAAAAGTTAAGGGATTCGGAAATACATGTATTAATAAAACGTGAAAAAATAGGATCCCTAAATTTTTTTTATCTATTCGTTGAATGTTTGAAAAAGACAGATGATTTTCAGATTGGCAAGTTCAGTGCGTCGAAGCACATAAACAAAAATCCATCCTGTTCCCTTTTCGACGTTATCGCAAATAAGCTTTCTTCAATTGACACTAGAATGCAAAGAACATCCAGCCGGCAAAAAAAGAAATCGACCCCAATTGAAGAAATGCTGGCTATTTATATTGTCAAACCACGTCTCAATTTGCAGAAGACACGTTTTTGTCTCGTGTTTAAGACTTTTTCTCATCATACACACTACAATTTTGCCTACACTCCCCCCCCCCTGATCTCGTGATCACAAGCAGGGCAGGGAGGTAGTATCCGTCTTTGTCAGTTACTCCTTAGAAGTGGGGCTACACGGCCAGACACAGCAAACCCTCATGACGTCTTTTTTATATAATACAACCAAATCGCGTTTCTAGTTCTTCATTTTAAAGTGATGACTTTTTCTAGAAAATCCAACAGAATCGCATTTTAGCTTAATATTTTTCATAATATAAAGCTCACGCACAAGTTCTACATTTTCGATCCACTCGGTAATGGGCATATCAACTGTAGCACCTCTAAATTCCAGAATCATGTTCATGTGAACAGAAAAAATCCTGCCCACCGTCGCCGAAAGGTAATATAAGGCCGAAATAGCTTGTAATCGTTGAATGTTTAATTTAAAGAAAAAGAATGATTTTCAGATTGGCAATTTCACCGCATCAAAGCACACGAACAAAAGTTCATTCTGTTCCCTTTTTGATGTTATCGCAAACAAGCTTTTTTCAACTGACACCAGACTGCAAAGCACACCGTACCAACGTTGAGCCGAGAAGAAAAAAAAAAAAAAATCGTCCTCAATTGAAGAACTGCTGGCTTTTTTTTTTATATTGTCAAACCTGACCGCATCTGAATTTGCATAAGACATGTTTTCGTCTCATGTCAGTCAGGTTTCAAGTTTAAAACTTTCTCTTTCTTCTCTAAAGTGAATCACACCTGAGCTAAGTATGCACATTGTAATTTTCCCTACATTTTACAATCTTGATTAAAAAATTTTTAACGCGTAAAAAAAAAGTATACAAGTTCAAATGAAGATTTAAAAGAAGCATGCATAATATGTAGAGGGGGGTGCATAAAAGACATTCAATTAACGTACAAACTTGTGCTTTATTTACAGAGAAAAGACGATTAATTTTATGTAAATTTAAAAATTTAAAGATAATAAAAGATACCTTGTTGTTGATGCTTATTTCTTTTAGTCGATGCAAAAAGAGAAGCAGTGAAGGATGGATATCATTGAAGCTGGCAGCAAGGGATTTAGATTTTTGGAGAGACTCCTTTAAGGGCAACACGATCTTTGTGACCCAGCTAAAAAAGGTTATAAATAAATACTTGTAAAATTTGACAAATTAAAAAGAAATACAATGGCATTAATACAATAGACTGGAATCACAATAATCAAAAAGAATCACAGAAGTTTATATAAAATAATTTAAGAGCACATAGTTATGGATAGTAGATAGGTGTATATTTTTACTAAAATTTCACTTTTTGGTGAAAATTTAGAATTGCGCTTAAAAAAAAAATCTGATGTACACTTGTCATATTCCAAAACTTCCGTAAATTCATCAAGTAGTTTTTTTTTTTTTTAAACTAAGAAAATAAAAATTTACAATTTTTAGCAATTTCAATACTAAATGTATTTCAGTATAAGGGTGATTTGGATCTGGATACATCGAATCGAGTTGTCTCCCGCTTATTTCATCATGACCAAGGAAAACACTAAGACTCGCTTAGTTGTAAAATTTGATTTTCTCAGTTAAAAAATAGCTTACGTGATTTTTGGAATATAAAATATTTGTTCCATGATGAGGATATATATCAACGATTTTTCTGTATTTTTGTTTTTCTTCATCAAGTGTAATTTTTAATAAACACCCACATTTTTTTTCTAAAATATGACCCACCTCTCCAAAAATATACATGCAAACAAAGCCAAGATAACGAAGGAAAGTGAAATACAATAAAAAGAACAGGGAATCCATCGAAACTCTCCAGACGAGTTACACCATGAGAATTATTTGTTAGCAAGATTCTGACGAGGAAAATAAGTTGAAGAAAAATCAGATGTGGCTAATAAATAACTGAACATCTAAGATTTCCGATCAAGAGTAAAAGTATTTGGGAAACACTGACCAAGACAAGCTGTTTGAGAAGAATGCTGAGAGACGAGTAAATGAGTTAGAGCTGACAAAAGCGAATGGTTTTGACAGAAGATGGACTCACAAAATATCCCAGTTAATTTTGAACTTAACATAGCCCAAACTTTCAGGATGAGAGGCTCAGCTCAAAGAGTGGATGCTAATGTCGGCTCCATAACTACAGGCATACACATATGTTCAATATGCATTTGAGAAGGGGGGAGGGGGAATGGTCGATTGTCAGGGAGCTGGCATAGTTATAAATCCTCATCTCTGAATAGCACAGTACACGTGTGGATAGTAAAGTGCACGCTACGAAACATCACTGATTTCTTTCTACAACAAAGATGGCTATAAAGTGGAAAGGGAAAGGAGTTTTTAAAAACACTGAGCTAAACTTTAGGTCCAACTGAGCCAAGGACAAATTCTAATCGAAGTGTGGGGATGCATCTAAAAAGGTACGACCAGCCGATTGGTGACATTCACCCAGGATGGGTTCGGCCAGATCCTTTCTTAGAACACACGGTGTCCTGGATAAACACAGACCATGCATGATGGTCTGCAGCAGTTAAGATAGTTATAGGCAGTTAGTCCCAGGACCAGTGGCAAACACTGTCAACCAGAGGTAGATGTGACATTGGCTTGGATGGTGTATAATCATGTTTTCAGTTGACCTCTATGGCATTTTTATAGTAGTTCTGGAGCTATGGATGAACTATGTTGCGGTGTGCAGCATGCCGAACGTCAAAGTCTCCTCTTTAAAAGCTTTTTTTTTTTTTTTTTTGGTTTTTGGTTAAAAGAGGATAAAAAAATGTATACAAACCCTTCTTCGATTTCTTCGTAGTCTTCAATCCAGTGAGGTTGGATGTAGCCCATGGGGCCACTGTTGACATCAAAGCATATGTGGTAATCATTGGAATGGATCTGTGGCGTGTCAGTTACTCGGAAAACAGATTTGAACCCGATCCCCTTTTGACCTGAGAAGGGACAAATAAAATAATTATAAATGACATTTTTCTTACTAAAAATAGCATTTTGTTTAGTTGCAAGAGAAAAACAAAATGAGAAAAATTTGTTTGCAAATACAGGAAATAAATATCCTGAAAGATGGATAAGTTTTTGGGTGCTTCTCCACAATTTACATTTTATTAAAAAAAAAAAAAAAAAAAACGGAAAAGAAATACCCATGACAAAATAAAAGTATATTCAAAAAATTCACATAAATTGATCAGGTAGTTTATTCTTATAAAGAAAATCATTTTTAAGTGATTAACTGAAACTGGTAAAAATTACAACATAAATCTGGTAAGTTTGCATTATTTTGTTATCTGTTTTTTGTGTTTTTAGATTTTTTTTTTTGAAATGGTAAATAAGATTTGATTTTTTCATTTAAAACTAAAACTACTTGATCAATTTACATGATTTTTGGAATATGATATTTTCATTTCATCACACATGTATATGTAGATTTTTTATTTTTAATATAGAAAGAAATTGTGGACAAGAATTGAAACAGTTCAAGTGATTAAAAAATAAAAATATATAAGGCTCTAATAGATAGGTTCTTGTTCTCATCTAAGTAAAGATGTACAGTGTCGGATGTTTGAAGAATGCAGTTTTATTAAGTTGGTTGGACACAGCAGCCAAGAGCAAAAATGGAAAAAAAAAAAAAAAAAAGAGACCGACAGGTGATATGACAAGCTCTCTCTCACTGTGTAATGTTTTTCAGATCTACACTGCAAAATTTGCAAGATTAAAAAAATTCTTGTAATAGTTGTTTGGAAGGAAAAATGTTTCTGAACTTGTCAGTATGTGAACAAAGAGGCTTTTAAAAAGATCAGGACCCCGGGGCAAAAAAGGCAAAAATCTGGGGCAAAAAAGTCAGGGTCCAAACTTGAAAGTTTTGCATTGTCCAAAGAAAGCCAAAGTAAAGTAAAATGTTGAAACTTACCAATGTAACCAAATTTATGTTTGCCTTTGGTACTTTTACCGACATCACAGAGAGCGCGGATATCCTTTTCTTTGAATCCGCATTCATTGTTTAATACGGTTACACTTGTTGCATCAATGCTAAAATTCACGGAAGGGCGTTGTTTTGAATTTTTCAGATTGAATTCTTCAGGATAGGAATTGTCATCAGCATTTTGAACCAATTCAAGAACAAAATGGGAATCTTTGCTGTACAAGTCTTTCGACAAACGATCTAAACTGCGACCAAGACGTTCCTGCTGGCGCCTCATCAATTTTTCGCCATCTTCGTTAAGTTGAACACCAATTCCAAATTCTTCAGAGCAAATCAAGTTGATCAATTCTTTGTGTTGGTTGATTTCTTCTTTTGGTTCTGTGTCTATTGTTTCAGCCTTTTCGTCTACCGTGACAACATTTTCAGTCGTATTTTCTGTCTGTTTTTCCTTGTCTTCTTCCACCTCTTTTTCTTTAAGATCAGCAACTAATTTTTAAAAACAAAAAATTTTAATTATTTTTTTTTTTCTTATTTAGAAACTCAAAAACTTATTGTAAAGTTTCCCAAATGGGGAGAAATGGGCTGCTACCTTCCCTGGGGTTCTTACACATACAGGATTTGAGATTCCCCTAACTAAATAAAAAAAAAATAAAATAAATAAATAAAAAAAAAAAAATTTTGTGATAATATCTGCTGTTTAAAACAAAACTAACAGAACTGTAATCAAAACAAAAAACTATAAAGGTTTTTTTCACAAGTTATCTTAGTAATACCATTAGAGCATTAAATTAGGTCATGTGACATTCATAAATGGTGTTTATTTTAGTGATTGTCTAGAATAATGAGAATCGAAAAATTGAATCTCAACTAAAAGCAATGTTATCTACTTAATGGTAATATCGAAATTAGTAATGAGGGGAAAACGAATGAACACATATCCAAGGCAATGGCAGAAACCCTAGAGGAAGACCTTCTGTCTGTAGTGGAATGGGGTCAGAAATGGATAGTAACGTTCAATGCTGCCAAGACTAAGCTTGTCTCCTTTAATAATTACAGGAAACCTTCTCAACCACTGATAGTCATGGCTAATGATACATTACCTGAAAATACTTTGTTCAAACCCCTGGGATTAACATTCACAGGGAACATGAATTGGAACAGATACATTGAGGGCATTGCCAAGGCTGCTGCAAAAGAAGGTGGGCTTTCTCTACCATGTTAAAAAGTAACATCTGAGAGTATCCTGTACATCTACAAGGTCACCATTTGCACATGTATAAAATATTGTTGCCACATTTCTGCTACTGGTCTCACTCTAAAACAGGATTCAAAAACGTCACCAACCTAATAGGTTCCGAACTGGCAGCTAGGCTTCAACCGGTTCCATCAATGAAATCTTGCATCCCTCTACCTGTTTTACAAGTATTTTAATGGTAGGTGCTCTGACGAACTACAAGTCCTTGTACTCCCCTGACAAACCTGACAAGCAGCAAAATCTCACTCAGTAGAGATCCCCCAGATGCCAGAAACCCTTCTACTCTAATAGTTTCTTCTCTATGCCTGCTAAACTTTGGTATTCCCTTCCCGGTTCCTACTTCTGACTGTATTGACATACAGAAGTGTAATGTAAACAGACATCTTGCTGCTCAACTCCCTACATAGTATCCCTGCAAATTATGTTCCTGATAATAGTCCCCTACATCAAAGTGGCACTGTGCCTTTGGGGCAAAAATGCAATTAAAAAAGAAATTACATAAAACATTTACGTTCATGATCCATTTATCCGTCATTTTTATTTGGAAATGTAACTTAAACAAGGGAAGTAACTCAGTTTGTAATATTTATTATTTAAGTATAACTTGCAATTTATTTAGAAAGCAATTCTCATTTTCTGCCTTATCAATTTTCATAATTTTTTGATATTTTACTAATTTCAGCATAGCAATTAAATAGATAGCAATGTAATTCAATTTTTAAATTTTTGTTACTCTGAACAAGCACCATTATTGTTAAACATAAATACTGTAATGAAGGTAACTCATTTAACTTGATTATAATTGGAGTTATCTACCTTCATGGCCTCTGTTCAGTCTTGAGAGACAACAGATACCAAACCTTTCCTAAATCAGCACTGTTTGATTACAATGGCAAGTCTAGGATGATTGGAAACAATGCAGAGATAAGCGGAGGGCACCTACACCACTTAGTATGTCCCAATGGTCACCCATTTAGTAGTGATCAAGCTCAATGTTGCTTAACTTTTGTATTCCAAGAGGGGTGTGTCAATGTGATTATGCCTCATATCTACGTTAAAATTATACTTGTTTTGGCCGAGTTTAAAAATAACTCGCTTCCCTTATTTTATCTTTTAGTCCTCACATTTTATGAGCGATATTTCTGACAAATGGGGAAAAATTGCTGTTCTGGGTGTTGGAATCCTTATAACACTTTTCATTGATTAGTTTTTAACCTTCAAGTATTTTTTTCAACTTCTTACATCAAATGGCTTCATGTCTTGGCTGGAGAGATTTTCATTAAAAAAAAAAAAAAAAAAAAAAAAGTGTGCAAACAAAAATGAACATTTAATATCACATTACTGCATCTTGGAGAATGCTCCAGAGAAACAGATAGTAATTTACAATACAGCGATGCATAAAAAGTGTTACAGAGTAGAAGAAATGGAGTCGAGAGAGGAGGGGGTGGGGAGACACAAAGCTCTGATTGGTCAACTAAGATCATGTGTAAAATTAGAGAGAGGAATTTTGAGATAGTTAACTGAAGTAAGTTTGAGACTTGCCAAGCTAACAGCAGCTGGCTATGCGGGACATCCTCATGGTTACCTACAAAATAGATTGTGGATAATTGACAAAAAAAAAAAAAAAAAAAAAAAAAACTGGGAACTTTTTCATCAGGAAAACCCAAAATGGCCTGTAATCTACTTCCAGCACTTAGGGATCATTACAATGAATGAATATGCTGCATTGCCGAAACTTCAAAGGAAACAACACCAAAACCAACTCTCAGTACTCTTATCAGTTCCGCTGATAGCAAGTGTGGACCAAAGTTTTGACTGGAGTCATATACAGAGTTATCGGTAGCAGAGGAAAGCCAGTCATCGTCAATCACAAAGTCGTAACAACCACAAAGACCATCAAGCATGTCTTCCAATCTTGAATTTTCCTTTCCTCCAAATTAACCCCTTCATATTTCTAAGAAATATAAAAGCAAATTGGTAAACCCAGATCTCCCAAATTAGTACCTCCACAGCCTTGTGATAACCACATGTGCTATCCTACGTGACAACATCACTGACTCCAATATTGTTTGGCATGGTCTTCTCCTGAGTCTTAGTCTTCTGTACTGGCCACATTGTCATCACTTACGCATTATCGACTTCCGATGGGGCGCACTGATTCACAAGCATAAAAATAAAATGCAAACTGACACCATTAACCCTCTGAACACCAGGTCACTATCTAAGTCTTCTGCAGAAGCTGTGTTTGTCAGTAACCGTCAGCAATGTGCTCTGAGTCATGACTTGCGTTCAACTCACAACTCTCCTCAACTGTCATCAACCGCCACAAACCCCAAAAGGTCCGCAAACCATTCCTAACTGCTGTAAAATTCAATTACCATTTTTCTAAAGCGCCCACTAACTAACTCAAAATATATCTCAGGTCCTTTTGTTCTCGCTCACAACCACACCCAGATTCAAAAACCCTACTTCAGCTTTCTTTTGCATGCACTGGTTCACAACTTTCTATCCATTGTTCTGACGATAAACTTATTTCTTTTTGTTTTGTTTTTTTAATATTTCTTTTTCTCTTTCTCCCCATATTTCCTAACACCGGGGGGGGGGGGGTCATTGATAGTATCACAGGTAATATAAGCCACATTTTTTTTACTGCCAAATTGTACTTTCAAGTCACCTTTCAAAAATTAAATATTTTTTTAGTTTTATAGCTTGTCAATCCAACTGGTCTCCAAAGTACAGATCATGTGAATGATAGGTTTTTATGTCTGCGCATCAGTTGCATGTTAAACTCCCTTCATGTGTTGGATTCATGATTAAAAAATTCATTGCATACAAAAATTCTGGTGGTCATTTTAAAATATTTAATATCATTCTTCTTAGTTATCGATTCATCTCAAGGCAGATTTCATCTAATTTCTGTTAAATAATATGATGATCAGTAACTTAGTTCACATGTGAGTCAAGATCAAGTCATAAAAATCGTTGAAAGAATAACAAAAGTAGCTGAAGTCCAAGAAAAAGAAAAGCTTGGAGAAATCAAGACAATATTTACCGATAGCTTCTTCATCATCACAAACCATTTTTTCTGCCACTGAAGTTACTTGTTCGGTTTTTAATTCTTCAGTTGCATCCACAAATTCTTTATCTTCCTCATCAGACAAAGAGGCAGATTCTTCTTCATCATCGGAAGTTTCTTCCTAAAAAATTGAAACAGTATTTTATTTTACGTGCATCAAATAAATGCTCAAAAGTTTTGAAGATTCAAATCATTTAAATCAGTCAAAAAGAGGGAATGACTTTCGAAAATATCGGTGAAAAAAGCGACCCCTAGATATTTTTTGGATATGCTACTATTCGCAACATATTTACGTAGGTACCATTTGTTTTACTTGAAATTCAATTTTTTCCTCGAGGTTTAACTATAGAAACACCTCTTTTTTAGTAAATGAGTTACCAGTCATCAAGGCCAAAAACTACTCAAGGATAAAAGTTTAGGAGATGGATGAAGAAAGAATATAAGAAAACTGAAAATGATGGACAGTTTATGGCAAAAATTTATCAACAGTTTAAAGACGACCATGTTGTAGTTTCTATGGAGGTCCTTGGAAAGAAACTTGAAGTTGTGGTAACAAGAGGAATTCTTGTTGTGGGTGTTGGATCAGTTGGGGTTTTAAGAATCCTAGCAGAAGAAGAAAATAATTGAAACCGCTTTTGGTCAGTATTGTTGACCTTTACCTTCAGGCATAACATTCTGTAAACAAACGCTGTTTTTTTTTGGGGGGGGGGGGGTTAGCCAACAAATTTTTAATGTTGAGTGGATTTTTTTATATAAAAAAAAATTAAAAAAAAAAAACTCTCAGTTTCTATTTAGCATTTGACTTAAAAAAAAAAAAAAAAAAAAAATACAGAAAAAATATTTATGATGTACGGACTCCTCACAGAATGAAGATGTCATTCCAAAAATTATGTAAATTGATAAAATAGGTTTGTTTTTTTTAAGGATTTTTAGCAATTATAAAAATAAATTTAAACAGTTATAAGATTGATTTGGATCTCTGTAGTTCGAATTTAGTTGTCTCGCCCTTAATTTATAAAACATGTCTGATCAAAATATAGCATCTCACTTTGTAATAAAATTTGATTTTCTTGGTTAAAAAAATACTTCAATTCATGTGATTTTTAGAATATACATCTTCATTCCATGATGGGTATGTTTTTTTGATTTTACTTATGAGCATAATCTTGATATATTTTAAGTGAGTTAGTCTCAATTTTGCATGTGTAATACTAAATGGATTTTAACTCGAAATGATTCCCCAATTAATAATATTCAATAAAAACAACAAAATGATTTTAATGCTTATACAGAAGTTTTTCTTGCATTTTGCTCTCGATGGGACGTTTAGCGATTACCGAATATCTGTACTAAGACAGGTTACATGAACCCCCCTCCTCCCATTCAAATTAGATATTTAAAAACTTTTTTACCAATGTATTTATTTATTACGCAAGAATTTTGAGGTTGACGAAATTCTTTTTACTTTCCATAATTTTGATCATCTTTAAACATCTCGTAGTAAAAGTCGAGGAAAACGTGGAAGGAAGCAATAAAAATCAACTTAAGAGAAAAAAATGGATAACGACTGGACTAGAGATTGGTTGGTTTAGAACTCATTTTCTTAAAGGCAGCTTGTAAAATGGACGTTAAAACCAAATACAATACAAAAAAATAATACAAAGATGCATATGTAAAAAAACAAAAACAAAACCCATTAAACAAAATTAAATTAAAAAAAAGTTGATTCAAGTCTTCTCACCTCAATTTCGTTATCTCCAATAAATTCATCTTCGCTTTCCAATTCTGCAATCGTTTCAATCTGACTCTTTAGGAAAGAACTCTTCAATTTAATCAAAGAATCAAACCAATCACTGATTCCAAGATAATAACCAAGCTCCTCGAGGCGATTGCTGTCGGAGATGCTGCTGCAACAATTCAGAATCTCTGATTTCGATTTGGTCTGTCCCAGGACTTGTCCAAGCGGCTCAAGAAAAATCTAGAAAAAACAAAACAAAAAAATATAAAAACAAACACAGAACATTAAAAATCATTAAATACTTGGATAAGCCCCCCCCCCCCTTCATTCTTAAAGTTAATGGATTTGTCCCAAACGATTTATCTCCACTTCTTTATTTAACATGTAACTTCCATTTTAGATGTGCAGTGCATGGTTGCCTACGACACCAGAAAGTGACTTTCTATAAGAAACTATCATTTATATTCGTTTTCAATGTCCAATTGTTTGTGATCATCGAAGAGTCGTTCCAAGTCTTCCTGGCTCACCTTTTTCTCGCTTACTCTCAATTGAGATGCAAGTATATATCAAACTTTAATCACCATCAAGAGTTGCCATGTAATTCCTTAGCATCCTCAGAAAGAATGAGTTCGTGCAAGACCATCATTCACTCACATCTAACATGACACTAGATATAACAAGGCACGAGTCGATCATAGTGCTTGAGTTTTGTGGACTGAAATGAAAGGAAGCAAGAGAAAATATAGCTGGCGCTAACTTGATTTGGAGCAACACTGGTGTAAATTTGGTCCAAAAAAGATTTTTCAATCTAATAGGTCCCACTTTGTCAACGAAGCTCCAACCCCTGTCCCATCACCGCAATGTTGCATTTCTGTGCCTGTTTTTGAGTTCGGTTTATTATTAGTATATGACCAGGCTATAACTGTAACAGACATAAAAAAGACTTACTTGATTGGCAAGAGAGATAGAAATCTGGAGAGGCAAACGCACAAGGCAATCCAAAACAAACTTGGCAGGTTTGCCGGCATAAGGTGAATCTGTATGAAGAAGAAAATTGATCGTATTGTGAAAATTCAAGACAATTTGTCTATGGAAAAGATTGTATTTTTTTTTTTTTTATAACTAACTAGCATGGGGGGTACCTGGCGTTGCGCGGGTATTTGGAGTTGTGCGTGTTAAAAAAAAAGCAAAAACGTTGACTGGGTGTTTGCAGGTGTAAAAGAAAAAAAGTTTTAGTAGGAAGGTAGGATTAAACCCCGAAGCCTTGACGCGAAGGTGGAAAGGAAATGAGAAAAACCTGAGACCTAGCCATCTCGGCCACGAGAGGAGAGGAATTGATAAGCATGGTAAGCTTGGTGAACAAGAACCAAAATCAGTTAAGACTAAACGGCCAATTAGTAACAGATATTACAAATTCATTAAAAGTATTTAATTTTTTTTTTTTTTTTTTTTTATTATTCAATTTTCACCCCAAACAAGGCACAGTGCCACTTTGAAGCAGGGGGCTACTATTAGGGAATTAATTAGCGGGGTCATTATGAAGGGAGAAGAGTAGAAAGATGTTTGTTAACATTACACTTGAACTTCTGCATATCATTGCAGTTGGGAAAGCAGAATCCCGGAAGGGAGTTCCAAAGACCCGCAGTTCTGGGGAAGAAACTATTGGAGTAAAAGGCTTTCTTGCACCTAGGGATCTCTACTGTAAAGGGATGAGACTTAGTAGCTTGTCGGGTTTGTCGGGGGTAGTTACGTCGGGGAGGTACAAGTGTTTGCAGTTCGTCAGAGCATTCACCATTAAAGTATTTGTAGAACAGGCAGAGGGATGCAACATCTCGTCGATGGGACAGAGGTTGAAGCCTAGATGACAGTTCAGGACCTATCAGGTTGGCGACTCTTTTTTGAACCCTGTCCAGGAGCGAGAGACAAGCAGCAGATGCACCAGCCCAGATGTGACAACAGTACTCCATACATGGGCGAATGGTTGCCTTATAGAGGTATAGGATACTGACAGGCGTAAGTAGTTTTCTAGCATGGTAGAGGGAGCCAACCTTCCTTGCAGCAGCCTTGGCAATGCTCTCAATGTATCTATTCCAGTTCATATTCCCTGTAAACGTTAGGCCGAGGAGTTTAAAAGAAGTACTTTCAGGCAATGTGTTCTTGGCCATTGCTTTTGGTGGTAGAGAAGGTTTCTTGTAGTTATTGAAGGAAACAAGCTTAGTCTTAGCAGCATTGAATGTGACCAACCATTGGATATGTGTTCATTTGTTTTCCCCTCATATCTGTTATAGAAAGTGGTGTCATCGGCAAATATACCCATCTCCGAAACAATATTATCAGAGAGGTCGTTTATGAATATCAGGAATAATAGAGGTCCAAGGATAGACCCCTGAGGTACTCCTGCATTTATGTCATATTGTTTGGATGTATGTCCGTCGAGGACAACTTTGATTTTTCTATTACTTAAGAAGGATTTAATTACATTATGAATTCTTCCAGTGATTCCATATGATCTAATTTTCCTTAGAAGATCATCGTGCCATACCCTGTCAAAAGCCTTAGATATATCAAGGGCCACCGCTCTACCCTCCCCTGTTTTATCCAATGAACGGTAAATACGTTCAGAAACTACAGTTAAGATATCTGCTGTTGAACGGGCTTGCCTGAATCCATATTGTTTGTCAGTCAGGAGTTTAGCAGTTGTTAGGTGCTGGACTAGGGCTTGATTAACTAAGGACCCAAATATTTTGGCGAAAAGCGTGAGGAGGCTAATGGGGCGATAGTTTAGTGGGTTAGTTCTTTCACCAGAATTCTTGAAGACTGGTACCACAGAGGCGGTTTTCCAGCAGTCTTTTTCTTGGATATTTCATTGTTTTAGGATTGACGTATAGAATATTTACATAAAGGTGTATTTTTTTAAAGCATTTTTGTTTTAAATATTCACACCATGATATATTACCTGTGATGTCCATTGCTTGCAATGAGAACAACGTGGTTTTCATATGGTTAGCAAGAAGTGCAAGCGGTGCATTGTGCAATCCTTTATTGTGTGCAACAATGGATGCTAAATGGCCACATGTGCGCAACATATCGCCGGACATGGAAGCGCTTGTAAAGTGCTCGATCGATGTTTGGCTGACCAACTTCAAATATTTGCCAGGCTCTGTCTCCATTGCCAAAATGTCAATGTGAATTGTTTTATTTCCTCCTAAAAAAAAAAAAAAGAAAAAAAATTAGAACAAAAAAGAAATTTAGATTTTTATGAATAATATATATCTTTCATTTAATATATTTGTTAGCTCCTTGAGTTTTTTTAAAAATTTACTCTTTGATTACAATTTATATATATATACACACAAATGTATATATCTATATATTAGCTGTATATACCCTGCGTTATCTAGGAATCTTTACTTCCATTTCTGCTATGTCATATACGATGCATACCGCGCGCACACACACATATATATATGAAAATGAAAAAGAGTGGGGTACAATTAAGTTTGCAAATCAAGTATTAGAATGTCTAATTTGCATAACTGGTTTTAAGTTCCTAATAAATTAAAGTCTAATGTTATTCATTTGTAATTGTTCTATTTTGTCTAATATATATAATATATATATATATATATATATAATGATGATTGCAACATCTTGTCCGACGAGTGCCACTCCTTCAGACACTGAGTCCATGAGCCCAAAAACGACTTTTTTTTAGTCCTACCGGTGAATTCACATGCTCAAGCAAGCATGACACTGAAATGGTCATGGAGATCAATTATCACATGCTTTCAGCATTTCAAGCCTCCACGCGTCACAACTTTTCCATCGGCACAGGACCATTTTTATAGACAAATGCCTGAGGGAGTATCTATACACAGATGATGTTACAGAGTCTTAGCTTTGTACGACAGCTAAGTCTCTCTCTCGATTCAAAATGTTGAGATCCAGCAACAAGCAAGAGCAAGATAGCCAGCAACAAGTTAAACTGCAGACCAGCTTAATGCGGGTACTGGTCTCCCACTTTGTTTTTTTTTTTAAATCAGAGATTTGCTTCTCCTAGAAAGGTTGCCTTCACCATGGTTTGCGGGAGCCCTCTCCACTACAACACACATATACAGTGATGATCATATTTATTGGCACGGTAAAATAAAAGTTAAATTTTGTCTAATAAATCCTAAGAAGGGATTAAATTAAAGAAAATAACAAAGTATATTATGTATTTTTAACTGGCCTTTCCGATGCAGCAATCGGATTTTAGAAAAAATAAATAACAAAGGAACAACAAACATAATTGCAAAAAACCCTTGTTCAAAATTATTGGCACGGCTTTGTTTTTCTTTTAGTATCAGTATAATATCAATCAATTTCCGGTTTACATGCTTTCTGAACTTTTTTATAGCCATATTATGCTTGTTTAACGCTAATTCAGTGAATAATTTTTTTCAGATAATTTTTAGATAGCGATTTATTTAAACTATTATAAGTGACTAAATTATAATTTTCAATCGCCATGGTTAAAACTAAGGAACACAGCGAAGACGTCAGGAAGCTTGTTGTAGAATGCCATACCAATGGGGAGGGCTATGATAAGATTTCAAAGAAGCTAAACCTTCCCAAATCCACTGTTAGAGCCATAATAAAAAAGTTCAAATCGCAAGGCCACGTTATGAGGTTAGAGGGAGAAAAAGGATTCTTTCCCCAAGAGATGAACGGAAAATTGTTCGACAAGTAAAACAAAACCCAAGGATCTCTGTTGGGGAGATTGTTGATGAACAGAGCACCTCTGGAGTGAATGTATCTCGACATACAGTTGGTAGAGTTTTGAAGAGAGCTGGTTTAAAAGCATGTCGTCCGAGAAAGACTCCCTTATTGAAGCCTATGCACCTGAAAGCAAGGCTAGCCTTTGCAAAACGTCATATTGATAAAGATGTTGCATTCTGGAAACGTGTTCTATGGACTGACGAAACGAAAATAGAGTTATTTGGCCATAATAAAGTGTCTTATATTTACAGAAAATCTGGCGAAGCTTTCCTGCCTAAGAACACCATACCCACAGTGAAGCACGGTGGAGGCAGTTTGATGTTTTGGGGATCCTTTGCTGCCTCTGGACCAGGGTGACTTGTTAAGGTCACAGGTAGCATAAAAAAGGAAGATTATGTTAAAATATTGGATGAAAACCTGAAAGACTCTGCTAAAGAGCTCTCACTTGGTCGTCGTTGGTGGTTCATGCAAGATAATGACCCAAAGCATTCGGATAAACTGACTAAGAAATGGCTTGAGGACAATCATATTAATGTTTTCGAGTGGCCATCACAAAGCCCAGACCTTAATCCAATTGAAAATTTATGGAGAACATTAAAATTGAGGGTAATGCAAAGGAAGCCTAAGAATCTTATTCAATTGGAGGATTATTGTCAGGAAGAGTGGGCTAAACTTACTACTGAAGAGTGCAACAACTCGGTTGTAAACTATGAAAAGCGACTGAGGAAGGTAATCAAGGCCAAAGGCTATACAATTGATTATTAAATAAATCGTGCCAATAATTTTGAACAAGGGTTTTTTGCAATTATGTTTGTTGTTCCTTTGTTATTTATTTTTTCTAAAATCCGATTGCTGCATCGGAAAGGCCAGTTAAAAATACATAATATACTTTGTTATTTTCTTTAATTTAATCCCTTTTTTAGAATTTATTAGACAAAATTTAACTTTTATTTTACCGTGCCAATAAATATGATCATCACTGTATACACAAACACACACGGTGCTAGTTGGACGTTGACTCCGAAAAAAAGGTTCATTCGCCCTTTGGAAGGTCGTTTTTCATCCTTCAGGGAGACTAGCCACCCTCCTCACCAAACAAATCTGGTAAGGGAACCAGTTTAGTCGCCGGTGACCCGATCACGAGGCAGGTAGTACTGGGCTACATATGGTACCAGTAGCATATGACATGACCTGACATAATATATATATACATATATATACATATATATATCTGCTAGGGCATCATATATGATGTATGCAAACAGACAGGAATATAGACTTATAATAGATACATAAAAATAAAATCTTGCGCTTTGTTTACATGTGGTAAATAGACATTCAGGTTAATAGTGATTAATATTTCAACAAGAAATTTTATATTTCTGACAAAAGATGATTAACAAACAAATAAAAAAAATATAAGTAGTTGAAAAAGATTTAAGTTGAAAGCTTGTTCATATATATAACTTTATTATATCAGAACAATAAGGAAAAGAAAAGGGAAAAAATTAAGAAAAAAATCTCTTTAGGCTATAGCATTTCGAAGCTAAGTGCTTCTGATCACACAGACACACATTTCAATTATTTTAAGTTATTTTATGGGGAGGGTCTTTTAATAATATAGACTTACCTTCAAGAGGTATATTTTTTTCACCACCATATTTATTAACAAAATCCTTCAATTTTCCAAACTGTGGCTCAAACACCGATGGCCAATGGCTCCAAGCACTCATATCTTCCAGAAGAGGACAGTTATGAAGAATGGCAAGAGCTGCTTCTTTTGTCTGATGACCCAAAATGCCAACTTTGCCTTGTGATTGACTAAATGATCTTAAAAAAATAAAATAAAATATGTAATGGGTTAAAAAAAAAAAAAAAAAAAAAAAAAGTTTTCCAAAGTAGGTGATCATACACACGTCCAAACATGATAAAAGGGAAATACACGAAAATGCTGCACAGCTAATTTACTTATGTTTGAATTTTTTGTTATTGATTAGTGATAGCAAGCCATGATTCATCTTATAGAATAAAACCAGTCAAATTGGTTGCAAATGCTAAAATTGAAGTGCTTTTTTAGAATTCAACCTATTTTCGAAACAAATCTTTTGAAAATCTTTATGATGTACATACCGGTCACAGAATGAAGATGTCATATTCCAAAGATCATGTAAATTGATCAAGTATTTTTTTTTATTAAAAAAAAAAAAAAAAAAAAAAAAAAAAAACTCAAATTATAAATATACGGCATAATCATGTTGACACACAGGTTCCCGTCAGATCACCAAAGTAAAGCAATGTTAAGCCTGGTCATTACTAAAATGGGTGACCAATTTGGGAATTTCAAGCACTGTATGAGAAGCAAAAACAAAGTGAGCATCCTAGAAGAAAAACAGTATGGCCTCCAAAAAAATGCCTAAGCAACCCAATTAGCATCCTTTGGTAGGGGCGCCCCAGACAATTAGCAAGGAGCTAAATCTTTCTCAAAGGGAGAAGGCAAAAACTAGAAGGATAAACCTTGTAAAATTGTACAGGACCAGAGACAGGAGGGGACAAGTCATCTCAATTTGTTGGATTTGGTACAGAAGCCGTCAATTATATCTTCCACATGCTGAAATCTGAAATCCTGGTTAAACCCGACACGGCTTTGTCACTGATTTGTCTAAAGCAACAAAAAAAAAAAAGTGTCGAGTTCAGTTTCATGAATGATTGTTCATTAGTCCCAGACAACACCAAGTATCCATGCTAATTATGAAGATTCTTTATATATTACCTTTCTTTAGCACAGAGGGCCGTTTCATATAATACATTTATGTTGTGCGACTTAACCCTTCGTTCAGAATTGGCTACTAAGCGTTGCGTGGTACCAAAGCCAAGCTTTTTCACATCTTTTACAGCAAACTGATGGCAGAGGGCATCTTCGATCAATTGGTGCTGAAAAAGATACAAGAGAAGACATATTAAAGGAAAACAGCAATGAACGATGTGTGTACGTATCAGACACAATCCCAAATAGTAGCCACTTACATTCCAAGTGGCAATATGTCTTGTTCAGTGTGAACAAAAAAATGTCAAGTAAACAAGTAAAAAAGCCTGGAATACAATTAACATGTGTTTACTGCACTGGCCGTAATGGTCTCCATTTGTAAGCTCACCTATAGATGACCATGGCGATTGTTTTTGTCATAAAGCCAATTCCTGCGGTACTCTTCTACTCAATGAGGGTCTTATTTTCTTTAAACAAAGAATATATATCCCTTGGATGGTTAATTCTGGCGAGATATATTTTCTGTTCTTTGTTCGCGTTTTCCCTTGTCATCAAGCATCTAACAACTGCACGTCTGCCACTCACGTGCACCAGATTAAACATGTTGCGTAGCACATGTTTATACGATGGCAAATAATACAACGGTAAAATTTCAGGTTAGTTATCAACCAATTGTGTTCTTACATATACTCAAAAGTGTATAATTAAAAAAGAAAACAAAACAACTAAAGAAAGCCATGCTTATAAAAATAACTAGCTGGAAAACCCGACGTTGCCCCAGATTGAACGAGGATCAAAAAATGTTCTACACTTTTAATACTTTTCTAGTCGTCGCAATCAGTAAAATTGATCATTTCTTCATCAAATCAATTGATTGCCTGCTCTATTCAAGAAACCACCATGGTGCACCGGAAGAAAGCTCACATGCCTTCCACAGTGACTTAGTCCACAATAGATTGTAGTATACATTGCACTGTAGAGAACCTACTGCTGATTCGATAAAATTATTTTTATATAATTGTTTTAAGTTTAAGATGAAAATGACAAATATCATGATTCGATTGTGCTCTAAGCAGAAACATTCATTTCGAATGCGCCCACCTTACAAAAGGACCTACTGTTGATTTTATATATCAGAGCCTCCTGCTTGTGTGGTGATAAAACTTCTCAAATGCACTTGTAATGTTAGGGTGTATAAAAGGTGTTAACTTTGATCAAGATCCAAATGTTCCCCGCTTTAATCGGATTTTTTCAATTATCGATACTTACTTTACTGGATGTTTAAGAACACTGCCAGGCACATAAAAGTACATTTTTGAGGAATTTCATAAAAATCAGCCGAGCGGCTTTGGGATCCATAGGGAACAGACTCGCATGCACAAAGTGAGTTTTATATATAAAGTAGAAATAATTGGATTTAATTATACTGAAAATTTGTAAACAAAAATGACTAAAGAAAGTTATACTTATAAAATATATAATTGGATTTAATTGTACTTGCAATAAATAAAAATTTGCAAAACAATATAAATTCCTAATATATAGAAATATTAAAGTCGGGACAGCATAGGAGGGTAGTTCGAATACAATTGGTCTGGATATGCAGTAATACCTGATTACAAGGTGTTTCAAAGACACCCCAGTAGGACTAGTTTGGTGGTGAGGAGAAGACTGCGTGCCAAGAATTTGATCAGTAAAACGAGAAAGAAGAAAGAGAGAGGTTATGGCAAACATGTCCCTTCTGTGATAATCCAAAAATGGCCAGAAAAAAAAAAGAAAATGTTCTGAGAGTGGCATCTTTTATGCGAATGATCACGTGGCCAAATAACAAATGGATGACTGGTCTCATGGTGTCGCAATATGGCACACCATGCATGATGAAAAGGAGAGCCCCCCCCCCCGCACACTTATTCTCATTTTTAGTATCCTAAACTCACGTTTGTGAATTCAAACTTATATTTAGAAATGAAGGAATTATCAATATATTTATAGTCAATTTTGCAAAGATAAAAAGGATTTTATGTGTAAACAAAAAGATGTTAAATTACGTTTAAAAGAAAAAATATTTAAATTTAAAAAATAACAAGCTGGGCATGCGGGGTCCCTCTCGTCGAGCGAAAAATTTACCTTTACCAATGACTAATGTTTGTGCAAAATTTAAAAAAATCTAAGGCATGGTTATTGAGAAAAGTGCAAACAAACGAACAGAAGTGAATTACTAGGTCCAATCCCTCCTTTGTGGGTAGGTGGGGGGGGGGGGGGAATAAAAAAAATCTATATATCTATAAAAGTGAAAATGTGTGTGTGTGTGTGTACACTTCCCTACCAAATAACTGTCAATTTTCAGTCTACCGACTTGAGATTTGACATAAGGGGTATTGGGATTTGGGAAAATCTTTTTAATCCATTTTTGAACAGAAATTTGGCTTTTAAGGGATTAAAGTTTAACAATGTGACCTTTGGGAACTACCAAATTTTGGGTTTAAACATTTGAAATTTTAGATATAGGTTACTTGGACATGGATCTAACTTTATAATTTGATTTAAGCCCAAAACAATAAATGTTAGGAGTCATAATTGGGGTCAAAGTTAAAAAATTGATTGATTGATTGCAGTCTACCAAATTACTCAGCCAATTTTTGGTCTAAATATTTGAAATTTTACATAGAGTGTATTCAGATATAGGGCAAGATTTTTAATTGTTTTTTGCTGAAAATTTGGTTTCCAAGGGGTCAAAGTTCAAAAGATTTTACTTTTGCGGTCTCTAGCAAACTATTAAGCCAATTTTGGGTCTAAACACTTGAAATTTTACATAAAGGGTATTCAGACACACAGCAAGCTTTTGGGCAAAAATTTGGCTGGCAAGAGGTCAAAGTTTACAAAGTTGACCTTTGCAGACTATACCAAACTCCGCCGCCAGTTTTGTGTCTAAAAACTTTAAATTTTAGATGTAGGTTACTTGAACATGGGTTAAACATTTTGAGTCCAAAACAATAAATGTTAAGGAGGGATCAAAATTGGGGGTCAAAGTAAAAAAAAAATTTGATGTCTGCGGTCTACCAGCTTTTTCTTTTTCTTTTTTTTTTTTTTTTTTACATGGAGATCACCACTTATCACTCGGGGATAAGGGTTATTGCGTGTACAGTAATCAATGGGATAGTATCGTTGTAATCATTAGTATTGGAGATTTGATAGAGTGTCTTACTTAAGGGGCGGTTTGTCAGGAATTTGTTTATGTTGGACTTGAAGACATCCAAGATGTAGTCAGGTGGGAAACAGGCAAACGGAAATTATGCAACACTAACAAGCAAAAGCAAGAAATACATTCAGATTATAAATAAGGTTGAGATAAAATTTTAAAAATACAAAATTAAAAAAAAATCCAAAAAACCCAAAGACTTACTTGTTCAGATCCAGAGGAGAGACACTGCTGTACAAAAGAGAGTATATCAGAAATTTGCGGCTGATATAAAGAATCTCCGAGATTTCCTGGGGACGATCCCAATGTAACTCCAGATTCATCCAACATCTGATGGAAAAAAAAAAAAAAGACAAAATATTAGTTGAAATCTTTTTAAAATTTATTTAAAGATTCAATAATGAAAGCTGCAGATTCATACAAGACTAGCAACACGATTTATTAATGGAAAACTTCTCAACATTTAAATAAACTGATACAAAGTCATGAATGGATTATTTGGAAATCTGTTAGCCGTACGGATTCCAGAGTTTGACGAAATGCACCCAAAAGATTTGAGGTTACATTGGCACAAAATGTTGAGTGAAGAATGAAAACAGTAGTCATAATAATTCAATTCTTAATCCTCATCTCAAAAAAGATAATAGTTGCAATTTCAATGTAAGAGACCCTTTCCTAAATATATAAAATTCTGAGGATGGCGTCTATCGTCAAAATATTAATTTTAAATAAATAAATGTTTATTTTTCATAATATTGTGTTGTAATTTGGCTTATAAATGTGTTTCACACACGCATATATATAATCTACAATTATATAAATGCAACTTTATATGTGAGTTCGTTATTATATAACGTAAAAAAAGTTTATATAAAATAATTTTATAAAAGAAACAGTAGGTTCTCTACAGTGCAATATAGAATAACATTTTGTACTAAGTAACTGCACGGCGGAATGTGAAGCTTCCTCCCGGGCGATTCCACAGATTTCTATGACAATAAAAATATAGGAGTTTCAAATATTCATTGATCATCATTCAATTCCCAGCAATGTCAGGTCTCCCTGCTTTGTTTTATTTTACTTCAGTCAAAGTTCTCAGAAATCAAGGGGCCCACAACCTGGCGCTAACACTTGAAGTCTATATGAGATACATAGATATTTGAATGTTCCATTAAAGTTCTTTATCTCTCAAACACTGAGTTAGTAAAGAAATCGAGAACATAATTTTCCTCTCCCCATTCAACCATTTTTATACGTTGTAGTATGACTTTCATGTTGGTCTCATGGTCTTACTGGATTCCAGGACAAGAATTTATCTAGTCTGGTAGAGTATCCAGATTTGTGCTATTACTTGAGGTAATATCACTTGGAGAAGGTGCACCATTCCTGGGAAAAGCTGGGGGGTAGCCGTAGTGAGGAGATCTTGTTTGGGCTGCGAATACTATGTGATTTTGAATATTTGGTGAGGGTTTACTTCTATGGAAAAAGTATACTCATGCCAGATTGTTCTGACAAACCCCTGTACAGAGAGACCTTAGACACTCGAGGATAGTGTCTAGTAGGCATTCAAATATCCAGTTACGCAAATTTGTATTTGATTGGTAAAAGAAAGTCTTATTTTTCTTCAAGGAAAATGAACAAAATGTAAATAACAAAAAATAAGTAAAAAAAAAAAAAAAAAAAAAAAAAGAAAAAAAAAAAAGGGAGAATGAAATGAGAAAACAGGGGTTATACCCCTTTCATACACTTCAACATTTTAAAATTTAATTTTCAAGATTCACTAAGAAATTTTTCATAAAAAATAAAACTTTTTGTTTAAATGTTTTATATTTATAAAATTTAAATAATGCAACATTTTTTTCTTAAAATAAAATCGACATCTCGGAGCGGAACTTACCTTTTTAGTAGTTGGATCTCCAAGAATAAATTTTATGAATCGTCCATAGCCCATCTCAGAAAATGTCTGGAATTGGAAATCTTCCAAAAGTTTTCCTTCTATTTTATCAAGATGGATAAGATTTAAAGATCCCTGGTTGAGACGTTCACCCAAATACTTTCGCAAATTTTTAAGAATTTCCTCTGAAATGGAAAGGAAAAAATTAAGTTCCAGAAGTTCATTATAGTTTAGACAGAATAAGCCATTAAGCCAACGTTGGGATAATGTACATTAGTGTATATATTTAGCATCTGAACTGCTACTACTACTGTGACTGGAATGTGGCCCCACCAACAGGTGTTGCCGACCCTAAAACGCTGTGTGTGCCGTGGATTTTTTTGTTGAACTCCCTATCTTATCACCATATCATCATTTTTTCACTGGTGAGTCGATGAGGACACACAAATCCACAAGTATAAAAACAAATAAAACACGGACACCAATAGTGTGTGTGTGTGTGTGTGCGTGCGTGCGTGCGAAACTACCCCCTACATACTGAAGTTCACATTTATCTCACGTCAAAGCCGTCTTCATTGGTTAGTTCATTAATTCAATCTCTCAGAGATCTGTGGTGAAAATAACACTCAAGATGAGAACAATAATCTAAATAACACATCCTGAATAAATATTTTAACTTTAACTCTTTCTAGACTGGTGGGCTCCCTAGAGACCCCCAGTGCATCAGGTAGTATCATAATCTTTTGCGCTTTACCAAAAAACAATATTCACTGAATTTAATCAGCAGTTTTATGAATATTCATAACTATTAATGGCCTGGGATAATTAATTTAAATGGAATTACAGCACAAAAATATACCTCTGGGGCCCTTAGGAACACCACACCGAGCTTCTGTGTCACTATTTCCTTTCTATTTTGTTTCTGTGCAATTCTAAAAACTTTGTTTTCCAATGATTACTTATTAAATTTGATCAACATGCAAGTAAGTTTGTGCCGAAGAGAACAAAAATCAACAACATGCCTTTTTTTTTTTTTTTAAACATTTAGTTGTTTATATTTTTTTTTTTTTTACATGACATTTTTAACCAAAACCGTTTTTCAATATTTTTCATTTCTTACACACACAAATATTTTTTAAATGGTATACAAAAACAATATAGGGTTTCATCACAAAAGGCATGAAGAATACACATGCAAAGTTTGGCAATTCTGAATTCATATGTTACGGATGTGACATGGGGTCCATGGAGACCCGATTGGTCTTCTACGCAATTTTGAACATCCAATGCAAGAAGGATTAAATAAGCTGATGAATCAGGATATATGACAAAATCTAGAAAACTGTAAAACCATTCCTTGAGTGAGACGAGAAGTGGGTGGAGGAAGAGGATAGAGACACATATTTGCTTGAAGTATATTTACCTTTTGCTGGTGGTGGTTTTGTCGTAACAACAACATCAGTTGTACTCGGCTGTGGGGAACTTGGAGCTAATATTTCCATGGCCGCATCTTGGAGATCGGTGTTACTAACACAAACAGCAACATGGAACAGCATTTGGGCAAGGTGGTCTTCTTTTAACATTTTGACAAATGCTTCAAAACACCGAAGTCGCCGGGTTTTTTTCTCGCGTTCCTTTTGGTTTGGAGGTTCTTCGATGTTCATCAAACAAGTGAGCTTTTCGAAGATCTCTGCGATAACCGTTTCAACATTAAGTTTCAGATAATGCAACTTTAGCGTATTCTGCTCCGGAGTCTTTGTGCTAAGTATTTGGTGACGAAAATTACCAAAAGCACTTTTCAGTTCCAATTCAAGTTCTTTTTTGAAACTGTCATAAATTGATCGACGGTTCCTGGCTGCATCAGACTGGGCACGTTTTAAAACCTGCAAGGAATTGGAAAGAAAAAGAAACATTTTATCTTTGCTGCAAAAATCTATATTCAATCTGCAGAATTCTTTTGTTGATGAAAATCACTCCAGAATATGCAGACGATAATGCGGTTCCTAATTTAAGTATGTCACACAGATCAAACTGTATCTATCTATTACTAGGTGGATGCCTAGCATTGCCTAGTCGTAAAATATGATTAAACATGATTTTGTAATTTATGCGGATTGTGTATGTATTATTATAGAACCAATCCTCTATTGATTATTATATATTACGAGGAATAATTTGCCCGTTGAACTAATTCGAAAAAAATTTTTTTCAAATAATATCGTTCATCAACTTCCATCTGTATTTGTTTACAACATCATGTCAGCTGATATTTGGGATTAACGATGAATGCTCTGGAAAGTCACTTCTGATTAATATTTAGTTTTAAAATAAGCAAAGAAATGATTTGCAGTGATTTTAGATGGTACTTTTATCATAAATTGAACCCATTAATAAGAAAAAAAGTCAAATAAAATGGTGAGGTACACCCGGGTTTGAACAAGGGGATCATTCGATCTGTAATTGAATGCTCTACCACTGAGCTATATCTCCAGATAACAATATATCTTTTTTGTTTTGTTTTTTTAAAGAATAAATGATTTGCTGAGATTTTATTTCTCTTGGCTGGTGTAACATAAAATATTTCCCTGTAAAAATGATTCTTTTTTATCTATAATATAGAAATACTATTTTTAAGATTATATTTTTTTGATTTTTGATCCTTAAACAAATTTTTATACAAAGCATGTCTAAGAACACTGCCAGACACATAAATTAACTTTTTTGTGAAATTTGAAAAGATAGGCTCAGCTGTTTTGGAACCTATGAAGAAGGACCTCTCAAAGTATAATAATCAACACAGAATTGGCTCTAAAATAATAAATACGGAATCCACACACTTAAATATAATATTTAAGTGGATCTTACGACCGGGCAACACTAGGTGGCCTCCTAGTATACTATTAAAATTCTTGTCTCCATGCACAATAGATAGTTTTGTAAAATAATCATTTTATGGATAACCCAACATGGTAGATGACAGTTATTTCTGAAAAGTTTATTCAGATACAAAAATCTAGACATTATATTTCTGAATTTTTGAGATAAGGATTGATATTTTGTATTATTTGGACTACTGTTCACATAATGACTTTTTTTCACATTTCTGGCAAACTTGCAAATCCTTATCTGAAATTTGCATGGAATTTTGAACGGAACCCTTCATTTAATCCACAGAAGATAGCTTGATCTTGTTCTGTCAACCATAAAAGTTCTAAGTAAATTGTAGTTGTATTTTGAGTGTCGGCTACACTGAGGATGGAATCTTCACTGTACAGAAAAGTAACTTACAACTGAATTTTATCAAGTAATATATTCACGATGACAGAACGGAACGAAAGCATGCTCTCCCTCAGTGGATTAAATAAAGGCTTCTATTCAAAATTCCATGCAGATTTCTGAATTTGACAATATACACCTGAATAAAGTAGGAGGTTTACATTAACCGAAACATGAAAATGGTGTAAAAAAAAAAAAAAAAAAAAAAAAAAAAAAAAAAGGGGGGGGGTATAAAACTTACCCCAACCACCAACGGTAAACTCCTGATTCGAATTCCAAGATGATACGGAGTCGAAACATCGTAAGCTTCAATTAGGTAGTTCATTATTTCTTCCATTTGTAATTTTTCCGTCCATTTTTTATAATCGGTGAGAAAATCACGAATCTTCTGCATGATATCGAGTGTGCATATATTTGGAAACTCGTCTTCATCGAGAGGGTACTTGAACATATCGAACACGACAGGCAGGCGATGCAGAGGACCTAGCTTAAGGGCATCAAATTTTTTACCTTGAACGATATAATCGCATAAACATTGTTCAAGTTCCCGAAGCGTGCAGATGGAACGGACCTTGACAAACGCTTGGGTAAAGGCATTAACCTTGCATAACAAACGGTTATGCTCATAAATGCAATCCAATTGTTCGAGGTCTCGGAGGCCAATTTCATGCAGTCGTGTTCTACCTAAACGCTGGAGTAAGAGTTCCTGGATTTTTTCATTCGTTACACACTCCTGAGCGTCGGAAATTATTTCAATGCATTCTTTAGCAATACCGTTCAGGTGATCCTTCGTAGGTTTCATACCCCTCGGCAAGTTTATCGGGTTAACAGTGATATTTTTGGATTTTGCGTTAACAGGTAAGATAGGATCCTCACTGAGATACAAACTATCGTCAGTTCCTTTTTGAGCCTGAGAAACGGGCGTATGAGGTAATATAGCTCTCTGCCTTTGACGCAGGTTATCCTCGGTTTCTCTTGGAAAAAGCGGAACAGGCGACGGTTTCATCACGGAGCCTGTCTGCTGCATATTAGCCCACAAATAATCAAGGAAATTACCTTGAGGGTTAACTTGAGAGAGAGATCCGGCAGGACCTCCCCATGCCATTAGTGGCGCACCAATAACAGTACTCGGAACATTAATGTCACTCCTTTGCTGATTGACATCATTCCAAGATTCAATGGTGATCCAAGTTTTCCCATTCTTTGGGAACTGTCGAATGTTCTTAAAGTCGGGTAAATTAAAAAAATCACTTCTTTTTTTGAGTTTGTAGTCTTCTGGTCTTGGCGGCGATTTGCCCGTTTTATCTTTATACAAGTCCCATATTTTATCTTGATCAACACCGTCTGGATAATGGACAAGTATTTCCTTCAGTGTATTATTTATTTCTTTTATTGTAGGAGCTTTTGGAGTCAGATTCATGCTTTCTTCAAGTGTGGGAAATTCTTCAGATAAAATCTCACTGACTTCTTCATCTGGGAAACGAATGTGAGTTGGCATCTTGTTTAGTTTCACATAAAGATCCTTTCCGATTTTAATTTCACTCAAGGCGTCCGACATGAGCGTTAAAATCTCATAGATGTTGCTAACTCCATAGTCGGATGCAACTATTGCACGACCTTGTTTTTGGGCAACCATGCTCCACAGCAAAGACCGCTTCACTTGGCCTCCATTAGACTGTAAAACTCCGCAGACGACTTCCTTCAAATGGTTTATTTTGGAGGACAACATTTCATTGGAAGAGGAGCCTGTTATCCAAAGAAAAAAATTATCAAAGTAAATACTGATTGCATAAAAAATAAAACAGGAATCTAAAACAGAAAAGTCAGGCAAATTTTTTTTTTTTCATCTTCAACCCATATAGCAATGCATATGACCAACTTCTGCTTTTTGTTCTTGCACGATACTATTTTAACTAAAATAAATAATTTTCATATTTAAGTCCAGTTTCTGTACAAAATCAATTTTTCCAGCTGGAAGATTTGTAAAATGGAGACATTCATTAATGACCTTAAAAGAAAACTCAGCTTATTCAATAATTAAAAAAAAACATTTCACAATTTCCAAATGTATTTGGGTATATTTATAATAATAGGCAACAAAAAGATGAAAAAATAAATTTATAACAAAATGTTACTAAAGGCACGATTAAATTCGTCTTCTACCTACCTGGATGAATTTTTTGTGTTTTAACTTATTTTAAAGCCTTTTTTGTTATTTGAAAAAAAAAAAAAATTAAAACTGTCAAATTTTGTGTAAGAATAAAAAGATCTTGCAGCTATGTCAAGCCTCCATAATAGCTCCAAAATCGGAAATTAAACAAAATACTGGTTGAACATTAAACACAATTGATGACATTTATTAAATGCGTTTCTACCAGTACTTTGTTTATTTTTCGATTTTTGAATGATTAAGACATGACATGGTTGTAAACAGACCATTTTTCTTTTTCCTGATTCAGACATGACACTACTTTTATTTTCAAATGAAACAAGCTGAGCATGGGGGCTCCACAAGTGAAAAATTTACTTTCAACATGACTAATGTTTGTAAAACAATTTCCAAAAAATTCAAGGAGTGGTTATTGAGAAAAGTGCAAACAAATGAACAGGAGTGAATTACTAAATCCAGTCCCTCCTTTGTTGGGGGGGGGGGGAACGCTTTAAAATAAGTTAAAGCTCCAAACAAATTAGATAGAAAAGTAAAATTTAGTTGTTATATATTTAATTTTTCATCCCCTTCTACGTTTTGTTGGCTATTCTAATAAATACCTCTATCTTTACTATCAAATAAACTATTAAATTTCTTTCTAGATATATAGCATTGCCATTTTCGAAAATCAAAACAAAAGATATTTTTTTTCAAAAACAGAAACCGGCATTAAATTTTTAGGTTGTAGTCAGCTAATGTGCTTCCTAACTTCCGGTGTAATGCTACCAGAAACGGTGACAAGTCTTTTCCAATAGACATCTGCAAGAATTCCTGTGGTGGTGGAGAATCAAAGCAAACTATTTGGGCAATATTATGTATTGGATACATTTGTTAATGATGTTTAAAATTTTGTTATTTTGATTTCAATAATTTAATTTGTTATTTTGAGTTGAATAATTTTATTTTTATAATTTCATAAACATATTATAAAATTAAAAATAAAATAAGAGCTTATTTTTTTTAATTTTGCAAATCAAGACAAATTATGTTATTTTTATCTGTATAATTTTGTTATTTCTTTATTATATATTTTTCCATGTCCTTTTCTTATATTTCATTTCAATAAATCGTTTCACAAGAGAAATACTGATGAACAATAAAAGTGGAAGAACTGATTTCTCTTCTCACCGCTTCCGGTAGGGCTACACCAGAAGTTAGGAAGTGGGTTAGCTGACTGTAACCAATTTTCATTTTGAAAGAATATCAAGAAAATGTAGACCATGTAGTAATCAAATTGCCATAAAAGAAAATATGTAGAAGTTTTGCAAACATTTTTATTTAAAACAAAATAATAAGCGATTATTTTTGCATAAAATAAAATGTTATTGTTTGTTTGGAATTTGTTTTTAGAATTATAAAGAATATATTATTTAGTGTATTTACTGACTAGCAGGACTCATGGAAATTCCAAGAAATTAGAAATATATATAATCAACAAATGTTTTCATAAAACTAATATTTTTCTGGATAGCACAAAAAAGAAAAAGGTTTTTTGGACAGAAAAAAAAAAAGTAAGACACAGAAAATATGAGTTTTTTAACATTTCTATGAAAACAGTATCCATTATATTTTAAATATGGAACTGACCCAAATGAGATAATTAAGTACTAATAAATACTCAGAAAGTATCACGCTCAAAATTATCCTATACCTCTATAAGGCCACCATTCGCTCATGTATGGAGTATTGTTGTCATATTTGGGCTGGTGCATCTGCCACTAGTCTCTCGCTCCTAGATAAGGTTCAAAAGAGAGTCACCAATCTGATAGGTCCTGAACTGTCATCTAAACTTCAGCCCCTGTCCCATCGACAAAATGTTGCATCCCTCTGCCTTTTCTACAAGTACTTTAACGGTGAATGCTCTGACGAACTGAAAGCACTTGTGCCCCCTTGACATAAATACCCCCCAACAAACCCGACAAGCACCTAAATCCCACTCCTTCACAGTAGAGATCCCTAGATGTAAGAGAGCCTTCTACTCCAGTAGTTTCTCCCCACGGACAGCTGGACTTTGGAATTCCCTGCCTGATCCCTGCTCTCCCAACTGTACTGTGCAATATGAATGGAGATCTTGCTGCCCAACTCCCTACACAGTACCCCTGATGCCTATGTCCCTGATAGTAGCCCCCTACAACAAAGTGGTAATATGCCTTGTTTGGGGTGAAAATGTAATAAAAAAGAAAGAAATATTGTTCAAATAACATAGTTCAATACAAATAATAAAATGACATTGTAAGAAAGAATATTTAATTTACTCCTTCAGTCCAGCACCTCTTGGTAGACAATCTTTTTTCCCTGTTTCTTTTGAATGTTCCCTTTTTTATGTAACATTTCACTGACTTCTTTCTTCGGTGAAATTAAAATTATTGCAAGTTCCTTTCTCACACGATTACAACAATGATCATCTATTATGATATTCAAAAATGAGGCTACATCACTCATGCTCTTGTCCAGGGTTGCCAGATTGGCCCTTTTAAAATCAAATTTTGCGAATTTGGCCTTTCATGAAACACTTTGGCCTTAAAAAATTGCATTTGGCCTTTTTAAAAAGTGTAACATACAGACTAAGGAAGGGAGGAAGGATCAAACAGAATATTATATATAATGATTGCATTATGTTTGTTAGAATTTTTTTTTTATAATATTTCAATACACAAAAACAAAAAACTTTTTTACATATTTTCTTTTATGGCAATTTAATTACTTATCTATATATCTAGAAAAGTGAGAATGAGTGTGAGGAGACTTCTCAACCTATATACTCAACGAATTTTGGATCTACAGACTTGAACTTTGGTATATAGAGTATTCAGACATGTGGAAAACTTTTCAGGTGCTAATTCAGAGAGTGATCCGCGCTATTTTTTTAAATCGTATTTCCACGTTTAATTAAAGTTTTATGTTTTTTTTTATTCAATTGTAATGTTAAAGTACAGAATAGAATTTCAATAGAAATTTCCTCTCTTTCCATCCCAGCCTTTATATTTTCCTATAGAAAAATAAGATTGAACACCTAGACATTAATTGATTTGCTAGAAAAGTGTCTCACAATCTCTGGACACAAGAGAAAACAACAATTATTTCTAGACTGTTACTAATTATGTTATACATAGGAACTCTACACCAACAAGTAGAGATTATGTTAACTAGTATGGATTTCAGGAGAGTTGTAATTAGTATTTGTCAGGGCAACCTGATGGCAAACGGCTGACATGATTGATGCGAGGATTCTAAGGTCAGCTCACTAGTCAAAACGCGCTAGAAAGTCCGGTGTCAAATGATATTATGAAGAAATCATATATCAGGAGATAGAATAGTTTCGAAAACAGTTTAAGTCGGGGAAATCAGACAGATAAGACATGCCCGACAATGTAAGAATCTAATTAAATATTTCCTTGAGACTGTCCATTTGGCAGTCCTTGTTTTTAATTACATTTCACCCCAAACAAGGCACGTTGCCACTTTGTTGTAGGGGGCTACTATCAGGGACATAAGTTACAGGGTTACTATGTAGAAAGTTTAGCAGCTAGGTATCTGTTCACATTACACTTGAACTTCTGCATGTCAGTACAGTTGGGGGAAGCAGGAAACCAGAAGAGAATTCCACAGTCTTGCAGTTCTGGGGAAGAAGCTATTAGAGTAAAAGGCTTTCTTAAATCTAGGGATATTAGGGGTGGGACTTCGCTGCTTGTCGGGTTTGTCGGGAGTATTTTCGTCGAGGGGCTACAAGGGTTTGTAGTTCGTCAGAACACCCACCACTAAAAGTACTTGTAAAACAGGCAGGGGTATGCAACATTTCATCGGTGGGACAGGAGCTGAAGTTTAGATGACAGTTTAGGACCTATTAGGTTGGCGACTCTTTTGAACCCTGTCCAGGAGCGAGAGACTAGTAGCAGATGCACCAGCCCAAATGTGGCAGCAGTACTCCATATATGGACGAATGGTGGCTTTGTAGAGGTACAGGATATTTTCAGGCGCAAGTAACTTTCTAGCACAATAGAGAGAGCCCACTTTCTTTTCAGCAGCCTTAGCAATGATCTCGATGTATACATTCTAACTCATGTTTCCTGTGAACGTTAAGCCAAAGAGCTTGAACGAAGTGCTCTCAGGTAAAGTATCTCTAGCCATAGTTATTGGTGGTTGTTAAGGTTTCATGTAATTATTAAGAGACAAGCTTTGTCTTGGCAGCATTGAACGTTACTATACATTTTTGACCCCATTCCACTACAGACTAAAAGTCTTCATCTAGGGGTTCGGTCATTACCTTAGATATGTGCTCATTAGTTTTCCTCATGCCTGCTATAGAGCGTAGTGTCGTTGGCAAATATACCCATATCAAAGACAGCTTTATCAGTTAAGTCATTTATGAATATCAGAAATGACAAAGGTCCAAGAATCGATCCCTGAGGTTTTAAAGCTAACAATAAGAACATTAAATAAGGAGTTAATTTTAGCAATCTTTTTAGTTTTCCCATGTGAACAAACTTCTCTCCCCAATAAAACCTTTGAAACTGCAACAAGTCCTCATTGTTTTAACGCTTGGGTTTTATTTGTCCAAGTTAAACAGCTGACCAACAGCCACTAGACGACACAACCATACAAGGAACAGTCCACATGGAAAAGCGCCGATTGGAGAATGAAAAACAGCAAACATGCACATATATAAAAAAGATTTTAATTGTTTGTCGATTGCTCACTAACAACAATGCACATGTACTCTAGCACGTGTTTGTGTGCACAGTTAGTTTAACAGTTGTTCGTTTAGTGTTTGGTTATGAAAACTAGCAATCATATTCTTTGTATCACTTACATCAAGGATTGAACCATCCACCTCCAGAAAACAGAAAATATGTGTGCCCAGCTAGAGATGAAGAGAGCAGACAAGGAGGAGGGTGGATAGAGTCACGTTTCTGCGATGTTGATTTGCTGGCTGACTGTAGGATTCTGTTCTCTTTTTCTCTGAGCTATATATGTGACCTACTTTTTTGCAGCTGTGTTCGCCTTCAACAGGTGCGTGTATCAAATAGTTGACCTTTGATCACTGACGATATCAATCTGACAACTTGAACATCATCGTTCAGTGCGTTTGCTACCAGCTGTCATGCATGCATTTTCATGTGTGCACCTCAGCACATGACAATAGGTAAAATTCAGAGACTGACACCGGAGGTGAGAATGTTAGTCTGAACAATCTAATTTATCAAACATAAAAAACATTCCACAACAGAAAACCTTGATGTTTAGTTTTCTGAGTTTAACATTGCAGACTAAATTCAATACATGCTAAGAAAATAGTTATGGATGCAAGATATTTTTTGCAATACATATAAAAAGAAACCAGACATCTACTTGAGTGAATTGAATAAAAAGTTCAGGTGAAAATTCCCAAGAGATACATAATGATGCCATTAAAAAAAAAAAAAAAAAAAAAAAGGCCATAAAAGGCTATAATAAGAAAAGACAAAAAAGGCTTAAAAAGGCCATAAAAGACTAAACAAAAAAAAAAAAAATTAAAAAAAAAAAATAAAAAAAAAAAAAGGCTTAAATAGGGCTTAAAAAAGCCTAAAAAATGAAAGACAAATGAAAAAAACAAAAGAAGCTTAAAAAAGAGAAAGGAAAAATTAGAGAAAGGAAAAAGGCAAAGAAAAAGAAAAAAATCGATAAGAAAAGGAAAAAGGTGAAGGACAAGGAAAGAAAATGAAGGAAAAAGGTAAAAAAGGAAAAGCAAAAAAGGAAAAGAAAAGAAAAGCAAAAAGAAAAAGCGCAAAGGAAAAGAGAAAGAAAAAGGAAAAAAGAAAAAGAAAAGAAAGAAAAATACCTGATTTTAATTTGACGAACGTTACATTATTGATTTTCACTTCTTCAACGTTAAAAGCATGAAGAAGGCTGTTCATATTTTTTACCCCATAATTACTGCACGGACCAAGACTCTTTGCCCTTCTGGCAACAATATTCCAGAAATACAATTTGTTTATTCCTTCAGGATTTTCTTTGAGAAGATCAACGATTATTTGGTTTAGCCAAACTCTTCTCTGGTGTACCACCTTCGCGTTGTTTGAGTCAGACATTATTACATCAGATCATCTGTGAAAGAAATCGGAAAAAAATATTACTAAACTGCGACAATTATCTTTCAGATATTTAAACTACAGGTTTACTCCTTCACCTGCACAAAAAAATAATGCCAACCATGGAATTCAGAATACATTTTGTAGAAATAAACTTTAGTCTTGGCCTTACTTGTTCACCAAGTTACAGTCAATATCCAACAATCTTTGTTTTATCATCATCATTCAATGATGTAGAAACATTGGCAATGCGTGATCCTGAATACGTTTCACACTTACCGGACCATAACACCAAATTTGTATTTGTGCAGTTATCTCATAGATAATAATTATGAAAACAACTCTCAGACTAATTCTTAATTGAAAAAAGAGTCCTCAGCTGAAATCATAGTAATATGCAACCACGCTCTCCCCCGCTTGACAAGAAATGCTGATACGAAAACACTTTCTTCTGGCGGTGTAGTCATCTCTCAGATTAACGACTGCTGAGCACAGGTCCACAAGCAGAAAAAATAAAACTGAAAACAAACTCAAGAGAAACAAAAAAACTCCAACACACACACACACACACACACACACAATGGAGCGATAAAATTGTCGCCCCAGAAAAGATGACATGATTCCATTTCTGTTTGATGAAAAACGGTTTTTTTTTTTTGTTGCAGACCATCTAGTAGTTGACCAGTTGTGTACAAATCCCAAGAGCGATAGGCGTCTTCTATCATGTCTGAAAGTGACACAGTGTTGAACGAGCGAGATCAGAAATGCTCTGCTGTACAACTCATGCTCTCTACTGATTCAAGTTATGACAACAGGACCATTGCCAGCACCCTTAAAATGAAAATCCAAACTACAGCTCAATCCATCGGACGACTTACAGTTATGGTCTTTGGTATGGTTTTAAGCGAGGGCCACATCATGCCACTTCACATCTTTGAAGTCAGCTTGAAAGTTAACACCAAAGTGTACCTGGATGTGCTAGAGTGTGGTGATCCCCTGGTGCAATCAGGTGGCTGCTGGCAGACACTGGGTGTGGCAGCAGGATTCAGTGCCAGCCCACAAGTCCAAGGCTTGACTTTAGGAGTGCTACGATTTTTTACCCTTCTCTTACCCCTCTTCCCACTAGGCTACTTTGTTTGGTTATATGTTATGAACATAACCAACATGACCTCCCGCAACACCAAAGCTGGCCTGATCGCCGCCATCGACTGAACTCCCGCTAACACTTGTGGAAAAGGCATATCCCCAAATCTGGACCTATATTGAGGCAATGATTGAGGCTGAAGGCGGCTACATTGAATACATGTCAGGTCTACTACATAATCAAGTTACCTGAATTGATTTTTCAGTAAGTTTTAATATAAAGCTGTAGTGTTGTTTTCCTAAGGGCAACACTTATTCCACTAACAACCACCACTAGGCGTCATAATATACAACATGCCAACCAAAATAAAAAGACTGCCCGGCGAATTGAAAAGTTATCAAAGAAAATCGGAAAAACGAACTGTCATGTTCAATCAGACATGCTTGAATAATGACTTGCTGCCAAAATACACACACACACACAGGGCTCGACAGACAAATTTATCTTTAGTTGACCTTTGACAACTAAATATTTTTCTTTACTAATCAAATAGAAAAGTTAATAGTCAAACCTATATGATTTTTAGAATATAACACCTTTGTTCTGTGATGAGTATGTACACCAAAGATTCTTTTGTGTGCGTGTGTGTGTGTTTTTTTTTGTTTTTTTGATAAGTGTAATTCTAAATATGCACCAAATTTTATATCGATACTTGAAGGTATAAACATTCCAATTTCTTCCGATATTCTTTTAAACAATCTTTGTTTAAAAAAAAAAAAAAAATTGTTCTATTAAACTTTTATTGTTTAAATAATTTAATTTTTTTTTTTTTTTTTTTTTTAATAAAACGAACAAAGTTCAAAAGATATTTTTCACTCAATAGTGAGCTTTGGAAGATTGTAAGTGAAAGAATTGTAATCGCCAAAAGATAAGCGTTTCATTATTTCTAGTCGCCACTTTGAAAAATCACTCGCAAATGCGACTGTTTCACTCGCTATGTAGAGTATATATATATATATAGCTCTTGGTGCATGTGTGACACCATCATAAGAAACAACCCTTTAACTGCTAAGATCCATATCTAGTCGTCTGTCAAGCCCTCTTTGCGGTCGCTTGACATCAGCTCATCTTGATCTGCTCCAAGCCACAACTTGCCTTCAACTGTCTCAAACTCAAGACTGTCTGTAAACAGTTACTGTTAGAAAACTCACTGCCATTCTTAAAACTGTTCATAAAATCTAAATATATTGACCTATATTGTCCGGTCCTTCATTCTTCCACCCCTTGATTAACAATCCTATTTCAGCTTTCTTTTGTGTACCTTGATGAACAACTTCCTCTCTATTGTCTTTCTCGGCTCACTCCCTATAACTTTTGTTTTACTGATCAACTTATATTTCCTCTTGTTTTGTTAATTTTTCCTCATTTTGTTTTTAAATTCCTAACACTTGTGTGCGTGGAGGGGACATCGATGGTATCATGGTAGGGAAAAGAGAAGCGTGTCAGAGTTCCTGACAATTTTGCACGCCGTGTTTAGATGTACTTATCATTAAATGTAAATGAAAAAAGACTGTTAAGCATTTATTAATAAAACTTGGTGGGCAAGTCAAAGACGATAGTTTAGTTGTATGAAATATGATTCGGTTGAACTCCAGGAAGAAGAAACTTTATAAAGCTATGTGTCTTTTGCTGGTGATTCTACTGACAATGTTGTCCATTCCTTTGTCAATAGTTGTTATACAAACTGTCACAAAAATATCCACACACAAACACTAGAGATGATCAATAGCTGTTACACGCACGTTCAAGAAACTAGACGATCACAATGTTAAAACATCTTTACATATTGACATGTCACAACGTGAGGTGTGTCAGAATTTTTTGAGAATTTTTGACACCCTTAACACAAAACTGAATAAAATAAAAAACTCGTAATTTCTCTTTTAAAAGTTATTTAATTTCTTTATTGAATATACTTCCAAAATAAACTATTAAAAGTTGTTTAAAAAATAGAAATATTTTTTATTTAAAAAAAAAAAAAAAAGTTTACAAAGTGCATGTGTGCGCTCATGCAGCCATTTTTTCTATGTGATGAAATGAATTTTACAAGTTAAATTTTTTTTCAATTTTTTTCACTTTAAAAATCTACCAAAATTTTTCTATTGGTCCTATTTTTATATTTTCAGGTTCAATGTGATATTTTATGGTCTCTCCAATATACTGAATATAATATTCTAGACAAAACGTTTTTTTTTTTTTAATTCACCCACCCATTTTGAAATGTCTATTAAAATGAAAATAAATAATTCTCACCTGTTTTATATATCATAAATTGAAGATAAAAGATCAATAAATAAAATAATCTAATTTAAAAAAAAAAACAAAAAAAAAAAAACAGTTATTTGCAAATTTACCTGTAAAGTCCAAAGTTTAAAACCTTTTTCTTTAAAAAAATCATGTTGATTTTTTTATTTATTTTTTTTAATTGAAACCTTACGTTCTGGTTAGGTTCTCCAGTAAATATCGGACGCTAACAACAATTTTTTCTATTTCATTCAATTTTTTTTTTTTTTTTTTTTTTTTTAGATAAAAAAAAAAAAAAAAAAAAAAAAAAAATCACTCCATAAAGAAATAAAATATATTAAATCAAAAACTCGTGTATTTCTTTAAAAGAATTAAAAAAAAAATTTTTTAAAAATTGAAAATTGATTGAGTGGTTTCTTTTAAAAAGGCCAAAACTGATGAGTGAAATGTGATCATTTTTCAAGTACGATGACGCATATTGACCAACTTTGTAGTTTAAAGCAAATATGTCTGAAATACAAAAGGGAGATAATTTATGGCCCTTTTAGGCATCCGTATTTAACAATTAGAAAAAAATAGAAGAAACACTGCTTTTGCTAACAGTGGGAACAAGTTAAAAAACATGGAGTTCTGCGACTTTTGCTTAAAATATCCTTTTATTTAAAAAGCACATGGAATATAAAATATAAATATGGACAAATTCTTATAAATGAAGAATGGAAGCACCCATTGATTAGTATTTTATATAGGTAAATGATTTTTTTTTTCATTTATAATATTTAGATTAAGTTAAAATTCGTTGAATTTTGTAAAATCTTTTAAAAGAAAATCAATTAAAAAAAAATATTGCATATTTTTCAATTAAACCTTTTATTATTTTAAAATTTGGGGTTTGCACCTTTTATTGAAAAAAAAATTAGGGTTTAAATTACATTATTCATGTTATAAGCTTTGAAAGATAGCGAGTTTGATTAATCACTTTTTTAATGGTGACTTCTGACACTCCTATCACAACGTTAAAGATACATCATTGAATAGCACTTGCTGATATAGACTCCAGCTATGAAACACAGCAGCTTGTCCAGAATGGTTAAATTGGTTGCAGTGTATGATGGTTCATGATTTATATTTAACAATTGTTTTTCCTTCCAAAATTCATCAAATGTCGTCTGCTAATTATGTGGCTTCTCATTGGGTAATCGCGTTAGTATTCATTCTGGACAAGTACGAGCAGATGCTTTACATACGCCACGACTATCGTAATAGATAGCCTATTAACTAACGTAATTTAGTCTGCTGACGTCATGAACTTTAGTCCTGTGAAATCTGGTCACGTTTCTCACGGCTTAACCGGAAGTAGGTATATATATATATATATATATATATATATATATATAAAGCTGAATGTGTGTGTGGGTGTGTGTCTGGTCAAAAATAGGCTCCCATATGGTTGACTATTTTAAAAAACTGATTACATATAATGATAGAAGATGTATCGAGACACAGGAATGGGTATGTTTGATCTGGTAGAACGGTGGTTCATTAAAATTGTGGGATCTGCGTTCACACCTGGTCCACAAAGTATGGAAATAAAAAATTAAAAAAAAAAAAGACATTTACAAGTTTTTTTAATATAGATGTACATAATATACTTTGATAATTATGTTTCAGTTTGAAGAAATATGGAATGGAAATATGTCACAAAGTTTAACAAGGTTTTTTAATATAGATCCACAGAATATTGTGCTAAGTGTTTCAGTGTGAAATTCAACCCAAATTTACAACCCTTCCTTTTCATATATATATATATATATATATATATATATATATACTAGCAAAAGTACCCGTCATTGACTGGTTTCAAAAACAGCCTACAGAAAATGGACTCTGATTTATGAAAGTATGATATACTTTCATAAATCAGAGTCCATTTTCTGTAGGCTGTTTTTGAAACCAGTCAATGACGGGTACTTTTGATAGTATATATATATATATATATATATATTTGGGATGGGGGGGGGTAAATTTTTAACATGCCTACATGATCCAAATTGTCAGGAAACTATGAAAAGGGACCGAAAGTTAATGTTTTTTTCATATCCGAAGGACAAAGAATTGCATTACATGCGGATGAATGCGATAAAAAGAAAAAAAATTCCACACCATCTCCATACAGCAAAGTGAGGTTATGAAATGTTTGAGACTAAAAGATAAAAAAAAAAAAAAAAAAAAAAAAAAACACGGTATTTCAAATGTTTCTCTCATTTTTTTTTTTCAGAGCAAAAAAAAAAAAAAAAAAAAAAAATGAAATTATGGATGTAAAAAATGATCTTGCATGTTATTTGATGAAATAAATTATTACTTAGAAACTAAGGCACTTCTGCATGACAGTGACATATTAGCAAGAGACGAGTTATCGACTCCTGTTCTTCAAAAGAGAAATCCCATCTAGTGCCACTTTTATACAAATGTTTGAAATAAGTTTGCGATAACACAAAAAGTGTTAAAAAAACTTTCATACATTATTTATGACAAAATTCTGTGATAAAACTTGTGAAAAACAAATATATTTCAAAAAGACGCCATTCTAAATAATAAAAATTTACATTAGTTTTTTTTTGTGATAATACAAGTATTAAAAAAAAAAACTACAGAAATGTAAAAAATAAAAGTATTATTTGATTGTTTCACGTTAGCACAAGAAGTGTTAAAACTAAAATTTAAAAAAATTATTTCCATATAGTTTTGTATTTCGTTTCATGTTTAGTCATTTCCATTCCATATTTAGGTAAACAGCCCACTACTGGCGTCTTAATTTTGCGAACCGAAATTTTGGAAATAATCCTTATTTTGCGTTTGTAACATTTACTTATTGTATATTTGCTTTTTTTAAAACTTTATTTTTGTGTAGTTGGCTATTGTTAAAATTTCCCCAAAAGTGTTATATTCTTTTTAAATCTAAATGAGGAATCATTTAGATTTAAAATCTATTTAGTAGTATGCATATAATTACAAACAAAATTAAAAACAAATGAATACAGGTAAATAGAGAAGTAACAAGAATTTTTTTTTTTTTCGTTGTTAACCAGAAATGAAGCGTTTCTCAGAAACGAAAATGAAAGAAAAAAAAAAATGACCTCACCTCTGGATGTCGTCATGCCCTCTTACAGATAAATGATATCAGTCCTCCCACCCCAACACCGGACAATTTGATCTATTTTATTTATTTCAACCTTTATTTTTATATGATTTTTTTTATTTAGAATATTAATTAGTTGTATTTCTGTTTGTCAACAAGCTGTACTTATTTGGCGTTGCCCCGGAGGCATTCTCTTTTTTATGTAAGATTTTTTTAAAAATTAATTAATTGAACCAAACTATTCAACTATAACGAATTTTCTGTACTAGAGCACTAGGTGTGTCAGAATTTTTTGAGAATTTTTGACACCCTTAACGCAAAACTGAATAAAATATAAAAAAAAACTCGTAATTTTTCTTTTTAAAGTGGGTTGTTTAATTTCTTTATGGAATATACTTCCAAAATAAACTATTAAAGTTGTTTGAAAAATAATAGAAATATTTTTTATTTTTTTAAAAAACAGCGTTTTCAAAGTGTCTGTGCGTGCTCATGCAGCCGTTTTTTTTTTTTACGTAATAAAACGAATTGAATTTTACAAGGTAAATTTTTTTCTATTTTTTCACTTTAAAAATCTATCAACATTTTTCTATTGGTTAAAATTTCAAAAAGAGCGTTCAAAAATTTGTTGATTTCTATTTTCGATGTTGAAGGTGTTAATTCCATAGGCCGTTTATACTACGCTGGAGCAGGTTGTAAAAATATCTTTCGCTTAATAAGTAGAAAAAAAAATAACGAAATAAAAAGCTTCCTAATTGTAGTTTGATGTGTTTTCTAACTGCTTTTAAAATTTCAAGAATATTGATATAGATTTTGAGGGTTTGTATTACTACACATAGATTCGAAAAAGTTGTCAAAAAAACAAATATGTAACAAATAAATGTTATCAAAAGCAAGTTACTTTTCTACCTAACTGGATCATTTTTTAGTGTTTTTATTTAATGTAACATGTTTATTCAGCTTGAAAACAGTGTTTACCGATGTTTTGGAAAATTTTAAATGGCGCCCGGCTCTCTTGAAACGGTAAGTTTGGGGAAAAGAGTTAAAAATAAAAAAGTAGACAAAATACTGCTAGAAACTCGCTCAATATATGTTACCGTGACATAGGCTGACATATATTCGGTGAGTTTTTAACAGTATTTTGTATAGTTTTTTTTTATTTTTAACTCCTTTTCTCAAACTTACCGTGTCAAAGAGAGTCGGGCCGGGCGCCATTTTTAATTTTCCACGGTAAACACTGTATTTTTTTCGAGCTGAATAAACATGTTACATTGAATAAAAACACAAAAAATATATCCAGTTTGGTAGAAAAGTAACTTATCTTGCCTTTGATAACATTTATTTGTTATATATTTGTTTTTTGACAACTTTTTCGAATCTATGTATAAACGAGATTTTGATACTTATTTTGATTTTGAAAAAAAAAAAAAAAAAAAAACATTTGTGGCTGTTCGCAGTAAAACATTGTTTTAATTCGCTGTTCAAAACTAATTTAAAGAATAAAAGTGCATGCAAGCTATATATCTACAAAAGTTTTTGTATTTTTAACCATGTTTTTAAATTTGACGAGATTTGTGAGAAATTGCAACAGATTTATAATGCCGAATTGGTTAGGATTGTTGTTATTATATATTCTGAAAACCGAATAGTTCTAAACTAATGTTATTCTGATAACAAAATAGCTCTAATTAAACATAAGAACATTTATATTCATATTTTCATGTTTTTCTTAATTCGTTCTTGAATAAAAATTAAAGAACGCGTGTTTGTTTACAACTGTGCTATGGCTGATTCTACAGGCTGGAGCTGCTGCTGCTGCTGCTTAAACTTCATTTGACCAAATTAGAGAAATAGAAACAATTTTTTTTTTTCGGGTAGGTCCTTTTAAATTATCAATTACCGCGGTCCTACTCAACATAAAATAATACTTTTAATTGATAAAGATAGTAAAAAGATTGATTTACTTACTACTGGGTGTCCGAAAACTTTCTTTTTTCAAAATGTTCAATACTCGTCATATTAAAGTCTTATTTTTAACACGACAAAAAAAGAAATGGTCAAAAATATTTCGGACACTTGACAGTATTAAATTAACACCTCTTCTAATTGGTTCCCAAATTTCATGTCGAAATTCTTCATACAATCACGGTACGGACCTTTAGAAAACAGGGGGGGGGGGTCATTACAAAACCTTACCGAAAACGCCATTTTATGACGTTCACATTTTTATCACTTTATTTGCTTAAAACTCTTAAAATATATAATGTACATTCATATTTATTAATTCATTTGAAAGTATATTCATTTCCGAACAAAACAGTAGTAATTTGAAGACTTGAAGTGCTTTGGTTTAAAAAATATGGCTATTTTAGTAGAACTACCTTGAAATCTGTAATTATCCAAAGCGTTTTTTCGTCCGTGTGTATTACTAGTTAAATTTTTATATTTTCAGGGTTAATGTGAACTTTTATGCTCTTTCCAATAAACCAATTATAATATTCTAGACAAAAGTTTTTTTTAAATTCACTTCCTCCCATTTTGAAATGTCTATTAAAATGAAAATAATTTTCTCACCTCAGATTTGTATATCACAAATTGAAGATAAAAGATCAGTAAATAAAATAATCTAATTAAAAAAAAAAAAAAAATAGTTTTGTGCAAATTTACCTGTAAAGATCAAAGTTTAAAACTTTTAAAAACCACGTTGATTTTTTTTTAAGTGAAACCTCATATTTTTAAAATTTTGTCCTGAAAAGATAGAATACCGACAATTTTTTCTGCTTCATTCAATTTTTTTTTTAGATTAAAAAAAAAAAAAAAAAAAAAAAAAATCACTCCATAAAAAATATATATTAAATCAAAAACTCATGTATTTCTTTAAGAGAATAAAAAAAAAAAAAAAGAAAAAAAAATGGAAAATCGGTCGAGTGGATTTTTTTTTAACGGCAAAATCTGATAAGTGAAATGTGATCATTTTTCAAGTTACGATGGCCCATATGAACTAACTTTTGTTTAAGCCAGAAATAGAAATGGAGATAAATTCTGGCGCTTAAGGCCACCAAAGTTTTCAACTCAAAGAAAAGGAGACATTTGTCTTCCTTTAATCCAATTGTGAAACATCTGATGTCACAGTATTTTTTCATCCTTGCTTAAAAAAGTATTTTATTTAAAAAGGACATGGAATATAATATATAAATATGGATAAATTCTAAATGAAGAATGGAAGTACCCATTGATTAGTATTTTTTATAGGCAAGTGATTTTTTGGAATTTATATATATATATATATATATATATATATATATATTCGAAGTAAGCTAACAACATTCGTTAATTTTTTAAAAATCTTTTTTAAAGAAAACCGATTAAAAAAAAACAAAACAAATATTGCATATTTTGCTATTAAACCTGTTATTTTAAAATTTGGTCTTTGCTCCAATAATTGAAAAAAATTAGGGTCTGAATTACATTTTACAAGTAGTTATGAGCTTTGAAAGATAGTAAGTCTAATTATTCAAGTTTTTATTACGCAAATAGCAATTTCTGACACTGCTACTAGAGCACTTTGTGAACCAGGCATATGCACGACCATAGTAAGAGATGGCCTATCAGCTAAAAAATGTCATCGCCGAGATCCTAGCAAGAAAGACATGTGGAGCACTTAGACCGTCGATAATGAGCAGAAATTTTTACAGAAAACTTCAAAACTGTATTATAAAAAAAAAAAAAAAAAAAAGATAAAAGACGATGATTTATACTGAAACTCATCCAATATTAATAAAAAAGAAAAAAAAGAAGAATTTGAAAGGGGGGGGGAAAGTTGTTTGCTTATGCATTAAAAGCAATCGAACATTTCGTTGTATTATGGATTTAAGATTAGAATACGTTCTTTATTAATAAACTAGATTTTTTAAAAAAAAGGAAGGAACACAAATTGATTTGTAGTGAAACTGAAGTTCATTCAATATTAATGTGAGATTACGTATGTTTGAAGCAGAAGACAAATGTTGCAAAGTATGAACTATGAATTAAGGCAATAAACAAATTAAAATTAAACGATTTTTTTTTTTTATTAAAACGATCAATAAATACTTTTTTTAATGAAAATGAACAATATTTAAAAAAATCAAAACCGAAAAACGAAAAAGTTCAAAATTAAATTCAAACAAATAATGTTAGTAAAGTTACTAATGCAGAAATATTTCAAACATTAAAAAATTTGTAGAATTTAATTAAAAGTTTGAATTTTTCTTTTTCTGAGATATATATATATTATATATATATATATATATATATATATATATATTATATATATATATATATATATACTAGCATTTCAGCCCGGCGTTGCCCGGGTGTTTGGAGGTGTACGTTGAGCACAAAAAAAAAAAAAAAAAAAAAAAAAGTGGTAGTAGGAAGTCAGGCTCGAACCCGTACCACGAAGGAGGAAAAGAACGGGGGAAAAAACTGACGTCTTTGCTGTTACGACCACCGCTAAACCGGAAGTGACATAGATTTAAATTAAGGCTAGACAATTTAAAAAGAGGGGATGGCTTTCGAAAATATCGGTGAAAAAAGCGACCCCTCCCTGTAGAAAAATGCCCAGTTGAGATTGAAGAAATTAATTTTTTAGCCAATTTTTCGGTATTTGTCGTCTGAAGGGTCGAGCTTCAAAACGATACTGATTTTTGAAAATTCGTTGTCTCTGTCGAAAGTTTTAGGCAGTCATGCAAACATACATACATTTATATATTGGTAGCTCAAACCGATTAAAAAGCTTGCCTCATCTGAATACCCTTTATGTAAAATTTCAAATGTTTAGACCAGAAATTGTCTGAGTAATTTCGTAGAGACCCCAGAGGTCAAATTTTTTTTAACTTTGACCCCTATTATGACCCCTTAACATTTATTGCTTTGGATTCTAATCAAGTTATTAAGTTAGATCAATTTCCAAGGAACCTATATCTAAAATTTCAAGTGTTTAGACCCAAAATTGGCAGAGGAGTTTGGTAGAGTTCTCAAAGGTCAAATCGTTGAACTTTGACCCCTTAACAGGCAAATTTCTGGCCGACAACGGATTACAAAGATTTTTTCCAAATCTCACTACCCTGTATATCAAATTTCGAATCGGTAGACTGAAAATTGACAGAGATATTGTGTAGGGAAATGTACACAGACACACACACATTCACTTTTATAGATATATATATACATATTTACTAATATTGTCATTCCCTTTGCGACAAAAATCGTTTATAAGGAAATTTTATGAACTCCATATCAACAGTTTTAGAATTATTTAATCAAGAAATTCAAATTTTACGATATTGCTTTTATTATATTGTTAGATGAAGGTACAGAATATTTACAACACACTCCCCATGTTAAATAATAAGTTTCGGCACTTCTGCATGACACTGACATAAGACGAATGTGTGTATTTTAGTTTCAAGAACGGCCGATAGAGGGCGTATGTCAGCCGAACAGGGGTCGATAACTTGTATCTTTCTAAAAGTTTGTGCAAAAACAATCCTTTGGAAGGGACTTTTGAACAAATAAGGGAACTATGCCTTGCAACTGTGCAAAAAACTAGGTACGGGCAAAAATGGACGGACAAAAATAGGGGGACCTAGTTTTGAAAGCCAATTGATCATAATTTTTTTGTAGGTTTCCGACTACTTTTTGATTGTATTTGGAAGATTAAGGACTAAACTTAATTTCCAAAAGGAAAAAAATATTTGTACACGTAAAAAAAAAAAGTTATGAAAAATGTTATCACGGTGAGCTACCCAATTCAACTAAATTTTGAAGTTAAATAAATTTATTGTAAAAATCCTTTAAAATATAAATATTAGTTTTCTGGGTCTATTTCAAAAAGATAATTAGTAAAGTCCCAAGATATTAAAAAAAAAAAAAAAAAAAAAAAAAAGGTAAAACTATACAAATACCGTGACAGCGAATTAACCCTACCCCTAACCCCAACGCTGTCACGGTGTTTGTATAATAATACCAAAAAAAAAAATCACCTTGTTTGTACAAAACATAAATCAACCCAAAAAACCTAGTGATTCTGCCGTTCGCAGAAAGCAACAAACTACAATTTTGTAAACACGGAATATACGAAGGCCCAAAATTTCAGGAAGTCGAAAGACTGAAAATGACGTCATGTAATTAAAAGGGAGGAAGGAGTGTGATGGTTTTCTTTTTTTCCCCCCAGACGTGTATCCGTACATTCCTATTCTGAACGTTTGTATAAATTTTTCCATTTTTTAATATAATTATTTTTCTATGTTCCTATTTTTAAATTAATTTTTTTTAAATTATTGTTCAATATTATATATATAAAAAAAAAATATGTTACGCCGAAAGTTTCACATTCTTGCGAGCAAGAAAATTAAAATCTTGCATATGAAAATTATGCGAAACCTGTAATTTCAAAAAATAAAGTAGAAATATTTTTTGCAATTATATATTTTTTTATTTTGTGAAAATATCACATAAACAATGCTAAATTCAATGGTAATATCGGTAGTTCGAGAAATTCATTTTTCTTCGAGTTATATCGAATTCATAAATACGAACTTTAGGGGCTTTTTTTCGTAATGTTCCTGTAAATTTTATTTTTATAAATTACGATGCTTTATTTATATATATATATATATATATATATATATATATATATATATATATATATATATAAAAAAAATAATCATTTTTGCGTTTTTTATTTACTACTGAAAACGATAACTTTAATAAAGATATTTTTTGTTTAAACAAAATACATTTCCACTAAGATTTAAATAAAAATGATGAGTTCATTATATTCCGCGATCATTATTTGATAAATACTGAAAATTTCATTAAAATGGGTTAATTTCCTGATTTTTGGTAATTTTTTAAGTAAAGGGAGGGGTCAAAATGTTTATACATTTTGAGCATCGCCATTCGTTTTGCTTGTACCTAGCAAAAGCACTATATTCCAAAAAGGTTTCAGTGAAAACTACTCATTGAAAAAAAAAAAAAAAAAAAAAAAAATTAAAAAATTTCTAAATTTTTTATAAATAAATAAAAACTTTAGGCAAAATTATATTTTGCTACATTGACAAACCAAAAATTGTATTTTTATATATGTTTATACATGGATAAGTTTTTTTGGTTTGTCTTTGAAATTATTTTAAATTCGTTTTTAGTTTAATTCAAAACTAGTGTCAACCCTGTTAGCGTATTTTTTTAACATTAGCCAACAATTTTCATTCGCATCCTGTTTGCGCCGTCAATCTCAACATTTACCGGAAAGTAACCCTCCACTTTTTAAAATCTAAAATATTTGCTAAAAAATAAAATAGTCAGCAAAGATACCGGTACCCCTTTTGGGCGTTGAGTTCCATGGCAACCAGCATAAAAAACACGCGTCGCTCCCTTCCTTACGCAAGCGCACGCACGTAACACTTATTTACTAACGTTGTCGTAGTAACTAAACGATTATCTGTCACATTTATTTTGAAAAAAAGTTTCTTTTTATGAATATTAAAAGAAAAATTACTAAACATTTATTAATAATGTCTCACTTTTGTTTTTAAATTTCTTAAATGACTTTTATCGACTTCTTAATAGCATTTGCGGGTGGGGTATGCTTTGCTGACATTTGTTTTAATTTTTTTTTAAATAACGACTTTTTGTTGACTTTTTTTTTTTATAGCATTTGCGGATGGGTAAAAAACGAAAAAAAATAACTAAACCATTTACTTACTGATAATTTCTCACTTTCACAAATATTTTTAACAAATAAATGTTATTAAAGTCAAGATACCGAGAAATTGTCAGTAAATGGCTTAGTTATTTTTTTTTTCAAAATAAATAATGTGACAAATAATCGTTTAGTTACTAAGAAAACGTCAGTAAAAAAAAAAAAAAAAAAAAAAATATGTGCACTTGCCTCAGGAAAGGAGCGACGCGTATTTTTTTATGCTGGTCGCCATGGAACTCAACGCCCAAGGAGTACCAAGATACCAAAAACAACTGTCGGGTAAATTCTAAGACAGCGTCACTTTAAGGCGATTACTTGCGAATAAAAAAGTAGTGTTTTGTATATAAATTTAATGTAAAATGATCGACCATTTTGGGATCATTCTAACTTTTTAGGACAGTTAACTAATTTTTTGCCACTAAATTTATTTGATCGCCTAAAAACCAAACATCTTAAGAAAAAAAAAAAAAAAAAAAAAAAAAACGCAAAATATTTTTCTCTCGGAACAAGAAAAAATTGTTTGCCAACTCTTTTAAACGCTAGAATGACTTAAAATGCACCTGAACAATCAGCCCCCCCCCTGCATTTTTTTTTTTTTTTTTTTTTTTGTCTTCTGCGAATTATCGATTGGACACTAACCTACCAGATATATATATAAAATCAATATTTAAAAATTTCCAACGAACTTAGGTTAGGATTAAAAAAAAAAGCACTTTATGCAGAATACGGGCCTTCCGTACTGAAATAAGATTATTTAGAAACTCGTTAAGATGGGAAGGGGAGAACATTTTGTAACTATTTTGTACTTTCACCTAACAAATTAATAAACAAAAAGATACTTGCACAAATGAAAAAAAGAACACAGTTCGGTTCAAATTCTGTAGAAGTACCCACATTTTAAACGAAACACATACACCCGCATAATTTATAATCTCTTATAATAATACAAAAAAGAACCTATACTTATACAATGCACTTGCACTTGTTACCATTGCTGCAATAACAACGTTATTTCCAAAGCCATTCTTAACATGGGTAGGGGAGAATGTTTTATAACTACTCTGTACGTCCATCTAACAATTTAAAGAAAAAAAAAAGATATTGTGAAACTTGAAAATACTATTTTTAAAAAATAGTACGATAAAGTGCAATGCATAAGAACCAAAGAATCGATATTAAATTTTTTTTTTTTTTTACAATGGAATTTTTGAAATGAGTACATTTGGGACGCTGAAAACGTACACAAACACTAGTTCACTGAAATGAAAAACATTGATTTTAAAATAAAAAAAGGTACTAGTGCAGTGTGCAGAGAGTGATCCGGACGTAAATATTAACGTTATTATTTAAAACGCCATTATTAACATGGGGAGAGTGTTTTGTGCCTATTCTATACTTTAACCTTACAATTGAATAAAAAACAAAACTTTAAACTTGGAAATACGATTTAAAAAATAGCGCGGCAGCGCGGGCACTCTCTGCACTACTAGTACCTAAAAAATCATTAAAAAAAAGATACTGGGCAAAAAAAAAAAAATACGGACCGTGATTTTTTTTTTTTTTTTTTTAGGATTTTCAACCTACCCTCCCATTGTTAAAAATGGGTTTCTAAATAACATTATTTCAGTACGGTCCGTATTCTACATACATACAAAAGATAGATTAAAAAAAAAAAAATCCTTGTTTTACCTTCTAGTAAAAACGATCGTGTTTACAGGTTATGTAAGTTGGTATAGAGTTTTCTACGAAATAATGCGAGCAAACGAAAGAGGAAGATATTTATATAAAACTAAAAAAGGGATTTCCCCGAAAAATCAAGCGTACACTTCCAAGAATTAGCTTCTTACTTAACCACTCATTTCGGGGAAAACCCGAAATTTAATTCCAAGAAATTAAAGTAATACATGGCGTAATATTAGACATGACGTAAAAAATGATTAGATTCCATTTTTTTAACTTTCAGACAGTTATTTAAAATATGATAACATTTAAAGAATGTTATATAGGGACATCCAATCAATATTGTCACCTTTTAATTTACAATGTCAAGTATGTGTGTGCGTATATATTAGTGTTGGGACGATTCCTAATTTTTATACGATTCCGATTCCAGGAAAATATTGATTAACGATTCCGATACCAAGTACGATTCCGATTCCTAGGGAATTTATTGTTTTGAAATATACCAGGTAGTTTTATACTTATGGTCGGTAGTTCCCAAATATGTTCCCTAACTTTGGAAGAGATATTTTATGTCTACACCGTCGTGTTTTGGATTAAATAAAATTATTATATAGCAAACTAAACGGAAAAATTAGCAAAATTTATTCTAGAGAAAATTTATTTTACTTAATTGGAATACAGAAAAAAAAAAAACTCAAAGAAAATAGAATTTATCCTTCAGAGAAAAAACAAATAAAATAGAATTTATATATCAGAACAAAAACAAGAAAATTAGAGAATAAATACACACGATTCATTATTTTGGTCCTCATAATTAACAGATTTAATGAATTCAATAAAAAAAATATAGCCGAAGAGAAAGAAAATATATACTAATTAAATATAAAAAAGATAAATATTTAATTTAATAATTTATAAATTACTGTACACAGATTCGAAAAAGTTGTCAAAAAACAAATATATAACAAACAAATATTATTAAAGGCAAGATAAGTTACTTTTCTACCAAACTGGATACATTTTTTTTGTTTTTATTCAATGTAACATGTTTATTCAGCTCGAAAAACATGCAGTGTTTACCGATGTATTGGAAAATTCAAAATGGCGCCCGACACTCTCTTTAACATGGTAAGTTCGGGAAAAGGTGTTATAAATAATAAACTAGACAAAATACTATTTAAAAAAAAAACACCGAATATATATCAAAATATGTCACGGTAACATATTGAGCGAGTTTCTAGCAGTATTTTGTATAGTTTATTATTTATAACATCTTTTCCCAAACTTACCGTGTTAAAGAGTCTCGGGCGCCATTTTGAATTTTCCAATACATCGGTAAACACTGTGTGCTTTTCGAGCTGAATAAACATGTTACATTGAATAAAAACCCGAAAAATATATCCAGTTAGGTAGAAAAATAACTTATCTTGCCTTTGATAACATTTATTTGTTATATATTTGTTTTTTGACAACTTTTTCGAATCTATGTGTACAGTAATACAAACCCAACTATAAGTCCTTAGTAAAATTCTATTTATAAATACTTTTTAAAATGAAATTATTTAATTAATCGTAAATATTATTTAGACATAAAAATTAACTGATTACAAAACCTTTTAAAAAAATATATATTAATTTCTTTTTCGTTCGGCAAAGAACTGCGCAAAACACTTAATTTTCAATTTAAAATTCTAGAAAAAAGATTATATTATTCTGCTTTTAATATAATCAAATTCAGGGTTTTATCTTTCTGGAGAAAAAAAAATAATGGATTTTATTTCAATGAAATTAAAAAAAAAAAAAAACTTGACTGAATTGAATTAATTACCCTTAAATTAACGAAGGGGGTTATTTAATAACTTTAGGTTTGGAAGAGATAGGTATGGGGTCGATTTTTTTGAAACTTCAAAAGAAACCGACTACTGTCAAAGCTTTGCGAAATAATACAACGTGATCAATTTCATTTTAGAGATATTTCTTTCAAAAGCCTTCTTTTAAAAAAAGAAAAAAAAAGTATATTGTTCTATTAAACCTTTTACTGTTTAAATAATTTGACTTTGCTCGTTTTATTTTAAGAAAATATAAGTTGAAAAAGCTTTTTCATTCAGTATTAGAAGATTTGTCAGTAAAAAAAAACAATCGCCAAAAAGATAAGCGTTTTATTTTTATTTTTACTCGCAATGTAGAGCCCTGCATACTTCTTTTCAAGTTAACTCTTTTGTAGTTTTGATTACAATAGATCTGAATGAATGAACCTTGTAAGGGAGGGGCACTAAGCATTGCCCTGTTAATAATGAATTTCTTTGGTTTCTTTTTATTTCTCTCTTGCGGTTAGAAATATCAGGAATTTTTTTTCTTTTTTTCAACATCAGACTAAAAGAATCGTAATGAAGGAATCGGAAAATTAAGGTATTTTTTAACGATGCGATTCCGATACCTCCCAAAATACACGATTCTTACGATTAACGATTCCGATTAATCGTCCCACCACTAGTATATATATATATATATATATATATATATATATAATTTGAGGTTGCTATTTTCCAAAGGTAGGGTAACCAGTGAAATATAACGAGGTTCATACAAGAGTGCTCAATACAGAAGTAGAGCAGGTTACATTTGTATTTACATAAGCAGTAGTTTGTTGCTACACAGTCATGAGCATGTTTCGGTCTACTAGTATTTACTAACTAGAGACCTCATCAGGCAACAACCCTTATTTTCGAAAACGGAATTCTAAATGAAGAGCGAAAATCTATCCTCAGCAAAAGAAGGCTTTTTTATCATGAGTGTGAAGAACAGGGTTGAATTGGGTGCGAATTTATTAGTTTATTCATTCATGAGGATAAATTTTCGCTCTTCATTTAGGATTCCGTTTTCGAAAATAAGGTTTGTTGCCTGATGAGGTCTCTAGTTAGTAAATACTAGTAAACCGAAACATGCTCATGACTGTGTAGCAGCAAACTACTGCTTATGTAAAGACACACACACACATTATATATATATATATATATATATACACACACACACATACACGCACACATACACACAGTACAGTAGAACTCCGGGATACGGCATTAAAAATGACACACGTATATAATCAAATAACATTATATATAACACGGTAAGGCGGGCCAAATATCATAATTGGGAGCCGGAAAAACAGCATATTCCACATCGTAACCGAAAAAAAAGTATCCTAGGGTCACCGTATCCCGGGATTCTACTAACTTACAATTACTAAGGATTTTTGTACTTTTTGCTTTTATGACTTTAAAAGAAATCAGTCTTCCCCCTTTGGCTCTTTTCTAAAAAAAAATAAAAAATAAAAATAAAAATTAAATCTTATATTAGCAATACACATGAAAAAATTGAAATAGCTTGAAATATTTCAATATTGGTATGCATAGAAAGAGTTTGATGAGCTAAGAAAGAATCTTTTTAAATTTTTTAAATCTGATTACTCACACGTTTGGATATTTTTCCCTCTTTAAGACCATATGCATTTCGTCACATTTTTTACACTACTTTTTCAGTAAAAATGTCATATCTTTGTTAAAACACAAGACTAAGAAATGAAATTTACCATATAAGTGTATTTTTGTACAAGGAATCAGAATATGCAACTGAAAATCTCCCAAGTTTATGGTTTCCAAATAATCTGCAGTAAATGTGCATAAATATGCAGCAATTCCTTAAAAATGCCATGTATCCATAAACAGAAAAGAAGTTGGAGAACTCAAAGTTGAATTGTAATGTGCTTTATGTACAAAAAACTTGAATCTAAACATAAGATCATTTAAAAATGAATATATTGCAATATTTCTTTGGTATTATTGTAGATTAACACCTTCTGTTTAACCCCACTCAACTCCTTCTGACCACCCCTCCAAAATGTGATTCTACCTTTTTAGGAAATTATGTATAAAATACCATGAAAAACTTTAATGAAAGATAAACAATTATTTTAGAATTGAATGTAAAATAATTTCCTAATATAGGTCATTCTAGCATTTTAGGGCAGTTAACTGCTTTTTTTTCTATGGGAAAATATGCATGCTTTTTTTTTTTTTTTTTTTTAGATGATTATGTGTAGTTTTAAGAGGGTTTCTATGCAATGAGAATATGGGGTGGGTTGCCATTCGGACTTTGAATTAATTGTAGGGGCTAAGGAAAATTATGTGTGAACATACCGAAAACTTGACAGAGACAAAGCTAACAAAAACAATATTAGTGGTAGGGAGCGGTTAGTTTCACAAAAATTTAATGTAAAATAATTCACCATTTCCTGGCCATTCTAGCATTTTAGGACAGTAAACCAATTTATTTTTATGTGTATTTTTCTTTAAGGAAGGATCTATTTTTTGTTTGTTTGTTTTAGATGCTTGTATGTGGCTTACAGAGGTATTTTATTGGGGGGAGGGCTTGCCACTCGAACTTAGTGTTATTGTTAGGGTTAAAGAGTGTTTTAGGAATACGAACCGTTACTTCATTTTTGTTTTGTTGTCCTAACTGCAAAATGCCGTTTCCATTTCAAATAAATATTTTACAGAAATATATATATATGTGTGTGTGTGTGTGTGTGTGTGTGTGTGTGTATTCGACAGGTAAATAAGTCAGCAAATGTTATATTTAGTTTTAATTTAATAAGAAACTGCATTGCGAAATTTCAAAGAAAATTCCATAAATTTGTTGATTTCTATTTTCGAGGTTGAAGGTGTTAATTCCATAGGCCGTTTATACTACGCTGGAGCAGGTTGTAAAAATATCTTTCGCTAAATAAGTAGAAAAAAAAATAACTAAATAAAAAGCTTCCTAATTGTAGTTTGATGTGTTTTCTTTTAAAATTTCAAGAATATTGATATAGATTTTGAGGGTTTGTATTACTATACACAGATTCGAAAAAGTTGTCAAAAAACAAATATATAACAAATAAATGTTATCAAAAGCAAGTTACTTTTCTACCTAACTGGATCATTTTTTAGTGTTTTTATTTAATGTAACATGTTTATTCAGCTTGAAAACAGTGTTTACCGAGGTTTTGGAAAATTTAAAATGGCGCCCGACTCTTGAAACGGTAAGTTTGTGGAAAAGAGTTAAAAATAAAAAAGTAGACAAAATACTGCTAGAAACTCGCTCAATATATGTTACCGTGACATAGGCTGACCTATATTCGGTGAGTTTTTAACAGTATTTTGTGTAGTTTTTTTTTATTTTTAACTCCTTTTCTCAAACTTACCATGTCAAAGAGAGTCGGGCCAGGCGCCATTTTTAATTTTCCAATACATCGGTAAACACTGTACGTTTTTCGAGCTGAATAAACATGTTACATTGAATAAAAACACAAAAATATATCCAGTTAGGTAGAAAAGTAACTTATCTTGCCTTTGATAACATTTATTTGCTATATATTTGTTTTTTGACAACTTTTTCGCATCTATGTATAAACGAGATTTTGATACTTATTTTGATTTTGAAAAAAAAAAACATTTGTGGCTGTTCGGCTGTTCGCAGTAAAACATTGTTTTAATTCGCTGTTCAAAACTAATTTAAAGAATAAAAGTGCATGCAAGCTATATATCTCCAAAAGTTTATTTTGATTTTTTAACCATGTTTTTAAATTTGACGAGAAATGTGAGAAATTGCAACAGATTCATAATGTCGAATTGGTTGGGATTGTTGTTATTATACATTCTGAAAACCGAATAGTTCTAAACTAATGTTATTCTGATAACAAAATAGCTCTAATTAAAACATATAAGAACATTTATATTCATATTTTCATGTTTTTCTTAATTCGTTCTTGAATAAAAATTAAAGAACGCGTGTTGTTTACACTGTGCTATGGCTGATTCTACAGGCTGGAGCGGCTGGAGCTGCTTCTGCTGCTGCTTCTAGTAATACTAACTTCATTTGACCAAATTCGAGAAATAGAAACAATTTTTTTTTCGGGTAGGTCCTTTTAAATTATCAATTACTGCGGTCCTACTCAACATAAAATAATACTTTTAATTGATAAAGATAGTAAAAAGATTGATTTACTTACTACTGGGTGTCCGAAAAAAATTTTTTTCAAAATGTTCAATACTCGTCATATTAAAGTCTTATTTTTAACACGACAAAAAAAGAAATGGTCAAAAATATTTCGGACACTTGACAGTATTAAGATTAACACCTCTACTGATTGGTTCCCAAATTTCATGACGAAATTCTTCATACAATCACGGTACGGACCTTTAGAAAACAGGGGGGGGGGGTCATTACAAAACCTTACCGAAAACGCCATTTTATGACGTTCACATTTTTATCACTTTATTTGCTTAAAACTCTTAAAATATATAATGTACATTCATATTTATTAATTCATTTGAAAGTATATTCATTTCCGAACAAAACAGTAGTAATTTGAAGACTTGAAGTGCTTTGGTTTAAAAAATATGGCTATTTTAGTAGAACTACCTTGAAATCTGTGATTATCCAAAGCGTTTTTTCGTCCGTGTGTATTACTACTTATATGGATTTATATGGGTCTTTGCTGAGTTGTTTAGTATATATCATTCAACGAAACACGTGTAAGACATACCATATAGCAAATAAAATGATATAAATGTACTTGTGGTTTGGGAATTATTTACAACTGAGATTATATATATATATATATATATATATATATATGGCTCATTCCAGGTCAAATCAACAAATTGGAGGGAGGGGGGGGCACAGATACCATGTCCAACACAGATTTTTTTCAAATTTGCTACACTTATAGATCTCCATAAAAGAAATTGGGTGGCACCTGTTAAACTTCTCAAGGTCAAGGAGTTCAGTGACAATACTGTAGTCTACATTGTACTATAGAGAACCTACTGTTAATTTAATAAAATTATTTTTTCATACATAATGGTTTAAATTAAAGTTTAAAATGCGAAAGTCAAGTATCATGGTTCATTTGTGCTCTAAACAGAAATATTCGTTTTGAAGGTGCTGTTCATGTGCTCCTATTGTAACAGAGTGATGACAAGAAAATCAGCAGCAGTCGTAAGATAGCTGACTAGCAAAAATATTAGCAGCAACAGCCATTTTAGCAATAAGCAAATCAGCAAGTGTGTGTCAGCTTGCATCACAAGGAAAGGAAAGAAAAATATATCACGTGGTCAAGAGGAGAAGCAAGTTGCATGCCAGGGAAAAGGTACGTGTGAAAATAAGGGTGAGAAAGCGCTGGTTAAGGCTGGCATGAGGTGACGGGGAGAGATTTTTAAAAGGCATGTTATATGATCGTGTTGTAAAACGTGTGTGCGAAAAGACATTTGAAAATAATGAAATGCAAAGAACCACAAATAAATGCTTTTCATTTGCATTTTAAAAAAAAATGGAGAGTCGGATTTTTATTTCTTTCCCCTTTTTTTTGTTTGTTTCTTTGCGACAAACTCTCAGAGAACGAGTGGGTCTGATGTTTGATATGTAGCGACACGGTAAAAGTGTAACGGGCATGTTATATAATATTGATTTGGATACTGGTGACCAGGCCTTTTGCCAAAAAGGGTAAAAAATGAAAAAATAGGCCAAGGGAGAGAAAAAAAGTCAGAGAGTACAATTTTTCGCTTCTTGTTTGCTCACTTTCGAATTTTCTCCATGCCTGTCAGTCATTTTTTTTGTTGCTCAAGGATGTTTTGTGGATTTATCGTCAATGTTTTTAATACTAATGATAATTCGGATTGGTTGTACATTGTTATGAAGGATATTGTTGCATACTCATTTTAACGTAGCAAATAGCTTGTCTTGTTTTGGAGAGGAATTTAGAATAAACGATTTTGACTTGAACATATTTTTATAAGTTTGTGTTTGGACTGTTTAAGTGGTATCTCCAATTTATTTATATGGATTACTATAGTTTTAAAATTTAAAAAACTTCGCTGGACGTTTTACAACACTGAAATGGATGGTTAACCTATTATAACATGAGAAAAAATGTAAATATAATAATGTATAATGTGTTTAGTAAATAATAAATATATAAATAAATCTGACTTAATTCTACAGACAGCAATTTTGTTCTAAGCTTATGGGTCGTTTATAATTGAATATTTATCCTGCTATTGTGAAAAAAGATTAAATATAATAAATACAAATAAGAGATTTCGGCGCTTATACAATTTAGTTAAGACATTAAAAAATGAAAATATTGAAAAAAAAAAAGTTATATTGTACGTACTCGTTATAGTCTGAAGTTCTTTGAAAAAAAAAATCACTTAATTTCATCAAGTAGTTTTTATTTTATAGCAAAAAAAAAAAAAAAAAAAAAAAAAAAAAAAAATTTGTTACCATACCGAGCAAAAGGTTCGATCTTTAGGAAGAAAGCTAGTAATAAAGATGGGGAGGGAGAGTCGGCGCTTTAACTGAAGTTATTTCCCTTTGGCATGTTCAACAAATTTCGTAATGGCTGATTTCAATGCGCTCTCATAAAAACATGTTTTTTCTGCTGTAAAATAAAAACTACTCTATCAAATTAAATGAAATTTTTTTGGAGATCTTCAGCCCAAAACAGATACGTACAATATAATCTTTTTTCGATATTTCCATTTTTAAATGTCTTGACTAAACTGTACAAGTACTGATATATATATATATATATATATATAAAATATATTTTAGTCATCGACATACAGACCTGTTTCGTTGTTTCACAACTCATCAGTGCCGCTAGACTAACACCTCTCCCAAGCCGAGGATCGAACCTAGAACCGTCGTGATGACAGTCGGCAGTCCTACCCCCTGACTACGGAATCGGTGGCCGAAATTAAACTGTCCGAATGCCTATTTAAATAAACATCCGTCCGCCACTCGTAGAGGGCTCAAACGTTTTGTTTGTAAACAAATCGCGAGCTTCGCATTATTTCAGCTAAATTAAGTAGCGAGTAAGATAATTTACGAGAGTGCTCTACCGAAGAGGGGAGCTTTATAAAATATATTTTAGTCATCGGCATACAGACCTGTTTCGTTGTTTCACAACTCATCAGTGCCGCTAGACTAACACCTCTCCCAAGCCGAGGATCGAACCTAGAACCGTCGTGATGACAGTCGGCAGTCCTACCCTCTGACTACGGAATCGGTGGCCGAAATTAAACTGTCCGAATGCCTATTTAAATAAACATCCGTCCGCCACTCGTAGAGGGCTCAAACGTTTTGTTTGTAAACAAATCGCGAGCTTCGCATTATTTCAGCTAAATTAAGTAGCATAGTCTGTGCTAAGAATAAGTGTCTTATATATATATATATATATATATATATATATATATATATATATATATATAAATAAAGACACTTATTCTTAGCACAGACTATGCTGAGTGACTTAAAAACAATTTGTCCAATTTGTAAATTTTTTTTAAACAGTGCCTGAACTTTTATCATTATTTTGTTATTTGAATTCAGATAAACACTGAACACTGGAATATAAAAATTTTAAGTTATTTTAATTTTTAAATAAATAGCAAGCAAAACTGCATAGCAGTTTAGTAAAACACTTGGCATGAAGGAAATTATTCTTTAAAACAAACTCTTTATGCCGATAAAACACAGCAGCTTGCATTGCCGCTGTGGTAGGAAGATAAGTACCCACTAAACGTTTGGGGTTCTCACAGTCCTTGATTATAGAGATGGAGGATGTAAATAGTAGCAAATTTTTCTGTAGATAATCCTAACTTTTCCGAGAGAATGCGAACAAAAAAATTAAATTTCCTGGTGTTGAAAGGTTACTTAGGCATAAGAAACAAAAATGTTTTTGACACTGGTTCTGGGGATTTGGTTTGTGAACAAAGTAGCTTAGAGGATAATGGAAATTAGAGAAGTAGTGAGTGAATAAGCAGTGCTCACGTTAGTTAGCAGAACTGCCGATACTTAAGGTACAACTGTATTGTGGCACAAAAAGGGGAAAATGCAATAATTGTATAATGTTGTTACCTGAATAAGTCGGGGGCACGGATAAAGCCTCTGGACCGTTGGGTCAGGTGTTGATCGTAATTGCCTTGAATAATCTTGCCAAAGGAGTAGAGCAATAAGAGGCAAAAAGAGGCCGTGGACTAAATAAAGGATTAAATTAACTAGTGTCCTCTCAAAGAATCCCGTTAAAAGTAACTGAGCAATAAAAAGACAAATGTAGGCACGGTTAAAATATGGTAGAAAAAAAACTTTTTTTTTTACGAATAAAGTCTATTAAAATCCATTGTTGTTGAGCAACTTTTCTTTTTCAGAAAGATAAAAGCCCATTTTATCATGAAAAGCAGAATAATATAAAACCTTTTTCTATTATTTTAATAGAATTTTAAATTTTCAAAAGAAAAAAAACTATTCACCGCCATTTTTGTCTCAATGAATAACACATTTGTATATTTTTTAAAATCAATTTTTTTCTTTTTTCGTCTAAATAAGATTTAGAATGATTTCCTATAAAATATGCAAAAATATTTTAACATAATAAACTGAATTTCAAATAAATTCCATCTTTTATCTCACTCTATAGATTTTGTGTGGCAAAACTAAAAAATGCAAGAGTTAAATGATAGTTTAAAAGAAACTATGGTAGCCTTTACATGAATAAAAACTGAAGTCATTTAATCCTGTAAATTTCCATGTATTTTTAACGTTTGTTTTGACAAAGTGAAGAATCAACTTTATAAAAATTTAATTCTTTTTTCATAAGTGTTACATATTTGTTGCCTACAGAACCCCAAAATTAAACAACAACAAAGCTGGTTAGTACCACATGGGTGACCATGTTGGGAATGCTAGACGCCGTGCATGTTGGAAGCAACTCCTGCATCTAGTATCACGCTCTGTCATCATGACCCGTCTTGCCACCACAGCCAAGAGTTTCTGGACGAGAGAGTGTAGTAGATGCAAGTCCCCCACACTTTAAACTAAATCAAGCTCAAGTCAAAGCATAAAGGGAAAGGGGAACTAAATACGAACAATTGTTTATAGGCCTTTATGGGCAGGAAATATCACATAATGACAAATTGCCGAAAGAAATTGTATTTTTAGCAAAATGCGCAGTTATTTATCAATCTTTTCTTTTTTGGTATCGATTCTTCACAGCATTTCCTATTTAATGCTATATTAGCAATATTGGGCTCACTAAAAGAAATTTAATTATTTATTTTTCAAACATTTAAAAGGAGTGTTTTTTGTAAAAATAATTTTTAAAAAAAAAAAAAAATGTTGCTAATATGAAGGAATAATTAAAATATTCAACGAATTTCACACTTCAAAACACAATGGATGAAAAATAAAATACATTAAAAATTCGGATTTTCAATCTGATATGTGTGCTGCTGTTTTTTTTTTTTTTTTTGTTAGATCTACAATCCTCACTCTCTCCACAATACATTTTTAGTTTTGGCTGATCATTTTAGGTATATTTGTAATCACTAATAAAGAAGGGAGGGGTTGTAGGCAGAAAAAAAATATACATAAATATCGATTATGGAAAAAGTACACCATTATATAGTTCATTCTTCATTTAATAATCATTGAAAATTTTGTATTGATTGGATAAAATACTTACTCCTGTTTTGGCCGCGCCTAGACAAAAGAGTCATAAAACTTAGCAAAAGGTTATGCTTACTAATTTAGTCAAAGATTTCAAAGATGTTTTAACCAAATGAAAATTATTTGGGAAGTTGACATAGAAAGCTATCAACCGAGCAATGAGAGATATAATTGTTATGACTGATAGGATGGTGAAAGGGAATCGAAGGTTGATATAAGAAAATAAGAAAAAATGTTGCACAAAAAAAAAATAAATAAATAAACACTCACAAAAAACATGTATAAATGTATCTTGGAATACAATTAACAGTATAACATGTGTTATGAAGACTTTCAAGAAGAAATAAACTGACTTTATTACTAAAATAAAAAAGAATCCATTTCAGTTTGATAAATTTACAGACTCAGGAAAAATAAACATCAAAGACAATTCAAACTGATTTGGTTTTGCATGAAATTAACTGACTTTGTAAAATATTGTTCACATTAAAATTTTATTAATAAATAAAGGAATGAATTTCTGACAGGTAAAAAAGAAAATGTATAAATGGAAATGTTGAACAAACGATACACTAAGACATTTTTATTTAGATTTAATTATTCAGGTTTCATTTTGTGAATTTGAGTTTTCATTGTTTCCTTTTATTGCTTCAGGAAGATTTTATTAAAATTCTTGTAAAGATTTTTTGGAATGGAATGTATGTAATGAAGCAGTGCACTCTTATCGTAAAAGAGCATCAATGAATGAGAAAATCAGCAGCAGCTGTAGAATAGCTTACTAGTAAAAAATATTAGCAGCAGCTGTTTAAGCGATATGAAAATTAGCAAGTGTGTGCAAACTTGCGGCACAAAAAAAAAAGAAAAAAAAAATACACATGGTCAAGAGGAAAAGCAAGTTGCATGCTGGGAAAAATGGGCGTGTATAAAGGAGGGTGAAAAGTGCTGGTTATGTCACATATTATATAGCAGAGCACTGTAAAACGTGTGCAAAAAGACTTTTGAACGATAATGAAATGCGTTATTGTTGGAAGAACCACAAAGAAATTGCTTTTTATTTGCACTTAAAAAAAAAAAAAAATGTTGAACTGGATTTTTATTTCTTTCCCTTTTTATGGGCGGTTTATTTCTTTGCGACAAAGTCTGAGACAACATGTGGGTCCAAGGCTTGATATATAGCAACACTGTTAAAGCTTAATGATCACGTTACAGCGCCTCTATGCGATCACAGAGCCTACTGTTGATTTTATATGCCAGGCCTTACTGCTTGTGTTGTAATAAAATTTCTCAAATGCATTTGCGAGGTTAGGCTGTGTAATATTAACTTTAGTCAAAATCCTGTTTCTCCTTTCATCAGATTTTTTGGATTACTGATACTTATCAAAGACATTCCGACACAAAACCTTTCTAAGAAATTTCATAAATATCAGCCCAGCTGTTTCATTGTCCATAGGGAATGAACTCACACACAAAGTTCTTGTTTTGTCGTCTACGACTCAGAGTATGAATCTAGCGAGATTCGAAATCGGGACCCCATGGCAAGATATGTGTGTGCATACAAATATATATATATGATGAGAATAATGGAAATAGTATCCCGACAAAATAGAGAAATAAAAAAGGAACAAACAGAGTTATGTGTTCATCAATGTTTCGTCTTTATTTTAAGACTTCCTCTGTATGAATGCGATTAAGAAAACAGACACCAGTACAAATATTTGAAAATGTTTCATGTGCAAAGTGTGACACTGTTCTATTTCAGAAACAGAAAAAGACGTTGGAAATTCAAAAAAGGAGGCGAGTGGCTTGCGTTGTTAAAGAGAGGGAGATTTTTTAATAACATCATATAGTCATTAATGTTTTTAAAAGATATGAATGCAGTTAATATTCTTTCTGGAAAGAATATGTCTGTTAAAATTCAAATATAAGTGTGTAACAGAAATGAAATGTGTTTTTGTAGTGTAATTTATTGATTGAGATTGTATGTATTAATTATTACAGGGGGTGTTTCTATGGTGTGAGAAGGTTAACCTGTGTTTACAGTTAAATTATGTTCTTTTAATAAAAGTTTACTTATTAATAGCGCTACATTATAGAAACCTGCACGTTTGAATTTAACGAAAACTGTTTTTAGAATATAAAATCATTTAAAAACTAATAAGTTTTGAAAATTTCATGAAAATCTGTTGGCCATTAGTTGATTTGGTACTTATGCTACCATGCTGAAATAACATTTAGAAAGCCATTCTTAACATGGGGAGGGTGTTTTGTAATTATTCTGAAATCTCACCTAACAATTTAATAAAAAAAAAAATTGAATTTTACTTGAAAATACTTTAAACAAACAAAACAAAATAGCATGGTAACATAAGTATCGTTGATTTTTGCTAGATTTCTTAAACGCGTAGGTTTATGCAGTCCTTGTTAAGAGACTGAACAGATCGACAGATCGATTAAAAAAAAAAAAAAAGTTCTTTTTAATCAGAAACAATAATACGTACTTAATTGCCATGTCGAAAATAGTAATATATTAAAAAAACATGAAAATTCATTGAGTAGAACAACCGCTATTGTGTTTTTAGTAAAAAAAAAAAAAAAAAAAAAAAAAAAAAGGGTCTATTGCTATGGACTACAAATGTCAGATGACAACGGTGTAATCTAAATTTTACGCTCAGAGTTATGTGCTTTGAGTGTGAACTCTTACCATCTACTTTATAACATCTAAGAAAAATACAATTTTAGCCAATTTTCCGTAAAAATGATTTAACTATAAATAACGTTGATGAATTTTCGTAATTTTTGGATATATTACTATTTTCGACATGACAATTAAGTATGTAATATTGTTTTTGCTTACGACATATTTAAAAAAAATATCGATCTCTTGACTATCTCAACAAGGGAAGCAAAGCACAGTTTACGCTTTCAAAAGGATCAATCAAGGAAAGTTGTTTTAAAGTGTCGATAATGTAAACACGATTTTAGTCTCGCATTTTCGTTATTTTCTTATGATAGAAAATTTTTAATATTACTAGTTTATTTTAAGTCTCTTCTCAATGGTACAAAAGTTTAGGGTTTGAGCTTTTAGGGCACAACCTAAGCAAATAAACAATTCCACACAAGCTTCTGAAATGACGAACACAACAACTTCATAAAAGGTTTATTCGGGCGACTGTTCGCAGGGAGATATTATCCCAGGGTAAAAACTGGCTACTTGGTGCTATCGCGGTAGTTATTCCCAGTGGGAATCATCGATACCGGATGAAATAACACAGAGGTGGAGAGAGAGCGAAGAAAAAGGGTCCGTTCTGTTTGGTGTCTGTCTCTCTCGGTAAGGAAGAGTTCTTTTCCTTCACACCGGAAGCTGCCCGATTTCCTTCAGAGATAGAAAGGATCAATGCGCCACACACCTGATTGGTCAATATGTGGCCAAATAGCACAGGGGAGAGGCATTGATTTGTGAAAGTTGATTGGTTTTGTTTTACGGCATATCAACCCTTTTCAGGTTATTTAATGCCGAATCCAAAGATTTAAGAAAAAAATTTTAATAGAATATATTTGTTGTTTTCAAGTCGGTTTCTATTTAACCCATAGTTGGGACCCTAACAGGTACTACCACTCCAGCACTCCACTCCAGGTCAGTGGACCTGGGAACAATGCAATTAAAGGGTGGCTCCACACTCCCCAAAGCCCCCAAGCTGTGGCCTCACCACACTGGATATAGTTTAAGGTCATATCCAGGACCAATTCGCCAAAGAAAAAGTTCCATTTGTTTCTGCTACAAAAGTTACTAGATTACAGTTACATTGTGGTTGGGGGTATTTATTCTTAAAGCCGTTCTAAAGATTAAATAAAGAGCAATAAAAACTACTTGAAAACCAAAACAAATGGGCCAGGTAGGAATAAAATTAATGGCGCTTTACACTAGTGGAACGAAATTTCGCAAACCGTAAAACTGAATTTCACATGAAAACAGTCTACGTATTGCTCGTATTTTTATGATTATATCAAAAAATTACGAAAATCGATAAGGTTGAAAATTATTTATTAAAGAAAATAAAAATAGATTTGGATGAAAATTGTAAAACACAGGAGAGCTCAAAAGGGAGGTAATTTTCCATTTCAATTTAAACAAGATGGCCGAAAATTTTCATCTGCTAACACGATTAAAGTTGTTTTGTTTAATAATTCAGTAATAAATATATTCAGGTAATTTTAACTGCATAATTTAGATGCTAACGTTGTAACTTATTAGAATTGACAAAAAAAAAAAAGGAAAAAAATCAGTTGAAACCATTGTTTTTTATCTGAAAACTCCATTTGTTGACTACAAAATCTTGTCCCAATTCTGTAGAAGTGCCAAATTAACTTATTGGCTGTGGTAACATTTATTTCTTGTATGTATATATTTTTTTCGCTGTAAATTTTTTTCTGAACACAAAAATTTTCGAAAATCAAAACACTGTATAAAAATGCATCAATATATGGTACTTCACGGGGAATGTGGACCCTGCATGAAGGTTTTTTTTTTTTAATGACTTCTCTCTGAAAGCGAATGCACAAATGGTTTTCATTGGTTTATTTAATCACAAAAACTTTTTTGAAGTACTATTTGAGCCGCCCCCCCCCCCAGTCACGAGCATTATTTGAATAAAAATATTTTATCGAGAAACAAACTCGTCGCAAGTTTAGCGTTTGCATGGTATGAACCCCTGAAATCTGGGACTATTTTGCGCCATTTCATTGCCTTCAGTAGTGTTTTCTTACATGTGTGCACACACGTGTAGTAAAGTGACTTACCACATTGCGGAGGAATCTTTAGCGGACCTTGGAAATAAACTTAAAAAAAAAAGTTTGTGTGTGTGTGTGCGCGCGCGCACTTTTAATGCTTTTTAATTGATCTAAAAGTTTTTACAAAAACATTGTTTTTCGTTTTTTTAGGGGGGTATTCAATTATAGAACTTGTGTAGTTTAACAGGTGCCTCTGCAGTTCAATTAAGGTAATTAATATAGTTTAACTAACCATTTTTCCGTGAGTAACGCGAACGCGCTGACATTTACCAAGTAGAATACCATTTAACATTTCACAAAAATTTTTGTTTACATGGGGGAGGGGGCGAAGGTAGTGTTCGACCACAGAATAGAATAGTAAAGGCATTTAATGAAAAGTCTGCGTAAGAAAATATAATTTTGATAAAACATTTGGAGCTTATGTATTTTTGATATGTGCTGTTTTTAAATGTTTTTTATGTTAAATTCTAGTTTCACGATCTTTTTTTTTATTATTATCAAATTGTTATATGGAAGCACAGAATAGTTACAAAACACCCTCCCTTCCCCATGTTAAGGGCTTTCGCTAAATGTTACCTTACGCTAGAACACGGAACACTTTTTTTTTTTTTTTTGTAGGGAGGGGTATTCGAGGTTGCTGACAAATCTGATAATCAAAACCGTCGCAAATTTACCGTTTGCAATGGTATGAACCCCTGGACCTATTTTGCACCATTTCCCCGCCTTCAGTAGTGTTTTCTTATAGTGAAGCGACTTATCACATCGCGGAAGAATCTTTAGTCGACAAGAAAATTTTCAAAAATGTGGTTCATTTGTGTGTGCGTGTTACATAGTTTTTAATGTTTTTTAATTGATCTAAAAAGTTTAGTTTTCACGAGTGCTTTACAAAAATATTTTTTTATGTTTTTCATTCTTTTTTGGGGGTGGAGGTATTCAATTATAGAACTTATGTAGTTTAACAGGTACTTTTGCAGTTTAATTAACCGTTTTTGCAGAAGTAAGCCGCCGCCGACATTTACTGAGTAGAATACCGTTTGACATTTAATAAAAATTATGTTTACATAGGGGAGGGGAGCGTAAATGTACACAGAATGTTTATGAAATGTTAAACGGTATTCTACTCAGTAAATGTCGGTACCTTACTTACAGAAAAACGGTTGGGTTCGTGTTACTATACAGAGATTCAAAAAAGTTGTCAAAAAAACAAATTTTATCAAAAGCAAGATAAGTTAAGTTACTTTTCTACCTAACTGAATAATTTTTTAGTATTTTTATTTAATGTAAAGTGTTTATTCGGCTCGAAAAACAAACAGTGTTTACCAATGTATTTGAAAAATTCAAATGACGACGGACTGTGCTGCTGAATATGTAAGTTTGGGAAAAGGAGTTAAAACTAAAAAAAAACTATAAAAAATACTGTTAGAAACCCACTCAATGTATGTTACTGTAACATAAGTATTCGTATAAGTATTCGATGGGTTTTTAACAGTATTTTGTACAGTTTTTAGTTTTAACTCATTTTCCCAAACTTAAATAAACATGGGGTCCGCCGCCATTTGCATTTTTCAGATACATCGGTAAACACCTATATGTTTTCGAGCCGAATAAACACGTTACATTAAAAACACTAAAAAATTATTCAATTAGGTAGGAAAGTAACTTATCTTGCCTTTCATAACATTTGTTATATATTTGTTTTTGGACAAGTTTTTCGAATCCATGTGTATGGTAATACCAACCCAAACGGTTAATTAAACTGCAGAAGCAAAGAAAGCACCTGTTAAACTACAGAAGTTCTATAATTGAATACCCCCCCCAAAAAAAGAGCAGAAAACATAAAAATGGTTTTGTAAACTCGTGAAAACTTTTTAGATCAATTAAAAACATTAAAAACTACGTAAACAAAGAAAAATGAATCACATTTTTCTAACTTTATTATTTCAAATATCCGCTAAAAAGATTCTTCCGCGATGTGATAAGTCACTTCACTATGGCTACGCAGTACGCACATATGCGCGCGAACGCATCATGTAAGAAAACACGGGTTTGTATTACTGTGTACACAGATTCGAAAAAGTTGTCAAAAAACAAATATATAATAAATAAATGTTATCAAAGGCAAGAGAAGTTACTTTTCTACCCAACCGGATATGTTTTCGGTGTTTTTATTTAATGTAACATGTTTATTCAGCTCGAAAAACATACTGTGTTTACCGATGTACTGGAAAGTTAAAAATGGCGGCCGACTCTCTTTCACACGGTAAGTTTGGAGAAAGGAGTTAAAAATAAAAACTAGACAAAATACTGTTAGAAACTCACTCTATATTTGTTACTGTGACATGGGGCCCATGTCACGGTAACATATATAGAGTGAGTTTCTAACAGTATTTTGTTTAGTTTTTATATATTATATATATATATATATATATTTTTTTTTTTTTTTTTTTTTTTTTTGACAACTTTTTCGAATCTATGTGTACAGTAATACAAACCCAAAATTATTTCTTTGCGCCACTTTAAAGTATATATTTGTTTTCAGCATCCCGGAAAACTTGTGAAAGTTGCCACTGTAAAGTTTTTTTTTTTGGTGTTAGAAAGGTTCTAGACATTTAGTTTGAAAAAAAAAAACAAGAAATGCCAAATGTTACGTGAGAACAAGAAAAACATACGGACATGAGTAGGTCACATTTTCGGAGTCTCGATAAACGCTCAAAAATAGAAAATTAAACAAAATACTGGTAGAAACCAATCAAATAATATCAAGGAGTCATTTTAAAACTAAAAACTTCAGCATAATAGAAAGTGTACAGTTTCACTTAAAAACTTACAAAAATAGATACTTACCTTTGAATTGAATATCGGTCTTTCTTTTCTTGTTAAATGTTTGATACTTTTGCTTTCTTATTAGCGAAATATTCCATTTATGACATTTTAATTTACTTCTTCAATTTCAACGGAATTTATTGCGTTCATTTTAGCAACAAAAATAATTAGGTTTAATTTAAAAACGCATTTTGCAAGTTTAGAAATTTCGAGTAATATCACTTAAAATCGTTTTCAGTAAAATTTATAAGTAATTAAAAATTGATTGTATTTAAAATATTATAAACAAAAAAATAAGACACCAGAATTAAGAAAGTGATATTATAAGTAAAAATTTTAAATATATCTAGAATCGTGCTAAAAGAAAGAGAATTTATATGTTTTGGAGCCAGGGAGATTATAGAATGAACAAATTAAAAAAAAATGAAATGTCTTGTTTTAAATGAAACGCGTACAAGTTTATTAAATTTCAGATTTAAACGAACGCGTGGTTACTCGACTTCCGGTAAAATGGACTTCCGGTAGTTGACTTCCGGTAAACGCATATTCTACGGAGCCCACCCCTTAGAATTTATTTTAAAAGACTGTTTGTATAGTTTCAAACAAACGCATTTTGGGTGAAAACATTATTACGTACTTACATATCATATCGAAATTAGGAAAATGATTCGATAGAAAATGTGCTAAATGTATTTCATAAAAAAAAAAAAAATCATTCTCAAATTAAGTTCTGTTAAAAAAAAAAAAAAAAAAAGTCAAGGGAGATAAGTAAGTGTTGGTACTTCACACGGAACGTGGACCCTGCGTAAACGGTGTTTTTATTTAATGATTGCTCCCTTAGCCCTGTCTTTCACTTTCTTCAAACTTTATTTTTAATCGCGCGTGTATTTTATTTTTTTTTCTTTGGTAAATTTTCAGATTAATGAAATTTTGCAGAAATAAGTAGTTATCGAGATATAAAAAGTTGGGTTTGTATTACTGTACAACACTACAACAGTGACAACACATAGATTCGAAAAAGTTGTCAAAAAACAAATATATAACAAATAAATGTTATCAAAGGCAAGATAAGTTACTTTCCTACCAAACTGGATATATTTTTTGTGTTTTTATTCAATGTAACATATTTATTCAGCTCGAAAAACATAGTGTTTACCGTCTTTACCGATGTATTGGACAATTCAAAATGGCGGCCGACTCTCTTAAACACGGTAAGTTCGGGAAAAGGTGTTATAAATAATAAACTAGACAAAATACTATTAAAAAAACACCGAATATATGTCAACCTATGTCACGGTAATATATATTGAGCGTCTGAGCGAATTTCTAACAGTATTTTGTCTAGTTTATTATTTATAACACCTTTTCCCGAACTTACCGTGTTTAAGAGAGAGTCGGCCGCCATTTTGAATTTTCCAATACATCGGTAAACACTGCATGTTTTTCGAGCTGAATAAACATGTTAAATTGAATAAAAACACGAGAATTATATCCAGTTTGGTAGAAAAGTAACTTATCTTGCCTTTGATAACATTTATTTGTTATATATTTGTTTTTTGACAACTTTTTCGAATCTATGTGTACAGTAATACAAACCCAAAAAGTTGTATTATGCATTGTATTCTTTGGCGGTCATATTTGTTACTCGCGTAGATTTGTTTATGGCGCGCGCACACGCGTAAAAAGGTGGCCGCCAAAGAATACAATGCATAATACAACTTTTTATATCCCGATAACTACTTATTTCTGCAAAATTTCAATGCTATTTTCGTATTCAGCATAGAAAACTTATAACAGTCGTCATTTAAAAGAAAATTGTGGAGGTGGACCTAATCTAAAAAAAATACATTTCTTTTTTTTTTTTCTTTGGATAAATTTGATTCATACTTTTATTTCGTGCTTGGTTTTATTTTATTTTTATTTCATTTTATTATAATTTTTTTAAATTATTTTCTCCACTAAATGTTATTCTTTTGTTAAATTATTTTTTCATACATATTCAAATAATGCTTTTGCCTCCCCCCCCCCCTTTTTTGGCCTCAAATAGTACCTGCAAAAGGTTTTTGTGATTAAATAAACCAAAGAAAACTTTTTGCGTATGCGCTTTGAGGGAGCAATCATTAAATAAAAACACCGTTTACGTGAAGTACCTCAGTTTTTATACAAAATTGGTCGCACAACTCTTCCACATTAAAGCTTACCATAAAACTCGGTAATTCGTTAAATTCTATTTTTACTTGCAATTATTTGGTACTGCTACAGTTTATCGCCGAAAATGGAGACACCTTTTTTTTTCAGGCACCTATTAAAATCAGAGGGAGAAATCAGTATTTTAAATTATGACCGAAGTAAGAAATAATAAGAAAATTACAAATTTGTTTTATTCAAGGTTTTCCTTGAGCTTAGAAAAAGTCACAAGGAGCAAGGTTTGGACTATAGAGAGGGTAAGGAACTGTTTTGCTGCCCATCTTGGTCAAATAGTCTGTGACAATGATGGAGTTGTGGACTGATGTATTGTCCTGGTAAAAATGCCACTGACCTGATTTGGAGAGTGCTGGCCTCTTCCAACAGAATCTCTTCCTGAACTCCCTTAAAACATCAACATAGTATTCCTTGTTGTCTGTTCAGTGGCAACCCAGTGCATACACATCATTCCTATGCTGTCAAAAAAAGGGATCATCCAGGTGGATTGGCTCTATCTGGCCTTCCTGGGTCTGGGAGAGCCAGCATGCTACCACGTGGAACTCTGTCTCTTGATCTCTGGATAATAGCAGTAGGTCCAGCTTTCATCACAGGTCACCAGAGCATCAACAACTGCAGAATCTGAATTGATCAGCTCAACCATCTCTCTGCTGCCATGACAACGTCTTTCTTTCTGATCTTCTCTGAACACTCTTGGAACAACTTTTGTGCAAATTGTAGCGGAATTGGCAATAACTGAAATGGGGTCAAATAAAGAGCTTACCTCGGATACGTCTGTTGTGTTCCAAGATGGCGTCCATGGGTTTTTATTGGCGTTGACCCCATGCAAATACATAATTCCAGGCTGCTATAAAGGCAGGACACTGGGAAGCAGTCAGGCAGTGTCCCACAGATTGTGTGTAGGTGGTTCTAGCGGTTGGATTGTTCTTTGTGACAAACCATGAATCTGCGAAAAGCGAGTTTTCTTCTGCCTTTTTTTTTCTGTCTCCTTCTTTCTCTACAGTCATTCTTCTTCTTTCTCTACGGTCATTCTTCTTCTTTCTCTACGGTCATTCTTCTTCTTTCTCTACAGTCATTCTTCTTTCTCTACGGTCATTCTTCTTCTTTCTCTACAGTCATTCTTCTTCTTTCTCTACGGTCATTCTTCTCCTTTCTCTACGGTCATTACAGCCAAGAAATCCCTCTCTTCTAGAGGTGGGCGGTGCAGGCCGAAACTGACTATTTCCTATCTTTGTTCCTGATTTTTGCTTACTACATTTTGCTACAGAAATCTTCCGCATCGTCGGTTCCTTGCAAATAAATGTGTGCACAGTTCCCACACTGACATCAAACTGTGCACTTATTGCCCTTATAAAAACATGACGGTCCTTATCCATGAAATCCTTTTTTTCGCCAATCAATTCTAATGTTCTGACTTCCTTACTCCTTGCACATATGTCGTCTTTTGTCACAGACTCTTTGCTTTCCTTGAATCTCTTAAGCCACTCAAAAGCTGATTCATGCAAGATGGTCCAAAAACAGTCTGAAGTATTCCATACGTTTCTGTGGAATTTTTTCCAAGTTGAAAGCAGAATTTCATTGCACATAGTTCTTCTAAAGTGTCCGCACGTCCAGTTGCATTTTTGAAATTCACCACCTGCGGCAATCATGCTTTAGTAGGGTGTATTCCAATTCTCACTGTTAATTTGAACCTGAAATCATAAAAATTGGTCAGTCATCTCATAAGATGTATAGCAATAACACTGAATATATATATAAGCCCCCCCCCACCCGCCTCTTTGGGTAGAACACTGTCCACCTGCTGATTGCAAAGCTCTTTGGTTGTAAATAAACAAACTAATCGAGCACTATAAAAAGCGGCGGCGAAATGTTTAAATAAATAGACATTTGAATGTCCGACTATCAACTTGATGGTTGTAGTTCAAACTTTTGGTATCAGTCTAGCCACGCTGCAGAGCTGTGATACAGCAAAAGAGTCTGTATCTGGATAACTATATATATATATATATATATATATATATAACTACTTCATTTACTCACATAAAATTAATATACGAAAGTATAAATTTATGTGTAAACTTTAAGTATTTACTTCAACAGTGCTCAATACGTAGGTAGAGCTAGTTAGTAAGTTATAAACATATATGGCGTTTAAGCTACAACGCCATATATGTTTATAACTTTATATATATATATAGTCTTGGAAGTTTAACCTTTAAACTATATAAAAAAACTTTTTATATTTTTGATCATTTGTAAAACTATTTAGTCAGTAAGTCATTTAATTACCTGCATCTCTATATATATGTGTGTGTGTGTGTGTGTGTGTGTGTATCTATATATATAAAAATGTAACTCTTGGTTCGTTCGCAATTAATTGTCTAAAAAACCACTGGACGGATGGCTTCAACGTTTTGGTATAATATGTTTACTATATCCATGTGTGTTTTTATATATTTCTTTTTAATTATAACATTATACTTAATTTTTCTATGATAAATAGGTGGGTTTCTTTGTACAGATAGGCCATTTTTTTTTTTATTTAGGGACAATTATTTATTACCGCTTCCTGTCACGTGGCCAGTGTTTCTAATTTAGCGGTTTTCCTGCTAGCTCTGAAGATTTCGTTTGCAATCTAGCGGGAAATTCTAGAAAATCTGGGGATATTTCGCACCCACACACCCGCAAGTGCTTGAAAATACTTTAAAACATAAAATAAATTCATTCATGTAAGTAAAAAAAAAGTAGCATTTATTGCTTTTGGTAACAATTATTTATTTATTATTTGTTTTGTTTTTCACCTTTTTTTCGGCTAACCATTCTTAAATCTCGCTATAAAATCGATTTTTCCAAGTACATTTTAGGTGGGGGGTGGGCATTCCAACCTTCGAAGATTAGTTTAAAATACGAAATTTAGAAGTATTTTGTCGAAAATTGTAAAAAGCAAGAAACAACAGCAAAAAAAAAAAAAAAATTATATCAATACAGTAGAATTTAATTATCTACCAACCTAAATACTTTTAACATGCTAAAACAAAGTTTTTTTGTTTTTTTATTTTTCTAATTTCAAAATATGTTGCACCATTATTGTGATGTTTAATTTGCAGTATATTTCAATTTAACTTTTATTATAAAAAGTTTGAGTTTATGATTTGTTTCCTGCAAAAAAAAAATACCCTCTCTGAAAAAACAGGTAAAACTAGCTGATAAAATACGGGAGCTAACCGCTTCAATATAATTCCAGAAAAATATAGTGAGAAAACATGGAACATTTTATATATTGAATATACTATATTTATAATTTTTTATGGTAGGAAGTTAAAATATGGAGTTGGGGGGGGGGAATTAGCGATTTTTGAAAATTTCAGATGATAAAAGTTAAAAATCTAGCGATTTTCTGGACATTTCTTTCTCCTGATCTCGCGGGGTTTTTTAAATCTCAGTTGCAAACACTGCATCACTAAAAAAAACACTACAGGCTTAATGTAAACAAAATGTGTTTACAATATTGGTAAATTTTCAATGGGTTTAATCACATGATTATTGATAAATTAACCGCACGTGGTCGCTTTCCTATTAAATATTCATCAAAAAATGTTAGGTACAGATAAAATGAATGCCGACGCTCAAAGTGTATAAACATTTTGACCCCTCCCTTTACTTAAAAATTCACCAAAAATCAGGAAATTAACCAATTTTAATGAAAATTGCAGTATTTATCAAATAATGATCGCAGAATATAATGAACTAATTATTTTTACTTAACTCTTAGTGAAAATACTTTAAAACATAAAATAAACTCATTCATGTAAGTAAAAAAAAGTAGCATTTATTACCTTTGGTAACAATTATTTATTCATTATATGTTTTGTTTTTCACCTTTTTTTCGGCTAACCATTCTTAAATCTCACTATAAAATCGATCTTTCCAAGTACATTTTAGGTGGGGGGAGGGCATTCCAACCTCCGAAGTTTAGTTTAAAATACGATAGAAACAACAGCAAAAAAAAAAAAAAAGACTTATACCAATACAGTAGAATTTAATTATCTACCAACCTAAATACTTTTAACATGCTAAAACAAAGTTTTTTTGTTTTTTATTTTTCTAATTTCAAAATATGTTGCACCATTATTGTGATGTTTAATTTGCAGTATATTTCAATTTAACTTTTATTATAAAAAGTTTGAGTTTATGATTTGTTTCCTGCAAAAAAAAAATACCCTCTCTGAAAAAACAGGTAAAACTAACTTATAAAATATGTAAGACTTCTAGGGAGCTAACTGCTTCAATATAATTCCAGAAACATATAGTGAGAAAACACGGAACATTTTATATATTGAATATACTATATTTATAATTTTTTTATGGTAGGAAGTTAAAATATGGAGTTGGGGGGGGGAATTAGCGATTTTTGAAAATTTCAGATGATAAAAGTTAAAAATCTAGCGATTTTCTGGACATTTCTTTCTCCTGATCTCGCGGGTTTTTTTAAAATCTCAGTTGCCAAAACTGCATCACTAAAAAAAACCTCAGGCTTAATGTAAACAGAATGTGTTTACAATATCGGAAAATTTTCAATGGGTTTAATCACATGATTATTGATAATGTAACCACGTGATTGAAATTTAATTTAAATTAACCACACATAGTCGCTTTCATATCAAATATTCATTGAAAAATGATAGGTACAGATAAAATGAATGCCGACGCTCAAAGTGTATAAACATTTTGACCCCTCCCTTTACTTAAAAATTCACCAAAAATCCGAAAATTAACCAATTTTAATGAAAATTGCAGTATTTATCAAATAATGATCGCAGAATATAATGAACTAATTACTTTTACTTAACTCTTAGTGAAAATGTTTTATTTTGTTTAAACAAAAAATACCTTTACTAAAGTTATGGTTTTCAGTAGTAAATAAAAAACGCAAGAATTTATTTTTGCTTTTTTTAAAGCATCGTGATTTGTAACAATAAAACATAATTTTTACAGTAACATTATGAAAAAAGCCCCTAAAGTCCGTATTAATGAATTCGATATAACTCGAAGAAAAATGAATTCTCGCATACTATTCAGGAAATTAAAGATTCAATTAGATTCCTATTTCAGTCACCTAAATAATTTAGGGTGAAATGAGTTTAGGAATTTATAGCCAAACCTAAATATTTTTTTTTTTTGCTTAAAAAAAATAATATTAATACAGTAAGTTAGGTAAAATTTGCATAGAATGCTCTGCTTTATGGTTGTTGTAAAAATGGAACGGAAATTTGAATTTTGTTCCCTTTTAAATTCGGTACAGTTTTACATTACGTCCAACTCATCGTTCACATTCGACACATCAACTTTTATAGCTTTTCGGGTATGCTGGCAAGGTTAGGGGTGTCTATTCCGAAAGCCGTTCTTAACATGGGTAGATTGGTAGGTGTGTCAGAAATTTCGTGAAAAATAGTGAATAATTCCACCCCGTTTTTCCAAGCTTATAACTCCTCGAAAAATGTAACTCAAGCCCTAATTTTTTTCAATTAAGGGAGCAAGGACCAAGGTTTCATTAAAAAAACAAAAAAAAAACAAACAAACAACGTGCTTTTTTGTTTTTTTTAAAGGTTTTAAACTTCGGACTTTACAGGTAAATTTCTAAAAAACACTACTTTTTTTGTTTTAAATTTGAATATATTATTTATTGACCTTTTCTCTTCAATTTGTGATATATAACACTTTGGTAAGTAAATTATTTACTTTTTAATAGACATTTCAAAATAGGAGGCGTGAATTATTAAACCTCCTGTCTTTCCAAGCTTATAACTCCTCGAAAAATGTAATTCAAGCCCTAATTTTTTTTTCAATTAAAGGAGCAAGGACCAAGGTTTCATAAAAAAACAAAAACAAAAGAAAAAACAAACAACGTGGTTTAAAAAAAAAAACAGGTTTTAAACTTCGAACTTTACAGGTAAATTTCTAAAAAACACTACTTTTTTTGTTTTAAATTTGAATATATTACTTATTGACCATTATTATTATTATTATTCAATTTGTGATATATAAAACTTTGGTGAGTAAATTAATTATTTACTTTTTAATAGACACTTGAAAATGGGGGGGGGGCGTGAATTTAAAAAAAAAAACGTTTGTTTAAAATATTATATCCGGTTTATTGGAAAGGGCATAAAATTTCACATTGACCCTGAAAATATCGTAAAAATAGAATCAATAGAAAAATTTTGATAGATTTTTAAAACTTAAAAATTGAAAAATATTGAGTTTGTAAAATTCATTAGCTTTTTAAAAAATAAAAAAAAATATTTTTATTACTTTTAAAACAACTTTATTAGTTTATTTTGGAAGTATAATCCATAAAGAAAATAAACAATCCACTTTTAAAAGAGAAATTACGAGATTTTTATATTTTATTCGCAGTTTCGTGATAAGGGTGTCAAAAATTCTGATACATCTACTAGATTGGAGTGTTTATTCGTTGTAAACGTATCCTACAACCTATAAATGTCGACATTTCCAATGTGAATGGTAAGCTGGACTTATGTAAAAAATAACAAAAAGATATACCAAACTGACTTTTTCATTTAAAAATGGAATTATTTCCCTTTCGTTATTAACTTTTTTTTTTTTTTTTTTTTTTTTTTTAATAAATATTTTGTGTTTTATATACATAAAGTACAATTGTTGAATGTTACTGTTTTGATTATATTCGTTTGAGGGGGGGCACAATTAAAAAATTAAGAAAGATTAAAACGAAGCGAAATTTAAGTTTCCGTTCCATTTTTACAACAACCGTAAAACAGCACATACTCAGCAAGTTTTATCATAATTTATAAGCATTATGTTGAAACACTAAATCAACATTTTATTTATTTTTTTGCATAATTAATGATGGAAGTATTTTTCTGTTTATTTTCTGAACATCTGTTAAAAAAAAAAAATAATTTGTACATTCTCTTGAAAAAAAGAATCAAATTTTTCTCTACTTTCACATAGCTATTTACAGTGTTCATGTAAAGCATTCATCTGTTCTTTTTACAATAAAAATTCCATTTTCAAAGAGAAACGTTTACTGACAAATTTCTTTAAAAAAAAAAAAAGTGCAAGTTTTCCTGAAAAAACAACTTTTACCTAACAATTTATGGTAAAAAATTAATCTTTTTTGGGGAGAAAAAATAACAACTTTTATTGATTAAAAAAATTGCAAAAAATAATAAAAGTAAATAAACGAACAAAATGCAATTTTTCTTTAACAAACTGAACCACAGCAAGGCGTGGCCGGGTACAGCTAGTATATATATATATATATATATATATATATATATATATATATATATATATATATATACACTTGTGCCCGATATTATTCATACCCCTCGGATCTTTGAGATTTCTATAAGAATATTGCTCAAACCAGAAGGTAGACAATATTAAAGGGATTTCAAACAATAAATCAAGCATAAGCATTTAATTTAAACTCAACAAATAAATAAATTATGCAAGTTTGAAACATTATACAAAGAAAAACAATAATGGCACTAGTTCAAAATTATTCATACCTCTCTTTCTAATAGTCAATAGCATGCCCTTTATTCTTAATAACTGCCTGTAACCGTTTGGGATATTTATCAACAAGGTTTTTACAAGCATCAACACTGATTTTTGACCATTCTTCAATGCAGTAGTTCTCCAAATCCCTCAAATTTCTAGGTTTCCGCTTTTTAACCTCAGTTTTCAATATGTGCCAGAGGTTTTCGATAGGGTTCAGGTCGGGACTCTGGCTAGGCCATTTCAAAACATTAATTTGATTATCCTCAAACCATTTCTTGACTATTTTGGCAGTATGTTTTGGATCATTATCCTGTTGAAGGACCCAGTTTGGTCCTAAATCGAGCTTCTCCGCATCCTGTCTTATGTTTTTCTTGAGTATCTCCAAATATTGCTCCTTCTTCATGGTTCCATCTATCTTGACCAAACTACCTGGACCACTAGCCGAAAAGGAGTCCCAAAACATTAGGCTACCACCACCATGTTTCACCGTGGGTATGGTGTTCTTTGGGTTGTAAGCTTCTCCTTTCTTCCTTCAAACGTAAGAAGCATCCATATGGCCAAACAATTCAATTTTTGTTTCGTCAGTCCACAAAATACTTGAGAAAACGGACTCTGGAGAATTCACATGGGTCCTAGCAAACTTTAGACGTGCTGCAAGGTGTTTTCCGGTGTGCAATGGAGTCCTTCTTGGTCTTCTTCCTTTCAGACCATTTTCATGCAGAGTCCTTTGCAATGTTTGCCTTGATATTTTTATGCCAGAAGACTCCAGATTTTCTAAAATGTCCTTATTAGTGGTGGTTGGATTTGCATTAACACTTCTTACAATATTCCTGGTGGCTCTAGCAGACAGTTTCCTTTTTCTTCCTCTACCAATCAAGTTGTTTGTTGTGTGGTGGCTCTGGAATTTTTTGATGATGCTCTGTACTGTTGCTGTAGGGACCTCAAATTTCTTGAAAATTGACTTGTAACCTAAACCATCATTATGTGAATTCACAATTTTAGTCCTAAGATCATTACTAAGCTCTTTTTTCTTCCCCATTCTAATAATTTTTATTCTTTTATTGGTTTTCAGTTGATATCATTTTAATTTCTGAAAAATGCAAAAAACGAAATGAAATTAATCAAAGGTTGTATAAAAGCATTCAAAATAAGAATCAAACAGAAAACAAACAGTCAGAAACTCGATTAATACTGAAAAAATAAGGGGGTATGATTATTTTTGAACATTGCAGATTTTATAAATAGCTGTATATTTCTTTTATTACAAGTATCCCGAGATTTTAAAATGACGAAAATGATCAGAAGAGGTTTATTAAGAATATGTATCAATATGGACGTAAACAATAAATTCTTACAAAAGTTACACCTAATAAACTCAATTTTCAAGGGGGGTATGAATAATATCGGGCACAACTGTATATATATATATATATATATATATATATATAGTGTAACCTGGATATAAAAGACCCGAATATAAGAGAAACTAATATAATATAGATTTTCTCTGGGTCCAGATTAGAGCTTGTGTTAATGTACAGCGCAATCCGAATATAAGAAAGGTGTAGGTACCGGAGCAGAAGTCTCTTATATCCGGGTGACACTGTATATATATTTATTCTTCTTGTTGCCCCCCCCCTTCCCCGACAACAGTCTTAAGTACATTTCACATATTTTGTATTATTCCTACAAATAGTGTTCTTTTTTTGTTTTTACTTATTTTGGGGCTCATCCTTTGAGTCAAATTCGTTTTGTGTCTTTATGCAACTACAATAATTATGCCCATGCCTTTTCTCCTCCACACCCTGTTCTTCCTCGCAAGCACTCCATCTTCTTATATACAGCTTTCTTCAAATTGCTTTTCCCTTTCCTTTCGGCTGAACTCCAATGCATGTCTCTCACCCAGCACACCTGTAAAATATTAGCAACAAAACTCCTCTATCTACAACCATTGTAAATAATTCCCCTTTCTTCCTCTGTGTACCTAAGACTAAACGAAACTTCCATGAGCAAAGTTTCTTTCCCAGAACAAGGCGTCTGTGGATTATAGTACAATGGGACTGCTTCCCAGCTGACTATGACATGATCGTTTTCAAGTCCAATGTCAACAAATTTTCATTGAACTGTTCTGTTAAATAATCAGCTTCTGCTCAGATTCAATCATCATTATCAATCCTCATGGTGTTATCTCCCTGTCCACCTAACAAACTCATAAACCAATATCCTTGAGTGGCTTTTCGACCTTGATAAGCGATAACTCATTAGTACATAAAAATAAATATATTTGGATAATGATTAGTGCTTATTCAGAATTTCACTTATGATAGAAATTTTGAGTAAAGAAAATGCAGAATGGTGTATCTATCCACCACAGAATAAAGATGGCATATTCCAAAAATCACATAATTTGATCAATTAGGTTTTTTAAAAAAGATCGAATTTTATAAGGTGCTCAACCCAAGAGAAACCAGTCACCATATTTGATTGAATTAAAAATTCATCCCTTGTTACCTCCTCCTTAACGACCTCTCCAGAAGCAAGGACTGATCAACGGCATACTAAAAATACTTAACTGGTAAAATCAGAAAATCAGATATATATATATATATATATACGAGCAAACAGTTAATAAAATATGTTAAAAAAAACACTTTGAAATGAGTTAAAAACATATTTAATCTGAAAAGGAAACACTAGATAAATGGATAGTCCTTAATCCGCGGAGTTTCGAAGAAATACTTTCCTTCTCATCAGAGGGTAGGAATTAGCAAAATGCGGGATCGGATTTTGCATGCAGAAGTATTTGATGAAACAACAAGTAAGTCAAAGATCTTACTTGAAAACAAAATAAGTTAAGCAGAGGGAATATGGTAAAGAAAAAGGTGATTACACATGAATGGATAGTCTGGTGGAAGATAAAAAATCCAGTGACGGTAAAATCCAAAGTTAAAAGAATTTCCATTTGTACAAGTAAAATCCAAGGAGATCCCGTAATTGGAAGAAGATGGTCCATAATAATCCAAAGGCAGAAATCCATGGAATAATTCACAAAAATGTGTACAAGGAAAAAAATAATATTAATAAAAGAAAAATAAGATGTGCTTTTCACTCTACTTCCGAGACATAACTATATATATATATATATATATATATATATATATATATATATATATACGAGCAAACAGTTAATAAAACATGTTAAAAAACACTTTGAAATGAGTTAAAAACATATTTAATCTGAAAAGGAAGCACTTAGAGTGTTTCCTTTTCAGATTAAATATGTTTTTAACTCATTTCAAAGTGTTTTTTAACATGTTTTATTAACTGTTTGCTCGTATTATAAGCTCTATTTCCTATTTGGTTTTATAAAGCTTTTACATCTGGCTGAGATAACTTTATAAATATTAATTCCTTAATATTTATAATATACTTTAATTTTACCATCTTGGATCATTTTGGTAAATTTAATTGTAATTTTTATTTTATATATATATATATATATATATATATATATATATATATATATATATATATATATTATTATTATTATTATTATTATTAAATTCTCTGGTGAGAGATTTTTTTAGAATTGGAATCCTTTGAGTAATTTGTATATTTATTTCTTTATTTATTTGCCAGCTGTTATCCTCATCTTTATAGTTGTTGTTTCACCACGTTTTGGTCAACTCATCCTCTGGCCTTCTTCAGGTGATTAACCACGCCGGGATATGAATCTCTTAACAATATCCTCAGTAATTACTGCCTTCCATAGTTGTTGTTGTATCACCATATTTTGGCCAACCAAACCTCTGGCCGGATTTCGGTAGGCTTGAAACCACTATCTTCAATATTCAACTGGAACTGTTGAAATTCAATGCCTCTATCGACTAGATAGGTGAGCATTATCTGAAGATAGCAGTTTCAATCCTATAGGAGAGGAATGTTATGCATTTCTCTCCTAATAATTACTTAAATAAACACAAGGCCAAACGACGTTGCTTTTAACAAAACAATAATAAAGGGTTTATTTAGAAAAGGCGAGATTGTATCTCAGACTGAAGAGAAAGAAAGAAAGTGTAAAAGTCTGTTTGGAGGTGTCATCTGCCATCAGACTGCAGTAGCTGTGGGAGGAGTGAGTGAGAGAGGTCCGTATATGTCGCTTGCTGGCATCCCTCTCATGATCGCAGCTCAGATCCCAAAGGGCTAAAAATAGTCCTTAAGGGGACAGCTCAAATCAATGCGCCCTGACAACTGATTGGTCAGTGTGGCCGAATCACTTTGGCACTGGGCATTGATCCGCTTATAGTAAATAGTTTGTTAACTGCTACAATCCTACCCAAAGCAGGCCAGAGGTTTAGTTGGCCAAAACGTGGTGAGAAACCAACTTTGGAAGGTGAGGATGCAGTTATGAGACTCAGCATTCCTATCCCATTGCAGTTAATCTCCTGAAAAAGGCCAGAATCTGAGTTGGCTGAAATGTGGTAAAACAACAATTATAAAGATAAGGATAATGGTCCGCAAATAAACAAACTAAAATCGACGTCATTTGATAAACTCTTATAAAAGTGCTGGTCTTGTTAGTAGACGTTAAGATCTATATATTATTAGTAAGAAACAAAAATAGTCACATGAAACCTTTTTTTTTTTTTTGCGCTTATTTAGAATAGCACTTGATTTTAAAAAAATATAGAAAAATCTTTTTGATTTACGTACTCGTCACAAAACTAAGATGTCGTATTCCAAAAATTACGTACATTGATCAAGTAGTTTTTTTTTACTTAAGAAAATCAAAGTTTACAATTTCAGCAACTGACTTTTATGAAAAACACTTGTCTACCTGAAACCACTATCAATAAATTTCCCTCATTCTTTATCTGTGCCTAAAATCCAAACATAGATTCCATGAACAAAGCTTCTTTCATTAGAACTACACACCTGTGGAACTCAGTTCTGTTTTACTGCTTTCCAACTGACTACAATATGGTTGTCTTCAAGTCCAATGTGAACAAATTCTTGATGGCCATCTCTTTAAGTAATCCAATTTACCAAATTTCCACTATTAACAATGATTGACATGTTTCCCTTGACCACTGTATACTCATTAACGCTTATCCTCGAGTGGCCTCTGGGCCTTGATAGATAGTGACTCTTTTGTAAAAAGAAAAAAAAAGATAAAAGGTTTTAATTAGTTTGAATACAAACAAAATCTATGTAATCAAATAAAATTGTTGCCCTTGAACTTTTAGCAAAATTTAAAAGATGACACCTAATAGCTCTCTCATTCAGCTTGTCATAAAATGCTGTCCTCAAAGTATTTTTTATTCCTTAATTGTAAAGAAAACGAGTGCGCGTATATGCAACATGAATGTCTGATGCCCAAATTTATCAACATCTTGACTCCTCCTTTCACTTTAAAATTCACCAAAATTCAGAAAATCAATCAATTTTAATTAAATTTCAATTAAATTTTCATTAATTAATGATCACGAAATATAATGAACCCATTATTATTTTTTAAATCTTACTGGAAATCTATTATTTTGTGTAAACAAAAAACACCTTTACTAAAGTTATAATTTCTCAAAATGTTAACTTGGTGAAAAAGAGTGTTAACTAACATAAACAAAATACGTAACAAAGGTGAATCATCCAATTTGTGTTTTTGGTCATGTAGAATTAGTGACGCAATGAGAAATATACGTAATAGTTAATTAAGATTGGCAGTTTGTGTTGAGAGCCGACTGTTGGTAGTCAAAGGGAGAGGGACAGTCTACTGACTGTAATGGCTCAGAGCAAAGGAGACTGTCGGAAAATGTCAATAGTAGAAATCTAAGACCAGCATGTAGATTTACAATAGGGAAACATTAGTAAATAAAGCTGCTGTAAATACAATCAAGAATTTGAGTCATATTAATCTTCATTTGCAGTTTTTTCAAGAATCCGTCAAATCCAGATCAATCCAGATGGATAAGGTATGTTTCTCCATTGGCTAATGTTATCCCCCCAAAGAGAACTGTCCCCATCTCCTATTATTGTAAAGACCGTCTATCATAAATGTTATATGTCCTGTTTATACACTCAGTGCTAAACGATCACATATGCACTTCAAATATATATACACTCAACATCTTAGAGACAATTAAATATACCACATGTCAAAAATAAAATAGATACAGATTATATAGACTATATCACACTTGTGATTAAAAAGAAAACTCCTTAATTTCCTCTGATGTTCTCTGGAAGTGAATTACCTCCCCTTTGCTTATTCTTTCTTTATAGACAGCCATTGTTCTCGTAGAGACTTGTTTTTTGCATAGTTCTTAATAGAATAAAGCCTTTTTAAGCATACTGCGATTTAAATTTGTTTACAGCTTGGTGTTGCTACTTTTCTGAGGAGTTGTGACACCCTGTAGTCCTTGCCAATAGCTCACCACCTCAACATTGCATGCCATGGAGTGTTCATGTACTTATCTTCTTATGGCTTCATAGTCGTTGAGGAGAGTGCATGGTATCATAAGTATAATCTATATCTATAAATATAAAAGCGAAAATGTGTGTGTGTATGTATGTTCGCTTTTTCTGTATGTCCGCAAAAAGGCTTTTTTCTGGGGCCTGCTTGCTCGGCTCCCTAATTCTTAAAACTTTTTATATCACATCTAAATCATAATATCTACGAGTTAAGAACGGGGGTCGTCTGTCTATTTAATTTGCCTGACTTTGAAATGTTAAATATTCCACATTTTTGGATCGCCGCATGTTGCTTTCATTTTTCGGTATAAAAAAAGCAAGACTCGATTCGAATGCCAGCTCCCTGGCCCATGACCAGTGGTCTCCAGAAAGCAATGTAACGTTTGGTCAATGTCATCATATCAGGCAGTTGCTTTCATTTCAAGACATTCCCCTAATAAAGTGGGGAGCTGCTTTTCGTTCCCCAAACTTCGGTAAAAACTGTCCCACACAAAATCTTAACTGCAGAACAGCCATTGCTTACGTCATGTTTCAAAGTCAAACATCACGCGACCTAACTTCCTCGCACCTGTCAATTTCAATTCAGAAACGTTAACTTAACATGCTTATCAATTCATCTCCCCTCGTGGCCGAGATGATTAGGTGTCTGGCTTTTTTTCCAATTCGTTTCCACCTTTGCATCAAGGCTTCAGGGTTCAAGCCTACCTTCCTACTAAAACTTTTTTTTTCTTTTACACCTCCAACCACCTGGCCATGTGTTGATCTACCCACTCCCCCAACAACACACCTCCAAACACCCGGGCAACGCCGGGTACTCCCCACTAGTCTATATATATAAAAGGCAAAATGGCTGCGCATGTTTTTGTATGTCCAGCAAAGGCTTTTTTCGCCAGGGTTCTCGAGGGAGGGGGTACTATGTTTTGGAACTTTTTATATATTCTCTAGATCATAATATCTACAATTTGCAAAGGGGCGTCGTATCTAGGTTTATTTTAATCGACTTTTATAAAATTTACGCTATTTCTTCCTCTCGCGTATTTGTTTGGCTTTTTCATATAAAAGTGAAACTGAATCAAAAGCGAAGACAGCTTCTCGGCCTTTTGTGCCAGGATGTTCAGAAAGGAATCAGCTTTGATCAATTTGGAGGAAATCCCCCATATCAGGCAATTGCTCTTCATTTGGACACTCCCTTTTTGTGACGAGTTGGTTTTCCCCAACATTGTGTAGTGAAACAAATAAATGAAACGGTGGAAAGCTGAACTGGCCTCCAGCCAACGTTTGTTTCTGCAAGTTAATTTTTTGATTGACATCGTTAAATTTCAACGCTTTTCACTTCCTATGGCTTTGTAGCGTTGCAGTAAAGGTTAACGTTTTCTTTCACTTTCTTTTCCGCCTTCGGGTTTGAAACACTTTTTTTTTCTTTTACACCAACAAACACCCGGGCAACGCTGGGTACCCCCGCTAGTTTATTATGTAAAAGGCAAAATGTGTGTGAGTATGTGTGTCTGTGTATGTTTGTATGTCTGCTAAAAACTTTCGACACACAACGAACACTGAAAAAATTGGTATTGTTAGAAAGATCCATCTCTCGGATGACAAATATCCAAAATTGGCTAAAAACATTCATTTTTGACCGTCAACGGGGTTGTTTTTTGCCAAGGAGGGTCACTTTTTACGTTAATATTTTTACAAGTTATTCATCTCAACATACGTTTGGCTGCTAACGCGTTTGCTTTTTTCACCTCTTTTTCCTCTTTCCCGTTACAGGTTCGAGCCTAGCTACTGCGACTAATTTTTCTTTTGCCTTTTTTTTTTTTTGCACTCGCAGGAGCACTCGCTGCTATTTTGATTGAAATTTTTTTTTTAGGGTTAGGTTGCTCATATACCACCTCTCCCCACCCAGGGAATGCTGGGTACCCCTGCTAGTCTATTATATAAAAGGGAGAATGTGTTAGTTTGTTTGTGTGTGTATGTGTCTGTGTGTGTTTGTATGTCTGCCAAAAACTTTTGACAGACACATCAGAACGTGATAAAATTGAAAGCATTAGAAAGATCAATCTCTCAGACGAAAGATTTAAAAATTGGCTAAAAAGATTAATTTTGGGCTTGACTGGGCCATTTTTTGCAAGGTCAACATTTTTGCAAGTCATATGTCTAGCAATCTCAAAGTATGTTTAAAAAACGTTATTTCGACCCGTCGTGACATCATAAGTCTTCGTGGGTGTGACAGCTAATGCATTAACTTTTTTTCACCTCCTTTTCCTCTTTCGGCTACTTTTTATTTTTTGCAGTCGCATGGGCACTCGCTGCTATTTTTGTTTTAGGGTTGCGGGTTACTTAATATCCTTAATATACCAGCTCTCTCCACCCAGGTAATGCCAGGTATCCACACTAGTATAAAAATAAAACACAAAAAACAAAAGAAAAACACAGACTCTGATGCTTTATATAAAGATCGATTGAACTCTGGGCATTTGTGTCACCATCGACCCTCTGCACGCTAAGATCCACATATATATCAGGAGGGCTGGGTTCATCTGTTGTCGCCAATTAATCTCGATCTCCCAAAGCTCTCCCAACCTGGCCTAAGCCACGATCTGTGATTAACTGTCATTAAGTGTCCAACTCACAACTGTTGTGTTGTGTTCTACTGACAACTCAACTGACGTTGCCAAAATCTCACCCCAAGCATCACCAAATCCCTTGCCAATCATTAGTGTCATAAAACTCATTGTCAATCCTAAAGTATCCACAAACCAAACCTAAATATATCTACGTTCATTGTTCCATGCTTTTGTTACCATGACCCAGACCAACAATTCAACAGCAAGTTTCTTTAGTTTACCTTCCTATGTATTGTCTAGTGATAAATCCTATTTACTACTTATTTTGTTACCCGATAAACCTACTTCTTTTCTTTTGTTATATTTCCTTTTTTATTTTCTCTCATACTTCCTAGAACTTCAGGGTGAGGGATGGTCGTCTATAACATCACAATAGGAGTGGATAAAAGCAGATGGCTTCCTCAAGGAGAGAACCATTCATTTTGACTGAAACAAAACAATCTTGTCAAATTCCTTTTGTCTACCCATATAAGCCTATTTAACTTAACTGCCCCTTGTTCTTTTGTTTCCATCATCTTAATTGTGACCACACCATAGCCCTCCCTTTTGTCTTCGTTAAGGAACAAATTCCTATCTATTGTTTACAGATAAATCCTATTTCTTATTTCTTTTGTTATATATACTTTTTTCTTTTCTCCAACTTTCTTGTACTTGGGAGCAGGGTGTGGGGGCGACTACAGTATTATACATTTTTCTAAGAATAATATCAGGTTTGTATTACTTGTTTTGATTGGACTATTGTTCTCATCTCGAGTGTTATTTGTGCAACGTTTCGGTCGGTGTAGCCTTAAACCCTCTTCAGGTATGTTGGTCTTTACCTTGGAAAAGAAAGAAAAATTACTGGCTTTATAGATGGTTTCGCATTCTTGGAGTTATTTTATATTATTTTTTTGCCGTGGTTTCATATGTATGAAAAAAAATAATATCTGGTGTCATGTATTTGAACTGTTAACAGTGATTTTCAAAATGAAGATCTTGCATTATATAGTGAATATATATGAATGAAGATATGTGTTTGTAACAGAGCACGGACTTGTGTATGGCAACTGCATGTAAATGATCAAACCATGTGCAAAGTGACGTCATAGTAAGGATAAAGAAAAAGATTGTAAAAAGAGCGTGCATATAGACCGAAGATCAGCATCACGTTAGAGAGAGGACAGAAATGCTCTCAGGGAACATGATTTGGAACAGACACAATGAGAGCATTGCCAAGGCCGCTGCGAAGAAGGTGGGCTATCTTTACCGTGCTATAAAATTACTTACGCCTGAAAGTATCCTATACCTCTACAAGGCCACCATTCGCCCATGTATGGAGTATTGTTGTCATATTTGGGTTGGTGCATCTGCTACTAGCCTCTCACTCCTGGACAGGGTTCAAAAGAGAGTCACCAATCTAACAGATCCTGAACTATCATCTAAACTTCAACCTCTGTCCCATCAATGAAACGTTGCATCCCTCTGCCTGTTTTACAAGTATTTTAATGGTGGATGCTCCGACAAACTACAAGCCCTTGTACCCCCACGATGTAAATACCCCTGACAAACCCAACAAACAGTAAAGTCCCACCCCTACACAGTAAAGATCCATAGATGTAAGAAAGCCTTCTACTCCAATAGTTTCTTCCCCAGAACTGCTAGACTTTGGAACTCCCTTCCGGGTTACTGCTTTCCAAACTGTACTGACATGCAGAAGTTCAAGTGTAATGTTAACAGACATCTTTCTGCTCAACTCCCTACATAATATCCCCACAACTTATGTCCCTGATAGTAGCCTGGCACTGTGCCTTGTTTGGGGTGAAAATGTAAAAAAAAAAAAAGATGTGTGACACATATGTGAGCCGAAAGCGACAGGAAAAGATGTGAGCTAAACATGGCCAGACTGCTAAGTACCTGTAAATAAAAGCTGTTTAACTGGAAAAAAAAAGGAGTCGAGTTTTTATTTTTATTTTTTTGTATGTTGTCTTCTTGCTGCGGTGTTTACATTCTAACACATGTGTAAACGTGTGCAACCTTACAGGTTTAGTAACCAACTCATGGTCATGGTCATATCAATGTGTCTCTTAATTCCTTTCAAAGTTAATATTTTCGATATAGACCTGTACAAATATGTCTTAAGATGGAGTACTATTGACACGTCTGGGATGGAGCTACTAAGACTACCCTTTTCTGCTTTGACAGAGTCCAAAACCATTTTCAAAACTTAGTGGACGAGGACCTTTTCACCCCTGTACTCCTTCTTTCTCACAGAAGAGACATTGCGAGTGTGTCTCTGCTATGTCGTTACTTTCATGGTAGGTGCTCGACTGAGCTCCCAACCTATGATTCCTCCCTATAAAACGTTTGCAACAAATACTCATTTAGCTACAACAACTGCCAACAATTTCCTTCTGTGCCTAAAACTATACAAACAATTCCACAAGAAAAATTTCTTTCTTATAATTGTTAGTCTATGGAACACAATACCGTGTATCTGCTTCCCTGCTGACTATAACATGGTTATCTTCAAATCTAATTTGAATAAATTCCTATTGAGCCCTTCCAAGTTCCATCATAACTGATCATGTCTCACTATCTACATAACACTTAACACTTTTTTTTTTTTTTTTTTACAAAGGAGTCACCACTTATCAAGGCCCGGAGGCCACTTGAGGATAAGGGTTAATAAGAGAACAGTAGTTAATGGGAAAATGTCGTAGTAATCATTAGTAGTGGAAATTTGGTAAATTGGATTACTTAAGGAGATGGCTCATCGAGAACTTTTTTACGTTGGACTCGAAGACGATCATATTGTAGTCAGTTGGAAAGCAGAAAAACGGAACAAGAGTCTCATATCGCATTACAAAGTGATGAAATGATGCGTGTAAAATTCAAAGATGGAGACGCTTATGATGATGCAGCTCGTTTCAGGCAGAACTTAAAGTATGTGTTAAAAATTATTTTTTTTAATTTGAGCATAAAAAGTGATTTCGAATGCACAAGGTGATTTTGATGTGCAGTCGTGCGCGGAAACAAGGTCACATGACCACTAATTTGGCATTTTGTCTTTTTTTGTAAATATGAACTCTGCGTGATTTCTGACAGTCTCTATAGTACAATTGAAATCAGTTAATTGAACGCAAGTTGCTACTTTTGGGTGTGGCTTATGTGTCTTCTGTCTCTACACGAGGGAGAGAGAGCGCCAGAAAAGAAAATGTATATTTATATATATATATATATATATATATATATATATATATATATATATATATATATATGTTTTCACAAGTGACGTAGTAAAGTAAGGACAAGGTCCTTAACAAATTCGTCCATGCATTTCCGAACACCACCACCGATTCGACACGCCACACCACGAACAAATACTGTTTCCAAGCGGATACCAGCAGGACTGAACAATCTCGCCGAATCGACACGACTCAAAACACGTTAACAACGCAGTGTATTTCAAAACCCCGAATCACTTATCGGCTTGTTCTTTTCATAGCCGTTGGGTGAAACTAAATCGTCACTTTGGGGTAAGATGGGTGTAGTTCATTAGTGGACTTGATTTGTAACCGAAAGGTTCAAGGTTCGCTTTTCACTGCAGGTAGGCCCGACTCATACGCTTGTGCGCTTCCGCGCATGCTCAGCACATTTTCACACATGCCATTCGTTTCCTGATATGGCCGGGATACATGTCAGTCCAACACTTTTTAGTTTTAATAAGTGATGACTCACTAGTAATAGGCCATCCCATTAGAAATAATGGTAAGAGTGTTCACTAATGGACCAGGAGATCAGAGTTCAATCCTCGGTTGTGTCCAACTAAAAAACTGAAAACATAGGATGCTTGTGTAGATTATTGATCTTTCAAACGAATGCATTTCTAGCACTTATCATCGGCAAGTTTTTGACCATAAAATACTATTTCTTAGACCTCTATGTCAATAGGTTTCAAGTGTAATGTGAACAAACATTTTTCTACTCATCTTCCTTCATAATGCCTCTGCAAATTAAGTCCCTGATAGTAGCCTCCTGCTTCAAAGTGGCACTGTGCCTTGTTTAGGGTGAAAATTGAATAAAAAAAAAAGCAAAGAAAATTTCTGTTAAAATTTTATTCTAAGAAATATAGAATTTGAGACCAACGATATAGGTAACATATTCTAACAGTCCCCATAGTACAATTGAAACCGGTTAATTGAACAAAAGTTACTACTTTAGAGGTTCATACCTTTGCCCTAAGAATGCCAGTGCATAAACGACTCAGCAGAATATTCCTGATACAAATACCCCTTGTATTTTTCTAGTGAAACTATTTTTTTTTTCAATTCAACAGATGTCAACTCTCCTCTTCATCCCCTCTCTCTCGTGCTCTTTCTCTCCCTCATTCTTTCTTCCCGCCCCCTTTCTCTCTCTCTCTCTCTCTCTCTCTCTCTCTCTCTCTCTGTTATTTTCAAATGTTTCTCTTTCTTTAAGCATTTTCCTCCACCGTAAAAACAAAAGAAAACTCTCTTTTAATTTTCGAGATGTAACTGTTCTCTCTCTCTCTCTCTCTCTCTCTCTCTCTCTCTCTCTCTCTCTCTCTCTCTCTCCCCCAAAGTTTCTTCTCCTCTTGTAAATTCGAAAAAAAAAAGCAAAAATTAAAACCCATCCTTTCTTCGGTTTTCATATAGCATATACTCTTTCTCTCGTTACTCTCCAGATTTGGTTCTTGTCCAGAATTCCCCCTATATTATAAATAAATAAATAAATAAATAAATAAAAACCTGTATGATGTACGTACCAGTAACGAAACGAAAATATCACATTCCGAAAATCACGTAAATTGATCAGGTAGTTTTATTTTCAAATAAGAAAATCAAATTTTATGAGTATCCGAGGAGTGACTGTCTTGGCCGTCATTTGAAAACAATCTCAAGAAATAAAGGGAGATAACAATAATTCATACTTACTAGTAATATTTTAATGCCTACGAATTCCCATTAATCACTTAAAATGATAATTCTGAAACGTAACCCCAATTTTTTTTTTTAGTTTTAAAATATAGGGGGAATTCTGAACAAAAACTTCAGATTTTATATTTTCTCTCCTCGTAATATTCCAAACAATACTCCCCTCTCCCCCGTCTCTCTCTTTCTCTATTCCCCCTCTCTCTCTTTCTCTATCCCCCTCTCTCTCTCTTTCTCTATTCCTCTCTCTCCCCCCTTTCTCTCTGCCCTTCTCTCTCTTCCCGATTTCATCTTGTTCACTTTTATTCTATAAGTTTTCACTAACCCCCCTAAACCCCTTTCTTTTCGCTTTTGACATGATTTATTCTTTCTCTCTCCCTCCCTTACTCTCTCTCTCTCTCTAAATTTATATACATTACTTTTTGTTTATCTCTTTCTCTCTGTATTCCTTTCTGTTTCTCTCTATATTCTTCTCTCTTTCTCTCTCTATTTCTCTTTCTCTCTATCCTCGTATCTGTTTCTCTCTCTTGCTTTGTTTCTCTCTCTCTCTCTCTCTCTCTCTCTCTCTCTCTCTCTTCCAGATTTCATCTTGTTTATACTCTATAAGTTTTCACTAACCCACCACCCAAAAACCTCTCTTCGTTTTTAACATATGATTTATTCTCTCTCTCTCTCTTTTTCTCTCTCTCTCTCTCTATTTCTCTTCCTCCCTATTTCCCTTGTCTCTCTCATGTTTACATGAAAAAAAAAAAAACGACCCCCTCCCTACCTTCACCGAAAACATACAGACATATTTGCTAACCTTTGTATACAAAAAAAAAAAAAAAAAAAAAAAAGCTCTTAACAACAGCCACCCAAACACATAAAGTACAGAGAGACTGTGTGGATGAAGATGATGATGAAGACGACGATGATGCTGATGAAGCGATGAGGCAGCGAGGCAGTAGGCACTGGTAAGAATAAGCAATAATGCAAAACATCGATGATGATTATGATGATGATGACCATCATCATAATCGTCACCACCACCACCATCATCATCATCATCATTATTGAAGAAAAAAAGAAAAGAAAAAGGAAACAAAAATGCGAGGGTGGAATGTCTACAATCCAAGCAACTCTTAACTACAGCCTAACCCACAGTAATAAAACCTACCCGATGCCAACCAAACTGGACTCCGTGGAACTAATGTCAGTTTCTTCTTCTCCACTATCATCAGCGTTTTCATCATCACTAATAACCACGACTACCACCTTATGTAAACGACGGTTCTCTCAGTTCCTAAGTGAACTGTGTCTACACTGCAGAAATAACGTTACCCAAAAATCCATCTTTCACCGTTCCCCCCTCCCCCCATCCTGGGTTCAATCATCCAGCAAGAAACAACACCGTCCCGTAGAGCTCTAAAAAAAAAAAAAAAAAAAAACAATAACGATATCGTCACCAGAAGTTACCATTTTTTTTTTTTTCGCGTTCTTCTTTCGTTATCCTTGAGGAAAAAAGGCGTCAAATCAATTATTATCAAAATAATTATCTGAATCTATTCTATATATCGGTTATTGGAATTTTCGTTGGAGAGAGAGACAGAGAGGAGGGAGAAGAAAAAAGGTGTTTGTTTTGAAAGTTGTTACGTTTATAAATTCCTGTTTTTTTCTTTCTTTTTTTTTTATTTTACATAATTGACTTAAAAAGAAAACGGTATACTAGTTTTTCTGAGTTTTTGGCTTATTGGCGATTGATTCCACCCTCTCTGAAAAAAAAAAAAAAGAAAAAAGTTAAACCAAACTTTGAGTCCAAAGTTTATCCAATCCAAGAGAAAACAACCAGGAACCACCATCTTCCATGATTGAAGAATGGAACCAACAAACTTTAACGCGAAAATATTTTAATTGAAAGAAAATAGCATCTTTATTGGGATTTAAAAAAAAAGAAGAAGAAGAAGAAGGGGAAAAAAGGAAATCTTATGACGTATTGTGTTAAAAGAAAGAGTTAACTGAAATTGGAATAAAAGTTTTTGGTTAAAAAAAATAAGTAAATAAAAAATAAATGACCGAAAAGTAAATAAATACAATAAAAAGGGAAGAATTCAAATAAAATATCAATTTAAAAAAATAATACTTTAAAAAAAAGTAACGTTTGTTTATAATTGGGGGTTTTAAAAAGTAAAAATAGATAAATAAAATAAAAAATAAAAATAACAAAGCAAAACGCAAAAGAATATTTAAATTGAGATGTGTTGAATGATAAAGAAAATGTTAAATTACATATTGGAACAATAATATTTTGGGTGAAAAGAGGAAAAAATAAATAAATAAACAGCGCATTTTAAATACAAAGGTGGAAGCGGAAAAAAATGAACATTAAAACAGGTAAATAAAAAAATAAATAAACGAACGAAAAACAAAGCAAAAATAAACACATAAATAACAACGGAAAAAGGAACTAAAAATAATTTAAAAAAAACATGAAAAAAAAGGATCGGAAATAAAATTAATAAACAAATAAAAAAAATAGCAAAAAAGAAAAGACCCCCCCCCCAACAAAAAGGAAATAAAAAAGAGCAAAAAAAAAAAATAAATAAATAAAAAGGTCGCGGGGGAAAAAAAAGCAAAAAAAAAAAAACGAAAATAAAACAAAACCGAAACTATCAATTATTATTTTTTTTTTTCTTCTGCTTCCCCATCATCATCATTTTTGTTGTTGGTCTCATCTTCTTCGTGTGCAGAATCTCATCATAGGATGAGGATGTTAAAAGCGAACAACGCTGTAAACGACAGGACATCCATACCAAACTCTGACTTATTCCGCATCAGTTTTGGTGGCTTGCGCGTTTGAAATGCCAAGTAAGTCAGTTTTTTTTACTTAACAACGCATTGCGAAAATGAAGGGGGAGGGGGCTTTTTGTTGTTATAGACCACAAAACAAAAGAGTTTATGCTTGCATATTTTTTTGAGATGAGGCTTGATAATTATTTTTTCTGTTATTTGAACTTTTGTTCTCATCTCTTGGTTGTTTGATTTTTTTTTCAAAGAATTTCGGCCGATGTAACCTCCGACCGTCTTCAGGTGTATTCACACTGGGTGTTATTGGTGAATGGTGAAAATAGCGCTAAGTCTTTTTTTTTTTTAAATAAATCATAATATATATATATATATATATATATATATATATATATATATATATATATATATATATATATATATATATATATATATCAAATTGTAATTCAATGAATTTCAAAAAACTCCCATTGAAATGAAATGAAGTGGTTGAGTTTCATATCAAAGAATTTTTATTATTCTTAGCAAGACAAAGAATGCTTTAGAAAATTAATCACCTTAACCTATAGGGTTTCGATGTCTACCATCTCATCAGAGGAGAGAAAATATTAGCAAATACTTATAAAGGTATGCACCCTATTTGCTAAAGCCAGTGAGACATGGAATATTATAGAATATTACTGCCAGTAATATTTTGTAAACCTTACAATCTCACGTTTCCATAACAACTGATTGTTAAATAAAAACTATTCTGAAGTAATATATATATATATATATATATATATATATATATATATATATATATATATATATATATATATATATAAAATAAAAATAAAAGTTACAATAAGTTTACTAAGGTAATCAAAATGGTAAACTTAAAATATATTATAAATATTAAAGAGTTAATATTTACAAGTAAAATAAACTCAGCCAGATGTAAAAAGCTCAATAAAACCGAAAAGGAAATAGAGCTTATAATATGTTCATATTATATATAGAGAGCTTATAATATTGTTCATATTATATATATATATATATATATATATATATATATATATATATATAAACGTTATACTTTAATGGAACGTGTTCTGATGAATTTAGAGCCCTTTTATTTATTGTTTGACAAAGAAGTACAGATAATTATTAAAGTCTTTTCCTTAATCCATGGATTTTCAGTGAATGGCTTATCTCATCAGAAGAAATGTTGTTAACAAAATAGATATGGGTAATTAATGACTTTTGCTTATTAGCACATAGACTGAAAATTAAAATTGAGGTGGTAAAATTGATAGTGTAAAAAAGGATACTCAAAGTCGAAATAAAATCCAATAAATAGTGGTATATTTCAAAAGGAATCACGTTTTTTTTTGTTTTGTTTTTTTTAACTATTGCTCTATCTCGCATATTGAGCTTTCTTTATCTGCCTGGGATCGTCTTATAAATATTGATACGAATATTTATTTGGACTTTATTTTTTACAGTATTATACAACCTGTATTCTTGCTGCACTTCAGTATTTCATTTTATATATACTAGCTTTGTCTGGTCATAAAGTATGCTTAAATATGTTATTTTAATTCATCCAGATTCTGTATATATTATGATGGGAGTCGTGATTTCAAAAGTTAAAAAAAAAAAAAATGTATTTGGGTGCCATCAGCTAGAATTGAAACCGAAAGCAAAAGTCAAAGCTGGTGACGTTACCACTCTACCCACGTGGCACGCATATGAACTAAAAAATAAATTAAGATGAATGTACAAAATTTATAACGATTTTTTCATTTTTGATCAATTAAAACTGTTTTAACTGGCTAAAGACCCATAAAAGAACGGCCCATAAAACATCCAATCGTTTGAGGCTCCTAGTGCCGCTCTGCGACTTTTAGTTTCAGAAGAGATAGAGTTTGAAAATATGGAGACAGACATAGTGAGTTTTATAAATTATATATATGGGGAAATATAGTAATTGTCTGTATTTTTGAGATGAGGTGTTTTCATTGATTGAGATTGTCGGACTGACTTCCTCATCTTGGTTGTTATTGTCACAACGTTTCGGCCGTTTTGCCCTCCGGCCTTCGTTAGGTGTTTTGTATCGAACTGGGGAACCGTTTGTTAGGAGGCTCGAACCCAACCCTTTATTACCGTGTTGGGACTCCAGCTAGGCTTTGGGACATAGTTGCTGATTCTCTGTTTTTGAGTGTTACTTTTTCACTGCTTTCGTTCAGGATTGAACACCTTTGGGTAACTGTAAACTTTGATACAACGTCTAGGACCACTCGGCTGTATGTCACTAGGAAATTCCTAATTGGTTTTTGTTAATGTTAAACCTATGTTATTATTCAAGGTTTTCTCTCTCTATCAGAGGTGTCCAAATTGCATTCAGCTATGCTTGGTTTGCTTAGTAGGTTGTTATGTCCGAGCATGTGAGCTGTTTCTTTAAGTTTTTAAGTAATAAATGGGGAAATATGTTTATTCAATTATGTTTCACCTTTTATTTATACCAATTCTTTAATTTATGAAGCTCAAATAAATGACAAAAGTAAGTCTATATTCCAAATTTCAAGATGTTGACCATCTTACAATTTATTCCTTTAAGTACGTTGACATGCACAATTCTTGACAGCACCTGTTTCGTAGCGCATAATCATTCATGTAATTATTATATCAATTCTGGAATTTATTCCGCCCTTAATACACCAGAAGAAAAAGCACTTATTAATTTGATAAAGATGGCGTAACAAAATAAAAAAAAATAATTACAACTTCTCTCCCAATTTTCAGATTTTGTAATTATGCTCATCTGCCTTTATTTTCTTTTAAAATTGATAAGTGCTTTTTCTTCTGATGAGTTAAGGGCGGAATAAATTCAACAATAGTCATCCACACACAGTACTGTTTCGCTGTATCACAACTCATCAGTGTGGCTAGATTAGCATCTTTCTCTAGTCGGGGATTAAACCTACAACCATCGCGTTGATATTAGGAAGTTCTACCCACCGGCCCATGGGATCGGTGCTCGCAAATGACCTCAACAAGTATCCATTTAAATAAACACTCGCCCACTGCTTTTACAGTGTTCAAGCTGCTTGTTTATTTACAAACAAACAAACAAACAGGGAGACTCGCTTTATAGCCATTTAAGTAGCAGGTGAGATACATGTATGACAGTGCTCTACTCAAAGAAAGGGTCTTAAATATATATAGTCATACACACACAGTACTGTTTCGTTGTATCACAACTCATCACTGCAGCTAGGCTAGCACCTCTCCCTAGCCAGAGTTTGAACCTACAACCATCATATTTATAGTCAGCAGTTCTAGCGCCAGGATCGGTGCTTGCAAATGATCTCATATATATATATATATATATATATATATATATGAATAAAAATTACAATTAAATTTACCAAAATGATCCAAGATGGTAAAACTAAAGTATATTATAAATATTAATTCTATAATATTTATAAAGTAATCTCAACCAGATGTAAAGATGATTTCAAGTGAAATCACCTTTTTCTTCACAATATTACCTCTGCTTCACTTTTTGTTATCAAGTAAGATCTTTGACTTACTTGCAGTTTCATCAAATACTTTTGCATGCAAAATCCGATCCCGCATTTTGCTAATTCCTACCCTCTGATGAGAAGGAAAGTATTTCTTCAAAACTCTGCGGATTAAGGACTATCCAGTGTTTCCTTTTCAGATTAAATATGTTTTGAACTCTTTTTCAAAGTGTTTTTTAACATGTTTTATTAACTATTTGCTCTTATATATATATATATATATATATATATATATATATATATATATATATATATATATATATATAGTAATTTATAAAATATATATGGCGATTAAGCTACACTGAATATTCTGCGTTTCATCCAACTATAGGATTCGTCAGGCTTATGCGCATAAGCCTGACGAATCCTATAGTTGGATGAAAGGCAGAATATTCAGTGTAGCTTAATCGCCATATATATTTTATAAATTACTAACTAGCTCTACCTACATATTGAGCACTTTTGAAGTAAATACTTAAAGTTTACGCATAAATCTATACTTTCGTATATTAAATTTATGTGAATAAATGCAGTAGTTATATATATATATATATATATATATATATATATATATATATACAGCGAAACAGTACTGTGTGTGGATGACTATATATATATATATATATATATATATAAAAAGCAACGTCTTCTGAAGAGTTCGCCAGTTACTTGAAACTGGCTGGCCGAAACATGCTCATGTATGTGTAGCGATATGTTAATGCTTATGTAAAACAAATAAAAAGTATATCTTGCCCTGCTTCAGTATTGGGCACTCTTGTATTAACCTCGTTAAAACTTCATTTGTTGTTTGTTTCACCTCTTGAAAATATTAATCCTGAATATATATATATACATATATATATATATATATATATATATATATATATATATACATATATAAATATATTCTGTAGAAATATATTTTCTTATAATATATACCAATTCTTATTTAAGAAGCTCAATGTAATTACAGAGCAATATAGAGAATAAATAACAAAAAGTTATATTCCAAGATTCATGATGTTGACCATCTTATAATTTATTCCTTTAATTCAAAAATGGTGTAATTCAAAATGGCGTAATGGAAACATGTTAAAGGTATTTGCAGCTTCTCTTCCAATTTTCAGATTTTAATCATGTCAAATCACACTTTATTTCATTTTGATGGATTGATTGTTGCTATTTCTGCTGATGAGTTAAGGGCATAATAGATTCACTGATTGATATAATAAATAAGTGAGTGATTTTGTGCTACAAAACAGATACTGTCAAGAATTGTAAATGTCAACTGAATTAAAGGAATAAATTATAAGATGGTCAACATAATGAATTTTGGAATATAGTTGTTTGTCATTTATTCAGTATATATATATATATATATATATATATATATATATATATATATATATATATATATACATACATAGGAAATTTATTGCTATGAGTCCAGAATGAATGTACATTTTGTTTCCGCTAGGAAGATATCCTCTGAAGATGAGGAGAGATCCGACCAGCTTCGTCAGAATTCATAGATGAACTGAGCTTTAACACGAATAAGAATGGAAAAATCGTTTTTTCCATCTATGAATTCTGACGAAGCTGGTCAGATCTCTCCTCATCTTCAGAGGATATCTTCCTAGCGGAAACAAAATGTACATTCATTCTGGACTCACAGCAATAAATTTCCTATATACTGTTCTGGCTACAAATTGAGCACTCTCGTTTCTCGTCCGGGTTTTTTCACCACTGAAAAAAAAATATATATATATAAATGTCACCAATATTGAGTGGGTTTCTTCAAGTATTTTATTTAATTTTTGATTTTTGATTGATTATCGAGACTCCCGAGAAGACCGTCTTCTGTCAGCCATTTTTGTCTTGTTCTAACCTAAGAGTCGACACTACTTGTATTTTGAAGTAAAAAAAAAGCGCTTTAAAATAAAAATAAAAAAACTTATCCAAGTAGGTAGAAGAGTAATTTATCTTGCTTTGGGCACATTTGTCATATATTTATTTTTTTGTTTACCTTTTCGTTTTGTTTATATTGTAAGATGCATGTGTAAAGATGTGGTGATCAGTACAGTAATAAATCTATAATCAGTATTTATCAATTTATAGGACGAGGTTGTGTGTTACTATTTTTATTCAAGTCGGGAGTCAGCAATTGTGGGAATGTATTCACGGGACCATTAAAGGTAAATTTAACCGGACTGCCAATTAATAGAAAGGTTTAACCAATCCACATTTTTACATCTATATATCTATAAAAGTGAAATTGTCTGTCTGTATATGTGCCTGTGTGTGTACATTTCCCTACCAAACTACTCTGTCAATTTTCAGTCTTACAGACTCAAGATTTGACATGATGGCTATTGAGATTTGGGAAAATCTTTTTACTTGGTTTTTGGCCAGAATTTGGCGGTCAAGGGGTCAAAGTTCAACGATTTGACCTTTGAAAACTACCAAATTCCTCCGCTAATTTTGGGTCTAAACACTTTTAATTTGATTTGAGTCCAAAGCAATAAATGTTAAGGGGTTAAAATTGGGGTCAAATTTTTTAAAAATTGATCTCTTCCGTCTCTACCAAATTACTCAGCCAATGTTTGGTTTAAACATTGGAAATTTTGCATAAAATGTATTCAGACATAGGGCAAGCTTTTTAATCGGTTTTTGGCAGAAAATTTGACTGCCAAGGGGTCAAAGTTGAAAGAGTTGACATTTGCAGACTCTACCAAACTCCTCTGCCAATTTTGGGTCTAAACACTTGAAATTTTAGATGTAGGTTACCTGGACATGAGTCAAACTTTTTAATGTATATATACATGCACATAAAGTTATGAACAGTACATAGGGCCCGAGCAAAGCTGGGTTGATGTGTTAGTTAAGAATGACGACACTCAAAGTATTAACACGAAATAAACAACAATTATTTACGTGTTAGAAATATTAGTTCAAATTGTTCCAACATAAGTGTTTTCTTGTGTTGAATGTTCATAATGAAGGATTAATGAAGTGAGAATAGCACGAGGCTTGAAATTACTGATTTTTGTGTGATAAGTGTTCCGCATGTGAGCTTAAAGTCCATGTGGCTATTTTTGTGTAGAACAACCCATAAATCATATAAGCGGATGTGTGTGTGTGTGTGTGTGTGTTTTTGTGTGTGTGTGTGTGTGTTTGTGTGTTTGTGTGTGTGTGTTTGTGTGTTTGTGTGTGTGTGTGTGTGTTTTTGTGTGTGTGTTTGTGTGTGCGTGTGTGTTTTTGTGTGTGTGTTTGTGTGTGTGTGTGTGTGTGTGTGTGTGTGTGTGTGTGTGTGTGTGTGGTCGTATCATAAGAACAGTAGTTCGAAATAAGTTGTTTAAAAGGAGATTTAAATCCTCGCTCAATGTGGTAAATTTCCACGCTGAGTATTAAAGTTCATGCATGTCACGTGTAAAATCATGACGGTGTTTTTAACATCTCCCTCAGACGAAATTTGTTGAACTGGAGAAATTGAAGAGAAAACTGATTTGATTTTGGCGGTCAAATCTTTATATGCAGGCTTTCTCGAACTTTTCAGCCTGTTTATTGTATTCATCTTTCAAACTGCTAGGCCTAACGTTCACAGGAAACATGAGTTGGAACAATTATATTGAAAACATTAACAGGGCCGCTGCGAAAAAGGTATGCTCTCTCTACCGTGCTAGAAAACTACTGACACCTGAAAGTATCCTGTACCTCTATAAGGCCACCATTCGCCCATGTATGGAGTATTGTTGTCACATTTGGGCTGGTGCATCTGCTGCTAGTCTCTCGCCCCTAGACAAGGTTCAAAAGAGAGTCGCCAATCTGATAAGCCCTGAAGTGGCATCTAAGCTTCAGCCTCTGTCCCATCGATGAAACGTTGCATCCCTCTGCCTGTTCTACAAGTATTTTAATGGTGAATGCTCTGACGAACTGCAGACACTTGTGCCCCCACGACGTAGACACCCTCGACAAACCCGACAGGCAGCTAAATCCCAACCCCACACAATAGAGATCCTTAGATGTAAAAGATCTTTCTACTCTAGTAGTTTCTTCCCCAGAACCGCTAGACTCTAGAGTTCCATTCCAGGTCCCTGCTTTCCCAACTGTACTGACATGCAGAAGTGTAACGTGAACTGACATCTTGCTGCCCAAATCCCAACATAATGCCCCAGTAGTTGCTGCCCCTGATAGTAGCCCCTACACCAAAGTGGCAATATAAAAATATGCGAGGGAACATAATATAGTTCCTTTTGTTTTATGTGTGCGGTGATCGCATCATAACGTCATGGTCCTATGCGTTTTTCATACACATGGGTGTATCAAAGCAGTGATCGCTGTGAAATGTTCCTGCTGGATATTTATTCCAGCTGGACATTTTTTTTTTTTTAAATACTGGACATACTGGTTGCTACATGTGTACTTATACGCAATGCAAACCGCGCCGAAAAAATAACTTTATTATTTAGAAACCCATTATCAACAATGGGAGTTTTTTTTTTTTTTACTTTTTTTTAAGTATTCTGTATCTCTGACAATTTAATAAACTTATTCAGATTAGCACGTACAATGGCGGCAATTAAAAGTGAAGAAAATAGAGAAAAGCCTGTATGATGTACATACTCGTTACAGAACGAAGATGTCATATTCCAAAAATCACATAAATCGATCAAGTAGCTTTTTTAAAAGTATGAAAATCAAAATTTACGATTTTTAGCAATTTTACTGCTAAACTACATTGCACATAAGGCTGATTTTTTACCTCTCAACTTCGATTTGAGTTGTCCCCTCTTTTTTATTTCATCGAATTTAATCATGGCTGACGAAAACACTACAACTCGCTTATTCATAAAACTTGAGTTGTTTGAATAAAAAAGAATACTTGATCGAATTACATGCTTTTTGGAATATAACATCTTCGTTCCGTAAAAAGTATGTACATCATACATAATTTTTTATATTTTCTTAACTTTTAATTGCTGGCATAAGTGCTATTTTCAATTAGCACTGAAAATCCAATCTAAAATATAGCACGGTCTGTATTTTGCATAAGTACCAAAAATAAAAAAAAGGGTCTCATTCAAAAAAAAAAAAAAAAAAAAGAGGGGGGAAGGGCATGTGAACACAGAATTTTTGTTCAATTGTACTATAAGGCGGGTTAGAATATTTCGCTTATTTCATTTGATATTCAGCTTTGTTTTTACAATACACAGAGATTCGATAAAGTGGTAAAAAATAAAAATACATAACAAATAGATGTTATCAAACGCAAGATAAGTTATTGTTCTACCTATCTGGAAATTTTTTCAGTGGTTTTGCTCACTTTAGAACGTTTAATTGATTCGAAAAACAAGTGTCAAGCGTTTACGTGATAGAAGAAAAATGGCCGTGCACTTGGCTCGTAAAATTTAAAGTTTTGAAAATGAATTAAAACTAAAAAATTGTACAAAATAATGTTATAAACCCGTCCAATATATGTCACGATAACATAGATTGAGTGGGTTTCTTACAGTGTTTTGTATAATTTTTTAGTTTTAATTCATGTTAGTGTGTAAGAAGCAATATAACTGCATGCAGCCTAACTGACGTCAACTCCTTTGGACTTAACTGCATGGAAGCATTGCCCATTCTGGAGTCTGGGACACTCATAGCACTCTAAATACTAAAGCGTGATGAAAAAAAAAACATCTTGTAAGTGTAAAGTTGGAAAATGTGTCTTTACAGCTTATTACTAAGCTCCACATAAAAAGCAAATGGCTGCTTCCATGTCTCTGCTACATATAACCATCAGGGGAGATCATCCCTGATTACTTTCTGTTCAGGGGAGATCACTCCTGGTCACTTCCTGTTGTCAGGAACAGACAACTCTTATACCTATACAATAAAGTATCAGAGTAATGGGTGTAATGTCTTCCGATTTCAAATGATGATTTAAAAAAAATTATTTCTTATTGCATTTTCACCCCAAACAAGGCACAGTGCCACTTTGATGTAGGGGTCTACTATCTGGAACATAATTTACAGGGAGGCTATGTAGGGAGTTGAGCAGCAAGATGTCTGTTTACATTACACTTGCACTTCTGCATGTCAGTATGGTCAGGAAAGCAGGAACTCGGAAGGGAATCCCAAAGCCTAGCAGTCCTAGGGAAGAAACTATGAGAGTAGAAGGCTTTCTGGCATCTGGGGATCTCTACTGTGTAGGGGTGGGAGTTAATACTGTTTTACAGTGACCCGCTTATAATGAATTCGTTGACCTGCAAAATGTTACATGTGTTATATGGGTTAATTCAATATTGTTGGGGGGGGGGCTATATCCGATGTACTACGTTACAGCTTCTATAATCGTGATGATTCCAAAACTGATTCTAATATTCCTCCCAAAGTTCTGATTTTTCCGATTCCAATTCCGATTCCGATTAATCGTCCTAACTCTAGTTAAAGGACACTCCTCCATATAATAGATTCGACAGACTACTGCATAGGGACGGGTTTGTCCAATATTGTTTTTTTTTTTTTTGAGCAGCAGGTAGTCTAAGGTTGGGTCAAAGGACATTAAAATGTGGCACTAGGCTGTAAAGAGATCAGAATGATGGGCGTAAAATGTTTCAATTTCAGTGATCTGCTTATATTGGCCTCGTTTACCTATTTATGCAAGATGTTACATGTGGATGGGTTAGTCCAATATTGTTGGGAGGGAGTGGTACCAAGATAGTGATGAGATGAATCCATGATAATTCCTGATTCTGATTTCTTTTTTAAATTTCCAATCCTGATTTTTTTAAATTTTTTTTTTTTATTCAATTTTCACCCCAAACAAGGCACAGTGCCATTTTGAAGCAGGGGGCTACTATCAAGGACTTAATTAGCGGGGTCATTATGAAGGGAGATGAGTAGAAAGATGTTTGTTAACATTACACTAGAACTTCTGCATATCATTGCAGTTGGGAAAGCAGAATCCCGGAAGGGAGTTCCAAAGACCCGCAGTTCTGGGGAAGAAACTATTGGAGTAAAAGGCTTTCTTGCACCTAGGGATCTCTACTGTAAAGGGATGAGACTTAGTAGCTTGTCGGGTTTGTCGAGGGTAGTTACGTCGGGGAGGTACAAGTGTTTGCAGTTCGTCAGAGCATTCACCATTGAAGTATTTGTAGAACAGGCAGAGGGATGCAACATCTCGTCGATGGGACAGAGGCTGAAGCCTAGATGACAGTTCAGGACCTATCAGGTTGGCGACTCTTTTTTGAACCCTGTCCAGGAGCGAGAGACAAGAAGCAGATGCACCAGCCCAGATGTGACAACAGTACTCCATACATGGGCGAATGGTTGCCTTATAGAGATATAGGATACTGTCAGGCGTAAGTAGTTTTCTAGCACGGTAGAGGGAGCCAACCTTCCTTGCAGCAGTCTTGGCAATGCTCTCAATGTATCTATTCCAGTTCATATTCCCTGTAAACGTTAGGCCGAGGAGTTTAAAAGAAGTACTTTCAGGTAATGTGTTCTTGGCCATTGCTATTGGTGGCAGAGAAGGTTTCTTGTAGTTATTGAAGGAAACAAGCTTAGTCTTAGCAGCATTGAATGTGATCAACCATTTTTGTCCCCATTCCACTACGGATTGGAGGTCGTCCTCTAGCGTTTCTGCCATTTCCTTGGATATGTGTTCATTTGTTTTCCCCTCATATCTGTTATAGAGAGTGGTGTCATCGGCAAATATACCCATCTCCGAAACAATATTATCAGGGAGGTCGTTTATGAATATCAGGAATAATAGAGGTCCAAGGATAGACCCCTGAGGTACTCCCGCATTTATGTCGTATTGTTTGGATGTACGACCGTCGAGGACAACTTTGATTTTTCTATTACTTAAGAAGGATTTAATTACATTATGAATTCTTCCAGTGATTCCATATGATCTAATTTTTCTTAGAAGACCATCGTGCCATACCCTGTCAAAAGCCATAGATATATCGAGGGCCACCGCTCTACCCTCCCCTGTTTTATCCAATGAACGGTATATACGTTCAGAAACTACAGTTAAGATATCTGCTGTTGAACGGGCTTGATACAATTACTGATTCTGATTCTTTTTAAATTTCCAAATATCTAAACTTGTTGTTTCGAACTTTCAAATTGACATACTTGCCTTCATTGATTATGATGATGAAAATTCTAGTTTTGAGAAATTAATCAGAATCGGGAATCGAAAAAAATCTGAACATTTTGGGATATTGGAATCAATGTTTTGTGTCTATTTTTTGATTCTACAAACGGTTCTTTTAGTCGTTCCATTTGTGTCTTTGTTTAAAACTTAATTTTCCATTACTGGTACTAATGATAAAATAATAAATATTTTCTTTTTACATAGGAGTCACCACTTATCAAGGCCCGAAGGCCACTCGAGGATAAGGGTTAATGGGTGTAAGGAGACAAGAGCATATTAATAGTTAGTTGTGGAAATGGGGTAGAAATGGATTATTTAGGGGGCGGCTCAACAAGAACTTGTTTACATTGGACTTGAAGATGACCACATTGTAGTCAGCTTGAAAGCAAGCCAGCAGAATAGAGTTCTACAGGTGACCAGTTCTAAGAAAGAAGCTTTGTTCATGGAGTCCACGTTTAGATTTAGGTTCAGATAGAGAGTGCCAAGAAAATTGTTGATAATGGTTGTAGTTAGACGAGTGTTTTTTTAATTAACAGTAAAACTAAAATCTATAGATTCCCCCACTCACAAGTATATTTTTATGTTTCTGATAATATATGCACATATTACACGGGAATTCACAGTAATCTGATTCCTGACCCCCCCCCCCAAAAAAAAAACCCCAACTCTTTAGCTAAATATTCAAAGATTTAAAAAGAATCAGAATCGGTAATTGTATTGGAACCAGGAAAAAAAAATGAGATCATTATTAAATAAGAAAAGACCTTAAAGAAAGATAATAATAAAAAGGTTTTTATGTAACTCTATGTCCTCTGGGTTACATCTGTCACAATCCTGGTTCACGGGACCATATTTGTGATAGCCGTGTTCGTCAATCCCGACCATACTCTTAGCTCTGTTTAGTGGTGGACCCTCCAAGGGTGACCAGACTCTCACTGGTCACTGGAAAATACCACTCTGATACTCAGGGCACGCAAAACATACATGACCCTAAGTCTGTGTGGCAACACTGTTTATTTCGGCCGTCGCTTTGACTTTGTGCTGAATCCGGTCTATGTCTTCCATCGTCTGGTGTCTGAAATGAACTGCATCCTCACTCAGGCTGGCATTCGATAAGTAAAGGAAAACTCGAGGTCATTTTCTTATAAACAAATAAAATAATTATTCATAAAATATTCTTAAAATATACAGGGTACACTTTATTCGTTTTATTTTATTCAATGTTCACCTTAAACAAGGCACAGTGCCACCTTGAAGTAGGGAGCTACTATCAGGGACATAAGTTGCAGGGATATTATGAAGGGAGATAAGTAGCAAGATGTCTGTTCACATTACACTTGAACTTCTGCATGTCAGTACAGTTGGGAAAGCAGAATCCCGGAACGGAGTTCCAAAGTCTAGCAGTTCTGGGGAAGAAAATATTGGAGTAGAAGGCTTTCTTACATCTAGGGATCTCTACTGTGTAGAGGTGGGATTTTGCTGCTTGTCGGGTTTGTCGGGGGTATTTACGTCGAAGGAAACAAGCTTGGTCTTGGCAGTTGAGTTCTTTAGGTTCTTAACAGCTTTCTAATGCAGGTTGTTACAACTAGGTTCGTTTAGACAATCTCCTAACTAGGAACAAGAGCTTTCAACTTAACTTTTCTGAGGGGTTTTGCTCCTTGGGCCAGAGCCCAGAGGCGATGCATTCTCTTCAACATCAGTCAGCCAAATCCCTTATTTCTAAAAACAGAATGTTTTTTATCAAACATAATTTCCAGCCACCTACCTTTTGAGATGATTCTTTTTTCTTCTCTAGAGATTACTCTTTCCTTTTTCTTTCCCATTATTTTATATTCTTTTTCTTTTCTCTTTTCTTGTGAATTTCTTCTTTCTCTTTCGTAACCATATCTCTCTTTAATTCTTTTTTCCTTTTTTCTTTCTTTCTCATCAACTCAAATTATTTTTTTCTTAAAGAAACTGTATTATATTTTGGGGTTTAATTCCTATCACTTACACGGGGGGGGGGGTCTGTCACTTAAATATAACAGGTGGGCCTATAACAATATTTCCTCTCGTCGCCATGCCAACTTCACTTCTCTTTTCTGTTTATCATATCGGCAATAAAAACATATTACAAACTTTAGAAAAAAAATTAATTCCTTAAACCCCCTGTAAAACACCCCACTCAACTCTTAGCCTGTAAGCAAGGTGAACCGGTGTTACCCGGGCATGCAAGATCGTTACATTTATGCTTCAAGTTCTTAATATCTTCAAATATTTATTCACAATGTTTGGTTTGGTTGTTTTATTTTCCAGCATATCAACCCTTTTCGGGTTATTTATTGCCGAATCTGATCGTTTTGGTAACAGTTTTTTTTGCTTCAAGTTCATTTTGTCTTCAAATATTTATTCATGATGTTTGGTTTGGTTGTTTTGCAAAGGAAAATTGTCTTTTTTTTGGAGGGGGGAGGGACTTTGCAAAACATGATTGAGCTTTGCAAAAGAAACAGGTCGGAATCTACAAGCTGATAGGAATTAAACCCTGAAAGATAATACAGTTTCTTTAAGAAAAAAATAATTTGAGTTGACGAGAAAGGAAGAAAAACGGAATCATCTGGTGCTACTAACTCATAAGATGTTTGATTTGGAATCGGCTTCACATTAAACTTCAGATTATTTTCTATGGCGTTATCTTAAAAATAATGGCAATAAAAACTATCCTCAGACTATTCCTATTATATATATATTATGTATCTACATGAAATTTAGTAAATGTGTAGTTTAGCGACATAAATCTTAAATGGAACACATACATTAAGTCTGTGGCCAAGGTCTCTGGGAAAATGGTGGGATCCTTCTACCGCTCCAGAAGATATCTCACTAATGATGCAATTCTCTATCTATATAAGAGTCAAGTATGTCCAAAGATAGAGTACTGCTGCCACATCTGGGCGGGAGCTGCTAAAAACAGCTTATCCTGCCTTGACAGAGTACAAAATAGACTTCGTCGCTTGGTGGGGGATGCTCTTTTTTCTTCCCTGCAACCTCTTTCCCACAGAAGAGATGTAGCGAGCCTGTCTTTGTTTTATCGTTATTTCCATGGCAAGTGCTTGTCTGAGCTCCATTCTCTGGTCCCCCCTCGCCAATCTTTTTCAAAAAACACCCGACTAGCTGAAACCACCATCAATAATTTTCCCCACTCCTTATCTGTGCCTAAATCAAAACGTACATTACATGAACAAAGCTTCTTTCTTAGAACTGCACGCCTGTGGAACTCTGTTCCGCTTGCCTGTTTCCCTTCCGACTTCAACCTGGATGTCTTCAAGTCCAACACAAACAAATTCTTGATGAACCGCCCCCCCCCCAAGTAATGACACCTTATCAATTCTCCAATACTATTGCTACACTATCCCATTGATTACTGTACACACAATAACCCTTATCCCCGAGTGGCCAATGGGCCTTGATAAGTGGTGAACTCCATGTAAAAAAAAAAAAAATTATTTGGCAGACAAAAAATTATAAAAACTATTTATTTTTATATAAAAAAAATTTATTACACCCAAAGGCTGAAATAAAAGTAGAAAAAAATTCATTTTTATTATTTTTTCATAATTTTTTTTATCAAACTAAATATACAACATTAGAGGCCGCCATATTGTTTTTAAAATTTGGCCTTTCTAAAGTTTGACAGATTGGCCTTTTTAAGGTCAAATTTAGCATTTTTATGCTCTTTAATGAACCATGTTTTTGGCTACCATATTTTTTTTTTAATGGAAGAGCGTAAAAAAAGTCAATTTGGGCCTTAAAAAGGTCAATCTGTCAAACTTTAGAAAAGCCAAATTTTAAAAGCAATATGGCGGCCTCGAATGTCGTACAATAAGTACAAGTCTAATAAAAAAGATGATAAAAAAATAATAAAAATGAATTTTTTCTGGTTTTATTTCAGCCTTTGTGTCTAATAATTTTTTTTTATAAAAAATAAATAGTTTTTATAATTTTTTTGTCTGTCAAATAATTTATGCCGCTAAACTATACATTTACCTAAAATTTTATGTATTAATTTGTTTTTGTCCTCATCTTCATAGTTGTTATTGTTTCACCATGGCCAATTTTATGTTCTTATAAGATAGCGGTTTCAATCCTACCCAAAGCAGGCCAGAGAATTAGTTGGCCAAGGTGTGATGAGACAACAACAACTATGGAAGGCAGTAATCACTAAGGATACAGTTACAAGACTCAGCATCCCTATCTCGTTGTGATTAACCACTTAAAGAAGGCCAGAGGATAAGTTGGTCGAAATGTGGTGAAACAACAACAACAATAACTATGAAGACGAGGATAACTTTCTGCAAAAAAACAAAAACAAATGGATACACAAATTATGAAGCCTCATCTCAAAGGATTAAAAAAATATATAAATAAAATAATATATAATAAAATTTTATCTATTTTTAGTATTTACTTCGACAGTGCTTAATACGTAAAAAAGAAGTAAATTAAAGATCAAGTGAACATCTGCCTGATAAACTTGTGCCCATTGACTATGATAGATGGGTGTGTGAATAGCAAAGAATCTGATTGGCTGACTAGCAAACCCATTTGCTAGTAATGGGACAATTCCAATATTTTTCCCAATTCTTATACAATTACCGATTCTGATTCCGATTCTTTATAAATCTCTAAATATTTAACTATAGAGTTGTTATTTTTCTCTGATTACCATAAAAACATGTTAAATGTGCAGACTCTTTACTAAGCGTGAAGATACACGTATGTGTGTGTAGGGGGATCTATAGATTTTAGGTTTAATGGTGGCTTAAAATCAATAAATATTTACTTCCAATCGTAGAAGATTTTGCATTAAACAAAATCAAATAAAAAAGAAAATTAAAAAAACTCGTCTTTGGCAAATATTTCTGATTTTGATACCCTCAAAAGTTCTGATTTTTCTGATTCCCGATTCCAATTTATCGTCCCAACACTACCATCAGGGTGGAACCATCGGCAAACTTAGTTATTTTTTTTTTTTACAAAGGAGTCACCACTTATCAAGGCTCGGAGACCACTCAAGGATAAGGGTTAATCAGTGTACAGTAGTCAATGGGAAAATGTTGTAGTAATCGGTAGTAGTGGAAATTTGGTGAATTGGATTACTTAAGGGGCTGGCTCATCAAGAACTTGTTTACATTATACTTGAAGACAACCATATTGTAGTCAGCTGGAAAGCAGGAAAACGGAACAGAGTTCCACAGGCATGCAGTTCTAGGAAAGAAGTTTTGTTCATGGAATCTACGTTTAGGTTTAGGCAAGATAAAGAGTGGGGGAAATTATTGATAGTGGTTTCAGATAGACGAGTATTTTTCATGAAAGTTTGGCAAGCAGGGGCGGGGACCATAGATTGGAGCTCAGATGAGCACTTGCCATGAAAATAACAATAAAGTAAAGACAGGCTCGCAGCGTCTCTTCTGTGGGAAAGAGGTTGCAGGGAAGAGAAAAGGGCATCCGCCACTAGATTACGAAGTCTATTTCATATCTTCTATGTTCATTGTTGCGAATGATTCGTTAAGTCTTGAAATCATTTTTGTTTGTTTTTTTTCTTTTGTAATTTTGTTGCATTTAATTATTGCGTCTCTCTCTTTTTTTTTTTTTTTTTTGTTGTCTTTACAGTTTCCTTATCTCGCAAATTGGAGTTTTTGGTCACAGTTCTTTTGGTGACCGTGAAAAGCATCGCCAGTTATAAGGAAGAAGAACAGCAAGGTTTTATATTTATTTTCATTTTCTCTTTTTTATTTATTATGTAAAAACTATTTAAAGATGGCTGAACCATAAGGGGTAGATAACTAAGTATTATTTTTTAATTAAAAAAAAAAAAAGAGCTCTTTTTTGACAGACTATGGATATCCACAAAGGGGTGCCTGCACATGTAATTTTTGTGGCAGGAGCTGCGCAATCTCCAACCACACCTGAGTCGACATTGTTAAATACCAGTGGCAAGTGAAGTGTCTGTACAGAATGACTAGAAACAAATGCCGAGATAAGCGGAGAGCACATACAGCACCTAGAATTCCCAAATGGTCAATCATCTGGTACTAACCAGGCTCAACGTTGCTTAACTTTGGTGATCTGACTAGAACCAGAGTGTCAACGCGATTATGCCAAATTGATTAATAGCAGTAAAATATCGAACAGTATACAACTGATATAATTTACACCATTTCCCCTTTCTAGAATTACAAAAAGATTAGGTATTCACCATTAAGTTACAAAGTCTCTTTTTCTGTTATCATACTCATATTTTATTTTCCATTAACCATAAATAAGGTTAGTGGGAGGAGTTCTTACCCTCACAATCATAAGTCCTAATATTGGCATTCAAGTCATTAGGTATTAATGTTTATAACAAATAATTCAATTTTTATATTTAATCCTGTTCAATATTTTAGTTTTTACTAACCATGAATAATAAAGGAAGTAGGAGGAGTTTTTGCCCTGACAGTCAGAAATCCTAATACTGCTACCAAAAACACCTGACACTAATTTAATACTAGATTATTCTTTCAATATTCACCGATGAAAACGAGAAAAAGGAAGTACCAAGAAGGAAATTAGGGAGGTTGTAGCTTTGATACAGAATCTTTTTAGGCATAATAGTCTGCCTATTATTTATTTATTTTTATTTTTGGTATCAAAGTTGTCATTTAAAAGACTGAGAGACTAATGAATCGTAAGAAAGGTTTATATATCAAAGAAAGACACATATTAAAGCAAGTTAAATATGGTCACCTCGCTAATCAGCCACCTGGTGAGAAGAGGAGATAACTAGTAGAGATGGGACAATTAATGGAATCGGGAATCAGAAAAATCAGAACATTTTGAAATATCAGAATCGGTATCAGAATCAGGGAAAAATCTGTGCCTTCCGATGCCAAAAATGATTCCTTTAATTATCTTTCTTTTTTTTATTTGGTTTTGTTTAAAACAAAATCTGTCATTGCTGGTTGCAATGATGAAATAATAAACATTTATTGATTTTAAAATACCAGTAAAATCTCTAGATCGCACCTGCACACAAATTTATCAAATTTGAGAAAATATCTGCACGTTTAACGTATGCTTTTACGTGTTTTTATAATGATTTTATGGTTAAATTTTTAGAGATTTTTAAGCAATGAGAATCTGTAATTGCATCGGAATCAGAAATTTAGTACAGAATCGGTACTTGTATCAGAATTGGGTAAAATATTGGAATTGTCCAATCACGAATAACTAGTCCTGCTTATTAATAGCAGGTCTTGGATATGACCTTAAACTATATCCGATGGTGAGGCGCCATTGCTCCCAGGTACACTCTGACCCGGAGTGGTAGTACCTGTTAGGGTCCCAACTATGGGCTAAATAGAAACCGACTTAAAAAAAACCCCAAATATATCCTATTAAAAATTGTTCTTCAAAATCACTGGATTCGGCATTAAATAACCTGAAAAGGGTTGATATGCCGTAAAACAAACAACCAACCAACCAACTGCTTATTAATAGCAGTATAGTATCGGACAGTGTAGGACTGGTATAAGTAGTTCCACCACTGTTTTCCCACAACAGAAAATGTAAATCACTTGTAAAACTTTTATGGCAGTATGAAAAGAACATCAATATCTAAAAAGCGATAAAATTAATCTCCCAGAACACTTTCATACTTTTTATTTTTTTAAAATTTTTTATTATTTTGTTCCAGCCGGGGATGGGGCATCCTACCAGATGCCAGGCATTCACCCGTTATTTCATACATTCCAAATGAGAGATCTTTCTTCTTTAAGATTCTGACCATCCTTTAAAGTGCAACTGTTTGAATCTCTCTTGCACATGGTTCACTTGGTATATTTCTGAATAGTTTTTGAAATTCTGTCAGTATAGTTAGTTAACCACATGTGATTTACTGAAAGAAAAAAAAAAAAAAATGATTTCTTTAAAAATAACTTTAAATCTTTACTGGCAATTATCCTCCCTGATGCTGGATCTGGACGGATCTGAAAGTACTCGGATCAAAAGTGCAGTTTTCAATTGTTGTTGGTTTCGGATTTAGTTTTCCCAGACTAATATTTAGTAACATGAAGCAGTGATCAAGACATTTCCAGTTGTCACCAAGTTTTAAAAATAAACGCAGTTCTTCGTTTTGCAGTAATGGCATTGGAGCCATAAATCTAAAACCTAATTTCAAACAAGCACGAACAAATATCATACTGTTTTGGAGACTCACCCATGCACAAAATATGAACTCTCCTGAACTGTATATACAGATCGAGAGATACCAACTCTCAGTGTGGCCTGTGTATTTTAGTAGCATGCCACCTTTGGTGTTACGTGCTAAGACTGTTACTCTCTGTTGTATATTCCGTTGTGTTTCAATACAAATTACCTTTTCTAACACATATTCGTGTTTTTTTTAGTGATGCTTCCAGGCCACAACTTGGTATGAAGAAGAGGAGGTGGGAGGAAAAGAAACAAATAAAAAGGTTTAAAAAAAAATGGGTAGTGGGCAGAGAAGCTGCTACTGCTACTTTTTTCAAAACTTGATACTAAAAGTTTACTTGCCTTCCCATGAGGGCAGAGTTAGACACAAGGTTGGTTTTTAATATGGGGGGGGGTAAACCAGCTCCCCAAAAGGGGGCACTCTGGTTAGTAACAAAAATAAAAAATGCATCAGTCATGAAGGATTTCTTTTCCATTAACCAAGACCAAAAAAGTGTAGTGCAGCATGAGAACAGATACTACACTTTGATCTTAGCCCAAAGGTCAAGGTCACTTAGTTTAGTCAAGAATTGAGAATGCAGTTTTTAAGAATTCACCTATCTCGTATTTTCCAATTATTGTAAGTAAAAATAATTAAAAATGGAAAAAAAAAAATTAAAAATAATGAACGAAAATTATGATCACGGACTGATACTGTCGCTTGGTCATTGGAATGTGTACTCTTATTTTTTACTTTTCTAGGACTGACCGAATGCATCAAAATATACAACGGCAAAACCTTGCTCGGCGTAGAAGGTGAGAGTGGCTCAGTAGTCAACGCTGGTTATCCTGGAGTGTATTCCGCTGGTCCAGATGTACTTACCATGTGTGAAATAGCTCTGCGGGCTTGCAACAGTTGTAGGTTTCACATCGTTTTTGAAAAACTGCAGTTCCCAGCATGCAACAGCAGTCTGGCTGTTGAATACACATCACAATTAAAAACAGAAAATTGGTGTTTACCTGGGTAAGATGTTCTCAAATCTTATTTTTATTTATTTATTTTTTTTTCTTACTCTTTTTCACCCCAAACAAAGCATATTGCCCCTTGGGATGTAAGGGGCTACTATTTGGGATTGTGTCCAGCAAGCAGGAAACAGGGAGGGAATTCCAAAGTCTATCAGTCTGAGGAAAGAAACAATTAGAATAGAAAAAAAGTTATGCCGCATTGCATTAGATTTTAGACATTTTTTTAAATCCTGTCTAAGAGTGAGAGACTAATGGTAGATGCATCAGCTCAGATGCGACAAAAATACTCCATGTTTCGTCGAACTCTGGCTTTTGAAAAAAAACTATTAGAATAGAAGACTTTCCGGTCTCTAGGGACCTAAACAGTGAATTTTGCTATTTGTTAGATTAGTCTGCATATTACATTGAGGAGACACAAGTACTATGAGTTCACGAGAACACACTCCAGTAAAAAAAATTGTAAAATGGATACAGGGATGACACATTGCAATGATTGGATAAAGATTGGAGCTTGGCCAAGAATGCAAGATCTATTAGATTTTAGACATCTTTTTTTTAATCCTGTCTAATGCATGATCGAACTGAGGCTTTGTAAGCATATAGGATGCTCTCTAGTGAGCACAGTTTTCTAACATGATAGAGGGAGCCCACCTTCTTTGCAGCAATCTTGGCAATGTCCTCAACATATCTGTTCCAATTCATGTTGCCTGTGAATGTTAAGCTGAGGAGTTTGAAAGATGGGTTCTCGGGTAGGGTGTTATTGATATAGATGGCTCTCAAGTATGTGGCTCTCCTGATGGCTATCATGTCTCATAGATGGGTTCTCAGGTAGGATGTCATGGCAATTGGTAGTTCAGAAGATTTTTATGTAGTTGTTAAAGGAAAGAAGCTTAATCTTAGTAGCAATTAATGTTACCGTCCATTTACGGCCCGATTCAACGACTGACTGAAGGTCGTTTTCTAGATTTTTAGACATTCATTGTTATTATTTAACAGCATTTTTGAGATAACGTGATATTAATATTATCTCATTTACTAAAAGCTCTCGCACACGTCATCATCAAAGATTATTCACTGAAAACAACCTCTCCAGACTTCCAGTACTCTCCATCATTTTCGATAATCTTTGCAAATGAATTTGCTTTGTTGCAACAGATGTTTGCTATTCATTTCTAATTGGCACTGACCATTGGTCTTCAGTGTAACTTAGGTGGCATCAATCCAGTAGAGATCTGGTTGGTGTTTTCTCTCCTTCGTCTTATCATCTTCCCTGACTCTTCTCGACTATTTAGTGGGGTGCCAGTCGATGATATATTACTCTACTTTTTTTAGATGGGATAGTGAACTTACTTTTTTGCAGTTCATAGTATCAAAGTTCAATTGTTCTCTAAAAAAGCATTCATTTCAAATGCGCCTCTGTCTTATCAAAGAACCTACTGTTGATTTTATATGCTGCTTATGCGGTGATAAAACTTGTTAAATACACTAGTGATGTTAGGCTGTATTAGAGTATTAACTTTGGTCAAAATTGGACTTCCTTCTTTAATGAGATTTTTTTTGGTTATCGATTTTTGATACTTATCAGGGGCATTCCAATACAAACCTATCTAAGAACACTGCTAGACACATAAAGAACATTTGTGTGAAATTTAAAAAGAAAATAACCCAGCCATTTCCAAGTCCGTAGGGAATGAATTTACACACATGCACACATACACACACACACACACACAAATATACAAGGTGAAATGATAAAATTGTCGTCCTAGAAAAGAAGACATGATTCCATTTCCATTTGATAAAAATCAGTTTTCTTTCTTGTTGCAGACTATCTGCTAGTTGGCTTTGTACCCTTCTCTCATTTGTTCCCCTCCTTCCCTGATCTGAACCTGCTGGACTACTTCATTTGGTCATATGCTATTCTTTCTTGAATTTATATTTTTGATTTACAATTGCCTTGTGATCATATTCATGTGTTTGAGGCTATATTTATGATTTACAATTGCTTTTTTTTAGTTGTGATCATATTTATGTGTTCGAGGCTATATTTATGATTTACAATTGCTTTTTTTAGTTGTGATCATATTTATGCGTTCGAGGCTATATTTATGATTTACAATTGCTTTTTTTTAGTTGTGATCATATCATGTGTTTGAGGCTATATTTATGATTTACAATTGCTTTTTTTAGTTGTGATCATATTTATGTGTTTGAGGCTATATTTATGATTTACAATTGCTTTTTTTTAGTTGTGATCATATTTATGTGTTCGAGGCTATATTTATGATCTGCAATTGCTTTTTTTAGTTGTGATCATATTTATGTGTTCGAGGCTATATTTATGATTTACAATTGCTTTTTTTTAGTTGTGATCATATTTATGTGTTCGAGGCTATATTTATGATCTGCAATTGCTTTTTTTAGTTGTGATCATATTTATGTGTTCGAGGCTATATTTATGATCTGCAATTGCTTTTTTTAGTTGTGATCATATTTATGCGTTCGAGGCTATATTTATGATTTACAATTTCTTTTTTTTAGTTGTGATCATATTTATGTGTTCGAGGCTATATTTATGATCTGCAATTGCTGTTTTTTTACTTGTGATCAAATCCATATGTTTGAGGCTATATTTATGATTTGCAATTGCTTTTTGTAGTTGTGATCACATTCATGTGTTCGATGCTATATCAGTGGCATAGTAACTATTTTTGCAGTCGTAAAATATGCCCCCCCCTATTACTAGTCTGTTAACCTTCAAAATTACAGAAAGTCTTCAAAATATTTATTTTCATGGAATTACAATCAAGGATCTAAAATTTGTTTAAAGACAGTATAGCACACATAAAACACAAAAACATATTACGACCTTACAAATTCATTTTGGTATAAAATTTCAGATTTTTTGTTCGCTTATTATTCAAATTTTTTCTATTTTCTATTTTTACCCTCTCAAAATGCTGGTCCCTGGCATGTGCCGTGCAGGGCGGACTGCCCCTCCTTCCCTTTGCTACACTACTGGGCTATATTTATGACCTAACATTTTTCTTTTTTTAGTTGTGATCACATTCATGTGTTTGAGGGTGACCGACCTTACAACCTGTACTTCCACCAAAACTACTTCAGCGTCAATGAAAGTACTTCATATGATTCGATATCATCATACATACGGATAATCCACTGTATGTCCAATGCTAGCCTGCCTGAAGGAAAGAAATTCAAAATGATGTACAAAGTGGTGGGTAAGTACTTTATCCTCATCTTCTTTATTTTTACTTCTTTGCAGTCGAGATGATTTACGGCATATCAACCCTTTATGCTGAAACAGTGTGATACAGCTTGTGACCCATACTAAAACTTTGTGTTTGTATCTTTTAACAGTTTACATAAATAGCTGGAAAATGCAGAAGTGCTTAGCCAATCAGATGGCAGCAAACAATAATTTGCAAATGGAGTAAATTGTGGCATTCACTAAGCTAAGACCATTGATAAAAACAAAGCAAAGTTTTCAAATGGAAGCAGTCATATTGCTAACTTTTTAAAGCTATGTGGGCCAAAATAAACAGACATGACATGAACACGAGCAAAAAAAAAAAAAGAATAAAATTTACAAAAAAAAATAAATAAAAAATTTTTTTAAAAATGATCTGGACATGTTTTATACTGTTTTGTTTATTAAATTACCTTTTTAATGAAATTGGTTCTCCCAAACCTCATTCTTTTAATCATTTTCTGAACAAAAGGAAACACCGCCACATTATTTTTACATATTTCTGTTTCTTACGTTTTTCCTGAATATTTTCACGTTTTCAATAAGAGGTCCACAGGCTGGATTGAAGACTTTGGTGGGCTGGATCGGGTCAGCGAGCCATAGTTTGGAGATCCCTGGATTAAAACAATGAATTTCAGTGTTTTAGAACAGGCGATTCAGTTTCCTAAGAACTAAAAAATGCACAAAAAAAACTATTGCTGTTTTTTTTCACCCTAATCCCTCCCTTACACCCTAACCCCTCCCTAAAAAAAATGTAAAATAAACTGTGTGTGTTTTTTTTTACCCTGACCTTAAACTAACCCTAACACAGTCAATCTGGTCCAAAATAATTTATTGAAACCAAAACGCGAATCCTAATCTAACCTTAAACTAACCCTAACTTGGTGAATCTGTTTAAAAAAAAAGGAACAATTTATTAAAACCTCAAAAAATATTATTGAAACCCTAACCCTAACCTAACCTTCAATTAATCCTAACCCTAATCCTAACCTGGTCAATCCATTAAAAAAAAAATTCATCAAAACCAAAATTCTAACCCTAACTCTAACCTAACCTTAAACTAATCCTAACCCTAATCCTTACCTAGTCAATCCATTTAAAAAAAAAAAAATTCATCCAAACCAAAACCTTAACCTAACCTTAAACTAACCCTAACCTGGTCAACCCGTTTAAAATATATTAACCAAAACCCTAACCCTAACCTAACCTTAAACTAATCCTCATCCTAACTTGGTCAATCTGTTTAAAATTACAAACAATTTATTGAAACAAAAAAAAAATATAATTAAACAAACCTTAACTTTCTTGTGAAATAAAATTTTTTTGTCAATATATATATTGAAAAATACAAAACAAACACCCATAAAGTTAGTATTTATTTAGTTAGTATAATCCCGGATGTATAATATCTAAAATTAAAAGAAAAAGATTTGCTATTTGGAGGCTAAATGGCTATTTATATCATTTAATGTTATCAAGATGTACATGCATCTTTTAATGTTATCATGTTTTTACAGTCACTAACTAAAGGGAAGTAATTCTGATTTTTTTTTTCACAGCGTTATTTCCCTTATGCCGACTCTAGTTATGTGTGTGTATAACCAGAGAGAGAAATGGGTTGGTAGAAGAAAGAGTGGGGAAAGAAAGGAAGAGAGAGAGAGATAGAAATTGGACTGTTCTCTAATCGATCATGTCTCTGATAGTATAGATGCAGCAAGCTACATGTGTTTAGTGATTTTTTATGCCCACTATAAAAATTGGCTTGGAAGCTCTACTTATAGTTTCTCTATAGCCCATTCCCTCACACAGGCAGTCATGTTCCCAACTCGCCTCCCAGATCATGAATATCAGCAGGTTTCACTTTAAAACCAATTCCTCACCACAGTACCATGTAAGAGTTAAGTAAAGCGGGATATTGTATCCGTCCAGCTTGTGGTGAGCTCAACACAAAATACAAATGTCTGCACCCATGCTAACGGTATTTATAGGAATCAGGAGAGGCCACTCTAGTTCCTTCCTGTCCAGGGGAGATCACTCTGGTTGTCTCCTATTATCGGGGACAGATAACTCTTATTCTTATACCTATACATACCCGAGGATTGTGTGACCTATCCCCACAGTCCACTTGGAAATGCAGATCACCTAATGGTATCAGTTGACATCACACTTAAATCCCAACCCCAAGATGAGGACACATTGTTCAAAACAACAAGGTACTACCAAAGGGCCGACTGGGAAGCCATCAGATAACACTTCAGAGATTCCCATGGACCAATATCTGCTCTCTTTCTGCCAAGCGGTGTGCCAATGAGACAACTGAATGGGGCAAAGCGAGCATTGAAGCACATGTTCCCACATGGAAGTATTTTAGCAAGCCCCACTCACCCCCATGGTTCACTACAAATTGTGCAGCTGCCATTGCGCAAAGACAGCATGCATTCTGCTGGTTTAGAAATAGGTAAAAATTCGTAGATGCTAGGAATCATTGTAGGAGTGAAATAGCGACAGCCAAAAGAAAGCATGTTGAAATAATCAGGGAACGCATTAAATCGCAAAAGTCTGGAAAATCTATAAAAGTGTAGTGAATAAAGGGCAATCAGTAATTCCCTTACTATCCAAAACCCAGAAGGTTGCATGCATGGCAACCAAGAAGGCGGAACTGCTTGTCTGGCGATTCGTCTCCAACTCCACCTTAGAACTCGCAAAACTCCCTTCCAAATTTCCCTATGCAGACGAAAGCCACAACTGATGATCTGAAAATCACCTCTTCTCATGTCCACGATATCACAAAAAGCAAAAATCTCATCTCTGCTATACTAATTCAGAAATGCTTGGCAGAGCTAGCCCCCATACTTTCCAAGCTCTACAATAAATGCCTTGCTGAGTCTTGCTTCCCTAATAGCTGGCAGATGGCCTCTGTGGTACCAGTATACAAGAATTCTGGTCAAAGGACTGACCTTCTCAGCTATCACCCTATCAGTCTTCTCCCCCTCTCCCCCCATTCGCTAAAATCTTTGAGACCTTAATTAATTAAGCACTAGTCCACCACCTCACAAAAACAAATCTCTCTGACAAACAGTATGGATTTAGGCAATGTCATTCTGCTGCAGATATTTTAACAGTCATTTCTGAATGCATATACCATGCACTGGATAAGGCGGGTGAAGCCAGAGGTGTAACCCTTGATATATCCAAGGCCTTTGACAAAGTCTGGTACGAAGAGCTGCTAATGGAAATTAAATTGTACAGTATAACTGGACGCATAATAATTAGATTCTTCTTGGACAATAAGACCATCCAGGTTGTCATTGATGGACGTATATCTAAGCAGCATAACATTAATACAGGAGTGCTTCAGGAAGCGATCCTTGGATCTCTATTATTCCTGATATTCATAAATGACCTCCCTGATAATATTGTGTATGAGATGGGTATATATGCTGATGATACAATGCTCTATAACATGCACGAGGGAAGAACAGATGTACATAAATCTAAGACAATTGTTAGAAAATAACCTCCAGGCCATAGTGGAATGGGGCCGTAAATTCTAGTAAAACTAAGCTGCTCTCCTTTAGCAATTACAAGACGCTTCACCAACCACCGATATCCATGACAAATAACACCCTACCTGAGAATTCTTCCTTCAAACGCCTTGGCCTAACATTCGTGGACAATATGAACTTGAAAAAATACATTGAGGATATTCTGAAGGCTGCTGAAGAAGGTCAGAGATTACATCAATCAAAATCGTGTGAGAATAACACTTGAGATGAGAACAGTAGTTCGGAGTATTCATATAACGCAAATTACGGAACCTTATCTAAAAAAAATCAGAAAATTTTTAAATTTTGTATTCATCATTTTTTTTTATTCATCATTTTTTTTATCATTATATTATTTTTATTCATTCATCAATCTAAGAAAATATGTTTTAAAATTTATCTTTAAAGCGAAAAAGGAAGAATTTACTGGTTCTCCAAATTCAGACAATTCCAACAGCGGCTTTTTGATGTCTCCAAATTTTCCGCACGGCTATGCACTAAATGGCGAGATATTCCTTTATTCCATACAAAATCTGGACCGCAAAGGTTTCATCCAACTCATTTTTGACGACTGGGATGTGGCTCAGGAAAGTGAACTCCAGGTAAAACCATTTTTGTTTTTTAACACTACTGTTGTAACAACAATACCATGGGACTGCTTCCCTGCTGACTATAACATGGTCCAATGTAAAAAATTTCTTGTCGAGCTGTTCTCTTGAAAAATAAAATTCTGCCCCATTTTCACCATTACCAATCACCACCATGGTGTTGTCTCCTCGGCCACCTAACACTCATTAACTCTTATCCTCGAGTGATCTTTAGGCCTTGATAAATAGTGATTCTCTTTTTTGAATAAAAAAGAGGAAATCAAATGCTACACTGTGGTGTGTGTAAGTGTAGGGAACCTTACTTTTGATCGAAAAATACTGTTTGTATTATTGTACATTTTCTGTTAGTTTTTAGAACGTAGTGGAGTTCAGCTAGTAGTTACCACGAAAATATAGGGAAAACATGATTGGTAGAAGAAACATTATGGTGTGAGTTTTCACTGCCAGCCATGTTATCTACAGCAGCCAAGTGGGGGGTGCCCTTTTCTCTTCCCTGCAACCTCTCTCCCACAGAAGAGACATTGCGAGCCTGTCTTTGTTTTATCGCTATTTCCATGGCAGGTACTCATCTGAGCTCCAATCCCTTGTCCCCCTCGCCAATCTTTCACGAGAAACACCCGTCTGGCTGAAACTACTGTCAACAATTTTCCCCACTCTTTATCTGTGCCTAAATCCAAACGTAGATTCCATGAGCAAAGCTTCTTTCTTAGAACTGCACGCCAATGGAACTCTCTGCCACTTGCCTGTTTCCCACGGACTACAACTTGGACGTCTTCAAGTCCAACATAAACAAACTCCTGACAAACTGCCCCCTTAAGTAAGACACTCTATCAAAACCCCCAATACTAATGATTACTACAATACTATCTCATTGATTACTGTACACGCAATAATCCTTATCCCTGAGTGGCCTTCGGGCCTTGATAAGTGGTGACCTCCATGTAAAAAAAAAAGAAAAAAAAATATGTTGTTATCATTCGTGGAAAGTAATAAGAATGTAGAAGGGACTTACCTCAAATTTCTGGATGAGTTTGTCTAGCATGTAAGGTCCGGTTACAGGCATAAAAAAAAAAAATGGTGGTCAAACCGGGCAAGTAACGTAAATTTTCGTTACTCATGCTGTACTTTGGGGTAATTGTACCAAGTCCAAAGTAATTGCGCCAACTAACTAAAAGTGCTCTTTTGGCAACCACGCATATAAAGAGCACTTTTTTTTTAGTTGGCACATATACCCCCAGAATTGGCGCAGTTACCACAAAGTACGATATATAAATAAGATAGTTGTTATTCTCATTAGAAAAAAAGAAGAAAAAGCATTCTTTTTCACCGTTCACCAATAACAGAAGATACACCTGAAGAAGGTCTGAGGTTACATCGACCGAAACGTTATAAGAATAACAACGAAGATGAGAACTGTAGTCCAGATAATTCAAATGATACAAATCATCAATCCTCATCTCAAAAATTCAAAAAACATTACATCAAATCGGTACGGACCTGAATTTATACAAAAATGGAAATGATTTGACGCTCTTTCCGTTTCATAAAAACATAATACATTTTGAATTCTATCGACTAAATTCGTGGGGAAAAAAGACAAAAATATTCCTTTTTTTGTCATTCACCAATAGCAGCCATTGTGAAGATATACCTGAAGAAGGTTGGAAGTTACATCAGCAAAAACATTATCAGTATAAAAAATAACACTAAAGACGAGAAAAGTAGTCAGCAGGACTTTTTATGTCCGACTCTGACTGATAGTAGCCACCACCAATCACAATCAAGGATTGGCTCCGCACGACTCTAATTAATTGCAATCATTTACAGACCGTACTATCTTTTTGTCTTTTTGATGGGATTCTTAAGTGAAATTTAATTTTTGCAGCATCTTTTGTTTGTTAAATTGTTAGGTGAAAGTATGGAATAGTTAGCAAAGCCCCTCTCTCCATGTTAAGAATGATTTTTTAAATAATGTTATTATTTTAGCATGGTCTGTAAACTGCACAAGTACATTAAAAATAAAGAGAATCAGAACGAGAACATGCTAACCCCATGAATTAATAAAAGTGTTCAATTCAAAATTCTGTGCCGACTCCCAAGTTTGACAGAAAGATTCCAGAGTTCGACAAGATATACTTGAAGAAGGTTGGAGGTTACATCAGCAAAACATTGTCAGAATAATTGTCAAATAATATGAATAGAACTTTTTATTAAAAAATAAAAAATCAATCTTATTGTATTTTGCCGATCCGATATTGATAAAAACAGAAACACCTGTAAAACAGGGGAGATAAATCAGTGTCTCATTTAACCAAGTAAAAATGAAAATGTAATACGATAAAACTGCAATTTATCATAAAATTGATTTTTACTTGTAATTAAATTTCTGCTCCATTAATTTTTTTTTTCTAATTTCTGTTTTGGATATTTATTTCTGAATTAGTTTTTATCTGAAATGCAATTTCCACTTGTGATCAATATTAAAGAAGCACTTTTTTATGGAAGTTTCTCCAGACAAGGCATGCAGCCACTTGATGTAAGGAAATAATCAGATGGTTATTACAAAGACAGAAAATATCTAATGACTTTAGTCGTGAAAGAAAAACCTAGGCTCTATGTAGATATAAGGTTATGATATGGAAAGACACAGAAATGACTCGATTATCTTTCTGAGTCATGAACGCGTCACACATTTTGAATACTATGGGTCATTTGAAAAAAAAAGAACAAATACATTTTTTTCCACCATTCACCATTGTTAAGATAGACCTGAAGGTGGTCAGAGTTTACATCCTCTGAAATGTTGTAAAAATAGCACTCAAGATGAGAACAGTATTCCGAAGAATCCAAATAATAAACAAAAAAATGTATATTTTTAAATACAAATATTCAATGTGCGTGCTTAGCAAAGAAAATATATTTGAAACAAAAGCATGATGGATAAATGAAAGAAATGCACTTCTGGGCCTTGTTACACCAAATAGTACAGAAAACATTGTTTATAGGATACGTACTGTGGTTTGAGTGTTGGGAAGTTTGGCTCCAATTAAAATTAATAGCTCTCGTTTTTGGGAGGCTCCATATAATGACCAACTTCTGGATATGAGCTTCACTCTTGATCTGAAATGGAGCACATACATCAAATCTGTTGCCAAGGTTGCTGAAAAAAATGATTGAACTATTGTCTCGCTCCAGTAGATATCTCATTCCTGATGCAATCTTCTATCTGTATAATAGCAAAGTACGTTCTAAAATTGAGTTCTATTGCCACAACTGGATAGGAGCTGTTATCTTGCCTTGACAGAGTTCAAAACTGGCTTCGAAACCTAGTAGGTGATACCCTTTTCTCTTCCCTGCAAACTCTTTCCCACAGAAGAGACATTGGGAGCTTGTATGGCAAGTGCCCATCTGAGCGTCAATCTATGATCCTTCCTTTCCAAAACTTTCACCAAAAAGTTTCTTTCCTAGAACTGCCTGCCTATGGAACACTGTTCCACTGACCTGCTTTTTGGCCAACTACAACATGGTCACCTTTAAATCCAATATAAACAAGTTCTTGTTGAACTGTTTCCTCAAATAATCAAATTACACCAAATTTCCAACACTAACGATTACTATTGCCCCCATGACTACTGTACACTCATTAACTCTTATCCTCGAGTAGCTTCCGAGCCTTAATAAGAGGTGACTCTTTTGTAAAAAAAAGGTGCGACTTTACAGCATGGACCTTGTTGTCCATGACAACCGGCTTCCACTTCTATGGGTCCTGGATATGACCTTAAACTATATCCGATGGTGAGGCCCCAGCTTGCGGGCTTTGGGGAGTGTGGAGCCACCCTTTAGTTGCCATTGCTCCCAGGTACACTCTGACCCGGAGTGGTAGTACCTGTTAGGGTCCCAACTATGGGTTAAATAGAAACCGACTTGAAAAAAAACATATATTCTATTAAAATATTTTTCTTCAAAATAACTAGATTTGGCATTAAATAACCTGAAAAGGGTTGAGATGCCGTAAAACAAAAACAACCAACCAACCAGCTTCCACTTCTATGAATGGAGGCAACATGTTGCTGAGTAATTTACTGATGTTTATTTTTTGAATATCATTCATGATGATTTTGTCGGCATTCGTTTCCCTGGTATCTTTCTATTTAGAATTCTTCCTAGACGGATATTGGGTACTTATATTATATTAGGGTCCACGTAGATGTTGTCAACGTCTCTAAGTGAAAGTGATTCTGTGGCACGACCTGGATTCGAATTTGGCACACCCAGGTTGTCAGTTTGTGTCATTAACCACTGAGCTACCGTCACCTCCCTGGTGATAGTGGTAGTCACAGTAGTGACGGCATCTCAGTCCGCCATTTTTAATATGAAGCGTGTTTGCTGATGATGCACGAAAAAAAATATGTCTGTACTTTTGCAGTTTACGGACCATGCTGAAATAATAACATTATTTTAGTTGGCAGGAAAAAAACAAGTAACATATGGGAGGAAATGAAGAGGATTTATTTGAGAGAACAAGGGATAAAGAAAGACCTGGCCAGAGATAGGTTAGTTTGGTAGTCAATTCCTAAAAGCCATCCAACACATGCCAATATGTAAAACGGATCATTTAGATATAAATTCTCAAAAATCTAGAGGTAAAAAGATGATATTCTATTCGACCACATCATTTGGTCAAGATTGGCTGCTCTTTTTGACTTCCGGTTTCAGCTCCATTGATGGGATGACAGTGACAAGCAAGATATGGTCCCTTCTGATTGATGATTATCTTCCTCTCAGATAACATGAAAACATCCCTCCTCTTTTCCAATGTTAAGAATGGTTTTCTTGTCTGCTTGATCATATCTAATTACTCATCCAAATGGACAGCAGAAACAGGAAGTCAAAAAGAACAGCCCCAATTGAAATGAATGGCTCTCGTCTTGAGGAAGCTCCATGTCTTGAAAAGCTTCTGAGACTGACCTTCACTCCTGATCTGAAATGGAACACCTACATCAAATATGTTGCCAATATTGCTAGAAAAATGTTTTCCTCGCTTTACTGCTCCGATGCAATCCTTTATCCGTATAAGAGCCAGGTACACCCCAAAATGGAGTACTGTTGCCACATCTGGGAAGAGCTGCTCGGCACACCCTATCCTGCCTTGACAGAGTTCAAAATCGACTTCAAAACCTAGTAGGTGATGTCCTCTTTCCCACAGAATAGAGACGTTGTAAGCCTCTCTCTGCTCTATCATTATTTTCATGGCAAGTGCTCGATTGAACTCTAATCTATGTTCCCCCTTACCAAAATTTCACAAAAAGCACTTGACTAGCTACAACCACTTTATACAATTTTCCCCACTCTCTATCTGTGCCTAAATCTAAACTCAGATTCCATGAAAAAAGCTTCATTCCCGGAACTGCCCATCTGTGGAGCACTGTTCCGTTGGCCTGCTTCCCAGTTGAATACAACATAGTAGCCTTCAAATCCAATGTAAACAAGTTTTTGTTGAGCCGTCCCCATAAATAATCAAATTCTACCCAATGTACATCATTAATGATTACTAAACAACCACCTTACATACATTAACCCTTATCCTTGAGTTGCCTTCGGGCCTTGATAAGAGGTGACTAACAAGTAAAAAAAAAAAAGCACTCTTGACCATAGCCTATCATTTTGGTTCAAATAGAAACCTGGAATTTTGGCTGGACAAAAATAAATGTGCTAGGACGTTAATCAAATGAAAATATCGATAGTTGTGCAATTGGAAAAAAAAAAAAAAATTAATGAGGTTAAGATTTTTTTTTTTGTTTTTTTGAAAGGTTGTTATTTTGGGAAAACAAAACAAAACATTGTATTGTTTTTTTAGATTAAAGGTGCAACATCCGTCAGTGCAGGTAAAAAATAATAAAAGATAAAGATAAAATTCAGGAATTAAAGTTTCTATCTCATCACGTGAACAGATTAAAACTGTGAAAAAAATGCATGATGAAATAATGAGTGTGACTTTCTCAGAATAGAAAACAAGTCAAAAAGCACAAACAATAAAAAGGCACGTGCTTGTGCCTTTTTGACAGGTTTAGTGTTGACTTTTGCAGTTTACAAACCATGCTGAAATATTAACATTATTTTAGTTGGCAGAGAAAGGCTAAGTAAAATATGGCAGGAAGAGAAGAGAATGGATTTGAGAGAAGAAGGGATAAATAAAGACCTGGCCAGAGATAGGTTAGTTTGGTAGTCAATTCCTAAAAGCTGTCCAACACATGCCAATATGTAAAACAGAATTTGAAGCTCAAAGTAATAAAATGAGATTCTCTTGAACCGCATCATTTGGTCAAGATTCAATGTTCTTTTTGACTTCCTTTTTCTGTTTCATTGACAGAACGACGGTGAAAAACAAGATATGGTCCCTTTTGATTGATGATTATCTTCCTCTCAGATAACATGCCCCTCCCACCTCTTTTGCAATATTAAGAATGGCTTTTTTTGTTTGCTTGACCATATCTAAAAAGAGAGAGAGAAAGAAAGAAAGAAATGTCCACGAGGACTTATGACAAAAAAGGGGCAGAGAGAGCTGAAAGGGCCTCTCTGTAAATATCACTGCTGGACAACGAAGCCAAGATGAGAAGGGGAGGGGGTAAGGAGAATGTTACAGGCTACCCAAACTGCTAACCTCCCACTCCCTTCCGCACTGCTGGAAACAACTAGGTCGATAAAAAAATAAAATTCCGACACTGGCAATGGTTCTGTTGTCATAACTTGGATTGGTAGAGAGCATTTGTATTGCGGTGCATTTCCGATCTCGCTCATTGAACATTGTGCCATTTTCAGACATGATAGAAGTTTCCTATTGCACTTGGGATTTGTACACAACTGACCAACTAGTAAATGGTCTGCAACAAAAAAAAAGAAAACCGGTTTTCATCAAATGGAAATGGAATCATGTCTTCTTTTCTAGTGTGACAATTTTTCGTTCCACCCTGTAGATTATCACAAAACTTCAGTTTATTTCCAGAAAGGTTTGACTCTAAAGCCTCTTTATAACCCTTGTCTAGAATATATCCTGTTTACAACATCATGCAAAATTCATCTGATTAAGTATATTTTAACTAATATTTCTGTTAGTAGATGTGCCAGACATTCGTATTATTGGGATTCATTTTGAGTGTTATTTTCACACTGTTTCAGTTGATGTAACCCTGGCTTTCTCCAGGTGTATCTTGTCGAACTAGGGAATCTTTCTGTCGAACGCGTGGCATAGTGGATAAATACTTTGTAAAATTCAATTATAAGTTACACTCTTCTAGAGGTTGAAGATACAATCCTTAGTACGGGTGACACTTGAAATACAATTGCGAATTACTTAAGACTTCTACCCGATCATAGGTGATGAAACCAGAGCATGCGACCATCATGAATTGAATAATCGGCTCCGTTCAAAATTCCGTGCAGATTCCTGGAATCGACCAAAAGATTCCCGAGTTTGACAACAAACACCTGAAGAAGGTTGGAGGTTACATCGACTGAAAATAACATTTGAGATGAGAAAAGTAATTCAAATCATGTGAATAATACGAATTATTAATCCTTACCTCAAAAATTCAGAAGCACAGTATAAGATTTTCTGACAACGATAAAAATATTTAGGCCTCCAGAGCACTACTGAAATCGCTCGTTTGGATATGCCCAGATCAGGAGGAGGTAAATAGTGACAAATTCATGCATATGTGTGTATATGTATATGTGTACGTATGTACGTGGGTGTGTATGTATGTGTGTATGCATGTGTGTGTATATGTATGTGTGCATGTATGTACGTGTGTATATGTATGTGTGCATGTATGTACGTGTGTGTATGTACGTGTGTATGTATGTATGTATGTGTGTGTATGTATGTGTGTATGCATGTGTTTTATGGTGAGCTCCTTCTTGGCAAAAGACCCCAGCACAAGCCCAAAAGACGTTTTCGTGATAGCATCAAGGAGAGTCTGGTATTTTCGTGTTCCTGTTGACAGTTGGGAATCTCTAACATATCATCGCAAGCAGTGGAGGGCACTAATATACAAGCAGTGAAGGGCACAGAACACTTTGAAGCAGCCAAGGTAGGCCGAGCGAAGCTCAAGAGAGCATGTAAGAAACGCCAAACCTTGCCGCCCAATCATGAAGATCTTTGGATCTGTGAGGTGTGTGACCAGGTTCTGTTGTCCACAGCAGGTCTCTTGCACGATAATACGGGTTCCATTGCTGTTGGTTTCATCAACACCAATGACCGTCTTCAGTGTCATGTCTGCTTGAGAGTGTGCAAGTCGCTAGCAGGGCTGAAAAGTCATCTCCAGGCATATGGATGTTCAGTGACTAAAGGAGTGGCACTCGTCTGACAAGACATGGCAATCATCATATATGTGTGTGTATGTACGTGTTTATGTATGTGTGTGCATGTATATGTGTGTATGTACGCATGTGTGCATGTATATGTATGTGTGTATGTTTTTGTCTAATTTTTTATCTGACTTTTTCAGGTTTTCGATGGCAACCTGCAGCCACCAATAATCTTGAAACATTTTGAACGTCCCGTCATCTTCTCCAACACAAGTTCTTTGCTTTTGCTTTTCAATACTGGTTCCAAAATGTCCTCTTCCTGCTCAAATATCGGATTCAAGGCGACTTTTTCTTTCGTCTCAGGTATTTGGATTTTTATACTCTTGTTTAACAAAATTTTTTAATCAATTTTTTAATTAATCAATTAAATCACTGAATCTTAGAAAATAAATGATTTATGAATTAAGGTCGTCCAGAAAGTTGCAAAGTCAAAAGAGGGGAAGAGAAAACAGAGAAAATTCAATTACTTATTGTATATATGCGTTATTATTCTTTTGACTGATGTAACTCTAGTAAAAACAAGGTGACATGGTTCTTTAATTATTAACTGGATCTTAGAAGATGAATGATCTTTTAAAGATTGTCCAGTAAGCTGCAAGGTCAAAGGAGGGAAGCATCAATTACTTATTTTAAACACAAATATCAGATTCAAATCCTTGGACATATTTTGTTATTTACGACTTATCAGCATGGCTGAACCTTATGGGGATTTTAAACCAGGACACCAGAGTTTGCTGCTTGAGGGGTTCTGGTTTCGAATATCACTAGGTTTAACTACACTGATGAATTGTAAACAATGAAGCACATGTCTGTGGATGATTAAATTTTAAAAATGTATATGTTTGGAGACATTGCATTAGTGAAGGGAAATTTATTATTCCCAACTAGCATTAAGGTAAAAATGCTCTTTCTTATAATATAATAAAAAAAAAAGTATTTGGGTGCCGTCAGTTAGAATCGTAACCGAAACTGTAGCATTCAAAGCTGGTGACGTTACCACTGTATCAACATGACACGCATATGAACTGATTAAAAATCGAAAATAAACTAACGTATGAAATGTATGGCGACTTTTTCAATTTTGACCCATTTTTGACCCCTTAAAAACTATTTTAACCAGCTGAAGACCCATAAAAGAACGGTCCGTAAATGGCGGGTAGCACTCAAATATCTACCCTCATTATAAAAAACTATTGCAGCAGCAACGATGATGATGATGAGGAGGAGGGGGATGATGATGATGATGAGGAGGAGGAGGAGAAGGGGGACAATAACGTTTTGTTACAAACTTATTTTCTATTTTTTCTTAATTTTCTTCACATTTTTTATTTCAAATTTAATAAAATATTTTATAACATTATTTGGTTTTCTAAAATTTTCCACTTAACCGTACGGAATAATGTTTTCAAATTTACAATAGTAATAATAGTAATAATGATAAGGGAACTAGTTTTCCTTTCTATTTTTTTGTAAACATTCATAAATTTTTTCACATTTTTCTTTCAGAGAGAAGCCGGGAAAATATTCGTGTTGGTAAGTTGATATTTCATCAGTTTTGTGCATACCGAATGATACTAATGACGCCCCCCCCTCTATAAAGAGTCCTCACATTTCATGGGTGATGTTTCTAACAAATTACTGTTTTCTGGGCCAGAATCTTATTGTTGGTTCGTTTTTCATTTTGAAATAGTATTTTTTTTCTTTTAACAACTTATGTCAAGTAGCTTCATGCATTGTCTGGAGCGATTTCCATTAAAAAAAAAGGAAAAAGAGGAAATAAATTTATCAGCAGAACAATAGACAAGAAGTTATTCACAAAGAAACACAAAAGAAAGCTAAAATAGGATTGTTGATCAAGCAGTGGCAGTGAACGGAAGCAAAAGATCAAACAAAAGATCAGTCAAATATGTATTTTAGAGTTAGTTTTAGAATTGTCGATGACAGGGACAGTTGGGGAAAATGTTGGGTTCAATGGTTGATGACAGTTAATCTGTCATCAGGGAAGTTGTGAGTTGGATACAGTCAAACTGTCACCACTGAGAGGCAAGGCCTGTTAACCGAAAAATGACCTCATGCATAGTAGGTAAAGTAAGCAAGATCTGCCGAGTAGTGAGACTGTCGATAATGAATGACAACTTTTTGAAAAAAAAAAAAAGGATGAAAAAACTTTTTTCTAATATATTGAAAAATAGAAAAATAAGATGTGTATGATTTATACTTAAATCTATCTGTATTAATTAAAAAAGAAAAAAGAATTAATGCAAAAAAAGAGCTGTACGTTGCCTCTGCATAAAAAAGATAAATATCACAGATTATCATGGTTCCAAAGACTAAAATTCATTTATTGTTTTTATTGTGAAAATTATTTGAAAATAATTTTTACATATTTATTTAAATAAAAACAAACAGAAAAAAATCAAGCAATAGTAATTATATATATATATATATATATATATATATATATATATATATATATATATATATATAAAAGTGAACGGTCTGTCTGTCTGTGTGTCTGTGTACATTTCCTACAAAATAACTCTGTCAATTTTAAGTCTACAGACTCGAAATTTGATATACAGGGTACTGAGATTTGGGAAAATCGATGTGATCGGTTTTCGGCCAGAAATTTGGCTGTTAAGGGGTCAAAGTTCAACGATTTGACCTTTGAGAACTCTACCAAACTCCTTCGACAATTTTTGGTCTAAACACTTGGAATTTTAGATATAGGTTCCTTGGACATGGATCTAACTTAATAACTTGATTTGAGCCAAAAAAATAAATGTTAAGGGGTCACAATAGGGGTCAAAGTTAAAAAAATTGACCTTTTTTTTTTTTTTTTTTTGCTCAGCATACACCTCCAAACACCCGGGCAACGCCGGGAACCCATGCTAGTATATATATATATGTGTGTATACTATATTTGTGAGTATATATATATATATACTATATATGTATATATATATACTATGTATGTGTATATATATATACTATATCTGTATATATATACTTTATATGTGTGTGTGCGTATATACTATATATATATATATATACTATATATGTGTATATACTATATATATGTATATATACTATATATGTGTATATACTATATGCATATATATACTATATATGTGTATATACATATACTATATATGTGTATATACATATACTATATATGTGTATATATATCTATACTTTATGTGTACATATACTATATATATGTATGTAGATACATATACATAGTATATGTATATATATACTATATGCTATATATGTGTATACAGGGTGTCCACAAAGTCTGGCTACATTATGCAGCCAGACTTTGTGGGCACCATGTAGATTATGCAACCAGACTTTGTGGACACCCTGTATATAAACATATACCATATGTGTGTAAATATATATATGTATACATATACTATCAGATCAGACACTGATTAGAATTCAGATGAAAATCCTGATAGATATTACTTGAAGTAATACTTTCGGGGTGATCATAGCCAAAAAGGAGAAGCTCAATATTTAAGTATAGAGCAATATATAAATTTAGTCGGTTAAATTTTAAATTCTGAAAAACCAACATATAGATACATATATTCGAATCAAGAATTTATTGTTTGATAAAAGGAATATATAGAAGGGGTTATGTTAATTTCCTTAATCCATGGATTTTCAATAATGGCTCATATCTTCAGAGGAAATGAAATGCAGTTAGCAAAATGTTCAGCTGTGAATAAACACTTCCGATAATGGACTGTCCAGGTTGTAGCAAATTCCCTTTTCCTATAATTATTTCCATATAATTATCATTCACCACTCAAAAATCCATTTTCAATATTTGTGCTGAAAAGCAAAATAAGTGTCTATTCAATGGCTAAGAACACATTACCTGAAAGTATTTCCTTTAAACTCCTCGGCCTAATGTTTACAGAGAACATGAACTGAAATAGATACATTGAGAGCATTGCCAAAGCTGCTGCAAAGAATGTGGGCTCTCTCTACCGTGCTAGAAAACTACTTACGTCTGAAAGTATCCTGTACCTCTATAAGGCCACTATTAGCCCATGTATGGAGTACTATTGTCACATTTGGGCTGGTGCACCTGTTGCTTGTCTCTCACTCCTGGACAGGTTTCAAAAGAGAGTTGCCAACCTGATAGGTCCTGAACTGTCATCTAAGCTTTAGCCTCTGTCCCACTGACGAAATGTTGCCTCCCTCTGCCTGTTCTACAAGTACTTTAACAGTGAATGCTCTGATGAACTGCAAGCACTTATACCCCCTCGACGTAAATACCCCCAACAAACCTGACAAGCAGCAAAATCCCACCCCTTCACAGTAGAGATCCCTAGATGTAAGAGAGCCTTCTACTCCAGTAGTTTCTTCCCCAGAACCGCTAGACTTTGGAATTCCCTTCCGGGTTCTTGCTTCCTCAACTGTACTGACATGCAGAAGTTCAAGTGTAACATGAACTGACATCTTGCTGCCCAACTCCTCACATAGTACTCCTGTAGCTTATGTCCCTGATAGTAGCCCCCTACATCAAAGTGATAATGTGCCTTGTTTGGGGTGAAAATGTAATTAAAAAAAAAAAAATCTAGAAATACTTGTAAAATTTGCAGCATGATCTTATTGAAATTAAGTGACTCTGAGCATTGCTATTGAAAGATAGGTAAGACAAATGATTTATGTAATGGCAGCATCAAAATGTAGATAGAAACATGTGTAAGACACTTATGAAAAAAGAAAATATAAAAATTTGCCTATATATTTACAAAAGAATAAATACATAAATATAAAAAAAAAAAAATAAAAATTGTGAATTGACATTTTGTGGTAACTGGTTGGTTGGTTGGTTGTTTTTGTTTGACGGCATATCAACCTTTTTCAGGTTATTTAATGCCGAATCTAGTTATTTTGAGGAACGATTTTTAATGGAGTATATTTTTTTTAAGTCAGATTCTATTTAACCCATAGTTGGGACCCTAACAGGTACTACCACTCCGGGTCAGAGTGGACCTGGGAGCAATGGCAATTAAAGGGTGCCTCCACACTCTCCAAAGCCCGCAAGGTGGGGGCCTCACCATCGGATATAGTTTTAGGTCATACCCAGGACCTCGTGGTAACTGGAATGTAAATTTACAATATAGATACTCTTAAGTCAATAATACATCTTCATTGAGCTTATGGGGTCCTGGATATGACCTTAAACTATATCCGATGGTGAGGCCCCAGCTTGTGGGCTTTAATTGCCATTGCTCCCAGGTCCACTCTGACCCGGAGTGGTAGTACCTGTTAGGGTCCCAACTATGGGTTAAATAGAAACTGACTTGCAAAAAACAAATATATTCTATTAAAAAAAAATTTTCTTCAAAATCACTAGATTCGGCATTAAATAACCTGAAAAGGGTTGATATGCCGTAAAACGAAAACAACCAACCAACCAAATCATTGAGCTTATTATTCGCAACAATTTTAACTATTTTATAAAAATATATACTTAAAAATGTGTATAGATAAATACTTCATTTTTTTAAAATATTTTTTTATTGATAATAACTTACATACAATTGTTTCGGCTCAATATTGGCATCCACGTATATGTATACTGAGTCAAAACAATTGTAGGAAACTTATTACCAATAAAAGAATATTTTGAAAAATAAACATTAAGAGGATCTGTCTCTTATAAAGTGGTAACATTTATGAAGTATTTATTGCTCTAATACTGCACTATCGAGCTATCTCAGTTGAAACTTTCTGTTATTTATTTATATGCAATTACTATCATAATTAGTAAAATTGCAAATAGAAAACAATTATATCTAGTCTAGTATATCTATAAAAGTGAGAATGTGTGATTATGTGTGTGTGAGAGGACACTTCTCAACCTATATACTCAACAAATTTTTGATCTACAGACTTGAAATTTGATATATAGGGTATTCGGACATATGAACAATTCAAAAATTGGTTCTTGGGGGTCATCGGATTTTTATCTGTTTGTCAACTGTTTTGTACATATGCATGTGCGAATCATTCACTGTTAAGAATAAGTAGGTTTGAAAACATTTTTAAAAGGTTGTGTCAAACTGGCCTAATGGCTATCGTACTTGAACTGTTTAGAAAAAACATAATAAACACATGCACTTGTCTTAGTTTTTTTTTTTGTTTTTTTTTTACTTCATTTTTTTTTTTTTTAAGGAATTTAACATTATGTTTAACACCGGGCAATTCTAGGTACATCTTCTAATATATATATATATATATATATATATATATATATATATATATATATATATATATACTCGGGGTTTTTTTTATTCAAAAGTAATAGACTAGTGAATTCAACAAGGTCGTTAGATAGTGCTCAATAAAAAGAGCTAATAATACTTGTTTATTGTTATATAAACATGTTTACATCCCACTGCTACAAACAGCAATTTGTTTCAATCAAACAACAGATATCATCAGGCAGCGACTTGACTATTCAAATGTTCAATGAATAATGGATTTTTTAGGTAGGAACTCTTTAAAGGTTGGAGTTAAAAAACCTTCAAACACAGAATTTTAATTATAAGATGTAAAGAGGGAGGGGCAATCTAAAGAAAAACTAATAAAAAAAAATATAATGGAGAGAGAATGATGAGGAGGAGAAAAAAGAAATAGAGAAAGAAAATAAATAGAGAAAAAAAAATATGGGGAAGAAAAAGAAAAGAAAACGATATAAAGGGTTATTATAAGGAAAGCAAGGGCTAGAAGAGAAAAGAAAGAATGATGAAATATAGTTAAAGAGAGAAAGAGTGAAAGTAAGAATTAATAGGAAGGGAAGTTTAGAATGTTGAGCGGATATAGAAAGGGAAAAGATCGGCGTGTCAACTAATTTATGGACAAATATACATTATAATAACGAGACGCGTTATTACAACACAAACAAAAAATACAATCTTAGCGTTAAAAGTGTACATGTCAAAATTGACAGCGAATGTAAGCAACCAACATATTAATCATCTCACATACGTCCACGAGTAATATCAACGCAGTTTAAACATACGTCTACAATTAATTAAGCCCATTATACTAAATGATATAAGTTTAAAGGTTTCACGTTTTTATTAAATAAATATATAAAAATAATGATAAAACAATATATTAAAATTATTATTAATAATAATAATAATAATAATAGTAATAATAAAAATATTAATAATAATAATAATAGTAATAATAGTAATAATATTAATAATAATAATAAAATTAATATTTATTATCTTTTTTATATTATAACATATTTAGCCATAAAAGGGGATTGAAGAAAGTAAATAAGACTAATAATTAGAAAGAATAATCTACTAATGTTTATGTAGATAAAAAGAATACAATGCATATATATATATATATATATATATATATATATATATATATATATATATATATATACACACATATATATACACATAAATAAAGGTATAACTCTATACTATTAAGTTGAAAGTTTAAGCTAGTTAAGTATAAATATAAAGTCATATTAAATCACAAATTAACACATTCAAGACAGTATGAATAAGAACATAGATACAAAGTACACTTACATATAAATATATAAATATATTCAGGTAAAAGAAGTAATTAAATCGACAAAATACTCAAAAGTAACAACACACAGGTAGATAGTAATAAAATTAAAAATAATAAAATACATATGTATATACCCACAAAGAACAAACAGACATACATATATACATATATATATATATATAATTTTATGTATACGCATACATACATAAAAATACACAAATATATGCACACAGTCATATACTAATATACAACAACGCACACACATATATATATACCCACATAAATATGTATAATTCACATAACACACATATATAAATACGTACGAATAAAGATTATTTGACAAGAGTACAGGTAGATGCATACACACATAAATGCATATAAATGGATTGAATAAACATTATTAGGGGAGTACACAACAAAGGAGGGTGTACAAAATAAAGTATATATATATATATATATATATATATATATATATATATATATATATATATATATATATACATAAGTAAACACAATCATAAAAAATAAACGCATAGACACATACATATCCACATAGACACACAGGTATATAAGATAGGGGAAGTTAAGAATGAAATCAGGCGAGGAGAAAGTATATTAATAGTATTTTAATATATTATAGAAATCAGTGACAATTTTAAATTTATTTAAATTTTATTTCTAAACTAAATTACTTAAAAGATGGCTTTTATAATGTTTGCAATTAATTGAATTTTTGTGCTTCTTATTGAATAATTTATCTCTTTCTCTAAACGTAAGTATAAACAATTTCTCATAAAGACATAGATAGCAAGGTGAGTTTAAAGATGAACAGGTTTTAGCTTTCTTTAAAATTTTCCAATTTACTATTGGGGAGTAACCTTGCTCTACTAGTTCATTGTAATATTTAGACAAGGAAGTTCTATTTTTTACTCATTATTTTCAAAAGAGCACTTGTGACCAGTAAATCTTTCTTTAAATTTGTTATTTATCATTCCTATGTAATATTTTTTTTTGTTAGGATTTTCCTTAGTAGAAATAGTTGCTTGGTATACTACAGAAGTAACTTGACAATTTACTTTAAGAGGGCATTTTCATTTAATTCTACAGTTACACCCTTCGGTAGCAATGGGTGTGCTATTTTTGTTTAATATTTTGTTATTATGTTTTTTAATTATTTTTTCAAGGTTTTCATTACAACTATAACTAAGTTTTATTGTATTTTTATTGAAAATTTTATGTAGTATGTTACAAATAGGGAAGTGCTTTTTAATTAAGTTTAAGAATTTCATTCCTAGGTTTGTTTTAAGTTTCAGATTAAAAGGGGGATTGTACCACAGGATTTTTCTTTTACGGTTTCTATTTGTATTTGTGTTTGGGTGTGTTGGTTCTATGAACTCAATTTGCGTGTTTTTGTATCCACTATCCTTAAGGGCCCTGTTATAGAAATATTTATGTTTATTAAATGTTTCAAGATTGGAAGAATTGTCACTGATTCTTTTACTAATGGATTTGGGGATATGCTAATGGATTTGGGGATATGCTTAATGATAGATTTTGGGTGATTTGATAGGGGGTGTACATAAATTGGGTTTGAGTTTTCCTTCCTATATGGTTGGTAGATGCCTTTCCTTAAATCAAAGTTCACATCCAAAAAATTTACAGTTTTAACATCTGATATAATATCTACTTTTAACTTAAATTTACAGAATTCATTTAATATAATCTTTTTGGTTCTTTCACATTTAGGGCCGTTGGATTCCTTAATGATCATCAGTTCATCATCACGATACAAACCTATATCCATGACATTAATGTCTTTGGTTAAGTTGTATAGTATGAATAGACCTACTAAATCTGTCATTTCAGCAGAATCCAAAGACTCTATGGAAATGTCAAACAGGTCATTTTGATCATTTTTCAACCACTGATCATTTCCACTAATCAATGTAGTATTTCTACGCTACGTTATTTTAACGCTAAAATTGTATTTTTTGTTTGTGTTGTAATAACACGTCTCGTTATTATAATGTATATTTGTCCATAAATTAGTTGACACGCAGATCTTTTCCCTTTCTATATCCGCTCAACATTCTAAACTTCCCTTCCTATTAATTCTTACTTTCACTCTTTCTCTCTTTAACTATATTTCATCATTCTTTCTTTTCTCTTCTAGCCCTTGCTTTCCTTATAATAACCCTTTATATCGTTTTCTTTTCTTTTTCTTCCCCATATTTTTTTTCTCTATATATTTTCTTTCTCTATTTCTTTTTTCTCCTCCTCATCATTCTCTCTCCATTATATTTTTTTTTATTAGTTTTTCTTTAGATTGCCCCTCCCTCTTTACATCTTATAATTAAAGTTCTGTGTTTTAAGGTTTTTTAACTCCAACCTTTAAAGAGTTCCTACCTAAAAAATCCATTATTCATTGAACATTTGAATAGTCAAGTCGCTGCCTGATGATATCTGTTGTTTGATTGAAACAAATTGCTGTTTGTAGCAGCGGGATGTAAACATGTTTATATAACAATAAACAAGTATATATATATATATATATATATATATATATATATATATATATATATATATATATATATATATATTAGAAGATGTACTTGGCATGGCCTGGTGTTAATCATAATTTTGAACGAGAAATAGCCGTTGATTTACAAATGAGCATCATAGCGTCTTATTCTCTCTTGGAATAAATAATATCGTTAGAATTCAAAATATTGGACAGTAAAGGCACGTTTTTTATTTACTATTTAATTTTTAATTTTTCGTTTATATGTGTATATGTACTGTGTGCATGTGTGTATGTGCGTACTTATATGTGTATATATTTAAAACTGATGTGGCACCTTCTCATTGGCTATACCTCCTTCTCCTCCTTCTTCCTTTTCACTTTGTAATATTGTGACCAGAGTCCGGAAAAATATCATAGTCCACACCATAACCTGAGAAAATCGTTTAATAGGGCCGAAAACTGAGGATTCTAATATATATATATATATATATATATATATATATATATATATATATATATATATATATTCACTACACCGATGAAAACTGAAGGATCGGTCGAAAATTATGTACTTGTAAAAAAAGTTTTTTAATTCTTTTCATAATATTATTTTGTATTCCTGCACGTCACCAATTGAAAACGAATAAAGAAAAGTTATAAGCTTTGATACTTTTCGTATTCTTTTTTTATACATTTCTATTCATATATATATATATTTATTTTTTTTTTTTTTTTTTTTTTTTACATAGGCATCACCACATTATCAAGGCCAAGAGGCCACTCAAGGATAAGGGTTAAAGAGTGTACAGTAGAAATTGGACATTATAGTAATCATTAGTAATGAAAATTTGGTAAAGTTGATAACTTATATGGAATGGCTCATCAAGAACCTATCTACGTTAGACTTGAAGACAACCATATTGTAGTCAGCCGGAAAGCAGGAAAACGGAAGACGATTCCACAGGCGTGCAGTTCTAAGAAAAAAGCTTTGTTCATGGAATCTACGTTTAGGTTTAGGCACAGATAAAGAGTGGGGGGAATTATTGATAGTGTTTACAGCTAGACGAGTGTTTCTTGTGAAAGTTTGGCGAGGGGGGACCATAGATTGAAGCTCATTCGAACACTTTCCATGAAAATAACGATACATCAGAGACAAACTCGCAACATCTCTTCTGTGAGATAAAGGTTGCAAGGAAGAGAAAAGGACATCTCCTACGAGGCTACGAAGTCTATTTTGAACTCTATCAAGGCAGGCCAAGTCCTTTCTAGCAGCTCCTGCCCAGATGTGACAACAGTATTCCATCCTTGGACATACCTGGCTCTTATATAGATAGAGAATAGCATCAGCAGTGAGATATCTACCGGATCGATAGAAAGATCCCACCATTTTTCCAGCGGCCTTGGCAACAGATTTGATGTACGTGTTCCATTTAAGATCAGGAGTAATGGTCAAGCCAAGAAGTTTGTCAAAACTTGAGGCCTCCTGAAGACGAGAGCCATTCATTTCAATTGATGTCAGATGTGGATCAGAATGTTGATGATGTAAAGAGAGAAGCTTGGTTTTAGATGATATTGTGTGAGACTTGAAAAGGCTCGCACAATACTCCCCTTCCTAGGAAAAAAAATATATATATACGTAGTGCATATATATTTATATATATTTTTTTTTGTGAGTAATGTTTTCGGCAATTGATTTTCCATCCTGTTTTCTTTTTTTTTTTTTGCTGTTGGTGTGGTTGTTTGAAAAACGTCAAAAGGAACGGAATGTCAAAAACGAAGTGTGCTCGTCAAAAAAAGTATTTACTTACGCGTGGAAAAGGCATTTACTCTTCATTTGTTTGTATTTTTGTTGTGTGCTGAAATGTGAAAAGAGTTGCTTGGATAGAGAAGTGAATTGTTTGTTTGGAAGGAAAATTTTTGTTTCGTGTTGACGGTGTCGTGTGTCCAGTTGCCATTGTCTTCACATGTGAGTCAGCGGTAGTGTGGGCATTGTTTGGACTGGCGCTAGTCGCGCATTCGTTCTTGTTGAACGATGAGTTTGGTTGCCGGCTGTCAACGAAACTTCCAAGTTATGAGTTTATCAGCGTGCGTGGTGCACCTCAACTCGTATTTTTGATTCAACTTCTTCCTATGTGTCGATAGGGATGTCCTGTTTCTTTGTTGTTGCGTCTGCTGTGCGGGAGGGAATGTGTATAGGCCTATGTAATTTTACTCCTCGCGTTTGTTGCAGGGTAATCTCAGGAAACCGTGAAATGTTTGTCGAGCTCGAATTTTCTTTAAATTCGCTATGAAGTCGACAGCTCCGTGTTCGTTTTTTGCCGAGGGTTTCGTCATTGTTGTTCGTTGAGGTCCTTGTCGGTAGCAGTTTTCTTGTTGAAAAGTTTGTTTTTTTCTTTATCAAATAAAATGCGCGTCTCGCTCAAAACAACTAATTTAAAAAAAGGTAGGGTCGCCATGCTTGTTCGCTTTTGCATCAGTCGGGCGCCAGTTTGTTGTGGACTTGTGGCATAGGAGGCAATGGTTGTTCGTCTCGCGTTCGGTTGTCACCATTTTGTGGTGATGGTGTGAAATAGGGAAATGAATTGTCTCAAGGAAGAGACAAACGACGTGTTAAATTGAATTAAACGAACAGGAATTTCTTTCGTGAAAGAAACAAATGAAAGAAAAGGGTACCACACGTGGTTAGTTTGGCATGCGTCTCTCGCTGTTTACTGGTGAAGAAAGTCTATAGTTTGCCGTGCGTCTCTCGTTATTAGCTGGTGAGAAGAAAGTTTATAGTTTGTAGAGAGAGAGTCTGTGTGTGTATGAGTGCTTCGTTCAACCTCATCCATTTCATTTAAATAAAGGGGTCACCAAATATGTCGCGGACCATATGGAAATAAAGACCCCTTCAATTGATGGATAAGATAAATGTCATTTATTTGCTTTTGAAAGAATGAACGTTTTAGTTATAACATGTGTTCATGTCCGCGCGTGTGTAACCAATGTTCGTTGCGGGACTGGTGTTGTAGAGAGAAAAGGAAATGTGTGTTCATCTCAAGTTCGGGTCACTATCGTTTGTTTGCGCGTGGGAAGAGAAGTGAGTGTTGTAGTGAAAATGAGAATGATAATCCAGCGTATAGACGAAGAAGAGGATAGAGGTTTAGCTGTACGCCATGTTAGCAGTCAGCTACGCGAAGGTGTTCTCAGTTTTTCTCTCTACAACACCAGTCCCGCAACGAACATTGGTTACACACGCACGGACATGAACACATGTTATAACTAAAACGTTCATTCTTTCAACAGCAAATAAACAACGTTTATCTTATCCATCAATTGAGTCTTTGTTTCCTTCAATTCCATTCGTTTCATTATTTTCTTGTGGCAAGCTAGGGTATTATATCCTGGTCCGCAACAATATATATATATATATATATATATATATATATATATATATATATATATAAAAGCCAAGTATATATATATATATATATATATATAAAAGCCAAGTACGTCCAAGGATGGAGTGTACTGCTGCCACATCTGGGCAGGAGCTGCTAAAAACAGTCTATCCTGCCTTGACAGAGAACAAAATAGACTTCGTGGCCTAGTGGGGGATGCCCTTTTCTCTTCCCTGCAACCTCTGTTCCACAGAAGAGACGTTGCGAGCCTATCCTTGTTTTATCGTTATTTCCATGGCAAGTGCTCGTCTGAGCTCTAATCTCTGGTCCCCCATCGCCAATCTTTCACAAAAAACACCCGTCTAGCTGAAACCACTGTCAATAATTTCCCCCACTTTTTACCTGTGCCTAAATCAAAACATAGATTCCATGAACAAAGCTTCTTTCTTAGAACTGCATGCCTGTGGAACTCTCTGCCGCTTGCCTGTTTCCCTCCTGACTTCAACTTGGATGTCTTCAAGTCCAACATAAACAAATTCCTGATGAACCGCCCCTTAAGTAATGACACTTTATCAAATCTCCAATACTAACTATTACTACGATATTACCCCATCAATTACTGTACACACAATAACCCTAATCCCCGAGTGGCTTCTGGGTCTTGGTAAGTGGTGACCTCCATGTAAAAAAATATATATATATATGTATATATATATGATATACTCGCTGAGGAGTAAAGTTCTTTTACTTTGTTTTATTTATTTGATGTGCTATAAAATAATTTTTTTGTTTTGTCGATTTTTAATTTCTTTCTTTTTTTTTTCACCTCGACTTTAGATTGCGGCGCCACATTACCAACAAATATTGGCGGTGGGATCTCGTTCCACGGCATCTCTTCAATGTATCGATTCTCTTATGATTGCGTTTGGGTGATCAAGAAGATTCCAGACGAGAAGAATGATTATCAAATCCATTTACACTTAAAACAATTATCAATGAAAGATGGTAAGTAAAGAAATCTACACAGACATGCCAGAACTAAAAAGACGCGGCATGAAAATAATTTGTGCATGTTTAAATGTACGGCTTCCTTCCCTTACAGCCAGCGTGCAGAGTCGTACAATTTTTATTCATACTATTTGGATTACTCCTTCTTGTCCCATATCACTGTCGGGTTTTATGGCTCTGTTTTCTAGGTACATAGCTGCAGGGATTGCATATATATACTATATATATATATATATATATATATATATATATATATATATGTGTGTGTGTGTGTATATATGTGTGTGTGTGTGTGTATATATATATATATATATATATACACACTATATATATGTGTGTGTGTATATATATATATGTGTGTGTATATATGTGTGTGTGTGTGTATATATATATATATATATATATACACACTATATATATGTGTGTGTGTGTATATATATATATATATGTGTGTGTATATATGTGTGTGTGTGTGTGTATATATATATATATATATATACACACTATATATATGTGTGTGTGTGTATATATATATATATATACACTATATATGTGTGTGTATATATATATATATATATACACTATATATGTGTGTGTGTATATATATATATGTGTGTGTATATATATATATACACTATATATATGTGTGTGTGTATATATATATATGTATTTATACTATATATATATATATATATACACTATATATATATGTGTGTGTATATATATGTATATACTATATATGTGTATATATACATATATATGTGTGTACATATATACTATATATGTATTTATACTATATATATATATAAGTGAACTTGTCTGTCTGTGTACATTTTCCTTCGCACTAACTCTGTTAATTTTCAGCCTTCAGACTCGAAATTTGAAATACAGGGTACTGACTCACTCTTTTAATGAAACCTCGATATGTAACAAATCGATCTGCCGTGCCACAAACAAATACCGTTGAATCGACACACACGTTTGCAAGCAGCACCAAACAATCTCGCCGAATCAACACGCCACGGTACGAAAATGCAATAACGCAAGACATGTTATTAAAGAAGTGTATTTCAAAACTCAGAAATCACTTATCAGCTTGTTCTTTTCATAGCCGTTGAGCGAAACTAAATCGTCACTTTGAGGTAAGATGGGTGTAGTTCATTAGTGGACTTGATTTGTAATCGAAAGGTCTCGGGTTCGCTTTTCACTGCAGGTAGGTCCGACTCATATGCTTGTGCGTTTCTGCGCATGCTCGGCACAGACATTTTTTGTACGTTCCAGTTGGGAACATATACCCAACAGAACCATTGAAAATAAGTCATACACCATCCACTATGACTACGCAGTTCCTACAGCTATGTACCTAGAAAAGTAAGGGTTGAAGATATGCGTTGCATGGAGAGAAATGATATGAGAATAATAAAATAGATGTGCAATGAATTTATATGATTTTGGGAATATGATATTTTCGTTTTGTCACGCGTACACACATTATAAAGGTTTTTCTTTATTTTTGTGTTTTAATGTACTGGGAATGTCACGTTATGGGGTTTATGAATAGGATGATTGCGATAATAAATGGATAAGATGAGAGATAGTTAAACACATGCTTTATTTATAAGATGCCATTACAAAAAAAAACCTAAACAATAAGGACAATAACTCTTCTCAACCTCAGAGTTATGATAAGGGGACATAACTACCACAACAGGGGAAATTCTGGAGAAGCACTTAAAATTAATATTTAGGAGCACAAATGAACTGTAATTGTTTTGCATTTTACTGTTTTATGTTAAATGAACAAGATTTTCCAACAGGAAATAATTAAGATTGTTTTCTTTTGAAGGTTGGGAATTTCAAAAAAAGAATAGCTTGGAAATCCACAATGGAATCAGCTCCATGGAGCCACTTGTAGCCGAATACACAAGTACTCAGTACTCACAGACACAAACGTGGAATACTCACAACCAGAGCGATGGCTTCTACGTTAGGCTCAGGGGCAACTTTTACCTAGAAGACAAAATCCGGTTCTCATATACGGCAGCAAGCACAATGACTAAAGGTATTTGCTGCCCTTTTTTTCCCCTTTTTTTTTTTAATTTATTTTTTTTAATTTATTTTTTTAAATTTATTTTTTTATTTATTTTTTTAAATTTATTTTTGGATAAAATTGAATTGGGAGTGACAAAGCAACAGCTTTAAAAGCAAAAGAACAACAACCGTGTATATTAATCAATTCATCAAATATTCATCAAACGGAAATGGAATCGTGTCGTCTTTTCTAATTTTACTGTTCCATACATGTATGTTACAGATTTAGTGACTTTAATTTATTCATTGCAGACTATTATCCTCATCTTTCTTAGTTGTTTCACGACATTTCAGCCAATTATTCCTTTGACCATTAGACTACTTTGTTTGGTCATACGTTGAGAACATCACGAACATGACCTCCCACAACAGCCTCATCGTCGACATCTGCTGAGTATTTGCCAAGCTTCCTTTTTTAGATTCATATTCGAATTCCATATAATCTTTACATCTGAAAGCTGTGACTAAATTCATTTTTATTTTTATTTCAAATAACATCAGAGCTAAGAAGATCCAGACGGAAAACATACAACTTGATGAAGAAAAGCAGTACAAATACTTTGGCATTAAAGAGAATGATACTAAAATAGCAGAAAAAATTGACAGAATATATACGCTGAGTGAGAAAAATTTGTAAAACACAGGTTAAAATAAAAAGAAACTGCCATTAACCAACTAACCTTGCCAGTGATAACATACAACTTTAGCATTATTGACTGGCTACAAAAGGACATTAACAGACTTGACACTAAAATTAAGAAACTGTTGACACTGCAGAGTAACATACAGAAACTAGTGTCTGCCAAGGTTTTATCTGCCCAGAGTGGCAGAAGTTATGGGTCTATTAGAAATTGACTGCCAACATTGAGCAACTATTTTGAGCACCAGGCAACATCAGATGAGCTCCCAGAACCCAAACCTTAGAATGGTATATAAATATTAAGAATCAAGAGTCAGCAGAATAACCTTCGTCACAAAACTGGCCAAACATTTTGGACGATATTGTCTTAACAAGGAGACAAAATCATAAAACAAGTCCGAAAGAATCGCCAAAAATGCACCAAGACTTTCCGTTGCAAAAAACTGGAAGAATATCACTCCTGAGAATTTAAGCACACATACTGTCCACATGCATTAAACCTACTATGACAAATATGTTATATACATACATCCATTACATAATGCCAATTACAATCCTCCTATATCACAGAAACCACACGTAGGTTCACCAAACAGCTTTAATAATCTATTTTGCTCCTAATGATACTCTCGCTAGATGCCACATTTCTATCGTGTTACCTAGCACCTTCTCTACTCTCCTGATGAGAAGCATTAGGCTTCGAAATGCCATGTCATAAAGAGTCCCCACTTACCCAACACCTCTAAATGTTGAATAAATGAATAAATTTGTATATATTAATATATAGTTTTTATATCTTCATTTTCCTTTTGTTTTATTTTTAGATGGGTGTTCAGAAAAATTTCAGTATCCATGTTTTAATATCCTGTGTATTGCGTTGAGTTTGAAATGCGATGGCATCGATCACTGCGGAGACAATTCAGATGAAGCGCCGGCACTGGAATGTTCATCGCCTGGTCAGTATAATTTCTTTTGTATTTGCTGTGTTTGTATGAATAAAAAAACAAAAGAACTTAATAATTATTTTTTTTATGAAAATCGCTCCAGGCATTGTTCTCTAAGGAATTAAAAAAAAAAATAATAAAAAAATAAATATATAACTACTACTACTACTACTTTAAGGTCATAAACTAGCTACGGTACGTGTTAGATGGATAGATTCTAATCCAAAAAACAGCAATTCTTTCTCCTTCCTGGAATGTGAGGACTAAAGGATAAAATAAGAAATGTTTGTCATCTGGTGTGAACAAAAAAACCCCAAAAAACTTAGTAATTGTTTTTTTGTGGAAATTGTTCCAGACAACTTATGAAGCCACTTAATCTAAGGATACAGTATAACGATACCGATGCCTGCCCAACCACACCAGGTGTCCTTAACCTCGTCGGATTCCACCCGATGTAGCAGGTGTTCTTTCGATTGTATATTGTCCCGTTACAAGTTGGCCTGTTGATCGTCCTTACCCACTGTGTTTTCATGGTGAGGCGCTTTGCCTCTTGATCGAATCGTCTCCTACCCTGTGTAGGTAGTCTCCGGGTACATCAATCACTCCACTGGTCCTTGCGGCTTGCTGCAAAATGAAGAGTCCTCACCACAAGCAAACAGAACTCCGGTTTATAACAGTAACAAACTATTTATTGTTTTCATTACTTCATAACAGCTACTGTTTAATTTAAGGTGACTGACTATAGCAGTGAAAGGATGTAAAACCAGACCAGTAAAGTCACAGATTTCCCATTAACACACGCTAGATAACATCATAACATCAGGCCCTGAGGGCTCCCAAATCGGGAGTGCTTGACCAGCCCAGCCGTTCCATTTGCTGGCTACGACTCTTCTTTTTTTTTTTAATTCCTTTTTCTAAATCCAACCCCTTTTTCCCCCCACCTCTTCTTCAGAGAGTGGTTACAAACCCCTTTCTTTCTTCCTCTTAGAGTTTACCCTTCGTCTTGTCCATTCAGCATCTCTCTCTCTCTCCCTTTTATCCTATTAATTTGTACTGAGGTTTTTACTTATCAAATTAGGAGTAATTAGTCATTCCAAATCGAACAATGCTTGGCGGCGACCTTTACCCTTGACCCCCATTCTAAGTTGTCAGCCTTAATCAGCTAAGGGTCTTTGGATCTCTTCAAATCTCTCAACAGAGGTTTTAAAAAGAAACCTTTCATATTAACAGATATATAACGACAATGAGATAAAAACAATTATTATTTGTTTTTCTTCTCTTTCTGACAAAATCCCATAGACATTTCTGTTTTGTCCCAATCAGACATCAACACCCCCCCTTCTGCCCTCTTTTCCTCTATTTGAAAAACAAGACCATCTCTTTTGACATGTAGATAATTCCAAATCTGTCTCCCTTTTTGAGGCAACACAACATCTGCTTTGCGTCTAACAAGCTTACAATGACACATCGGCGGCTGATCCTATTTTCCTAGCTACGGTTTTGCATCTCTCTGGACTCCCTCACCCCATCTCGTCCGGTCAAACACTCCCTCTCACTGCAATATGCATCTCGCTGCATGCATTCATGACACCAATAGTGTCATATACGGCATCTAATCTCGTTGACACACCAATTCCCACGGGATCACCAAAGTTAAGCGACGTTGAGCCTGGTCATTACTAAAATGGGTGACCAATCTGCGAATTCGAGATGCTGTATGTAGGAGGACGTTGACACCTCTTTTCAAGAGTTGCACAAACCTAACGTCGTTATCTCCCCTGACGGGGATATACATGTGATTGAGGACTGCTTGTGAATTTCATACTCCCATGGAATTTCCTCCTTCAGAGGAAGCCGTTTAAAGGGTTAGTGTCATTTGACACATACACACACACACACACAATCTAAGGACCTAAAAAAATATAAATAAATAATAAATTGAAATATGTATGAGATACGTTTGAAAGCCATCTGTCTGAAGTTAGCCGTTTCAATCCTTACCCAAAGCAGGTCAGAGGATTAGTTGGCCAAAACGTGGTGAGACAACAGCAACTATTAAAGGCAGTAATTATTGGGGATACGGTCATGAGACTCAGCATTTCTATCCCATCATGGTTAACCAACTGTAGAAGACCAGAGGATAAGTTGGCCGAAACGTGGTAAAATAACAACTATGAAGATAAGAATAACAGTCCACAATAAAATGAATAAAAAGGACACAGAGTACATAACCTCACTTGTGCAGGTTGTTCTGTGTTTTGGTAACTTTTCCATGTTAGAAGCGTTGATTGAATTTGAATATTACATTACGTTTCTGCCAACTCGTCCTCTGGCCTTCTTCAGGTGGTTAACCGTGATGGGATAGAAATGTTGAGTCTTATAACCGTATCCCCAATAATTACTGCCTTTAATAGTTACTGCTGTCTCACCATATTTTTGGTTAACTAATCCTTTGACCTGCTTTGGGTCGGATTGAAACCGCGATCTTCAGACAGTACTCAACTGGAACCATAAAGACTCAACACCTCTATCCACTGTGCCACAGGCCCCGAAGGGTGATCAAGGTTAGATTTTATGGTCTTATAAATCCATTTTTTTTTTTTTGTTCTTATCTGGTCTTTCATTGTCGGGTCTGTGCCGAATGGCATTATATATTATTTTATTTTTATTATGTTTCATTTATTTATTATTTTTCTGTGTTCTGAACATAACAACAAAGACAACAACAAAGACAACAACAACAAAGGCTCTTCCAACACCAAAAGAAGAATTCCCCCCCCCTTTCCAGCAGGCTCAGAACTTCTCCAGAATTCTGTCTAGAAAGACATTGGGTACTTACAGGAAGGGCCACATGAAGGTTGCCTACACTTCTAAGTGTATTCTGTGGAATAAACTGAATTTAAACATACCCAGGTTGTCCGTTTGTTAACCACTTAGCCACTGTCACTTCTCTGAAAATGATGATGCTAATGATGATAATGACAACGATGATGATGATTTATCTAACCTTCACGTGGAAAAATTTCATTCCGAACACATACACGTACATGCGAGGGTCGTTCCAAAAGTAAAATCTACTCTTTTTTAGCTAAAAGAGTTGAAGGACTACGAAAGTGGAAGTGGTACCATTTTATGCCCCAGAATTTATTTTTCTACATAGTCACCATCATCCTCAATGCACTTTTGCCAGGAATTCAGTGACGCATCTCCGTTTCTGATGCACGTCCATAACACAATGAACAATATTCGATGAAACAGATGTTATTTTTACTCCAATCATAGACGCACTGTAATTTATTGAAACCTCCATCTTTGTTTTCCAGTCAATAATCAACAACAAAATAAAAACTTAACAAAAAAAGTAAAAATAAAAAATTTCCAGTCAATAATCAACAAAAACTAAAAACTTAACAAAAAAAGTAAAAATAAAAAATTTCTAGTCAATAATCAACAACAAACTAAAAACTTAACAAAAAAAAAAGTAAAAATAAAAATTTTCCAGTCAATAATCAACAAAAAACAAAAAACTTAACAAAAAAAGTAAAAATAAAAATTTTCCAGTCAATAATCAACAAAAAACTAAAAACATAACAAAAAAAAGTAAAAATAAAAATTTTCAGTCAATAATCAACAAAAAACTAAAAACTTAACAAAAAAAGTAAAAATAAAAAATTTCTAGTCAATAATCAACAACAAACTAAAAACTTAACAAAAAAACTAAAAATAAAAAATTTCTAGTCAATAATCAACAAAAAACTAAAAACTTAACAAAAAAAGTAAAAATAAAAAATTTCTAGTCAATAATCAACAACAAACTAAAAACTTAACAAAAAAACTAAAAATAAAAAATTTCTAGTCAATAATCAACAAAAAACTAAAAACTTAACAAAAAAAGTAAAAATAAAAAATTTCCAGTCAATAATCAACAACAAACTAAAAACTTAACAAAAAAACTAAAAATAAAAAATTTCTAGTCAATAATCAACAAAAAACTAAAAACTTAACAAAAAAACTAAAAATAAAAAATTTCCAGTCAATAATCAACAAAAAACTAAAAACTTAACAAAAAAAGTAAAAATAAAAAATTTCTAGTCAATAATCAACAAAAAACTAAAAACTTAACAAAAAAAAAAGTAAAAATAAAAAATTTCTAGTCAATAATCAACAAAAAACAAAAAACTTAACAAAAAAAGTAAAAATAAAAATTTTCCAGTCAATAATCAACAAAAAACTAAAAACTTAACAAAAAAAAGTAAAAATAAAAATTTTCAGTCAATAATCAACAAAAAACTAAAAACTTAACAAAAAAACTAAAAATAAAAAATTTCCAGTCAATAATCAACAAAAAACTAAAAACTTAACAAAAAAAGTAAAAATAAAAAATTTCTAGTCAATAATCAACAACAAACTAAAAACTTAACAAAAAAACTAAAAATAAAAAATTTCTAGTCAATAATCAACAACAAACTAAAAACTTAACAAAAAAAAAGTAAAAATAAAAATTTTCCAGTCAATAATCAACAAAAAACAAAAAACTTAACAAAAAAAGTAAAAATAAAAAATTTTCAGTCAATAATCAACAAAAAACTAAAAACTTAACAAAAAAAAGTAAAAATAAAAAACAGAACTCGTCTATGTCAATACAAAGGGGAACAACTAAAAACTAAAAACAAATCCTAAGTTGGACAATCAAAGATCTTCCAAAATGATATCAAATACAAAGGAAACCATGATGGTAATGATGATGTTGACGATGACGATTATTTATGTAACCTTTTTTTTTTTTTTTTTACATAGTAGTCACCACTTATCAAGGCCCGGAAGCCACTCAGGGATAAGGATGATGCATTAATTGTTAGTAATGGAGATTTGATAAAGTGTCTTACTTAAGGGGGCAGTTTATCAGGAATTTGTTTATGTTAGACTTGAAGACATCCAAGTTGTAGTCAGGTGGGAAACAGGCAAATGGAACAAACTTCCACAGGCGTGCACTTCTAATAAAGAAGCTTTGTTCATGGAATCTACATTTTGATTTAGGCAGAGATAAAGAGTGGGAAAAATTATTGACAGTGGTTTCGGCTAGGCATGAAAGATTGGCGAGGGAACCAGAGATTGGAGCATTTTGCAGAAAATTTTATTTCCAACTTATGCGCATACATACAGGGGTCGTTCCAAAAAAGTGAAATCTCCCTATTCGTTTTTTAACTCAAAAAGTTGAAGAGTTACAAAAATGGGAGTGGTACCATTAAAATGAGCAACCTTTTGTGCTCCAGGATTTATTTTTCTCCATAGTCACCAGCATTCTCAATGCCTTTTTGCCAGGAACTCAATGACACATCTCTGCTTCTGACACACGTGCTTGACACAATGAGCAGAAGTTTTTGCATCAATATCCGAGGATGGATGAAACATGGATCCATTACTTCATTTTCCCTTCATCAGAAGGAGGGCAACAAATCTGGAGCATTCGATGAAAAAGATGCTAGTTTACTCCAATGATAGATGCACGGTAATTTATCAAAACCACCATCCTTGTTTACCAGTCATCAATCAACAACATACACTAATAACTTAACAAAAATAAAAATAAAGAGCAGAACTCGTTTATCTCAATAGAAAGCTAATAGCAAATCCTAAGTTGGAAACCATTCAGTAACAAAACGGTCAAATCTGATTATGAAAACAAAATTTTGTTTAGAAAACTTATCAGACGTAACAGCAGAAAGTTTGACAGATAAAAACAAATAAAATATGACGAAAGTAAACTTTGACTCTGCACAGTTACATTTGTAGATTTGGGTCATCGCAGGTTGTTGAAATTCATACTAGCTAACTTAATCGCCACTGACGCAGGGTTTCTAATTGATTTCAATTGTGACTGTACACACTTTTAGAGTCTCACACAGTCACTATCTGCAATAGGCAAATGAGATTTTCAGGTTATGAATGCATAAGTTCAGTCATCATAACAATGGAATTTGCAATGCCCTCTAATACATTCGGGTGGAATAAAAAAGAGGAGACATTACTTTTGGAACGTCTCTCATATAATTCATTCATTCTTTTTATGGTTTTTTTTTACATATTTGCTATGAAGATGTCTGAGCTTATATATATCTAAATTTAATTCTATAAATGTTCTTATTTAATTAACTAAAAAACTTTTTAAATAGATTTTCTAATTTTATTCATTACAATTTTTTAAATAGATTTTCTAATTTTATTCATTAAAATTTTCTTTAAATCGATTTTTTTAAATTTTATTCATTAAAATTTTATTTTAATAGATTTTCTAATTTTATTCATTAAACATTTTTTTATAATAGATTTTTTAATTTTATTCATTAATTATTTTTAAAACTAGATTTTCTAATTTTATTCATTAAAATTTACTTTAAATACATTTTCTGATTTCATTCATTAAAATTCTTTTTAAATAGATTTCCTAATTTTATCCATTAAAATTTTTTTTATAATTGATTTTCTAATTTAATTCATTAAATTTTTAAAAATAGAATTTTATCCATTAAAGCATTTCTTTAAATAGATTTCTAATTTTATTCATTAAATTTTTTAAATAGACTTTCTAATTATATTCATTACAAATTTTTTAAATAGATTTTCTAGTTTTATTCATTAAAAAATTTTTATAATAGATTTTCTAATTTTATTCATTAAAAAATTATTTTACACGGATATCCTAGTTTTATTCATTAAAAAATTTTTATTATAGATTTTCTAATTTTATTCATTAAGAAATTTTTAAAATAGATTTTCTAATTTTATTTGTTAAAATATTTTTAAATAGATTTTCTAGTTTTATTCATTAAAAAGATTTTTTAATAGATTTTCTAGTTTTATTCATTAAAAATTTTTTATAATAGATTTTCTAATTTTATTCATTAAAACTAATAGATTTTCTAATTTTATTCATTAAAAAATTTTTTTAAATAGATTTTCTAGTTTTATTCATTAAAAAATTTTTTAAAATAGATTTTCTAGTTTTATTCATTAAAAAATTTTTTAAAATAGATTTTCTAGTTTTATTCATTAAAAATTTTTGAATAGATTTTCTAATTTTATTCATTAAATTTTTTTTTTAAAATAGATTTTCTAATTTTATTCATTAAAACTTTTTTATAATAGATTTTCTAATTTTATTCATTAAAATATTTTTAAAATAGATTTTCTAGTTTTATTCATTAAAGATTTTTTATAATAGATTTTCTAATTTTATTCATTAAAAAATTTTTTATAATAGATTTTCTAATTTTATTCATTAAAAATGTTTTTTGTAATAGATTTTCTAATTTTAATCATTAAAATATTTTTTATAATAGATTTTCTAATATTATTCATTAAAAAAATTTTTTTAAATAGATTTTCTAGTTTTATTCATTAAAATCTTCTAAAAATTGATTTTCTAATTTTATTCATTAAAAATTTTTCCTGACTTGAAACCCTTTTATTTTCAGATCGCGAAAAATATGACAAAGACATTTCATGTGAAGACAAGTTTTTATGTGACACGAATGTTTGTCTCGACATGTCGCAACGCTGTGACAGTGTTCAAGATTGTGTTGATGGATCTGATGAGAAATCGTGTCATGGTATGTCGTCTCTGTTTATGTGACCGTTTTATATTTCAATTGCTTATGCTTCTTGATATGACTAATTCTAAATATGATTCTAATCTTAATATGTAAAGAAAAGTTAGTTGGATTTTAACCACTATATATATATATATATATATATATATAGAGAGAGAGAGAGAGAGAGAGAGAGAGAGCGAGAGAGAGGGTTGTAATTTCACCACTATATATATATATATATTTATATATATATATATATATATATATATATATATATATATATATATTATATATATATATATATTTATATATATATATAAAATAAAAATTACAATTAAATTTACCAAAATGATCCAAGATGGTAAAATTAAAGTATATTATAAATATTAAAGAATTGATATTTATAAAGTTATCTCAGCCATATATATATATATATATATATATATATATATATATATATATATATATATATATATATATATATATATATACTAGCTGTACCCTGCCACGCGTTGCTGTGGCTCAATTTGGTGTAATGGAAAAGTCTAATAAAAAGAGAAAATGCATGTTTCTTAGATTCTTAGTACAGCAATCCACTCCAAAAGTGTAAAAAAAAATATGGAAATGAAAAAAAAAACGGTACTCTTGCAGAATCTGACCCAGATCATTAGGAGTTTCCGTCAATCATGGCTTGCGCTCAACCAGCAGTCATTGGATTAAGCCGAACGTTGCTAAAATGTTGAAATGGTTAATCGTTTTTTTTTGGTGATTTTTTTAATCAAAAATGTTACTTTTCAATTAGTATTTTGGTGAGGGGGGGGGGCTACTATACACAGATTCAAAAAGTTGTCCAAAAATAAATAAATGAAAGCAAAGGTAAGGTAAATTATGTTTCTACATAACTGGATAATTTTTTAGTTTTTTTATTTAATGTAAAAGGTTTAATCAGCTTGGAAAAGCACACACTGTTTATTGATGTATTTGAAAAAGATCGTCGTGGACTCTGTTGAATATGTTAAGTTTGGGAAAATAAGTAAAAAACTAAAAAAACTATACACAACACCGAATATATGTGACCGTGACATAGGCTGACATATTTGGTGGGTTTCTGACAGTATATTGTATAGTTTTTTAGTTTTAACTCATTTTTCAAAACAACATAATCAACAGTGTCCGCCACCATTTGTATTTTCAAATACACTGATAAACACTATTTTCAAGCTGACTAAACGTTACATTAAATCAAACGCCGACAGCCCACTTGGGAAACGCTGATCATGCGGTAATAATGGTTGAAATTGCCCTAAACTCCAGACCCAAAACTGAAGAGCCAGTGCTCAAAACAACGAGATATTATAAAAAGGCTGACTGGGAAGCTATCAGAGATCTTATCAGAGACGCCCCATGGGGAAATATTTTTTCTCTTCCTGCTGAACAGTGTGCAACTGAGACCACTGAATGGTTCAAAACTGCAATCGAAGCGCATGTTCCCATGCGAAAATTCTATAGCAAGCCCCACTCTCCCCAATGGTTTACTTCGACTTGCGCAACTGCCATTGCTCAAAGGCAGCATGCATTCCGCAGGTTTAACCGACATAAGTCCAGTTCAAACAGACAAAAGTACATAGAAGCTAGAAGTAACGTTAAGAAAGAAATAGCGACAGCTAAGAGGGAATTTACGGAAACCACTAAAAAACGCATCGAAGCACAAAAATTAGGAACTCGTGACTTCTGGAAAATCTACAACAGTGTAGTAAATAATGGGCAATCAACAATTCCCCCACTAACCAACAATCACGAGGTTCTTTGCTCAGCAACCGAGAAGGCTAACATGCTTGCCAGTCGGTTTGCCTCCAACTCTACACTGGACCCTCTAAACCACCCCCTACCTGACTTTCCTATGCGGACAGACGCCTCGCTAGACGATCTGGAAATCACCCCTGCTCAGGTGCATGCTATCATAAAAAACCTTGACACTTCCAAAGCATGTGGACCCGACCTCATCCCAGCTGTGCTATTAAAAAAGTGCTCAGCCGAAGTAGCTCCAGTTCTCTCCAAACTCTACAACAAATGCCTTAATGAATCTTGCTTTCCGAGCTGTTGGAAAACTGCTTCTGTGGTACCAGTATTCAAGAATTCTGGCGAAAGAACTGACCCATTAAATTATCGCCCTATTAGCCTCCTCCCACTTTTCGCCAAAATATTTGAGACCTTAATTAACCATGCTCTAGTCCAGCACCTTACAGATGCTAAACTTCTGACCGACCATCAATATGGATTTAGACAAGCCCGTTCCACGGCAGACATCCTCACTGTAATCTCTGAACGCATATACCATTCACTGGACAAAGCGGGAGAGGGCAGAGCCGTAGCTCTAGATATATCTAAGGCTTTTGACAGGGTATGGCATGAGGGTCTCCTCAGGAAGATTAGATCTTACGGTATCACTGGTAGATTACTTAACATAATTAAATCCTTCTTAGATAAGAGAAAAATCCAGGTTATCCTCGACGGTCGTACGTCTAAACAATATAATATAAATGCGGGAGTGCCCCCAGGGATCTATCCTTGGTCCTCTGCTGTTCCTGATATTCATAAATGACCTCCCCGACAAAATTGCCTCTGAGATGGGTATATATGCTGATGACACCACACTCTATAGCAGGCACGACAGGAAAACAAATGAACATATATCTAAAGTAATGGCAGAAACACTAGAGGATGACCTCAAATCAGTAGTGGAATGGGGACAAAAATGGATGGTAACGTTCAATGCCACCAAGACAAAACTGGTTTCATTCAATAATTACAAGAAACCTTCTCTACCACCTATAGCAATGGCCAACAACTCTTTAGCTGAGAGTACGTCTTTCAAGCTCCTTGGCCTAACGTTCACAGGAAACATGAGCTGGAACAATTACATCGAGGGCATTGCCAGGGCCGCTGCGAGGAAGGTGGGCTCTCTCTACCGTGTTAGAAAACTTCTAACACCCGAAAGTATCCTGTACCTCTATAAGGCCACTATTCGCCCATGTATGGAGTATTGCTGTCATATTTGGGCCGGTGCATCGGCTACTAGTCTCTCGCTCCTTGACAGGGTTCAAAAGAGAGTCGCAAATCTGATAGGCCCTAAACTGGCATCAAAACTTCAGCCTCTGTCCCATCGTCGAAGCGTTGCATCCCTCTGCCTGTTCTACAAGTATTATAATGGTGAATGCTCTGAAGAACTGCAAGCACTTGTGCCCCCACGACGTGAACACCCTCGACAGACCCGACAAGCTACAAAATTCCACCCCCACACTGTAGAGATCCCTAGAAGTAAAAGATCTTTCTACTCCAGTAGTTTCTTCCCCAGAACTGCTAGACTTTGGAATTCCATTCCAGGTCACTGCTTCCCCAACTGTACTGACATGCATAAGTTCAAGTGCAACGTGAACAAACATCTCGCTGCCCTAATCCCTACATAGTACCCCAGTAGATGTTTCCCCTGATAGTAGCCCCCTACATTAAAGTGGCAATGTGCCTTGTTTGGGGTGAAAATGTAATAAAAAATAAAAAAAAACGGGTTTGTATTGCTAAACAATGATCCGAAAAGTTGTCGAAAAATAAATATATAACAAATAAATGTTATCAAAGGCAAGATAAGTTACTTTTCTACCTGACTGGATGAGCCGGTTTGGTAGTAAAATAACTTATCTTGCCTTTGATAACATTTATTTGTTATATATTTGTTTTTTAACAACTTTTTTGAATCTATGTGTACAGTAATACAAACCAAATAAAAACACTAAAAACTATCCAGTTAGGTAGAAAAGTAACTTATCCTGCCTTTGAAAAGCAAAGTGTTATATATATGTTTTTTGTTGACAACTTTTTTGAATCTTTGTGCATAGTTATACAAACCTGAAGGGGGTATTTTTCTGTCTTTTTTTTTATTTTTGGTACCGCACTATTTTAAAATAGTTTTTCCAAGTTTAATGTAAATTTCACGGTGTCTGTTTTTTTGTTTTTGGTATTTTTTTTACATTAGGTCCACCTCCACAATTTGTTTTGAAATTACTACTCTTAAAGGTTTTCGACGATGCTGAATGAGAACATTTTATTTACAATTTGCAGAGGCAAGTAGTTTTTGAGATATAAAGACCTGTGATATGCACTATAATTCACTGGTGGCCATGAATAAACATCCCCAACCTCCCAATATTAAGAACGGCTTTTGGAATAAAAACCGACAATCTCCCCATGTTAAGAATGGTTTTAGGAATAAACACCCTCAATCTTCCCATGTTAAGAATGGCTTTCAGAATAAACACCCCTAACCTCCCCATGTAAAAAACGGTTTTCAGAATAAATATCCCCATCCTCCTCATGTTAAAAACGGCTTTCAGAATAAACAACCCTTACCTACCCATGTTAAAAATTGTGGAGGTGGACCGAAAGTAAAAATTTACCTTTTTTTTAAAAATAAATTGTTAGTTTAAAGCACAACGCTATTGAGTACCACGGTTTTAATAAAGAAAAAAGCATTCATATTTTCTTATATGAAAACAACTCCGGAAAAAAAAAGTGTACTTTCAAGTTTGTTAAAAGAAGTTTCATTGGAAAAAAAAAATTTTTTTTTTTTACTTATGCGCTATTTCTTAAATGTAACAATTTCTGTTTTACTCTTTTAACGATTGTTAAAAAAAAGTTTGCTTTCTACGCACGTGTAGCCAGAATCGTTATTTTTCGTCATTTCAAAATGGTCGACCGAAAAGAAACGATGTCGAATAAAAGTTTTTTTTTTTAATATGGTAATATTTTTTACTTTTTAATATTTAAAAACACAGTTAAATTAAATATCATCACTTTTTCAAAATATTACTGGTATTAATTACTTGTATACTTATCGGTAAGGTCTGCCATGTAATATGAAAGCAGAGTCAATTTAAACTGGAAGTATTTCCGGTAATCGGCTTGGCTGGAATTGGAACAGAAAAGTTTTTTTTAAAATGGTAATATTTTTTACTTTTTAATATTTAAAAACACAGTTAGATTATAAACACTCACTGTTATAAAATTTTACGGAAAACGGACTTGTAAATTTCTAGTTTATTGATTTTGAAAAAACCAGATGTTTCATTTTTATATATATATAGATAGATATATAATTTCAGGTTAATATTTTCCAGAGTTAAAGTAACCAATGAAGTTTTAACGAGGTTAATACAAGAGTGCTCAGTACCTAAGTAAGGCAAGATATACTTTTTGTTTGTTTTTACATAAGCATTAATATGTTGCTATACATTCCTCAGCGTGTTTCGGTCAGCCAGTTACTAGTAACTAGAGACCTTTTCAGGCGATATAGCTTATACAAAAGTTTAGTCTGTAATTATTCAGCATCACAAGAAATTATTATCAGGAAGTCACATTACATTATTAAAAATAGAAATAAAAAATACAAAGGGAAATGGTTTTTAATATATGGGAAGAAGATGGAAAAAAGGGCGGGGATTAAGTTTTATATTGGAATAGAAAAAAATGGAGGAAAAGGCATAAAGAAAGGAAGGAAAGAAATGGCATGGAGGATAAGAAACCAAAGATAAAAATTAGATAAAAAAAACAACATATAAACCTACTGTTGTGAAGGAACATAACTGGCTATACACCGGTTACAAACTGTATATATATATTGGACTGTTGGGCAGACAGCGGCAGACAAGCAGTCGCAGTAAGACGGATAGTCTTACGTGTTGATTATCAGACTTTCTTCCCCATACTTGTTACTATGTACTTCTATTTACCTTAGGCGAGCAGCCTTACGTTTCTGTATTATAAATAAACCCCATTACACATACCACTCGGTGTAACTCACGTTTGTCTTTATTTCCTAAGTATTTAGGAATATAACAATGGCGACGAAAGGATGTTCTTTCTCTTAACAGAGATAAATTACCGTACCAAGGACTGTGTACAATGCAAGGATTTTTTTGTTTTACGAAAAAAACAAACTACACAAGGATTTTTGACCACGTGCGTCAATGAATTTAAAAATTTTTCCTACCTAAAGTAGCGAAAAGTACGGATTTTTCTTCGTAAAGAACTCACAAGAAATTATAGAAACATGTTCAAGGTAAAGTGGAATTTATATTTATTTTGACAAGTAAAAAAAAAAAAATGGTCGCAAGTTGAATTCGAAACTACACTAAAGGATTACGAGTTTCGAAAGAAAAAATATAAATACAACGACTATTGTACCATTTTATGCCACGTGGGAACGGCAGCCATATATTTTTTTTTGGAAAATTAATTGTTTGTTATTGCCTTTATATAAATAATTGGAACTATTTGTCGTGGGAAGTAAGAAATATTTTGTGTATGAACTTACGTTGTTGAAAAAAAAAAAAAAAGAATTATTTTACAAAGCCTGTTGAATTACTATGGATGAACTTTGTTGAAACGTGTTGTGTCTGCATATTGCTACTAATTTACGATATACGTAAATTTACGATTTTTCTTTGGAATTATTGTGTAGAATTCGAAAAGACATTTTTGTACTAGAAGCTAACATGGAACAATTAGCAGAGTTAACTAAGGCTCTAGCCCTTAGCATCCAGGAACAGACAAAAATGACTCAACAATTTTTAGCGCAACAACAACAACAACAACAAATTCAACAACAACAGCTGCAACAACAACAAGAAAGAACACAAAAAACTTTAGTGGCACAACAAGAACAAACAAACATACTACAACGACAAATGTCGACACAGCAAAAGAATTTAGAAAAGCTAATTCTAACGTCGACCGGGAAGAAGACTAATTTTTCTGCCGAGGGTATTTCAAATTCACTAACGGAATTTCGTTACTCCCCGGATACTGGTGTTACTTTCCCTGCATACTACAGAAGATACGAAACAATTTTTACGAAAAGATGTTTAGACTGGACCGATGAGGAAAAAGTTACCCTGCTACTACAAAAACTGGGTACTGATGAAAACACCAAGTATGCAAATCTAATTCTACCAAAAAAACCGGAGGAGGTTTCGTTCGAGGAAACAATTAGTACCTTGTCGAAAATATTTGATAAAAGGGATAGCCTATTTCACTCTAGATACAAATGTTTGAACATTCAGAAGGCAGAAGCTGAAGACTATCTAGAATATGCTTGCACTGTGAACTGTTTATGCGAATCATTTAAATTGAATGAAATTTCCGCAGACCAATTTAAATGTTTAATCTTTGTACAAGGTCTCACAGCACCAAGGGACAAAGATATACGTTCACGGATCCTAACAATTATGGAGGCGGATCCTAACATAACATTGCAAAAAGTCACTGAAGAGTGTCAACGTCTGATTAACATAAAGAAAGACAACACTCGCATTGAAGAGAAAAATATTTTTAAGGTGCAGCAAGTAAAAAGGCAAGGGACCACAAGAAAGTCCAGGTTCCAAGAACACAGGATCCTTAAAGGATACAAAGACCCAAAGCTAAAGTGTAAATGTTGTGGTAGTTTAAGACACAACAATAAGACCTGCTGGTTTAGGAACAAAATATGTTATGAATGTGGTCTCAGAGGTCACAAGGGAACATACTGTGCCCAGAAGAAAAGACAAGGGACCGATAATGTAAATACGCTTCGCATGAATAAAGAAAAAAGCTGCGAAAGACGGAAATATGTTGATGTTCGGATAAATGGACATCTGGTTACATTGCTTCTGGATAGCGGTGCAGATATTAGTATTATAAATGAAGATATATGGAAAAGGATAGGTCGACCTGAATTAGCGAAAACCAGAAAGACGGCGAGAAGTGTGTGCGGCAAAAGATTAGAGTTCAAGGGAGAATTAAAATGCAAAGTGACATTCGCTAACCAGACTCATAAATCCAAAGTGTACGTCGTACCAGGAAAGAATACATGCCTGTTTGGGGTAGATTGGATTGTCCTGTTTAATTTATGGGAGAAACCCATAAATTCGTTTTGTAACGTTTTAACTGCAGAAAAAGCAAACCAAAGGGAAGACTTCCTGAAGGATTTGAAAACTGAATTTCCCAATGTTTTTGCCGAAGGACTAGGACTCTGTATTAAGACAGAGGCAAAATTTGAATTAAAGAAAAATGCCACTCCAGTATTCAAACCTAAAAGGAATGTGCCTTTTTCAGCGATGGACGCAATCGAAAAAGAGTTGGATAGACTTCAACAACTGGAAGTCATTGAAAAAGTTAACCACACAGATTGGGCAAGTCCAACCGTGTATGTAAAGAAAAAAAATAACAGAATAAGGGTCTGTGGAGATTTTTCAACGGGTTTAAATGACTGTCTATTGGACCATAATTATCCCCTTCCGTCCGCAGAAGATCTGTTCTCTAAGCTTAACGGAGGAAAAATTTTTTCTAAGATAGACCTCTCAGATGCTTACTTGCAAATTAAGATCAGCGATGAATGCTCCAAATACTTAGGCATAAATACTCATAAGGGCATTTTTAAGCTAAAGAGGCTTCCTTTTGGATTAAAGGTTGCTCCTGCTATTTTCCAGCAAATTATGGACACGATGCTGGCAGGGTTGGAATTTTCAATGGCCTACCTTGACGATATCCTAATTAAAAGTGAAAATTTGCAAGATCATAAGAAGCATGTAAAAGAAGTATTCAAAAGAATACAGGAATTTGGTTTTAAATTGAGCCCAGAAAAATGCGATTTTTTTATGAAAAAAATTAAATATCTAGGTCAAATAATCGACAAAGAGGGTCGAAGACCGGATCCACAAAGGACTGAAGCAATTGAAAAGATGCCTGCTCCAGATTCAGTGACAAAATTAAAATCGTTTTTGGAATTAGTTCAATACTATGCAATTTACATCCCTAACATACATAATTTAAGAGCTCCTCTTAACGAGTTACTGAAAAAGGGTGTTAAATGGAACTGGAATAAGGAATGTGAATCTGCTTTCCAAAATATCAAAAGATGTCTACTGTCAGACTTAGCATTGGCACATTTCAATCCAGAAAAGGAACTAATACTAGCAACGGACGCCAGTGATTACGGTGTTGGCGCTGTATTACTTCACAAGTATGAGGATGGTAGGACAAAAGCTATCGCCCATGCTTCAAGAACGTTGGTTGCAGCGGAGAAAAATTACAGCCAAATTGAAAAAGAGGTGCTGTCGATAATATTTGGAATTACAAAGTACAATCGATTTCTCCATGGACGATCTTTTATTTTGCAAACCGACCATAAACCCCTACTTACCATATTTGGATCAAAGAAAGGCATTCCCACACATACTGCGAATCGATTACAGCGATGGGCTGTAACCCTCTTAAACTATCAGTTTAAGATGGAACATGTATCCTCAAAAAAGTTAGGACACGCAGATGCATTATCACGGTTGATCCCTAAAAGAAGCGAAAGTTTCGAAGAAACGGTAATTGCTGCGCTTAAAGACGAAAGTGAATGTACAAGTTCAATGTGTAATATGATACGTGAACTTCCGGTAACTTTCGAAAAAATAAAAAAAGAGGCAGTAAATGACATTTTCATTAAGAAAATGAAAAATCAATTGGGATGGATAAAAAAAAATAAAAAGGTAGATCAAACAACGCCTTTTTCCATCTGTGAAGATGTGCTCATGTATGGTGAGAGGATCGTAATTCCACTAACGTTACAGAGGAAAATTCTGAAGGAATTTCATACAGGTCATCCGGGCATTTCGAGAATGAAATCCCTTATGAGAGGATATGTGTACTGGCCTGGTATGGACAAGGAAGTTGAAAAATGTGTCAAGGCATGCAGAGGATGTCAATTAGCAGCTCGAGATCCTCCAGTAAAAACGACGCCATGGCCAAAGACGGACCTACCCTGGTCACGTCTGCATATTGATTATGCGGGACCTATAAATGGTTATTTTTACTTGATTATTGTAGATTCTTTTTCAAAATGGCCAGAAATATTTAAGTTTAGACATCCAACAGCAAAAAACACTGTGAGTGCGCTTAATGAAATTTTTAGCCGTTTTGGAATGCCAAAAACCTTAGTGAGCGATAATGGAACAGCATTTACTGCTCATGAATTCAAAGAATTCTGTGACTCACTAAATATTCTACATATGACAACACCTGTGTACCATCCACGATCGAATGGGTTGGCCGAAAAATTTGTAGATACGTTTAAAAGGGCACTTAAGAAAAATCTTACTACGGACACAGACGAACAATGTATTCAAACATTTTTAGCAATTTACAGGGTGACACCAAATCCTAATAATAATGTCAATTCTTCCCCGGCTGAGCTAATGTTTGCAAGAAAGATAAGATCTGTCTTCGATAGGCTGCTACCAGAGAAAAAGAAAGTTTTCAAAAAAGAAAACCTTAATACCAAGTGCTTCTCCCCAGGTGAAAATGTATATTTCAAAAATTTTCAAAATGGACGAAATCAGTGGGTTGAAGGTATTATCAAAAAAAGGATTGGGAGCATGGTCTATACCATCCAAGGATTAAGTTTTGTCTGCAAAAGACACAGAAATCAAATACGTCCCAGACTGTCTCCAAATGTGGAAGAGACACCAATGGAAACATTGTGCGATATTTTTGATATACCAAAACCAGCGTGTGTACCGCAAACAATGAATATTTCGCCTGAACCGACCATACGGGCTGGACAGAAACCTTTACCCCGGGTAACGCTGACCAGAAGGAAAAGCGCAAGAAAGAGAAAAGTTACCAGGAGATTAAGCCCTGACCCTAAAAGGAAGAGGTATTTAAGCTAAAATCAGGAAGATTTCAGCTTCAGGGGGAGGTGTTGTGAAGGAACATAACTGGCTATACACCAGTTACAAACTGTATATATATATTGGACTGTTGGGCAGACAGCGGCAGACAAGCAGTCGCAGTAAGACGGATAGTCTTACGTGTTGATTATCAGACTTTCTTCCCCATACTTGTTACTATGTACTTCTATTTACCTTAGGCGAGCAGCCTTACGTTTCTGTATTATAAATAAACCCCATTACACATACCACTCGGTGTAACTCACGTTTGTCTTTATTTTCTAAGTATTTAGGAATATAACACCTACCAAGGAAAATATGTGTGTGTGTGTGTCAGCTGCTAATAACGGAAATGCAGTAGACATTCAACGATGCAGTATATTATGTCAGCCTATGAAAATAGGTCAGGATTATGGGTTGAAATATCCTTGTGATAGGAAACTACAAATTAACCTTAATCATTAATTCTTAATTTAGTCGATATCAACAAATCCGACATTTCATAAAACTTTCTATACGTTGGTTATTGTTTTTCGTTGTATCGTAATCCAGGATGAATCAGAAAAGACAACAAACATGTTCTTAAATTCACCATTCGAGAATAGATTCTACCTATTTTACATGGACATCTGGGAGTGATGGGACGATTCCAATATTTTTCTTGGTTTCAATTCAATTACCAATTCTGTTCTAAATTTCTAATTCCAATACAATTACTAATTCTGATTCTGATTCTTTTAAAATTTCTAAATATAAAATTGGTTCTTGTAAAGGATTGACACAAGAACCCAAAAATGTGTACATATATTTTCGCAAATGTAAAAATCACTTATTGTTGTGACCTATAGATTTTAGTTTTACGTGCATTTTAACATCAATAAATATTTATCATTTCATCATAAATACGAAGAGTGGAAAATTAAGTTTTAACCGAAAACAAACAAATTAAAATTATGAAAAGAATCGTTTTTGGCATCGGAAAAAGTTACAAATTTTTTTATTCCGATACCGATGGGGAAAATCCATATATATCCATATATATATATATATATATATATATATATATATATATATATATATAAAGCTGAATGTGTGTGTGTGTGTTTGTGTGTGTCTGGTCATGAATAGGCTCCTATATTGTTGAGTATTTTAAAAAACTGATTACATATAATGATAGAAGATGTATCGAGACACAGGAATGGGTATGTTTGATTTGGCAGAACGGTGGTTCATTAAAATTGTGGGGTCTGTGTTCGCGCCTGGTCCACAAAGTATGGAAATAAAAAATTTAAAAATTAAAAAAAAACGTTTACAAGTGTTTTTGATATAGATGTACATAAGAATACTTTGATAAGTATGTTTTAACTTAAATAGGGATGGTATAATAAAATTGTGGGGTCTGCGTTCGTGCCTGGCCTCCATAGAATTGAAATAGGCACAAACTTTAATAAAGACTTTTCATATGTATCTGCGTAAGTATACTTTGATAATTATGTTTCAGTTTGAAGAAATATGGTATAATAAAATTATGGGGTGTTCGTTTGCATCTGACCTCTGGAAATATGTCACAAAGTTTAACAAGATTTTTTAATATAGATCCACAGAATATTGTGATAAGTGTTTCAGTGTGAACAGGTATGGTATAATAAATTATGGGGTTTATCTATTTTATTTTTACTTTCATCATATTTTGCTTTGGTTTTGATACCCCCGAATTCGAAGCTATCTCTTTACAACCCTTCTTTTTCATAACCTATCATACTTTCATAAATCAGAGTCCATTTTCTGTAGGCTGTTTTTGAACCCAGTCAACGACGGGTACTTTTGCTAGTATATATATATGTATGCATATTATTTTTCTAACTTAATCTTAAAATGTCGATGCACAGGCAGAGTCTCAAAGCAACATTCCCTTAGATTCTCTCTACATTACCAGACACTTGTCTTGCTTTCCAATTCCAACTGACTAGAAACTGTCCTGTCCCCTGTATATGTGACACCATCTTTATGCTATATCATTGAACACCTGCATTTCTAGCTCGTTTGACCCCCACCCTTGCTTCAATCACAACACCTGCAACTGGACATTTCCATTTGTCGTCAGATTATCCTGACATGTACTTTATGTGACTCTCACCAACATTAATACTAGTTAACATAATTTCTACTTTCAAATGTTTTATTTATGTTTATAGAGTTGAATGCATTGGCTATTTATATCGAGTTTTACTTTGAGATAAAACCAATGGTGACTTTGAAGATCGCTCCAATAGAAGTTTTGGGCATAAGAAAACGGCTTGTAAAAGACAAAAAATAGGAAGCATTAGTCTTGGAACGACCCTCGTGTATTAAATTACCTCTCTCCTCGAAAACAAAAGAGGAATAGCTAACAATCGAACATATATTACACTAAAATCATCTTTGTCATGTCATTCAACACCTGCATTTCTAGTGCATTTTATCCTCACCCCTTTGCTTCAATCACGGCACCTGCAGCTGGACTTATTTAGGTTTTTAAAGGTTTTATTTAAGTTGTTCATGCGAGGAGAGACCAATATCCAATTCTGATTACTTTTTAACTTGTTTTTTCCAACTTTGTCCTAAGATAGCAATGCATCGACAGAGTCTCAAGGCAACATTCACTTAGATTCTCTCCATATTGTCTTGCTTTCTGATTCTGACTGACTAGAAACTTTGTTCTGTCCCCTGAACACATGATTTAATCTTTGTCATATCATTCAACACCTGCATTTCTAGTGCAATTTGTTTTGGGAGCTAACTTTTGACCTTGCTTCAATCATGCTACCTGCAAATGAATCATTTCTGCTTGCCACCAGGTTGTCCTGACATCTACTAAATGTAATCCTCACCAAAATTAATATTAGTTAACATAATCACCACTTACTGGCATAAGGTCACAATATATAATAAGATTCTCAAACATTTAATCCATTTGTCCATATGTGCACACATTTCAGAAAATTAATTATTAATATTAATGCACCAGCGTGAAGCTCAGAAATTTGTATGATTTTCATAGTTAATACAATCTCTATGCATTTATAACCCCAATATGTAACATTATTTTTTTTTTCATTTTTAAATTATTTTTACAAAACGATTAGTTTAGCTGAAGAAAATTTTTTTAATTTTTAAATTATTTTTACGAAACATGAGCTTTTGCTATGCGATTAGTTTAGCTGAAGAAGTTTTTTTTTTTATTATTTTTAAATCATTTTTACAAAACATCAGTTTTTCCTATGCGATTATTTTATTTGAAGAAATTTTTTCATTTTTGAATTATTTTTACAAGACATAAGTTTTCGCTATGTGATTCGTTTATTGATATTTCGCTATATGATTAGTTTAGCTGAAGAAGTTTTTTTTTTATTTTTTATTATTTTTACAAAACATGAGCTTTTGCTATGCGATTATTTTAGCTGAAAAATTATTTTTTTTAATTTTTAAATTATTTTCACAAAACATGAGCTTTTGCAATGCGATTATTTTAGCTGAAAAATTTTTTTCATTGTCAAATTATTTTCCAAAACACGAGTTTTTGCAATGTGATTATTTTAACTGAAAAAATTTTTTTTTTTCATTTTTAAATTATTTTTGCAAAATGTTAAGTTTTTGCTTTGCGATTATTTTAGCTGAAGAAATTTTTTTACATTTTTAAATTGTTTTTACAAAATATGAGCATGTGTGATGCGATTATATTCCAATTTTGTCCTCATTAAATTATCATTTTTTTTTTTTTTAGTGCAAGTTCCAATCAGTAATGGCTGGAGGTTTTCGATCATCAATGATGCTCTTCATCTCTCGGTGTTTGTTCATCTATTCAAAATGCTTATATAAGCTTATTCCATGCTGAGAGAAACGGAATCTAGTATGGACTGTGAGTAGCAAGGTCATTAGTCGTTGGTGAACGCTTCGTCCCCAATGAAACAATATACATGCAGACCTGCACAAATATGCCTTCTTCTTATTAGCCATTGAAATCATGTTTCCATGCAACAACTGACAGATTTCAAAAAGCCACGCTTCATATGTCGATAGATCGGTGGAAGAATCTGAGTTTTACTCGTAAATTTATTAATTTTATTAAATTTTGACAATTTCTTTGCATATCTTCTTGTAAATGTTGTAAATGGCGTGCTAATATCGGCACAGCAAAAAAAACAAAAACATGAGGTGATATTAACAAATGTCTTATTTTGTTTGGATTATTCAAACTACTAGTCTCATCTTCGTTGTTATTTTCATAACGTTTTGGATGGTGCAGACTTCAATCATCATCAGGTGCATCTTTCCGAAGCTTGGAATGTTTTTCGTTGAACTTGAAGGAACAGTAAGGAATTTAACCCTTAATTAGCTGCATCAATTGGCAGGGGGAATTTGAGAAAAACATGCAAGAAAGTGACAGTGATGGATTTGAGAGAAAAAGGGATGAATAAAGACCTGGGCAGAGATAGGTTTTTTTGGATGTCAATTGCTAAAAGCTACCCAACATGTAAAACAGATTTTAAACCAAAGATGATGATGATGATGATGATGATGATGACGATGACGACGCTTGTGATGATGATGATGATGATGATGATGATGATGACGATGTTGGTGATGACGATGAAAACGACAATGGCAATGATGATGTTTGTGATGATGATGACAATGATAAGGACGATGACAATGACAACAATGATGATGATGATGATGATGATGATGATGATGATGATGATAGATTGTGACAATTTGCCAATCGCAACGTTCGTGTACCATGGTTTGCTTCTCCTCCATTTTCTGCTCTGGTCATGTCATCTGGCAATTGTTGAGGGCACAAGCACTGGTTTGCAAACAAACAAAAGAAAAACAACACAAATTCAAATGCATTATGCATATGGATTTAGGAGTCAATCTCTAAAAGCCGTCCAACACATGCCATCATGTATAACAGACGTGATGATGATGATGATGATGATGATGATGACAACGACTAGGACGATGATAACAACTCTTTATTTAATCCACAAAGATAGATTATTCTCATTCTGTCAGTCATGACCGGATAGAAGTGTTATTTATATTAATTATCGTTCGTGGTAAGGTGTTGCAATATTTTTGGCATAATGATATTGGGTACGCTCACAATGATTTGGACAATTATATTTATAGCCAGGGGTGATAAGAACGAATCAATCAGGTACCAGAATGGCTGTTTGAAATATATTGAATCTCTTTGAATTTTTCATTCAAAGCTTTCTTTACAACCCAAAGTTTGCTGCTGTTTTGTGCTTAGCACAGCTACATTTAATATTCACGATTGTATGATTTTCTTTTCTCTATGAAAAACAGGTAAAAGGGTGAAGTAATTTGTATTTTATTCATAGATACTATCACCTATGGTGAGGATTGAACCTTAAACCTCCAGACACTATCACTTATTGTACTGAACGCCTTTATCCGTTGAACCATGGGTGAGAATAGTGGTATGAATAATACAGATGACAAAAATTATCTGTCTTCATCCTAAAAATTATTCTGAAGCATAAGAAATGTTTGTTTACAGAATGTACACGCTACTAGCCGAGAGTGGAAAAAGAGTGAGAGTGACCACATGTGTCCATCATCGGGCCCCAAACAGTTTCATATGAATGTCCGTGTAGGTAGGATCAGGTTAACCACTTGATTTTCTACCGATTTTTTTGTTGAATGGCTAATATTTTTTTGCTTAGAATGCAAATTCAAAAAAAATAAATAACTCAGTCTCCTCTGTTAAACCTATGGTATAGATTAGCTATAACTTATCAGCTCAGATTCCTGGCAATCTGGAAGCAGTTTAGTGGCTATTAAACCCAGGGTTAATTTCTAAAACCATTGCATGTAATACATAGGGCTAGGACAACAGCATATTCTTTTCATTATTTTGACTCTCGAGTGTGTATCTTGTTTTGTGATGTGGTTCTCTGTTGATTAACAGTGTCTGTGTCGGATATATACTCAAGAGTCAAAACAATGATAAGAATATTCTGTTGTCATAGCCCTAGTGACACACACACGCACACACACACACACACACACATAATATGTGTGCATATATATATATATATATATATATATATATATATAAAATTCAATATGGCGTAATGGAAAAATATAAAGGTAACTGCAGCTTCTCTTCCAATTTTCGGACTTTTACCATGACAAATCACATTTCAATTCCTTTTGACGGATTGATCGTTGCTATTTCTTCTGATGAGTTAAGGGCATAATAGATTCACTGATTGATATAATAACTAAGTGATTGATTTTGCGCTACGAAACAGATACTGTCAAAAATTGTATAAGTCAACTGAATGAAAGGAATGAATTATAAGATGGTCAACATCATGAATTTTGGAATATCACTTTTTGTCATTTATTCTTTATATTGCTCTGTAATTACATTGAGCTTCTTATATAAGGATTGATATATAATAAGAAAATATATTTCTACAGAAAAATATATATATATATATAAATATATATATATATGTGTGTGTATGTGTAAATATATAAGTGTGTGTGTGTGTGTGTGTGTGTGTGTGTGTGTGTGTGTGTGTGTGTGTGTGTGTGTGTGTGTGTGTGTGTGTACTAATAAATTAACCTGAAAAAAATTAATTTTTAATGATAAGACAAACCTATCAGGATGGAAAAAACACTCCCCGGTTAAAAGGAGCAAATTATTTTCACTTTCATTAAGCTTTTTTAATGATAAAAACCAAACAAGTACGAAAGGAATAAATATGGCTAAAGGGAGATAATTGGTTTTGAAACAAGGGAGGTAATTCTATTGGCCATTGTTGCAATTGTATGTTTATCTCTTTAATGCTTCATTTATGAGACGAATATGTCTGTGCGGATAATAAATGGTGACGCTTGTGTAGATTGGTGATATTTTAAATCAACGCATTTCAGATGAAAACATTATTATTACTTATGTGCCATGGTAAAAAATTAGTATAAATTCCAAAATTACGAAAAGAGATCAAGTAGAAAAATAATTACAAATAAAAATAGAATTTATCGAATTATCAAGTTTTATCGAATCTTTTATGTAGAAGAGTTGTGCGACCAATTCAGTATGACAAACTGGCTATATCCTCTGACTTCAATTGACTTAATTTAATAGGGAATAGTCCGCTACTTTTAAACAGAACGTAATTGTGGCTTTTTGTTTGTTTGTTAGAAATACATCTGGTACATTTTCTACTGGATCATTTTTCATAATTTTTGGAATATATACTAATTTCGACATGACACGTAGGTAGCTGATAATGTTTTCACCTGAAATGCATTGGTTTGAAAGCTCACCAATTTAAACCAGTACTTATGTTGGTAATAGTAATTATTAACTGTTAGGGACGTGCAAAATAAATGGCAGATCCCCTAAAATGTAAAAACATTTTGACCCCACGCTTCACTTAAAAATTCATCAAAATCCAAGAAATTAACAAAATAGCGTGTAGTTATCCCTATTTACTTTACCTCCCCCACGAAGGCAGAGCTAGTCACCAGGGTCGTTTTTTAATGTGGAGAAAGAGAACAAAAATAAAAATTGTCTCAGTCGTGAAGGATTTCTCCTCCACTAACCGAGAACAAAAAAATTGAAGTGTAGCATTTGAAGAACAAATACTACACTTTGATCTTGTTGCCAATGTTTGAATAAATTGTGAGTTAGATGCTTTGTTTTTAGCATGATTTAGTTACTTCGCTTGTTATTATGTCACGTGTTCCAAAGGAATATGGCGACGGGTTTTTACGATAAAGATTGAAAACTCGTGTTTTTTTTGTTTTTTTTAAATAATGCAATAATATTAAAGTACTTCTGATATGCCAATTAAGTAGATATCATTCCTTTTAGTTGAAATTGACACAAAAAATCAGTGGATACCAGTGTTTTGTTTTAATCAAAATTCTTCGTTTTCCAAATTACGTTATTTTTTTTTTTTTTTTCACGCGTAAAAATAAATTTTTCTTTTTAGATATTAACTTTAGATTTTTGATTTTTATCTTTCAAGCACAATAAAAAAAATAATCGGAAACTTATAAAAAAAAATTATAAGCTGGTGTTCATAATCATGGGTCCTATCAATTTACACCATTGAATTGCATGTACATATTAGCTGTCTTAGTTTATTTTATTTATTAAAGTTTTGAATGGTAAAACAAAACAATGAAATAAATATGTGTACATTAAGATAATTTACTGCAAATCGGAGGGGGGGGGTAATTCGTTAATAAACAAGGGACAGAACTGTAAAAAGATTGGAATATTTTAAGTTTGGTTCTTTTATTGAAACAAAACCATTTCTATTTCTGTGTAGAATTTTTTGTGGCTTTTAAAAATACACTTTAAAAAAATAAAAATAAATTGTTGCTTTTGGGCTTTTTTAACAAAAGTATACAAAACAAAGAAGGTGTGAAAAAACAAAACAAAAAAAAACAAACAAATAAAAAAGAACAAAACAAAAAAAAACTAATATACAACAAAAAATATTACCAAAGGCAAGATAAGTAACTATTCACCTGTTTTTTTAAAAATATATTTTTATTTTGTGTGTGTGTGTATTTTAACTTATTTCAAAGCGTTTATTTACTTTAACACAAAAATAGTGTCAAGCCTGTTGAGTTAGAATAACAAAATGTGCGATTTCATTACAGCCATGACTCAATAATCGTTCAAAAATTGAAGATCAAACAAACAACGGGTGGAACCTTACATTTTCGCACGATTGTTGACGTTTATTCAATGTGTACCTGAATGTAATTAGAAAAGTAACTTATCCTGCCTTTGGCAACATTCATTTGTTGTACCTTTTATTTGTTTTACATAACCATTAATATGTCACTACACATCCATGAGCATGTTTCCGTCAGCTCGTTACAAGTAACTAGAGACCTCTTCAGGCGATATTGCTTATACATGTCGAAAATAGATAGATCAGAGTTGGGCCTGATACAATGGTCGCAAAATTTTGCTCAGGCCGGGATCAAAGTGTAGTATCTGTTCTGATGCTACACTTAAAGTAATTTGTCTCGGTCAGTGGATGGGAAACCCTCTATACTGGGACAATTATTATTTCTGGTCCCAACCAGAGTGCCCCTTTTGCCTTTTTTTCGGGGAGCTGGTTTGACCCCATGTTAAAAACGACCTTGTGTCATATTTTGCTTTTGTTGGAAAGCAAATAAATACTAATACCCAGTAACAGTCATGCATATGCAATCACTTTCATCATCAGCAGCAGCAGCAGTAGATATAAGCAAGAGTCAAACGTTTCCAGGTTTGCTCAGCCAAAAACGAACCCGACCCTCCTCCACCTCCAACCTCCTCAAGTCAATTGAGTTTAACTTATTTTTCTCATATACAAAAGTAGAGTCCGTAATGAAAATTGAAAAAAAAAAAAATTCCCTCACATTTAAATCAAGAGGTCAGTCACATGATATTTAAAAATAAAATAAGTCAACAGCATTTAAATAAGTGGGGAAAAAAGAAGAAAAGGCGGGAATAAAATAACGATATATAAAAAATTGCTCATGAATGTGTAGAGACATCTTGCCCTACTTCGGTATTGAGCACTTTTGTAAGAACCTTGCTAAAATTCATTGGTTGCTTCACCTCTGGAAAATATGAACTTAGAATAATAACAAATAAATGTTACCAAAGGCAAGATATTTTACCAATCTGGATAAGGTTTAGGGTATTTCTTCGTTATTAGAGCGAAAATCGAAATATTGAATCCCAATGAAAACCAATTGTATCTGCTTTATTGGCATGTTGAAATTAGTAACATTTCCAAAAATTACAAAAAACAATAAAGTAAAAAATTAATTATCAATAAAAATAATTTTCAAAGTAAATTGAAAGTTATATATGAATAAACAGCATGAAGCCAGGAAAAGTAACTGAAGTTTGTTTTGTTACAATTCAATTAATGGCGGATATCAAAGAATCATAAAATCGTCAAAGTATATGTTTTATATAATAATGCAGTAATATCTAACTAATTGTGACATGACAATTAAGTAGATAACATTGCTTTTAGTTGAAATTTACATATATATGTATATATATATATTCAGAATGTGAGAGATTATATGAAATTATTTCCACAGCCAAACAACGTCACAGCCCACAAGAGCCATGACAGCCAACAAACCGGAAATTCAAGATACGCCCTAACTAGTAGGTCCATTCCACAGTCTGATTGCGCCGCGGTTTGCTTGATTTGTGTTGGTTAATAGAATTTCTTGTGTGCAGAGTGTTTGCCTCACATGCAAGAGGCTCGGGTTTCAAATCCCGGGTGCGGATATGTCTGACTGATGAGGCCAAATGAGGGCGAAACTCGAGTCTTGGACTTCCGGTTCATTGGCTGGCATGGCTCTTGTGGGCTGTGATGTTGTTTGGTTCTGGAAATATATATATATTTATATATATATATATATATTTATATATATAATATTGAGTAAAATGATTCAGAATTTATAATTAAAAATCGGTTTCAAAAGGAAAAACAAACAAAATCAATAAATTGTACGATCATTTCAGAAACAATGTTTTTATTGAAATAGACGTCTTGAACCATAATTTTATCATTTGATTTTATAAAACAAAGTGTCCCCATCAGCAAAAAGAGTGGGGAGGAGTTTAAAGACACCAAAACTAAAACTAGCATTTTTTAAGTAAGGCAGATATATCTGGAAAATATTTAAAATGTAAAGAAAAAAAGTTGCTTATTTTCATGTTGATAAACAAAGTAAGATAAAATCAGGTGGAAAAGTGAGGTTAAGAGAGGGTATCTTTAATATTTTTAATAAAAGATATACCTTTTATTCGCCCACTCTAATCCATTCATTGGCATGTTGTTAAATGTAGTTTATGAATGGTTTAAATGGTGATATATACAAACTTGAAAGGAAACGCTGATAAAAGTAATATTACCAGTTTAATATCGTTGGAAACGCTATATTTGAATTTAAATGAATTAGAATTCATTTATAAAGGGAGGTAACTGCCATTTTAAAAAAATGATATTAAAAAAAATTATTGTTCAAAGGGAGGTAACCACTAATTATTTATAAAATTAGTTATTTTTTTTATATAATGTTTTAAACATAGTAATGCTAATAAAATCCATAATAATTATTCTTTTTTGGTTGTAATTAAATAATAATATTATTTATAATAGTAACTATAATAGTTATAGAACTAATATTAATAAAAATAACATATAAATTCAAAATGAAATAGATAACCAACTAAAAATAGAAAATAATGGTAAAATAATAATAATAGTAATAAAACCATAATAATAATAATAATAGTAATAAAACCATAATAATAATAATAATAATAGTAATAAAACCATAATAATAATAATAGTTATTAAGTTATAAATTATAAATGTTTAAAATAGATTAGTAATAAGAAAATTTATGATTTATGGTGGCTTAAATTTGTCAAATTTAAACCAACGTTTATGAATGCATGCAGTAAGAATTTCATCTTTTAAGTTTAAGAGAATGGATTTAGTGTCATTATATTTTAAAATACTAAGGCTTCATATCTACAAAGTGTGCAGAATTTGTCACCCGGCATATATATATATTTGTTTTGTTGGCATTTGTTAAAAATAACCCTTCCCCCATTTTTTCCAGCAATAAATTCGTCCTCGAACATAAATGTTTGATTTCTACGATCTGCAATTATTCTTCATTGTGAAGTTTAAACAATTAAAAAAAAAAATTAAAATTAAAACAAAATTTATTAAACTGTTTATATTTTTGAGAGAAGCTTTTGAAAGAATATATTTCTATGTATACCAAACTGCTTTTTTTAAAAAAATCGTTTTTTATATTATCGTTTTTTGTTTTTGTTTTTGTTATCAATATGCATAAATATTTATCGGCAGATGAATTTTGTTGTTTGACTTTATTTTTTTCACCCCACTCCCTTTATGGGTGGCCATTTTTCTTTCTATTCTCTTTTTTTTTATTTTGGCTGGCACATTTGGATACTTATACATTATAAATTGATTTAAAAAAAAAAAAAAGCACTAAAACATGCATTTTAAGTAAAAATGCTAGTACATACTTGTCTGCTGTTTTGAAATAAGTAACAATTCCAAAAATTCCGAATGGGAGTGTAGTAGAAAATCTGTTAGAACAATTTATTAAAAACTTTTTTTTAAAACAGAGGCTATTCTTGCTCCGCCATTTTCTAATTTCAAATTGAGGAATTTAACTGAAACAAGGGAGATAAGTCAGTTTGTTTTATGGGATAGAAGAACATTTTTATTGCATTTAAATAATAAAAAATGACAAAATAAAATAAAAAGCACAACAAAACATGTATACATATTGGCCATTCAAGAATTAGAATTTTTTGCTAAAATTAATAGATTACAGTTACCTCCCCTGGATTCTGAGAACTCTCTTTAATTAACAACTACATGAAACTGCATTATTTGATAACTTTTATTTTTTCTTGTAATTATTTTTCTACTTGATCATTTTTTAGAATTTTTTTTTAATGTTTTTATTAATTTCGACACCTAAGTATGTAACAGCGTATTTACTTCAAATGCATAAAAAAAAAATATTTTTAAGCGTTTACTTATAATATAATGCTTATAATGCACGTTTACACATACAAATGTCACCACTTGTGCATTAATTTTTTTTTTTTAACGCTTTTTGGTTTTCATTTCTGAAGAACTACTTTGAGGGGGTAGACAAGTTTAAAAAAAAAACCTATCTGAAAATGTCAAAGTTTTGCGTGTTAAAAACAAATACACTAAAGTAATACAATAACACAACTTTGCGATGTAACCTTCCGGCAGGTTGCATAAGTAGTCGGAAGATGCTGAAGCGATCATCCAGTCAGCTGTCAGAAGACAAGGTTCAAAGAAAACGTAAAATTCATTAAATAAAGAATTTTTTTTTTAACCAAAAATGACTTTCAACATGTAAAATCCACCTACTTTATTCAGGTTTCTTGTTAGAAAGCCCTTGTTAACATAAGGAAGGAATTTGAATGAATCATCTGGCAAACTTTGGTGACCATTTGGGAGTACCTGGTGCAGTATGTAGGAGGACATCAACACTTCCCTGCAAGAGCTGCCAAAACCTAACGTCATAATCACTCCTAATGGGGATGTACATGTGAGTGGGGACCATTAGTAAATTTCATCCTCTTGGAGGAAGATGGTTAAACTCGCCTAGGGTTAATGCCACTTTGATGGATGGTAAAGTTTGGTTCAGTATCTTCCCGTTACTTGCGTAATGTGCCGCAGATGTTGATGCAGAGTTTCAAGAAATTTACAAAACTATTGTATATATATATATATATACATATTAGTGTTGGGGCAATTAATTGGGATCGGGAAGCGGAAAAATCAACAAATTTAGTGGTATCAGAATTGGTACCGGAATCTAAAAAATTGGTGCCTATTTTTCGATGCCAAAACGATTCTTTTAATTGTCCTTTTATTTGATTTTGTTTAAAGCAAAATCTTCTATTGCTGATAATGATGATAAAATAATAAATTCCCACCCCTACACAGTAGAGATCCCTAGATGTAAGAAAGCCTTCTACTCTAATAGTTTCTTCCCCAGAACAGCTAGACTTTGGAATTCCCTTCCAGGTTCCTGCTTCCTCAACTTTACTGACATGCAGAAGTTCAAGTGTAATATGAACAGAAATCTTGTTGCTGAACTCCCTCTATAGTATCCCTGCAACTTATGTTCCTGATAGTAACCCCCTACATCAAAGTGGCAACGCGTCTTGTTTGGGGTGAAAATGTAATAAAAAAATATATATAGAATGCATGCAAAGAGGAGGGAGAGAAAAAAGCCAGGCTACCAAGACACACACACACACACACACACACACACACACACACACACACACACACACACAATATGGTAATTAGAAAGGAGCAAGATTAAAAACATTGAATGAATTTACTAGTGCTTAATATTTAAGTCTTAATGTAACAGAAAGGATAAATAAAAAAAAAAAATAATAAAATTATAACCAACTTCCAATGGAGGCAAAGGTGAGCAACTAATGAAGAAAATTCTCCGATAACATTGCATGGTCTTTGAAATCGTATCTAAAAAAAAATTGTTGTATCTTAGGACGTAAATATAGATACAAGAACGGAAATGTACAATCTGTGGCAGATTTCTTCTGTCTAAAGCTGTCTTGATGTAACAGAACATGTATGAGCACATGTGAAAATAGCGAAGGAAAGATGGCTTGCGAACATCTTAACAGCAAAAAGCACATATGCAAATTAGCAAGTGCGTGTGGACTAGCGTGACAAGAAAAGGGAAAAAATGACAGCATGTGGTCGGAGGCAGACAACTTATTCGCCAGAGAAGATGGACGTGTAAAGTCAAAGACGAGGAATGTCTCGCTTGTGGTCGAGGAGAGTAGAAAAGTATGCCCCAGACGAGATGGATGTGTGGCCCCATACTGGTGATGAGAGCATTTTAAGCTGGTGTGAAAACGGCAGGGTTTTATTAATCTCATGGCAGATGAAATGAAAAAATAAGAAGCATGAACTGTTTGGAAATTAATAGTGATAAATGTCTTTCGCTAAAATTGAAAAAAAGCCGAGTCGGATTTATTTATTTTTATGTGTTTGTAACTGCAGCGGTACCTGCATTACATTGGTGAACCACATGAAATCACAAAAGGTTAGATAAGATCAACCATGGATGCCCGACAGAAGAGATGGCAAGTTTCTATCAAAAAGCAGCAATCATATATATATATACTAGCAAAAGTACCCGTTGTTGAGTGGGTTCAAAAACAGCCTACAGAAAATGGACTCTAATTTATTAAAGTACTAGCGAGAGGTACCCGGCATTGCCCGGGTGTTTGTAGGTGTGTGTGAAAAAAACAGGTGCCCGTGAAAAATAAAGCCTTGACGATGCGCAGTTGGAAAATAGTAAAGTGTGAAAAAAAAACAGGTGCGCGTTTTTGATTGATGTGACGGCAATAGCTATTCAGCAGTTAGCATTTTGTGCGGGACAGTTTTTAATGAGGTCAATAAATCGGTTTGTTTGTTTTTAAAAACCCGCTCCCTCGTCTCGAAATGAAAGCTACCGTCTGATATGACGAAGTCGACATTGACCAAACGTTACTTAGCTCTCTAGAGACCACTGGCTCTAGGCCTGTGGTATTTATTTGCTTCCCCACTGAGCAAATTAGGCACAAGGCCGTTTTTTAATGTGGAGAGAGAGGGAGGGAGGAGGGAAAGGGGGATCCAGCTCCCGAGAGGTGGGAAATGGGAGCTGGGTAGTAACTGTGGTCTGTAGGGTGATCCCTACATTGACCAAGTTCAGATATGTGGGGTTACCCCCACATATGGTCTTTGCTAGTCATAGCTAGTCCTTGCTTGCAGCATCTGCCGGAACAGATGGTATTTATTTGCTCCCCCACCGAGCAAATTAGGCACAAGGCCAATTTTTAATGTGAGGAGTGAAGGGAGAGGGAAGGGAAAAAGGGGACCAGCTCCCGAGAGGTGGGAAATGGGAGCTGGTTAAAGGTCAGGCATGTGGGGTTGCCCCCACATCTGGTCTTTGCTAGTCATAGCTAGTCATAGCTTGCAGTATCTGCCGGAACAGATGGTATTTATTTGCTCCCCCACCGAGCAAATTAGGCACAAGGCCGATTTTTAATGTGAGGAGTGAAGGGAGGGGGAAGGGAAAAAGGGGACCAGCTCCCGAGAGGTGGGAAATGGGAGCTGGTTAATGGTCAGGCATGTGGGGTTGCCCCCACATCTGGTCTTTGCTAGTCATAGCTAGTCATAGCTTGCAGTATCTGCCAGAACAGATGGTATTTATTTGCTCCCCCACTGAGCAAATTAGGCACAAGGCCGTTTTTAATGTGAGGTAAAAACCAGCTCCCCTAAAAGTAGGCAAAAAGGGGGCACTCTGGTTACCAAAAATAATAATTGTCCCAGTATAGAGGGTTTCCCCTCCATTGACTGGTACAAATTATCTTAAGTGCAGCATCTGCCAGAACAGATGGTATTTATTTGCTCCCCCACTGAGCAAATTAGGCACAAGGCCGTTTTTAATGTGAGGTAAAAACCAGCTCCCCTAAAAGGGGTCACTCTGGTTACCAAAAATAATAATTGTCCCAGTATAGAGGGTTTCCCCTCCATTGACTGGTACAAATTATCGTAAGTGCAGTATCTGCCAGAACAGATGGTATTTATTTGCTCCCCCACTGAGCAAATTAGGCACAAGGCCGTTTTTAATGTGAGGTAAAAACCAGCTCCCCTAAAAGGGGTCACTCTGGTTACCAAAAATAATAATTGTCCCAGTATAGAGGGTTTCCCCTCCATTGACTGGTACAAATTATCGTAAGTGCAGTATCTGCCAGAACAGATACTACACTTTGATCTTGTCGCCCGGCCACTGTGATTAGAGTCGAGTTTCGCTTTTTGCTTACACCGAAAACCGAATGTAACACGTGCCGATGCGGGAAATGTGGAATAATTAACGTTTGAAAGTCAATAAAATTAAATAGACAGGCGAGCTCCGTGGATAATTCGTAGATATTACAATTTATAGATGATATAAAAAGTTTTAAAAAGTTGTGAAGCGAGCAAGCCTTTCGTGGACATCGAGGAAAAGCGAACATACATACATACATACATTTTCGCTTTTATATTATAGACTAGCGAGGGGTACCCGGCGTTGCCCGGGTGTTTTTCGGGGTATGTGAAAAAAAAACAGGTGCCCGTGAAAAAAAAAAAAACGAAGCGTTCACAACGCGCAATTGGAAAATAGTAAAGTGTTAAAATAAAAGCAGGTGCGCGTTTTTGATTGGAAGACACTAAAATATATGCTTTTCCGTCCCCACTCCTTTATAGAGGAGAAGCAAGTTGCTAACGAAAGGACTCAATGACTCATGTATCCTACCTTCATCAACTCATCAAATCAATGAAGTTTTAACATGAAAGTGTTAACTCAAAATATTTTCCAACCAATGGAAATCTTTCCAAGCTCCAGAAAGTAATACCTACACGTGAAAGTAATAAGTTGGTACCAACTTGAAAATTCTTAGAAGACTTAGTCACCGAAATTAATTTTTTTCCAGATTTCACCTTGAACTGAACTCCAGAACATCTGCACAACAGCCCTTCCTCTCTGTGTCTGGGATGGAGGAGGCAAAAAAAACGTAATGACTCACATGTCCAGCCTTCATCAACTCATGCACCTCTACACACTCACTTATAAGAAAAAGGTAAACCAACACACACACATATGCACAATGCCATGCTGCCAAATACTCACATACATATATTAATTACACACACACATTATTCATGCTATGAACATTTTGACTTGTGACTACTTACTCAACTTTCTTTATGAAACATGTTTTTTGACAAGAGCTCCAATCTATGGTTCCCCCATCCTGACTTTTACAAAAAAAAACACTCATCTAGCTGAAACCACTATCAATAATTTCCCCCATTCTTTATCTGTGCCTAAACCTAAACATACATTCCATGAACAAAGCTTCTTTCTTAGAACTGCATGTCTGTGGAACTCTGTTCCGTTTTCCTGTTTTCCCACTGATTATAATATGGTTGTCTTCAAGTCCAATGTGAACAAATTCTTGATGAGTCATCCCGTTAAGTAATACAATTTACCAAATTTCCACTACTAATGAATACTCCGACAATTTCTTTTTGACCACCGTACACTCATTAACCCTTATCCTTAAGTGGCTTCTGGGTCTTGATAAGAGGTGCCTTCTTTATAAAAAAAAAAAAAAAATGAACATTTAATGATGAAAATAACTTTTATATTCTCAACCTTACTTATATATAAAAGACAGTTTGTGTGTGTGTGTGTGTGTGTGAATTTATTTCCTATAAACTCCGAAATGACTTGGCCGATTTAAAAATAAATTTGCACAAATATGCTTTATGTGTCTGGGAGTGTTCTTATACTGGTTTTGTTTTGGACAAGTTCGATTTTGACCAAAGTTAACATCTTTATACAGCCTAACAATCAAAAGTGTATTTGAGAAGTTTTATCACTGCACATGCAGAAGGGTTCGGCAGATTGTTTGATGTGACAGGGGCACGTTTGAAATGAATGTTTCTACTTAAAGCATAACTGAACCATGATAGTTGACTTTTACATTCTAAATTTTAATTCAAGCCATTATATAAAAATAATTTCATATAATCAAATGTAGGTTCTCTACAGTGCAATGTATACCACAATGTATTGTGGATTAAGTCACTGTGGGGATACATGTGAAGCTTCCTCTCGGTAAACCACGGTGGGTCCCTGACTAGAACATGCAATAAATCGAGTTGATGGGTGATTTCACTGATTTCGATGACAATAAAATTTTTTTTTTTTTATTACATTTTCACCCCAAACAAGGCACATTGCCACTCAGGTGTAGGGGGCTACTATCAGGGTCAGCAACTACGGGGGCACTATGTAGGGATTTGGGCAGCAAGATGTCGGTTCACGTTGCACTTGAACTTCTGCATGTCAGTACAGTTAGGGAAGCATGATCCCGGAATGGAATTCCAGAGTCTAGCGGTTCTGGGGAAGAAACTACTGGAGTAGAAAGAACTTTTGCATCTAGGGATCTCTACTGTGTGGGGGTGGGATTTAGCTGCCTGTCGGGTTTGTCGAGGGTGTCTGCGTCGTGGGGGCACAAGTGTCTGCAGTTCGTCAGAGCATTCACCATTAAAATACTTGTAGAACAAGCAGAGGGATGCAACGTTTCGTCGATGGGACAGAGGCTGAAGCTTAGATGCCAGTTCAGGGCCTATCAGATTGGCGACTCTTTTTTTAACCTTGTCTAGGAGCGAGAGACTAGTAGTAGACGCACCAGCCCAGATGTGACAACAATACTCCATACATGGGCGAATGGTGGCCTTATAGAGATACAGGATATTTTCAGGTGTCTGTAGTTTTCTAGCACGGTAGAGAGAGCCTACCTTTTTTGAAGCGGCCCTGGCAATGTTTTCAATATAATTGTTCCAGCTCATGTTTCCTGTGAACGTTATGCCAAGCAGTTTGAAAGATGTACTCTCAGACAGGGAGTCACTGGCCATTGCTAAAATCATTGGAAGTGTGGAACATTCATTGATCATCATTCAATCCTGGGCAATATATGCACACAATTATTTATACAAAAACTATGTTACATATTTCAGATACGTGCCATGATTTCATTACAGTGGATTTGCTTTTTAAAAGGCTTTTAAAAATCCAAACAAATCATCAGCTACTCACGAAATGAAAAACAAATCGAAGACCGACGTTCAAAACGAAATCAGATCCACTGCAATGAAACCATAGTACGTCTCTGATATATCTAACATATAGTTTTTATATAAATAATTTGAATGGTGGACCTAAAGAATCTTACCCCTCTCTATGTTTTTTATTTTCATTTTTTCTTTTAATTTTTTTTAGCGAATTATTATTGAATGGGCACTAGTCTACCAGATTATCAACAAAAATGTAAAAAAAAAAAAAAAAAAAAAAAAAAGAAGTCAATACTTAAATATTTCAGTTTCTAATGCAACATTCTAGTAAATCGATCACCTATTTTAGAACCACTAGATTTTTTAGGCCAAATTTTGCGAATTTAGCTTTTTTAAAGTAATTTAGCCTTTTTTGAATTGCGCTTTTGAAAATAATCCACGAAAAAAGGTTAAACTACTTTTAAAAATGCTAAATTCGCGAAATTTGGCCTAAAAATATCGAGTGTTTCTAAAATAAGTGATCGATTTGACGTCAATTAACTAGAGCGTTGCATTGCATTAGAAATTGAGCAGCAGCACCGGCACCGCCTATAAATATATTGCTCTTTTCTTTTGATTGTTGTTGATAATCTGGTAGAAGATAATAATCCGCTGAAAAAATAAATAAATAAATAAAATAAGGCGCTAGTGCGTATTTCCAAGTTTAATTAAAGTTTTATGTTTTTTTTTTATTCAATTGTAAGGTTAAAGTATAGAATAGTTACAAAACACCCTCCCCTCCCCGTGTTAAGAATGGCTTTTTAAATAATAACGTTATTATTTCAGCACAGATCAATAAGTGCACTAGTACCACAAAATAAATAATAAAATAAAATAAATAATAAAATGATAAAATAAAAATAAAATAAATAACGTTATTATTTAAAAAGCCATTCTTAACATGGGGATGGGGAGGGTGTTTTGTACCTTACAATTGAATTAAAAATATATCATAAAACTTTAATTAAACTTGGAAATACGATTAAAAAAATAGCGCGTCCGCGTCACTCTGCAGTCTACTCTGCACTAGCACCAAAATTATAAAATACAATACAATATATAAAATATAATAAAATAGAGAGAGGGTGCAAGGCAAGATTCTTTAGGTCCGCCATTTAGATTTATTTGCGATCGAGCAGTTTACTAATTTCTTTTCAACGCATTCCGACGCTTTACACACACACACACACACACACACACTTTGGTTGGTATTAAATGACCCGATGAGATGTTGATGTTGATGTGCCGTGAAAAACAAACCAGCCAACAAACAAACAAACGAAACTCCCCGAATAAAACTCGGAATAACCGATCGCATTAACGAACGCCCGGTTTCATCATTCTCGCGATCTTGCGTTATTGAGTCGATATTAACAGCAATGGCTGACAAGGATGGTTTACGAGTGGCGAAGGAAAATAGCGAAACGGTGAACGAAATGCCGACGAAGGATGATGATAATGCCTCGGAAAAAACTGCAAGGAATGCTAATCTTGTCCAGGTGAAATACTGTAGTGATTCTCCAGAGAAAATGCAAATGGAACAAGAAGCACCGACGATCCCAAAACGCCGGTAAGAAATCATTTTTCAGCTCTTAAAAAGCGGAAAAATAAAATGCGTTTTTTTATTTTTATTATTTTAAATGAATAAATATTTTAAAAAGCGATTTAATGAAATAAAACAAAGAAATAGTTTTAAGGCGTAGAGAATAGTTCTCATTGCGGTTCCTATAATGTTATTTTACCTGTGTTTTTGTATTATTCATAAATATTAATTTGCGTTAAAGCTAAGGAACATATATAGGTCGATCCCCATGGCTGCCTCGATAGAATCCGGTAACAAGGAATTTCTCCAAGAAAAGTCCTCAGACGCTTGCTGCGGGCTTGTCAGACTAAAATCAAACATCATAAAAACGTATCCAATACAGAATAGTTTATTTATTTATCAAAATGGCAAATATGCAGTTAAGTTTGTAAGAATATCCTCTAACCATTGCATAATTAGAAGGGACAGCTTGTCAAATTACACCGTTTTCACTTAATGGTAACAAACAAGATGCTTGTTAAAAGTCGACAGATCGTTTTTTTTTTTTGGTTTGTTTTTGTTTTTAATATGTCGTTTAAGAAAACAATATTACGTACTTAATTATCATGCCGAAAATAGTTATATATCCAAAAAATCACGAAAATTAATCCAGTAGAAAGTTATTTATAGCTAAAAGTAATTTATACGGAAAATATCGTGAAATTGCATTTTTCGTAAAGAGTTCCCACACAGGGGACATAACTCTGAACACATTTTAGATTACTTGTTCATGGCTGCAATACTTGTTGTTTAGACATTTTCTTTTTACTAAAAACACAATAGCAGTTTTTCTACTCGATGAATTTTCGTATTTTTTTTGGATATATTACGATTTTCGACATGACAATTAAGTACATAACATTGTTTTTTGCTTCAAACGACAAATTAAAAAAAAAAATCCATCAGTCGACTCTATCTAACAAGCACTACAAACAATATTAAGATTGATTTTCTTTTTTTTTTTTTTTCATTTTATTCGTTTTATATTTTTATTTTATTTACGCTTAAAATGAAAATCAATATTGCGGATCGAGTAATAATAATTGATTTAGGAAAGGAAATATACCTTTTCTTATTTATCTAGTTTATTATTAAATAATGAGATGCAAAGAAATAAAACATTCTTTTTAAAATTTATAAACTTATTGTTTAATTTTTATTTACATGATTTGGAAATAATATAATTGTCATTAAGTATGTGTGTGTGTGTGTGGGGGGGGTCAAAGAAAATGAAACTAAATGAATCAATTGACGTTTATTTAGGTGACGTCAAAACGGTGTAATTTGCTAAGCTGTTCCTTTTAGTTATCTTCACAAACTAAACTGCATACCCCGCCCCTACTCCTATTAAGTCTTAATAGTAAATAAGAAAATTTTGGCTGAATATTTTGTATCGGATACATTTTTTTAAATTAATTTTTGGTGGACCTGAACGAGAATAATCCCCCCTCCCCTTATATTTTTTTTCTGTTCGTTTTTTTTTTTTTCCTGTTCGATTTCTTTTGCATTTTTTTTTCAGTTGATTATTATTGATTGGACACTAATATACCAGATTATCTCACAAAAAAAAAAAAAAAAAAAAAAAAAGTCAATATTTCGACATTTGAAAGGGGTGCTGGCTGGCTGCTCAGTTTTTAGTTATAACGTTATAGTAAATCGATCCCCCATTTTGTAAACAAGGAAGTGCATTGCATTATTGTGCTTTGTGTTATTTTATTTTTTCAAGCCCAGAAGTGAATTATTTTTAGTTTAGTTTTTTTCTTTCTTCGCTGGAAACACGTGAGAATTTAGAAGTAATATGGTTACCTCCGGAAGCCTAAGATGAGAAATAATGAAGAAACTTAATGAATCACCGAAACAAACAATATGCCCAGGAGAAACAATTAGGGTTTGTATTACTGTACACATAGATTCGAAAAAGTTGTCAAAAAGCAAATATATAACAAATAAATGTTATCAAAGGCAAGATAAGTTACTTTTATACCTAACTGGATAATTTTTTAGTGTTTTTATTTAATGTAAAATGTTTATTCGGCTTGAAAAACAGTGTTTACCACTGGCACCAGATTCTCTGTTGAACACGGTTTGGGAAAAGGAGTTAAAAATAAAAAAAAAAACTATACAAAATGCTGTTAGAAGCTGACATATATTCGGTGGGTTTTTAACTGTATTTTGTATAGTTTTTTATTTTTAACTACTTCTCCCAAAACTTACTGCGTTCAACAGAGAGTCTGGCGCCATTTGTAATTTTCAAACACATTGGTAAACACTGTATGTTTTTGAGCTGAATAAACATATTACATTAAATAAAGACACTAAAAAATTATCCAATTAGATAGAAAAGTAACTTATCTTGCCTTTGATAACATTCATTTGTTATATATTTGTTTTTTGACAACTTTTTCAAATCTATGTGTATAGTAATACAAACCTGGAAGGCTTTGTTAACTCTTTCACCAATTGAATGAACGCAAGACACAAAAAAATAGAATTTAGGACGGATGTTTAGGAAATTGACCCCCACCTCTAAATTCCACAATTTACACTTTTTTTTTCTTTTTTCACGTTAATATCGTTGATTGCAAACATAAATTTCAGATTCAAAAATAAATTTTGGCACTTCTGCATGACAGTTACATGAGGCGAATGTTTGTATTTTAGTTTCAAGAACCGCCGATAGATGTTGCTTGTCAGAGGTCGATAACTCTTCCTTTTCTAAAAGTTATTGCAAACTAAAATTATATTTTTATATCTGTGTATACAATGCTTGTGTACAAAAAAAAAATTATTCTTAAACTTTTATAAACGTTTCATGTTTTTTAAATTACTAGCAGTTCAGCCCAGCTTTGTTCAGATTTCAAATGTTTAGACCAAAAATTGTCTGAGTAATTTCGTAGAGACCACAGAGGGTAATTTTTTATAAGTTGGATCCAAATTTTGACCCCCTTAACATTTATTATTTTGGTCTCAAATCAAAAAAAAAAAGAAGTTTTACCCATGTCCAACATACCTACATCTAAAATTTCAAGTCTTTAGACACAAAATTGGCGGATAAATTTGGTAGAATCTGCAAAGATAAACTCTGTCAACTTCGATTTTTTGGCAGCCAAATTTTCGCTCCAAAATTGATTAAAATGCTTGCCGCATGTCTGAATACCCGTTATGTAAAAATTTTAAACGTTTAGACCCCAAATTGGCTGATTAGCTTGCTAGACATGCGCAAAGGTCAAATCTTCTAAACTTTGACCCCTTGGTAGCTTAAATTTTCGATCCCAAATTGATTTGTAGATTCAAAAAAGTAGTCACAAAACAAATATATAACAAATAAATGTTATCAAAGAACAGATAAATTACTCTTCTACCTATCTAGAAAAGTTTTTAGTGGTTTTACGCACTTTAAAACGTGTATCGGTTAAAAAAACATACAATGTTTATCGGTGGATTTGAAAAAGACAAATGGCGGTATGCTTGCTGTTGAACACAGTAAGTTTGGGAAAACGAGTTTAAACAAACAAATTATACAAAATACTGTTAGAAACTCACTCAATATATGCAACCGTGACATAGGTGGACATATATTCGATGGATTTCTAACAGTATTTTGTATAATTTTTTAGTTTGAACTCGTTTTTCCAAACTTACTGTATTCAACAGCGAGTATGGCGCCATTTGTCATTTTCAAATATATCAATAAAGACTATGATTTTGAAACCGATTACACGGTTTGAATTGTGTAAACTCACCATTTAAAAGAAGCTTCAAATAAAGTGCTAAAATGTTTTTAAAGATTTTTCACAGCATATGAACATAATGAAAATACAAGACTAAAATCATGTTTACATTATCAACGCTTTAAAACAACGTTGCTATGTAGTGATGTTTTTGAAGCCAAAAACATGCCCATATTTTAAAAATCTAGCAAAAATCAAATAAGCCATATTTTCCTGAAATTTTCGATATTTATTCATTTTTAAAAGAACTTGAATAATAAAATAAGGTTTCGTTAATTATATGAGAGGAAAAAATTTTTTTAGGTGTTCTACCCCCCCCCTCCATATTTCATGTTACGAAAATTAAACAAAATAAATGTAGGTCCATAAAAATTTCAACATTTTTTAAAGCTGAAAATATCAAATAATTTAAAAAATAATTTATATATATATATAACTACTTCATTTAATCACATAAATTATTATATGAAAGTATAAATTTATACGTAAACTTTAAGTATTTACTTCAACAGTGCTCAATATGCTACTACCTAGCTCTACCTGCGTATTGAGCACTGTTGAAGTAAATACTTAAAGTTTACGTATAAATTTATACTTTCGTATATTAATTCATGTAATTAAATGAAATAGTCATATATATATAACATTCCGTTATTTATTTCACTTACCTTCAAGTTGTAAATAAAATTGGACATAAAATCAATATTATTATGTTAAAAATAGTGTTGTACCGATTAATCGGAATCGGAAAAATCGGTAGTTTTTGGGGCATCAGAATTGGTATTGGAATCAGAAAAATTTGTTCTTAATTTCTGATTCCAAAACCGATTCTTTTAATATTTTATTATGTTAATTTTTCATTGCTGCTACCGTTGATAAATATTTATTCCTTTTAAACTATTAGTAAAACTAACCTCTATAGATCATGATAACATTAAAAGAAGATCTAAATTTATTTTATCTGCGTAAAATAAACAAAATAAATCTTGAAACTTTGCGAAAATTCGCTAGATAACCTTTAGAAGAATGCAGTTTATTTGCAGGGTATTGAAAACATTGTTTAAATTTAAAGAAATATTTTGTCAAGAAAAATAATATCAAACATTATTGCCAATTAAATCAAAAGTAGAATATAATAGTGTTGGATTTTGTCCGTCCCTCCCTTACTCGGCATTGGCAAATATGACAAGGAATGGCGAAAGGTGTGAAAAGGATTGGCCTTGAATTGAATTTGTAATGAACTCGTGAAATGTCATATTTTCTTTGATTCTTCCGGTATCATTTATGTTTATACTTAGGGGGCGGCACCAATGCCGTCTAGAGCCCACCAATCTTACTCCCCTGTATAAGACAATAAAAACCTAGACCACTAACTGAAAGTATTTGGGGGTAATTAACATCTTCGAATTTGGCAACATAAAATGTAAGTGTATTTTTAAATAACTATTTTAAAGATATTCAAAATGTGTTTCATGATTTGAAAATTAATTACCAGTATATTTTTACTTTATTTTTGTTTAATATTTATTTTAATATGATGACAAAGTTTGAATTGTTTTTTTCTTTGTTTTTTTGTAAAAGTCAAATATATTCTTTTGTTAGGTAGAGGTTTAACTTATCTTGCCTTTGGTAACATTTATTGGGTGGGTTTCTACTAGTATATTGTTTAATTTTTAATTTTTGAGTCATTATCGAGAGTTAAGTCGTATGTCGGCCTTTTTTCTTGTTCTCTCATAACATCGGGTGAACATAGTGACATTTCTTGGGTGCGTTTCTATCAGTACTTTGATTTCTGAGTTATTATCGAGGCTCGAATATGGCTTAAATAATATCACCATTTTTATTTTGTTTTAACTCAATAGACTTTACACTACCATTATTTTAAGTTAAAAAGCATTTTAAAATAAGTTAAAGTGCAAAAAAAGAAAATAAAAAATTATCCAGGCAGTTGAAAATGTAGCTTCACTTGTTTTTCGTAATATTTATCCCTTGTGTATTCATTTATTTCGCCCCCTTTTCTTCCTTTCTTATTCTGAAAAATCATCCACCAGACGAGAAACAAAAAAATAATAAATTTAAGAATTCATAGTGTCTGTTTTACAGGTAAATTTAACAGAAAATGAGTCTCCATATCCAAGTAATTCTAACGTTTAAGGACAGTTCACCAAAGATTGCTATAATATGTAAGTTACTGTGCGTTTGTGTATGTGGAAGGTTACTTTTTAAGTGATAATTTGCGGGGTTTTATGAACTTACCAGTTTAACTTAGAGTAAGTTGTAAAAGAATTTAATGAACAATCATAATAATATATAATGGTCTGAAAATGAAGACGATTTTACTTTAAATATATATACTAAGCTGATCCCACTCTCTAAATTTTAAATTAGTTGTCATAATTATAAAAAGATAAATAAATATAAAACGATTAGGAATTTAAAATAGAGGGTCAATTTCACAAATAAATTTAACGTAAAATGAGCTGCTTTTCCAAAACATTGTAGCGTGTTACCAATTTTAAATTATGTGCGCTTATTGGAGGAGGGGGTGTCTACTTTTTAAGCGATTACACATGGTTTTACAACGTCGGAAATCGAACTTAATTTAGTGGGAAACAATTTAGTTAACATCCATAAAGAATTAGAGTGGCCAGAAACGATGATCATTTTACGTTACATTTATATTTGAAACTGATCTCACACTCTAAATTCTAAAATGATCGCGGTACTTGTGCAGTTTACGTCCCCCATTAAAAAACGAAAATTAAAAAAAAAAAATTATATTCTACTTATCCGTTATGGAATGAAGTTCTCATAAAAATATTTCACTTAATTTCATCAAGTAGTTTTGTTCTTATTGCTAAAAGCATTCATTCGAGGCATTCGAAACAGTCAATCTAAACTACGCCATTTTGGTTGACATATAATGGATTACTTCCCTTTGATATCAATTAAGCGATTTATTAGAGAAATTTCATGTTCCCGAAATTGAAAACAAGCTTTAAAAACAAAACTACTTGATGAAATTAAGTGAATTTTTTTTTTAGGGGAACTTCATTCCATAACGGGTACGTAGAATATAATTGTTTTTTGAAATTTTCGTTTTTTAATGAGGGACGTAAACTGCACAAGTTCCATGATCGCTTTTCTTCCCGTCAATTTAAAAAAATGTTCTAACACGTAATCTATAAAAGTAATATTTCATTTTGGAATAGGGATTTAGGTGCGTGTTAATCTACAAAGTCGTTGTTGCTGTTGTCGTCATCATCATCATCATCACCATTTGCACTTCATTTTGTTTTTGTTTTGTTTTTTATAGCAAAGTAAATCAATTTAATAACCTACCAAATTTTTATAATTAAAATAAAATTTTAGTTCATTCATAGAGAGAAGGCACAGAAAGCTCACGCAATCTCACGTTAAAAATGTTTTTCTAAATAGTAACATTATTATTTAGAAATTCGGTCGTAACAATGAGAAGTGGCGTTGTTAAATATGTTGTCTTACATCGTTTTCTTATTTTGCCTACCAATCTTCGAATATTTTCAACTATTTAACTATATATATATTATAATATATAAAAATCGATAGAAGATTAATTCTAATAATATATATGAAATCTGCAAGAATTAAAATATCAAATTTAAGCGTACTTTACAACTGGGCTTTGCCGGGCGTTCATGCTAGCTTAGATAAATATTTTTGCAGTTTTAACAAGAACTACAATAATATCAGAGCATCTCCATTTACATTGAACATCTACAGAATGCCAACATCAGTATATTACATATGAATGAGTCCCCTGTGGAATTTCCTCAGGTCTTGCTAGTTAATAATAAATCTTTGTTATAATTTTGTTAGGTTGTAAGATTTACAGTTTAATGATTGATGATATTATAAATGGCGCTTCTACACTATCAAAACCAAATTTGGTAGTGTACTATTAGGACAAACTTTTGTAGTCGATAACTGGAGTTTTCAAATAAAAAAAACAACCGTTTCTGATTTTTTTTGTCAATTCTAATAAATTACAATGTTAGCTTCCAAATTATGCACTTAAAATTACCTGAATATTATTGAATTATTAAAAAAAAAACTTTAATCGTGTTAGCAGGTGAAAAATTGCAGCCATATTGTTTTTATAAAATAAATCGAAACAGAACATTACCTCCCTTTTGAACTCTCCTGTGTCTTACATGAGCAAATACGATCGTCTTCGCCAAATTCTATTTTTTATTTTCTTTAGTAAATAATTTTCTATCTTATTGATTTTCGTAATTTTTAGATATAATCATCTTAAAAATACAAAGAATACGTAGATACCATTGTTTTCATGTAAAATTCAATATTACGATTTCCGATTTTTTTTTTTTTTTTTCACATGGAAGTCACCACTTATCAAGGCCCAAAAGCCACTCGGGTATAAGGGTTATTGCGGGTACAGTAATCAGTGGAATAGTATCATAGTAATTGTTAGTATTGGAGATTTGATAAAGTGTCTTACTTAAGGGGGCGATTCATCAGGAATTTGTTTATGTTGGACTTGAAGACATCCAAGTTGTAGTTAGGAAGGAAACAGGCAGATGGAAGAGAGTTTTACTGGCGTGCACTTCTAAGAAAGAGGCTTTGTTCATGGAATCTACGTTTTGGTTTTGGCACAGTTAAAGAGTGGGGAAAATTTTTGACAGTGGTTTCAGCCAAACGGGTGTTTATCATGAAAGATTGGCAAGGGGGGACGAGGGATTGGAGCTCAGACGACCACTTGCCATGGCAGGTACGATAAAACAAAGACAGGCTTGCAACGTCTCTTCTGTGGGAGAGAGGTTGTAGGGAAGAGAAAAGGGCATCCCCCACTAAGCCACGAAGTCTATTTTGTACTCTGTCAAGGCAGGATAGGTTGTTTTAAGCAGCTCCTGCCCTGATGTGGTAGCAGTACTCCATTTCGATCTGCTAGTGTAGAAGCGCCTTATAAACATTTATATATCAAATATGAAATACGGTTTTACTAAATATGTACGACTGTTCATTTGGTTAATTACCGGTTTCCATACTTTTGTGTAGTAAAAAGAAACAAATTAGTTATGGTAGTGATCTACAAAAAGTTTACTTTTGGGGCAATAATATTTTTCAATCGGTTTTAATCTGGTGGTAAAATAGCTGGCAAGAGTCATGTTTATATTATAACTTAATATTATAAAAAAAAAAAATTTAAACACCATTAATTAAGAATCTATGTTGTAACAGAACATTTTGAAATAATGGAATTTTAATAGTTTTAATCTTTTAAAAATCAATCAACTTTTAGGAAGTTTCTTTTTCTTGGCAATTCAACTGATAATAGTATATACTAGCAGGACCTGTTAACCGGCGTTGCCTAGTGGAAGCATGCCCCCCTCCTTGTAAAAAATAACTTTGGTTGTTGTTGTTGGTCACCAATTCCCAACATCCTAATGTTAAGAATGGTTTTTGGAATAGACTCTCCCAACCTCCTCGTGTAAAGAACGTTATATGGAATAGACACAACAAACCTCGCCATGGTAAGAACGGCTTGCGGAATAGACAGCCCATTTTATGAGGTGAGGAGACTGTCAAAGTATTTACCACAAGTTCCAGCTTGATACATGTTGTCAGCATACCCACCCGCAAAGACTATAAACCGAAAAAAGTGGGTGTGAATGGCAGTGTCATGCGGAGAGAAGCACATTTTTATATCACATGCGTAGAACAGCAAATTACCTAATGCATGTCATTATATCTCAAAAACTACTTGTTTCCAATAAAGTTAAAATAGATTGTCTTATTCAGCAGAATCTAAAACCTATAGAAGTCATTAGTTTAAAGGAAATGGTGCAGTTGGTGTTTAGGTTAAAAAAAACAAAAACAAAAGTTAATATCTGAGCAGTGTGGAAAATGATTTGTGAAAAGAGAACTAAAAAAAAATAACTATATAAAAGGAAAAAATCCGAAACCAATATAGAACAAATAAGTATATCCGATTTCGATCAATTTAAATATATTTTGTTCAAATTTCAAAAAAATAAAGGGGGGGGGCGGAACAGGAACTAAAAAAATATTACCCCTCATATATTTTACAAAAACTGAATTTTATATCTAATTTCATTCTAAAATAAATAAGTTTCAGAATTTCATGAATATGTGACCATTAGTTGATTTTTGCTAGATTTATTAAACACGGGTATGTTTTCACATTCAGAATGCTTACTACATGGGAATGTTATTTTAAAGCGTCAATTAAGTAAACACGATTTTCGTCTCGCGATTTCATTATTTTCATACGATGAAAAAATTTTTTTGAAAATTATTACTAGTTTATTTTTCCCTTCTTCTTTTAAATGGTACAAATTTATATTGATAATATTAACTTACAATAAAACGACAATTGTGTTACATATAGGGGGGGGGGTTAATTCTGTGGTGAATTTTTGAGGTGCCTATTAATCTATCATAATCCTACCCCGTTATTTTTTTTGTATTTTAAATTAAATATTAATCTGCATTAAAGCTAAGGTGCTTATCTGTCGCCATGCCGCACTAAAATCTGGTAACTAGTTACGAAAAACAGCTGAAAAAGCAACCACATATAATTAAACTTGGGTTCATGAAACATGAAAATGAGCAATAAAAAAAATTTGATTTGTGTGTTGCATTTTTTAAAATGTTTTTTGTATTGTTTTATCGATATCTACATTTTCCAAGAAAAGACATCGGGTTGGTAAAATTTTGGCAGAATAGGGATCGTGGTATTTTTTTTTAGCCAGGATTTTCAACATAAATTCAATTTTAGTACTTATACAGAGAAGCTACCATGCTGAAATAATAACTTTATTATTAAGAAAACCAGAGAAGGTGTTTTGTAATTATTCTGTACTTTCAGGTTACCTAACAATTTAATAAAAAAGACATTGTAAAACTCGAATTTAACTTACGATATATATATATATATATATATATATATATATATACACTAGCAGTTCAGCCTGCCTTTGCTCAGGCCCTATGTACTGTTCATAACTTGCCCTACATGTGAATACACTTTATGTAAGATGTCAAATGTTTAGACCAAAATTTGTCTGAGTAATTTCGTAGAGACCAAAGAAGTCATTTTTTTAAACTTTGACCCCAATTTTGACCCTTTAGTATTTATGATTTTGGTCTCAAATCAAAAAGTTTGACTCATGTCCAACATACCTACATCTAAAATTTCAAGTCTTTAGACCCAAAATTGGCAGAGGAATTTGGTAGAGTCTGCAAAGGTCAACTCTTTCAACTTTGACCTTTTGGCAGCCAAATTTTTGCCCCAAAATTGATTAAAATGCTTGCCGCATGTCTGAATACTCGTTATGTATAAACTTCAAATGTTTAGACCCCAAATTGGCTGAGTAGTTTGCTAGACACCACAAAGGTAAAATCTTTTGAACTTTGATTCCTTGGCAGCTCAAATTTTCCACCCAAACTGATTAAAAAGCTAGCCTTATCTCTGAATACCCTTTATGTAAAATTTCAAATGTTTAGACCAAAAATTAGCTGAGTAATTTGGTAGAAACCACAGAGGTCAAATTTTTAAAAACTTAGTATTTATTTTTTTGATTTCAAATAAAATTATAAAGTGTGATCCATGTCAAAGTAACCTACATCTAAAATTTTAAGTGTTTAGACCCAAAATTGGCGGAGGAGTTTGGTAGAGTTTTCAAAGGTCAAATCGTTGAACTTTGACCCCTTGACAGCCAAATTTCTGGCTGAAAACTGATTAAAAAGATTTTCCCAAATCTCAATACCCCTTATGTCAAATCTCGAGTCTCTAGACCGAAATTTGACAGAGTAGTTTGGTAGGGAAATGTACACACACACACATTTTCACTTTTATACTAGCCTGGGAGCCCGGCATTGCCTGAGTGTTTGGAGGTGTATGTTGAGCAAAAAAAAAAAATTAAAAAGTGGTAGTAGGAAGGCCGGCTCGAACTCGAAGGAGAAAAAGAACGGGAAAAAAACGTGACGTCTTTGCTGTTATGACCACCACCAAACTGGAAGTGACGTAGGTTTAAATTAAGGCTAGACAATCGAAAAGAGAGGACGACTTTCAAAAATATCGGTGAAAAAAGCAACTCATCCCTGTAGAAAAGTGCCCAGTTGAAGGTGAAGAAATGTTTTTAGCCAATTTTTCGATATTTGCCGTCTGAAAGGTCAAGCTTCAAAACAATACTGATCTTGTGAAAATCCATCGCCTGTCGGGGCAGATGTGCAAACATATATACATACATTTATATATTGGTAGCTCAAATTTTCGACCCAAACGATTACAAAGCTTGCCCTATCTCTGAATACCCTTTATGTAAAATTTCAAATGTTTAGACCAGAAATTGTCTGAGTAATTTGGTAGAGATTGCAGCAATCAATTTTTTTTTTTTTTAACTTTGACCCCTATTATGACCCCCTTAACATTTGTTGTTTTGGGCTCAAATCAAGTTATTAAGTTAGATCCATGTCCAAGGAACCAATATCTAAAATTTCAAGTGTTTATACCCAAAATTGTCGGAGTTTGGAAGAGTTCTTAAAGGTCAAATAAGTGAAAATGTCTGTGTGTGTCTGTCAAAACTTTTTCAGTATTAAAACATTTCATTGTTGTAAACACAAAACAAACACTTTTGCTTCAAGTATTTTCAGTAGAAAACTTTTGGGCTGGGGAGGCTGTCTAGAAAGAAATCGATTTTGTCCCTTTTGTAAAAGAATAGTGAGCTGAGGAAGTTGTCTAGTGCGTACATATTCTAAGTAAATAAATGTCAAAGTTGGATCCATTTTGTGCACTAATGGTAAAGCGAAAACATCCTATTTCAATTTAATTTAACTTTACGAAATAGAAGTACTGTTCTTGTTTTGTTTTTTTGTTTTTTTTGTTTTTTTTACACAGTGGTCACAACTTATCAAAGCCCGGAAGTCACTCAGGGATAAGGGTTATTGCAAGTACTGTTAAGTGTTGAGATATTATGTTGAACAAAGATGGCGGCACTAAATCAAATCGGCAAAGAATCAATGCAGTCACGATCTCGAGTGTTGAATAATTCTTAATAACAAAGATGGCGGCGAAGAATCAATGTAGCCACGATTCAGTCGTTACAAGACAGAGATTGACAGCAAGCTGAATTGAATCCCAAATTCAATATTTTTCTAACAAAGTTGTAGGCTTCTGAGTGGTTGATTGTCCTAACCGTAAGTTATAAGTAAGATCGTCGGAATCATTTTGGTCATACCTTTATTGGCAATCAAAAACATTTTAACAAGCATCATCTTTTTTTTTATTTGTTCAGTATCTTATTGAGTACTAGAAGAACCTTGGAAAATTCTGCATAAAGAGAAATATATTTAATCAACGAATATTTTTACTATTACACAAAAGGATACATTTGTGTATGTGTTTCCATTCCGTATGAACTTGAAAATGGCTAGGCTGATTTTTATGAAATTTCACACAATGGTACTTTGTGTGCCTGGCAGTGTTCTTAGATAGGTTTTGTGTTGGAATGTCTCCAATAAGTATTGATAATAGAAATAATCCGACGAAAGAAGAAACAGGCGATTTTGACCAAAGTTAACACCTTATACAGCCTAACATCGCAAATGCATTAGAGAAGTTTTATTACCACACAAGCAAAAGGCCCGACGTATAAAATCAACAATAGGATATGACAGGGGTGTGTTTGAAAAGTATTTCTGTTTAAAGCACAACTGGAGCAGGACACTTGACTTTTGCATTTTAAACTTAAATTTAAGCCATAATATATATATATATATAAATAATTTTATAAACTCAATAATAGTTTCTCTACAGTGCAATGTAGATTACAAGTATTGTGGACTAAGTCATTGCAGGGAGGCATGTGAAGCTTCTTTCCGCTACACTGCAATGGGTCCCCAACTTGAAATAACCAGGGAACGCATAGAATCACAGAAGACAGAAACTCAGGATTTCTGGAAAATTGATGATAGTGTAGTGAATAAAGGGCAATCAGTAATTCCCCCACCGTCCAACAACCAGAACGTTGCATACATGACAACCGAAAAGGCGGAACTGCTTGCTCAGCAATTTGCTCCAACTCCACTCTAGAGCCAACAAACAACTCTCTCCCAAATTTCCCTATGCGGATGGAAGCCACAACTGATGATCTGAAAACCAATCCTTCTCATGTCTGTGATATCATAAAAACTTAGACACCTCCAAGGCGTGTGGACCTGATCTCATTCCTGCTATACTAATTAAGAAATGCTCAGCTGAACTAGCTCCCATACTTTCCAAGCTCTACAACAAATGCCTTGCTGAATCCTGCTTTCCTAATATCTGGAAGATGGTCTCTGTGGAACCAGTGTACAAAAATTTGGGGGGAAGGTCCCTCTCAATTATCGTCCTATCAGTCTCCTTCCACTCTTCGCTAAAACCTTTTGAGATGCTAATCAATCAAGCACTAGTCCACCACCTTGCAAAAGCTAATCTTTTTTCTGACAAACAGTATCGATTTAGGTAATGTCGTTCTACTGCAGATATTTTAACGGTCATCTCTGAACGCATGTAACATGTACTGGATAAGGCGAGTGAAGCCAGGGCTGTAATCCTCGATATATTCAAGGCCTTTGATGAAGTCCAGCATGAAGGGCTTCTAATGAAAATTAAATCATACAGTATAACTGGACGAATACTAAATATAATTAGATCCTTCTTAGACAATAGGACCATCCAGGTTGTCATTGATGGACGTTCATCTGAGCAGCAAAACATTAATGGGAAAGTGCCTCAGGGGTTTATCCTTGGACCACTATTATTCCTGATACTCATCAATCGATGATCTCCTGATAATATTGTGTCCGAGATGGGTATATTGGCTGATGATACAACATTCTATAACATACATGAGGGAAGAATGGATGTACATAAATCTAAGACAATGGCTGAATCCTTAGAAAATGACCTCCAGACTATAGTTGGATGGGGACATTTAATATTAGTAAGACTAAGCTGCTCTCCTTTAACAATTATGAGAAGCCTCTCTAACCACTGATATCCATGATAAATAACTCCCTACCCAAGAATTCTTCCTTCAAACTCCTCGGCTTAACATTCACAAGAAATATGAACTGGAACAAATACATTGAGGACATCGCAAAGGCTGCTGCAAGGAAGGTGGGATCCTTCTATCGTGCTAGAAAACTACTCACACTTGAGAGCATCCATACCTCTAGAAGGTCACTATTCGCTCATGCATGGAGTATTGTTGCCACATCTAATGTTGCTGCATTAGTGCACGAGTCTTTCCCTCTTGGATAGGGTCCAAAAAAGGTCTCCAATCTAATAGGTCCCACTTTGACAACGAGGCTCCATCTCCTGTTTCATCGCCGCAATGTTGCATCCCTGTGCCTGATTTACAAGTATTTTAATGGAGTGTGCTCTGATGAACTTGTTGCACTTGTGCCCCCTCGACATACATATCCCCCGACAAATCCACTTAGCAACAAAATCAGACCCCTTCACTGTTGAGGTCCCTAAATGTCGGAAAGTTTTCTACTCTAATAACTTCTTCCCTTGAATGGCTAGACTTTGGAATTCCCTTCCTGCTACCTGCTTCCCAAATTGTACTGATATGCAGAAGTTTAAATGTAATGTAAACCAACATCTTAATCTGTCTTAGGCATCGTCCTTTACATCCAGGTGGCAATATGCCTTGTTTGGGGTGAAGATGAAAAAAAAAAAAAAATTCTGAAGAATACATATCATAGTATTTATAAAAAAAGACTGAGACTAGCAACATCACATCTGTGAGAGAGAAGGTGAAGAAGAGAAGGTGAAGAAGAGAAGGTGACGCCAATCAAATTACATTTACTATTTGATACATTTTTTTCCATTTTATTTGATTGTAATTTTTATTTTTATTTTTCAGGCAAGAACTTCTCAAGTGGAATGGTTGGGGATTTAAGGATTCCAAATTCATTGTGAATAAAGCTGGTCAAGTGGAGTTTACAGGAGAACGGTCAGTAGTTCTGAGACGATTCGGTTATTTTCTATCTTTGAAAAAAGCTTGATTTGCTACAAAAAACCCCAAAAAATCTGGTTCTTGTCCAGAATCCCTTCTTCATGGAAAAAAACACAAAGGAAAATCTGTATAATGTATGTACCCATGACAAAACGAAAATATTGTAGACTAAAAATCACGTAAATTGATCAAGTAGTTCTTGTGTGTGTGGCGTGTTTACTCGGTTGGTTGAGTGCTTGCCTCACATTGGGATATGTACACAACTGGTCAACTAGTATATGGTCTGCAACAAAAGAAGAAAATCGATTTTCATCAAATGGAAATGGAATAATGTCGTCTTTTCTAGAACAACAATTTTGTTGTTTTACCCTGCACATTTTTGCATGATTTTTCACAGTATTAATGCCGTTTATGATTGCAGTTTTGATAAAATTCCTAGACAGTTAACCATTTTAGCATGGCCCTGTTTTTATTGGTTACATGATTTGTTCTCCAAATAGTTGCCAGATAAAATGGAAATAAGTTCTACTCTTATGACAGCCATGCATATCTCTATGATGTGTTTTTCCTCATAATTTATTTTTATTTCAATTGTTTTTAGGGACTTTAATGTGGGAACTTTAATGAGTATCTAATCTTAAAACTCCAAACAAGACCGCATCATGTCTTCACATTAGAACAAGAATCGTCAATGATGTGCTGGCTTGACATAAATGTTTTTCAAAATTTGTTGATTTTAAATAGTAAATTAATTTAATTTTTTTTTTTTTTTTTATTAAATTCTACTCTTATTTTTGATATTTTTTTGGTGTATACTAATATTTTTCACTAACAAGTAAGTTTTCCGGTTATTTTATTTTAAACTGTCATATTTTGCATGTATATGGATATAAATAAGCACCAAAATATTTTCTTATTCATTTTTTTTTTTCAATTCAGTTACCGCCTTAGTAAACAAGTTTTACCTCATCTGAAGGATTTCATGATGAAAACCTGTGGTATTAGTTTGGAACACAAAATAACTGCACAGGTAAGCATGATGAAATAATTACATTATAGTATAGAAATACTAGCTATACCGACCCGGCATTGCCCATCAGTTCTTTTTTATTTTATTTTATTTTTTTAATGCTAAATTATTACAGTATCATTGGCCATTAAATTATCAATTAAATCGAATAACTAATTGTGTCAAAAGATTATTTTAATCTCTATCTTCAAAATTAATGAATGTAACTTTTAATTTATTTTAATAGATCAGGATCCTCTTCCCCCACCCCTTTTCCAATTTGTTTCCAATGATGAAATAATTATATTAGAAATACTAGCTGTACTGACCCGGCATTGACCAGAGGTTGTGCTTTTTTCTTTTTTTTTTTTTTATATAATACTAAATTTGATTAATATGGTATCTTTTAGCCATTGAATTATTAATTGAATCAAATTGTTATAAAACTATAACTAATTGTGTTAAAATATTGTTTTAATCTCTAAGCCAAATACGTCCAAGGATGGAATACTGCTGCCATATCTGGGCAGGAGCTGCTAAAAACAGCCTATCCTGCCTTGACAGAGTACAAAACAGACTTCGTGGCTTAGTGGGGGATGCCCTTTTCTCTACCCTGCAACCTCTCTCCCACAGAAGAGACGTTACGAGCCTATCCTTGTTTTATCGTTATTTCCATGGCAGGTGCTCGTCTGAACTCTAATCTCTGGTCCCCACTCGCCAATCTTTCATGAAAAACACTCGTCTAGCCGAATCCACTGTGAAAAATTTCCCCCACTCTTTATCTATGCCTAAATCAAAACGTGGATTCCATGAACAAAGCTTCTTTCTTAGAACTGCACGCCTGTGGAACTCTGTTCCGTCTGCCTGCTTCCCACCTGACTACAACTTGGATGTGTTCAAGTCCAACGTTAACAAATTCCTAATGAACCGCCCCCTTAAGTAAACACTTCATCAAATCTCCACACTAACGTAATGTACTTGCAATAACCCTTATCCCTGAGTGGCTTCCGGGCCTTGATAAGTGGTGACCACTGTGTAAAAAAAAAAAAAATTTATAAAATTAATAAATGTAACTTTTAATATGTTTTAATAGATAAAGATTCCTCTTCCTATTTTCTTTCTCCGATCTGTTTCCAATGTTACCTTGACCTCTTAAGGTCACCCTTACCCACTTACATATTTGTAGCTTTATATACGCAACTAATGTTCATTCGTAGATCTATTAAGCAAAGCCATTTACACATGTATATTTTACAGACTTAAAATGGTGGACAAAAAATGTGATGTTAATTTTATTTTTATTTCGGACTATTAGTCTCATCTTTATTAGTTGTTGTTTTTGTTTTTTTTTATTTTTTTATTGGTTCACAACGTTTCGGCCAACTTCCTCTGGCCTTCGTCAGGTGGTAACTGCGACGGATAGGAACTTCGAATCTCCTAACTGCATTCTTAGCCATCACTGCCATCCGTAGTTGTTGTCGTCTCACCACATTTTTGACCAATTACCTCTGGTACGCTTTGGGTGGGATTGAAACCGCTATCTTCAGAATGCAGTTAGGAGATTCGAACTTCCTATCCGTCGCGGTTACCGCCTGACGAAGGCCAGAGGAAGTTGACCGAAACGTTGTGAACCAATAAAAAGATAAAAAAAAAAAAACAAAAACAACAACTCATAAAGATGAGACTAATAGTCCGAAATAAAAATAAAATTAACATAAAATGCTCATCTCAAAATAAAAAAAAAAAAAAAATTCCAATTAAGGAATAATATATATACAAAAAATGTGATGTTATGTAACTTTTTAGCTTCCGGTCATTAACTAAAATATGAGTTTAAATTTGAAAGTGCATTTGGTGCTACTCCTTAAATCCCCGCCAGAGAAAAAAAAAAATCTTTATGTTGTACGTACCCATGATGGAAAGAAAATATCATAAACCAAAAATCATGTAAATTGATCAAATAGTTTTATTTTTATAAAGAAACTCATTTTTAAGAGATTAATGGCAATTTGTAGATTTCCGCCCTCCCCATGTTAAGAATAGCTTTCTAAAATCTTAGAAAAGTTTGAATTATTTGGAATTACCTCCTTTGTCATGCAAAATGACATCGAAAGATTGATTTGATTTTCTTTTTTTTTGCTTCTAAATAGAACTCATTGATCAGTTTATGTCTTTTTGTCACGAGTAAATACCCCATGAAGATATTGCTTTGTTTTTTGGGGTATTTTTGTTTTTTTTCATAGTGGTGGTGGGAGTGGGGGACTTTCACTGCACATTTTTATTGTTTCATGCACAGGATGACCAGATGCACGTGAATATGGACTGCTTCCAGTGCAGCAGCAGATGAATTAGTATAAATAAAAATTAACAACAAAAAAAATTAGTGCTTATTTAGAATTGCAGTAGAACCCTGGGATACAGCATTAATCCGTTCTGGGGTTGGGATCGTAAAGTGAAATCGTTGTATGGCAGGGACTAAGCAAAATTTTATACAGTACATATAAAAAATTAGTAACAAAATTCAGTACAGTATATAATACACATCTATATAACCAAATAACATTATAAATAACACCATTAGGCGGGGCAAATACTGTAACCAGGGCCAGAAAAATATTGTATTCCACATCGTAACCTGAAAAAAACGTATCCCGGGGTCACTGTATCCTGGGCTTCTACTGTATACTTAATTAAAAAACAAAAATGCAGAAAAATCTTTTGATATACATATTTGTCACATAACAAAAATGTCATATTCCAAAAATTACGTAAATTGATCACATAGTTTTTTTGTTGTTTTTTTTTTAAATTAAGAAAATCAAATTTTACAATTTTTACCAATTTTAAAAATGTTTAAATTATTTTGAATACAAACAAAATCTCTGTAGATGAATTAAATTGTCGCACCTATGTGATTTTCAGAATATGACATCTTAGTTACATACATCATAAAGATTTTTATGTATTTTTTCTTTTTTTTTTTAATTAAGTGCAATTCCAAATAAGCACCCCAAAAATCTGACATTTTAATTTATAAACAATTAATTTCTTTCTTTATTTTTTTAGCCAGAAATAACAGCTGCGGATATTCCACCGCCAATCAAGAACAAAGAATTTATCAGCCATTTACGAAGGACAGGAATTAGTTATTCAGACGATTGTCAAGATCGATTGTTCCGAGCGCATGGTAAGAAATTTTCAATTTATTTTCTATTGACAGTATTTTTCAATTAAGATTGAAAATTCACTTTTTAAATTTTACACCAAACACCCCATTTCTTTCTTTTTTTTTTTTTTTTTTTTTTTTTTTTTTTTTTTTTTTAAATTTTTGGAAACAGAGAAACATTTTACTTGATGACAGTTTCCTGTTTGGAATTCAGAAATAAACGAACAATGTTTGTCAGAAAACAGTCTGATCATTTTTATCCATTTAGGGTTTGACGGAACTTTTAATTTCACTAGTTTAATCACATTGGAATCGGTCATTAAGAAAATTTGTAAAGAAGTCATTCCAGCCTTCAACTTTTTTTTTTTTTTTTTAAATATTTCATTAATGAAGCAAGCAAACAATAAAATGGTTGGCATTTTGGGGGTTGGCGGTAGCTCCACTTGGACTCAAAACCAGGGTGTGCCAAGTTCAAATCTTGTTCGTTCCACAGAAACACTTGACCTTGTGTCTAACACCCTGAAGAAGAGATAAATAAAATTAAAAATCAAGAACAATTAAAAACAAAGAATTTATCAGCTGATAAGAATTAGTTATTCAGACAATCATTAAGATTGACTATTCGGATCACATGATAAGAAATTCTCAAGCGTTTTCTTTTCACTTTTTCTTTTCTTGAAAACGTTCTGCAATTAAGTTTTAAAATTCACTTTTTAGATGTTACATCTAACGCCTCATTTAAAAATTTTTTTTTCATATTTTTGGTAAAAGAGAAACCGTCTACTTATGATGGTTTCATATTTTGAATTCAGAATTAGACAAGCAACATTAATGATAATCAGGATTGTCTGCCCCTTTTTTTTTTTTAGATCTGGTTTCTGCTGTCCATTTTAATAGATATATTTAGACATGATCAAGCAGACAAGAAAGCCATTCTTAAAATTGGGAAGTATGAGGAGGGGGACTTTCATGCTATCTGAAAGGAAGATAAGCATTGATTAAAAGGGACCATATCTTGCTTATCATCATTATCCCATCTGGAAAGCAGAAACCATGTCATAAAGAGCAGACAATCTTAACTATAATGACATAATGTTTATTAGAAAACATTCTCTAATCATTACCAGGAAGTTTTAAAGGGGAATCTTTCGGCTGGATTTATAACCCTGGAATCATACTGGAGCTGAAATTGAACTCGTTATGTTTACAAAACAAGAACTGCTGGGTTAGCATGAAAACCTCATTTATAGAGAGCACCAGCACCACCTAATGTTAGAATATTCTAGAACCTTCTCGATCTTTCTGGAAAGTTTTGGGATCTTTTGGATTTTTTAAAATCCTATTTCTTTTTCTTCGATTTTTGTAAAAAGAGTTGTTTCTGAAATGACAGATGAAACCTCCCCCCCCTCTCTCTCTCTCTCTCTCTCTCTCTAATATATATATATATATATACATATATATATTTAAATAAGGGAGTAGTCACCAACAATGTGTATTTTTTAACATTATTTTATTATTCCGTGTCTTGATTTTTCATTGAGAATTATGTTTGGATCATTGTAATAATGTTTTTAAGTCATTGAAATCGTTTACGTGCGTTTCAGACGATCTGTGATGCGTCCTCGTCAGAAATTATTTATAATATAAAGCTGAACGTCTGTGTGTGTCTGATCACGAATAGGCTCCTATATGGTTGCCTATTACAGAAAACTGATCACATAATGATAGAAGATGTATCGAGACACGGGAATGGGTATGTTTGATCTGGCATAATGAGGATTCATTAAAATTGTGGGGTGGTCCACAAGGTATGGAAATAAAAAAATTTAAAAATTAAAACAAAACGTTTAGAAGTGTTTTTGATATAGATGTACATAATAATACTTTGATAAGTATGTTTTAACTTAAATAGGGATGGTATAATAAAATTGTGGGGTCTGCGTTCGCGCCTGGCCTCCATAGAATGGAAATAGGCACAAACTTTAATAAAGACTTTTCATATCTATCTGTGTAAGTATACTTTGGTAATTATGTTTCAGTTTGAAGAAATATGGTATAATAAAATTATGGGGTGTTTGTTCACGCCTGACCTCCATAGAATGGAAGTATGTCACAAAGTTTAACAAGGTTTTTTTAATAAAGATCCACAGAATATTGTGATAAGTGTTTCAGTGTGAACAGGTATGGTATAATAAATTATGGGGTTTATCTATTTTATTTTTACTTTCATCATATTTTGCTTTGGTTTTGATACCCCCAAATTTGAAGCTATCTCTTTACGACCCTTGCTTTTCATAACCTATCATACTTTCATAAATCAGAGTCCATTTTCTGTAGGCTGTTTTTGAACCCAGTCAACGACGAGTACTTTTGCTAGTATATATATATAGAGAGAGAAGATAAATTAAGCCCTGATGATACAGCTAATGGGAACAATTCTACAACATAGAAGTATTATAACTCCTGCAATGGTGACGCTCGACATGATATGGGTAAATTATTTTATGTTCATTATTAGAGTCAAAGTGAACATAATTTTTTTTTGGTTTTCAGTTCAATTAATAAAAATTTGAATTAAAATGATTCAAACAATTTTTTTTTTTTTTTTTTTTTTTTACAGGTCATACGCTCCATGAAGTTTTTGTCTTGAGAGAAGGAAAATTTGAAAGAATTCCTGATCTTGTAGTTTGGCCAAGTAAGGATTTAATTTTTGTTTTTACTTTAATCTTTTTCAAAAATGTTTATGATTTTTTTTTCAAAATTCGCTATACTTTATAAGATCCTTTTTAACATTACTGGTGCTACCAGATAAGACTTTTCAAAACCCAATCATGTTCTGCAAAGTCAAATCAACAGCAACAATTTTCCTATACAAAAAAAAACAAAAAAACTATTCATAAATATTTGAAGATATAAAGAACTTCAAGTTTAAAAACTTTTTCCAAAATTACTGGATTCAGCATTAAATAATCTGAAAAGGGTTGATGTGCCGTAAAACCACCAAAATAACCAAACCAAAAAGCTTGATTTCACCTCAAGCATGTCATATTGCCACTGTAAATCTAAGGGACTTTTGTGAGTACGAGCCCGGATTTTTAGGGGGATTTTTATTGGAGAGTTACAAGGCTACTAAAAGTGAACCGAAGTTCCACTTTCTATTCTCCTGATTTGCTGGCAACAAAAAATAAAATCGTCAACAATTTTCTATTTTTGATAACAAAACAGTTCACTTTGGAAATGGCGCAGAACTTGCATCAAGCAACTAACAGACGACTCGCAGTACATCTATGAAGACTTATCCGTATGATAGAAGATATAGTGTAAAAAAACTCTGGATGATGATGATGATGATGTTAAGGGTTTATATTCTTCAAAATTGTTCCATGGCAATCGTCTTTTACTCAAATTAGAACCTTTGTTTATTTTATACTATTTTAAAAGATTAATTTTCATTTACTTTAGCCAGAATGGTTCACTAATGGGCTGAAAGACTGAATGTCTAATTCTTGGTAAATTCATACCAACAACTTAAAAACAAGGATACTTGACATCCAAACACTCAGCATTATAACGTGTAGATCAAAAGTTAGTGGGGTAATCCAGGAAAAGGAGTAGCACCCTCTATATAGTAGTCAAGAAAAAAAGAGCCATTGTGTCACCCTTGACTATAGCCAACCTACTTTAATTAACTTTAAATCTTTGGATTTTTCTTTTTTTCAGCCTGTCATAATGATGTCGTAAAGATTGTTGAATTGGCCTGTCAACATAATGCAATGCTTATACCATTTGGAGGCAAGTCTTTTTAATTCTTTCAATTCTCAGATTTTATTATAAACATTTGACTTTTCTTGTAAGTTTCACAATAGACTTGTAGGACCTATATAAATGAACACTGTAACTTTTAAAACATGAGTAGGGTTACCCCGCATTGCCTGAGTTAAAAAGTTTAACATATTTCTATTAAACCTTATATCTCTCTACCTCTGTCTGTCTCTCTATCGTTCACTCTTTTCTCCTCCCATGTTTTACACCTCCCTCTCCACAATTACCTCTTTCTCCTCTGCCTATTCCTCTCTAACTCGACAGATGCACACAGGCAACTCTTCTTTACATAATAGCTTCCTCAAATAATGAGTCGGCATTCCTTTTCCAAATTAGTATATAATAACGTTGTAACACTGAAAAATGAACCCTGTCTGACTGGTTGATCCCCAGAGAATTAATATTTTTTTCTAAATTTTAGATATTATTTATCCAGGGTAATGCGGATGATAAAGAATATACCAACTTTATGCATTTTTGTTTCGTAGTTTTTTACTTCCAGCTAAACAATACAAACATACACCCATACAACTGAACATCTATAGAATGACAACATCAATATATTACATATGAATGAGTCCTCTGTGGAATTTCCACAGATCCTGCTAGTCTGATATAATTAAAGAAAATTAAATTTTATATTAATGTCACTTATTTTTTTTAACGAGTTTTACAATGAATCAAAAAAACAATTTCATGTGATGTTGCGGCAATTCATATGCTCTTATTTTCTGTTACTGAAAATATTGCTCAAACTTTGAAATTTTTAGATGAGCATTATTTGTATTACTGTTGTCATCTTGAGTGTTATTCTCACGTTTTGTCCAGAAATATTTATGTCGAACTCGGGTAATCTTTCTGTCAAACTGTAAGGGAAAAATCTGCAGCGATAATTAGTAAGATTGTACGTCTAAAACAAAAATATGTTCAAGGAGCCAACCCAAAATTCATGTTAAAATTGTCTGCAAGAAATTGTGGCATAAAAATTCAGTTGTAAATGATACTTTTCTAGAGGTTGAAAGTTCAATCTGCAGTGTTAACAATACAAAGAATATAATTGCGAATTATTTAAGACTAGCCGGGGTGCCCAGCATTGCCTGGCTGTTTGTAGGTGCATGATTAGCAAAAAGAAAAAAAAAGTGGTAATAGGCAGGCAGGCTTCAACCAGTACTGCGAAGGAGGAAAAGAATGTGAAAATAAAATGTGATGTTTTGTCGTTGCATCCATCGCCAAACCAGAAGCAGTGAAGGTTTAAATTAAGGCTAGTCAATCGAAAAGAGGGGATGACTTTCGAAAATATTGGCAAAAAAAGCGACCCCTTCCTATAGAAAAGTGTCCAGTTGAGAGTGAAGAAATTAATGTTTTTAACCAATTTTTTGATATTTGTCGTCTGAAGGGTTGATCTTCAAAAAGATACTGATCTCATGAAAATCCATCACCTATGTTGAAAGTTTTAGGCAGACATACAAACATACATACATACATACATTTAAACAGGCAGGTGAGAGTTATATCACAGATGTCTATTTAATCTTGGCTGACGGAACATGGATTAAATACAAGATTCCATTCAAAATTCTGTGCTGATTCCCAAATTCGACAAGTTACACCTGAAGAAAGTGAAAGATTACATTGGGCATGAATAACGCTCAAAATGAGAACAGTAGTTTGAATAATCCAAATAATCCAGACTTCTTTTTTAATAAAATACTAATAGTTAGTCTCCTTTCTGTCACTAGAAATGGTGGCAGTTGTGACTGAAGAAAAATTCAAATGTTATGGTTTGTTGGAGACGTTTGTCAATACTCCAACAATCTCTTGACATCTCTCTCTAGCAAAAATTAAGAAGCAAACAGCAGCAAAAGGAATAAAGAAAAAATGTGAAAAGGAACAAGTGAAGAAAACTAGTATATGCTTGTTTTGTTATTAAGATTGGATAAAATTCAGGGGAGAAAAAAATGACAAGATTATAGGTTATTAGCTATATCTACCTGGTGTTGCCAGGAAGTAATTTTTTTTTTTACTTTAATTTTTGTTTCTCTTTTCTTTTTTTAAACAGTACATTTTTTTTTTAACCAAATTATTTTTTTTCTGATAGGATCTTAAATGTTAAATGTAATTGTTATTGTTTGGTCATTAAATTATTAATTGAACCAAATTGTTGTAAAACTAGAACTAATTGCTGTTAAGATATAAATATTGCTTTAATCTATTTATAAAATTATTGGATATAAAAGTTTCCCAATTTTGTTATATTTTAATACAAGAAGATTTGCTATGAATTTTAAAGTCAGTTAAAAATGATTTTCTATTTGACAGTTTAAATGTTTTAAAAATCCTTTCAAATGTTGAAGAGTCACTAAATAATTAATTCTACTTTCTTTTTTTAACTATTAACTAAAGATTAAGATTAATCCTGAGACGTCTCCGTAATAGTTGTGTATGAATCTATTAAAACGCCCCTTTGTTAATTTCTCACAGGTGGAACAAGCGTCTCTGGAGCGTTGGAGTGTCCGACTTCGGAGCAGCGGATGATTATTTCTGTTGATACTTCATTAATGGTGAGTTTTACATTTTTACACGAACCTGATGTTGTGCACGAAAATCTCACAAAGGAACAAAAAAAGCAAAAAAAAATTCCACTCTTTTTTTTTTTTTTTTTTTTTTTTAGTTGAAATAAAAGGCATTTATTCATGGTACTTTCCAAACTACACCTGCATCTTGGTTTTACAAGTCTCTTTGTTCGCAATATGGTTAATAAAACTCTGCCGTGTCGAACGCATGCTGTTTCTATTCCCACATCAACACTTCTCCAGTTCAGTTGTCGCCATACAGGTTTTTCAAGTCTCTCTTGCTGGCACGTGCTTCACCTTGCTGTCGCCACCCACGTGGTTCCAAATCTCTCTCCACTTTTCCTTTCTTTCTCTTCCTTCACTTGGACATCACCTCGCACTATGGCTTGGTCATTTACTGCTCTTGCTACATATGCCTTTCTGGCTTTGTTACACATAGCCACCAACCCTAATGTTATGTGTCTTTTCTTTTTTTTTTTTTTTTTACAAGGTAGTCACCTTTATCAAGGCCCAGAAGCCACTCGGAGATAAGGGTTATTGCGTGTACAGTACAGTACGTTAGTGTTGGAGATTTGATAAAGTGTCTTACTTAAGGCGGCGGTTCATCAGGAATTTGTTTACATTGGACTTTAAGACATCCAGGTTGTAGTCAGGTGGGAAACAGGCAACCGGAACAGAATTCCACAAGCGTGCACTTCTAAGAAAGAAGCTTTGTTCATGGAATCTACGGTTTGATTTTGGCACAGATAAAGAGTGGGGAAAATTTTTGACAGTGGTTTCAGCTAGGCGGGTGTTTATTGTGAAAGATTGACGAGGGGGACCAGAAATTAGAGTTCAGGCGAGCATCTGCCATGGTAGTAACGATAAAACAAAGACAGGCTCGCAATGTCTATCCTGTGGGAGAGAGGTTGCAGGGAAGAGAAAAGGGCATCCCCCACTAAGTTACGAAGCCTATTTTGTACTCTGTCAAGGCAGGATAGGCTGTTTTTAGCAGCTCCTGCCCAGATGTGGCAGCAGTACTCCATCCTTGGACATACTTGGCTTTTATACAGATAGAGAATTGCATTAGGGGTGAGATATCTTCTGGAGCGGTAGAAGGATCCTACCATTTTTCCAGCGACCTTGGCAACTGACGATGTACGTGTTCCATTTCAGGTCAGGAGTAAAGGTCAAGCCCAGAAGCTTATCAAAACATGGAGCTTCCCCTAGACGAGAGCCACCCATTTCAATTGATGCCAGATGGGGATCAGAGCGTTGATGATGTAAAGATAGGAGCTTGGTTTTAGATGCATTAAAAGTAACCAGCCACCTCCTCCCCCACTGTACCACGCGCTCAAGATCAGAGGAGAGAGAATTTGAGAAAACTTTGTCATTTATGGCCTTTGATGTGTTGCCATAGATGGTCGTGTCATCAGCATAGATGTCAATGAATGATTTAAGTATGTGTTTTGGGAGATCATTGATCTATATCAGGAAGAGAGTTGGGCTCAGGATGGACCCCTGAGGGACTCCAGCATTAATATTGAGGGCCTCTGATTTCTGCCCATCGACCACTACTCTTATGAGCTTATCGGAGAGAAATGATTTAATGATCGAGAGAACATTTCCAGTTATACTGTAGCTGGAAATCTTGTGAAGTAGGCCCTTATGCCATACCTTATCGAAGGCCTTTGATATGTCAAGTGCAATTGCCCTAGAGAGGAAACCTTTGTCAAGAGATTCGCTAATCCTATGAGATATAACCGTTAGCACATCTGCTGTAAATCTGGCAGAATGGAAACCATATTGCATGTCACTAAGAAGGTTATTTCTGTTGAGGTGATTAACTACTTCTCTATTTAATATGGATTCCAGCAGCTTACTCAGGACACACAGGAGACCTATTGGTCTTTACTGAGAGGGAGATGACTTATCACCTGAATTCTTAAATACAAGGCATACTGATGAGGTTTTCCAGGGTGTTGGGAAGCACTTCTCTTTAAGGCAACGCTTAAAAAGTTTTGTAAGTATGGGGGCAAGTTCTGGTTGAAGCTTTTTCAGCACAATGATTGGAATGCCGTCAGAGCCAGTTGCTTTACTGGGATCAAGGTTCTTGATTAACTTGGCGACCTCACGCACATATATTTGTATGTTGCAGAGCGTGTTGTCCGTTATAGGAGGGAATACGGGGAGTTGATGGCCTTCGTCGCATAGGGTAGAATTACCTACAAAGTTCTTGGCAAATAGTTTGACCTTATCTGATGCTGACGAGATGACCTCAGGTCCATTGATGATAGTTGGGATAGAATGCACGCTTCTGTTAAGGATCCTGTTTGCTATTTACCAAAACTGATGGGAACCAGGCCGCTGCTCAACTACTTTGGATTTAATGGACTGAGCATATAGCTCTCTTGCATTTTGTATTACTCTTTTGCAGTGGTTGCTGGCAGTTCTGAAGGCAGCCTTAGTCTCAGTGCATCTATTACGTTGGTAGCTATGGAAAAAGTGATTTCTGTGCACGATGGCAGCAGCACATTCTGGGGAGAACCATGACTGGCTGTCAGGTTTTTGTTTGAATTTTTGGATGGTATGAATCGGTCTATGCCTACAATTAGCGATTCGGTCAGGTCTAATACTATGGAGGACACATCCTTTTTAAACATGTAATGCAGGGGTAGATCAGGTAAGTGTACGGTGGCTATCCCAGTCAGCGGTAGAGTATCGATATACAGTACGGTGGAGAAGTACATCTGAAGACATATTGCATTTCGTTTTTATCTTAACTGATACAACCGAGTGGTCAGAAGATCCCAAAAGAGACAGAATGGAACTTGAACATGAAGATAGTGCTGTGGGATTGTTTGATTAGCATACAAAGAACATTTTAAATCTTAACAGATAATGGTTAGAAATTAAAAGTTTGTTTTCCAGGGCTGCGTATTCGATTGGTTCAGACAATGCAAATTGACCAACAATATTCTTGGCTCAATAGCGACATGCTCTTCAATATCTTATTTTTACAGCACTGTAAAATTACAAATCCCCATTGCCTGCTCCCCAGAGGGATCCCCCCCCCCAGCCTTGAGCCCCTGGAGGGGCATAGGCCATCCACAACTTTGTAGATGCTATTGTAGCAAGGAGCTCTTTTTTCGGGGTGAAGGTGCTGGCCCACGCCCAAGCTTCCCAGAAGATACATACAGCGCCTAGTCTTCCCAAATGGTCACCCATCTGGTAATGGCCAGGCTCAATGTTGCTTAACTTCAGTAATCTGGCAAGAACTGGTGATTGTGCCATACTCCTCAGAGAGATGGATAAAAAAAAAAAAACAGAGTTCCCAAAACAGACAACCGACTCCTTTCAGTTCATTGGCCAAAGAGGAAGATTTTTTTTTCTTTTAACCATGTCTCATTTCGGATTTCTCGTCCATGATGCCATATCTTGACACTTAACTTTAACTGTAATGGAATTTTCCTCTCTACTTATCACTTTAACCTAATGTGGAAAATATTGTTTTTAAGCATAATTTTAGACACATCCCATCCAATATCACCACATATGTTCATAATAATCTTCGTTACATAGATCTGTATTTGGATTATTCAAACTACTATCTTGAGTGTTATTTTCACGACATTTCGGTTGATGTAACCTCCAAGCTTCTTCAGGTGCATCTTGTTGAACTGTGAATTCTTTCTGTCAAACTCTGGGAATCTGCACAGAATTTTAAACAGAATCCTTTATTTAATCCACATGGATAGCATGTTCTCATTCCATCGGCCATGACTAGGTAGAATTCTTAAGTAATACACAATTATATTCTTAGTATTGCCTGCACTGAGGTTTGAACCTTCAACCTCCAGAATAGTGTCACTTAGATGAGAACAGTAGTCTGAGTAATCCAAATAATACAAATTATCAATCCTCATCTAAAAAATTCAGAAACATAAGCTAAACTGTTTTTTTCTATGAAAGCGAGTATTTTTATATATAAAGGTTAATTGTCTGTCTGTGTGAATGTATGTTCAGCTAAAAGTGAAAAAATACCAAACAAACATCCACAAAGTTGGTATTTTCTGGATGAATAATATCTATAATTAAAAAGAAAGGTAAGTATTCATTCTTTAATAGTCAACTGGGTTGGGTTTCGTCAGATAGGGTTGGCTTTTAAGTCATTTTATGTACTTAAGCAGAAGTAACTGATTTTTTTAATCAATGAGTTCATTCCCATGTACCAACTCATTCCTCGAGAAATCTATATACATGAGAGTATTGTGTGTGTGTGTGTGCGTGTGAGAAAAATGGGCTTGATGGAGAAGGAAGAGGAAAGGGGAAAAGAGAGAAAAATAGAGGGAGAAGTACAGAGGTAGTATTTTTTAATAGAAATGTTTTGCTTTTGCTCTGGGCAATGCTGTGTAGCTTTGCTAGTTTCTTCTAAATTACACTCTTGAATTAACAAAAATTTTATGACTGTAAACTGCATGTAGATAATGGCTGATATAGCAAAAGTGAATAATGTGATGCTATCAATGCCCCCCCCCCTACCAAAGTGTGAGGAAGCAGGTGAAAAAAACACAAAGAAATATAACAAAAGAAAGAGGAAATGGGTTTATCGTTACAATGGAAAGAAAATTGTTTGCAAATGCACACAAAGGTGAGCTGATGTGGAGCTGTAATCAAGGTGTGGCAGATTAGATTTAAGGACAGTGTCCAGTTAATGATAGTTATGTATTTGACATGCTCAAAAGTAAATCGTTGCTTGGATCATGTCCAAAGAGCTTTGGGAGATCGAGATGAGGTGACGGTAACTCACAAACTCGATCTCAACAGAAAAATTAAGATATGGACGTTAGCGCTTAAAGGGTAGCTTCCCACCATGGTGTCCCACACACACACTCAGAGTGCAACTAATATTTAGAGAAAGTGTCAGTCTGTGTTTTTCTTTTGAATTGATTGATTTAATTTTTTTTTCACTTGTAAACCAGTAAACCTCTTCAACAGTCACCAATATGTGGGAGACTACACGACCAGAACGGGAAAAGATGAAAGAAAATAAATTTCCAGCGCACAGCGGGAAGGTTAGTTATTGTTGTCGAGCAGATGGGGAGAAGGACACGTGGTTTTGTTACAGTAATTTTAGATATTCAAAAGCATGATTGGTTTTAAATGAGAAATAATTCCTTTTTTCTTTTTTGTTTTCTTTCAGAATAAGATTTTATGGGTTGATGATCAGAATCTCACAGTTTGCGCTGAATCTGGAATCATAGGTCAAGACCTTGAACGAAGGGTGAGTGTTTTTTAATTTTCACACGTTTAAAAATTAATTATTATTCACGTCTTACTGATTTTTTTATATATCTATATATATATATAAATGAACGTGTCTGTGTGTCTACATTTCCCTATGCAATAACTCTGTCAATTTTCAATCTATAGACTCGAAATTTAATATACAAGGATATGGATCTAACTTAATAACTTGATTTGAGCCCAAAACAATAAACGTTAAGAGGTCATAATAGGGTTCAAAATTATAAAAAATTGACTACTTTTTTTTTTTGCTCAACATACACCTCCAAACACCTGGGCAATGCCAGGCGTAAATGCTAGTATATATATAAAAGTGATCATGTCTGTGCATGTACATTTCCCTATGCAATAACTCTGTCAATTTTCAGTCTACAGACTCAAAATTTGATATACAGGGTACTGAGATTTGGTAAAATCTTTGTAATATGTTTTCGACCAGAAATTTGGCTGTTAAGGGGTCAAAGTTCAACGATTTGACCTTTGAGAACTCTACCAAACCCCTCCGCCAATTTTGGATCTAAACACTTGAAATTTTAGATATAGGTTCCTTGGATATGGATCTAACTTAATAACTTAATTTGAACTCAAAACAATAAATGTTAAGGGGTCATAATAGGGGTCAAAGTTAAAACAATTGACCGCTTTTTTTATTATTTTTGCTCAACATACACCTCCAAACACCCGGGCAACGCCAGGCTGAAATGCTAGTATATATATATAAAAATGCTACTCATGAAATTGTTAATAAAATTCGCAATTGTTTCTCCAATCCAATTCAGGAAAGAATTAACTTTCTTTAATTCTTTTATTAAAAAATAAAAATTAAAAGCGAATCTCAACTAAAAAGTGTAAAATTCATAGCCATATAAGTACCAAAAACTAAAATAGTTTTTTTCCGAATTAAGGAGAATAGAAAGTAAATCTTGGATTTACTTTTGGTGGCCACGTAACTCTAACTTCCTTTATTTTGTCCTTTAGTCCTCACATTCTATGAGCGATGTTTCTAACAAAGGAGGAAGAATTGCTGTTTTCTAAGTCATAATCTATCCCTCTAGCACTTACCATTGGCTAGTTTTTTTTTACCTTGAAGCAGTATTTCTTTTTCTTAGCTTTTTACATCAAGTGACTTCATGCCTTGTCTGGAGTGATTGCTATTAAAAAAAAATTCAACCACATCTTTAGGCAGTGCCTGACTTTATTTATTTGCAGACTATTATCCTTATCTTTATAGTTGTTGTCATCTCGCCACGTTTCGGCTAACTATTCCTCTGGCCTTTGTCATATTGTTAACCGCGACAGGATAAGAATGCTGAATCCTTAACTGTATCTTCAGTAATTACTGCCTTCCATAGTTGTTTTCGTCTCACCACGTTTTGGCCAACTAATCCTCTGACTTGTCCTCCAATTTTCAGTCCTAAATGTCCAGCAGTCTTTGATCGCAATTCAATAATAATCACACTTGAATACAACGTGCACAGTTATCAGTAATTGACAAACTTCTTTCTTGGCACTGCATTCGTTTTGGCTGTGATGGCCGTCTATCAAGAATAACCCTAACCCGATGGCCGTCTATCAAGAATAGTTTGTGGATTGGTTTTATATCGATTGTCTTTGCTATAATCTCACACATAAAAAATTTGAGGGCTTAAGATTCAATGATGGTACCACCTACTGATAAGGTGATGATCAAAGTGACCCCCATTTTGAATGGTAACGAATGTAAAACTAAGCAATCTCCTTCATGTTGTAATTTAAACTGAGTTTATTTTGGCCCTAAATCAAAGTAAACATAATTTTATTCCAGGTGAGGTTCGAACTCACAGACTCTGTATTTATGAACGGTGTTAAGCGATTGAACCATGAGGCATGTACAATATAATAACGTTATTAGTCTAATATTTGAAACCGTCTTTCTTTCTCCATCTCGCTCTCATCATGATTATCAATTTAACGCCCATTTTACATGCTGGCATGTGTTAAATAGCTTTTAGAAAATCATTTCCTAACTAATCTATCTCTAGTCAGGTCTTTTTTTTTATCCCTCTTTCTTTCAAGTCCGTTTTACTTGGCTTTCCCCTATGAACCGAACCTGCTACCTCAACTGTTCTAAATTTACTAACCCAAGAACTTGCATCCATTCTTTCAAGTTGGCTATACCATTGTTCTGCACACATCTCCTTATATTGTCCAGCTTCTCTCAAGAAAAGAAACCCCATATATGGAGTATTGTTGTCACATTTTGGCTGGTGCATCTGCTGCTAGTCTCTCGCTCCTAGGCAAGGTTCCAAAGAGTCGCCAATCTGATAGGCCCTGAACTGACATCTAAGCTTCAGCCTCTGTCCCATCGACAAAACGTTGCATCCCTCTGCCTGTTCTACAAGTATTTTAATGGTGAATGCTCTGACGAACTGCAGACACTTGTGCCCCCACGACGTAGACACCCTCGACAAACTCGACAGGCAGCTAAATCCCACCCCCACACAGTATAGATCCCTAGATGTAAAAGATCTTTCTACTCCAGTAGTTTCTTCCCCAGAACCGCTAGACTCTGGAATTCCATTCCAGGTCCCTGCTTCCCTAACTGTACTGACATGCAGAAGTTCAAGTGTAACGTGAACCGACATCTTGCTGCCCAAATCCCAACATAGTGCCCCAGCAGTAGCTGCCCCTGATAGTAGCCCCCTACACCAAAGTGACAATGTGCCTTGTTTGGGGTGAAAATGTAATAAAAAAAAATTTAAAAAAAAAAAACCGAGAGGAAAGAAGCAAAAAGACATGACTGAAAAGTATACAAAAAAAATTAACAAAATTATACAGATAAACATAACACAATTTATCTTTATTTGCACTTTTAATAACATTTTTAAAAATAAGTCTTTTTTTTTTAATTTTGTATAAGAAATATAAGATTATCAAATTATAAAAATAAGCTTTTTTTTTTAATTTTATGTTATTTTTCATTTTAAAAAGTAAGTTTTTTATTTGAATTAATATAATAAACATGTTTATGAAAGTATAAAAATAAAATTATTGAAATCAAAATGGCAAAATTTCAAACATCATAAAAAAAAACGTATCCAATACATAATATTCCCAAAATAGTTGACTTTAATTCTCTGCTGCCACAGGCATTCTTGCAGATGAAAAAGACTAATTGTGTTATTTTTATCTGTATAATTTTTGGTAATTTTTGTTGTATATTTTTCAGTACTGTCTTTTTCTTACATTTTATTTCAATAGAAATACTGAAAAACAATAAAAATGAAGGAACTTATTTGGCTTGTCACTGCTTCCAGTAGCTGCAATGCCAGAAATTAAGAAGTATGTTAGTTGACTAGAACCAAAAGACCATTTGTGCTTTTTTTGTTTTTGTTTTTTTTTCAGCCATGGATTTACTGCTGTCATCTTGATCATTTGCATCCATTTAAAAAATATTCCTGGGTGGATAAATTATTTTTGGAAAGAAATTAAATCCAAATTCATTTTCTTCTTGTTGAAACCATAGAATTAGAATTAAAAAAAAATAAAAAAATGATTTGGTAAGAAGGATGCTATTAACCATAAAAGTTCAAGAAACACACTTTGTCTTTTCTTTTTGTATTAGATGAATTAAAAATGGAAAAGGAAGATCCTATTACTCAACGTTTTGCCCAACTGTTTCATAGGCTTTTTCAAGAGCAAAGAAATGAGATAAAATGGGGTCATGTATCATTTTAAGTCATTTTTTATTTTGCTCTTGAAAAGGCCCACAAAGCAGGTGAAATGTTAAGCAATTGGGTCTTCCTTTTCCATTTTTATTTCATACTGTTGTTGGATTGTTTTATCCTTGTATTATCATATCTCTATCTACTATTCTTATATAAAAGGAACCTTGTGTGTCTGTGTGTGAGTTTGTTCCCTATGGACTCCTAAGTGGCTGACCTAATGTTTTACAAATTTCACAAAAATGTACTTTATATGCCTGGCAGTGTTCTTAGATAGGTTTTGTATCAGAATGTCTTCAAGAAGTATCGTTAATCGGAAAAATCCGATGAAAGAAGGAACAGGTGATTTTGGCCAAAGTTAACACCTTACACTATCTAGCATCACAAGTGTGTTTGAGAAATTTTATTACCACACAAGCCAAAAGGCCCGACATATCACATCAACAGTAGGTTCTTTGATATAACAGAGGCACATTCGAAATGAAGAGCATAATTCTGTTTAGAGCATAATCAAACCATGATATTTGACTTTTGTATTTTAAACTTTAATTCAAGTTACTATATACAAATAATTTTATAAAATCAATAGTAAGTTCTCTACAGTGCAATTTAGACTACAATGTATTGTTGACTAAGTCACTGAGGGGAGGCATGTGAAGTTTCCTCCCGGTGCAACATGATGGATACTCAACTAGAGCAGGTAATCAATTGATTTGATTGAAAAATGGGCAATTTCATCGATTTCGATCACAATCAAATATGGGAGTGTGAAACATTCGTTGCTCCTCATTCAATCCCGGGCAACATCAGGTTTCCCTGCTAGTATTAGATAAATTCGGTATAAGACAACAGTCCACAACATTGTCTCTTACTTACACTTGTGATGGTTCTATTTTTATTTTATTTGAATAATTTTTTTTTTTTTTTCAGTTATCTGAAAAAGGTTATTGCACCGGACACGAACCAGATTCTATGGAGTTCAGCTCTTTGGGCGGATGGGTTGCCACAAGAGCTTCTGGAATGAAGAAAAACATTTATGGAAATATTGAAGATCTGGTTTGTATTAAATTTGTTACAAGTTATTATTTTCATTTCTAACTCAACCTTGATTTTTTTTTTTTAAACTTGTTAAGACACATATGTGAGTAGCATTTATTGGGGAGGGGGGGGGTCACCAGTTTGTCAGGTAGTACACGTCCTAAGCTGACGATCAAAAATGGAAAACCCAAAAATAGTTTTATGAAAGTGAACAATAATTCATTATTTGTGAAATGTACAAACTTGCCATGAAGAAACCGTTCTAATAGGCAAAACGTACTATAACCAAACAGAAATAAGTCTAAATAAGACCTAATTACTTATATTATCCAGTTTCTATAAATAAACATATTTAATTTAATTCAAAAATATTATATTTATAACAAAAAACAATTCTGCAAATAAGCATATTTGATTTATTTTAAAAAATCTATTTATAACAAAAAATCTCTAAATATACATGATTGATTTATTTTAAAAATATTATGTTTATGGCAAAACGTTTTTGTAAATAAATATATTTGATTTATTTTTAAAATATATTTATAACAAAAAATGTCTGTAAATAAATATATTTGATTTATTTTTAAAATATATTTATAACAAAAAGTTTCTGTAAATGAACATATTTGATTTATTCAAAAAATATATTCACAGCAAAAAAATTCCTGTAAATAAACATTTGATTTATTTTGAAAATATATTCCTAACAAAAAATGTCTATAAATAAATATATTTGATTTATTTTGAAAATATATTTATAACAAAAAATGTCTGTAAATAAATATATTTGATTTATTTTTAAAATATATTTATAACAAAAAGTTTCTGTAAATGAACATATTTGATTTATTTAAAAAATATATTCACAGCAAAAAATTCCTGTAAATAAACATTTGATTTATTTTGAAAATATATTCCTAACAAAAAATGTTTGTAAATAAATATATTTGATTTATTTTGAAAATATATTTATAACAAAAAAACTTCTGTAAATGAACATATTTGATTTATCTAAAAAAAATATTCATAGCAAAGCAATTCCTGTAAATACACATTTAATTTATTTTAAAAATATTTAAAAAAAAAAAAAAAAAATTCTGCAAATGAACATATTTTTAAAATATTATATTTATGACAAAGAAGGTTTCAATGAAAATAATCAGTTTTCAAATATTCTTGTGTGTTGACCTACATTTTCGTTGGGGTCTTCAAATTAAGCTACATTGTTTAGTGTACGCACGCCACTTTACAAACAAGGAAGTCGTTTCTTAGCGTAAATATGCAACAATTCTGTACAGATTTTTGTGATTTTTAGTTTTAATATTTTTTTTTTTTTTTTTTTTTTTTTTACACAGTGATCACCACTTATCAAGGCCCGGAAGCCACTCAGGGATAAGGGTTATTGCAAGTACATTACGTTAGTGTGGAGATTTGATGGAGTGTTTACTTAAGGGGGCGGTTCATTAGGAATTTGTTAACATTAGACTTGAAGACATCCAAGTTGTAGTCCGGAGGGAAGCAGGCAGACGGAACAGAGTTCCACAGGTGTGCAGTTCTAAGAAAGAAGCTTTGTTCATGGAATCCGCGTTTTGATTTAGGCACAGATATAGAGTGGGGGAAATTTTTCACAGTGGATTCAGCTAGACAGGTGTTTTTCGTGAAAGATTAGCGAGGGGGGACCAGGGATTGGAGTTCAGACGAGCACCTGCCATGAAAATAACGATAAAACAAGGATAGACTCGCAACGTCTCTTCTGTGGGAGAGGGGTTGCAGGGTAGAGAAAAGGACATCCCCCACTAAGCCACGAAGTCTATTTTGTACTCTGTCAAGGCATGATAGGCTGTTTTTGGCAGCTCCTGCCCAGATATGGCAACAGTATTCCATCCATATTTAAAATGATTAATTCTTATTACAAGTGTCATAAACTTGTTAGCATGATTGAAATTAATAGCACAAATATTCTCTATCACTTTTTTTTTATTTTGAGTCAATACTATTTATGCACGACAAATTAAGGCTTCTGCTGATTTTTTTTTATTCATGTGATATTTAAGCACATCACTTAGACAACCTGGGATTCTTATGTGAAGAACAATAAGAAGCAACCAATTTTAATTTCGATGGACTACTCTCTTCCTGATCATCAATGATCTCCCAAATCACATTCTTAGATCGTCCGTAGACATTTATGCAGATGACAGCAGAATCTATGGCAACACTTCAAAGGCTAGCAATGAACAAGACCTTTCTGATTTTCTTTCTTCTGATCTTGAGAACGTGGTGCAATGGGGAAAAAGGTGGTTGGTTAATTTTAATGTGTCAAAAACCAAGCTTCTCTCCTTATATCATAATTGCTCTAACCTCCATCATACACCAATTGAAATGAACGGCTCTCGTCTTGGTTGGTTGGTTGTTTTTGTTTTACGGCATATCAACCCTTTTCAGGTTATTTAATGCTGAATCCAGTGATTTTGAAGAACAATTTTTTAATAGAATATATTTGTTTTGTTTTTTTAAGTCAGTTTCTATTTAACCCATAGTTGGGACCCTAACAGGTACTACCAGTCCGGGTCAGAGTGAGCCTGGGAGCAAAGGCAATTAAAGGGTGACTCCATACTCCCCAAAGGCTGCAAACTGAGCCCTCTCGACGAAGCTTCTGAGACTGGCCTTTGCTTCTGATCTGAAATGAAACACGTACATCAAATCTGTTGCCAAGATTGCTGGAAAAATGGTTGGATCATTCTACTGCTCTAGAAGGTATCTCACTGCCAGTGTAATCTTCTATCTGTATAAAAGCCAAGTATGTCCTCAAATGGAATACTGTTGCCACATCTTGGCAGTAGCTGCTCAGCACACTCTATCCAACCTTGATAGTTCAAAATCGGCTTCAAAACCTAGTAGGTAATGCCATTTTCTCTTCTCTGCAACCTCTTTCCCATCGTGAGCCTGTCTCTGCTCTCATTATTTTCATGGCAAGTGCTTAACTGAACTCCAATCCATAGTTCCCTTTGCCAAACTTTCACAAAAAAAAACACTCGTCGACTAGCTACAACCACTACGAAACGATTTTCCCTATTCTGTATTTGTGCCTAAATCTAAAGGCAGATTCCATCAACTGCATGCCTGTGGAACACTGTTCCGCTGTCCTGCTTCCCAGTTGAATACAACATGGTAGCCTTCAAGTTCAATGTAAACAAGTTCTTGTTGAGACGTCCACATAAATAATCAAATTCTACTCAATTTACACCATTAATGGTTACCACACTACCACCTTACATTCATTAACCCATATTTTCGAGTGGCCTTCGGGACTTGATAAGTGGTGGCTCCCTAGTAAAAAAAACGAGCATGTGTTTTTTTTTCTTTTCTTTTTAGATGAACGAGAAAGGATTTGGGGGAATTAATTTAATGATATATATTTCCTTGTCATTGTCATTCTTTTTGGTAAACAATTACTATTAAAACAAAACAAAAAAAACACTATAAAAAAAGAAAAAACATTTACGATTTTAAAAAAAAAAAGTAAACAAATATTTTCTTTTAACTTAAGACAAAAATGTTTTCCTTTTTATGTTTGACTCATATTTTTTTTATTGTCCATAAGTTTGAAAATAACATTTGTTTATTTTTTACAAAATTTTTAGCACCCTCCCCCCAAAAAAATAAGCCATTTATTGTGCTCTCTTAAAATTGTAAAAGTCCCAAAAGCTTTAAATTTGCTCCAACTTCACAGCCCTGTTTGTAACAATAAAATAAACAGTTTAAATATTTGTGAGTAATTTCTATATTTCTGAATTTTTTTAGCTTGTTCATGTAAAGTTTGTTACCCCGAGAGGAGTGCTGGAGAAAAATTGTCAGGTGCCGCGGATATCAGCTGGCCCAGATATCCATCATTTAATTCTTGGATCAGAAGGTTTGTTGCTTTTATATTTTAAAATCTTAGGTTCTTGTCCAGAATTCCCCCTATATTAAAAAAAACAAAAATAAAGAAAAATCTATATGATGTAGTACCCATGACGAAAATATCATATCCTGAAAACCACGTAAAATAATCAAGTAATTTTATTTTTATAAAAAAAATCATTTTTAAGCTATTAATGGGAATTCGTAGGCATTACAACATATATCTCATAAGTTTAAGTTATGTTATGAATTACTTAGGACTTCTACCCAGTCATGGTTGGTGTAAAGAAAACATGTTATTCTTATGGATTAAATAAAGAGGGTTCCGTTCAAAATTCTGTGCAGATTTCTGAGGTTGACAAAAATTACCAAATTCTAGAGAAAGATTCCCCGAGTTTGACAAAATATACCTAAAGAAGGCCAAAGGTTACATCAACCGAAACATTGTTCGAATAACACTCAGGATGAGAACAGTAATCTGAGGAATCCAAGTAACGCATATTATCATCCTGGTTATTATTTTTGCACCATACAACACGTAAAGCTATTAAGAACAATTTTAAAAAAAATTTTTTTTTTTTTTATTACATTTTCACCCCAAACAAGGCGTATTGCCACTTTGGTGTAGGGGGCTACTATCAGGGGCAGCAACTACTGGGGCACTATGTTGGGATTTGGGCAGCAAGATGTCAGTTCACGTTGCACTTGAACTTCTGCATGTCAGTACAGTTGGGGAAACAGGAACTTTGAATGGAATTCCAGAGTCCAGCGGTTCTGGGGAAGAAACTACTGGAGGAGAAAGATCTTTTACATCTAGGGATCTCTACTGTGTTGGGGTGGGATTTAGCTGCCTGTCGGGTTTGTCGAGGGTGTCTACATCGTGGGGGCACAAGTGTCTGCAGTTCGTTAGAGCATTCACCATTAAAATACTTGTAGAACAGGCAGAGAGATGCAACGTTTCGTCGATGGGACAGAGGCTGAAGCTTAGATGCCAGTTCAGGGCCTATCAGATTGGCGACTCTTTTTTGAGCCTTCTGGAGGTTGAAGGTTCAATCCTCACTATAGGTGATACTAAGAGTAAAACTGAAATTATTTAACACCTCTATTTAATTATGGTGGACAGGATGAGAATAAGCAATTACACACGAAGACAAAAATTACTAGAAGCCATACTAATTAAAGAAGAACTCAGTCGTGTTCAATCAGATGTGCTTGAAGGATGAGAATAAGGTCCTCCTGCGGATAAAGAATCCAGTTTGAAATACTGTATATATTCTCATTTTTGACATAAAGCTTTCTATATTTAAAAAAAAAAAATGCTCCTAAAAAAAGGTTATCAGTCCACAAGGACTCATGGCTCGGTGGTTAGAGTACTTAGCAAATTCTGTTATAAAAGTGACCTTATTCTGAAATTTGACGATTCAATCGTCATTATGGGCGACCGAAAAATTCAAATTGCAAATTACTTGGGACTTCTAGCCAGTCATGATGGAACAGGAGCAAGCTACCCTTTTTTTTTTCCAAAGGGGTTATCACATATCAAGGCCCGAAGGCCACTCGAGGATAAGGGCTAATTTATGTATTGTAGGCATCAGGACAGTAGCGTAGTAATCGTTTGTGGTTGAAATTTGGTATAATTAGATTATTTATGAGGACGGTTTAATAAGAACTTGTTTAAATTGGACTTGAAGATGACAATATTGTAGGTAGCTGGAAAGCAGACCAATGGAACAGAGTTTCATAGGCATTATCTTGTGAATTAGATAAAGGATTCTATTTGAAATTCTGTGAAGATTTGTGAGTTCAATAGAAAGATTTCCGAGTTTTACAAAGTAAATCTGAAGAAGGTCGGAAGTTGCATCAACCAAAATGTTGTGAAAATGACGCCCAAGATGAGAACCATCTAAATAATACAAATTATCCTCATCTAAAAAATTCTGAGTTCTTATTTCAAATTTGAATTTAAAAAAAAATACAAAAAAAATCTGTCATGGAAAGATGTTATATTCCAAAAATTATGTAAATCGATTAAATATTTTGATGATTAAGAAAATCCAAATTTATGATTTTTAGTGAACAAAAAGTTTTAAGCCAAATTCTAAATAAGAACCAAATTCTGAAACCCAAAAATTTTTATATTTAAAAAAAGTGTTTGATATTTTTATATTCAACAAAATGTGTTTTTTAATATTTTTATGTTTAAAAAAAATGTGTTTAATATTTTTTTATATTTAAAAAAAAATGCATTTGTTAATTGATTGTAAAATGTTTTTACTTTTTAGGGACATTAGGAATTGTTACTGAAGCGACACTTAAACTAAGACCATTGCCACAGTGTAAGAAATACGGGTCGGTTGTGTTTCCTACCTTTGAAGATGGTGTCCAGTGCCTTAGAGAAGTAGCTAAACAGGTATGTGCACTTTATTTTCATATTTTAACAAATATAATAATAAAATAATAGTGGGCTCATTTTGGTATATCACTCTGATCTCCATTATGTTGAATTCAATTGAAATTAATGGCTCTTGTCTTGGGGGAGCTCCATGTCTTGACAAGCTTCTGGAACTGACCTTCACTTCCGATCTGAAATGGAACACGCACATCAAATCGCTGGAAAAACAGTTGGATCACGCTACTGCTCCAGTAGGTATCTCATTGCCAATGCAGTCTTCTATCTGTATAAGAGCCAGGTATGCCCTAAAATAGAGTACTGCTGCCACATCTGGGCAGGAGCTGCTCAGCGCATCCTATCCAGCCTTGACATAGTTCAAAACTGGCTTCGAAACCTAGTAGGTGATACTCTTTTCTCCTCCCTGCAACCTCTTTCCTACAGAAGAGACGTTGCAAGCCTGTCTCTGCTCTATTGTTATTTTCATGGCAAGTGCTCAACTGAACTCCAATCTATGCCAAACTTCCACAGAAAGCACTCAACTAGCTACAACCACTATAAATGATTTTCCCCCCCACTCTCTATCTGTGCCTAAATCTAAATGCAGATTTCATGAACAAAGCTTCTATCCCAGAACTGCCCGCCTGTGGAACAATGTTCCACTATCCTGCTTCCCGGTTGAATACAACATGGTAGCCTTCAAATCTAATGTAAACAAATTCTTGTCGAGCCGTCCCCATAAATAATCAAATTCTACCCAATTTACACCATTAACAATTTACTTAACTACCACCTTACATTCATTTACCCTTATCCTCAAATGGCCTTAGGGCCTTGATAAGTGGTGACTCCCAAGTAAAAAAGAAAAAGATAAAAGTAAAAATGAAGTTATGCCTCTACACAAACCGGTTGACCCAGAGGGGACCAAGTATTAAATGGTGGTGCTATTAAATATATAAACCAAACTGTTTTTTTTTTGTCTTCCTTCATCTCCCTACAGTTGTATATAGGTCAGCTACTTAGCAAAAAGGGAGAAGATGGTGAAAACGGAAAAATTATATCTGCTTAATTTTTTTCTTTGCTGTCAATGCGATTAGATGAAAGAGATAAAGAGGATAAAAACTTGGTACTCGTGCAGTTTAATCAAGACATTAAAAAAATGAAAATATTGAAAAAAGTTATATTGTACTTACTCGTTATGGAATAAAGTTTTCATGCAAAAAAAAAATCACTTAATTTGATCAAGTATGTTTTAGTTTTTTTTTTTTACATTGAAAATCAAACTTTAATGCAATCATTGTTTTTCTGTGGATGAAGAGGGAGGCGCCGGGGGAGATAACTTCAATCACCGCTTAAAGTTTGTTAAAATTTGATAAAACAATTTTGAAACATGGGCAGAAAAAATATCTAGATAAATATTTTAGTTTTTTTTTTCACTTATTTTACAGAGTTTCTTTGTCCTTTGTTAATTCCTTTTTCATTTTGACCTTTGTCAATCACTTTTTCATTTAAAGCCCCCCCCCCCATCCCTAGAAATAGGCAAATGGCGACGATATGATCGATCTCATTAAAATTTGATTTTCCTTTGTAAAAAAACCTACTTGATCAAATTAAGTGAAATATTTTTGTATGAAAACTTCATTCCATAACAGATACGTACAATATAACTTTTTTTCAATATTTTCATTTTTGAATGTCTGATTAAACTGTACACGTGCCGAAAACTCTCCCCCACTTCGTTTTATTTATGACGAATAAAGTAAAGAAATTGATCTGGATTAAATGTTTAAACAAATAAATTGAAAATAAATTTTGTGTTTTTAAAATATATATACAAATATTTACTGTGAATCACAGATGAAATTAATGTTTTTATATCGATTGTAAAAGAAAAAAAAATCATAGGAAATTTGTGTTTACTTTGACTATAAAATAATATGTTAAGTTGCGTTTGAATAAATAATTGTCAGTTGCATTTGTAGATTAAAGTGAATATTATTCACTCTTTGACCTTAAATTATCTTAGATGACAAATGAATTTATAACTTGTTTTTGCCAAGATTAAATGTTGCCAGTATTAAATATATCTTGGCAAAATCATCCCATGAAGCAGCAACTTTATGGCAACCTACCTGCCAAATCTAATACCATCAGGGAGAGATGCCTACAATTTGCCAGTCACTATCTGAGAAGCAAGCATGAATTGGTGAGTGATGTATTGCTATGGACTCCACGACACGGACGCGCAAGCAAAGGATGACCCAGATCCACGTACATCCAGCAGATAGCACATGACGCTAACTGTGAACCTGAAGATCTGAGGCAGCTGATGGAAGACAGGAAACTCTGGAGAGGAAGAGTCACATTGGTCCAGGCAAGGAACCTTGATGATGATGATGATGATAACTTGTTTGGAATTCCAAGTTTCTTACTGACTTTAAAGTTTTTTCAAAAGAATTTTGTTTTAAAGCATCTTCGAACAATTTTATTCTTTATTTTATCAAATTTGAAAAGAAAATTGCATCCACTTTAAGTGGATAACATTTTATTTTTTAAAGAATTAAATTTTTTCATAAATATATATTTTTTTTAAAGAATTAAATTTTTTCATAAATATATATATTTTTTAAAGAATTAAATTTTTTCATAAATATATATTTTTTTAAATAATTAAATTCTCGTATTAATTTTCTTTTTAAATGATTAAATTTTCTAATAAAAATATTTTTAACTTTTTCTTAAATATTTTCAGCGATGTGCTCCTGCCTCAATTCGTTTAATGGATAACGAACAATTTCAATTTGGTAAGTTTATTTTTTATTTATGTAAATTAAATTAATTTTTTTTTTTTTGTGGTGGGGGGGGAGGATAATTTCTTTATAAACAAGAATTAAATATTTAATCAATAAAAATGAAAAACTTGGTTTGTTTAAACCTGCTCACATGTAGGCTTGAGTTCTGTCTCTTTTAAAGCTCTCCAGCAAGCCATGTCCATACTCAAGATTTGGATACAAGTCTATTCGAGTTATACAGGGTAATCAAAATGCCATGTACATAATGATTGCTAAAATTCACAATCCTTTCTGTAATCCGACTACATTCAATACAAAAATACTTCTAGAGCCTTCTACCCTGAAAGCTTCTTTTCTTGAACTGCTAAACTTTGGAATTCCCTCCTTGTATCCTGATTCCCCTACTGTATTAACATGCAAAAATTTAAATGTAATTGTAACAGACATCTTACTGCTCAGCTCCCTACTAAAAGTGCCTATTTAGGCATGGTACCTAATTCATAATATCCCCGTATATCTCGGTGGCAATTTTCTTTGTTTGGGGTAAATACAAGTAAAAACAAAAAAAAAAAAAAAAAAAAACTTTTGTCTGTGCCTGACTTGTCCGCCAAGTCTCAGTCCAACAGTTTTTATTTTATTGCTGTTCAATATGCTCAAAATGTGTAAATGTGTACCTCTGCTTTGATCAATTTAGAACATTGCATAATGGTCATTGATTCTGGACTACTATGTGTAGAGTATTGCACATCCTCAGAGTGCTAAATAATCTAGAAAACTCTTGATAATTGAACTCCCCAGAATCATACATTTTGATTCCCGAGTTCAACAAGAGTCACCAGAAGTAGATCCGAGATTACATCGACTGAAATTTTATGCAAAAAATGCTCACGATAAGAACAGTAATCCAAATAATATGAATTATCAATCTTCACCTCGAAAATTCAGAAACTGAAGTGGATCAGATATTTCCCTAAATAATCTTTCCAAAATTATTAAAATTATAAAACAATATAAAAGTTAATTATTTAATTGTATGAAAAGAAAAAAACCAGAAACGCCCATAATAATGAATAAACATAAAGTTATGTCCTTAATTCTACAAAGATATTATATTCCAAAAATCACATGAATTGAACAAGTATTTTTTTATATCGAAAATTATTTTTTTTATGATTTGTTTTTTAGCAATTTTTAATAGTAAATTGTATCCACTACAAAGCTGATTTTGATCTTGTTAGTTCAAATGGTCTCTCCGTTATTTATAAAACATGGTGGATCGAAACACAATGTCTTGCTTCCTCATAAAATCTGCTATTCTAACTTTAAAAAATATACTTGGTCAGGTTACATGATTTTTGGAATATCACATTTTCATACTGTGATGGGTACGTACATTGTAAAGTTTTTTTTGGTTTTCTGCATTTTTGTTTAGAAAATCGGTTTAATTCTAGTTAAGCACCTAAAATTTATACTATTGGTTAATTTTCTTTTATTTGAAACTTAAAATTTAGCTTTTTTTTTTTGTCTTTTATTTTAGGTCATGCACTAAAACCTGAATCTGGTTCAATATTTGCAAGTTTCTTGGATGGCATCAAAAAACTCTACATCACAAAATTGAAAGGTTTTGATCCTGAGAAACTGTGTGTTGCAACTTTATTATTTGAAGGAACAAAAGAGGTTTGTCTTGAGGGTTTTTTTTTATTCTTTTTAGCTTCAAAATAGAAATGATGAAATAATTTTTTTCTGAAGTTTGATTAGAATTTAATTAGTTCCTAGCTGCATTCACACAGAAACTCTGTCTGTCCATTGGTCTGTCACACTTTAGACGTGTTTATGTAACTCTACAGAAGACTTTCTACACATCTGCCATGTTTATATTTGAAATTGCATTTTCATCACTAATGATATATAAGAAAATAATAATTTTAAAAATCTGCATATAAGGAAAAAACAAATTTTAATATCCGACAAGAAATACTAAATTAAAAATTAAGAAATCCTTAATCCGTGGAGTTTCAAAGGATGCCTACTTCTCGTCAGAGGAAAAATAATAGCACAATATAATGGTGAAATGCTATTTCAAGCATAAAATAAAATTACAAAATATGAAAACTAACATATTTTCATAAAAGAAAATGGTTTTGAAATTTGTAGCAAATTGGAGTAGCTATAGCAACAAAAAAATTCTAGAATGTAAAATAGGTAGGGGAAGTTGATGGAAATCCATAGGTTGAAATTCATATTTGGTAAAATCCAAAATATAAGTTTGAAGAACAATTAATAAACAGAAAGGAAATATATTCTAATAAAAATATATTCCTTTCAAAAAAAATTATTTTGAAATAAGAAAATCAAAAAGCAGAACTCTCAGTTCTTATAAAAAAATACATCCTTTTCGTAGGTGAGTTAAAGACAAAACCAAATTTTATATATATATATATATATATATATATATATATATATATATATATTTATATATAGTAGCTTAATGTAAAAGGAAGAGAAAGATCAGTTCCACGAAAGGAGATTTATCCGAATAATGCCAAGCTCAACAATAATTATTGGAGCTTATACAATAGGACAACAAGAGTATGAAATGAAGACACAAAACTATATATAGGTAGATATAGAATGGATCATTTATTGAATAATGGAATACAGGCAGAATTCTGGTGATAGAAGGGACTCTTATCTATCCCCCAAATTTTGCCTCTATTCCATTATTCAATAAATGATCCATTCTATATTTACCAATACATAGTTTTGTGTCTTCATTTCATACTCTTGTTGTCCTATTATATATAATCTACACAAATTGGTATTAAAACTCATTAAAATTTTAAAAACTTTAAATAAACAGAAAAAAATTGCTTTTGAAACACGTTACGAAGCAAAAATTTGATTAAAAGAGGGGGAAAAAAATCATTCAAATTTCTTTTTTTTTTTTTTTTTTTTAAGTTGAAGCATCATTAATTTCGAACTGTATCAGATCTATTATCAGAGAATGAAAGAGTTCTTTTGTTTGTTTGTTTGTTTGTTTTTTTTCTTGCAAGTAAAATTCGTTTCCTTTGTGTTTTAATACCAAAGGCATGCTGTTGTAGTTAAACAGATCTGTTTCTTGGAAGTTTTGAAAATTTTTAATGATGCTTCCACAAGCTTTATTACCAATTTTTATACCTTTTAAAGTGGACATATGCTGAAGAAAAACTCACATAGAAGAGTTCCATTACATCTTGTGTGTTTAACAACAACAACATGCCTTTGGCATTACAACAGAAAGGAAACAAATTTTACTTGCCAAAAAAAAACAAGCAAAAGAACTCTTGCGCTTTCTAATGCTGGATCTTATATGGTCAGAAATTAATAAGAAATGTTTCAACTTTAAAAAATGAAATTTGAATTCTAGGAGACGTTTTGTTATGGATATTCGGTTATAGTCGGCTAATGTACTTCCTAATTTTTGCTTTTTTTCTCTCACACCTATATCTCCCCTCTGCATGTATTCTTCTTTTTATACTTTTCCGATATTTTTATACTTTCATTGACATATATTTATCTATAAATATAAAAGCGAAAATGTATGTATGTGTGTTCGCTTTTTCTGTCTACAAAAGGCTTTTTTCAGAGAAGCGGACGGTCGATTCATAACTTTTAAAAACTTTTTATATCACATATAAATCGTTATATCTCACAGTTAGCAACAAAGCTCGCGTGTCTATTTAATTTGCTCGATTTTGGGAAGATAATTATTCAACATTTGTCGCTCGCCGCATGTGGGTTAGTCTTTTTCCTATAACATCTTGGGGGGGGGGCGTTCAGCAGTAAATACTATCCCATAGTCAAACTTGACCTCATTAACTCATTAAAACGGGCACCTGCTAAATCCAAGTAATTAAATAAATTAAACGTGTTTCCGTTAGCATGTCGCGGTGGGGCAATGGTTAACGTCGCACTTTTTTTTTTCACACTTTAATTTACAACTTTGCCTCAACGGGTCGGGTTCGATCCTCATACTTACTTTTTTTTTTTTTTAATAATTTTGTTAAGTTTTATTCTATACTTTTCAAAATGTCCTTTTCTTATATTTTATTTCAATGAATCGCTTCACGATAGAAATACTGAAGAACAATAAAAAATTAAGGAACTGATTTACCTTGTCACTGCTACGTCGGTAGTTAGGAAGTACGTTAGTTTACTATAACCGTATATTCTAAAAACATCATGGGAAAGAAGATTTTTGAACATTTGTGTATTATTTGTTAAATGAAAACTTAACTTTAGACAGTCGTTTTTATTAGCCGCCTATTTGCTGATGGGCATATTAATATAAAGTGAAGTGACAGTGTAATACAAAATTGTGACCCAAATTAGATTTCTACCATATTTTTATTTATGGTTTTGTGAGTCACAGGTTGCAATTTATTATGTGGACATTTAGTATCACTGGATAAAAAAAAAATTGACTCTGCTCTAGTTTTGGTTCTTGTCCAATCTTCCCCCATATTTAAAAACAAAATGAAAGAAAACTCTGTATGATGTATGTACCTGTGAGAGAAAGAAAATATCATATTCCAAAAATCACATAAATTGATCAGTTAGTTTCATTTTTATAAAGAAAATCATTTTTAAGCAATTAGTCGGAATTCATAGGCATTACAACATAAACTTTGCAAGTTCAAATTATTCAGTTATTTCCCTTTGTGTTTTTTTTTTTTTTTTAGATTGTTTTCAAAATGGCAGAGAAGATAGCTGCTCTTTTGCTACTCATTAAATTTTAATTTAAAAAAAAAAGTAAAGTTATTTGATCAATTTACATGATTTTTGGAATAGGATATTTTTTGTTTCATCATGTACATTGTACAGATTTTTCTTTATTTTTGTTCTTTAATATAAGAGGAATTCTGGAAAAGAACTAGTTTTTTTTAATTTAAAACTAAGGTTCTTGTTCAGAATTCCCCCTATACCAATATTTATATCATTACTTTGGAATATGTTGTTCGTTTCAACTTTGTTGCAATTATTTAATACAAAATTTTAATTAATTGGAATGTTTATTGATATGATTATTATTTATTCATTTAGTTATTGCAGACTATTATCCTCGTCAGGTAACCACCTGACGAAGGCCAGAAGAATAGTTGGCCGAAACGACAACTAAAAAGATGAGGATAATAGTCCGCAATAAAATAAATTAATTTTAATGGTGTATATTTTGAGCATTGTATAAAGATGTGCTTAAAGATTTCTGAATTTTTATGGTGAGGATTGAAAATTCATATTATTTGGATTAATAGGCCTACTATTCTCATTTTGAGTGTTATTTGCACAACGTTTCATCCAATTTTTCAGATGTATCTTGTCAGACTTTGGAATCCATACAGAATTTTTAATCCATAGGGGTAACATGCTCTTGTTCCACGAGCCATGACTGAGTAGAAGTGCTGAATAATTTGCAATTGTATTTTAAGTGTCACCCGCACTGAGTATTGAACCTTTAATCTCATAAAGAGTGTAACTTTTTCTTTTTTTTTTTTTTACACAGGCATCACCACATTATCAGGGCCAAGAGGCCACTCGAGGATAAGGGTTAAAGAGTGTACAGTAGAAATTGGACAATATAGTAACCAATTCGGTAAATTTTAACTTATATGGAACGGCTCATCAAGAACTTGTTTACGTTAGACTTGAAGACAACCATGTTGTAGTCAGCTGGAAAGCAGGAAAACGGAAGACAATTCCACAGGCGTGCTGTTCTAAGAAAGAAGCTTTGTTCATGGAATCTACGTTTAGGTTTAGGCACAGATAAAGAGTGGGGGGAATTAGTGATAGTGTTTTCAGCTAGACGAGTGTTTCTTGTGAAAGTTTGGCGAGGGGGGACCATAGACTGAAGCTCAGTCGAACACTTTCCATGAAAATAACGATACATCAGAGACAAACTCGCAACATCTCTTCTGTGAGATAGAAGTTGCAGCGACATCTCCTACGAGGCTACGAAGTCTATTTTGAACTCTATCAAGGCAGGACAAGTCCTTTCTAGCAGCTCCTGCCCAGATGATGCAACAGTATTCCATCCTTGGACGTACCTGGCTCTTATATAGATAGAGAATTGCATCAGCAGTGAGATATCTACTGGTTCGATAGAAAGATCCAACCATTTTTAATTTTACCAAATACTTTATCAACTATGCTATGGATTTCCAAACTATGGCCCACAGGCCAGATCTGGTCCACCAAAGTCTTTAATCTGGCCCGCGAAGCTCTTATGAAAATGTAAAAATATTGAGGAAAAAATTTTTTTAATTGAAATGTGTGGAAATAGTGTGGTGGTTTTTTTTTTTGTTAAAAAAGAAAAATTATTTTTTAAAAAATGAGGTTTGGAAGAACCAGTCTCACTACAAAGCAAAGCTAATTAGCAAAACTGTATAAAACATGTCCAGATCATTATGGCTGGCATAGCTCTAAATAATTGGCAATATGACACCACCTCTGTTTGAAAACTTTGGCGACCCCTGCACTATGACATGGGTCCTTACAGATTCCTTGGTTCAACAGAAAGATTCCAGAATTTGGCAAGATACACTTGGAGAAAGTCAGAGATTGCATTGATCGAAATGTTGTGCAAACAGTAGTCCGAATAATCTAAATAATAGGGAGGACTTGTTTCTTTTTTACTGGCTCCCCGACAAAGGAAGGATTATGAATAGTAATTCACTTTCGTTTTTCTGTTCATTTGTTTGCACTTTTGTCAATAATCACAATTTTTTTTTTTTTTTTTTTTAATTTTTTTTTTAAATTTTGCACAAACATTAATCATGGTGAACGTAAATTTTTGCCGGAACAGATTTTCGGGGATAACTCTGGAGTGTGTGTGTGTGTGTGTGTGTGCGTGTGTCCCATCCATCCCCGGGAGCATTATTGAGGTAAAATGGCCCCCAAATCGTTCTCCATTTGTTTGTTTGCACTTTTCTCAATAACCACGCCTTGAAATATTTTGAAATTTTGCACAAACATTAGTCATAGTGAAAGTAAATTTTGCACTTGTGGAGGGGGATCCTGCATGCTCGGCTTTTATATTTTTAAGAGACATTTTCATTGATTTAATTTCTAAATCATTGATGACAATTACGTTGCAGGAAGTGGCAGCATTGGAAAAACGAGTCTATGAAATTGCTTCAAAATTCCGGTGAGTTTTTGTTTAAATTTATTTTGTTGTTCTTTTTTTTTGTTCTTTTTTTTTGTTTGTTTGTTGCTCTTTTTTTTTGTGGCTCTTTTTTTTTTTCTTTTTTTTTTTGCTCTTTTTTTTTCCCCTTTCATTTTCACCTTATTTTAACTTCTTCTCGTGTGAATTATTTCAGTAAAAATTTACTTTGAATCAAAACTCACACTCCAGCCCCAATGCTCTTTTTCTCCCTTTGTTACCAGAGCTATAGAATTTTCAAGGCAGTGTCAGAATGATTGTATCAGCTATGAAATTATGAGCTATGGATACTTAAGGCATGAAACAATGAAAAAATACCTATACTGCAAGATGAACTGATTACATATCTTAGCATTTATGCAGTACAAGGACCATACTGTCGTAGGAATTATCTGAACAGTTTACAAAAATCTGAAGGTGTGAAACATGTTACATGATTTTTTTTCTTTTTTGCACAAATGCTGGCCAATTTTTTTAAATGAAAAATATATTTCTGTCAATATGAAACTAATTCAATGAAAAATTAATTGAAAAATGAAAACAATATTCTTGAATAATTATTGGGCAATTTTAAAGAAACTTTTACAAAATTCAAATTCAAATAATAAACAAATTTTTTTTGATTTGTTTTATGATTTCCTTTTTTCTTTTTTTAATTAATTTTTTTGTTCAAATCAAAGATAAATATTTAGATTTTTTTTATATAATAAATCAATGATACCAAACAAATATTTTATGATATTTTTTTTATTAGGGTCAAGGCGCTCAGTTTCGGCATTTGCGTAAACCAACTGGATGACACCTACGATAGCATGGTTCTTATATTGCATAAGTACAAAGATATGTTACCAATTCACCTTGCAATATTTTTTATCTCATGCCTTTCCTGAAAAAAAAAACAAAAAAAAAACAGCATTCCGGCATATTCCTCAAGACATTTCATTATTGCATTACTTCCCCTGTTTTCTAGATGGTGGTAGAGGATTTGGCGTCCCCGACTAAACATCTTCCAATATATATTTTAACTGAAGAAATTTATCATATTCTTAGACAAATTATTAGTATTATTATTAGTAGTAATTGTATTATTATTATTATATTATTATCATATTATTATTATTACATTATTATATTATTATTATTATTACATTATTATATTATTATTATTATTATTATTAACATATTATATTATATTATTAGTATTATATTATTATTATTATTATATTATATTATTATTATATTATTATTACATTATTATATTATTATTATTATTATTATTATTATATTATTATATTATTATTATTATTATAAGTAGTTTGGCATAAGGATACTTTACTGTAAAAAAAATGTTTATTTACTTTTAAAAATGTTTCACATAAAAAAGAAAGTTAACTTAATTACAAGAAATAAATATTGCATATTTATTAATTAAAAGTAAGAATTGTTCACATTGCTCCACTTTTTTTTCATTAAAATGTTAATAATAATAATATATTATTAAATTTTATGTTATAGTAGATAATATCTGTTGGAAGATGTTTCGTCCGGGACACTAAATCATCTATCACCATCTAGAAAACAAGAGAAGTAATGCAACAATTAAATGTCTTGAGAAATATGCCAGCATGCCAAAAAAACTAATAATAAAATAAAACTACAAGAAATTCACAAATTGCTTAATCAGTTTACATTTTTTTCTCTTTAAATTGTGCAATATCTCCATTTTTTTTTTTTTTTTGTCTACAACTATTTCTTAATAATATAATTTCGTTTATACTTTTAGGGGTATTCCTGGCGGTGCTGACAACGGAGAGAGAGGTTACATGTTGACATTTGTTATTGCTTACATCAGAGTAAGTAATTCATTTCATTTTTTTTTTTTTTTACCATTGATTCATGTGTAATGGTGGTCGTTACGCTCGAACCGTGTTTGTTAAGCTTCCAACCTCTCTCAGAACCTCTGCCGTGTGTGATAGATTAGAAACCGATGTACAAAATGAACAAGCATAGAAAGCTCTCTTTCCTTTCTTTGTTCGGCTTACTTTTCCTTCTTTTTATCATCGGATTTTTACATCGAGATGCGATTAAGATGAATACCAAAAAGTAAATGGTTCTGATTGCTTTTAGTTGAGATTCGATGTCTTCATCACTTCAAAAGCAAACCGGTTTTCCCTGGAATGTGTGAGCTGGAATTTTTGTTTAGTTTTAAGTAAAAAAAAAATACAGACTAAGTGAAATTGCTTAGAGTTTTATCCCCGAATGACTTACAAAGGGAACCATATAGTAAAGCTCAGTCGAGCAAGAATCTGTTGGACTTGAAAACAACCATGTTCTAGACAGTCGGGAAGCAGCTTCATGGTATTGTGTTCCACAGTTCTAGGAAAAGAACTCTGTCCATGTAATTTTTGCTTAGTTTTAGGCACAAATAGAGAGTAAGGGAAATTGATGATAGTGGTTGTAGCTAGTCGAGTGTTTGCCACGAAAGACTTACGGTTGGGGGGGGGGTCATGTAGTCAAGCACCTGCTATGAAAATGAAAACAAAGTAGAGAGAAGCTCGCAACGTGTCTTCTTTGAAAAAAACGTGGATTCCATGAACAAAGCTTCTTTCTTAGAACTGCACGCCTGTGGAACTCTGTTCCGTCTGCCTGCTTCCCACCTGACTACAACTTGGATGTGTTCAAGTCCAACGTTAAAAAATTCCTAATGAACTGCCCCCTTAAGTAAACACTTCATCAAATCTCCACACTAACGTAATGAACTTGCAATAACCCTTATCCCTGAGTGGCTTCTGGGCCTTGATAAGTGGTGACCACTGTGTAAAAAAAATAAAAAATAAATAAAAAATAAAAGAGTAGCAGGAAGGAGAAAAGGACATTGCTCACTAGATTTCGAAGTTAAAATTGTACCCTAACCCTGCCAAAGCCAGAAAGGGTGCTCCGAACAGCATCTCCCCAGATGTGGAAACATTACTCCATCTTAGAATGTGGTTGGCTTTTATACAAGTTGTGAATTGTATCAGGAGTAAGATAGCTTTGAGTGGTAGAATGATCCAATCATTTTTCTGGTGACCTTTGCAACCGATTTGATGTATGTGTTCCATTTCAGATCAGGAGTGAAGGTCTGTTCTAATGGAGAAGTTATATTTTGTGCAAAATTGCACATTTGTAACTTGTCTAACTTCAAAGTAAAAAAAAAAAAAAAAAAAAATGACCCGCTCTTCATCTGATCTCCAAAAGAAATATTCTCCATTGAACCTAAAGTTTGTAAGTTCAATCCCAGGTGAAGAGACATAAGAAAATGTGAAACTGACAACAACAATGTTGAGCATAATAGTCGATACATGTAAACAATATAAAATTTAGTTAAAATATTAAAAAAAAAACCCAAAAAAAACCTGAATTTCTTTTAAAGAATTGTTTTTCCTATTTTTTTGTCTTTTTCAGGATCTTGCCTTTGAATATTACGTTGTAGCTGAATCATTTGAGACCTCAGTACCATGGGACAGGTGAGTAGTTGATCAGTTTGACACTCTGGATTCTAATCTTATCAGCTGTCCTGAACCGTTGTTGCACAGGGGGCAACCTATTAATGGGTGGAGAAAAATAATTTTTAACATAGTTGATGCTGATAACTCGACCATCTATGGCAACACATTAAAGGCCGTAAATGACAAAGTTCTCTCTGATTCTCTCTCCTCTGATCTTGAGCACATGGTACAATGGGGGAAGAGGTGGCTGGTCACTTTTAATGCATCCAAAACCAAGCTTCTATCTTTACATCATCAACGCTCTGATCCCCATTTGGCATAAATTGAAATGGATGGCTCTTGTCTTGGGGAGGCTCCATGTTTTGACAAGCTTCTGGGTTTGATCTTTACTCCTGATCTGAAATGGAACACGTACATCAAATCTATTGCCAGGGACGCTGGAAAAATGGTGGGATCCTTCTACCGCTCCATAAGATATCTCACTACTGATGCAATTCTCTATCTGTATAAAAGACAAGTACGTCCAAGGATGGAGTACTGCTGCCACATCTGGGCAGGAGCTGCTAAAAACAGCCTATCCTGCCTTGACAGAGTACAAAATAGACTTCGTGGTTTAGTGGGGGACGCCCTTTTCTCTTCCCTGCAACCTCTCTCTCACAGAAGAGACGTTGCGAGCCTGTCTTTGTTTTATCGTTATTTCTATGGCAGGTGCTCGTCTCAGCTCCAATCCCTCGTCCCCCCTCGTCAATCTTTCACGAGAAACACCCGTCTGGCTGAAACTACTGTCAATACTCGGTCATGACTGACGGAACGAGAGCATCTTACTCCCGTGGATTAAATAAACGATACTGTTCATAATTCCGTGCAGATTCACAAGTTCGACAGAAAGATTTCCAACTTTGATAAGAAGTTACATCAGATGAATCATGAAAATAACACTCAAGATGAGAACAGTAGTCAGAGTAATTAAAAATATCAATTCTCATCTAAAAACAATTCAGAAACATGAAAATAATAATTCAAAAATGGGCTTCAAGTGGTACTTGTTTTTCCTAAATCGAATGGTAAACTTTCAAAAATGAGTTTTATTTGATCAAGCCGAAATACATAAATCTCATAAACACAGTCCTTCAGTCAAGAGCCACAAGTATCCAACCTAACTGGAGAGGCACACCAGCCAAACATCTCTTAAAAAAAAAATAAATTAATAAAAACAATTCTTCTCAATCTCCCTTCTTCAGAAGGCCAGCTCTGACCTTCTCCCATCTCTTGAAATCTTTTCAATCTGACTGATTCTGGCCTTTGTTAGTGGTCACCATTCGACCACTCAGAAGTTGACTACTCAAGATATCCAGCATAACGGCCATACAGTTTATCTTTTAAGGAAAAATTCCAATTACTTAAGACTTTTACCCGGTCATGGCTGAGATAGCAAGAGCATGCTACTCCCATGGATTAAATAAAGAGTTCCGTCAGAAATTCTGTACAGATTCTTGAGATTGACAAGATACACTTGAAGAAGGTGAGGGTTACATCAGATGAAACGTGAAAATTACACTAAAGATGAGAACTGTAGTCAGAATAATCAAAATTATCAATTCTCGTCTCAAAAATTCAGAAGCATGAAAATAATAATTCAAAGTTGTCATTATTTTCTGTCTTCATTTTTTTTTTTTTTTTGGTAGAGTGATTGATTTGTGTAGAAATGTAAAGCATCGAATCCATCAAGAATGCAAGGGAAAAGGGGTTCAATGGCCACCGTATACAACTTGCAGGTAATTTATTGATTTTTTATTCTTTGTAGACTATTTTGAGATGATAAAAATATTTGGTGCTTGTCCAGAATTTCCCTTATATTAAAAAACAAATATACAGAAAAATCTTTGATCTATGTATCTGTATTGCAATGAAAAGATCATATTCCAAAAATCACATAAATGGATCAGATAGTTTTTTTTTTTTTTATAAAAAATAATTTTTGTAATATTTTAAGTGCTTGATGGTAAATTGTAGCAATTACAAGGCTGAAGAATAACAAAAAAAAAAATCTCAGGAGTTTGAATTGAGTTATTTTGTTTTGTTTATTCAAAATGGCAGAGCAAGATACCCCATCTTCGCTTCCTCATAAAATTTGATTTTCTTAGTTAAAAAAAAACCTACTTGATCAATTTATGTGATTTTTGGAATATGACACTTTTCTTCTTCCACAGATACATACCTTATACAGGTTTTTCGGCATTTTTGTTTTTTAATATAGGTTAAATTCTAGACAAGAACCAACTATTTTGATCCTAATTTTTGCTTTTTCATGTGATATCTTAAAATAATATCACAGAAATATCCCTAGAAAAACTGCCATAGTTACTGCATTACGTAATTATAGATGGCCTGATTTTTCAGATCCGTGATGACATTGTTAAACCTGCATTTGTGATTTGTTTTTGTTTTTTTCTCTACTGGAAAATATTTTTGAAAAAATTAATTTTTTATCAAATATTTTATAATAGAATTTTTAAAGTTAAGTAAAATTAAAAAGAAAAGAAAAATGTGATGTGCATAACAATGATGAAAAAAAAATATCATATTCCAAAAATTGTACAAATTGATTAAGTAGTTTTATTTTTAATTAAAAAATCATGTTATCCTCAAGTTCAGTCTCTCTTTATTTACAAAGGATTTCTGCGGAGCTGTCGCCTGCACAGTGAGGACCCTAAAAATCCCCTTTTTTTTTAAATGCTTTTTACAAGGTTATTTTTTCCCCCAATAGTAAAAGAATTTCCTTTTCTTTTTCTTGTTTTTATTTTTTTCATTTTTTTATTTATTTTTTTTTTGGCTTCCAAACTTAGAAATGAAATTCAAATTTTTCAGGGTAACACAGACGTATGATGCTGGTGCGTGTGTTTATTTCTATTTTGCCTACAATTACCGCGGCGTTAACAATCCTGTACAAACTTATGAAGAGATTGAGGTGAGAATAAAAAAAAAACAAATCTTTTCTCTTTTTTTCAATTTGCCACCATTGCTGGCATCAAATTGAAAAAGTTTCCAAATTTATACGTAATCAATTTCTACAAATCTTCAAACTTTGTTTATTTAATCAGAAAAATCCACTTCTTCCCTATGATATACACGATACAAATCTTCACTTAAATATTTAGAATTGATTATTTTTTTTATTCATGTTATTCTTCTGTCCGCTGCTTGTCTCGGTACAGCAACCTTGTAGCTTTCGTTTCTCTTGTTTTGTTCTTTATTCCTCACATTCCATAAGCAATTTTTCTGACAAAGGGGGCAGAATTGCTGTTTTCTAGGTCATAATTTCCTTTTTCTCTTACAGGGTAAAGCAAGAGATGAAATCCTTTCTAATGGTGGCAGTATATCCCATCATCATGGCGGTAAGTATCTACAAACATCTAATAAATAAAATAAAGTCAGACGGCTTTTCGACTTTAAACCTAAATAGATTCCATCCTAAAACACCAATATTTTATCATTTATAGCCATTTTCTTTTTATTAAAACCTTAGGGACATCTTTAAAATTTTGGTCACTTTAAATCTCCCCCTATTGAAAGTCCTAAGTAATTTGCAAAGATTCATGGTATAATAGATAAAGTATTTTGTAGAATTCAGTTGTAAATTCTAGAGGTTGAAGGTTCAATCCACAGTGCGGGCGACACTCAACATACAATTATGAAGCACTTAGGACTTTTACTCTGTCATGGCTGACAGAATGAGAGCATGGATTAAATAAAGGGTTCCATTCGAAATTCTGTGTAGATTCCGGAGTTTAATGATACATCTGAAGAAGGTTGGCGGTTACATTGACCGTTTTACAAATAACACTCAAGATAAGAACAGCAATACAACTAATATGATAATAATTAAATTAGAGAATGGTACACAATACATTTAAAGTGACAAACATGATAGGTGTCAAACACTTTCTGCATTTCTATACTACATTACTAATGTAATTAACAAATACAAAATATCGAGTAATTAATTTTAAATATAAGTTAGTCGAACACCAAAAATGATGAAAGAAGGCAGACCTATGGTGATTTTTACATAACATCAATATTTCTAATGAAGGTAACAGGCTACCATCCGGTTTCTTCATATACTGACTTTTAACATTTGTTCATAAAAACTTTTATTAAAAATATATTTATGGCATATACTTTACACAGACTCTTATTTGTTCAAAAACTTTTACTAAAAATATATTTATGGCATATATTTTACACGGACTCTCTGCATACATGTTTGCTCAACTTTAACACCGTTTCCATAACGTGTGAAACATTTATATCATACCTGGATTATCTGATCACTAGATTCACGTTCAGCAAACCGATGGAAGACAATAAATTTTAACATTAGTTATTTCAAAAAATTAAACTTCATACTTTCTACTTACTTAATAATTATATAATAATAATTAAATTAGAGAATGATAAGGGGTTCAGTTTCAAATTTCCCCCCCAGGTTTTCTGAGTTTGAATAAAAGATTCCAAATTGTGAAAAAATGCATCTGAAGAAGATCAGAGGTTATAGCAGTCGCAATCTAATGAATATAAAATACAAGATGACAATAGTAGTCGTCTGAATCAGCCAAATTTATTAATAAAAGTTTAATTTTGTATTTAGTCGATTAAACAGGTTTAGTTTTGACCAATGTAAACTTCAACCTTCTTCAGATGCATTTTGGTGAATTGGGAATTTGTATGTCGAATCTTGCAGAAAATTTTAAACTGAACCCATTCACTGAATCCACAAGAGTAGATTGTTCTCATCCTGTTTGCCATGACCGTGTAGAAGTGTTAGTTTAAAATTTTTCTTAGTATCATCTATAGTTAGGATTGAACCGCTAACCGGCAGAAAACTGTCACTTAAAAGTGTTTAATAATCAGTTCTAACAGTTGCATCATGTGAAGAATTTTAGTTTTGAATTTTGAGAAGTTTAAACTTATTCGTGTTTTCTCCCTCACATCCAAGTCGTAATATGCATTGTTTGAGGTGAAAAAGATTAAAATAAAAAATTAAATTAAAATAATTTCAATACATATCAAATGGAGATGGGCAGCCAAAGAGAAACCTTACTAAACATGATATCAGGTCTGTAGAAATCTGGATCAAACATTAAAGGATATCTCGAAAGTGCACCACAATCTGTCTACCGAAGTGTTACCATTTATTACTTTTTTTTACCGTCACTCATATCGCAATTTTCTGATAAGTATTTTAATCTATGAGAAGACATCATGATTAAATATTTGGAAATATAAAGAACTTGAATCTTAAAGATCTTCACCAAAAAATGGAATTAAATAACACAGAGAAGGTTGATTATGCCATAAAACAGAACAATTCAAAGAACTTCAAGAATAAATACCTTTTTTCCAAAATTACTGGATTTGGAATTAAATAACCCGAAAAGGGTTGATACGCTGCAAAACAAAACCACTAAACAAGGTTTCTTAGTTCAAATAGATTCCCAATTTTGTAAATATACATGAAGAACAGAGATTATATCATCTGAGATATTTTCTAAATAACATTCAAGATGAGAACAGTCGTCTAAAGAAGACATTTGATACAAATTATTAATTCTCATTGTAAAATATTTCTTAAACATAAAAATGCATCGTTATTTGTTTTATTGTGTGTGTATGTGTGTGTTTATAGGCTGAAACTGATGAATTTCACATCAAATATGTTGCTAAGTTTATGTAAAAATGGGTGGATCATTCCGCCAATCCAGAAGCTGTCTTACTCCTGATGTTATAGTCAGCTCATGTCTTCCTAAATTTCTACGGAACACTACCAAAAACGGTGCCAAGGCAAATCCGTTCCTTCACTTTTTTATTTTTTTTATTTAGTATTTTGTATTGTGAAGCAATTTATTGAAATAAAATATAAGAAAAGGACATTATTGAAAAGTATACAATAAAAATTACCAAAATTATAAAAAGATAAAAATAACAATTAGTTTTTATTTGCATTTTTAATAACAAAATTAAAAGAATAAGTTTTGTTTTGATTGCTATTTTATAAGAAATATATGTTTTATGAAATTATAAAAAAAAAAGATGCTTATGTATTTTTGGTACCACCCTATTTTTAAATAGTTTTTTCAGGTTAAATTCAAGTTTCATGATATCTTTTTTTTTTTTTTATTAAAGTGTTAGGTGGAAGCACAGAATAGTTACAAAACACCCTCCCACGTTAAGAATGGCTTTCAAAATAATAACGTTATTATTTCAGCACTATATAAAAAATACATAAGTACCAAGTTTTTTTATTGAGATTTTATAATAAATGTTTATGAAATTATTGAAATCAAAAGAACAAAATTTCAAACATACAAAAAACGTATCCAATAGATAATATATGCACAGGGGAGATATAGGCATAAAAGAACAAAATTTCAAACATCATACAAAAAACGTATCCAATAGATAATATATGCACAGGCGAGATATAGGCATAAAAGAACAAAATTTCAAACATCATACAAAAAAGCGTATCCAATAGATAATATATGCACAGGGGAGATATAGGCATAAAAGAACAAAATTTCAAACATCATACAAAAAACGTATCCAATAGATAATATATGCACAGGGGAGATATAGGCATAAAAGAACAAAATTTCAAACATCATACAAAAAACGTATCCAATAGATAATATATGCACAGGCGAGATATAGGCATAAAAGAACAAAATTTCAAACATCATACAAAAAAGCGTATCCAATAGATAATATATGCACAGGCGAGATATAGGCATAAAAGAACAAAATTTCAAACATCATACAAAAAACGTATCCAATAGATAATATATGCACAGGGGAGATATAGGCATAAAAGAACAAAATTTCAAACATCATACAAAAAACGTATCCAATAGATAATATATGCACAGGCGAGATATAGGCATAAAAGAACAAAATTTCAAACATCATACAAAAAACGTATCCAATAGATAATATATGCACAGGGGAGATATAGGCATAAAAGAACAAAATTTCAAACATCATACAAAAAGCGTATCCAATAGATAATATATGCACAGGCGAGATATAGGCATGAAAGAACAAAGCAAAGGAACTGATTTGCTTTGTCACTACATCCGATAGCGCTCCGCAGAAAATTAGGGAAGACGTTAGCCGATTATAACCCCTGACGCAGTTCTCTACCTGCATAAGAGTAGAATGCATGCTAAGATAGAGTACTAATGCTGCATCGTACAGATAACCGAGTTAAACAAGAAAAACCCGAAGAAGATCGAAGTTGTATCAGCTGAAGTTGTACAAATAACAAATCAAGATGAGAACAGTCAAATAATTGAAATATTATTATCAATCTTCATCTTACAAATTTCAAAACATAAAAGATTCATACTATTTCAATTCTTCATATTACCATTCTCATCTTGAGTGTCATTTTCACTACGTTTCAGTTGATGTAACCTCTGACCTTTTTTTTTTTTTTTTTAGGTGTGTCTTGTCGAAATTGGGAATATTTCTGTCGAAGTCGGGAATTTGAACGGAATTTCTAATTGAACTCTTTTATTTACTTCACGGAAGGTGTGGGGAGGGGTCATGCTCTCATTCCATCAGCCATAACTGGATAATGGTCCTTACTAATTTGCAATTATATTTTTTCTTGTCCACAAGGACCCGTGGCATAGTGGTTAGAGTACTTGGAAAAATTCAATTGAAAAGTGATATTCTCTTGAAGGTTCAATCCTTAGTGTGGGCGATTGAAAAATACAATTGCGAATTACTTACAACCTCTATCCAGTCATGGCTGACGAAACGTGAAGTAAATAAAGCATTCCGTTCAAAGTTCTGTGCAGATTCCTGAGTTTGACAAGAACATTCCAGATTTTGACAAAACGCACCCAAAGAAGGCCGGAGTTTACATCAACCGAAACATTGTGAAAATGACATTCAAGATAAGACCAGTAATCCAAAAAAATCCAAATAATACGAATAAATAATCCTCATCCTCAAAATTCAGAAATTTAATTAAAAAAATCAATCTTTATTTTTTCTCTTCATTTCAGTGGGCAAAGTGCGTAAGAAATGGTTGCGAAGCACGATCGGAGATGTTGGCGTTGGTGCATTGAAAGCCTTGAAGGCTTATGTTGATCCCAAGAATATTTTTGGAAATCGAAATCTATTAAGCGGAAATCTGTAAACCGTCGAAATTTAAAAGAAAAGAAAAAAAAAACTCCATTTAATCTCGACTTTGTTGTAATTTAATTTTTGTTTTTGTTTCACCATCGAATGATGGATGACTCGAAAGAAATTTTTTTTATTTCTATATTTTGTTATTTTGAGCATCAAAGCATTTAAAACTATTAAAAAATTGGGTGCTTGTTCAGAAGTCACCCTATATTAAAAAAACAAAAATAAAGAAAAATCTTTATGAGGTATGTACTCATGACAAAATGAAAATATCATATTCCAAAAATCGCATAAACTAATAAAGTAGTTTTATTTTTATAAAGAAAATTATTTTTAATTAATGGGAATTCATAGACATAATATAAATCTTGCAAGTTTGAATTATTATTGAATTATTTCCTTATTTTTCCGATTTTTTTTAATGGCAAACAAGACAGTCATGTCTAAGACGCTCATAAAAATTTGATTTTCTTTTTTAAAAATAAAATTACTTGATCAATTTATATGAATTTTGGAATATGATATTTTCATTTTGTCATGGGTACGTACAGATTTTTCTTTATTTTTGTTTTTTTTAATATAGGTGTAATTTTGGACAAAATCCCAAAATTGAATTTATCACTTTGACTTTTTGTTACAGTAAATATCTTTTTGTTATTGCAATATAATAAATAAATTGAATTTAAAAAAAAAGAAAGAATTTTTCATTAAAAAAAAAAAATCACTATTTTTCATGATTGTAAATGAAACCAAAGGAAATTTTTTTTTTTTGTCTGGGTAAGATTTTTGCTTAAAGTCAAGATTACCATTTTTTGACTTCTGGTTTCTGCTGCACATTTGACATGGTCCAGTAAACAAAAAAGCCATTTTTAACATGGGAAAGTTGGAGTGGAGGAACTTTCATGCTATCCAAAGAAAATAATCATTAATCAAAAGGGACCAAATCTTGCTTGTCACCATCGCCCTCCTACAGAGCAGAAACCAGAAATAATTAAAAAAAAAAAAAAATGGACGATCTTGACTATAACAGTTTATTTTCTTATTAATAATGTTATCTACAAGGTGGCCCTACTTGCCCCCATTCCCAGAATCCCACCCTTGGAATCATTAATAAAATTAACGATCCTTTCTGTTATTCAACCATGTTTGGTAAAACTCAACTTTGGTTTATTCTGGACTTATCCACCAAGTTGCAGTTGTAAATCTCAGACAGTGTTTGTTTTTATCGCAGTTTGATGATAAACACACCTGGATACGATGTGCAAAATTGTTAATAGTGCTAACATACTCTTTTCTTTGAACTGCCTAGATTGTTTTGATAGATATTATTTGAGATAACGATAAAGATAGTATTTTGGGGAGGTTATATTCCGGTGAGTTTGAAGTTAATTTAGGATAACACCTCGTACTGATGAGAAGATCACAAAGGGTTCTCGCATATCATTAGATGCTGATAAAAAAAAAAGACTGTTGGACATTCTTGGTAGACAAGTCAGGCATACATTGACGTTTATTTGTACCAAATATGGTTGGAATGTAGAAAGGATTGTGAATTTTATTAATGATTCCATGGGTGTTATTTTTTCTTTTTTTCTTTTGGAAGAGGGGGAGTACCTTGTGTATCTTCATTTGTGTAATTGCGTGCATGTATATTAATATGAGTGATGAGACAATTCCAATATTTTTCCTGATTTCTATACAATTACCAATTAAAAAATTTTTTTTTCCAAATTCTCGCTTCCGACACGATTCAAAATTCCAATTCTAAAATCGCTTAAAAAGGTAGAATTTCATTTAAAAAGGTAAAGATTTTTAAATGTATTTTTATAATTTTCATTTCTGTTTGACAAATTTCTTAATGTTTTTTTTTTTTCATTTATATATTGTATCGAAGATTTTGATAAACTCATTGAGATTTTCATTTATATTTTTCACTTGTGCTATTTTTTTTCTTATTTATACACTTGTGGCATTTTTACCCTGCCATTTTTTTCTGGTGCCGTTTTTATTTAAATTCATTTTTTATGGTTTATATCAATTTTAGTTTCATTGATTTGTTTTTTTTTTAATCAAGAAAGATTTATTATTTTATTATCAATGTCAGCAATTGAAAATTAAGTTTAAAAAAAAAATGTAAAAGAATAATTCTTGGAGTCGCAAATCATGCTCAAATTTTTCCAACATAATAATACCCACACATCCAGAGTGCAACAGATAACTATGGAATGTGTTTTTGATTGTTTTTTTTTTTTACATTTGTGGACTCATGCTCGCCTCCTTGGCGTTACCAGTGTGTGAGAGACACCGACATGGCCAGAATGAGAAGAGAAGGAAACCATGGAACACAGTGTTAGGATCAGCGATTATTAAAGTTCTCTTTTATCTCTCAAAAACTGAGTTAGTAAAGAAGCTGGGAACATAATTTTCCTTCCCCCCCCCCCAATTGACCATTTTAATATTTTCCTTTCTTTTTGGTTTCTTGGTCTTACTAGATTCCAGGATAAGAATTCATCTAGTCTGGTGGAGCTTCATGATGTTACTATAAGCAACATTACTTGGAGAAGGTGCACCATTCTTTGTAAAAGCCAGTGTTGGTTAGCCATACCGAGGTGATCTTACTTGGGTCAAAAATACGATGTGATTTTGAATATTTAATCATTAAAAATTTAAAACAAACACACGTAGAATTTATATTTTACTAGAAAATGTACCCAGCATTGCCAGTGTTAAACGTAACCTTAAATTCCTTAAAAAAAAAAATGAAGTAAAAAAAAAAAAAATGGTAAGAAACAGAGGCATGCGCATGCGAGTATTGTTTTTTCTAAACAGTTCACTTCTTATAAGTAAAAAAAAAATTAAATTCTCTAGCTGAGATCGAAACTAAAACCTAAAGACAGTGTGTCAAGTATGATAACGATTAAGCCAGCTTGACACGATCTTTAAAAAGTGTTTTCAAACCTACTTATTCTTAACATGATGTGAACAATTCCCGCATGCGCAGTCATGAAACAGTTGACAAACAGATAAAAATCCGATGACCCCCCCCGCCACCTCTCCTCCACGTACTAATTATTTCATTTTGTATAAGATACACAAATATTCAAAAGCTCTATTAAAGTTCTCGTTTACATCTCAAACAACGAGTTAATAAAGAAGTTTGGAACATAATTTTCCTCTCCCCAATTGATCATTTTAATGTTTTCCTTTCTTTTTTTCGGTCTTACTGGATTCCAGGACAAGAATTCATCTAGTCTGGTGGAGTATCCAGCTTTGTGTTGTTACTTGAGGTAACATCACTTGGAAAAGGTGTACCATTCATCGTAAAAGCTAGAGTGGGTTAGCCATACCGAGGAGTTCTTATTTGGGCCGCAAATATTATGTGATTTTGAATATTTAGTCAGTTTACTTCTAGGGGAAAATTTTCCTCGTGACGGGTTACCTTGACACACCCTGTACAGAGACCTTAAATAGTCAAGGTTAGTGTTCAGTAGGTATTCAAGTTCTCTCCGGTAGGCATTCAAGTTTGTTGTCATTGTATGCACATAAGCAAAGAATTATCACTCTTGATGCCCAGCAATAAACAACCACTGGTTCATCCACATGTGAGAAGACCTGAAACATACGGGAGGGCGTGACGTGATTAATTAATGTGCGAGTGTGAAAGGTATTCGTATTATTTGGATTCATCGGACTACTGTTCTCATCTTGATTGTGATTTTCACAACATTTCGGTCAATGTAACCTCGGACTTTCTTCAAGTGTATCTTGTCAAACTCTGGAATGTTTCTGTCGGAATCGGGAATTTGGATGGAATTTTGAACGGAACCCTTTATCCAGCCCATGAGGGCAACATGCTCTTGTTCTGTCAGCCATGACTGGATAGATATCCTAAGTAATTCGTAATTGTATTTTTCCGTTGCCCACACTGAGGATTGAACCTTCAGGAGAATATCACTTTTTACGACTGATTTTTTCCAAGTACTCTAACCACCGCGTCACGGAACAAGAGCATGCTACCCCCGTGAAGTAAATAAAGGGTTCCGTTTGAAATTCCGTCCAAATTCACGATTTCGACAAGATGCACCTGAAGATTCAATTGAAAAGTGATATTTTCTCTTGAAGGTTCAATCCTTAGTGTGGGCGATTGAAAAATACAATTGCAAATTGCTTACAACCTCTAGCCAGTCATGGCTGACGGAATGAGAGCATGCTACCCACGTGAAGTAAATAAAGCGTTCCGTTCAAAATTTTGTGCAGATTCCTGAGTTTGATAAGAACATTCCAGATTTTGACAAGACACACCTAAAGAAGGCCGGAGGTTACATCGACCAAAACATTGTGAAAATGACATTCAAGATGAGAACAGTAGTCTGATGGATTCAAATAATACCAACAATCAATGCTCATCTCAAAAACTCAGAAACATTATTTTGTTACGAGTGTGGAAATTTTAGTTGTATCCTTTGTCTGTTGTATAAGGGCGCTGTGTTTATGGGTTCTATTTTAATGATTAAATTTGGTAGTGTTTGTGTTCATTTTTGCATTAAACACCCGTCTAGCTGAATCCACTGTGAAAAATTTCCCCCACTCTTTATCTGTGCCTAAATCAAAACGTGGATTCCATGAACAAAGCTTCTTTCTTAGAACTGCATGCCTGTGGAACTCTGTTCCGTCTGCCTGCTTCCCACCGGACTACAACTTGGATGTCTTCAAGTCCAACGGTAACAAATTCCTAATGAACCACCCCCTTAAGTAAACACTTTCAAATCTCCACACTAACGTACTGTACTTGCAATAACCCTTATCACTGAGTGGCTTCCGGGCCTTGATAAGTGGTGACCACCGTGTAAAAAAAAAAAAAAAAAAAAAAAATACTAAGGCACTTCTGCATGACGGTTACATATTAGCATCAGAGACATGTTATCGACTCCTGTTCTTGGAGAACTGCCATCTAGCAGCCATTATATGAATCTCAACTATAAACAAGTGTTTACTATAACGCAAAAATATATAATAACAAAATAAATAACACAAAAATATATAATAACAAAATAAATAACGCAAAAATATATAATAACAAAATAAATAACACAAAAATATATAATAACAAAATAAATAACACAAAAATATATAATAACAATAAACACAAAAATATATAATAACAATAAACACAAAAATATATGATAACAAAATAAATAACACAAAAATATATAATAACAAAATAAATAACACAAAAATATATAATAACAAAATAAATAACACAAAAATATATAATAACAATAAACACAAAAATATATGATAACAAAATAAATAACACAAAAATATATGATAACAAAATAAATAACACAAAAATATATAACAAAATAAATAACACAAAAATATATAATAACAAAATAAATAACAAAAATATATGATAACAAAATAAATAACACAAAAATATATAATAACAATAAACACAAAAATATATGATAACAAAATAAATAACACAAAAATATATAACAAAATAAATAACACAAAAATATATAATAACAAAATAAATAACAAAAATATATGATAACAAAATAAATAACACAAAAATATATAATAACAATAAACACAAAAATATATGATAACAAAATAAATAACACAAAAATATATGATAACAAAATAAATAACACAAAAATATATAATAACAAAATAAATAACACAAAAATATATGAAAATCGAAACATTTATTGTATAAAAAATGTATCAAAATATAATTTTAATGTATTAATATAATTTTTTTTTCGTAATTGAAAATGAAATAATAAATATAATAAAAACATGGAACATTTGTTGTTTTTTAAATTTTTTTTTTTCAGTCAGGTTGTATAAAATGTGGCAAAATATAATTTTTAAATAAACATGAAATATTTATAGAAGTTTAAGAACAATTTTTTTTTTTTTTTGTATAGAAAGATTGCATAAAAATATATAAAAATATAATTTTATTTTGCACAAACTTTTCTTTCGGCGGTTCTTGAAACTAAAATACAAACATTCGACCTCGTGTAACTGTCATGCAGAAGTGCCAATACTTATTCATATTAATCCTTAAACATCAAACAAATACCACGATACTTAATTTGCTGCACCTTATATCATCACAAAGGTTCATACAAAATTTCAGCCAGATCAGCTCAGTTGTTTCCAAAGAAAAATAAGAGTAAATGTGGCATTGTGGTGAATAATCTTTATTAATCCCTAATTGTGCATCAAATGGATACCATAATATTTAATTTGTTGTCGGGTTGTAAAAAATGCTTAAATATATTTTAATCCATCCAGATTTCGTATTTCTTATTACAGTGACAATTCTCTCATGAATATTATATTGTACCTTGTATATAGTAGTGATTTCAAAAATTTAAACAACAATGACTTTGATGCTATCAGCTAGAATCAAAACCAAAGCACTTAGCATTCCAGCTAACCCAACAAATAAATAAGAAAGATTTATGAATGAATTTATGCATGTGCAAAAGTAATAGCAAGTTGAAATGAACATTTTATCATTTCAACTTGCCGTCATATTTCTGTACATGTTATTCATCCATTCAAGCAAAGATTTTATTCCTTATAAACCATCCTTAGTGTATGATTACTATTTCCTGTTAATTTCAGTGTTATGTGATTAGTAGTTTAAGAGTTTATCGGTTAAATATTTACACAGACATACATACATATATTTACTGTTTTATTTATATAGATTAAAACTCATTTTCTTTAATTGACCATAGGATTTCTTTCAGGTCAGTGTTACTTATTATTCTCAACCAATATTATTCAGGATGTAAGTTTTTCGCTTTCTGGTGGAATTTTGCTTTTCTTGTAATTCAGAAAAAGCAGAATTATGATTTTTAATTGCTAGGGCTTTATGTCTATTTTTTTTCCTTTTTGTCTGATTTTTTTCTTTTTCTGACTTTTTTTTTTTGTTTCTCTCTTCCTCTTCTTTTCTTTGTCAAATTTCGTCTCAACTTTCTTCACTTTCCTTTTCTCCTCTTGATTAAGTTTGTTCTTATTTTAACCGATTTGTGGTTTCAGGAGAGGGGGGGTAGAAGACTTTTGTTTTATCAACGAATATCTTCCTGTCTCCTTCAAAACATATCAGTCGATACTTTCAGTATGAAAAATAGATATTTTAGATTAACACCGTTCGCTAAATTACCCCTATCCTCGCCTTCACCATAAAAATGAAATCCTACTTTTCTGTAGGCAATTACAAGTATATTCCGGACAAGAACTTAGAATTAATATTTAGTAACACAAATGAACTGTAATACTTGACGTCTGCTTTTAAACTTTAATTCATGCCAGAAATTATTTTCCATTTGTTTGTTTTAAAGAAATCAAAATTATTTTTGAAATTTCACAAAAGTTGCGACCACAACGATTTTTAAGCTGTTAGTCGCTGACATGTGTTTTTACTATCATTCCTCTTCAAAATTCACGAGTAATTTTAAAGCCTTTAAACTGATGAACTGAAAGTACTTTCTAACTTGATTTTTGACTGTAAAATTAACCCTGTGTTAGTCCCATGGGGTGTTTGTCACCCAATTTTGCTTTAAGTGTTCATAATTCCTAGTTGGCAACTTATTTCTTTTCCTCCCTCCTAGTACTCTCCTGACTCAGTGAAGGTATAGCACACGTGGTACAGTGCAGTTGTATCACAGTTTTCCTTGGAGATGAATCAGATTAAAAGCTAATGTTTCTAGTGAACTCACATTCATTTTTCTTGCTATTTTAATTCATGGAAACATTTTGTGTTCATCATAGATATTAAAAAAATAACATAAATTGTTGTATCCTGTAGGTATTTTTTAAATTAATTTGATCTAAATCTAAAAAAGTTTTCCTTAGTTTTATAATTTATTTAATTGTATTATTTTATTTTAATATCAACAAGATACAAGTGATTCAAACTGTTCATCAGAGACTGTAGATAAATCCTGAACAAAGCAGGATAACTATATTTTACGAAATAATAACACGATAAACATTTTTGTATTTGGGTGAATAAACACTCCATGAGACTAACCATGTTTGGAATACCCAGTTGACTAACGCTGGGTTAAGGAATTCAAATAAAATTAGTGTATAGGCAATAATATGCGCGAAACAGTCTCTACCAAAAATGCGATTTGATTTTTAGCTGGCAAAAATAGCTGCTAAGGGGCTAAAATAGAAAAACAATTGACCTTGTCAGATAAAGTTAAATAAAACATTACTCCTGCTATTACTTTCATGCATGGGTAAAATTAAATATTTATAGCTCAGTCACTTAATTTTTAACCCTTCGTATCCATCTGTTGGTAGCTCAGATGGTAATGACGCTGGAGAGATAAAGATTATAGATGGTTTGCTAAACGTCCTATATTAATATCAACAAGTTACAAGTAATTCAAACTGTTCAACAAGAACTGTAGATATATCCTGAACAAAGCAGGATAACTATATTTTACAAAATAATAACGCTATAAACATTTTTTGATTGGGGTGCATAAACATTCCATGGGACTAACCATGTTTGGAACACTCAGGCGATTAATACAGGGTTAAAAGTAATTTTGTGCAAAAATGATAATTTCCTAACACTCACTTTTTAACTTTTTTTTTATTGAATAACTAAATTTTCAATAAATATGTGTGATTATTTGGATCCTTCGGACTATTGTCCTCATTTTGAGAGTTACTTTCACAATGTTTTGGTTGATGTATCCTCCAACCTTCTTTAGGTGTACCTTGACCTGTGATGTAATGCAGGGGTATCCAAACTACGGTCAAATCCGGCCCATCAAAGTCATTGATCTGGCATGTGGAGCTCTTAAGGAAAAATGTAAAAAAATATTCAGGAAAAATTTAACAATGGAAATGTGTGAAAATAGTGTTGTGGTTTTTCTTTTTGTAGAACCAGTTTCACTAAAAAGCAAAGCTCGTAAGCAGAACATGTCAAGGTTATTTTTTAATTTTTTTTAAATTTTTTATTTTTAGCCCGTATAGCTCTAAAAAGTCAGCAATATGCCCCCATCCCCACCCCTACTAAAAAACTTTGGAAACCCCTGGCGTAGTAGATGAAGTACCTTTTCAGGTATATCTTGTCGAACTTTCTCTCAAATTCGTGAATCTGTACAGAATTTTGGACGACACCCTTTATTTAACCTATGAGAGTAGCTTGCTCTCATTCTGTCAGCCATGACAAGGTAGAAATCCTAAGTAATTTGCAATTGTATTTTGAGTGTTTGCCTGCACTGAGGATTGAACCATCAATTTTGAGAAGAGTGTAACAACTGAATTTTACAAGGTACTTTATCCACTATGCCATGAATCCTTGCGGACTTTATACGTTGCGGAGGAGATCACATTGACCGAAATGTTGTGAAAATAATATTCTAGATGAGAGCAGTAGTCCAAAGAATCCAAATATTGCAAATAATCAATCCTCATCTAAAAAAATTGAGGAATATAATAAACGTGATTATTGAAACTTGAGAAATCCAATTATTTTGAACAAAAGAAAATGAAAAAAAAGAAAAAAAAGAAAGAACTTTTTAATTGATTCTTCTTTTCTTTTCATTTTTTCTTTGACTTCAAACCACTTTTTTTTCCTCTTTTTCTTGTGCTATTATTCATATTTTGTTTTATTTCTCTAAATCTGTCGTAAAAAAAAAAAAAAAAAAAGCGTATTAGGATTAGTATGGTTCTATTTGTTACATAAATCAAAAATGCAATAAATTATTTATTTTTGCAAATTATTTTTTTCGTATTTTGTTAGTTTTATTTTAATGTTCTTGGTTAAATAATTCAAAAATAACATTTTTTTTTCCTCTTTTTCCTACTGGGTAGCCAAATGGAGATGACTTAGAAAAAAACGCCTCAATTTAAGATTTCCTGTCAAAAGTATATATATTCTGATCTATGGGTATAATCGTGTTGATACACCAGTTCTGGTTAGATCTTCAATGTTAAATAACATTGAGCTTAGTCATGAATAGATGGGTGACCATTCAGGAATCGTAGACGCTATATGTAAGAGTGTTACATTGTTACATACAAAGAAGAGGAAAGAAATAAATAAAAATTTGGGTCAGCATCTTTTCCTTTTTAAAAAAAGCATTTATTACTGTTACTTTTGGCACAACTTAAAAAAGGTTTTGCTGTCGCATGTTCATTTTGGATTGTGTTTCTCCTTCCTCTGACCATATGCCAGTCACAGCCAGCCCATTCTCATCCTTGACTTTGATGCGCACTTTTGTTCTCTCGACCATGTGGTGCATTTCTTCTATTTTTCCTTTTTCTTCTTGTGCATACTTCCTAGGTCCTGGGTGTGACCTTAAACTATATCCAGTGGTGAGGTGCCAGCTTGCGGCCTTTGGGGAGTGTGGAGCCACCCCTTAACTGCCATTGCTCCCAGGTCCACTCTGACCCGGAGTGGTAGTACCTGTTAGGGTCCCAACTATGGGTTGAATAAAAACCGACTTGAAAACAACAAATACATTCTATTAAAAAAATTTTCTTCAAAATCTTTGGATTCGGCATTAAATAACCTGAAAAGGGTTGATATGCCGTAAAACTCTGTTCCGTCTGCCTGCTTCCCACCGGACTACAACTTGGATGTCTTCAAGTCCAACGTTAACAAATTCCTAATGAACTGCCCCCTTAAGTAAACACTTCATCAAATCTCCACACTAACGTAATGTACTTGCAATAACACTTATCCCTGAGTGGCTTCCGGGCCTTGATAAGTGGTGATCACTGTGTAAAAAAAAAAAAAAAACAACCAACCAACCCTACTTCCTAATTTACAGATATGAATTTTTCTGCTGCTGCTGCTAATCTCTTTTCAAGATAGTCATTCTTCACTGCTGCTGATACTTTCCCACTCGCTCATCTGCACTGTTACGTATGTAGGAGGACGTCGACACCTCCCTGCAAGAACTGAAAAAAAAAAAAACCTAAAGAGGTTGGAGTTGAAGCCAGGCAAGAGTAAACCTGGCCAAGAAGGGAATCACTGGGGACTGATGCAATCAGACGGCTATCAACAGATAACGTCAGGATTCCAATTTCCAATTTCTATGCGAAGTGACGGTATCACACATACCCAGAGCTTTACTGATTTACATTGAGTACTCGTCTTGTGCTGTTGAGTGTGACATGATCACAATGGTGATTCAGCTACAACTGACACTGCGACAGATTCTTTTTCTTCTTCTTTGCGTATCTTTGAAATATGTGATCGTACAATAGTTTCCCAGTTCTGCAAGATTTTTCAAGCTGCGTCAATCAGGCAGTAGATGGCAGACAAATCAGTATTGCATCATATGGTCCTCTTCTCCACATTCACTAGTGGTTGGGTCAGTTTCGTAGCCTCCATCTGACCATAGCAGTTTCTAGTTGCCCCGTTCCTGTCCTCAGGCTGAACCTAGGCTGCTTTTAAACCAGAGAAAAATGCTTCATATTAGTAGTATTGATGGCATTTTGTAACCTTCTGGTTCAAAGCTGCGACACTAGTCTCTTCCTGATATGTTGTTAGAAGCTGCATATAGCTGTAGAAGCTTCTCTTTGACTTTATTTATTTATTTTTGTTTGTTTGTTTGTTGTTGTAGTAGAAGAAGAATCGCTACTTATAAAGACCCAAATGCTACTGGAGGATAACAGTTAATGAGTGTTAGGCAGTTGGTGAGACAACATTGGGCAGAATTTGATTATTTAAAAGAATGGCTCAACAAGAACTTTTTACATTGGACTTTGAAACGACCGTGTTATAGGTTCAAATTATGGGAGGTAATGGATTGAGGCAGTGTTGCATCGTATATGCCACTCCTTTTCACATTCGTTGAGTGTTGAGTCAGTTTTTATAGTTGGCCATAACTTTTAATCGCCCCATTCCTGTTTTCATGCGGTTAAGTGTTTTCCACTGGAGCCAGAGTGTATCTGAACTGAGACGGAGAGCCTCAGGAGAGGGATCTAAGTTGAAGCATTCACATTGTAATTCCTGTCAAGTAATACAAATTCCACCAAATACTTTGGAGCAAGCCCAAAACTGACCGATGTCAGAATCAAATAACTTTGGACCGGCACAACAAGCTAATGATCATGGCCCGTGCAGTAAACACGCATAGACCTATTCATATGTGAAGAATATTATGAGAGTGTGATTAAAAATTAGTACAAATCTGATTTTGTACAGCATGCAGTGTCCATGTCAGCAAGAATGATAAATAAAGGCTGGCAATCTCAGGAGGTAATGAGACTTCAGGGCATCTAATATGCATATAAAAGAGACAGTTTCAATAAAAAGTGAAAGGCATTACTTCTAGCAGAAGTAAGGTTTGTCAGCTGTGTATTGAATTTTGATACAAAGTATTGTGAAGAAGGGACAGAATAGTTAACGTAAATTGTTGGCAGAATATTTTGCAGGTTGTAAATTGAATAGACTCAACAAAATTATAGATGATTTTTAGAATGATTTTTTTTTTTGCGTACTAATGAGTCGTTACTTATGAAGGTCAAAAACCACTCAAGGATAAGAGTTAATGAACTTTCAGTTAGAATGGTGAAGAATATTATGAGTGGATTGAAAATGATGAATAAGATAAACAAAATTTGATGACTGGTGAGGACGTTTTATGACAAGTGTTTGTAATTAGATTTATCATCACACTGCATACATGTTTTTTTTTTTTTTTTTTTATTACATTTTCCCCCAAAACAAGGCACATTGCCACTTTGGTGTAGGGGGCTACTATCAGGGGCAACAACTATTGGGATACTATGTAGGGATTTGGGCAGCAAGATGTCGGTTCACGTTACATTTGAACTTCTGCACGTCAGTACAGTTGGGGCAGCAGGGACCTGGAATGGAATTCCAAAGTCTAGTGGTTCTGGGGAAGAAACTACTGGAGTAGAAAGATCTTTTACATCTAGGGATCTCTACAGTGTGGGGGTGGGATTTAGCAGGCTGTCGGGTTTGTCGAGGGTGCTCACGTCGTGGGGGCACAAGTGATTGCAGTTCGTCAGAGCATTCACGACTAAAATACTTGTAGAACAGGCAGAGAGATGCAACATTTCGTCGATAGGACAGAAGCTGAAGCTTAGATGCCAGTTCAGGGCCTATCAGATTTGCGACTCTCTTTTGAACCTTGTGAAGGAGCGAGAGACTAGAAGCAGATGCACTAGCCCAAATGTGACAGCAATACTCTATACATGGGCGAATGGTGGCCTTATAGAGGTACAGGATACTTTCGGGTGTTAGTAGTTGTCTAGCACGGTAGAGAGAGAGCCCACCTTTCTTGCAGCGGCCCTGACAATGCCTTCAATGTAATTGTTCCAACTCATGTTTCCTGTGAACGTTAGGCCAAGGAGTTTGAAAGATGTACTCTCAGATAAAGAGTCGCTGGCCATTGCTATAGGTGGTAGAGAGGGTTTCTTGTAATTATTGAATGACACTAGTTTAGTCTTGGCGGCATTAAACGTGACCAACCATTTTTGTCCCCATTCCACTACAGATTGGAGGTCTTCCTCTAGTGTTTCTGCCATTTTTTTAGAAATGTGTTCATTCGTCTTCCTGTCGTGCCTGCCATAGAGTGTAGTGTTATCAGCATATATACCCATCTCAAAGGCAGTTTTGTCGGGGAGGTCATTTATGAATATCAGGAACAATAGAGGTCCAAGAATAGAACCCTGGGGCACTCCCGCATTTATATCATATTGTTTAGATGTACGACCATCGAGGACAACCTGGATTTTTCTCTTATCTAAGAAGGATTTAATTATGTTAAGTATTCTACCAGTGATACCGTATGATCTAATTTTCCTGAGGAGACCCTCATGCCATACCCTGTCAAAAGCCTTAGATATATCTAGAGCTACCGCTCTCCCCTCTCCTGTTTTGTCCAGTGAATGGTATATACGTTCAGAGATTACAGTGAGGATGTCTGCTGTGGAACGGGCTTGTCTAAATCCATATTGTTGGTCAGTCAGAAGTTTAGCATCTGTAAGGTGAGGGACTAATTAATTAAAGTCTCAAATATTTTGGCAAAAAGTGGGAGGAGGCTAATGGGGCGATAATTTGATGGGTCAGTCCTTTCGCCAGAATTCTTGAATACTGATACAACAGAAGCAGTTTTCCAACAGCCCGAAAAGCAAGCTTCATTAAGGCATTTGTTGTAGAGTTTGGAGAGAACTGGAGCTACTTCAGCCCAGCACTTTTTTAATAGCACAGCTGGGATGAGATCGGGTCCACATGCTTTTGAAGTGTCAAGGTTTTTCATGATGGCATGCACTTGAGCAGGGGTGATTTTCACGTTTTTACGTTTTTTAGTGGTTTCCGTAAATTCTCTCTTAGCTGTTGCTATTTCTTTCTTAACATTATTTCTAGCTTTTATATACTTCAGTCTGTTTGAACTGGACTTATGTCAGTTAAATCTGCGGTATGTATGCTGCTTTTGAGCAATGGCAGTTGCGCAAGTAGACGTAAACCATTGGGGAGAGTGGGGCTTACTATAAAATTTCCGCATGGGAACATGCGCTTCGATTGCAGTTTTGAACCAGTCAGTGGTCTTGTTTGCACACTGTTCAGCAGGGAGAGAAAAAATATTTCTCCATGGGGCATCTCTGATTTGTTCCCTGATGGCTTCCCAGTCAGCCTTTTTATAATATCTCGTTGTTTTGAGCACTGGCTCTTCAGTCTTTGTTTTTTTGAGCTTTTTACCAACTGTTGTTTATACTTTCTCTCTTTTAAATTTATTTATTTAATGTATTTTAATTATATAATTATATACATGTGTGTAATAGAATTTTCCCTTGGTTGACGTTTTAGTTTTCTTTTCAATACTACGATTACATTACTATGCAAATTTGTTTTGCTTTATAAAAAAAAAAGTCTCATGATGTCTTGTATAGCATAACAATAAAATTTTTCATAATCGCATTTAGCAAAGTATTCATTTGCTTTTCTGTGGGAAAGGGGATAACCTTTTTCTTTAATGGTTCACTGAACATGCGTAGTAAATTCCTGTTTTTTTTCTATTTCTTTTTGATCCTCCATTTTATATTGCATTTGTTGCCTGATTCACGTCGATTTTATCTTGCTATTACGTGAAAGCTAAAAGAAGTATCTATTTTGTAAAGGGCAAACGTCTGTATGTTTGTATATCAAGGCAAAACATTAAAAATTCAAAACAAACACACGTAAACTTTATATTTTACTAGATGTAACCAGCGTTGCCCGGTATTAAACATCACGTTAAATTCCTTTAAAACAAATAAAGAAAAGAGAAAGAAACTGAGACATGCGCATGCGAGTATTATGTTTTGTTTTTTTATACAGTTCACTTCTTGTAAGTAAAATAATAAAAATACTCAAGCTGAGATCGAAACCAAAACCGAAAAATAGTGAGTCAAGTATGATAACGACTAGGCCAGCTTGACACGATCTGTAAAAAGTGTTTTCAAACCTACTTATTCTTAACATAATGTGAACGATTTGCGCATGTGCAGCTGTGAAACAGTTGACAAACAGATGAAAATTCGATTACCCCCCCCCCAAGTACCAACCCCTTACCAGCCTTTTTTTCTGGATGAAAACTGATTTAAAAGTTTTCCATGTATCTGAATACCCTATATATCAATTTCAAGTCTGTAGATAAAAAAATTTGTTGAGTATACAGGTTGAGAGTTTGCTTAACCAACACCCTTACACACACCTCCACTTTCTTTTCCGCCTACGGTTCGAGCCTACCTGCCTACTACAACTTTTTTTTTTTGCTCAACACACACCTCCAAACACCCGGGCAATGCCGGGCACCCAGGCTAGTGATAAATACATCTTCATTATTATTGACACTCAAGGAAGTATCTTACGATACTACCAGAGTTTATTGCATTATAGTCACTCTGTAGGATTACCATATCCATGCTTATGCCATTACAGCCTTATTGAGTCTTTTTTTAATATATACTAGCAGGAGGCGTGGGCCGGCTTTGCCCACTCATAAAATATGCTTAAATATGATATTTTAATTATATATATTATTATATATCGTGGGATGCGTTAGATCAATATAACATAAAATATCTTACCGCAGGGAGTCCAGCCTTCATGTTGGTATGTAGCAGCTCATGAGGAAAGGACATAACACTTATGAACAAATAAGGAAACGTTTCACTGTTACATAATGATATAGTATTATATTAGATCAGATATTAATAAGTCCCTTGTACCCATTCCTCCTCCTCCCTGTTTATTTTAATTTTTTTATTTTATTTTATTTTTTTAATTTTTTTATTTTATTTTTTTAATGGAGAGTAGATAATACAGTGGATGTGTTATTGGCAGCTCCAGTAACTCTTGCTTCTCCTTTTTTGTCCCTCAGTCCTCATTCAAATGAGTGATTTTTCTGACAAAGGGTGAAGAAAAGCTGATTTAAAGGTCGGTAGTACTTGGTGAACAGTAGTCTGAGATGTCGGAAATTTTTTCTCTCTTACTTTCCCTCTCTATCCTGCTCTAACCAAGTATGCCGACCTGTTCCATAAATCCCAAAACCTCAACATGAAATATGCCACACTAACGCACTGTACTTGCAATAACTCTTATCCCTGAGTGGCTTCCGGGCCTTGATAAGTGGTGACCACCGTGTAAAAAAATATATATATATATATATATATGTTTAGTAAGGAGACATGCACACACATGTAACTACAATTTAAACATAATAGATGAAAGTTAGAAGTCCAAATATGACAAATGGATGAACGGGAATGATATTCATCTCGCCATTTTCAAAGTCACTTTGTTTTCTCTCCCCTGTCCACTTCCGGTCGTTCATCTTGCGAAAAATCGCAAGAAATTAAAGTTTAGGATTACGGATAAAGGGAGGTGACTTTGCCCAAAGAAGTATAGAATTATTCCCCTTTTCATTATACTTTTGTTTGATCTCAACAGTCTAGATTTCGTATATATTATTATAGTCGTGATTTACAAAAACGAGAAAAAAATGTATTTAGGTGCCATCAGCCAGAATCAAAACCATAATCAAAACTGTAACATTCAAAGCTGGTGACAACTGGACACGCATACGAACTAATAAAAAATAAACTAATAAAAAATAAACTAATAAAAAATAAACTAGGATGAATGTACAAAACGTATAACTATTTTCTTTTCAGTTTTGACCCATTTTTGTCCTTTTAAAAACTATTTTAACTGGCTAACTCCAATCATTTGACACCCCTAGCGCCGTTCTGCGACTTTTAGTTTCAGAAGAGATAGAGTTTGAAAATATTGAGACAGACATAGTGAGTTTTATAAATTAGATTTCCTTTAGTTTAATGAAGAAAGTCAAAGAATGCAGAGGTTGAGTTGATAATGAGATTTCGGAATTTGAACTCAACAGGAAATACAGTGATTTTCCCGCCATTTCTGATACGTTGTTTTCCAACTTGCACTGATGTACTCAGTCAAAATTTTCCTCAAAAGGTATCGTCAACTAAATGACGAAAACTTTTTCTCAACTTAACAGACCAAATGGTAACCATGGTAATATCCAGATGCTGTTAACATTATTATATGAGCTGTTGTTCTACATCGGACACAATGTGCCAGTCCGTGCAGTCATAAAGAAATGAACTATATCAAATGTGTATATGAAGTCCTTGAACTATTTCCATCTTTAACAGAATGAATTACTCTGTTGTAGCAGCCATCTTGCAGGTCCATGAGTCATCAAATTTTATTCGTCCCATTCATTATTTTCAAACCTCTCATAATATTCATCGCCATTCAAGTATCAAACTATTCATCTCATTAACTATTGTGGTTCTGGAAGGATCTGGAAGAAAAACACGACTCAGTAACTAGTGGAAACAAAATATATTGAACAGAAAAGCAAATACAAAGAAAGAAAGAGAATGGTTATGCGTCTGCGGCAGTCCAACTGCCACATTTACATAATACTGTTGGGATTATTAATCGGAATCAGGAATCGGAAAAATCGGAATATTTGAGGGTATCGGAATCAAAAAAAAATGTGTACCGATTTTCTGATGCCAAAGCGATTCTTTTAATCGTCTTTTTTTTATTTGTTTAAAGCAAAATCTTCCATTGCTGGTAATAATGATAAAATAATAAATATTTATTGATTTTAAACCACCAGTGCAACTAAAATCGATAGATCGTCCCCCTCAATTATATTTTTCCGTTTAGGAAAATATTTGCACATTTTGCATGTGTATTTTTACAGTAATCAGAGAAAAATACTATTATATAGTTAAATATTTCGAGATTTATAAAGAATCGGAATCAGTAATTGTATCAAAATCGGAAATTTAGTACGGAATCAGTAATTGTATCGGAAACAGGAAAAATATTGGAATCGTCCCATCACTAGTACATAACTTGTTTTTTTTTACTATCAGGTCACTGATTATCAAGACCAAGATGCCACTCAAGGATACGAGTTTACGGATACCGTGATTGTGGAAAGTTAAGTTAAATTATTTCAGAGGACCGCCCATCAAGAACCTGGTTACGTTGGACTTAAAAACAACCATGTTATAGTCAGCTGGGAAGCAGCTCTGTTGTATTGTGTTCCATAAACGAGCAATTCTAGGAAAAATCTCTGCAGATTGAATTTTCCAGGCGGGAACTGTAGGGAGAAACTCAGTCAAGCACCTGCCATGAAAATAACGATAGAGCAGAGATAGGCTTGCAACGTCTTTTCTTTGAGAAAGAAGTTGCAAGGAGGAGAAAAGGACTTCTTGTATTGTTGCATTGTTCATGCCATAGATGAAATCATGGTTAGTGTTTTCCATAGGCATCGTTGGTCCATTGTTGGTCCGATTCCTCTGAAGACATCACATGATTTTGAACTTGGTAGAATACATGGGGTGGGTTGCCATTACCTTCCCCAGCACAGTGGCATCGCCTGTTTGCACCTATTTGTTGTCCCTAGATCATCCGCATAGCTGCAATCAAATAACGTTACCCTTAATACCATAAGACCATTAATCTGCTAGAGATTCATCCTCCTCCATAGCCATCCAACATCCTGTTGCCAACGTCATCAGATTTACCTTCTCCTAGATGCATGTCTTAAGTAAGACTAGGGGTACATCTCTCCCAGTGAATTAGTGCGCCTCCAGATACCAACCTGGAAATTTCTTCTGACTCGGCGCAGTACATACAGCGCCTAGTCTTCCGAAATGCTCACCCATCTGATGCTGACTAGACTCATTGTTCCTTAACTTCAGTGATCTGGCAGGCTACTGTTCACTCTTAACTCTTATCCTCGAGTGGTCTCTGGGCCTTGATAAGTGGTTATGTCTATGTAAAAAAAAAAAAAAAAAACACCAGTTACAAGTGATGTCTCATATGGTAGAAATATTTGTATTCAACATATAGCTGACGACTGACGTATACAAAGTCATGGGAGAAACTGTGATTAAGGTGTGCCAGTCTTTTGTCCTATCAGCAAGAGCTTATGATTGGCCTCATTTCTTTTTTTTGTGTAGATTAGAGACACGTGTCCCTGCATGTGGACGATTGAGGAGGGGGGGATACTGTGTTCCATTTACGAAATCCAGGTTAGTTGTCGGGTCAGTTAACGGAGTAACTCAAGTAGGAAGCTCCAGAAGACAGACGCCAAGCTTTCATTTTATATGTCAAGTAGAAGAATACCCGCCCAAGATCTAGTTGGATTAATTCCCCAAACAGAACAGTTTTGCACCATTTTTAGGTCTCCCTAAAAAGATTAAAATAAAAAAAAAAAAATATATATATATATATATATATATATTTTTTTTTTCTTACCACTTATCAAGGCCCAGAAGCCACTCGAGGATAAGCGTTAAAGAGTGTACAGTAGTCGATTGGACAATATAGCAATCGTTAGTAATGGAAATTTGGTAAATTTGTTAACTTCAGTGAAACGGCTCATCAAGAAATGTTTACGTTAGACTTGAAGACAACCATATTGTAGTCAGCAGGAAAGCAGAAAAACGGAAGACAATTCCACAGGCATGCAGTTCTAAGAAAGAAGCTTTGTTCATGGAATCTACATTTAGGTTTAGGCACAGATAAAGAGTAGGGGGAAATTATTGATAGTGTTTTCAGCTAGACGAGTGTTTCTCATGAAAGTTTGGTGAGGGGGGACCATAGACTGGAGCTCAGACGAGCACTTGCCATGAAAATAACAATAAAGCAGAGACAGGCTCGCAACATCTCTTCTGTGAGAAATAGGTTGCAGGGAAGAGAAAAGGGCATCCCCGACTAGGCCACGAAGTCTATTTTGAACTCTATCAAGACAGGATAAGTTTTTTCTAGCAGCTCCTGCCCGGATGTGGCAACAGTACTCCATCCTTGGATGTACCTGGCTAATAATAGTAAAGAATGATACCAAATATTTTGTCTACAGGGTGCCTTCAATAAGTTTCCAGACTTTTTTTTCGTATGGACACTTTTATTGATAGTACACACATGAAACTCTTATTCTCCTTTGAAGTAATCTCCTTCGGCTGCAATGCACTTGATGGAGTTGTGGACTGGTGCATTCTTCCACAACTTCAGTTACTCACGAATAATTGTATGTGTGTACAGTTCCTCCACTGACATCAAACTGTGTACTTATTGTCTCTATAGATACACGACAGTTCTTATCCATGAAATTCTTTATTTGGCCAATCAACTCTGGTGATCTGACTTCCTTATTCCTCCCACACCTCTCATCATCCCTCACAGACTTCTTGCCTCTAAAGTTTTCTTTGAGCTTAGAGAATAACCAAAAGTCACAGTGTCCTCATGTCCAGATTGTGGTTTTTGAAATTACCCAGCTATGACAATCAGGCTGTAGTAGGGTGTATTCTAATTCCTGCTGTAGCTGTTCGTTTAAACCTGAAATCATAAAAATTGGTCAGTCATCTCATGAGATGTATAGCAATAACATACTGAATTTTCAAGAGTTTGCGACAATTTTGAATGCTTGTACAAAAACAGTCTGGAAACTTATTGAAGGTACCTTGTATTATCCTCAGATATACAGCGTAATTATGTTAACTCGCGGGTTTGTATTAGATCACTGAAGTTAAGCATTGTTGAGTCTGATCAGTACCAGATGGGTGACCATTTGGGAATACCAGGCTCTGTATATAGGAGAATGTTGACATCTCCCTGAAAAACTCTCATCTCCTTTGACTAGGACTTGCGAATTTGATATTCCCTTAACACTTCCTCCTTTGCAGGAAGTCAGTTAAACCGGCCTGCCATGAGTGCCACTGATTCACTCTTACTTAGTATCCTCATTCCAATTTTGATCCAAATGAATTACATCATTTTGATTCTAGAAAATGTCTTAAGATTCAAGGCTTAAGCTTAAAACGTCTTAAGAGGATATTGAAATTCAAAGAATCTTGCTGTTGCAATATTTTTGATATCTAACGAGGGTATGCTCCCTCACAGTTGTGAGATTCTATTTATAAACGCTGCTGCTAGGAACCGACGAATCAAATTAATTCATGTACTATCAGCCAATCAGAAACCAGAATTGATCCATAAAAATTAAATCTTTTTAGCATTTCACCACATAATTTTTCGTATCAACATGGGAAGAATCTTTCGCTCTTTGGCTGCAAAATTATAAAGTCCGGAACCTGTACAGAACAGCTGTCCACTGAGAATTCTTCATCTCCAGGACTTGTATAGAATAAACTACCCATCGGAAACTCTTCTGAAACTAAACATGGCTTCCAATTCAAGACTTGCTTAATTCGTGTCTAATGACTATGGGTGAAATTGAATGCAAATCTGAAATATTTGAATTTTAAAATGGAAGATTATGCTCATATTGTTCTTTTTAAGAATTATTTGAAATACTCCAAAGGAATTAAAATTTGGGAAATATTTATTAATTGATGTCTAATAGCTATTCTTAAAATTTCATATCAGTTGGAGTTTTTTTGTTTTTTTTCTGAATTACATAGGAATATATAAATACTAGCAGGCCACCCGGCGTTGCCCAGTCATAATATACATTTAAATTTATGCAGATTTAGTATTTATTGTTATAGAGCAAATAGACTAACTTCTAAGCATGCATGCATTTTTTAGCTTTAAGTCACTTAATTTTAGCCTTTTTCATCCATTTTACGATAGCTCAGACGCTAATGACAAAGGCTGATGCACTAAATAACGATTATGGCAGCAGCACTGAATGTTTTGGTTTTGATTTCAGCTGATAGCACCAAAGTCATTTTTTTTTTTTAATTTTTGAAATCATTAGTATCTATATTTGGTACAATATAATAATCAATAGATAATTTGCTCTATAATAATAAATACAAAATTTGAATAAATTAAAATATATTTAAGCGTATTTTACGACCGGGCAATGCTGGGTGGTCTGCTAGTATATATATATATATATATATATATATATATATATAGTGAATAAATGACAAAAAAACTATATTCCAAAATTCATGATGTTGACCATCTTATATTTATTTCCTTTAACTCAGTTGACATTTACAATTCTTGACAAAATCTGTTTCGTAGTGCAAAATCAATTACTTAATTATGGTAAATAGCTGATGATCCCCACATTAATACTAGGATTAGCGTTAATTCTTGGAAGCAAACTTATGCAGCAAGTACAAGAGATTAAAAGGCTCTTTTTGTTTTTTTTTAAATAGTTTTAAAAGTTGAAAAACTTCCAAGGCATGCATATATATATATATATATATATATATATATATATATAGTCATCCGCATACAGTACTGTTTCGCTGTATCACAGCTCATCAGTGCGGCTAGACAAGCAACTATCTCAAGTCAGAATCGAAACCCGACCGCCCATACAACAGTCAAGGCTTTGAACCGTTACGCCAATCAGCAGCTGCTGTGCGGGCAGTGAATTAACGATGTCTTGACATTGTCCGAATATCTAAGCTCGATTTGTTTACACAAAGAGCATTGCTTAATACGTCAATGGTATATCGTGTATCACTTCCCAATACGCTCAACTCAAGATATATATATATATATATATATATATATATATATATATATATATATATATAGAGAGAGAGAGAGAGAGAGAGAGAGAGAGAGAGAGAGACTTGTTTGTAATATACTGAGTTTTACTGGGTTTGTATAATTCAGTAAATTTTCATATACCAATAATTTTTAAGCCAAAGAGAGATGACTTAAAAAGTAAGCTACAAAATTATCATATTTCATAATTGAGCATTAATATACTGTATTAACAAAACCAAGACTTCAAAAAATGATTTGATAGCAACCAAAAGTATATTTCATTTTGAGTTACAATTTTTTTCATACCAGTCGGACAATTTCAAGCATTATGGCGTTTGAAAATTTTCACATAACCAGCATTTCTTCAGACTTCTTGAATAAAAAGCACTCTTGACAATAGAACATTGTTTAAAGAAAATTCCCTTAACGGAAATGAAGCAAGCGAAAACATTTACCCTGGAGGCATCCTCCGTCAAAAGCCCATTTAAATATTAATATATCACCTAATTTTCGTATCCTTATTTAAAAACAGTCATAAGAAATTTCCACAAAAGTCCGTACCCATTTAAAATCTTTAAATAATACCATTCATTGAATTCCTAAATTAGATTTCTATATTTCTTTATTTCACATAATTAATTTTTTTAAAGGAATTTTTAAAATATATGACTACAGCAACCTTGCTATAACCCGACGGTTAATTTAATAATTTAATATATATATATTTATAACCAACACATTCTGCCATTCCTTCTCAGTTACAAAGATTATAACCAACTGGGAAAACTTGATATTTGGAAGTTGGAGAATTATTATATTACGGTTGAAAAGAGAGTACTTGCAGAATTTTTAATTTCGATTTAAAATGATGTATTTTCTAATAAGTTTTCGTTATAATATCTTTACTTTATATATCATTTTAAAAAGCGTTTCTCGCGCTATCTTATCGTTTAAATTACGATCGTTTAAAAAATAATTATGTTTTCTTTTCAGAACATTGAATACAAGTCGGAAAAAAAAACAAATTCACACAATTTTTTTTTATTTTAATATTATTTTATTTAGCTAGGCTAAAAAGCTACTCAAACAGCTTGCAATATCAATGAAGCGTTTGGCCTGGGAACCACTACTGAATGCACAGCACTATGGTGGTTTAAGAAATTTTGTGGTCGCGACGAGAGTCTTGAAGATGATGAGCATTATGGTCGGCCATCGGATGTTTACAACGATCAATTAAGAGCCTTAGCCACAGTCAATCCATGCACAACTGCTTCTGAATCAGACATAACATATACGCCGATTTCCATCCACTTGAGAGAGATTGAAAAGACCCCAAAAAACTTAATAAATGAGTTCCTCACGAATTGAATGACAATCAAAAGAAACACTGTTATGAACCCGTTTCTCAACTGGGTTATGACTTGCAATAAAAAGTGGGTGTTATACAACAACCGGCAATGCTCAGCTAAGTCGATAGACGCTGACGAAGCTCCATGATGAGAGTTGTATAAAAAGAAGGTCATGCTGACTGTTTGGTGATCAGCAACCGGTCTTATCCTGTTAAAATGTTTTTGATTTATAATGAAGATATGACCCCAATGATTTTAACAATCGTACTTATAATGTAGCAGTTAGCAAACTATTTACAATGCCCGGTGCCAAAGTGATTCGGCCACACTGATCAATCAGTTGGCAGGGCGCATTGATTTGAGCTGTCCCCTTAAGGACTATTTTTAGCCCTTTGGGATCTCAGCTGCCAGAGAGACGCCAACAAGCGACCTATACAGACTTCTCTCACTCACCCCTCCCACTGCTACTTGTTGACGACTACAGTCTGATGGCAGACGACACCTTCAAACAGACATTTACACTTTCTTTCTTTCTCTCCAATTTGAGATACAATCTCGCCTTTTTTTTTTAAATAAACCCTTTATTATTGTTTTGTTAAAAGCAATGTCGTTTGGCCTTGTGTTTATTTAAGTAATTATTAGGAGAGAAATGCACAACATTTCCCTCCTAATAATTACTAATTATTTTATAATTTACAGTTAGAACAATCAACCAATCAGAAGCCTCCAAAAAAAATATTGAATTTTGGATTCAATTCAGTTCGCTGTCCATCTCTCTCTTGAAACAACTGAATCGTGACTGCATTGATACTTCACTGCAATCTTTGTTACTAAGAATTATTCAACACCCAAAATTGTGATTGCAATGCCATAAAAAAGTTAGATGTGTAAAATACATTGAATTTTAAAAAATGACGAACCAGCAGACGAAAAACGTGAGGAAATATTATCTAGTATTTTCATTGATCACAATGAAAATATTAATACTGACGACGACAATTGCAGTAAAACTACTGACGTAAATATTAACCGGACATGTTGATACCCGATAAAGAAGCAAAAAAGGCCAGACTTCTTAAAAATTAAAAAGATACAAGACTACGCAGTGGATTACTGGTATTTGTTGAAAAGCGCACCAGAAAGTTATAATGAGGCGATTAATTCAGAAAATCACCAAGAATAGGAAAAAGCTATGAAATCCGAATTGAAAGTTTTATCTGAAAATAATACATACGAAATGGGAGCAAAACTAAAAGATAAGAATATAATTTCTTCTCGCTGGGTTTTCTCAAAAAAAAAAAAAATCACAGCTTCTGGCAGTGAAACTTTTAAAGCAAGATTTGTTGCAAAAGGTTTTTCACAAATTTCTGGGGTCGAATATTTTGTCACATTCTTACTAACGACAAATTTAATAATTAGAATTTTATTGCAACTTTCCGCTCAATATGATTTAAAAATACATCAAATGGATGTAAAAAGATATTAAAAATAAGTTAAATAAAATATTTAAAATGGCCGATCTTGGACGATCATGGTTCCTTGGTATAAAGTTTACCCGTGAAAAAGAAACTATAACAATGAACCCATCATGGTACATTGAAAAAATTCTGCTGAAGTTTGGAATGCGAGATTGCAAACCATGTATAACTCCTGTTGAGATTGATATAAATAAAAATATAGAGACCAAAACTAAAATGATAGACGATTGATTATACAAAGAAATTATTGGAAGTCTCATCTATTTGATGACCGCCACTAGGCCTGATATATGTTATACTGTAACAAAAACTATTTCAAAACTTACCAAAACCGACAATTAAGGATTTAACTCATGCAAAACAAGTCCAATCACGATACATTGAAAAAAATTCTGCTCAAGTTCGGAATGCAAGATTGCAAACCACGTAAAACTCCTGTTGAAATGGACATAAATAAAAATATAGAGACCGAAACAAAATCCATAGATAATCGATTATATAGAGAAATGGTTGGAAGCCTCATCTATTTAATGACCGCAACTAGGTTTGACATATGTTACACTGTAACAAAGCTATCTCAAAACTTATCGAGACCGACAATTAAGGACCTTAATCATGCAAAACAAATCCTTTGTTATCTAAAAGAAACCAAGGAACAATCTTTAATACTTAAAAAGTCGACATGTCCCCTAAATTTAGAAGGATTTTCAGATTCAGACTGGGGTAACTCTGAGGATCAAAAAAGTATAACGGGATACTGTTTTAAACTGTCAAAGACTAGACCTATGATCTCTTGGAAAACTAAAAAACAACAAATTGTTACACTTTCTATATGTGAGGCAGAGTTTGTTGCACTAACACACTTATCACAAGAGGCAATTTTTCTAAGCACCCTTTTTAAAACCAGATCTGAGTAAAAATAAAACAATAGTAATTCATTTTGACAGTCAGAGTTGTATCTTATTAGCGAATAATTCTATGATTCATCAAAGATCGATGCATATTGATATCAAATATCATTTCATAAGAGATGAAATAAGTAAAACATCTATTTCTCTTAGTTATGTAACGTCTGAGAATAATATAGCCGACATTTTCACTGAACCTATAAAAAGAATAAAATTAAAACATTTTATCGTTGAACTTTTTTAGAATTTAATCATGAATAAATCTATTTTCAAAAACTCAAAATGAGAAGTCGAAACCACAAAATAAATAAATAAATAAATAAATAAAATAAAAAATAATAATAGATTGTAAATTGTCTCGGGTATGACAATAAACTACGACCATTTATTTTGTCCTTGTCTTCCTAACAAAATTAACAAACTAAAATATCTAAGAGAATTTTTCGAGTTTTTGTTTGACAAATTAAAAAAAAAAAATTGTATGTATATGTATATATTTGAAAAGTATATATATATATATATATATATATATATATATATATATATATATATATATATATATATATATATAATGAAAAGTATGTATATTTGTATGTCTATATATATACGTATTTGAAAAGTATGAATATTTGTATGTATTTGTGGGTATATATATTTGAAAAGTATGTATATCTGTATTTTTATATGTATTAACAAAAAACACCTTAATGCGATTAAAAATAGCTTCTTTTTACACACTACTATTGATATTATTTTGACCAATGAGAATAAAGACACATTCCAAAAATAAATAAAACAAAAGAAAAAGAAGAAAATAATATTTATTTATTCATTTATATCAAATCAAACCAAATTGAGTCAGAAAAGACTTTTCATTATATCAAAAGGGGGGTGTTAAAATGCTTTTGATTTATAATGAGGGTAGGTATTTAATTGGTGCTCACATCACCAAATATGTGACACAAGGTCAGAAAGTGGGGATCTAAGTATGCTCCCCTAAAGGAGGGGGCACTCTTTTTCTTTTTTAATTTTTTTTTTTATTACATTTTCACCCCAAACAAGGCACATTGTCACTTTGGTGTGGGGGGGCTACTATCAGGAGCAACAACTACTGGGGTACTATGTTGGGATTTGGGCAGCAAGATGTCGGTTCACGTTACACTTGAACTTCTGCATGTCAGTACAGTTGGGGAAGCAGGGACCTAAAATGGAATTCCAAAGTCTAGTGGTTCTGGGGAGGAAACTACTGGAGTAGAAAGATCTTTTACATCTAGGGCTCTCTACTGCGTGGGGGTAGGATTTAGCTGCCTGCCGCATTTGTTGAGGATGTCTACGTCGTGGGGGCACAAGTGACTGCAGTTCATCAGAGTATTCACCATTAAATTACTTGTAGAACAGGCAGAGGGATGCAACGATTTGTCGATGGGACAGAGGCTGAAGCTTAGATGCCAGTTTAGAGCCTATCAGCTTGGCGACTCTCTTTTGAACCTTGTCTAGGAGCGAGAGAATAGCAGCAGATGCACCAGCCCAAATGTGACAGCAATACTCCATACATGGGCGAATGGTGGCCTTATAGAGGTACAGGATACTTTCAGGTGTCAGTAGTTTTCTAGCACGGTAGAGAGAGCCTACATTCTTCGCAGCGGCCCTGGCAATGTTTTCAATGTAATTGTTCCAACTCATGTTTCCTGTGAACGTTAGGCCAAACAGTTTGAAAGATATGCTCTCAGATAGGGAGTCACTGACCATTGCTATTGGTGGCAGAGAAGGTTTCTTGTAATTATTGAAGGAAACCAGTTTAGTCTTGGCAGCATTTAATGTGACCATCCATTTTTGTCCCCATTCCACTACAGATTGGAGGTCATCCTCTAGTGTCTTTGCCATTTCTTTAGTTATGTCTTCATTTGTTTTTCTGTCATGCCTGTTATAGAGTGTGGTGTCATCAGCATATATACCCATCTCAGAGGCAGTTTTGTCGGGGAGGTCATTAATAAATATTAGGAATAATAGAGGTCCAAGGATAGACCCCTGAGGCACTCCCACATTTATATCATATTGTTTAGATGTACGACCGTCGAGGACAACCTGGATTTTTCTCTTATCTAAGAAGGATTTAATTATGTTAAGTATTCTATCAGTGATACCGTATGATCTAATTTTCCTGAGGAGACCCTCATGCCATACCCTGTCAAAAGCCTTAGATATATCTAGAGCTACCGCTCTGCCCTCCTCCGCTTTGTCCAGTGAATGGTATATACGTTCAGAGATTACAGTGAGGATGTCTGACTGCATGTTGCTAAACCGACCCTGCAGAAGTTGAACGAATTGGCGACGAAACTCTGCCTCATCCACCATACTCTCCCGACCTCCCACTTACCGACTACCATTTTTTCAAGGATCTCGACAACTTTCTGTGAGAAATGCTTCAAAAACCTAAGCGATATCAAAAACGCCTTCAGCGACTTCATCGCCACCAGAATGCAAGATTTTTACGTAACTGGCATAAATATGTATATTTTGCCAAGACAAAATATACATATTTATGCCAGTTTATTTTATAAAAAATTTTGCGTTGCAGTTTTGGCTTCAAATGTATTTATACATGTTTTATTCTTCAAATTTCACTCAACGCTTCGAATGGATATACACAAAAATAACTACCCAGATTTTCAAAATGTGTGACCACGCGTCACCTATCTAGCTTTATAAAAACTCCGCAGTTAACAACATCACGTGGACTCTTCATCGAACTATCTTACACTACATATATATATATGTGTGTGTGTATAAGAAAAACAACAGTCCTATATATATATATTTATACATATATATATATATATATTATGTAATTTTATTTTATTATATACTTAATGGTCGCTGCTAGCGAGAAATCAATGATAAGCGGCTGTTGCGATAATGCAAATTCATTTGCAAATGTTATCGAAAGAGGTGGAGAGTACTGGAAATTTGGGGAGACTTGTTGTCACTCACTTTCCAGGGAACTCGACAGGTTGTTCTCAAGGAGAGATCTTTGATGACCTGTGTGAAAGCTCCCTGTAAGCCAATAATAATAATAATAATAATAATAATAATAATAATAATGCCACACATGCATGGTCCCTCTCTGATGCTGCATGTGAGATGACACCACCAAAAATAATGAAGAAATGATGAATGCGAGAAGTGTGAAGGGCCAACGTTGCCTTCACATTTTCGCCAAGTTTTAGAAAAATCTAATGGATGGAGCAAAAGTTATGAGGTAAAAAAGTGTAATTTTTTGCAATTCAGAGGCATTTTTGACCCCTTTTGAGCTCCTGGGAAGGCTGGATCTCAGTGAAAATGGACAAATGGTGCAGTTTCACGCCTTAAGACATGTATATTTGAATTCAGCACCATGGAAAACCACTGTATACATACGTATCAAGTTTTTGAGTAATATGAAAAAAAAACTCCAAAAAGATACTTTTTTTATCCATAAAAGTCCCAGAGGGATGCGGACCAGAATTTTGTCAGGGTCATCCATACTGAATTTATATTAAGAACAATGGCCTCCACATTTTTGCAAAGTCTCAGGAAAATCTAATAGATCGATCAAACGTTATGGGGCAAAAAGTGTCATTTTTGGCCATTTTGGGGCATTTTGACCTTTTTTGAGCCCCTGGGGATGCCAAATCTCAGTATAAATGGATAACAGTGCAGTTTCAGGCCTTAATGCATGTATATTTGAGTTGACCACCGTTAAAAACAGCTTTATACTCAGATATATCAAGTTTTTGTTTAGAAATATGAAAAAAGAACCACAAAAAGGGGCATTTTTAGCACTGAACGTCCTCGGGGACACTAACCAGAATTTTGCCAGGGTCACCCATACTGGATTTATATTAAGAACAATGGCCTCCACATTTTGGCTACATTTCAGAAAAATCTAATGGATGGATCAAAAGTTATGGTGACATTTTTGGCCATTTTGGGGTATTTTTGACCTCTTTTGAGCCCCTGGGGACGCAACGAGAATTTTTGCAAAAAAGATTTTTTTACTGTGCACATCTATTTAATGAAATACAATTTGTGGCAAAATTTCAGGAAAAACTAATGGACAGTTATCTGGCAATCGTCCGAACACACGGAAGCCATTGAAAATATAGGTCCCTCTCTGATAAATCGGGAGACCAATAAGGACTAATATACCGTCACAAGGTCGCCACTGGCATAAATAAATATGCCATAACTGTCATGCACGGCACAAATAAAAATAAAGAGATGACAAACAACCAGTAGCTTAAAAAAAAAAGCAAAAAAAGCTGGATGAAAACGATTAAGTTTTTATACGTTTATATCATCCAAACGGAAAACAAAAACAAAACCAAACAAAGTGTTTATCAAACATCTGACAGACAGAGGTTGTTCAGCGTGTGAGTTAAAGAAAATGTATTAAACACCTGAGGAATGGTTAAAATAAACAGCACGACGCACAACTCTCAGTTTCTCTCATGTCAGTCGCCTTGCGACCCGCGATCTATCAACTTGGCATTTCGACTTCCACTAAAAGGGGGCTTTTCTGAACACTTCTCCTTCAAAAAGATATTGTCTTTCTTTCACCGGTTACGTCAGTCACATTTGAACACCGTGACAACAACTCAGCTTTACTGGACGCTTGTCCTTTACGAAGATACTGTCTTCTTTCTCTGGTTACGTCAGTCGCCTTTCACTATCGTGACTATAACTCGACTTCGTTTCACAAAGATACTCTCTTTTTTCCCTGGTTACGCGAGTTGCCTTTTACACCATGACTACAATTTGGCTTTGTTTATCTATTTCATGAAGAAATATTCACCTGACGGGCCGTGCCACTGAGGGCTTCCTCGGCGGCATGCTGAGGAAGACTCCCACTCCTTGCCAGCACATCGATTAACTCTCTCATTTTGATAGTAACCACCGTGTTTATATAAAACTTAACTAGCATGTCGCAATATAGCCTTTGATTTTCAGGCAGCCGCTATGTGTTGGCTATGTATTGATATCTAATTCATACATATCAGATGTCGATCTGGTTACTTTCAGGCAGCCACCACGCGTTGGCTAGATATTGATACCCAATTCACACATATCAGATGTCAACCTGGTCAACTACCTTCATTGTTTCCTCTATGCTATTGTTAGCGAAGAATTTCTGTTTAAAAAACCTCTTCAACCCTAACGTATTTGCTAACTTAATGAAAACAAAATAAAAATATTATTTAGCAAATCTCTTCAGTAATATTTTTTTCTCACGTATCTGGCAGGCAGGGCGGGGGTGTGCACCAACCTCTGTCTGTCACACCGACAGAAACTAGAAACACTAACAAACACTACCAGGATCTTCAGCCAGGATATCTAAATGGAGTTTGGTATGGAAAAGTGCACGCTACTAGTGATAAGAAAGGGAAAACTGGAGACGACAGAAGGCATGGAACTACCCAACCAAACGGAGATGAGGGCACTAGGTGAACAAGACGCCTATAAATACCTGGGAGTTTTGAAAGCAGATACCATCTTGTTGTTGGCGTCCTTCCATCTAGATAGACGATGGAGAATCGTGCCTGAAGGTTGTCATGAGTGGTGGCAACTGTTGCTGTGACTGAGCAGACCAATGTGGGAATGGCAGGTTCTGTTGCACTTCTCGCAGGAATACCGTCTGTCATGCTCTGCCGATGCTGCTGCTGATGTTGTCCTTTTGCACCTGCCTTTCTTCCCCCACTGTTCATCTCTTCTCTGCTCACTCAGCCGAACACATTTCTTGACTTTGACCCTCCAGGAGTCACGGTCTGCTGCATAGGATTCAAGGTCAACATGTATGATGTTGCTGGATTTTAAGTCTTTTTTGCACACATCCTTAAATCTGAGGAGTGGTCTACCGGTTAGTCTGCTGCTGGCTAAGAGCTCGCCATACAGGATGTCTTTGGGGATTTGGCCATCCTGCATGCAAACGATGTGCCCTAGCCAGCACAGGCGTCTCTGGGAGAGGACGGCAAACATGCTTTGAAGATTTGCTTTGACAAAAACATCTTTGTTCGGAATGCGATCCTGCCATGTAATGCCCAAGATCTTTCTTAGATTGCACAAATGGAAGGCATTTAGTCTGCGCTCTTGATGCTTGTAGAGGGTCCATGTCTCACTGCAGTAGAGTAAGATGCTGAGGACACAGGCTTGATATATCCTCATCTTTGTGTTTATGGTCAGCATGTTGTTACTCCATGCTCTCTTGGTCAGGCGGGCCATAGTTGTTGCTGCTTTGCCAATGCGGGTGTTTCATTCAGCATCCAGTGAGAGGTTGTTATAAATAATGGAGCCTAGATAGGTGAAGTCGTTCATCACCTCCAGTGTGTGATTGCCAATGGATATGCAGGGGATTTTGCTGACATCTTGAGCCATGACATTTGTTTTCTTGGGGCTTATTGTCAGACCAAACTCGTTGCATGGGTGAGGCGCTCTATGAGTTGTTGGAGGGCTTCCTCAGAAGGGGCCACTAATGCTGCATCATCTGCCAACAGCATTTCCTTGATGAGGGCCATGTGGACTTTAATTTTGGCACGTAGACGGGCCAGGTTGAAAAGGCTTCCATCTCCTATTATGCGAATGCAGATGCCAACTTCAGTTTAATGAAAAGCGTATAGTAGCAGAAGTGAGAAAAATATGCCAAAAAAAGTTGGAGCAAGAACACAGCCCTGTTTCACACCACTGAGGATGGGAAAAGATTCTGAAAGTTATCCATGGCTGGCAGGAGTGGGATACCTTCAATTGCTGCATTAGTGACGATATTCTCATGTGAGTAGAGTTGCTTATAGTATTCAGCCCATCTCTCCATTTGCTTTCCGCAGTTTGTGATGATGTTGCCCGATTGTGACTTCAGTCGTTCAGTTTTAACTTTACTTGGGCTGAAGGCCACCTTCAGTCCCGAACACATCCCACGAATGTTTCCGCAGTCAGCAGAAAGTTGGATGCTTCTACATAGGTTCAGCCAGTATTCATTGGCGTAGCATTTGGTAGTCTTCTGGGCATCACTTTTGGCCTTCCTGAGTGCAGAGAGTGTCTTCTCGGAAGGGTCTTTTTTATACTCAAGCAATGAAACACGTTCAGCTGAGATAACTGGCTCTAGTTCAGTGATCCCCGCTTCAAACCAATCTGGATTCTTCTTCTCCTGCTTACAAAAGATGTCCATAGCAAAGTTGAAGATGGCCTCATGAATGTGTCCCTATCTCTCTTCCACTGTATTGGCTGGACAGTCTTTTAAGGCTTCCTGAAGTAAGTCTGCAAAGTGTGTGCACGTATTGGGAAAGGAGGTGAAGGCTATATTTATACAGGGTCATCTTTTTTGCTTGGCGTTGTGGATTTTCTTAGGTTTGATACAGACTTTAGCTGCAATTAGTATGTGGTCAGTATCAAAATCTGCCCTATGGTAGCTGCGAATATTCCGGACACAATTCAGCGAGTTTCTTCTGGTAATGATGAGATTCAATTGGTGCCAATGGCAGGACTGGGGGTGCCACCAAGATACTCTGTGATATGGCTTTGTTTGGAAGAATGTGTTTGTGATGCATAAGTCATTATATGTACACAGCTCTAGGAGTCTCTGTCCATTTTCGTTCATCTTGCTGATGCCAAAATGACTGATGCAACGAGGCCAGGAGCCATGGTCAGCTCCGATACGGGCATTGAAATCACCGAGGAGGTATAGTTTATCTGATGCAGGAATTGTCTTTATGGTGCTCTCCAGCCCCTCGTGGAACTCGTCCTTTACCTCAACACTAGAGTTGAGGTGGGAGCATAAATACTCAGGATATTCATTGGGCCTGATTTACTGGAGAGACGCATAGGGAGGATTTTTGGCATGCCTTTGAATGGAAGTTCAACTGCGGACAGTAGGTTGTTCTTCACTGTCAGTCCAACATTATGTAAGCATGACTCTTCTAATTCCTTGCCTTGCCAGAAAAAAAAAGTTTAATCCTGTTCTCTGATGCTGCCACTGTCTGCGAGTCTTTTCTCCTGCAGGACTGCAATGCCAATGTTGAGCCTCTTTAACTCGCAGTTCATGATAGCTGTCTTTCTTGCGTCGTCAATTTGCTGGAGATCATTTGAGAGTCCAGAAGACATGGTCCCAACATTTCAAGTTGCCAGTTTCAGTGCTGGCGGCTTTGAAAATTTTGAAGATTTGGTTTTGGCAGGTGCACAGTTTCTGATCTGCTTTTTGGATACCATCAAAGCAACAGAAATGAAACAGAGAATTAGAAAACAATACTTCAGGAGAACAAGAAAACTTCTAGAACCTAAATTATATAACAGACACCTAATAAAAGGTATAAATACATAGGCAGTATCACTAGTAAGATACTCTGGACCGTTCATTGAGTGGACTAAAGAAAAAGTGAGACAGCTCGATCAGAAGATCAGGAAACTTATGACCATGCACAACGCATTACACTCGAAGGATGATGTTGACCAAATCTACATGAAAAGGAAAGACGGCGGAATGGGGACTGGTCTGTATAGAAGACTGTGTGAATAGCACCAAAAAAGAACTCGAAAAATACATAATGCAAAACACTGAAAGGATAATCATGGCAGCGAGAGACACGGAAAAAAATCAACAAAACAGAAAACAGAGAGACAAAGGATAAAACAAGAAAAGAAAAGTGGGAAGGGAAATAACTACACAGAAGATTCGTAAGGATGACAAAAGATGAAAATAATGAAAACACTTGGACATGAATGAGAAAAGGACATGTAAACAGAGAAACTGAATCCTTAATAACGGCATCACAAAATAACTCGATAAGAACCAACCACATCAAAGCAAAGATTGATAAAACACAAGAAAACAGCAAATGCAGACTCTGTGGACAAAGAGACATAACAAGAAACCATATAGTAAGTGAATGTAGCAAACTAGCCCAAAAGGAATACAAGAACTGGCACGACTAAGTGGGATGGAAATACACTGGGAATTATGCAAACAACTGCATCTCGAACGCACAGACAAATGGTACAAGCATAAGCCAGCAACAGTAATTGAAAACGAGAATCACAAAATCCTATGGGACATGGACATACAAACGGATAAATCTATCCAAGCAAGAAGACTGGATGTCGTAATAATTAACAAGAAAGAAAAGTCCTGCCAAATCGTAGACTGTGCTGTTCCAGATGACCACAGGATAAATATCAAAGAAAAGGAGAAACTAAGCAAATAAACAGAACAAGCCAGAGAGCTGAAAGGGACATGGATGGTGAAGAAAATCAAGATAGTATCTATTCAAATCGACCAATGAGGAGCCTGCTTATTTCTGCAGAATTTACTACACAATATATAATTGTAAAAACATGTATTCAAAAGTTTTCTTAAGAAAATATAATTTTAATAAAACAATTTTGTAATTAAAGCAATATTGGATTTTTAAAAATAATTTTTTTTTTTCAAACAAATTTCCAAAAAGTATAAGTTATCGCCCCCATTCTTTGACCGAAAAGCGCCACCTGGTAACAGTTTAGTAAAACACACTGAAAAAACATGGTTCTCGCCCGAATACTGCAGAAGTGCCGAAGATATAACTTGAAACACAAAAATTTTTGTCCAAAATGATTGAAGCCGAAAAGGGTTGGTATGCCGTAAACCAAAACAACCAAACTACACACCATAGATAAATATTTGAAGGAGTTGAAGTATAAAAACTTCGGTACTTGTACAGTTTAATCAAGATGTCAAAAAATGAAAATATCGAAAAAAGGTTATATTGTACGTATCCGTTTTGAACTGAAAATCTCGAAAAAAAAATTTTCACTTAATTTGATCGAGTAGTTTTTTGGGTTTTTTTTTTTTACAGCGGAAAAACATGTTTTTTATGGCAGCACATTGAAGGTCGCCATCTTTGAAGTTTTTAAATTTTTGTTTGGATTTTTAGAAACACCAAAGGGAGATAACTCAATTTAAAGAGCCGACACTCCCTCCCAATCTTTAATACTAGCTTTTCTTCCTAAAAATCGAACTTTTTGCTCGGTATCATAACAAATTGTTTTTTCGCTGTAAAAAAAAAAATAAAAACTACTTGATGAAATTAAGTGAAAAAATTTTTTCAGAAAACTTCGTTCCATAACGGATACGTACAATATAACCTTTTTTTTTTTTTCGATACTTTTATTTTTTAATGTCTTGATTAAACTGTACAACAAGTATCAAAACTTGTTTTCCAAAGCTATCGGAATTAGCTATGAGTAAATCAAAAAGGGTTGATATGCTGTAAAACATTAACCCTTATCTTTAAGTGGCTTCCCTTTAGTAAAAAAGAAAATATAAGCAACCTATTTTCGCTTATTTTTTTTATTTTGTCGAAGTAGCAAAAAGAAAGCCCTAAGATTGTATCAAAAGAAATGGCGCAAAAAAAAAACAAAAACTAATTACCTGTTTTATCAGCTTACAATCTTTTTTGTTGACCTATTTGTTGTGTGGGAGAGAGGGAATTAGCTTTCTTTATTATATAAAGAAAAGTCGTAATTCTTCACGCGTGTGTATGTGCGTGTTTATGTGTGCGGTTGTACTTGTGTGTGTGTGTGTGTGTGTGTGTGTGTGTGTGTGTGTGTGTGTGTATGTGTGTTTCAATTTTCGGTCAATGTCAAGATGATTCTCAACTCCCATAAAAACTTTACAATGACGACTTCCATAGGTTTTCGGGCAGTCACTCATGCAGTTAAGTCCCGGCAAAGTTTAGAAGGATACACCGTCGAATCACGAATATTACGAATAATCAGTTCTAAAATAAAAATAAAAATTATTGTTGTCGAACTTTGCCGGGACTTAACTGCAAGACTGCCGATTTTCGGGGGTGTTGAAAACGAATATAACATTTTAAAATGGCGCAGAAAAATAGTTTTTATGATATGAAAAAAATCACGGTAAATGTGTATTTTAGAAATGTGAATTTCAGCTCGGCTTTGTTCGGGGCCCTATGTACTGTTAATAACTTCATGTGCATATAAAGTTATGTTCATAACTTTATATATATCTTAAAAAGTTTGACTCGTGTCCAGGTAACCTACACCTAAAATTTTAAGTCTTTAGACCCAAAATTGACAGAGGAAAGGTTAAATCTTTCAACTTTGACCTCTTGGCAGCCAAATTATCGCCTAAAAACTGATTAAAAACCTTACTGCGGGTTTGAATACCCCTTATGTAAAATTTCAAATGTTTAGACCTAAAATTGGCTGAGTAGTTTGCTATAGATCGCAAAGGTAAAATCTTTTGAACTTTAACCTCTTAGCAGCCAAATTGTCGGCTAAAACCGATTAAAAAGCTTGCCCTATGTCTGAATATACTTTATGTAAAATTTCAAATGTTTAGATAAAAACTTGGCTGAGTAATTTGGTAGAGACCGCAAAGGTCAAGTTTTTTAAAAGTTTGGCTCTAATTTTAACCCCTTAACATTTGTTTTGGGCTCAAATCAAATTAAAAAGTTTGACCCATGTCCAAGTAACCTACATCTAAAATTTCAAGTCTTTAAACTCAAAAATTGGCGGATGAGCTCGGTAGAGTTTTCAAAACTAAATCATTGAAATTTGACTCCTTATCAGCCAAATTTCTGGCCGGAAATCGATTAAAAAGATTTTCCCAAATCTCAATATCCGTTATGTCAAATCTAAAGTCTCTAGACTGAAAATTGACAGAGTAGTTTGGAAGGGAAATGTACACACACACGCACACACACACACACACACACACACACACACACACACGCAATTTCACTTTTATAGATATACTAGCAATTCCGCCAGGCTTTGCTCAGGCCTTATGTACTGTTCATAACTTTATGTGCATATGTATATATTAAAAAGTGTGAATATCTATGGTAATACCTTTCTGTATAATAGGTTTCCTTAACTACCATAGAAAAAAGTTGGTAGAGACCGCAGATGTCAAATTTTTTTAAACTTTGCCCCTAATTTTGACCTCTTAACATTTATTGTTTTGGGCTCAAATTAAATTAAAATATTTGACCCATGTCCAAGAAACCAACATCTAAACTTTCAAGTGTTTAGACCCAAAATTGGCAGAGGAGCTTGGTAAAGTCTGCAAAGGTCAACTCTGTCAACTTTGACCTCTTATCAGCCAAATTTTAATCCCAAAACTGATTAAAAAGCTTGCTGCGTGTCTGAATACCCTTTATGTAAAATTTCAAATGTTTAGACCCAAAATTGGCTTAGTTTGCTAGATAGCGCAAAGGTAAAATCTTTGGAAGCCAAATTTTCAGAAAAAAGAAACGATTAAAAAGCTTGCGCTATGTCTGAATACCCTTTATGTAAAATTTCCAGTGTTTAGACCAAAAATTGGCTGAGTAATTTGGTAGAGACCGAAGCGCTCAATTTTTTTTTAATTTGACCCCCATTATGACCCCTTAATATTTATTGTTTTGGGCTCAAAATAAATTATAAAGTTAGATCATGTCCAAGTAACCTATATCTAAAATTTCAAGTGTTTAGACCCAAAATTGGTGGAGGGGTTTGGTAAAGTTCACAAAGGTCAAATCGTTGAACTTTGACTCCTTAACAGCCAAATTTCTGGCCGAAAACCGATTCAAAAGATTTCCCCAAATCGCAATATCCGTTATGTCAAATCTCGAGTCGCTAGACTGAAAATTGAAAGAGTTATTTGGTAGGGAGGGGTACACAGACAGACAGACAGACACGCACACAGACACACACACACACACACAGACATTTTCACTTTTATAGATATATAGATAGAGGGAGGATTGAAAGAAAGCGTTTAAGGGACAATAATGAAAGTAGATCAATCTGTCAGTCGGTCAGCATTCTTTTGCTTTCTTTCATTTTCTTTCTATCAGAGAAAGAGGGAGAGAGAGAAAGACAGAACGTTAAAAGACAGTAAGTATCTAAAAAACAACCCTGAAACTAGGTCAAACTGTCAGCTAGTTGGCGTTCTTTTTTTCTTTCTTTTCCTCATATCAGAAATATAGAGAGAGTGGGGTTAAAAAAAGTAGTTGTTGTTTCTAAAACAACACTGGAACTAGGTCAGCCAGTCAAGGTTCTTTTTGTTTCCTTTCTTTTTATATCAGAGAGAGAGAGAGAGAGAGAGAGAGAGAGAGAGAGAAAGAGGGGGAAGGCTAAAATAAAGATGTCATCCCTCCCTCTTCTTAAAACTCTTCTATTTTTTATCCACCGGGTAACGCCGGTTAACCCCACTAGTTGTTGCTGAAAACCACTTGTGTCTGTTGTTTCGAAGCTCAGGCCAGCCTGCTGATAACAACATACAACAACAATTTGCCGTGTTCTTATTCTTCTTAGCGCACCTGTCGACAGGTGAGAAGTGGTTTTTACCTACAAAATAGAAGTCACCTACAACCGGTTTGGTTCGTAGCAAGGTGCGCGGACCTTGTGACAGTCAACCATTGGCAATCATGGACGACTTGAAAACCTACCTGGATGATAATCTATAAAAAAGATTTTAAACAAAAGGAATTAATATATGATTTTTATTGACTTATCTGGAGATTATTAATTTATCAAATCGAAGGATTTTTTTTTTTTAAACAAAGGTAAGTTAAAAAATTTTTGTTTTAGTTTTTTGTAGGACAACAAAACAAAAAAAAAAACTTAGTATATATAAACTTATATAAGTTTGGTATAAAGATTGGATGTGTTCATTTCTATTAGCAAAACCATCCAACAATATCACGTGCGTACTGCGTCTATGCGTGTTTCTCGCCTATATGTAACTTAGATAAATACACTTGACTTACTTTTTATTTACGATAACGGACTGTACAGTGTAGCAGCATTTCTCTCTTTTTTTTTTTTTTTTTTAGATATCAAATTACATTAAATTTTTCCGGTATATTTTGTTTATTAAATTGGGTGCACTTTAAATTGTTAGGTGAAAGTACAAAATAGTTTACAAACAAACAAATAAACAAAAAAAGACGCCCTCCCTTTCTCATGTTACGAATGGGGTTCTAATATTTGAGTACGGTTCTTATAATGCTTGTTTAAGACAGTCGACAAATCGATTTTTTTTTTAATATATCGTTATAAGCAAAAATATGACGTACTTAATTATGTCGAAAATACTAACATATTAAAAAATTACGAAAATTCATCGAATAGAACAAGTGCTGTGTTTTTAGTAAATATAGACAACAAATATTGCAGCCATGAACAAATAATCTAAAATATTTTTACTGTCTACTTTATAACGGCTAAGAAAAATGCAATTTTACCCACTTTTCCGTAAAAATTACTTTTAGTTACAAATAACGGTAAAACTATACAAACACCGTGACAGCGAATTAACCCTACCCCTAATCCTAACCCTAACCCTAACGCTGTCACGGTGTTTGTATAATAATACCCAAATAACTTTCTGCTCGATGAATTTTTGGATATGTTACTATTTTCGACATGGCAATGAAGTGTGTAATATTGTTTTTGCTTAAAACGGCGTATTAAAAAAAATTGATCTGTCAACTGTTGATACGCGTACCTTATTTCCTATTAATTTAATATTTATTGTAATAAAAAATAAGAAAGACTAGAACCGATTTTTTAAAAATCCTATTAAAAAAAAAAAAAACATGTGAATATAAGTAGTTTCTTTGCACGTTTCGGCTGTAGTATTCCTCTTTACTTTGCCTCCCCACGGCCACTGGACAGAATTAGACACCAGGGTCGTTTTTTTTTTTTTTTTTTTTTTTTTTAGCGTGGAGAAAAGGGGGAAAAAAGCATCTCAGTCGTGAAGGATTTCTTCTCCACTAACAAAAAATTGTAGCAAGGACAGATACCACACTTTGATCTTGGTCCGTTTCTGTTGTGTTGAACGCGACTTTCAAGAAACCATTCATCATCTTTGAACCATTATTGAAACAACTAAATATATCGTGTATCTGCGTTTCCCGTTGATAAAATCCACAGTAAATTATTATTAATCGAATATTTATTGGAGTCAAAATCACTTAAACGAGATTTAAAACCCTAAAATCTAAAATAGATAATAAAACAATATCGAACTGTTTTGGGCGTAGACAACAAACCGAAAAAGTAGTATAGAAACAAATATATAACAAATAAATGTTACCAAAGGCAAGATGTTACTTTTCTACCTACCTGGATAAGTTTGTGTGTGTGTGTTTTAACTATTTCGGTGCTTATGCAATTATTGAACCAGAATCACTCTTTGTAAATAATATTTCAAGTTTTACAATATCTTTTTTAGGTGCTAAATGCACTTACTGATCCGCGCTATTTTTTAAATCGTATTTCCAAGTTTAATTAAAGTTTTTTTTATTTTTTTTTTTTTTATTCAATTGTTATAGAATAAGTACAAAACACCCTCCCCATGTTAAGAATGGCTTTTTAAATAATGTTATTATGTTAGCACGGACCAATAAGTGCATGCATTGCATGAGTACCTTTTTTCTTTTTTTCTTTTTTATAATAAAAAGTACAAAATAGTTTACAAAAACAAAAGAAAACACCCTCCTTTACCAATGTTAAGAATAGCTTTTTAAATAACGTCATTATTTCAGCACAGTTCAATTAGTGAATAAGTACCCTTATCTTAAATCGATTTTTTAAGTTTGAAACGTAAGTAGTGCCGAGTTGCTAAGTTAGAACGACCACAAGATGGCGGACATGAGAATGCCATCTTTGGTGTCTCGAGAATCGCTCAAAACTCGAAAATAAATTAAAAATAATGATGGAAACTTAGAAAGATATTTTGCTTTATTTTCCAGCCAAGGCTTCATGTCCGCATCTTCGTTGTTTTAACTTGAGTGCTCGGCACTACTTGCGTTTCAAACTAAATAAACGCTTTAAAATAAGTTTAAACACGCGTGTGCGCAAAAACCTTATCCATGTAAATAGAAGAGTAACATTTATTTGTCATATATATACACCCTTTTTCGTCTGTTGGATATTTTGGAAAAGCACCTAACTTTTTAATCAGTGTCGGTCATGTTGTTTGCTGTGTGAAATTAGATCCTTTACCCCCACGCCATCAAGAGAAAGATAAAAATAAAATACAATTATTTTATCCGATTAAATGCTAAACAACTTGGAAAAATATTTGGCGGTTGTGTAGATCAATAGCCAAATAATTTAGACTTTTGAATGGGGGTTCACTGTGCTATATAAATTTAAGATAAAATCATCGTCCACTTTTTGGCTAGAAAGCATTATTTATCACCTACATAGAACAGAACGGGTAAGTATTTTTGTTCAATTTTTACGATCTGCCCCAGCGTCGTGTAAACACCCCCAACCACCCCATGTTAAGAATGGCTTTTGGAATACCCCCCCCAACCTCCTCATGTTAAGAACAGCTTTCGAAGTTGGGGGGTATTCCGAAAGCCGTTCTTAACATGGGGAGATTGGGGTGTTTATAATACGCTGGGGCACGTCATAAAAAATTACCCTATTTTTTTGTATTTCCAAAATGGCAACCATTATTATTTTTTTAGATCTTTCTTTTCAGGATTACTTGTAAATTCGGGTCTCCATTTATAAGTAGTTGAAGGGCAAAAATCAGAAACTCACAGTATTAATGCCGGTGTCCCTCAGGGGTTCATCCTGGGCCCAACTCTTTTCCTGATCTACATTAATGATCTTCCAAATCACATCCTTACATCATTTGTAGACATTTATGCTGACGACACTACCATTTATGGTAGCACATCTAAGACAGTAAACGACCAAGTTCTCTCCAATTCTCTCTCCTCTGATCTTGAGCACGTAGTACAATGGGGTAAGGAGTGGCTGGTTACTTTTAATGCATCTAAAACAAAGCTTCTCTCTTTACATCATCAACATTCTGATCCACATCTGGCATCAATTGAAATGAATGGCTCTCGTCTTCAGGAGGCCTCAAGTTTTGACAAGCTTCTTGGCTTGATCTTAAATGGAACACGTACATCAAATCTGTTGCCAAGGCCGCTGAAAAAATGGTGGGATCTTTCTATCGATCCGGTAGATATCTCACTGCTGATGCTATTCTCTATCTATATAAGAGCCAGGTACGTCCAAGGATGGAATACTGTTGCCACATCTGGGCAGGAGCTGCTAGAAAGGACTTGTCCTGCCTTGATAGAGTTCAAAATAGACTTTGTAGCCTCGTAGGAGATATCCTTTTCTCTTCCTTGCAACCTCTCACAGAAGAGATGTTGCGAGTTTGTCTCTGATGTATCGTTATTTTCATGGAAAGTGTTCGACTGAGCTTCAATCTATGGTCCCCCCTCGCCAAACTTTCACAAGAAACACTCGTCTAGCTGTAAACACTATCAATAATTCCCCCCACTCTTTATCTGTGCCTAAACCTAAACGTAGATTCCATGAACAAAGCTTCTTTCTTAGAACTGCACGCCTATGGAATTGTCTTCCGTTTTCCTGCTTTCCGGCTGACTACAATATGGTTGTGTTCTAGTCTAACGTAAATAAGTTCTTGATGAGCCATTCATTATAAGTCATCAAATTTACCAAATTTTCATTACTAATAATTACTATATTATCCAATTTCTACTGTACACTCTTTAACCCTTATCCTTGAGTGGCCTCTTGGACTTGATAATGTGGTGATGCCTATGTAAAAAAAATTTAAAAAAATAAAAATAAGCCCGCGATTTTCACGAAGTTACTCGGATGTGCCCGGCAGATGCCAAGTATAATCGGAAACTGCCGGGCGAGCCTTATAAGACGAAAAACATAAATTGTTACCCCCCTTCCGCATGTTAAGAATGGTGACGGCCACTGAAATTCATAAAGTAATACATTGGAAAATAATGTCTTAATATCCAGAAAACTACTTGTCGCCCGTTTCCGGTTCGTCCTGTCATCTGCCAGGCACACCCAAGTAACTTCCTGGAAATCGCGGGTTCATAAATGCAGCCAACCTCGTTGGTTTTGATGGTGTCAAGGGCATGTTGCTTTCTTTTTTTTTTTTGTGCAAGTCTATAAATGGTCTACAAGTAATCTTTTTTACTATAAAAATCTGAAAAAAATCTTTAATGTACGTACTTGTCACTGCATGAAAATGTCATATTCCCAAAATCACATAAATTGATCAAGTAGTTTTTTTTATTATTTAAGAAAATCAAATATTATGAGACATTTTATCGAAGAAAAACTTCACGCCATCTGGTTTTTGAATGATACACCCTTATGTCCCTTATGCATTTCTGTTATGGAACAATTTATTGGTTTCGTTTTGAAGAGCGCAGAACAAGGGGAGACAATTTAATTTTAGATTCGGGAAGAATTGAACATGTCAACAAAAATAAAATAACACAAAATAAAACATGAATTATCTGACCCTTTCTTGAAGTAAAATAAAATTAAGAAAATTCTAATAACAAGGAATGGATTTTTTTTTTTTAATTTTTCCACAAAATTTCTGAAACGAATGAGTTTTAAAATATAATTTTTTAAATTTATAGATAGTTTTGAACAGTTCGTAATGTGTGTGACATTTTTTTTGTTTTTTTTTTGTTTTGAGAAAACATTTTTATTTTTTAAGAAAAGTAAATTTTTATATGCCGAATTTTCTTTAAAGCAAAAAAAGAGCATTAACAACTTTCATTGATTTTTAAAATTTTGTGTAAAAAAAAAAAAAAAAAAAGAAAACTTCTATTTATTAGAATTTTCTTAATTATATTTTATTTAAAAAATGTTCAGATAATTGTTTTATTTTGTTGTTTGTCATTCACAAATATCCGAAGTTTCGAAGTAACCCAGATGATGTAGATTCTTATCTCTTCATAAACTCCCCAATATCTTAGCATTAAGTGAAACAAATCTACACTCCTCAATCCTTTCTAACTACTTAATATGACAGGATATCTCCCTCTCTGTCGTCCGTAAGGACTCGGACAGATACATGCACGGGCTTGGAGTCTCTATTTGAAGCACCCTCCCCTTACCTAAAGAGCAACATCTGGAATCGGATGACCAGGCCTTCATGTGCTTTCAACTAGCCTTTCATCACTGTGTTAGTTAGTTATATTTTCTCTACCGTTTTTCCTCAAGTCAGGACTGTACCCTAATCGAGCATATCTCTGATGATATAGATGCAGCAGTCTCCTTAGATAGTAACACTAAAATACATGTGTTTGGTGATTTTAATGTCCACCATAAAAACTGGCTTGGTTTCTCAGGTTGCACAGATGCAGCTGGTCGCTTTACTTATAGCTTCTCTATAGCCCATTCCCTCACACAGACAGCATGTTTCCAACACGCCTCCCAGATCGTGAACACCAGCAAGCTTCATTTCTAAACCTATTCTTTACCACAGTACCTGAGGATTGTGTGACTAATCCCCACAGTTCACTTGGAAATGCAGATCACCTAGTGGTATCAGTTGACATCAGACTTAAATCCCAACACCAAGGTGAGGAGCTATTGCTCAAAACGAAAATGTACTACAAAAGGGTTGATTGGGAAGCCATCAGAGAACATATCAGAGATGCCGCATGAACCAATATCTTCTTTCTTCCTGCTGAACAGTGTGCCAATGAGACAACTGAATGATGCAAAGCAGGCATTGAAGCACATGTCCCCACACAAAAGTATTATAGCAAGCCCTACTCACCCCCATGGTTCACTATAGATTGCACAGCTGCCATTGCACAAAGGCAGCATGCATTCTGCCAGTTCATACATCATAAGCCAAATACAAATAGGCAAAAATTTATAGATACTATAAATCATTGTAAGAGAGTCAAAAGAAGGTATGCTAAAATAACCAGGGAAAGCATAGAATCACAGAAGATAGTAACTGGTGATTTCTGGAAAATCTATAATAGTGTAGTGAATAAAGGGCAATTAGTAATCACCCCACTATCCAACAACCAGAAGGTCACATGCATGGCAACTGAAAAGACGAAACTGCTTGTCCGGTGATTCGCCTCCAACTCCACCTTAAAACCAATAATTAACTCCCTCCCAAGTTTCCCTATGCGGACTAAAGCCACACATGATGATCTGAAAATCACCCCTTCTCATGTCCGCAATATCATAAAAAACTTAGATACTTCCAAGGCGCATGTGCATGATTTTCCCCTGCTATACTAATTAAGAAATGCTCAGCTGAGCTATCCCACATACTTTCCAAATTCTACAACAAATACTTTGCTGACTCTTGCTTCCCTAATAGCTGGAATATGGCCTTTGTGTTGCCAGTGTACAAGAATTCTGCTGACAGGACTGACCCATTCAATTATCGTCCTATCATTTTCCTCCGCCTCTTTGCTAAAATCTTGTGCCCTTAATCAGTAAATCACCTTGCAAAAGCTAATCTTCTACTGACAAACAGTATGGATTTAGGAATGAGAGTTCTTCAATTCTTCCTTCAAACTCCTCTGCTTAATATTTACAAGAAATATGAACTAGAACAAATACATTGCGGACATTGCGAAGGCTGTTGCAAGGAAGTTGTATTCCCTCTATCATGTTAGAAAACTACTCGCACCTGAGAGTATCCTATACCTCTACAAGGCGACCATTCATCAATGCATGGAGTATTGTTTCCACATCTGGGCTAATGAATCTACCACTAGTGTCTCTTTTGGATAGGGCCCAAAAAAGAGTCTCCAATCTAATAGATCCTGCTTTGTTTACTAAGCTCCAACCTCTGTCCCATCGCCACAATGTTGCATCCCTGTGCCTGTTTACAAGTATTTTAATGGAATGTACTCTGATAAACTCATTGCACTTATGTAACACTGTATGTGCCGGGCAACACCAATTCACCTTGCTTATGGGCTGAGGATTACGTTAGATGTTTGACATAAGGTTGAAGATAGACCATTATCTCTCCTCTCCGTCATCTTTTAGGACGCTTTAAGATAGACCAAAAGAATGAATGTTTTTATGGCTGATATGGTAGATAAAAAAAATAATTTCTCAGAAAAGTAAAGTCTACATTGGCATTAAGATATCGGCAGTAGACCACATGTTTAATGTTAAGTGACAGACCACCTTGTAGGTGATAAGAATTTACTTGAGATTTCCTTGATAATAAAGTTTCTTTGGAGCAAAGGAGTTTGAGAGAAAGGAAGAAAAATGAAAAAGAGAATTAAACAGAGATATGGTTTAAGAAAGAAGAGATTCAGAAGAAGAAAGAAAGGGAAAGAGAACAACAATAGAAAGGAAATGCTAATCTCCAAACGATAGAGAAGGAAATGCTAATCTCGTAGATTAAATCAATGATTCCGTTTGAAATTCTGTATAGATTCAATAGAATGAAAAAAAAATGGTAGAATACCATCAAATAAAGACAAAGTGAGTTTATTGTGAGAGAAAAAAAATTCTGTGTAGATATTAATTTTTTTTTTTTAGTTAAATATAATTATATTATGAATCATTTGGAGTTAAAATCTATTGAGAAATATACATTTTGCATTAAGAAATACACATTTTAAATATGTAAAAATTAGTTAAAAATAACAAGTCCTCCAATAGAGCCCAAAAGAACTGGCCATTTTGGATGATTTGTTATTCTTTACCTAATGCTTACATATTTGAAGTATGTATTTCTCAATACAAAATGTATATTCCTAAATAGATTTTAACTTGCTTAGATTTCTCATCTAATTATATTAACTTTAAAAAAATTAATGTTTACAGTCCCCCCCCTCTCACAATACACTCATGCCGTGAGTTAGTGACTTTGCACAAATAAATATCACAATGACATTTATTGAATGGATTTCTATCAGTATGGTTTTATTTTCAAGCTTGGAGCAATTCTTGCGACTCCAAAGGTTGCAGCCTCATGTCTGCCATCTTTGTTGTCATTATAACTTTAGCGCTCGGCACTAATGATGGACTTGGTCATTTCTTTTTTTTTTTGCATGGTGCAGAATTTACTTATGTTAAGGCCTAAAACTGCACCGTTTGTTTATTTTCACCAGGATTTGACGTCCCCTGGGGACTTTGGGGGCTAAATGGAGGTGGGCCAAATGCTGGACTTAGTCATTTTTTTTATGCCTCGTTCACTGTGCACTCACGGGGAACCATGCATTCTTTACTTGTTTTTGTTATCTTCTGTCTTCTGGGGTGCGGTTCCTTCCCGTCACTGGTCAATGATCTATAAAGAGCATTCAAGACGAAAACATGACACCTATTTTCTAGGAAGGATCTCTATATTTCATCTACGAGTGAACCTGGCAAACTCCTCGCATTGCTGACTCAAGCTTTCTTGCGTTTTCATTGACACATCTTTCTCCAACCCTCCTGGTCTTGAAACTAACTAGAGTCCGACTGTCTATCAAACTTTGACTCCAATCAACTATCTACTCTAAAATCCCCATGTGCGTTTCTATTTATATTGGGGTATATGTGTGGAGATGGTACTCCCCCCCCCCACGCCCCGTTAACAAGCCTGCACCCAAAACGCACCGACCCACTTTCTAGCATGCTCTGTCAATGGAAATCAGAGTCTGATATGTGTCACTGGTAACCCCTTGACCTTTCTGCACCTACTCGACACAAGTAAGTTGGGTTCAAATTAGTACTGCGTGAACCGCGTTACTGACACACATTACAAAATCTACAGTTTTGCAGCAAATATGAATGGCTGCCAAACAAGACAAAGTGGTAATGTCATTAAATCGGGTTTGTAGGCGATGTGAGAAAATACATCTGTGTAAACATTAAAAATGTTTTTTATCTTCAACATTATTACATGAGGAGTCATTTCGAGTAAAAAGTTAATTTATTTTACCCATCTAGACTCGAGGAATGCATGATTAAAATGTGTTAACATTGAATAAATAAAATTCAAGATGGCTGCCACCTGGAATTTCTTCGCGCAAGTAGCAACCTTGACCTTGCGATAAGTAAAAAGAAATGATAAAAAAATTTTAAACAACTTTTATTTTTACTTATGTAGAACAAATGCAAGAAAGAAAAACATGAACAATAAAATAAACAACTTTTACGCAAAATTTGTTTTTAACATCAAAAATTTTTAACTTAAAAATGAAAGCTGTTTAATAGTTGTTTAGGTACTTCTACACTGATGTTACCGTGATAATGTTAATTATTTTTTATTTTTATTTATTTTTTTTTGTGCATTTACTCTGTACTTGTACAGTTTAATTAAGACATTAAAAAAATGAAAATATCGAACAAAGTTTATATTGAACGTTTCCATTATGGAATGAAGTTCTCCGAAAAAATTTAACTTAATTTCATCGAGTAGTTTTTTTTTTTTTTTTTTTTTTTTTTTTTTTTTTACAGCGAAAAAACAATTTGTTATGATACTGAGCAAAAGGTTCGATTTTTAGGAAGAAAAGCTAGTATTAAAGATGGGGAGGGAGTCTCGGAGCTTTAAACTGAGTTATCTCCCCGTGGCGTGTTCAAAATATTCAAAGATGGCTACCTTCAACGTGCTGTCATAAAAACGTGTTTTTTTAAATTTTTTATGGAGATATTCAGTCCAATACGGATACGTACACTACAACAACAACCTTTTGTTGATGTTTTCATTTTTTAATGTCTTGATTAAGCTGTACAAGTACCATTTATTCTATATAAGTAATAATAAAAGTTATATAAATTGTTTTTCTTTTAATTTCTTTTTACTTATAGAAATATTAATAACAATTGTTTTATCTTATCAGTTTTGCCTCGCCTCGTTTCGTTTCACTCGATCTTGATTTTTGATTGCAAGGTCAAGGCTACTACTTGCCCTACGAAATTCCAGGTGGCGGCCATTTTGAATTTATTCATTCACTGTTTACGCATTTTAATCGTGAATTTCTAGAGTTTATATGGGCAAAATAAATTAACTTTTTACTTGAAATAACACCTCATATAATAATGTTTAAGATAAAAAAAAAAAATTTTAATGGCTACACACTTACATTCTCATATCACTCGCAAACCCTTTTTAGCGACATTAGTGACAAATGATTATTTGCTAAAAATTGAACGTGATATTTTGATTTCTTATTTAAAACAAGCGAAAACAATTATTCTTGTTTTGTCATCACGAAACCATCATGTCAGATGTGAAAAGTCAACAATGTTTAAATTTTTAGATATTGTTTTGTTTGAGGATATAAACATTTTTTTTTTCTTTTCTTAAAATTCGATTTATTCATATTTGGGTCATTTTGGTTTAGAATTCGACTTTTAAAAAATATACAAAAATCGACACTTGTGCATAATTGTCACAGATGCTTGTTAAGGTAGTCGATTTTTTTTTTAAATGTATCATTTTAAGCAAAAACAATATTACCTACTTGATTGTCATGTTGAAAACAGTAATATATCCAAAAATTATGAAAATTCATAAAATAGAACAACTTTTCTTGTGTTTTTAGTAAAAAAAAAAGTTTATCGTTATAGACAACAAATATTGCAGCCATGGACTAGTAATCTAAAATATTCGTTCCGAGTTATGTCCCCTTTGTGTAGACTCTCACTGCCTACTGTCAGAAATTGCATGATTGAAATGCGAACTTTCATTGGTTGATGAAGCAATCCCATGTTTTATTACAGCTCTTTTGATTGGTGGATTTAAATTTGAAACCCGCATCCACGGTGCTCAAACTGCTAACATCACTTTGAGTATTTATCTCAGAGAGGCAAGATCCAGTTTAGTGTCCTTCTCATATCTATGGAGTCATTTATTTAAGGCCGATTGGCGCCCTTTCTTCCCTTCTCTGTGAGACTATTGTACCTAACCAATTAAGTTTCATTAAATAACGTTATATCGTCTCCTTACATTAGCTGATAATGTTGATGTCATAATTATTTATTCAGCGGAAACATTGCCTTCTTTTAACTAAATTAATATGAATGAAGTGTTAGTTGAATCTCTACTGAGTAGATTTGAAAGTTCATGGTAATCCATGTTAGAATAAATTGCTTTGACATTTCCGGAAATAAGGGTTTTGTAGTTATTCCCCTTGGCCGGAATTAAGGATTCCGCCATATTGATTTCTCAAAAACACGTGTATACTTTTAAGTTGATAAAACCGTTACGAAAGGCATTCCTGTTTACTTTTCTTTTCTCTCTACTTAGCATTTCAATTTTATCAACTTAAAAAAGAGAAAAAAAAAAAAAGAAAATGGACAAACTACTGCGTCCGGACAGATTTAACGTAGAACCAACAGCTCCGAATTCGGAAAAAAATCTATAAACACTAGAAATTGACGTTTGAGTATTACTTGCGCACTTTAAACAACGGGGAAATAGAAAATAATGCACAAAATTTCTTCGCCTTGATTAATTCAGTCTCAGCGACAATATTCGAAATAATAAGCGATGCTACAGATTACAATGGCCCTATAGAAATGCTAGACGCTGTTTACATAAAACCGGCAAACGTTATATTTAACTGACATAAACTTCTTACGAATAAACAGAAACCGGCACAAATTATCGATGATTTCATGCAACAACTGGAAGTACTTGCCAAATCTTGCAAATTTCAAGCAGTAAGCGCTGAGGAGAACAAAAAGCAATATATTCGTGACACTTTCATTAGTAGCATCTCCTCCTTGTTTATTCGAAAAACCATTCTCAACTCTACAAGAGACCTTTACAATGGCTAGGTCTCTAGAACAAGCAGAGAAGCATACAATAAGCTTCGATAACTACCCGAATGTAGCCACTACCATAATTAAACCAGAAGACACTCCCTTAGCCGCTATAAAAGGAAATACTCTAACGAGAATAAAAAAAAAAGAATGGTGGTCGACTACAGCAACACCATAAATAGATTTATAGAACTGGATGCCTATCCCATGCCGAACATTAATAAAATGGTTGATGACATAGCTCGATACAACGTTTTTACAACACTCGACCTGAAGTCTGCTTATCATCAAATCCTAATTAGTCACGCCGATCAGAAATACACAGCATTTGAAGTAAATGGAAAACTTTACCAATTTACTCGTATTCCTTTTAGCGTCACTGGCAGAGTAAGTACCTTTCAAAGATGCATCGATGGCATTGTAGAAAGAGAAAAATTAACAGACACTTTTGTGTATGTAGACAATGTCACAATATGCAGAAAGGATTAAAAAGAGCATGACTACAACCTTCAAAGGTTTTATAATGTAGTGAAAAGATACAACATCACGCTCAACCAAAGTAAGAGCATCATTTCTGCTACTTCTATCACAATCCAGAACAATCAAATTGCTCCTGATTACCTGAGGCTAAAACCACTCCTTGAAATGCCACTGCCTCTTAATTTCCCGTCGCAAAAACGAATAATTGGTATGTTCTCTTAATATAGTAAATTCATTTGGAACTTTTCTGATAAAATACTGCCTCTCAACCATAACAAGGAGTTTCCACTGCCCCTGTCTATTCTAAATTCTTTTCAGATGCTGAAGACCGTCTTAAGAAATGCTACCCTTATAACTGTTGGCCCGGATAAAGAATTCTAGTAGAAACTACTCTAGACCTGTTGCATTCTTTTCTTGTACACTAAACCCGAATGAGATTAGACATCATGCTGTCGAAAAAGAAGCTGCTGTGATTGTCGAAGTTCTCCAAAAGTGGCAACATTTCCTACTCGGGAGACATTTCAAAGTTATTACAGATCGAAAGAGCATCAGCTTTATGTTTGATAATAAGAGGAAATCTAAAATTAAAAATAAAATATGTTGTTGGCGGATCGAACTGTCATAATTCAAATTCAGTATTGTTTACCACCCAGGAACAGAAAATATAGCTGCTGATACATTTTCTCGCATCTCTGCATTAACGCACACTTTGCAAGACCTCCACGACTTGCATGTTATACTATGCCATCCTGGTGTCACGCGACTCGACCACTTCATCAGGACGAGAAATCTTCCTTTCTCTTTAGAACAAATTAAAAATATAACAGACTCGTGCTCCTCCTGTCAGTATCTGAAACCTAAATTTGCCAGTTGTAACAAAGGAACACTCATACAGGCTATACTACCTTTCCAGCGATTAAACATCGACTTTAAAGGCCCTTTACCTACTTTTGTGCATGGTAACAAATACTTACTCACTATAATTGATGAATATACTCGTTTTTCCTTTGCCTTCCCCTGTAAGGATATGACTAGCAAAACCGTGATCCACTGCCTAAACCAACTATTTTCAATTTTTAGTATGCTCGATATGATACACACTGACTGGGCTGCCAACTTCCTTGCAGGAGAAATCAAAGATTACTTATGTGGCAAAGGTATCGCCACCTCTAAAACAAGTGGATACCACCCTGAGGGTAATGGGCAAGTTGAGAAACTCAATGGGGCTTTATGGAAGGCCATCCAAACGACCTTACACTCTAGCAACATGAAACTGCTCCATTGGGAAGATACACTACCAAACGCTCTCCATTCAATTAGGTCGTTATTATGCACTGCCACTCATACAACTCCTCATGACAGAATGTTCAAATATAGTCGTAAATCTTCCTCCGAAACTTCTGGCCCAATATATGTCAGAAACCATACTAAGTCTGGTAAGCTCGACCCTCCGGTAACCCTGCTACCCTATTAGAGATCAACACCTACTATGCTCATGTACGACTACCCTCTGGTGCGGAAACTACTGTCAATGTGTGAGACCTGGCTCCTAACTCCTCAAATCAAGAAGACCAACAAAATGAAAACAATCCTGCAAGCCCTGAAGCCCCTAAAGAACTGCCACCTGATGAAAACAATACCTACGTGAAGGAGAAGAATCCCTTACCTGATCCTGAAAATATCCATGCTCCCCAAGATGTGGATGCTGAGGACCAAAATCCCTGTGAGTCAGTGTGGAGATCGTCCAGAATGCGACGATTTCCAAGTAAATATAAGGACTTCTTTACCTAGTACTGAACAGACTAAATTTAACTTCTGTAATTCCATATTTAATTATTGTTGAAGGGGAAAGTGTTAGAATAAATTGCTTTGACTCTTCCGGAAATAAAGGATCGTAGTTATTCCCCTTGGTCGGAATTAAGGATTCCGCATTATTGAAAACACGTGTCAACTTTTAAGTTGATAAAACCTTTACGAAAGTCATTCCTGTTTACTATTCTTTTATCTCTTATCATTTCAATCGATTATCATGAACTTTCTAACTCTATTCAGTAGAGATTCTACTAACACTTCATACAAAGTCAACTGACAGACTCCACAGAGATGCAAAATGTCGTAATGATTTTGCAGTCAAGAAGAATACAACTGGTTTTCACCCTACCAAGTAAGTTTGCATTTTTTTACATGACAATTTTTTCTCTGCCGAGTTCTAAGCTATGTGAGATTAAATTTCTTAGACTATTTTATAACATCTAAGAAAAATGCAAATTTACTCAATTTTCTATAAAAATTACTTTTAACCATAAATAACTTTCTTCTCGATGAATATTTGTAATTTTTGGATATATTACTATTTTCGGTATTGAGTACGTAATATTGTTTTTGCTTAAAACGACATCCTTAAAAAAAAAAAAAAAAATCGATCCATATCTTAACAAGCACCTTGTCACGGGACAAAATTTTTGGTTTCATTTTAAGATCGCACAACGGAGGGGGGGGGACACAATGTCAACAATAAAATAACACAAAATAAAATAATTATCTGAACATTTTATTGAATTAAAATAAATTAAGAAAATTTTAATAACACAAAAGTTTTTGTTAAATATTTTAAACTCCTAATGGGGGGGGGGAGGGTAGTTATTTATTTAGTTTCCACTACACCAAAATGTGGCACAAGGCCAGAAGGTGGAAATAGGCAAGCTCCCCTAAAGGAGGGGCACTCTTGCCTCATCAAAAATTGCCTGGGCGCCCCCATCGGCATTCCCCGGTAGGGGCGCCTCAGGCGACAAGCAATTAACTTGCCCCACTCGAAGGTCGGTGGCAAAGCCTGGGAGGGTGGACATCCTAGGTAGTACCCAAGCGGTGTACCTCAATCCGACAGGTGCAGGGCCGAATCTCGGCCCCATACCTGTCGGGCTGAGTGTCAAGAACGGATTCTTGACGAGTACGACTACCCTGTCTCCCTAGGAGATCATCCTTACTACGAATGAGGGTAAGACTCCAATGATTTCGATGATCGTTTTTATAATCTCAAGTTATAATAACCAACCAATGAAAAGCTTCCAAAATTACTATAAAAATTGTCGAATTTTGGATTCAATCAGTTCGCTGTTGTCTACGTCATAAACTACATTTGATTCTTTGTCACCATCTTTGTTACTGAGAATTCACACTCTGTATCGGGATTGCACTGCTTCTTCACCGTCATCTTTGTTCAACATAATGTCTCAACACTTGACAGTTATTTTTTGTTTTCCTTTTTAAACTTTTTTTGGGGGAGGGGGAAATCTTGACAATTGTAGGTTGAGTAGAAAACATGGCCGTCTGTAGCTTACGTCACTTAGGAATTGAAAATTGTGAAATCCGTATATATGAAACAAAATAAAATATTGAAGGATTATTGCCAAATTTGGGTTCAAGTTAACTTTGCATTTTTTTTTTTTCCACCATATGGTGGATTGCACCATTTTGAAATAAAGATTTTTTTTCTTTTTTCTTTGAAAATATTTACTGTGAACCTGTATTTTGAAGACTTCTTAAAGAATGGGATTATTTCTCTTTCAAAAAAAATTTTTTTTTTTTTTTGCTTTTTTTTTTTTTCACTTCTATTATTAATTTAATTGCCTTCCCTATTTAAATATAAATTGGTTGATAATTAGAGGGGGATTAGGTTTTATTCTCTCCTTTTGTATTTTTTTTCCCGTTTGTTACATCTTGTGGATATTGCTTGGTCTTGTTTAGCAAAGGTCTTTTATAATTTCCTTTCTTCCTTTGCGCATTAATTTTGTTGTCGCTAATTCACATTCGTTCTCAGCCTATATGACATTTCTAATCAAATTGGTAGCTTCTAAAGATTTATTTGCTAAAAAGTGATATGGTTAAAAAACAATAATCAATCTCTGACCTCTGTCGAGTACGGTGGATATCGGAAAATGGTTATGTGAATTAGGCGACTTTTTGATCATATCATTTTAAAGTCCTCCCAGGAGGAGAGACTCTCACTTTGTTGGGATTCAGTACAATTTTCTTCCAATATTAAAGGAAGAATCGTATGAATTGAAATCTGGCTGTGAGATTAAAAACTCAGTTTCTCTTCAGCCTTTAAAGTTGGATTTAGAATGTCCAAATTTTAGTGGGTCTCCATCAGCTGACAAATTTGAATTTAGAACCTGAGAAGATTTGAATTTTGCACCACCAATTTAGGGGAAGCAGATAAAGTTCTTCTCCTTAAATTTAAGTTGAAGGGGAAACCCTATGACTTAATCTCAAATATGGATGTTTCCTCGGCTAATTATACTGTAGCTTTGGATTGTTTGGAGGAGAAATTCTTAAATCCTTGTCTTACCAAGGATTGAATTTTAGAGGAAATTATTCCTCAGGCAGTGCAGATAACAGAATTGGAAGAACTCAAAACCTTTGTGGAACAAGTTAAACTGGACTTGTCTGAATTAGAAAAATCTTTCAGAATGGATTTTTTCACAAAAGGCTCTACTTCTGAAATAAATGGTTGCTCACATCCTGTTCAGCAGGGAATTAATGTCAAGAATGAAGGAGTATTATCCTTCATTTATATCCATTATGTCCAATTTTTTGACATCATAGAATTTCTACAGGCATTAGACTTTTGACTCTAAAGAAGCGAGAAAGTTGCTTGCTAAAACTGACATTTTTTTTTCTTCTAAAGTTCAAGCCAATATGGCGACCAGCTCCAGTTATAAGGCCATTAATTGTAAAAAAAGGCATGGATCCCTTAAAACTTTTTAATAATACTGGTGAACAGTATAAAATTTGTAAATTGGCAAACCATACAGTTAAGGACTGCTCCAAATAATTTTCTTATGACTCTAAGGTTCTAGGAGCCAAAGAGCTTCATATCTGTACTAAGTGTCTTGGTAATCACTTGGATCAAGAATGTCAAGGTAGAAAGGGACTTTCTTACACATGCATTACTTGTGGGTTGAGGACTCCCTTCTCTGTAATGTGCCCAAAGACATCAAAATCCTTTGTAGGAAGGACTAGCTTATCTAATGAGGATAATTGTATATTCCTTGTTATCAGTGTCATTGAAAGGAAATGGACTTTGCAGTGTTTCTCCATTGCATTTTGGACAGTGGAAGTGTGAAATGTTTTTGACTCCTGATGGGGGGGTATGAGATCAATGATTTCGACGATCATTTTTATAACCACCGGCTGTGCTAATCAACCAACGAAAATCTTCCAAAGTTATTATAAAAATTGTCGAATTTTGGATTCAATCAGTTCGCCGTTAACTATGTCACGGGCCGCATTTGATTCTTGGCCGCCATCTTTGTTACTAGCGATTTTTTTTTTTTTTTTTTTTTCTTCAGGACTGCACTGCTTCTCCACCACTATCCTTTGTTCAACAGGATGTCTCAACACTTAACAAGGTGTCTACTTATCGAATCAAAATTAGCGCATAGTTTATGGACGTATGCTTTAATGGCAGCAGCATATATCAGAAATAGATAGATTAGGCAAAACGCTTCATATGGTGTTTTGCCTAATCCTTTTTCTCCCAGGCTATTTTGCCGGAATTGAGATCTCTGGAAAAATCAGTATCTAGATCTGTAGTAATCCATGTCAACACCTTTTTTGGAATGAGATCCGTAGACCTCCTGAAGCTCAACATCTCTCTAAAATTGGGATATCAGAAACCTTCTTTTCGCTGCCCTGTTCATGGGCAGCCTTAATTTAAAATTTGAAGTTAACAGATTTGACAAAATTACATCCAACAGATTTTCATCTGTCATAGCTATAAGGATTTAAATGGCGCTGTGCTTCATGGCTTCGTCGGCTTGGATTTAATCCAGCAAATAAAAAAATTTCCGTATAGTTAAATGTCTCATTGGGACAGCATGGAAAATTTCAAATAAAATTATCCCATTTGGTAACAAGCATAATTTTTGGAAGCCCAAATCTAATAGGGAAACTCTAACAGTATTGTCTCCCTTAGATAGTTTGCCGATCATTGCCTCAATGTTCCTCCTATTTGGTCAAAGATGTGTTGAATCTTGTGCCCTCTTATTCTGACACACTTGGGCTGTTTTTTGAAAAATCTTCCGTTGGACGTGAAATTGAAAACTTCTTTTTGTTTTTCTTTTTCTTTCTTCTTTTTCTGTTTTTCTTTCTTGTTTTTTCTGTTTTTGTTGTTTCTGTTTTTGTTTTTTTTTTGCTTTTTATTTCTTTCTTTTTATTGGCAACCGTTTTATCCTGTTTTTTAAGTCTTTTTGTTTTTAAGTCTTAAGTTTTTACTAAAAAAAAAAAAAATTACGTCATGAAGCGATATGCTATTTTTTATTTTATCCGTCATGTTTTCTGAATAAAGGGGAAGAATTCAATTCAACATATCAAGATCAAAATCAGTGCCAGGCCTCCGTAGGACAGAGACAAATGGTGTTTCTTGCAATCCTGGCTGTGACCAGAATGGTGATATGGATATCAAGACTGCAAGAGAAGTCTGGAGTTGAATCTTTTTGCTGATCAGGATCTGATCTCCTTCTTTAAGCACCAGGTGAAGGTAAAGATCAGGTGTGATAGGAAAAGATTATATCTCGCTGCCTGTAACCAATGATGGATTAAAATAGCGAGTTTGTGCATGCATAGAGTTACCAGGTTAGACTTCATGTTCCCCGCCTGTGTGGTGCGCATGATTTCAGACCCTGCCAAACTCCAGACTCCTAACAGTGCTTAGATTAGGTTCTTAGCTAGCTGAGTGAATGGCCCCCTTCATTCCTGATAGGAAACCTCCAAGATGGCCACCCCTCCGGCTACCCCAATAAGTGATCTCCTCTTGATGCAACTTCAACTTCATATACACCCCCTACCCCTTCTTCTTTGATTCTGTCTAGAATTCAGCCTCACTTAGAGATCAACCTGCTTGTTTTCGGCTCCCATAAAGCCGAAAAACGGTGGGCAGTCTATCATATAGAGAGGGTTGGGAAGATCCTACTAAGATTTGTTTGTATATTTTTGGACTTTTTGCCCCACCTCAGAATTAAAAAAAAAAAAGTGATGTCACACAAGATTTCTTTAACCCAGCATAAGTTACATACAGTAATTAAATGGTAAAAGTACTCTTGAATATGAATGATGGTCTAGTAATAATACCTTTTGTTGTAAAGAAAACTATATATATATATATATATATATAGGTCAATAAAGAAAGAAAATGAAGGTATAAAAGTATATGCTTATATATATATATATATATATATATATATATATATATATATATATACTCCTATAAATTCGTTTTTCAAATTCGTTTGTATTGATATTCATATTAAGATCCCTTTCTCTATTTATTCAAAAAGAAAATACAATTTTGTTATGTATGAGGCGTGAAATTGCATTCACTATCAAAAGATCTAGCTAATTTGCATATTCTTTTAAACATTCATTTTAGTTAATTCCCTATTAGTTTCTTATGGGATGATCATCTTTAAGTAACTATTATGTGTAATTATATTAATGCATGTGTTCTACATGATTTATACTTGCATAATATTTGCGTAAAAAGTTTATAGTAAACACAAAATTGTTTCCATATATATTTATGTGTACGTATATATTCTTAAAAAAATTTTACCTACCAAACTCCTCCCAGAGTTTTTAAACTACAGACATGAAACTTCATATATAAGGTATTTGAATCCATGCGAAACTTTATATTTGGGTTTTAGCCCGGAAAAATCAGTGCAAAAGTGTGAAAATTTTAAAAAAATGAAATTTGTCAGGTGAAGGTCGAATGCCGCCATTACGAATGCATAACGTAGTAGCTATTGGTTCATGTTTTAATTTTTAGCCATGCAGTAAATATGTCTTCATTCATCCAGTAATTGGCGGCAGAGGCAAAAGTAAGTCGTAAGCTGAAGGTTTTGGTTTCGATTCTCGGTGGTGGCACACGAGTCTTTATTTTTATTTTTTAAAACTTTTTAAATCATTACTATATATTGCGCCCAATATAATCTATAATGTAAATCTCACCTGTTTGTTTAAATTTATGTATATATTTGTGTATGTTTATCTGCCTAAAACTTTCGACAGGCAACCGATTTTCACGAGATTGGTATCGTTGTGAAGCCGACCCTTCGGACGACAAATATGGAAAAATTGGCTAAAAGCATTAATCACTTCACCCTCAACTGGGTGCTTTTTCGGCAAAGTTTTCGAAAGCCATCTTCTCTTTTCGTTTGACTAGCCTTAATTTAAACCTACATCACTTCCGGTTTGGCGATGGGTGAAACAGCAAAGACGTCACATTGTTATTTTTCATGATCTTTTCCTCCTTTGCAGTACAGGGTTCGAGCCTGCCTGCCTACAACCACTTCTTTTTTTTTTTTTTTTTTTTTTCTCTCTCAACACACACATCCAAACACCTGGGCAATGTCGGGCACCCAGGCTAGTTATTATATAATTTTATTTCTACTTATAATATGTGTGTGTGTGTCTGTCTGTCTGTGCACATTTCCCTACACGATAACTCTGTCAATTTTCAGTCTACAAACTCGAAATTTGATATACAGGGTATTGAGATTTGGAAAAATCTTTGCAATCAGTTTTCAGCTAGAAATTTGGCTGTTAAGGGGTCAAAGTTCAACCTTTGAGAACTCTACCAAACTGCTCCGCCAATTTGGGGTCTAAACACTTGAAATTTTAGATATAGGTTCCTTGGACATGGATCTAACTTAATAACTTGATTTGAGCTCAAAACAATAAATATTAAGGGGTCATAATAGGGGTTAAAGTTTAAAAAAATTTACCGCTTTTTTTTTTTTTTTTTTTTTTTTTTTCTTCTCAACATACACCTCCAAACACTCGGGCAACGCCGGGCTGAAATGCTAGTTTATATATATATATTTATATATATATATATTTCTTTACTTATTATATTGTATTTATTTAAAAAAACAAGATTTGATTCAGGGAATCCTTAGTAGGACGATCCACGGTGTGTTTGCGGCATTGTGGGGAATGATAATCTTAGCTCGGACTAGCGCAGAGACCAACAAGGTTACAGTAACGAGGATGACCATAGACCTCCCTCCCCCTCCGCAATTTTTGAATGACCTTGTGCTTTTTTTGTAACAATTCATAAAAATAAAAAAATGTATAACTCAAAATCAACCTTGTAATCGATACAACTTGCTCTTAAAATCGTAAAAAAATGATTTTCTATGGATATAAAAAAACTACTTGATTAATTTACCTAATATTTGGAATATGACATCTTCGTTCCGTGACGAGTATGTACATCATAAAGATTTTTTTGTATTTTCTTAATTAAATCTAATATATAAATGGTTATGTCTGTCTACCTGTCGGTCTGTCTCTATATTTTCAAACTATCTCTCCTGAAACTAAAAGTTGCAGAGCGGTACTAGGGGTCTCAAATGATTGGATTTTTTACGGGACGTTCTTTAATGGATCTTTAGCTGGTTAAAATTGTTTTTAAGGGGGTTAAAATGGGTCAAAATTGAAAAAAAAAAAAAAAAAAAAAAAAAAAACTATTTTGTACATTCATTTTAGTTTATTTTTAATTGCTTTATATGCGTGTCACGTTGGTACAGTAATAACGTCACCAGCTTTGAATGCCATAGTTTCGGTTTCAATTCTAGCTGATGGTACCTAATTTTTTTTTTTTTTTACTTTTACTTTTGAAATCACGACACTATAATATATATGAAATCTGGACAATTAAAATATCGTATTTAAGTGTATTTTATGCCTGAGCAAAGCCGGGTACCCCCCCCCCTCATCCACTAGTAAATAAATAAGTCGAATTCTAAATAACTGGCTTTTTGTTTGTTTTTTACTATAGACAAAAAAAAAATTGAAAAGTGCTCAAAAAACAAATATATAACAAATAAATGTTACCAAAGGCAAGATAAGTTACTCTACTGGATAAGATTTTGGTGTTTTAATGGTGATTTTTTTTTTACATGGAAGTTACCACTTATCCCCGAGTGGCCTCTGGACCTTGATAAGTGTTATTGCGTGTACAGTAATCAATGAGACAATATCATAGTAATCGTTAGTAATGGAGATCTGATAAAATGTCTTACTTTAGGGGGCGGTTTATCAGGAATTTGTTTATGTTGAACTTGAAGACATCCAAGTTGTAGTCAGGTGAGAAACAGGCAAACAGAAGAGTTCCACAGGCGTGCAGTTCTAAGAAAGAAACTTTGTTGATGGAATCTACGTTTTGATTTAGGCACAGATAAAGAGTGGGGAAAATTATTGACAGTGGTTTCAGCTAGACGGGTGTTTTTCGTGAAAGATTGGTGAGGGAGGGGCAGAGATTGGAGTTCAGACGAGCACTTGCCATGGAAATAACGATAAAACAAAGACAGGCGCGCAACGTCTCTTCTGTGGGAGAGAGGTTGCAGGGAAGAGAAAAGGGCATCCCCCCCACTGGGCTACAAAGTTTATTTTGTACTCTGTCAAGGCAGATGCAAAAGAATAGGTGACACACTGTCCACAGCAAACAGTGTGAGATAAAACAAATTATTTTATTTTACTAAAACAAAATATAAAGAAATCTATAAATATTTCATGAAGTAGTATGCTTCTTATAATACGAAAAACAAATTCGAAACGAAACATTTTATTTATTTTATGCAAACAGAAATAATTACATATAATGCAAATTTTTTTTATTTGAAACTGTTTGCTGCTGACTTTGAGTCGCCTATTTTTCTGCATCACTGTTTTAACTTGTTTCAAAAACGTATTTTAGAAATCCACACAATAAAAGTTACCATAAAATTTATTGTGTGGATTCTACCAGTATTCGAATGCTGTGACGGTGCCAATTGACCGTACAATTAATGAAGTTAATAATAATATGGAGACAACGCAAAGAGATAACAGCAATAGCAAAGAAGGATGACACACAGATGTTCAGTTGAAGACGATAAGATATCATGTTTTTCTTTTTATCAAGAAAAACTTTACAATAATAGATTCAGGATCAGCCAGAGTGAGAAAAGGCGTCATGTGGTCTTGAAATTCTTGCATCGCTGAAGTAGGATGACCGCATCGGGTTGATCCGAGTCATATAGACGGGGTCTGATACTGGAAGGGGTAGCTGGACGTTGGTGGTTCCTGGAAGAGGTAGCTGGACGTTGGTGGTTCCTGGAAGGGGTAGCTGGACGTTGGTGATTCCTGGAAGGGGTAGCTGGACGTTGGTGGTTCCTGGAAGGGGTAGCTGGACGTTGGTGGTTCCTGGAAGGGGTAGCTGGACGTTGGTGGTTCCTGGAAGGGGTAGCTGGACGTCGGTGGTTCCTGGAAGGGGTAGCTGGACGTCGGTGGTCACAGGAGCTGATAGCTGCAGGAGAGTTGTGACGCTGAGTCTGCAGGAGTGAGCTGGAGTTGAAGCAGATTCAAGAACTGGAGTAGCAGGTTGTGAGGAGGAGTCCCAGTAGGCAGGCAGCAGTAGTGAGTGGAGTGTGCATAACATTCTGCTGCCCCTGGTCCCCACGGCGAAGGATTTACTGTGAAAACTGACTTTATGGAGAACCGTTCGTGCTACAGACTCCAAAGCTAGTAATAGTGTTACTAACCAATGAATGACTATCATTAATTTTAGGCTTATCTTTCTTATCAGCAAAAATATATGTGGCGTTTATTGCCAGTATTTATTTAAATCTCTGTCTAAAAATAAAGTTTGTTATTTTGTTTCATTGCAAAAAATCGAGTTTTATGTGTATTTTTTTTTTCTTTGTTGTTGAAGTTGTTGCTATTGTTAGCATGCTTGGTTGTGGCATGTTTTAAGGAGTGTTAGTTTTTCTGCTGATTGGAGTTTGTTTGATTTAATACCACAACATTTTATTTAAATTTTTTTTATCTTTGAGCGATTATCCAAAGACATGACGGTCTCATGTCGACCATTTTTTTTCGTGTTCTAATGTAACACTCGACACTGTCGGAATTTATCCTGCTTCCAGATAAATTCGATGCTAAAGTAACTAAGCTGAAAAAAAAGCATGAAACAAAATAGGGGGAGGGGGGTAAAGAATAAAATATAAAGGTCTTGATTTGAAACGAAGAAGAAACTTTATTTACAATAAGTTGCAAATTTTTCCCTTTGCAGGCATTAAACTTAAACGCCAAGGTAACATATGAAAAAAGTAACATGTAATGAAAAAATAACAACACTGCTGGTTCTTATAAAGAAGTTGTGTGTATCCATTAACGAATACAACAAGAATATACAAAATAGTAGTATCTCCTAATCACACTCGCATATGAAATTAATTTTAGGAGCGTACTCACAATTGAAAGCCAGTTAGGCACGTGCCTTTTTCTTTTTTTTTGTTTAAAGTTCTTCTAGAATTTTCCTTCCCTCCATGTTGCATGAAAACCGTAGACACACATGTATTACAGGAGCAAGACCTCGTCGCTTGTCCGGATAGGAAATTCCATAATACCTTGTCACATAAAAGGTATTTTCTTTAAATTCCACTCCTTGTAAAATAAATACGTGCAAAATCGCAACAACGTAGTTAATTTCCAGAAGTCGGTCTCGTCACAGCCGGGTATTAATTTCTTGCCGGGTTTACTTCTTCGAAGGAGGGCTCGTCAAAATTCCATTTTCAGCGCCGGGCAATGAACAACACGTTCACTCTCCTCCTCAGCAGAATTTCAAAAGAGGACGAAATACGTGCTGAGCTCGTGACGTCAATACAGAGCTAGCATTTCTCTTTTCTCCAAATTAAAGGGAGTTTCGTACAAACCGAAAATATACGAAACTAAAAATCATAATGGATACAAAATACAAAAAATCATATATAAGAACCAGATAAACAATAATAAATGTAAACAGGGGGGATGCACCATTATTGGTACAAAAAAAATTCCAACAACACTACATGTTTTTCAAACTAAAACAATGCTTTAAAATAAGTTAAAACCCCAATAAACTTTTCCAGATAGGTAGAAGAGTAACTTATCTGTTCTTTGATAACATTTATTTCTTATATATTTGTTTTTTGACAACTTTTTCGTTTTGTTGATTATAGTAAAAATGCTCAATATTGTTTTTTTTTGTTTTTTTTTTCTTCTTCCAAGTGTTATTTATTATTTATAAACTATTGAACCAAATGACATTTTAAACATGGTTCTCTAAAATTAGCAAGGAGACTCGGCGTTACCCGGGATTGAATGAGGAATCCTATATCCTCCTGTCTCAACTCATGATATTAGAAAACAATAATGAAGGCGGAAATATTTTGTTTTAAACCAAAATAAGTGGTTCTTATTCAAAATTCAACCTAAGTCAAAAAAAAAAAAAATCTTTGCTTTACGTACCGACAATGCCATATTCCAAAACTCACGTAAATTGATCAAGTAGTTTTTTTTTTTGTTTTTTTTTCATAGATATTGAAAATAATTTTTTATTCGATTTTTTTTCTTTTTTTTTTTTATTTATTTTTTTAGTGATTCATAATATATCATAGCCATTACAAGGCTGATTTTAACATCTGTGGTTTGAACTGAATTGTCTCCTTATATTAAATATGGCAGATCAAGACACACTGTTCTTGCTTTCTCATAAAATTTGATTTTCATGGTTAAAAAAAACTGCTTCATCAATCTACCTGGTTTTTTGGAATATTAGGTTAAATTGTTGGCTTGCACCATTAAATGACCTGATGGATTGTTAAGAATAGTAAACTGAAAAAAAAGGTGAAAAAAAAAAAAGTCAATAAATGCCTTTTACCAAAGACAATAAAAGTTGCCTGGTTATCTACCTGACTCAGTTTTTTGTGTTTTGAAGTATCTTAAAGTATTTTTATTGCATTTTTATATTTCGATTGGCGGCGCAAGCGCATATTTACTCAGACAAATGATTTCCTGTTTTGAAAGTCGTCAGCACTTAACAGTGTAGAGTAAGATCCTGGCGAAAATGTAGGTCAGCACATAAGAATGCCTGTAGATTTATTATTTTTATTGAAATGTTTTGTTACAGAACTCCCTTCCTGTTTTTAAATTCATTTTAAATATAATAAATTAAGGTTATAGTCAACTATGGTCTCATAAATACAAATTTCACTTAATTTGATCAAGCAATAGTTTTTTGGGATTTTTTTTTTTTTTTTTTTTTTTTTTTTTTTTACAGCAGAAAAACAATTTATGAGAGCGAGCAGAAGCAACCCTGTTTGGATATTAGACCACAAGGAACGAGAGGAGGGTCTTGTAACGTGTTGCTTTTTCATTGGCTGACAACGCTCAGTGTTTGTGAAAGACAGTTATCTTCTCCATGGAGCGCTCTTCCTCCCTTTCTCATGGTCTAAAAATTCAAACATGGCTGCTTCTGTTCTGTCATAAATTGTTATTCTGCTGTAAAAAAAAAAAAAAAAATTATTTGGTTAAATTAAGTTAACTTTTTTTTTTTGGGGGGGGGCTTAATTCTATAACGGATATGTACAATATATATATATATATATATATATATATATATATATATATATTTTTTTTTTTTCAATATTTTCATTTTGTCATGTTTTGATTAAACTAGACAAGCACCTGTATGTTTACTTATTAATAAAGAAATATAAATTTTTCAAAATTTATAAATTTAGCGCAATCGAAAAGAAATTGTGCATTTGTTGCACAATTGGTACGTACAAAATGAATAGCCGATGCTCAAATTTTGACCCTGTAGCAACCACTATATGTGGCCAGAACAAATCTTCGGCAGGAACATTTTCATAGCAATCACCGTTTTCAACACCTATGCATATGAAGGATGTGCAAAAAACACGACTCCGTGATCAAGCCACTTGCACGCATGGAATTAAGGAACTGTTACGTTTCCACGCGTAGAGATACAGCAAACAGTCTGGAACTTTCGAGAACATTGTTATATAAGGATTTAACCACCAAAATTCAAACAATTCAGGATGCAGTTCTACAAGTAACCATCACCGCTGCCCGTGGTCATCACATATGCCGGACTCTGTCTATTTAGACGTCAAACAGCATCACTGAGTATGCCACAAAATCAAATCAGTTTTTTCTAATTTTTCTCTTGATGTCAGAATAAGTCCGCCACTGAGAGGCGTTAAAATCCCTGTCTTGAATTTGCGTGTCATGAACATGAACCTTAATTCTCATCATGGATGTTTATTCCGAAAGTCGTTCTTAACATGTTTAGGTTGAAGGTGTTTATTCCGAAAGGCATTTTCTTATTTTCAACCTCCCCATGTTAAGAACGGCTTTCGGAATAAACACCTTTTCAGGTTGGACAACTAGTGCACCTTGACCTAATGTAGCTAGTTTCAAGGCTGTCTCGAAGTTGTCTTTTTTTCTTTTTTTTTTTTTACAAGGTGGTCACCACTTCTCAAGGCCTGGAAGCCACTCGGGGATAAGGGTTATTGCGTGTTCAGTACATTAGTGTTGAGATTTGATAAAGTGTCTTACTTAAGGGGGCGGTTCATCAGGAATTTGTTTATGTTGGACTTGAAGACATCCAGGTTGCAGTCAGGTGGGAAACAAGCAAACAAAACAGTTCCACAATGCGAAAGCTGTGTTTTATCACGTGATATTGACAGAAAAAGTAATGAAGGCAGATTGAAAACCCAAGTTTGACTAAATCTAAAAAGAAAAAAAAGAAATGAAATTGTTTTATTTTTCAGTAGACAAAAATCTTCTAAACAGATATCATTCACACCCTGTTTGTGGGCCATTCAACTTGTGAGTTCAGTTGAAATCATAAATTTCTAGTGTACTTTTATAAGTCAAGATGAAAGGGTGTCTATTGTATTATCGGTTGACTGGATACCAATGTATTTACGACTCCTACGTAACCATGACAACAGTTTTATGATGACCCCACCCCCCTTAACACAATTTTAAAGAGTATCTTTCACTTTATATAATATAGATCAATAAATCTCACCTGTCTGTTTAAATGTTATCATGTATGTCTGCCTAAAACTTTTGACAGAAGCAATGGATTTTCACAAAATCGGTATCGTTTTGAAGATCGCCCCTTCGAACGACAAATATCGAAAAATTGACTAAAACATTAATTCCTTCACTCTCAATTGGGCACTTTTCTACAAGGAGGAGTCGCTTTTTTCGCCGATATTTTCGAAAGTCATCCCCTCTTTTCGATTGACTAGCCTTAATTTAAACCTTCGCCACTTCCGTTTTCGTTGTAATGGATGCAACGGAAAAGACGTCACTTTGTTTTTTCCACGTTCTTTTCCTCCTTCGTGGTACGGGTTCGAGTCTGTCTGCCTATTACCACTTTTTTTTTCTTTTTTGCTCAACACACACCTCCAAACACCCGGGCAATGCTGGGCACCCAGGCTAGTATATATATCTAATTTATAAAACTCGCTACGTCTGTCTTCACATTTTCAAACTCTATCTTTTCCAAAATTAAAAGTCGCAGCGTGGCACTAGGGGCCTCAAATGATTGGATTTTTTATGGACCATTCTTTTATGGGTCTTTAAGAGGTTAAAATAGTTTTTAAGGGGTCAAAGGGGGGGGGGGATTGAAAAAATCGTTATGCATTTTGTACATTCATCTTAGTTTCATTTTATTCAATTCATATGCATGTCATGTTGGTACAGTGGTAACGTCACCAGCTTTGAATGCTACAGTTTTGCTTTCAGTTTCGATTCTAGTTGATGGCATCCAAATACTTTTTTGTTTTTGTTGTTGAAATCACGACTCTATAATAATATGAAATCTGGACTAATTAAAATATCATATTTAAGCGTATTTTACGACTGGGCAAATCTGGGCACCCTCCTTCCCCCGCTAGTGTGTGTGATATATATATATATATGTATGTGTGTGTCCCAATAAAATGTATACACTTATGACATTGGTTGATATTTGTAAATTTACCATTTTTTGTAATTCGAATATATTTTATTTCTGACTCAAATTTTGGGGTGGGGGGTTTACTATACACATAGATTCGAGAAAGTTGTCAAAAAAACAAATATATAACAAATAAATGTTATCAAAGGCAAGATAAGTTACTTTTCTACCTCACTGAATAAGTTTTTAGTGTTTTTATTTAATGTAAAACGTTTATTTGGTTCGAAAAACATAGTGTTTATCGGTATATTTAAAAAGACAAATGACGGCGAGGTCTCTGTTGAATACGTTAAGTTTGAGAAAATGAGTCCAAACTAAAAAAAAAACTATACAAAATACTGTAAGAAACTCACTCAGTATATGGTACCGTGACATAGGCTGACATATATTGTACAAGAGTATGTCCCCGTTCAAGGGAAGTATTTGAAAGAGTTTTCTTGAAGGTAGTCGGATTTCTATTCTTTAACAATTAACTCATTGTTCGAAGTAGTTCTGCTGATATTGGATATCGTTGTACGTAATAATATATTAGCCACTGTATTATTACTGCCCAGACTGTATTGTACATCGGTTGTTAATTCAAAGATGAAATCCACGTCTTAAACCTCACGAGATGTGTAGTTATCAGAATTATTTTGTATAGTATAGAGTAAAGGTTTATGGTCAGTATATATGTAATTCCAAAAACTCTGTCTCTTCCAAAAATATGGTGCTTCAAAATTGTCCCAAATCAGTTATTCTGGAGAAAAAAAAAACAGGGTATCGTTCTATGTGATAATACAAGAGTTCTAAAATTAAAACCTCCTTTTTTTTTTTTCCTTTTTTTTTTGGGGGGGGGGGTTCTGTTTTTGTTGTTGTTGTTGTTTTTAACTCCAAAAAGTTGAAGAGCTACCAAGACAGGAGTGGTATTATTAAAACAAGTGACTTTTTGTGTTCCGGAATTTATTTTTCTACATAGTCACCACGATTCTTCTCAATGTGCTTTTGCCAGGAATTTAATAACTTATCCTTGCTTCTGATGCACATCCATGATGGGGGGAGGGGTTGTCTTAGTCTCATGCTGTCAATATCTGCAACAGATAGGTGAAAATTTTAGATCATGCATGCATAAGTTCAGTCATCATAACAATACAATTTACAATCCATTTTGATCTATTCAGGTGGAATAAAAAAAAATAGGAGGCATTACTTTTGGAACACCCCTTGTATATCAGCCATTGTATTATTACTGCCTTTAGTCTATTACATATTGGCAGTTGATCTATAATAGAAATCTCACCTGTCTATTTAAATGTGTGTATGTATGTATGTTTGCTTAAAACTTTCTACAGAGGCGACAGATTTTCACAAGATTGGTATTGTTTTGAAGCTCGACCCTTCGGACAACAAATATCAAAAAATTGGCTAAAGCATTAATTCCTTCATCCTAAACTGGACACTTTTCTACAGGGAGGGTCGCTTTTTTAGCTGATATTTTTGAAAGTCATCCCCTCTTTTCGATCGACTAGCCTTAATTTAAACATACATCACTTCCGGTTTGGTGATGAACGCAACAGCAAAGACGTAATGAGTTTTTTTTTTTTTTTTTTTTTTTTTTTACATTCTTTTCCTCCTTCATGGTACAGGTTCAAGCCTGCCTGCCTACTATCACTTTTTTTTTTTTTTTTCTCAACACACACTTCCAAACATCCAGGCAACGCCGGGCACCCAGGCTAGTTTAGAGATAAAATCCAAATGTCAAGCCTTACGAGATGTGTTATCAGAATTATTTTTCTATAGTATACGAGAGACATTCAATAAATTCTGCCCCTGATTGACTTCTCACAGTAGTAGAGCAACCACACTTGGCACAATTATTAGCCTTTCTCTACATAGAAACAATCCAGAGTTACGCATCTCTCCGATGTAATCTCCGACGTTCTTCAGGTGCATCATTGTTGAACTCTGAAATCTATACAGAATTTCAAACGAAACCATTGATTTAATCTACAAGGGTAGATTGTTCTTGTTACATCAGCCATGACCAGGTAGAAGTGTTAAGTAAATCGTAATTGTATTCTTGGTAGCACCTGCACTGAGGATTAACACCTTCAGCCCCCTCAGAAGACTGTCACTTGGGAATGATTATCACTAACCACTTATATCCGTTGTGCCACAAGTTCTTGCAGACAAATGTTAATGTTTGGAGTTTTAAAACTGAAAGTAACATCTATAGGTGGTTTATTTTTTCATCAACTGTAAGACAAAACAAAAGGGTCATTAAATGAAAGGGAAACAAAGCCATACTACGGGGGACGTTCAATAAGAAATGCTCCTGATCAGCTACTTATAGCAGTAGAGCAACAACACTAGGCACAGTTATTAGTCTTTCTCTACATAGGAACCACACACAGTTATGCATTTCTTCCCTTGTTTATTTCAGCTCTGGAGACCATTTTTGTAAAACATTCCATAGTGGTTCACCAAACATGACATGACTTTGGAAATCAAGGCTGCATCATCTATGATTTGTGTACAATGGCAGCAGCAGCACATTCTGGAGAGAACCACAGCTGGCTGTTAGATTTTTGCTGGAATTTTTTGGAGGGTATGAAGCAGTCAATACCGACAAGGGATAGGGGGGTAGAATTTACATTCATGTTTCTGATCTGATGACCTGCACGTTGTCAAACGGTGTGTTGTCTTGCAGGAGGAGGATAGCTTAGCTGATCTTGCACCGTCTCTTGATTTTGATAGCTTATCTGAATTTCCTTTTTTAAAAAAAAAAAAAAAGAAAATAAAAAGGGAAGCGTAATAGGATCCTGTAATTGTGGTACTCCTTGACAGGAAATCTGTCATCTGTACTTCGTTCTGGTACCAGAAGACTGAGCATCATCTTGCCAGTGAAGGGCTGCACTGTTGTCTTTTTGGAGGTTGTTACAATGATCAAAAGGGGGAAATAACTCTAATAAAGAGTTATCGCCCCCCCCCTTTTTTTTTTCTTTTATAGATTCTAGAGAAAGCCTGGGGAGTTCCAAAAAAGAAAGTTGAACTATATGACAACTGTGCTAACACATGCATATCGTTCTGTAAATAATTAAGTTTCTACCGTGAATAAATTGTATTCAATTTGCAATGAGATTGTCCACTTATTAATTGAATATTTCATTATTTCAGATACAGAGGTGGTAAGTTCAAGTGCTTCCACTGTATTGACTGGGCTTTCATCTCTGGACCATATGGTGTTGCGGACTAGTGTAATATTATTTACACACTAACTGCTACAAAATAAAATGCATTAATGAAACGAATGGAAGGAAGGAAGAAACACAATTGTTGAATAAACAAACATGTCGTTTATTTTCCGTTGGAAAAATTGTTTAGGGAAACGCGTGTTCAGTTCAGTCGTTGACGACTATGCGCGTGGAAAAGAAGATAATGTAGTAGAAAGAGAAATAGCAGTCCAGCATGTAGAAAAAATGAGGGAGAATTGACCTCAGTAAATTCACGCGTGCATGATAGCAGTCGGCTACGTGGGAGTGTCTTCAGACCACGAGCTGTGGATGCGACCTTGTCTGGTTGAAAAGCCAAGGCAAAAGAAAAAAAAAAGAGGAAACGTGTTGTTGACTTTTCTTTCTGACTGCGCATGTCTGGATTTCACTTAAAAGGAAGTGACGTCAACAATGTGTGCATGTTTGCGTGTGCGCACATGAACGCGTATATATGTGTGCGTGTGTGTGAAGAAATGTGGTAAAAAGTTATCTTTATGCTTACTTAGAAAAGTCTGAATAGTTTATATCCTCGACAATCAGTTCAGCAATCTGCGTCATTTTTAAGTAGGTAATCACCTTTTATCTTCATGCCTCTGTGCAGTTTGAGGAGATCCACCTTATCAGGCTTTACGTTTCCACTTTCTGAGAAGAGGTTAGTTTATTGCTAGTCCCCTGAGAAGTCCATAATAAAGAATACTGGCAGGGCTTTTCCTCTTTTTTTTTTTTTTTTATAAACCAGAGTACACCTACTCTGGTATGCTGTCTTTTCAATCCCCACTTTCTTGCAGTGTGTGAGATTGGGAGTAAATAGCTACCTTGCCATAGAAATAGAAGGAAATAGGCTTTCGCAAGTTGTTAGTCATTTGATTCAAAACTGAACCAATAGCATTCACCGACATATCAGTAGAGATAATTTCAACGTTTCGACCGATGTAACCTCCAGCCTTCTTCAGGTGCATCTTTTTGAGCATGGGGTCTATATGGATTACACAGTTTAGCTTGAAATTCCGTATAGATTTCAGAATTTGACAATGAGGTTCTCAAATTCAGAAATATACACTTAAAGAAGGTCAGAGGTTACACCGGTGAGCATGGCAACCAATATGAGAATAGTAGTTTAGATATCTATCTGGTCGGCCCCCTAACCCTAAACCCCCCCCCCTGCCCGGACCAATGTGACTCCCTTTAGATTCCCCTGTCTTTCATCAACTTCCGCAGATCTTCAGTATTACAGTTGGTGTTATGTGCAATTTAACGATCTACTGTGAATTAGTGGCCAGATTTAAAGAGGCATCCTAAGTGGGGGGGTTGTAAAGCGAGATCTTTGTTCACATTACATTTAAATTCTTACATGTTGGTACAGTAAGAGGAGCAGAGAAGGAATTCCAGAGTCGAGCAGTTCTAGATCGTACGATGCTCATGCACCCATGCTGTGAAATCCACAGCAATACATTTCTCAACCAGCTTTTGCTTGCTTCTCTAACAGTGACTGGCAAATTGTAGTAGATATGGCAGGTAGGTTGTGGTAAAGTTGCTGCTTCGTTGGATGATCTTGCCAAGATATATTTAACACTGTCCATAGCATACGAGTGTACATGCTGTCTTTCTTTCTTTCTAATCTTTTGGTGAGTGTCTAGGTTTATAGCACTGTAAACAAGGACAGATCCCATAAAGAAGGACTGGGCTCTGGTGATGTCATGGAGAACAGCCTGACAGTTGTGTGCTTTGGTGGAAGAACTAAAGAATAGTTGTCTAAAGTAATCCAATTAATGTCTGTAGCTTGAGTGATCGTGATAAGACAACGAACATTGGTGAAATGTGTACGAGTCGATATTATGTAATAATTGACGTGCTTTTATTTGACATGCATAACATTTGAAAAACGTTCACATGGTTTTATGTGTCAATCAATCTATATAAATAAAACAGATGTATGTATTTCTGTCTGTGTGAAAATATTTCACCGATAAACTCTTAAACAAAAGGTCACATGAAACTGAAATTAACAGGAAATGGTTATCATACGCCAAGGATGGTCTATAAGGAGTAAAATCTTTGTTTGTATGGATGAATATCGCATACAGAAATATGTAAGCAAGTTGAAATGCAACATGTTCATTTCAACTTGCCGACATATTTCTATTACTTTTGCACATGTGCAAATTCATTCATAGCTTGAAGTGGTGTAATTTTAAATCTTATCTATCTGTTGATAGCTCAAATGATAGGGAACTTGGCTGAAGTGCTAAATTTTTTGGTTTTGATTCTAGCTCATGGCACCCAAGTGATTTTTAAAAAAATTTTTATAACTTTTGAAATCGGCGCTCTCTATCTATCTATCTATCTATATATATATACGAGCAAACAGTTAATAAAACATGTTAAAAAACAGTTTGTTAGAAATATAAGACAAAAAATACTTTCAAGAAATACTTTCCTTCTCATCAGAGGGTAGGAATTAGCAAAATGCAGGATCGGATTTTGCATGCAAAAGTATTTGATGAAACAACAAGTAAGTCAAAGATCTTACTTGATAACAAAGTGAAGCAGAGAGAATATGGTGAAGAAAAAGGTGATTACACGTGAATGGATAGTCTGGTGGAAGATAAATAATCCAGTGACGGTAAAATCCAAATATATAACTTCAAGAAAGTTAATTGAATTTTCATTTGCACAAGTAAAATCCAAGGAAATCATGTAATTGGAAGATGGTCCATAATAATCCAAAGGCAGAAATCCATGAAATAATTCACAAAAATGTGTACAAGGGGAAAAAAGGAAAAAATTCCAATAATATTAATAAAAGAAAAATAAGATATGCTTTTCACTCTACTTTCAGGGAAGAAAAAGAAAAAGAGGAGAAAAAAAAAATTAAATTAAATTAATTTTATATTATATATAATATATATATATATATATATATATATATATATATATATATAGTAATTTATAAAATATATATGGCGATTAAGCTACACTGAATATTCTGCGTTTCATCTACTGTAGGATTCGTCAGGCTTATGCGCGAATTTTGTGGTTGCTTCTTGTTTTTATATGTTGAGGATTTCTAGTTAGCTAATCAGCTTTCTAGTATCCACCGCGCCCCCTCCTATCAGCCAATGGGCATGCATTTTATCGAACAAAGGATCTGTTTTAGAACTAGGTTAGTGGTTTAAGGTAGATCTTTTTCCTCCCTTTTTTTTTTTTTATATATATGAATATACCTATGTGTACACACACACATGCACACACACATATATATATATATATATATATATATATATATACATATATGTGTGATCGTTTATGTATATTCATGTTTATTTAATTTATTTATTTGTTTATTTTCTATTGTTATTGTTAGTTTTAAAGCTATTTTGTATCGCTATCCTAGAGTAAGTTTTATTTTGTGAACACAGTTGTTTGCTATTTCTCGTCTACAGTTTAATAGATTTTGAGGTTCTTAAATCTACTAACTAGCTCTACCTACGTATTGAGCACTTTTGAAGTAAATACTTAAAGTTTACGCATAAATCTATACTTTCGTATATTAAATTTGTGTGAGTAAATGAAGTAGTTATATATATATATATATATATATATATATAGCAACCATATGTAACTGTTTACCCCAAATATTAAAATATATATATATATATATATATATATGAGAGAATTGGTTCTGTATTAATAAATACAAAATCTGCCTGAATTAAAATATATTTAAGCATATTTTATGACCAGGCAAGGCCGGGCTACTTTATAAAGACTAAATTTAGATGACTATATAAATTAGTTGAGGTACCAATTTATGCAGATTTTGGAAATTATGAATTTGACATGAACGCATATTTTTTACAAATGTTCTAAAAAAGATATATTTGATAAGGAGAGATCTAATTTTTTTATTTATTTACTTTTTTTTTTTACTTATTTTCTATTTATTTAACAAGGCACATTGAAATTTAACGGTCTACTATGAATTAGTGGCCAGATTTAAAGGGGCATCCTAAGTGGGGAGTCATAAAGCGAGATCTTTGTTCACACTACATTTAAATTCTTACATTTGGTACAGTACGGGAAACGGGAAGCAGCGAAGAAATTCCAGAGTCAAGCAGTTCGAGGAAAGAAGCTATTAGAGAGAAAAGCTTTCCAGTTCCTGAGGACTGCTATGCTAAAAAAGGGAGGGATTTTTTTTTTTTTTTTTTTTTTTTTTTTTTGATTGCCAAAGTAAGAGTAATACATTGAGGGGGCACAAGATCAGCAATTTGGGAGCTTTGTGCAGTTGTGAGTTTGTGTTTATATGTTCACTGCACAGGTCATGGTCGTCTTCTCATTGTCTTAATCTGAATTCTGTGTTTTTATTTTATCACATGCCGTCGTGTCAGTCATATGGTTTTGATCAGTGCTGTAACAAAAGGATTTCCCTTTAAAATAAAATTACAATCTTGAGTTTCAAAGCAAGTAAGGATATCCTACTTTGTGAAGTTACTTGGTTTCTCAACTGAACAACAGGCTTGCAATCAGATCTAACTGAACCCAAAACAGCAGACTAGTCCATTTTTAATTCCTGAATTTACCCATCGACACACAGCATCCTTAGTCTGCTTACCACCTTACTCAGACGCCAAATTTCCCTTTCCTTTGTTTTGATTAGCTGTTTTATCTTTGGGCATAAAAACTGATTTACCAATAAGTCTATTATCTGAAGTGGACATTAATTCTGCAGGATTTCAAGTGGCTTATTTTCTCAGCATGAGCATTCATTTTCAGAAAGCCATTTTTTCTCAAGGAGATTAACCAGTTTCTTAGAAAATCTATTCTTTTAGGTAAATATGTTTTCCCATTGCAGGTGTGTCAAGGTTTGATGTAGCATAATTAAGGTGTGTCAAGGTTTGATGTAGAATAATCGAAGTGTGTTAAAGTTAGATGTAGAATAATCCAGGTGTGTCAAGGTTAGACGTAGAATAGTCAAGGTGAGTCAGGGTTAGGTGTAGAATTGTCATGGTGTGTCAGCGTTGGACATCGAATAGTGGAGGTGTGTCAGGGTACAATGTAGAATATCCAAGGTGCCAGGGTTGGACGTTGAATAATCAAGATGCGTGTTATTTTTATATTTTGTCAAGATAAGAAAACTGAAGAGTCCAAATAATTTGAATATTTCGTTGAATATTTTATGATGAAATACCCTACGCATTTGTAAAATCAAATCGTATGAACGAATGGAATTTGCACGCATCATCTTTATTTGATGATGATTATACAAGGAACATGTCAAAACCACTAAAAATATGCTCTATAAGCAGGGTTAACCGGTGTTGCCTGGTTAAGATGTGGAATAGAATCATATCCAACATCATATTAAGGTGATTTTATTTAAACGTACGCAGTCCACTGAACCACCTCTCTCTTGTATATAGAAGTACTTTATCTGTGTGTGAGTTCATTTCCTATGGACTCCAAAATGGCTGGGCCGATTCTTTTAAATTTCACACGAATGTACTTTGAATGTTCTTAAATATAGGTTTTATATTGGAATGCTTCTGATAAGTATCGATTATTGAAAAAATTGCTAATCGAAAAAATCCCATTAAAGAAAGAACAGTCTGATCTTGATCCAAATTTAAACTTTTATACAATTTAACATCACAAGTACATTTGAGAAGTTTTATCACCGCACAAGCAGAAGGGCCCAGCATATAAAATCAATAGTAGGTTCTTCGATAAGACAGGAACACATTTGAAATGAATGTTTCTATCAGGTTGATAAGAAAGTTCTTGCAGTTTTTAACTTTTAAATTCAGATGAACACATCTCGGCTCAAACAAAAATTTATTGATCGAAATAAGCACCATCAGAATCAACGCATTTTTAACAACGCAAAACAAGTGTGTTTATGCCAGTAACGTAAAAATCTTGCATTTTTATGGTGATAAAGGCATTTTTGATATTGCTTTCTCATGCAGAAAGTTCTTGAGATGCTTGAAAAAGTGGTAGTCAGTAGGTGAGAGGTCTGGAGAGTACGGCCAATGAGGAAGTTTCATAGCCCAATTTGTTCAGCTTCTGCACGGTCCGTTTAACAACATGCGATCAGCGTTATCATGGTGAATTGGGCTTTTTCTGTTTTTGATCTATTTGTTGACAGTACTTCACAACCGTAATGGTTTTGCCTGTATTCAGAAAAACTAATCGATGAGATCAGTTGCAGACCACCAAGCAGTCAGCATGACCTTCTTTTGGTGCAACTCTGGCTTTGGGAAGTGTCATAGATCTTCGTCGGCGTCTAACCACTGAACTGTGCATCACAAATTGTCATAAAGGACCCACTTTTCATCGCAAGTCACAACCCGGTCGTAAAAGAAGGGAAGATGACACTTCATAATGGTGTTTTTTTTGGTTGTCATTCCAATCAATGAAGCTCCTATTAAGTTTTTTGTCTTTCCAATCTTAAGTGGTTAGAAATCATCATATACATTATGTCTAATTCAAAAGCAAGTTCTCGAACAGATGTGCATGGATTGACGTTGACTAAGGCTCTTAATCTTTTTTTTTATTTTTTTTTTATTTTTTTTTTATTACATTTTCACCCCAAACAAGGCGCATTGCCACTTTGGTGTAGGGGGCTACTATCAGGGGCAGCAACTACTGGGGCACTGTTGGGATTTGGGCAGCAAGATGTCGGTTCATGTTGCACTTGAACTTCTGCATGTCAGTACAGTTAGGGAAGAAGGAACCTGGAATGGAATTCCAGAGTCTAGCGGTTCTGGGGAAGAAACTACTGGAGTAGAAGGCTCTCTTGCATCTAGGAATCTCTACTGTGAAGAGGTGGGATTTAGTTGCTTGTCGGGTTTGTCGGGGGTATTTACGTCTGATGGCCGACCCCTATGCGCATCATATCAAGGCTCTTGTCACCATCATGAAATTTCTTAAACCACCATTTCAGTAGTGGTTCCTGTGTCAAATGCTTCGTTGATATCGTGTATTGTTTCAGCAGATTTTGTGGTCTAGTTTGAATTGAAATAAGAAAATTGTGTGAATTTGCTTTTTTTTTTTTTTCTTTTCCATCTTGTATTCAACCTTCTGAAAAGAAAGCATAATTCTGTTAAAATGATTGTAATTTAAACGATTAGATAGAGCAAAAAAACGATCTTTAAAATAATATATAAAGTAAAGGTATTATAACAAAAACTTATTTGAAAATACATCATTTGAAATCCAAATTAAAAATTCCGCAAGAACTTTCTTCTCAACGTGTTATTTAGAGCATAATTTAAACATGATACTTGAATTTTGCATTTTAAACGTTAATCGAAGTTATTATATAAAAAATAATTTCATAAAATCAACAGAAGGCTCTGTACAGTGCAATATAGACTACAATGTAAACTAAGTCACTGCAGAGAGGCATGTGAAGCTTTTTCTCAATGCACCATTGTGGGTTTTCAACTAAAGCAGACAATCAATCGATTTGATTGAAAAATGATCGATTTCACCGATTTTGATGACAATAAAAATATGGGAGTGCAGGAAATTCTATCCCAGGCAACGTCTGGTCTTTCTGCTAGTTTAGATTTTATTCTCTTCGTAATGGTTATCTATATATTAATACAATAGCGTGTGTGTTCTTTTGTGTGTTACACTTACATCCGGGTTGTTTGTTATGTTCTTCTATTTCTTGTAATTAATAATTTTACCAATAATTCTTCGTAAGTTTTGATTTCGACCATAGCTGATGGCACTTAAGTCATCTACTTTTTTATAAATAATTTTATCAAGAATTCTTCATAAGTTTTGGTTTCGGTTTCAATTATGGCTGAAGAAACTCAAGTTATATATATATATATATATATATATATATATATATATATATAACATTAACTCTATAATAATATATACGAAATCTGCAAGAATTAAAATATAATATTTGAGAGTACTTTACGACTAGGCTTTACAGTAATATCAGAGCGTCTCCATTTACACTGAACATCTACAGAATGCCAACATCAACATATTACATATGAATGTGTCCCCAGTGGAATTTCCACAGGTCCCACTAGTAAATCGATTAAATTCAGCATTCAGATTAAATTTAGCATGTTAAAAATGTGATATTGACTCCTTCAACAGAGGCAGCAGTACACCATCTCTGGATCTTTTATAGGTAGAGAATCGGGAGCGGTAGAATAATCCAACCATTTGTATAGATCATATTGCATGTATCACTATGAGGAACCAAGGATTGGAGCTCAGTCGAGTACTTTCTATGGAAGTAATGATAGAATAGAGAGGGAAAGAAGATGTAGAGAAATGTTGCGTTCGGAGAAATGGTGTCAGGATTATTGGAATTTGAATAAGTAAAAATAGCTCATTTTAATTTAAATACAATTTATTCGCGGCAGAAACCTCAGTTATTTACTTAATTATTTTCATGTGTCAAGTGAAGCCGCCATCTTGTCCCCCAGTTCTCCAGTGGAACTCTCTAGTCTTTTTTGGGGTCTATAAAGGGCGATAATTCTTACTTTCTTTATTTAGAGTTATTTCCCCTTAGGTCGCTATAACACCTCCCCTTTGAAATATGATGCTTGTAGGATGTTTGATATGGGTCTATTTGTAGAGCTGAAGTTGGTTTGCACCTTCGTTGTGTCGTTCGGGTTGGATCTTTCCTCTCAGACTTATTTTGTTTACTGCATGTTGCTTGAACACTTTGAGTTAATTTAAATGTGTCAAATGGGTAATTTGGATTTAAGGTAGTTCTGTAGCTACTTAGAAATATTTCTATGATCTCCCGAGTAGTTCCTCCTCCTTTTAAGTTCAGGAGTGCTCGCTTAAATGTTAACAAAGCGTTTGGCTTGACCATTTGATTGTGGGTGTAAAGGGGGAGATATGAGATGCTGAATACTGTTTTATTTACAGAAGTCAGAAAATTCTGCCGAAGTAAATGCAGTACCATTATCAGAAACTTAGATTTCAGGAACGCCCAATAAGCTGAAAATTTCTTATTTCTCTACAGCTTCATTTGACGTAATACAGTTCATCTGGAAGACTTCTGGCCACTTACTATAACCATCAACCAATGTTAAGTAATGTTGTACATTAATTGGTTCTGCAAAGTCCATGTGTAGTCATGACCAAGGTATTTCTGGGGTAGACCATTTTTCTTTAATTTTAAACAATTGTAACAAATATTAAATAAAAATGCTGACTCACCAAAAATGTCGAATAACTGCTATTGTTTCATCAAATATGAAATCTCCCTCCTTTTTTTTTTATTTATTTTTTTTTTTTGAAAGGATGTAATTTCAATATCTTTCATGCCCAGCTTACAAAGTACTTTCCATGCTTCATCCATGGATACAAACTCGTGTTGAAACGTATCCTTCCATTGCAGTAAAGGCTTGCTTTAAATACGATTGAATGAAAAATCCGTTATTGTGCTTCCTATGGTGTCCAGAGAAATTGATTTTGGTGTGTTCATCAATTGTTTGTGAAATTGTGCCATCAAAGTTTTGCCTAAATTTTGAGCTTTTCAAAATTCTTCTTGTTTTCGCAGTATTTTTTTTCTAATAAATTCAGATCCATGACACAGATAATTTCGATTTTTTTTTTTTTTTTTTTTTTTTGTGTGTGTGTGTGTTCACAAAAAAAATGATTGTGCAAAAGGTATCTTTTTGTTTTGTTTATTTTTTTTCTTACGTGTCTACAAAAAGTTATCGAGCAAAAGATTTTTTTCCTGTTTGTGCAGGAAGAAAAGAAGTTATTTTTTTTCTTTTAATTATCACCATTGTGGGTTTTTTGTTATTGTGGTTTGATATTTAATCGAATCTCATTCCTTGTAACCAATTTTTATTTTTATTGCGTTCAGAGAATAATCTAAGGAGTATTGGAATTTGAATAAGTAAAAATAGCTCATTGTAATTTAAATAAAATTTATTCGCGGCAAAAACATTTGCAGAATGATATTCATGTGCTAAGCGAAGCTGCCATATTGTCCACAGTTCCCTCTCTAGTCTTTTTTAGGATCTATCAAAGGCAATAACTCTTACATTCTTTATTAGAGATATTCCTTCCTTTAATCGCTATAACACATTTTCCATTTTAGTTTCAGTATAATAGATTTTGTATCTGTAATTTGCTTGAAGAAATAATTAAAAAAGATTTTTTAAAAATGAGTTCTATTAGTATTATGAGGACATTTTCCTTATAAAAATGAATAGAATTTTAGATATTCTATTTAGAACATTTCAGAATAATCTGGGATAATCAAGAAAATTCCATGCAGAAACCTATATAAGGATGCTGCACTAGCATCCGCATTAGTTGTTTATTTATTAAGTTGTCGACTTGCTGTTAAGAACTCCGGTAATGTTTCTAGAATAAAAATCTAGCTGAAAGAAACTTATAGGCACATGTCCTTTTAAATCTAACATGTTTTTAATCAAACCACACAAACATCCATATATAAACCTTTAAATAATGCACCCGTTACCGCCCTTGCAGTAATCTTCGTTTTGCCAACTATATGCGTTCTGTTTTTCCTCTTCCTTTTCTCTCTATATCTTTCTCTTTTAATTCAAACCTCCAATGTGAGTGACACGCAAATTACGTCCACACCTCGACAGGGCGTTTACTTTTCTCAAGGTAAGAATGAAGCTCGTAGTACTTAAACTCTAACACACGCAATGAACTTCCAGTGTATGTTTCGACGAACTCTCGTATACATTCACACAATGAACGTTTATCTACATGTAACCTTTCTGTGTAAATAAATATTCCTTGTACATATGTAAATATATGATCCTGCTTCAGCGTGCTTCATTTCAATGTCTTAAATGTACTCGTAACATGTGCCCTTATTGTTGATTGTTTTATTTTCATTATGCTGTACAATCTGAAAACGACGACCTCCTACTCTCTTAGTAATTGAACACGCAACCTTCTCAATAACCGGTTCCTCAACTCAGCCTACAAAGTGGGAACCCCACCATATAACCAGTAACTAAACAGCTCCACGGGGTTCCCTACAAACTCTTTAAAAGCCAAACAACTCCTCATTTGAAGAAGCTGGAATTTCGCTAAATACAAAGATTTCTGTATATTTTCTCATTGACCAAAAAACTATATTTTAATATTTTTATTAATAGATTTTACCGATATGTTAATTGTTGAGACATTATGTCGAACAAAGATGGCTGCAGTAAATCAAATCGGCAAAGAATCAATATAGTGTCAATCTTGAGTGTTAAGTAATTCCTAGTAACAAATATGGTGGCAAAGAATCAATGCAGTCCCGATCTTGAGTCGTTTTGTGACAGAGGCAATGGCGAACTAATTGAATCTAAAATTTGACATTTTTTATGATAACTTTTGAAGCTTCTGATTGGTTTATTATTATAACTGTGGTTATAAAAACGATTGTCGAAATCATTGGAGTTATCTCCCCATTATGAGTCAAAAACATTTTAACACCGTACATAAAACATTTGATTTGAAGTTGGTAGTTTTTATCTCCCTTTTTTACTATAAATGCTAAAGAACTTACAATCGCTTTCAAATTTAGTAGCAGTAGAAAGTCTATCTATTATTTTTGTTTTGTTTTATAGTCAGGCTTTTGCTTTCTGTGATAGAAGCGTTGATTGAATTTTAAATTGATCCCTTAGCAGCCCTTTTTGTCCGGTTTCTATTAATTTGGCTGTATAATCAAATCTGGCCAAGCAGACAAGAAAACTATTCAAGGGGGGGGGGCAGTTTTCACGTTATCTGAGAGGTAGATAATCATTAATCAAAAGGGACCATATCTTGCTTGTCACAGTCGTTCAGTCTGCAGAGCAGAAACTGGAAGTAAAAAAGAACAGACAATCTTGACTATAACCGTTTATCAATTACCGATGGAGATTTGGTATTTTTCTGTCTGAAGCCGAAACTACATTATTACTTCCGTAGTAGATATTTTATTATTTTCTTCTTTGAGGACGGAGGGTGCTAATGTAGTATACTTTTGTTTGTTCTGAGATCATCAGTCTATGTATTACCTCCTCCTTTAGTACAATATCTGTTCTTTTGTCATGAAGTCATCCTGCCAGGCATTAAATCACGCTTGGGGTGGGGGGTATGATATATCTTTGTTTGCCATGATACTGTCCTCCCAGGAATTACCTCTTTTGTCTTTAGGGGAGGGATATAGTATAGTATTTCTTCTGTTGTCAGGACATCATCCTTCCAGGTATTATCTCCTCTTTTGAAGGGGCAGTATATTATTTGTTAATTTATATTACTGCTTCCTTTCCTGGGGAAGGCGGATAGTGATCTTATCGTTGGACTGAAAATCCATCCGATTAACCTTTATCCTCGAGTGGCTTTTATTCATGTAAATGTTTTGTCATTTTTCTTTTTAAATTTAATTTTTAATTTTCTTTTTTTTTTTTTTTTTTTTTTTTTTTTTTCAAGACTGATTCCTTGGGATTGAAAAATGTTTAAGGTATACGACATATTGCATCTCATTTGTAAGTAATGATTTTTTTTTTTAATTTTTAACACTTTTTGTTAATTGATGAAGCCTAATTTTGTTAATTAACTCATAAACTAACCATTTGATTGATTCTGACACTAACATTTGTGGATTAATGAAGCTTAACAATTGTTGATTAACGAAGACTAACGATTGTTAATTAATTCTAACACTAACCTTTGTTAATAATCCATGTGAAATTAACAATAATGTTGGCCATAAAAACGCTGATTTTACAATTAAAACAAAAAATCATCTGACAATACTTGTTGTCGAAGACTTATTTCACAAAGGTTGTGTAAGTGTTCCCTATACCAAGTCAAGGATGCGTCCTCAGCAATCAAATAAAAAACTTTTTTTTTAAATTAAAAAAAAAAAAAAAAAAATAACCCTTTATTTAATTCATGAGGGTAGCATGATTTTGTTCAGTGTCACTTAGAACTGAATCACCTAGCACTTTATCCGTTACACGTTAAATCATTAAAAATTGAGAAACATAAATCCCGTCCTTATATTAATTTAACGTTTTATACCACATTTACACACGGGACCCACACGTTGTATGCAGCCTACATCACAAAAGAGACCAAGACAAAAAATAACAAACTCACTTATGTAACATTTATTTCTTCATTCTCCCACCACACGTGACTTCTCCTTACAGCTGTGACGTCACTCACATCTCTAATGTGATCGAACATTTTATAGTCTCTTTTACTGGTGACGTCATTTTGTTTGCATTTGCATACACACGTCCACCCTCTGTTACATAAGCAGCCAGAAGATGCCGAAATGATGTGACAGCACGTGATCCTTTCGACAGGCTGCCGACCCCAAGACGCTGTGTGCCGTGGATTTCTAGTTCTATCTCTTCATCGTTCTCATTGGCCATGTCATCAGTTTCTCATACCGTTGGCTGCCGCCAGAACACACACGGGTCACAAGTATAAAAATGAAATAAAACAAACACAAGAAAAACGTAACGCTAATGTTTCACATATATCTGACAGTTGGACTTGTGAGAGTATGTGTCCTCTCCGCGTTCTATTGGCATTATGTTCGTCTGTCAGCTTGCAACTCTTCTCGATCTATCTTGCTGATGGCGACTGACAACGCATGGACAGTTTTTAGTTCATGCATCGTCAATTGCTGCCTGCTATCAACTGCTTAGGTGGTGATACAATTTCGAGTCCACCACCTAGGCTAACCAGAAGCTGCCCTTTCCTCTTTAAGCATCTCATTGACTCCCCCCACCGTCAAGTGTCGTTGATTCTTTGTTATCCATTCTATAAATTTTTATTGTCATTTGTCAAATCTAAAAGCTTGATCTAACAAGTCACACGTATGTGGTCCCCGTCTGGTACTGCATGTGAGATAACGCCACAAAAGAAAGTGTAGAAAAGATGAATGCGAGAAGTGTGAAGGGCCAACATTGCCTTCACATTTCCGCCAAGTTTCAGAAAAATCTAATGGATGGGGCAAAAGTTATGGAGTAAAGTGTTATTTTTTGCAATTTTGGGGCATTTATGACCCCTTTTAAGCTCCTGGGAATGCTGAATCCTAGTGAAAATGGACAAACGATGCAGTTTCATGCCTTAAGACATGTATATTTGAATTCAGCACCATGGAAAACCCCTATATAGACATGCATATTAAGTTTTTTGAGTAATATGAAAAAAGAGCTCCAAAAAGTCATGGTTTTTTATTTGTTTTAGCCCTAAAAGTCCCAGTGGGATGCGAACCAGAATTTTGCCAGGGTCACCCATACTGGATTTATATTAAGAACAATGGGCTCCACATTTTGGCCAAGTTTCAGAAAAATCTAATGGATGGATCAAAAGTTATGAGGCAAAATGTGTCATTTTGGGCCATTTTGGGCCATTTTTGACCTCTTTTGTGCCCCTGGGGACGCAATGGGAATTTTTGCAAAAAATTTTTTTTTACTGTGCACATCTATTTAATGAAATACAATTTTTGGCAAAAATTTCAGGAAAATCTAATGGATGTTTATCTAGCAATCATCCAGAATAACGGATGCACGGACACCGCTGAAAACATAGGCCCCTCTCCGATAAATCGGGGGACCAAAAATATCTAGTCATTTCCTACTTGACTTTTATCCCCACTCTTAGTACTTAGTGACCCGGGTCATCTTCACAATTATCCAATCAGGTGTCAGAAGATAAGTTTCAATGAGAGCATGAAATTCATGAAGTATAGAAAAAAAAATTCTAAAACGAGGAATGACTTTTGACATGATGTCAGCATGCAATCTCCTTCTTATCCAATGTTAAAAATTGCTTTCTAAATAGGAAACCATTCTTAAAACATGGGGAAGGAGAGGATGCCGTTTTTGTTCTTTTTTTTTTTTTTTTTTTTTTAAATCATTATTTCACCTCAAACAAAGCACAGTACCACTAAGTCGTAAGTGCTACTATTTGGGACCAGATTTGCAGGAATACTATGTAGGGAGTTGGGCAGCAAGATGTCTGTTCACATTGCATTTGAACTTCTGCATGTAAGTACAGTTATGGAAGCAGGTGCCCGGGAGGGAATTCCAAAGTCTAGCAGTTTGAGGGAAGAAGCGATTTGAGTAGAAGGCTTTACAGCATCTATGGATATCTACAGTGTAGGGGTGGGACTTTGCTGCTTGTCGGGTTTTTCAGTTCTATTTACGTCAAGGGAGTACTAGTGCTTTGAGTTCATCTGAGTATCTTACAGTAAAGTACTTGTAAAAGAGGGACTGGGATGCCACATTTTTGGTGGTTACAGTTTGGCCAACAGTGTGGAACTATTAGGTTGGCAACTCTTGAATTAATCATATTGCAGTTTTTGCTTTGGCATCTTCTGACTGCTTATGTAACCTGCTGATGCAAAGTTGGCTGGAGATTGGGTCGTAAGCTGGACTAGTGCCATAAACACTAACATTTTGGTATATGTCAGCACGTAAAACAAGTATTAATATGCTGCTGCTGAACATGAATCTTAATTTTTATTTATTGCGGACTATTATCCTCATCTTTTTTTTTTTTTTTTTTTTAGTTGTTTTCACAATGTTTCGGCCAACTATTCCTCTGGCCTTCGCAGAGATTCAACATCTCTATCAACTTTGGGGCCCGTGGCAGAGTTGATAGACGTTGAATCTCTACGGTTCCAGGTGAGAATTGTCTGAAGATAGCGGTTTCAATCCTACCCAAAGCCGGCCAGAGGCTTACTCGGCCAAAAACGTGGTGAGACGACAACTATGGATGGCAGTAATTGCTGAGAATGCAGTCAGGAGATTCAGAGTTCCTATCCGTCGCGGTCACCACCTGACGAAGGCCAGAGGAATAGTTGGCCGAAACGTCATGAATAATAACTAAGAAAAAGATGAGGATGATAGTCCGCAATAAATAAAAATTAATAAATAATACTCATCTCAATGAATTCCAATCAAAATAATATATGACTCATTTCGCATGAATCAGATGATTTTTGTTGGCATTCATTTCCCTGATATCTTTCTCGTTAGAATTCTTTCTAAAAAGACTTCAGATACTTACGGGAAGGACCACATGAAGGTTGCCAACATCCCAAGGTGAAAATGTCTCTGTGGAATGAACTGGAGTCGAACTTGGCACACTCAAGTTGTCAGTCCGTGTCGTTAATCACTTAGCTCTTGTCACCTCGCTGCTGCTGCTGCTGCTGCTGGTGGTGGTTTCTTTTGTTTTTTTTTATTTATAATTTTATATTATTTCTTTTTTAGGTTTATTATGGTTAATTGGACAGTTTTACTGCGAAGCAAAAGACGAAAAAGGTAAGTGGACAAAAAAAAATAAATAAAAAAAACAATGTACACATTAAACGCACACATTAAATGTTTACAAAAATTAACATTAACATAAGTAGTAAACATTAACTATTTTAAGCAAAATTATATGTATACTAGTGGGACCTGTGGAAATTCCACAGCGGCAGTAAAAATATTTTTTTTTTTTTTTTACTTGGGAGTCACCACTTATCAAGGCATAAAGGCCACTTGAGGATAAGGGTTAATGAATGTAAGTTGGTAGTTTACTTACTATTAATGGTTTAAATTGGGTAGAATTTGATTATTTATGGTGACCACTCAACAAGAACTTGTTTACATTGGATTTGAAGGCTACCATGTTGTGTTCAACCGAGAAGCAAGTGTTCCACAGACAGGCAGTTCCGAGAAAGAACCTTTGTTCTGGGAATCTGTGTTAAGATTTAGGCACAGATAGAGAGTGGGAGAAATCATATATAATGGCTGTAGCTAGTTGGGTGTTTTAGTGAAAATTTGGCAAGAGGGGTACCATAGATTGGAGTTCAGTTGAGTACCGGCTATGAAAATAGCGGTAGAGCAGAGACAGGCTTGCAACCTCTTTTCTGTGAGAAAGAGGTTACAGATTTTGTTTCAATAATAATTATTTCTAAGTAAAGATATTTTTATAGAATTAAAAGACATTTAACTTACTCTGGGTTTTATTATTTGTTTATTTTTTTTACATAAACCATGACACATACGTTTGTTAAAGGCACTAATAATTAAATATTTCGCAACCACTTTTACATTACAATTTTTAGAACAAATTTTTTTATGAGAAATCGTGTCAAGGAGGTCATTAATATAGGATAATATGGTTTCATTAAGAAAATAAACATAAAATTAAAATAGAAAACAAAACATGTTTCCTTCAAAACATGTGGCCCAAAAGCGACATAAATATTTTTATTCATTTTTTTTTTTTTTTTTTAATATTGCGTCTTCTGTGATTGGGAGATCCTATTTATTAAAAAGGAGGTTAAAAGGTGATAACATGCTATGAATATTAAATTAGCGAATCTATATAATAATTTAATGTCCGTAGTATGTTATCATCTTCAATCCTCCTTTTTTAATAAATAGGATCTCCCAATCAAAGAATTCATAATCTGGAAACCGTGACACACGTATGTAAGTACGTTAAAGGTATTACGATATTAATATATAGACTAGCAGAACCCGTGGAAATTTCACAGTAGTTGAAAAATTTTAAAACATAAAATTAATAAAATAAAAAATAAAACGAATAATGAAGAATTTAAAACAATTCTTTTGTAAATTCTTTAACCTTTTAAAGCTAAAATTAATTAATTTTAAAAATTTACATTTTTTTTCAATGAAAATTCAACACAACAAATTGTGCTTTTTTGTTTGTTTGTTTGTTTGTTTTTCTGAATATTTTTTAATATAAATTATAAAGAAACAGATGCCAATTTACTTCCACATTTTTTTTTTAACTTTTAAAAGGAATCTATAATCAAAAATAAAACTTACAGTAATACGGTAATAAAAAATAAAACGTGTGTGTGTATATATATATATATATATATATATATATATATATATATATATATATATATATATATATATATTAATATTTATTCAAAGGTAAACAATTACATTTGGTTGTTACAAACAGCCATCTGTTTCAGTCAATGAGACTTTGTCAGGTGACCCTGAACCATTCGACGCTATAGAAAATTTTTCAATTATGCAACAAATTTTTCACAGGTATAAAGTGAGCACAAATAGATGTACATTCAAGAATGAAAAGTTGGTTGTTGGACATATTGCCGTCGCATAATTAATCTGAAACATGGTCATCAAGAACTCTGCGGAATTCAACTTCAAACATTTGGATTTGCACAAAAGCATTATCTTCATCACAATGAATGGTTATAGTCAGCTAACGTACTTCCTAACTTCCAGTGTAGTGCTACCGGAAACGGTGACAAGGCAAATCAGTTTTTTCACTTTTGTTTTTCAGTATTTTTATTGTGAAGCAATTTATTAAAATAAAATATAAGAAAAAGACATTATTGGAAAAATATTCAATAAAAGTTTCACGAATTATAAAAATAATGCAATTAGTCTTTATTTGTAGTTTTAATAAAATTTTAAAACAAGTTTTTATTTCATTTAAAATCTTGTAAGAAATGTTTATGAATTTATAAAAATTATTTAAAAAATAAGTTGTTTTTTTTATTTGAATTTATATAATAAAAATGTTTATGAAAGTATAAAAATAAAATTATTCAAATCAAAATAACTAAAATTTCAAACATCATAAAAAAAACGTATCCAATTCACAAAATTTCCCAAATAGTTTTAAGTGTTTTCAATAATACTTAAAAAAAAAAAAAAAAAAAAATTTAAGAGGGCAAAATGTGTTCAACAATTCTTAACAAAAAAAAATTAATTTCATTAATTCTTAATGGAAAAAAGACTGAAAAACTTTTTATTGATTATTAAATAAAAAAAAAAAAAAACAATCGGCAAAATATAGTAAAAAAGAAAAAAAAAAGAGTACCAGCACAGGGGAGATGTAGGCGTGAGAGGAAAAAGAACTGATTTGCCTCGTCACTCCTTTCAGTAGCAGTTACGCTGGAAGTTAGGAAGTATTTTAGCTGACTATAACCGAAAATTTAATAAATTGGGATGAGATCTTGCCAATGGTTATCTAATACTCTAATTGGTTTACCTATATATCTGTAAAGTTGATTTTTTTTTTTTTTTTTTTTGCTCTAACACTGATATTAAAAGTCTAGTTTTTTTTTTTAAAGAAAAAGTGTTTAGTTCTTTTCCACTGCAAGAAATTAGACACCATGGTCCGAAAATGAGATTTCGAATTTAGCGCCCCCCGGGGAGGGGCATTCTGACCTGCAAAAACTGCCTGGGCAGCCCCGTTAGCATTCTCCGGTGAGGGCGTCTCAGGCGATTAGCAATAAACTAACCCGTTCTCAAAGAGAGAAGGCAAAGCCAAGGAGGATGGGCCTCCTAGAACTGCACAGAACTAAATTCCCATCGCAAAATCAACAGGAACCGGATCACTACAGGGATGGTTCTAATCGCTGTTGATTTTGGAAGCCGGGGATAAAAATTCCTAAAACAGACTTCTTGATATACTCAGTCATGAATATGCAAACAACTTCATGAAGGTTAAACTATTTTGCATATTCCTTTGAAAAACGAATGTTTATTAATTATTCATTTTTTATGGCTTCTTATTAGATGATTCATTTCAGTTAACTCTTACGGTGAATTCTATTTATCCATAGTTTGTAGATTGTGCATAATTGCGTAGAATTTACAGTGAAAATGTTCTAGCATGCAGATCTGTTTTTATATAAAATTATATATGTATAAAATTGACCTTGTGTTATGTGGAGATAGGTAACCAACCCAGAACCTTCTACATAAGGAACCAAGTCACCGGTTTTCACCAGACCCTTGTAAAAAAAACGGAGACTTCCTCCCTGGACATTAACACGCTTTATTTGTCTCTATGTAAATACGTAAATAAACTTCTCTTTCAGTATTCAAACCACAGTGTATGTTTATTTATTCCTTTCACGGAATACTTTATCTTTGATTGTCCGAATTAATAGGCCACCTTAGGACATATCACCTTGTGTGTGTGTGTGCGCTAAACTTCTCTACCAAACTTCTCTCTGAATTTATTGTCTACAGACTTGAAACTTAATATATAGTGTATTTGGACCTCGGGAGCATTTTTTGATTTGGATTTTAGCCTACAGAAATGGCTTCTACAGGAACAAAATTAAAAAAAAAAAAAAGAACAGTTGACTTTGGCAGCAAAAGAGGTAGAGGATTAAAAAAAAAAAAAAAAAAATCACTCTCATGATGTTGGTGAGGATTTAAAAGGGAAGCCTGTGACTGGTTGTTTTTCACTCCATCACAGGGCATCCAGTTAGTGACTTCTTAATAATTCCAATAACCTTCAATTGAATTACAAAACCGAAATCAAAGGGTTTTTTTTTTTTTTTTTTTTTTACTGTTTCATGATCGTCCAAGAAGTGTTGAAATAAATTATTTCCATATGGTTTTGTATTTCGTTGTTTCATGTTTAGTAACTTCCGTTCCATATTTTAGCTAAATTGAGTCAACTTCCGGTGTTTTAATTTTGTGTATTGAATTTTTGGATTTAACCTTTTTTTTGTTTTTTATAAGTGTCATCCAGTAAAAAAAAAATAAATACTGCATTTATTTTTTTTTTTTTTTACAATTTGACAAGTTTTATTTATTTATTTAAAATTGAGAATCAGAAAATGCCAAGAAAAATTTTAAATGATAAAATCTTTTTTTTTTTTCTGAATCTCTTGGTGTCAAAGAAGGCTGTTGCTTTTAGTGTTTTTTTTTTTTTCTCGTCTTCATTTTAGATGTTATAGTCTTCAGGGATTAACTTCACATGGAGTGAAGAAAGACCTCTGTTCTTTTATTTATTTTATTTTTTTTCACAAAGGAGTCACCACTTGCAAGGATAAGTGTTAATGAGTGATGTGGATTTAATCAAAGACTATAACATCTAAAACAAAACAAAAAAAAAAACACTAAAAGAAATAGTCTTAGGGTGTGTTGACACCGAAAGTCTCGGACCAAAAAAAAAAAACAATTTTATCATTTAATGGCGTTTTCTGGTTTTCAAATAATTTTAATTCACCTACAAATGTCTTCTAAGTTGTGACAACAAGTCTTCTATTCATTTATTTACTTTTTTTTTTTTACACAGAAGTCACAACTTATCAAGGTCCGGAGGCCACTCAAAGATAAGGGTTAATGAGTGTAAAGTAGTTAATGGCACACTATCATAGTAATCGTTAGTAGATTGGCATCCCCATTAACCTACAAAGTCTATATTGAACTCTGTCAAGGCAGGATAAGTCCTATCTAGCAGCTCCTACTCAGACGTGGTAACAGCACTCCATCCCTGGACGTACTTGGCTCTTATATGGAGTGGTAGAAAGATCCCACCATTTTTCCAGTGGCCTTGGCAACAGATTTGATGTACGTGTTCCATTTCAGATCAGGAGTAAAGGTCAAGCCCAGAAGCTTGTCAAAACATGAAGCCTCCCCAAGACAAGAGCCATTCATTTCAGTTGATGCCAGATGGGGATCAGTGTTGATGATGTAAAGATAGAAGTTTGGTTTTAGATGCATTAAATGTAAGCAGCCACCTCTTTCCCCATTCTACCACATGCTCAAGATCAGAGGAGAGATAATCTGTCAATAATTTTGTGTATCTCCGGACAGGTTTTAGTGGTTCCATGTTTAGTATCCCACAGTACCACATCACTGACGACCTCATCTTTTTTCCTTTATTATTAAAAATTGCGTTTGGGGCGAATTTATTGAATAGTCAATAAAAATCATTTAAAATCATTAAAAAACATTTCACCAACGCTCGATTAGAAGAAAAAAAGAGCTTCGCATTATCCTAAGAAAGCGAGTGACATCATTTATGTCAGTGCTTTCTTTACTCAAGTAGGGGGTCTTAAATAGTCACCCAGACAGACTGTTTCGTTGTATTGCAGCCCAACAAGTAAAATTGATGATGGCTCTTTTTATCAAAGGATTAAAAAAAAAAATGCATCAGTTTTTTCAAAATTATTACAAAATTTATTTATTTAGTTGTTTGTTTATTTATCTTGTCTTGCTTTCTATTTTAGTGTATAACATGTGTGGTAACGGTGTCGTCTCTCCCGAGTTGGACGACACCGGTCTCGTTCGAGTCATTAGCAACCGAATTCACTTCGGAGCCCAGTGCAACCTAGTCTTCCAGCTTTGTAAATCCTGTCGGTTATGGCTTCGTTTAACAAACAGCAACATTATTAACAATCAGAGATGTTATCCAATAGTTTCGTCACATTGTTTAACAGAGTAAGTACACCTCCCCCCCTCCTTTTTTTTTTTTTTTTTTTTTTTTTTAAATTGATGTGTGATTTTAATATTCAACATTGAAATTACGCAATGAATACAATGTCAGTGTAATCAGTGATTTTAATTTTTTTCACACTTAAAATGCACCTTTACTGGCAATTTTGCAGTTACACCTGACCAAATCGAAAACAAGTTCGACAACTCTAGAAGGGTCATATCACGATGTTACGAATCATGAATTTGATCGTATAAAAAAATTTTATTAAACAAATTTGATGTAAACACTTGATTGAATAAAGTAAACAAACAAAATATGGCCCTCTTGCAGTGTAAGGAAACAAAAATATGAAGAAGAAAATGGGACATAAGTCGTGTTACACCGGTAGTAAGAATGCCACTTGATTGGGTAGTGAAATTGACGTCATTACTTTAAAATATTGATAGAATTTAAAAAATTGAAATTATTGTAAAAGAATTGAATTACTAAGCATTTAATAATTATTATGAAAAATAATTATTGTAAAAGGATTTTTAAAAAGTTGAAATCATATTTAAGTAACACAGTTTGATTGAACTGTTTTACTTTATTTTGAAATTTTTAAAAAATTAGATCTCCAAAAGTGAAAATGCAAGGAAGTTGACAACAAATTAGGTATTAGCACTGCAGGCAATGCATAACATAAAATGACTTCCAAATTTATTTAACTTAAAAATTTAGCTGAATTTTTAAGTTTCCACCACCGCCATAAAATCATTTTTCACATGTAAAAATTTTTTTTTTTTGTCATTTTAGAGATTAACTTTAATCCTTCAAACACAATCAAAAAGTAATTGGAAACCTACAAAAACATTATGATAAGCCAGCTTCCAAAACCATGTCCCCCATCAGTTTCAGCCATATTCGTGCACGTACCTAAACAATTTTACAAATTCTTCAATGGGATGTGCTCAGGCAAACTTAGTGCATTAGTACATCCTCAATTAAAATACCATTGATTCACTTAATCATCAACAAAATCCCACCTTTTCACTGCAGAGACTTTTAGATGCTGGAAGATTTTCCACACTAATAGCTTCTTTCATCAGACCACACGCATTTATAATTACCTCTTTCCTCCCTGTTTCTCTGACTGTACCAACATGCATAAATTTAAATGTAATATATATATTTTGCAGCTCAACATCCCAACCAAGTTTCTCTCTTCTTATAAATCTGGCCTCTACCACAGTAACCCCTTGACAATATGCGTTGTTAGAATTGAATAAAAGTAAAAAAAAAAAATAATAATAATTTAATGAATTTCCATCAAAGTTCATCAAAAATTAAAAGAAAAAAAGTATTTGTGTGTGTGTTTTTCTCGGATTAAAAAAAAAAAAAATCGTTTTATTCTCACAGGGACAAACTTTACGCAAATCTTTTGCTTGCATCTTTAGTTTCTTGCGATCCTTCAGACTCCCCGCCTTCCTTGAATCTCTTATGCCACTGAAAAACTGATGCTCAGTTCATGCAAGATGGTCCAAAAAAAAAAAAGGAGGATAACTACCTCAGAAAACTCATCCTGAAATGAATTTTCATGCGGTTATGCAAGTTTTAGATTATTTTTTTTGCGTTTCATTTCAGTTGCACTTATTTACGGGTCATCGATGAAACGTACAACAGAAGCCACGCTTTTTTTTTCCAAAAGGACGATGAATTTCGGTCCATCTCAAATCATGTAAACATCACTTTGTGTAATAATTTAAACCTGAATCTACAATTTCAAGTGGAGTTCAAAGTTGAACGTGAGTATCTTTACATCTCGTGTCAGTGTTATATGAGGGACGCTCCAAAGTAATGCCTCCTATTTTTTATTCTGCCTGAATGGATCAGAGGGGCTTACAAATTGCATTGTTATAATGGCTGAACTTATGTATTCCTGACCTGAAAGTTTCATCTCTTCTGTTGTAGTTATTGACAGTGTGAGACTAAGAAAGCAACTCCTGTCATGGACATGCGTCTGAAGCAGATGCGTTACTGAATTCTTCCAAGCAAAAAAGTTGAACCGATTAACATTCACCGGCGCCTGTTGAATGATTACAAAGCTGATGCAGTGGATGTCAGCACAGTTAGGAGATGGGTTCGTCGATTTCGGAGTGGCGACAGAGATATGAGTGACAAAGCACGCTCTGACTGAGGCATCGTTTCTCACTGGCAAAAGTACATCGAAAATGGTGGTGACCATGTAGAAAAGTAGGTTCTGGAACACAAAAGGTCGCTTGTTTTAATGGTACCACTCTCGTCTTTGTAGCTCTTCAACATTTTAGTTTTTTAGTTTAAAAATAGGAGGCCTTACTTTTGGAGCAACTCTTGTATGTTAGGTACATCCTGACATACATGACATACAAAAAAAATGTCCATATCTAGTATGATGTATTCCTGTTTGTTTGTTTGTTTGTTTGCAATTTGGTTAATATATACGAAAGATACAATGTTTCATAAATAGATTTTTATACTGAAAACTACTTTTATCCCTGCATGATCTATAATATAAATCTCATCTGTCTGTTTAAATGTATGTTTGTATGTTTCACAAAAACTTTTGACAGAGGCGATGGATTTTCACAAGATCGGTATCATTTTGAAGCTCGACCCTTTGGATGACAAATATTGAAAAATTGGCTAAAATCATTAATTCCTTCACCCTCAACTGGGCACTTTTCTACAGGGAGGAATTGCTTTTTTTTGCTGATATTTTCGAAAGTCATCGCCTCTTTTAGATTGTCTAGCCTTAATTTAAACCTTTGTCACTTCCAGTTTGGTGATATGCACAACAGCTAACGCATCACGTTTTATTTTTTCACTGTCTTTTCCTCCTTCGCGGTACAGGTTTGAGCCTGCTTACTTTTTTTTTTTTTTTTTTTTTTGCTCAACCAACACCCTTACACACACCTCCACTTTATTTTCTGCCTTTGCGTCACAGATTCGAGCCTGCCTGCTTCCCTATTACAACTTTTTTTTTTTTTTTTTTTTTTTTTAACACACACCTACAAACACCCGGGCAACGCCAGACACTCAGGCTAGTTATATATATAAACTATTTATTCAAAAGGAATCAACATTCAAGAGGTTATTTCATTTGCACATTACATTAAAGAAAATCTGTTTTAATAATGAGCTTTAAATTTTTAAAGGAAATTAGTAATAGGATTGTTTTAAGTCTTCTATTTAGAAATATTATATGAAATTGATTAATCTATTTTTAATTTACATTTAGTTTAATTTGTTTAAAAATTAGTATAACCAACATCAGCTGTGTTTAACAACGGAAATAAGTTTTCATTTAAGCTATGAGATTTTATTTCTCTGTTTGAATTTCATAGATAAAGATGTTTTATGCTTCCAAAAAATCTAAGATATGGTCAACTTTCAAGAAAATCTTAACAACTTAGGATATTTGGAGTATCTTAAATAGTATGTGATTAAACCCTCTACCCAGCAATGGTTTTTACCTGAATATGTGCAACTAGTAATTTTTATGAAATAAAAGATTTCCTGTTAAGATTAGTATCTTTTATAACTTTTATTTTCTGATATTAATGTTTTCTAAGAATATAAAATAATTATGCTATATCATTCAAACACTACCGTGTTTGAATATATGATTACATGGCAGTTTTAGTCATTTAGAACTGCTTTAAAGCGTCACCGCTCATTCATTTTTTGACCAAATTTCAAACAATTATTACAGTTTATAGATCACCTTCTCAGCTATAGTAATTGTCTGTATTTTTGAGATGAGGTGTTTTCATTGGTTGAGATTGTCGGACTGACTTCCTCATCTTGGTTGTTATTGTCACAACGTTTCGACCGTTTTGCCCTCCAGTCTTCATCAGGTGTTTTTTGTATCGAACTGGGGAACCGTTTGTTAGGAGTCTCGAACCCAACCCTTTATTATTATTACGGGGGTACCGTGTTCGAACTCCAGCTAGGCTTTGGGACATAGTTGCTGATTCTTTATTGTGAAAAAAAAATTTAATTTTTATTCAGTAAAACAAAAGTTATGATGAATTTACTGGTGTTCAAAATCGTAAAAAAAACATAAGGTGAGCAACGTTTTTATGACTGGTTTCCATAGCAACCACGTCACTTTAGTGACTACTGTTGCTACTAATTCGAAAAGAGAAGTAACAAATGGAATAGAGAGAATGAAAGGGAGATAATTGGGTGGATTTTATTGAAAGCAGACGAGTGCTGTACATTGTTATTACATCTGTATATGTTTATGGGGGCAAAAAAATAAGACTGAAATTAAACAAAGAACAAGTGAATTTACTGGGATCCTGGAAAAACCATGAATTACAATAGAAAAATGCAAGCATGAAAGGTAGTATGGTTAAGCTTAAACATGGAAAAGTAAAGGACTAGTTGTTAAAACTGGAAAAGAAATGGACAAGATATTCTAGTAAAAAATATAATAAATTTATAACTTAAAATATTGCAGCATTAAGAATTTTAAAATTCAATTTATAACTTTACATAATCAATTTTTAATGCTGCAATATTTTAAGTTATAAATTTATTATATTTTTTTTGCTGGGATATCTTGTCCTTTTCTTTTCCAGTTTTAACTGTAGTTACATCAAGCTTCATAAATACAAGGTGAAATCTAATTGAATAAGCATATTTTCTCAAACATATCATATTTTTAAATAGGTATTAACAATTATTTTTATACCTAAAGACACTGGTGTTTTATGCTTCTGCAGTCATCAGTGTAGGAAGTGATAATTACTGCTGGTCAGGAGATTTAAACCCACTCTCAAAGCCACTCTTGACTTCGTAAGCTAGCATCTTACCTCCCAGTTAACACATGAATGGAAAGAAATCGCGCACTTATAACTGCCATGTTGGCGGGTATTCATAGTAAACTTTCGGAAAATAAGTTATGGCGTAAAACTGAAATAAGTTATTCACTAGATTGCAAACAGTTTTCTACTTGTGTATATCTATAGATAAAACTTTGTTGTTTTTGTTTGTATTTTTTTTTTTTTTATAAAGGTAAAAAAAAATTTATCAATCTAACGACGTTAGGATCATATGAAACATCAACCACCTTTGAGTCGCCAGGTTTTCCAAGCAGCTACGAAGTAAATGGAGAACAATTCCTCTATGAAATTGTAAAACCTGACTTTGTGCAGGAAATGTTGGTCACATTCACGGATTGGATTTTGAGCCCTGAGAGTAAATTGGTTGTAAGTTCTTCATTTTTATATTATGGTTTACTCAGTTTCAATACGTTGGTATGAGAAAATTTATCTGTCATGTAAATGAAAGTTTTTTTTATTCAGTGGGATGTTTAGCAATTCATTAGTAGGCCTATGACAACAGAATATTCTTATTATTGTTCTGACTCTCGAGTATATATCCGACACAGACAACTAAAAACTGCATCACTGTATATAAAAACATAAGATATCAACAGATACACACTCGAGAGTCAAAACAATAAAAAGAATATGCTGTTGTCCTAGCCCTATTCATTAGTTTGCCAATTGTTTGCTATAGAAGAGTTTATGCAGGCATGGCAGAAATGTAAAAGTATTGTTGTTCATTGCAAAGATATGCTTACACGGTAGTTAAAATGGATCATAAAATGGATAAAAGACAGAGATTCTAAAATAAAGATTCTGTTGGGGGGGGGATGCTTTACTTCGGTGTGGAGACTGTAACATGGCAACTGATTATTGGTTATGGGTTAGGGTTGGGGTTATGGTCTTTAGTCATCATATTTATTTGCTTGTTGTTGCTGAGAATTTTCATATTTCAAATTTGAACTCTCATCGTCGAGTTGATCCTCGAGTTGCCTATTGGCCTTGATAAGTGCTAATATAGAGAGAAGAGAAACCGGGTGAGAGAGAGAAGATAAAGAGTGTGAGAGAGAGGCAGAAGAGAAAGTTGTTCCATCCTCTTTCCCAAATTTGAATACTGTGCACGTTTGAACTCTCATCGTCGAGTTGATCCTCGAGTTGCCTATTGGCCTTGATAAGTGCTAATATAGAGAGAAGAGAAACAGGGTGAGAGAGAGAGAGAGAGAAGATAAAGAGTGTGAGAGAGAGGCAGAAGAGAAAGTTGTTCCATCCTCTTTCCCAAATTTGAATACTGTGCACGTTTGAACTCTCATCGTCGAGTTGATCCTCGAGTTGCCTATTGGCCTTGATAAGTGCTAATATAGAGAGAAGAGAAACAGGGTGAGAGAGAGAGAGAGAGAGAAGATAAAGAGTGTGAGAGAGAGGCAGAAGAGAAAGTTGTTCCATCCTCTTTCCCAAATTTGAGTACTTAAATACTTAATTAAATCTAAACAAAGTCTTACTTCATGACGCCATACCTTTTTTTGTTTCTTATTTCAGAAAACTTAATTAATACTATTTTTAAGCCCGGGTTTTGAAATGTACGAATGGAATTTTTAAATTATATTTACTTTCCTTGCCTTATTTTGACTTGTAGTTATCACATTTCATGAGCGATGTTTCTGATGAAGAGGGAAGAATTGCTGTTTTTTTTTGGGGGGGGATCTATCTATCTAAGAATTATTGCTGGCTAGTTTTTACCTTGTAGTATTTTTTATCCACTTACAACAAGTGGCTTCATACCTTGTCTTGAGCGATTTCTATAAAAATAGTTTCTATGAAATATTAATCTGCAATTGCATTTTCCAATCGCAGTGATTTCATTGAATAAATATTTTTTATTTATTATCCAATGAAGCTAAAAAGTGAATCTATAAAATAATTAAATCTAAACAAATCGCTTCCTAACACTCTGGGGCGATATCCACACTATCACACTTTAATATTGTTAGCTAGAAAGCTACTTACGCCTGAAAGTATCCTGTACCTCTATAAGGCCACCATTCGCCCATGTATGGAGTACTGTTGTCACATTTGGGCTGCTGCATCTGCTACTTGTCTCTCACTCCTTGACAAGGTTCAAAAGAGTCGCCAACCTGATAGGTCCTAAACCGTCTAAGCTTCAGCCTCTGTCCCATCGACGAAATGTTGCATCCCTCTGCCTGTTCTACAAGTACTTTAATGGTGAATGCTCTGACAAACTACAAGCACTTGTACCCCCTCGATGTGAATACCCCGGACAAACCTGACAAGCAGCTAAATCCCACCCCTTCACAGTAGAGATCCCTGGGTGTAAGAAAGCTTTCTACTCCAATAGTTTCTTCCCCAGAACTGCTAGACTTTGGATTCCCTTCAGAGATTCTGCTTTCCTGCTTCAACTGTACTGATATGCAGAAGTTCAAGTGTAATGTGAACAAACATCTTGCTACTCATCTCCCTTCATAATGCCCCTGCAACTTATGTCCCTGATAGTAGCCCCCTACTTCAAAGTTGCACTGTGTCTTGTTTGGGCTGAAAATTGAATTTAAAAAAAAAACTGTATACAAAGCCTTACTATGTTATGCCATGACACAGTTTGTTGTACAATGGATACCATAAGTGCTCATCTGTGCTATAATCTCTGCCCCACCCTTCGCCAATCTTTCACGATAAACACTCGTCTGGCTGAAACCGCTGTCAATAATTTTCCCCACTCTTTTATCTGTGCCTAAATAAAAACATAGATTCCATGAACAAAGCTTTTTTCTTAGAAGTGCACGCCTGTGAAACTCTCTTCTGTTTGCCTGTTTCCTACCTGACTACAACTTGGATGTCTTCAAGTCCAACATAAACAAATTCCTGATAAACCACCTCTTTAAGTAAGACACTTTATCAAATCTCCAATACTAACGATTACTACAATACTATCTCATTGATTACTGTACACTCAATAACCCTGATTCCCGTTGTGTAATGGGGTACCAACATCATACAGTGATATCTACTGGTGATGGAAGGTTCATACTGATGTGCATACGTGTCACTAAAATGTCTATGGTGGTTCTTCACTATCTGAACCATAAGTTATGTTGTTGTGGTCTATTTATGTTCCAATGCTATGATCGTCTAAATGTTCGTGTGTGTGTGTGTGTGATACATGTATTTTGGACATACTTTATTTTCATGCGTCGTTGATCTTGGTCCACCTGGAATCCATTTTGTCCTTGGAGGGGAAGCTGGAACCTGTTTGAATGAATACGCATTCACTCCAAAAACGCTGTATTTGTATTGTATTTTATATAATTTTTATTCACTTTCCAGGTGTCGATAGCAGAAGAATGGAAAGTGCATATCTTTGCTTGTGGGATTAATTCTAGGTCTCCATTCTAAGACATGTCAGCTCCCTCCCCGGTGAAGGGAGAGAGAGGACCTGTTAAACTGTCAACCCTGTTCAGCTCAACGTTCAAATTCCAACTCTCATTATTCTTCTCGGCTAACTAGAACGACGTAACATAGACATATTTCCATCAGCTGATCAGATACTTCCGGTAAACTTGTCTATGATATGATTTTGTTATATTTTGACAGTTTTTGCCAACATTCTTCATATTCATCTCTTGTTTATCTCTCCAGATAGATAGATAGATAGATAGATCAAGATGGATAGATATAGAAATAGCTAGATATCTAGATTGATAGATATATTGATAATACAAATAGATAAATAGATAGATCAACAGACAGATAAGTAACTTACAAATACTTTCTTGTGTTTGACCTACTACATAACACCTTGACCTACTTGCCAATTTTAGAGATTTGATTTGTCTAACGCAAATCACTAAGAATAATGCTCATATCATTTTCATAAAGACTTTTTTACATTAATGGGATTTTTCTGGATTTTTGAGATGAGGATTGGTTATTCGTTTTATTTGGATTCTTCAGACTACTGTTCTCATCTTCAATGTCATTTTCACAATGTTTCGGTCGATGTAACCTCCAACCTTCTTCAGATATATCTTGTCGAACTTGGGAATGTTTCTGCGAGGACCCGTGACGAGTGGTTAGAAAAATCAATTGTAAAAAAAAAAAAGTGACCTTCCCCTTGAAGGTTGAAGGTTCAATCCTCAGTTATTACTTAGGGCTTCTATCCAGTCATGACTGATGGAACAAGAGCATGCTACCCCGCTCCCTCCTGAAATAAATAAGGGGTTCCGCTTAAAATTCTGTTCAAATTCCCGAGTTCGACAGAAACATTTTCACAATGTTTCTGTCAATTTAACCTCTGACCTTGAACTTGGGAATTTTTCTGTCAAATTCTGGAAATCTGTACAAAATTTTAAATGAAACCCTTTATTTAATCCACGGGGGTAGCATGCTCTTCTTCTGATAGACATGACTGCATAGAATTCCTAAGCAAATCACAATAATACATAAGAAAAAACATGTTAGCTTAGCAGGTACGCATATATTGATGACAGGTGAGAAGAAATATGGTCAGTCTATCTGCATTGACATGGCTGAAAGTCGTGCATGGGCAGAAGTTTTCAAATTGACTGGCGTATTTTTACATGAGCTTGGAGATGCCTGTTTTTTCTAACCGACTCACAATTTATTGCTACACATTATTATCTGTTTATGTTGGACTTGAAGACATCCAAGTTGTAGTCAGGTGAGAAACTTCTTCAGGTGTATCTTGTTGAACTCGGAGCCATTTATTTAACCCACGGGGGTAGCATGCTCTTGTTCTGTCAAATACAAAGTCCTAAGCAAATCACATTAATACATAAGAAAAAACATGTCAGTTGGCTTAGCAGGTGCGCATATGTTGATGAGAGGTGAGAAGAAAATATGTGTACGTGCTATCATCAACAATGAAATGTGATAAGAAACATGGTCAATCTGTCTACAGTGGCATGGCTGAAAGTCGAACATTGGCAGAAGTGTTCAAACTGACTAGTGTATTTCTTTGTGATCTTGGAGATGCCTGTTTTTGCTAACCGAATCACAATTTATTACTGTACATTATTATCTGTAGGGTGGATACGCCAGGACAGTAATTGAGTCCAAGTTGGTCTCTTTGGAATTGTAACCCATGTTTAATTTCTGAAGAGTTTCCGATGAGTAGCTAATCTGTACAAGTTCTGGAAAGGAAAAGCGTTTTCAGTGGGTAGTTGATCTGTACAAGACACAAAAAATTATGTGCAGAAATTCTAAAAATTTTTTAATTTATTCTAATTTCGCCTTAACCCCTAAGTATGTAATAATGTTTCCACCTGAAATGCATTGGTTTAAAAGATTACCAATGTAAACAAGCACCTCTTTTCTTATTTCAGGTCTACACATTCACTACCCCTATGATCTTTCTAGGCAATTCTTCTCGACCCGTCTTTGCTAGCAGTGAATCATTTCAGTTGGTCTTCAGCACTGGAACGAAATCAAATGTCTACAAACCAGTTATTGTACGAGGATTCAAAGCCGTCATAAAAATCAAAAGTAGGATTTCCTCTCTTTCAATTAACTCTTTTTCGTTATAATATTGCAGAATAACAAATATCTAATACATAAAGTAAAGCTAGTCTTATTATCATTCCTTTTTCATCAGTAACTTTCTCTAACTAAAAATATTTTGTTATTTTTATAACCATTGATTATTGTATTTCATTTGTTTGTTTATATTTTATTTATAACTAGCAGGGGGTGTTCATGCACTTAAATATACTTTAATCCATGGTGATTTTATCTTTATTATTACAAAGCCAATTCTCTATTGAATATTTTATATTTATACTAGCGGGGGTACCAGGAGTTGCCCGGGTGTTTCGAGGTGTGTGTGCTCTTAAATCAAAAAGAAACACCGGGGGGGGGGAGTTTTGGTAATTACGGTAGAATTGAACCCGAAGCCCTGAGGCGAAATCGGAAAATAAAATGTGAAAAAAACATGACACGTTAACCGTTCGGCCAGCAAGAATGAGTTACTGAAAGAAGTTTGAATTTGTTTAATTAAGAAGAGAATTGACAGGTGCCCACACTAAATGACGTCAAGTGGAAGTTGTAGAGTTAACATTTTGTGCGAACGTTACGACGACGACAACATAAGCAATAGCTATTCAGCAGTTAACATTTTCTGCGGGACAGTTTTTAATGAAGTCAATAACCCGGTTTGTTTATTTTTATTTAACTTTGGGGAAAAACAGCTCCCCGTTTATTAGGGGAGTGTCTCATCTCGAAATGAAAGCAGCCGTCTGAAGCTGACATTGACCAAATGTTACATCGCTCTCTAGAGACCACGGGCCAGTGATTTAATTCGAGTTTCGCTTTTTTTTTTTACACCGAAAACGAAAGCAAACATGTAGCAATCTCAAAATGTTTCAAAGTTAGACAAATTAAATAGACAGGCGCCCCCCCTCCCCCGTAGTTAAGTCAGAGATATTATCATTTAGGCAGCATATAAAAAGTTTTAAAAATGAGCAACGGCCTCGAGAAGCCGCCGAAAAAAATCCTTTCTTGGACATACACAAAAAGCGAACATACATACACACATTTTCGCTTTTATATATATAGATATATACATACATATATAGATATACACTAGCCCCGCATTGCCCCAGTGTTTGGAGGTGTGTGTTGAGCAAAAAAGATAAAATTGGTAGTAAGCAGGCAGGCTTGAACTCCATACCACACAGGAGGAAAAGAATGTGGAAAAAAAAAAAGTGACGTTGCGTCCATCGCCAAACCGGAAGTGGCGAAGGTTTAATTACACGAAATTAAGCCACAGCAACGCGTGGCAGGGTACAGCTAGTATATATATATGTATATATATATATATATATATATATATATATATGTATATGTAATGTTTTAAAATAATAAAACACATATTTGCTCTGCAATAGTATTGAGCACTCTCTTCAGGTTTTTACTAATTACCAGTTTTACCAAATATTATACTAGCATAGGTGCCCGACGTTGCCTGGATGTTTGGAGGTGTGTGTTGAGCAAAAAAAAAAAATGGTAGTAAGCAGGCAGGCTTGAACTTGTACCACACAGGAGGAAAAGAATGTGAAAAAAAAAAAGTGATGTTGCGTCCATCGCCAAACCGGAAATGGCAAAGGTTTAAATTAAGGCTAGTCGATCGAAAAGAGGAGGTGACTTTTGAAAACCTCGGCAAAAAATGCGACCCCCTCCCTGTAGAAAAGTGCCCAGTTGAGGGTGAAGGAATTAATGTTTTTAGCCAATTTTTCTATATTTGTCGTCTGAAGGGTCACGCTTCAAAACGATGCCGATCTCATGAAAATCCGTTGCCTCTGTCAAGTTTTAGACAGATATGATGATTGCATATGATGATTGCAACGTCTTGTCAGACGAGTGCCACTCCCTCAGACACTGAAAGTTCATGAGCCCGAAAAAGACATATAGTCCTGCCAGCGAATTCACATACTCAAGCAGACATGACACTAAAGACGGCCATTGTTATACATACATATATATACACGCATGCACACATACATATGTACACATATCGCACACATATATACATGCGTACATGCACAATACGCACATATACATACACACACACATGCAAACATAAACAAGACGGTCATTGGTATACATACATATAAATATATACATGTATACATACATACATACATACATGTCTATAAGCATACGCTCATATATACCCATATACATACACAATGCATAATACACAAACATACATATACGTACCCACATGCATACATACTCATATACATACATATACATCCACATATACAAATACATATACTTACACATATGCATACATACACTTACCTACATATACATACATATCCATATACATGCATTCATACATACACACATGCATACATACACATACAGGCAATATACACACATACATGCATACAAACATATATAAATGTATATATATACGCACACAAACATATATACACATAGATATAAATACATATAAACTCACATGTACATATATAAATATACACACACACATACATAAATATACATACACATATACATACATAAATACATAAATACATATAATAATGGCAGATTAATTGTTACATGCATCCAGCATTACAGGCGTACACACGTCACAGCTTTTTTATCGCCGCAGGACTTTTTTTTTCTTTTTTCTTTTAATAGACAAATGCCTGAGGGAGTATCTATGCAAAGATGATGTTACAGAGTTTTAGCTTTGTACGACAGCTAAATCTCTCTCTTGGTTCAAAATGTTGACATCCAGCAACAAGCAAGAGCAAGATAGCCAGCAACAAGTAAAACTGCAGACCAGCTTAATGCGGGTACTGGTCTCCCGCTTTGTTGTTGTTGTTTTTTTTTTAAATAAAAAGTTTGGTTGAAACAAACACTTTTGGAATAGTAACTGACGATGATATAAACAAATGCACACATTTTTTCACAAATAAACTCAGCGACGAAGAGTCAAATGTAAACACAGTCCAACCGACATATATTAAAGACAGATATACAAACATACATACATACAGACAGACAGACAGGTGAGATTTATATTATAGATTGCCTTAAAAAGTATTTTGTAAGACGTGAAACTACAAGATTCATTAATCTGTGATCCAATTTATCTCATTATTCTGCTAATCATTCTGATATATATATCTTAGTGAGTTAGAAGAAAGCGAATTCAATTCTATAAGAGGAAACTTAATGGGATAATATAAAGCTCAACAAGTTTCATTGGAGCTTATATAGGAAACCAATAAGAGTGGAAAATGAAGTCACAAAAACTATATATTGGTAAATATAGAATGGTTCATTTATTCAATAAAGGTCAAAACATTTAGTTGGGGGATAGAGGAGACTGTATGCCAAGGCATTTTGAAGCCTAATGCTTCTCATCAGAAGAGGCTAGGTAACATAACAATATTTCGTTCCTAATGAATCCCACGCTAGACATCGCATCCCCTTTAACCTAGCATCTTCTCTACTCTTCTGATGAGAAGCATTAGGCTTCGAAATGCCTTGGCATAAAGAGTCCCTTCTATACTCCAACTAAATGTGTATACCCTTATTAAATAAATGAACCATTCTATATTTACTAATATATAGTTTTTGTGACTTCATTTTCCACTCTTATTGCTTTCCTATATATAAATTAGTCATCCACATACAGTACTGTTTTGCTGTTTCACAGCTCATCAGTGCGGCTAGACAGGCAACGACCTCAAGCCAAATCGAAACATGATTAGTTTTTTTTTTGAAAAAGAAATCCAGCAGAGTGCTCAATTAAAAGGAAAATCCGAAAAATAAGAGCCTATTTATATTTTGTGTCCAGAAAGTTGTTAGATGAAACAAATCATTAGTACCGTCGTTTTTTCATCTAACAGCTTTCTGTACACAAAATACTATATAGCACTGATTTCGAACTTGGCGAATCTTTCTGGCAAACTCCTGAATTTTTCTGTCTAACTCAGGAATCTGCACAGAATTTCAAATATAACCTTTTAAGTTTGTGGGAGTAGCATGCTAATGCTTCATCAGTAATTCGAAATTGTATTTATTTAGGACTTCTATCCAGGCATGGCTGATGGAACAATGGCGTGCTGGATTAAAATAAAGGGCTCCGTTTGAAATTCTGTGCAGATTCTAGAGTGCAAGAGAAATGTTCCCAATTTTGACAAGATATTCCTTAAGAAGACCGAAAGTTATATCAACTGAAACGTTGTGCAAATAATACTACTCAACTGAATTCCAATCTATAGTTTCTCCTTGGCAAACTTTCACAAAGTAAACTTGACTAACTACAACCCCCTATATATTTCCCATACTCTCTGTGTCTAAATCTAAACGCAGATTCCATGAACAACGCTTTTTTTTCCTCTAGAACTGTCCACCTGTAGAACACTGTTCTGCTGGCCTGCTCCCCAAATCCTTCAAATCCAATGTAAATAAGTTCTTGTTGAATGATAAATAATCAAGTTCTACTCAATTTACACCAATAATGATAATTACACTACCACCTTGCATTCATTAATCCTTATCCTCGAGTGGCCTTTGGGCCTTCATAAATGGTGACTCCCGAGTAAACAAAAAAAACACACACACACACACACACAAAATAACAACTGTACTTCGAAGAATCCAAATATGAAAAATTCTCACATTTCAAGTCACTATGACCAAATAAAATATTCGTTGATTTCTTTTTTTTTTTTAAATTTCCAAGTTACCTAAAAATAGCAAAATTTACTTTATATTTTCAGCAATGATTTAGTACGGTTAACAGCTGAAAAATTGAAAATAAGCAAAATATAAAATGAATAATTTCTACCAAATACATTAAAATCTCACTTTCTACCGAAGTATCTAGTTTTAATCTTCTGAAACTGTAAGTTTTGTTATTTCAAAATTTGTTTTGATACTTTCACTTAGCAATCAAAAATGGGAGTCCATTTTTTTTTTCTTATTCAAGATGGTTGCTAATTTCACAAAAGGTAATAAAAGAAATCAACAAGTGAAACATGTATGGTCCCCCGTGAGTGCACAGTGAACGAGGCATAAAAAAAAATGACTAAGTTCAGCATTTGTCTCCACCCACCCACCCACCTCCATTTAGCCCCAAAAGTCTCCACATCCGTCAAATTCTGGTGAAAATGAACAAACGGTGCAGTTTTAGGCCTTAGCATATGTAAATTTGAGTTCTGCACTATGCAAAAAAAAAAAAATTGACAAAGTCCACTATTTATCCCCAAAAGTCTCCAAGGCCTTAACATATTTAAATTTGAGTTAAGCACCATGCAAAACTGCTAAATAGACATCCACAGAAAATTTTGGACAAATATGGTAAAATAGTCCCCAAAATGGAGTGTTTTTATTGATCCTAAAAGAGCCTCTAGGGCACATCCAAGAGTTATCGCAAAGTATACACAAACAAAATTATATAGAAATCAGTTAGTTACAATTTTTCAGAAAGTTTTATAAAAATCCAAGGCATCAATTTTTTTTTAATAAGCACAAAAGTATCAATTTTAGCCATTTTAGCCTAAAAGGCACCCCTAGGGATGGGGGGGGGGGAACTGGAGTTTTCTTCGGAAAATCCGTTCTGTTACTTTTTTACTCCTATCATGTTTAATGTTTGTGCAAAATTTCAAAAAATTCCAAGGCGTTGTTATTGAGAAACGTGCAGACAGATGAACGGACAAGGGTGAATTTACAGGTCCACCCTCCTTTTGTCCAAAAAGCTTATGGTATCTTTAACCTTAAGTCAAGAGATAGTTGTTAGTCGGATTAGAGTAAGTCTTTTTGGGAGGAGAGATGGTTGTTAATTTCCGGTTTAAGAGATAGTAAAAAAAAACACGGGAGTGAAACAGGGATGTGTCATTGCCCCAACCCTGTTCTCCATCTTCATTACTGCTATCCTCCATCTCACGGACAAACATCTTCCCCATGGAGTTCGGATTATGTACAGAACTAACGGGCGACTTTTTAACATCAACAGATTTAGGGCCAAAGGTCGAACGAACACCATATCCATTATGGAGCTACAGTATGCAGACGATAACGCCCTTGTAGCCCTCTGGTTGCCTTCACGAGGGCGTACAAACAGCTAGGACTAACAATTAATATAAAAAAAAACCAAATCCTCCATCAATCACCACCAAACAGTACTCCAGTCTCACCCCCAAACATCTTAATCGACAACGCTAGACTGGAAAATGTGGACCACTTCCCATACCTAGGCAGCATCCTATCATCAAAAGCCAACATAGATGATGAAATACAACACCGTCTCAGCTGTGCCAGTGGGGCTTTCTCAAGGCTAAGGAAGAGAGTATTTGAGAACCGTGACCTTCTGGCAAAGACCAAAATCATGGTATATAAAGCTGTCTTGCTGCCCACTCTTCTCTATGGATCGGAGACCTGGACCACATACAGGAGGCACGTAAAAACCCTGGAGACGTACCACCAAAGATGCCTCCGAAAAATCCTCAGAATTAGTTGGAAGGACCGACGCACCAACACCAGCGTCCTGAGTGAGGCTGACATTCCCACTATCACCGCTACTGTTGCTCAACGCCAGCTCAGATGGACTGGTCATGTTGTCCGAATGCCGGATCTCCGCCTCCCAAAACAGATTTTCTACTCTCAGCTTGTTGAGGGAAAGCGTGCCCTGGGTGGCCAAAAGATGAGGTATAAGGACAACATCAAAGCAAATCTAAAGCGGTTTCACATGGACCTTGAGACATGGGAGGACGTGGCTGGGAGCAGGTTGGCATAGAGGAGCGCTGTCCACAAAGGTGCTGCGCTTTATAGTAGTGACCTAAATCAAGCTGCTGAGGATAAACGCAAGCACAGAAAGGACAGATTATCAACCAGACACACCCAACCCCACCCCACCACCACTACCTTTATCTGCCCAAATTGCACAAGAAAAATTGGGTCTAGGATTGGGCTCTATGCTCACCTGAGGACCCACAGAAACCACAACGGAGGACAGTCTTACTCGGACACGAGTGACCGCTGATGATGAAGAGATAGTAAAAAAAGAAAAAAGCTTACAGTCCTGCTAACACTAATGTTCTTTTCTCTTAATTTAAAAAAAAAATGTATTTTTAAAATTACAATTTTTTATTTTTTTTTATTTTATTTATTTATTTTTTGTTTTTTTAGAAATTTTTTTTAATAAAATTTTTTTTTAATGTTTTCATAAAAACTTTTTAATTTTTTTTTTTTTTTTACATTAACGAAAAACATCAACTTTGATTCACTCTCAGAAACGAAAGTAATAAAACACATTTTGAAAAAACAGCATTCACAGTTTCATAACTTTAAAACTATATAGTTTGGTATAAAAATAAATTTGAATGTATTTCACAAATTTATTTGTTGCACATTTCCATTTCTCAGCTGGTTAACTATACTGCCAAATTTCCGATTCTGTCTTGAAATATTTTGTACCAGAAGTGAAAAGTCTTTTCTTGTATTAAAAAAAAAAAAAATTTTCTTTGTAGGAAATCCTCAGCCTCCAAATCTAATTCCAATTCCTAAAACAAGTAAGTTTAAATAAATCTTTTTATTTATAAGAGGTTAATATAGTTTGCTTGAAGCATTGCTTAGTGTGTATATATTACACCTCTGCACATGCACACACACTCACTTTGTGTGTGTGTATATATATATATATATATATATATATATATATATATATATATATGAAGTTTCATATTGTATTATATTTTTAGGAAAATTTTTAACTTCAATTCAAATGTGGTTTTAACTAAAGTCCTACACATAACTGAAGAAGGGTATTTTCCTGAAATATCATACACTGACCCAAATAAAAACACAATACACTGTTAAAAGCATAAAAAATACATATATATAGTATTAATAAAGAATGAATGTGCATAGCTTATTCCATTATATATCTTAATTTGCTTTAGTTTGAGTTGATCTCTACACACACACACAAGCTCTCTCTCTCTCTCTCTCTCTCTCTATATGTATATATATATATATAGAGAGAGAGAGAGCGAGAAAGAGATAAATATCTCACTAACACCTTCAAGATTAAAATAATTTTTTTGTTAGAAATTATTTCTAGCACTTTTTTTTTTGTTTATAGAAAAGAACAATCTTTTGTAGCAGAACAACCTTCTGTTTTTTTTTTTTTTTTTTTTTTTGATGAACGCAATTAAAAACCAACAAGTTATTGCATTCAAAAACAAATTATATTCAATTATAATTACAAATACAATAAAAGGTAATATTTATGTCAGTTTGAAGATTGGCAGTTTCTTTTATCGTTTTTTTTTTTTTTTTTTGTTGAAGAAAATTAAGTAACAGAGGTGAGGAGAAGTGTTTTCATTCCTTTCAGTAAATTCTTATTGAGCTCTTCTCGTTCTTTCAGTAAGTTCTTGTTGTCTCAAACCTCAAAGAAAATGATGACTACAACAATTGCTCCTGATAATAATCAGATGCACCGATAGAAAGCACTAAAGTAAAATATGGTTGAACAACAACATGCCAGCCGAAATAAAAAAGATCACTCACCAAATGAAAAAGATATCCAGAAAAAAAAAAATGACTGTCGCGTTCAATCAAACGTGCTTGAATATATATATATATATATATATGGATTCAATGTGAAGAATATGGGACTTTCCAATATTGTCTAATGGAATGCATAATTTGACCCAGAAATATATGAGCAGATATCTGTCAAAGTGTAGAAACAAAAGGCAAAAGAAATATTAAGCATTTCAATATATGCTTTTATGCAATATATGTTTGATTTTCTTTACTTTATTACTCCGAGTAATAACTTATGTAAATATATAAAAGAAATTTATAGAAGGCAATACAATGCATTGGTGTCATGGGTAAAACTGGAGCAAATTAACATTGAAACAATCGATGCAAGTTCACCCTTTATTAACGCAATATATATATGTTTATTATTTTTTATACTTTTAATATTGCATGCTCTTACTTGGAAGTTCCATATATGATATTTCAGGAAAATTTCCTTCTTCAAATATGTGTTCGAATGCACGTTTTCATTAAAGCACATATTTGAAGAAGGAAGATATTCCTGAAATATCATGATACAAGGGAAGTAACTTTTATTTTTATTTTTCACAAGTTATTTCCCCTATGCCCACTCTGTGTGGGTCCAGAAAGAGGAATGGGCTGGACAACGTTGTTTAGTCTATCATTTGTTTCCTTCCTCTTTATTTCTCAGCATAACACCATGGGATCAACTTAGTGATAACCATTTCCCTACATTAATGTTGGCCATTCATGACTGAAACTTGGTGGACAAATAAGACATAAATTGTAGTTTATTTGTACAAAATATGGTTGGATTTCAGAAAGGATTGTAAATTTTACTAATGATTCCATGAACGGCATTATCGGGAGAAAGGACTTACTCTGATAAAAAAAAAAAATTAGTTTTGTTGAATTGGTGGGGGAGTAACTAATCTACTTTTTTTTAATGGAAATAGTTCGAGATAAGGTATGAAACCACTTGATGTAATAATGAAAATGAAAGATGATTATCGCAAAGACAGGAGATGCAGATTTATTTTATTATATACCTTGATTAAGACAAAGGGGAAAACAGTGAGCAGGAAATAGTTCCGCAATCGTGCAGTCGTTGGAAAGAAACTATTAAAACAAGCTGGAACAAAAGAAGAGCGTATTTCATCATGGTATTTATAAAAAAAAAAAGACTGAGACTAGAAACATCACGTCTGTGAGAGAGAGAGGTTGCAGTGAAGAAGAAAGGAGGGGAGCTATTCAAATTGCGGATATGTTTCTGAATCATCAAATGGGAAAGAGATTGACCAGCCGAAATATGACAACAGTACTCCATACATGGTCTGATAGTAGATTTGCAGGGACAGAGGAAAGCCTGTTTGGAGTGATAGCGAGAACCGGTTTTACGAGAATCAGAAAGAGCAATGGATCTAATATATAAACTGCAAGAAAGATTTGATGAGAAAAAAAAAAGTTTTATCGTCAATTTCTCATTGAGAACAGTGCGATAATTATTGATTACCGATATGCAATCACAAAAGAATATTTCTGCAGAAACTAATTGCAATGTATTTTTTTATTATTGGAATCCTTTGAGATGAGTAATTTGTATATTTTTTATTTGTGGAGTATTATCTTAATCTTTATAGTTGTTGTTTCATGACGTTTTGAATCCTACCCAAAGCCGACCAGAGGATTAGTTGACCAAAATTTGATGAGACGACAACAACTATAGAATGATTACTGAAGATACAGCTAAGAGACTAAGCATTCCTATCTTGTCGCGGTTAACCGCCTAATGAAGGCCAGAGGATGAGTTGGCCAAAACGTCGTGAAACAACAACTATAAAGATGAGGATAACTGTCTGCAAGTGAATAAATAAAAACTAACTGCAGTGGTTGGAGAAAAAAAAACAAAAAAACAGAACACTCTTTGTTATTTCCTTTATGATATGACTGAAGAGTTCTATAATAAAAAGAGATAACTTAGAAGTGGCAAGGGAGATAACTTATAACATTATTCCTATATTGAGATGAAAGAAACTTACGACTGAGAAAAAAAATTATTGGATGAAAGAGGAGTTTGGGATGCATTATGGGTAATAAATGAGGGGTTCAAAAGCATTAATCAATATTTATTACAGGTGGGGAGATGTCTATTACTAACTTGATCCTATGCCATTAACATTGTTTTTACAATTTCTGAATTTTTGAAATGAGGATTCTTCGTATTGTTTCGATTCTTCAGGCTACTGTTCTCATTATTTTATTTATTTATTTTTTTAATCCTTTTAGATGAGGCTTCATAGTTTGTGCATTCATTCATCCAGATAAGAACATAAAAATTAGATTTATAGCACCATAAAATCCTGGTACAGCACAATCACGTTGACACATCGGTTCTCGGCAGATCACCAAAATTAAGCAACGTTGAGTCTGGCCAGTACTAGATGGGTGACCATTTGTGAAGGCTAGGCGCTATATGTACCTTCTGGGAAGGTTGGGCGTGGGGCCAGCACCCTCACCCCGTAAAAAGAACTCAGTCGTTACAAAAGCATCTACAAAGTTGTAGATGGCCTATGCCCCTTAGAGGCTCAAGGATATGGATGGATGGATCATAAAATCCAATCTGTGACGCAATAGATAGGCATTGAGTTTCTATGGTTCCAGATGAGCATTGCCTGCAGATAGTGGTTTCAATCCTACTCAAGCAGGCCAGATGATCAGTTGGCGAAAAGACTCGGCATTCCTATCTTGTTGCGGTTAATCACCTGAAGAAGGCCAGAGGATGAGTTCGCTGAAACGTAGGGAAACAACAACAACAACTATCAGGATGAGGATAAAAATCTACAAAAAGAATGAATGCACATTCTCATCTCTAGTGCTATTTTCACGATGTTTCAGTCAATGTAATCTCCTTCTTCAGGTGTAACTTGCCAAACTCTGGAATCTTTCTGTCAAACTTGGAACTCCACATGGAATTCTGAACAGAACCCTTTATTTAATCCACAGGGGTAGTATGCTGTTGTTCTATCAGCCATGACTGGGTAGAAGTTTTAAGTAATTCGCAATTTTATTTTAGAGTGTCGCCTGCACTTAGGATTGAACCTTCAACCTCCAGAAAAGAGCAACTGACAACTGAATTTTACCAAATACTCTATCCATTAGAATTTTTCTCCAATCATGGATGATGGAACTCCTTGGATTAAATTCAAAATTATGTGCAGGTTTCAGAGTTGGACAAGATATACCTGAAGAAGGTCAGAGATTATATCAACTGAAACGTGAAAATAACACTTGAGAACGGTAGTCCGAAGAATCCAAATAATACGAATAATCTTTGGTGATTTTATAGAATAGGTAAAAAAATGTTACCAAAGGCAAGATAAATTACTCTTCTATCTACCCAGATAAAAAATTTTTTGTATTTTAGCTTGTTATAAAGTTTTTTGGGTTTTTTTTTTTTTTTACTTAAAAATAGGTGTATGAAGCTTTTTCGGTTAAAATGAAAAACAAAATACTAGTTTTGTTAGTCATAAGTAAACCTCGATAATCGCTCAAAATCAAAAATTAAATTAAATACTGAAATAAACATATCCAATATCGAAATGTAATGCTCGATCAAAAAAAAATATCGAAAATGCATGTATTGTCCAGGAAAACAATTTGAAATAATCCAAATTAATTTTACAATTTTTCTTTTTTTATTTCTTTTTTTATTTCCATAGTGTGTGGGAGAAATGTTATTCGGAAGGATTATGGAGGTCTTATAGACTTCCGTCCATACACAACAAGTATCTACGATTGTGTGTGGGTGATTTTAATTCACCCGAGGTATAATATGGTAGCAATCCAGTTACAAGACTTTACTGCAAGATCAAGTAAGTATTTAAAAGCATATCTATAACAGTGTTTTAAAAATTATGAGATAAGGATTGTTTTTTGTATTATTTGGGTTATTCGGACTACTGTTCTCATCTTTAGAGTCATTCTCACAACGTTTCGGCTAATGTAATCTCTAATCTCCTTCACATGTATTTTGTCAAAGTTGGGATTTTTTTTTTTTTTTTTTTTTTTTTTTTTTTTGTGGCGTGATGGATAAAATACTAAATAAAATTCAGTTCTAAGTGACACTCTTTTGGAGGTTGAAGGTTCAATCTTCACTGCAGGCAATACTAAGAATACATCCCCCCTCCCTTGATGCCTCGGTTACGTCTTGAAAGACAAAGGATACCCTCATAGGGGCAGCTGTGCATGTAATTATGAAGCAAGGGTTGGGCAATCGCCAACCACACCTCTCCTGGATCTGCACTATTTGAGTCCAGTGGCAAGAAGAAGTCCAGGACGACTGAAAACAATGCCGAGATAAGCAGAGAGCACATAGAGCACCTAGAAGTTCCAATATACATTTCTTCTCCCCACGTCCCATTTTTCCCCTCCCCTCCTAATTTCTTCTCCCCCCCCCCCGTCCCATTTCTTTCCCCACATCCCATTTCTCCCCTCCCCGTCCCAATTTCTTCTCCCCAGTTCTCGAGTTGAAAGCCATGTTTAGTTTCAGAAGAGTTTCCGATGGGTAGTTCTTCTGTACAAGTCCTGGAGATGAAGAATTCTTGGTAGGCAGCTGTTCTGTACAGGTTCCGGGCCTTATAATTTTGCAGCCAAAGAGCAAAAGATGCTTTCCATGTTGGCATAAAAAAAAAATGTGCAACGTTGCTAAAAAGGTTTAATTTTTATAGAGCAATTCTGGTTTTTGATTGGTTGATAGCAGAACATGAATTAATTTGATTCGTCAGTTCCTCGCAGCAGCGTTTATAAATAGAACCAGAACCTCCCAACTGTGAGGGACCATACCTCCATTATGAGTCAAAAATATTGCAACCCCCATCCCATTTTTTCTCCCCTTCCCATTTCCATGAGTAAGCATTGTGATATTTTGGTCACTTATTTCAATGGGGTGACCACTTAGCAAGGCCCAGAAGCCACTCGGGGATAAGGGTTATTACGTGTACAGTAATCAATGGGATAGTATTGTGGTAATCGTTAGTATTGGAGATTTGATAAAGTGTCTTACTTAAGGGGGCGATTCATCAGGAATTTGTTGATGAGGATAACAGTCCATAAATAAATAAAAATATGGTTTCTGGTGGGTTTTTTTTTGTTTTTGTTTTTTTTTGTTTTTTTGTGAAATAGCAACTTGTCATTGATCATTTACAACAAATATTTGTTGAAATAATCCTCAATAAAATAAAACAAAAACAATTATTAACAATATGGTTTCTGTTATATATATATGTATATATATATTTTTTGTTTTTTTGCTTTTTTCAGTGACACGTATTGAATTCCGTGAGGGATTAACCTCTAATGGGAGTCTGATCAAAACACTTTATCCTAGTCAATCTTTTATTTTTCGAAATCCAAATGGATTTTATATTCGACTCAGAGGAGAAATGGGATCTGGGGATCATTTTTCTTTGTCATATGCTTCGACCAGTTCTTCAGGTTCGTACATTTGTAACATTTTTACGTGAAGCAAACAGATTGCCTTTGACATGTGTGTGCTCTTAACAGTGAGTGATCAAGAAATATATATATATTAGTGTTGGGACGATTAATCAGAATCTGAAAAATCGGAAGATTTGAGGTATCGGAATCGGAAAATTTTATGCCTATTTTCCGATGCCAAAACGATTCTTTTAATTGGATTTTGTTTAAAGTAAAATCTTCCATTGCTGGTAACAATGCTAAAATAATAAACATTTATTGATTTTTAAATTATCAGTAAAGCTTAAATCGATAGATCATCTACTACAAGTGTATTTTGACGTTTAGGAAAATATCTGCATATTTAACCTGTGTTTTTTAGGAAGACCGGAGATAATAACAATCTTTATAGTTAAATAATTTATAAAGAATCTGAATTAGTAATTGTATTTGAATCGTGAATTTAACACAGAATCGGTAATTGTATCGGAATTGGGGAAAAATATTGGAATTCTCCCATCACTAATATATATATATATATATATATATATATATATATATATATAACTTCTTCACATAAATTAATATATGAAGATATAATTTTATGCATAAATTTTCAGTATTTACTTCAACAGTGCTCAATACATAGGAAGAGCTAAGTAGTAAGCTTACTAATATATATATATATATATATATAATATATATATATATATATATATATACACACATATACACATTTCAAAACTCTATACACATATTTCAAAGGTGGACCAGTGGTTTCATTGTATTGAATCAGTCATTAGTGGTTGAATGAATTCAATACAAATCATCAGCGACTTTGAAAAAGTGAAACAACGCAAAAGTAAACAGAGAAAAACACTGTTTAACGGGTGGTGTCATTGCTCGGAGTTCTTGATGTAAAGATACACCTTAGTAACCAATGCTAATAGATTCTGTTAAGGGAGGGATGGCAGGAAAGGTAATGTAGGGCATGTGTATATGCATGTATATTTAAGTGACGTCTTTGCCGTTGCATCCATCGCCAAACCAGAAGAGACGAAGGTTTAAATTAAGGCTAGTCAATCGAGAAGGGGGGGGATGAATTTCAAAAATATCATGTGAAAAAGCGACCCTTCCTTGTAGAAAAATGCCAAGTTGAGGGTGAAGGAATTAATGCTTTTAGCCAATTTTTTGATAATTGTCGTCCGAAGGGTCGAGCTTTAAAATGATACCAACATCATGAAAATCCGTCGCCTCTGTCGAAAGTTTTAGACAGACATACAAACATACCTACATACATACATTTAAACAGACAGATGAGATTTATATTATAGATTAGCGGGGGTACCCAGCATTGCCCAGGTGTTTCAAAGTGTGTGTGCTCTTAAATCAAAAAGATACACGGGGGGGGGGGTAAAAAATAGTTTTGGTAGATGAGTAGGATTGAACCCGAAGCCCTGAGGCGAAGTTGGAAAATAAAATGTGAAAAAAACCTGACATGTTAACCGCTCAGCCAGCAAGAAAGAGAAAGGCGTTTGAATTTATTTAAGTAGGAAGAGAATTGACACGTGCCTGCACTTAATGACTTTATGAGGTCAAATAATGAGGTCGCAATTCATATTTTTAGCGGGACAGTTTTTAATGAGGTCAAAATCCGGTTTGTCTGCGGAATACCAGCTCCCCCGTTTATTAGGGGAGTATCCAGATAAAAGCAATTGTCTGATATGATGGTGAAAAGCCGACATTGACCAAATGTTTACATCACTTTCCGGAGACCACTGGGAACTGCCGATTCGAATCCAGTTTCACTTTTTTATACTGAAAAGTGAAAGATACACGCAGCGATCTAAAAATCTGGAAAAAAATAGCGCATGAAAGTCTGGCAAATTAAATACACACGCGACCCCCATTCGTAACTTGTAGATATTATCATTTAGACAACATATAAAAAGTTTTAAGGAGTGAGCCGACCGAGAAGCCTGGCAAAAAAAGCCTTTTGCGGACATACACAAAAAGCGGACATACACAAAAAGCGGACACACACACACATTTTCGCTTTTATATTTATAGATGTTTAGTTTATTTACGTTGATATAAACTTTAAATCTAAATACTTTCTTTTACTTTTTTTTTTACACAAGCATCACTACATTATCAAGGCCAAGAGGCCACTCAAGGATAAGGATTAAAGAGTGTACAGTAGAAATTGGACAATATAGTAATCATTAGTAATGAAAATTCGGTAAATTTGTTAAATTATATGGAACGGCTCATCAAGAACTTATTTACGTTAGACTTGAACACAACCATATTGTAGTCAGCCAGAAAGCAGGAAAACGGAAGACAATTCCACAGGCGTGCAGTTCTAAGAAAGAAGCTTTGTTCATGGAATCTACGTTTTTAGGTTTAGGCACAGATAATGAGTGGGGGGAATTATTGATAGTGTTTTCAGCTAGACAAGTGTTCCTTGTGAAAGTTAGGCGAGGGGGGGGGACCATAGATTGAAGCTCAGTGAAACACTTTCCATGAAAATAACAATAAAGCAAAGACAAACTCATAACGTCTCTTCTGTGAGATAGAGGTTGCAGGGAAGAGAAAAGGACATCTCCTATGAGTCTATTTTGAACTCTATCAAGGCAGGACAAATCCTTTCTAGCAGCTCCTGCCCAGATGTGGCAACAGTATTCCATCCTTGGACATACCTTATATTGTTTATTTAAATATAAACATACCTTATATTGTTTATTTAAATATAAACATACCTTATATTGTTTATTTAAATATAAACCTTTAATATACATACTTATCCTTGAGTGGCTTCCGGGCTTTGATAAGTGGTGACTACCTTTTGTAAAAAAAAAAAAGAAAAAAAGTTAAATAAAATTCCCACTGTGCCGTAGTCTACAGTATTTGTTTGTCTTTTTCATATAAATAAAGCGAAACTATTTGAATCCAACTGCTTGGCCTTCGGGCCAGTTGTATCTGTCCTGTCATTGGTCAATGTAGGGGAAACCCTTCATACTGAGACAATTACTATTTATTTGGATACTGCCAGAGTGCCTCCCCCATTTTGGGGCGAGCTGCTTTTCCCTCCATATTAAAAATGACCTTCGTGGGAGGTTTAATGGCAACACTATTTCTGCAAGTCTGGAGGTTTAAAAGTCATCTTTCGTTTTTGATCGACTATGTTGAATTTGAACGCTTTGCACTTCCGGCCGCATCATGGAGTAGCGGTAAGACGTCAGATTTTTTTCCACTTTCTTTTCTGCCTTTGCGTCCTGAGTTCGAGCCTGCCTGCCTACTACCACTTTTTTTTTTATTTATTTTTCTTTTTGCTCTACACACCTCCAAACACCCTGGCTACACCGGGCACTCAGGCTAGTTTAATATAAAGACTTATTTGATTTTAATAAAAACATTTAAGATAAAAATTTAATACAAACCTTTTAATATAAATATTTATTCTACTTGCAGTTAATTCATGTGCGTATCTGTTCAAATGTAGAAGTGGGTTTTGTATTCACTCGACGTTGGAATGCGATGGAATAAATCATTGTTTGGATGACTCTGATGAGACTAATTGTTTCAAGCCAGACGATAGTGAGTATTTTTTTTATTCTTTTTTTTCTTAGATTTCTGCAAGCAAATCAAATTTACCCTGTGGAACGATAAATTTGTAGCCCTAAAGAAAAAAAAAACACTGCAGCTTTACTTTAAAACTTTTATTGAAAAACCAATTGAGATAACTTGATTATGTAGTAGAGCTGACATTTATTCAATGTAGCCGCCTTCAGCCTCAATCACCATCTTGATATGGGCCCAGAACTGGGAGCATGTCTTTTCCAGAAGCGCTGATGGGAGCTTGGGGAATACTCAGTGGATGGCTGCAAATAGGCTTGCTTTGGTGTTGTGGGAGGTTAAGTTGGTGGTATTTTCGATGTATGACCAAACGAAGTAGTTCTACAGGTTCAGGTCAGGGGAGGAGGATGTGCAGCAGTGAGAGAAGGGTACAAAGTCGTAGCACTTCTTCTGAAGCCAAACCTGGGTTTTTATGGACTTGTGGGCCAGCGTCTTGCTGCCACACCCAGGGTCTGCCACCTAATTGCACCCTGGTGCTACCAGATCAGGCTGTCTATTGGCTTCCTGAGACGAAATGCACCTACATTGATTCGTTTTTGTTTTCTATTCTCTTTTGTAAAACCTAATTATGTTCTACGAAAAACAAAAACAAAAACAACAACCCCCCTTCCCTCCTCCCCTCCTTTCTTTTTCCTTCCCTACTTCCCGGTTGACTCTGTCGGTGGGGCATTAGAATATGCCGACTCCCCCCTGCAGAGGGTATAAGTCCCTCAATGGGGCCACCTGTTGACCGTGGGTGGCATCCCGTAAGGCTTACGAACGGAATCCTGGTGGTTGAGTAGATCATGTCCAGGATATTTTAAGGACACGAGATGCAACACACCTCTTTGGCCCTTACTTAAGCTAAGACGGGCGGTTGGATAGGCCCGATCCAATCAATTGGTTGGTCACGCCTAGCCCTAAATCAGACAGACATAACAAGAAAATATGCTTGCACTTCCCACACTATACAATAAACGGATTTAGTAAGCGGTGGCTGGAGGGCCAATCAACTTGCTGAATAATGGACTAAACACGACTGAAAAACTGAAATTCTTACTGAAAACGAGGCCTTCAGAAAGAAATTGAAGAACCACAGGTGCTTGAATCCACCAGCAAGAAGAGTATACTTTTCCTGTATCCCTGTTGGGTTGGGGCGAATGGGTATCCCCCCCAACACTTCCCATATAGGACTCCGAGGTGGGTGGGGAGCATGAAAAATGAAACAAACCAAATATATTAATGGAATCCAGAAAGCCTCGAAAAAGAAACCACACCGAAGTATCTGATGCCAGTAGTTCTGACACTGAAACAGAGCTTCATCAAAAAAACCAGAATGTTCCCCGCTTCATAGTTATAGAAGCAACTGAAGGGGAACCAATAACCAAAATATCCCCATTCAAAATTGAAAAGATTCTATCTAGCATCAAACCTAAAATGGTTAAAAAACAAAATAACAACATTACTCCTCGAAGTAGAAAACCAAAAATATGCTGTTGAAATTTCCAAATGGAAACGTTTTAACAATCAAAATGTTAAAATTTACCCTCACAAATCTCTGAACATTAGCAAAGGCGTAATCAGGAGTACTGAATTATCACTGTGCCCCTTGGAAGAAATTCAGACTAACCTACAAAAACAAAACGTCACTGACGTTAAGAGTCCAAATTAATAAACTTGGCGAAATAATAAAAACAAATATTTACATTTTAACATTCAATACTCACCAAATTCCAAACAAAATTAAAATAGGGTATGAAATGGTAAACGTTGAACACTACATACCAAACCCACTCAGGTGTTACAATTGCCAGAGATACGGACACCATCGAGACCGGTGTACCCGCCCTCCAATATGTATAAGGTGCGGAGATAATGAACCTCATACAGATTGTAAAAAAGAGCCAAAATGCATCAATTGTCAAAAAGCCCATAGCGCCAATTCAAAAGAATGTGACAAATGGAAGAGTGAAAAAGAAATCAACAAAATAAAATATACAAAAAATATTACCTTCCAAGAAGCTCGCAAACTATCAGAAAATGCAAAATATTCTGAAATAACAAAAAAAAAACATACAGCAAACTACCGAACCAAATAAACAAACAAAAATAAATCCACTCAACATTAAATCCGAGGACATTATTAAATTACTTAATGAAATGAAGGAACTTATGGAAGAATTTAAAAAAATTATAAAACAATTCAACAATGAAAAAAAAGTTCCTATAACTGAACAAACCTTTCAAGCTAAAACTAAATCAAATAAACCCATAAAACCCCAAAATACAACACCCATAGAAACATCTCCACTTACAGAGGGGAAAAAACAGACACCAAAATATGCCCATGAAGAGAAAAGAAATAAACCTCCACTCAAAAAAGAAACTAAAACAAAACTAGACAGATCATGCTCAAGTTCCAGACCAAGAATCTCTACACAAAACAGATTTGAAGAAATGGACATAGAAGACCGAAGATCTGATACCAATGACTAACAAAAAACAAAAAATAATCCAGTGGAACTGTCGCGGTTTAAAAACAAACATGAATGAACTGCTTCTGCTACTAGCGCAGGAGCGCCCTGCAGTGGTGTGTCTTCAAGAAACTTTTCTGAAACCAGGAGACAAAATTAATATTAAGCAATATGAAATTTTTAATTTCACCCATAACTTTGGGGGCAGGGCCTCTGGAGGAGTAACAATTCTAATCAGAAACGATATACCCCATAGCAAAATAAGCATAACAACCAATATCCAAGCAATTGCTATTAATGCCACACTACATAAACCAATGACAGTATGTTCACTATATATACCTCCAAACGATGACATAGATAAAAACGAGATTAAAAAATTGATTGATCAATTACCCAAACCTTTCGCCCTATTAGGAGATTTCAATAGTCATAACATACTATGGGGATGTAAAGACACCAATAAAAAGGGCAAAACGTTGGAAGAATTTATCAATGAAAACGATATATGCTTCCTCAACGATGGAACACCTACACACATCAACCCAACTGGTGGAAACCATTCAGCCATTCACCTTAGCTTGTGTGATCCATCACTATATATGGACTTAACCTGGAAAGTATATGATGACACTTGCTGCAGTGACCATTTTCCATTAGTGATAGAAATTCCAGAATTCAACAGCGAAAAACTTCCCAGATGGAAGCTAAATAAGGCCAACTGGCAATTATACAAAGAAAAATGTCGACATAAGTTGAATGATTCAGAGACAAACAACACTGTAGAATTTTTTACAGAAACACTAGTAGAAATTGCAAATGAATGCATCCCTAAAACTTCAGCATCTAATCGGTACAACAGACCCTGGTTTGACAATAAATGTCGGGAATCCATCAAATTGCGAAAAATTGCACTGAAGAAATTTCAGAAACAACCCACAACTTCAAATTTGATAGAATACAAATTAAATAGAGCTAAAGCTCGTAGGGTAATAAAAGCAGCTAAAAAAGAGAGTTGGGAAAAGTATGTCAATAAACTAAATTCCTCTACAGAACCGAGAGTAGTATGGGAGATGATTAGAAAAATTTCAGGTAAACATCAATCAACACCAATTAAACACCTGCTTAAAAACAACATCAGAGTAACCGATGAAAAGAATATAGCAGACCTACTAGCCGAAACTTTTTCTCAAAACTCATCTAACCAAAACCATAACTTTAAATTTATAACAATTAAACAAAATATCGAACAATACAAACTAAACTTTAAATCAAAAAACCTAGAAGATTATAATAAACTACTTACATTAACTGAATTAGAAGATTCTATTAAAAGATCCCACAACACAGCCGTAGGACCTGATGAAATCCATTACGAATTCCTGCGACAACTCCCTTTGGAATCATTGAAGTTGCTACTAAAAATTTACAACAAATTATGGACAGAAGGTGAATTTCCTGACTCGTGGAGGCAAACCACAATAATAGCAATACCAAAACCAGGAAAAGACCATTCGAGTCCACAAAACTACAGACCAATCTCACTGACTAGCTGCTTGTGCAAAATAATGGAGAGAATGATAAATGATAGATTGGTTTGGTACCTAGAAACCAACAACCTTATCTCCAACCTACAATGTGGATTCCGTAATAAGAGAAGCACAACAGATCACTTGGTTAGATTGGAAACAGCCATAAGGGAAGCCTTTATTAGAAATGAGCACCTATCAGCAGTATTTTTTGATCTGGAGAAGGCCTACGACACTACGTGGAAATATGGAATTATGAGAGACTTGCACGAATTTGAACTAAAAGGCAGACTCCCACAGTTTATAAAAGGATTTTTATCTGACCGAAAGTTTAGAGTCCGCATTGGAACTACTTACTCAGACACCACAAATCAAGAGGAAGGAGTACCTCAAGGTAGCATTTTATCTGTGACACTGTTCAATATTAAAATGAACAGCATAGTGAAATGTTTGGACCCTGGTGTTGAGGGATCTTTATATGTAGATGACCTACTGGTGTTCTGCAGATCAAAGTATATATGCACCATCGAACGCAAACTCCAACACTGCTTAAATAAATTAGACAAATGGGCAATGGAAAATGGATATAAATTTTCCCAATCAAAAACCAAATGCGTTCATTTCTGCCACATGAGAAAACTTCATAATGATCCTACATTGAAGCTTGGAAGAACAATAATCCCCACCGTAGAAGAACACAAATTCCTGGGCCTTATATTTGACAAAAAACTGTCATTCATCCCCCACCTGAAGAATCTAAGAAATAGTTGCAACAAAAGACTGCAACTACTACGGGTAATAGCCCATACAGAATGGGGAGCCGATCAAGAAACACTAATGAAATTATATAGGACTTTGATAAGATCAAAACTCGACTATGGTAGTTTTATATACCGATCAGCCAGAAAGTCCTACCTAAAGATTTTAGACCCAATCTGCCATGGAGGACTGAGGTTAGCTCTCGGTGCTTTTAGAACATCACCAGTTGAAAGCCTCCATGCAGAGGCCAACGAAATCCTTATAAATATAAGGAGTCAAAAACTGGGTGCACAATATTACACTAAATTAAAAGCACAACGAAATAATCCAGCATATGAAGCTACATTCAATCCGAGATATAAAGAGGCATTTGAAGCAAAAAGAAAGGCCATAAAGCCCTTTAGTCTTAGAATGAAAGCAATACTGCAGGAATCAGAAATGACTGTAGGAAATATCCAAGAACATATACTACCTAAAACCCCACCTTGGATACTTAAAAAACCAAAAGTAATCTTAAACTTGAATGAACTCCCAAAAGCGAAATCCCACCCTAATATCTACCACAAAAAAGCCTATGATATTCTCCTAAAATATCCAGACCATCTACCTATTTTAACCGATGGCTCTAAAGACCATAATAGAGTGGCATGTGCTGCAGTGTCGAATGAAAAAACTCTTAAAAAAGCTCTTCCAACAGAAAGCTCTATTTTTACTGCCGAAATATGTGCCATCGACCTCGCACTCAGCATTATAGAAAAAGATGAACATAGGAAATTCCTAATTTTTGCAGATTCACTTTCCGTTTTGACATCTCTGAATAACAAAAAACTTGAAACCCCACTAATCATCAAACTAACAAATAGAATTGATTCATTATCCGAACACAAAGAAATATTTATATGTTGGATCCCAAGTCACATTGGGATAAGAGGAAATGAAAGAGCCGACTTAGCGGCCAAATCAGCTCTAAACTTAAAACCAGATACAATAAACATACCATATACTGACTTCAAACCCAAAATTAATCAATTAATTCATGCAAAATGGCAACGACAATGGAATAACAACACAAATAACAAATTATACCAAATCAAACCCATACTGGAAAAATGGAGACAAACTCTCCCCAAATCCAGAAAAGAACAAGTCGTTATAACTAGAATACATATTGGCCATACAAAACTCACACACTCCTTCATTCTAAAACAAGAACAACAACCACAATGCCCATTCTGCCAGAAAACTTGCACCATTAAACATCTTTTTGTGGAATGTAGAGCTCTAGATAAAGATAGAAAACAATATCTCAAACACAACAGCATGAAGAAACTTTTCGAAAACAACTGTCTAGAGGAAATATTATCCTTTTTAAGAGTAACAAGGATCTTTACAAAAATATAAATCATTCTCTGAATCAACCCAACTAAACCTTATGAATGAATATATGAGGATATATAAAACTTAAAAAAAAAAAAAAGATCGTTAGATATTAAAACAAACAAAACTATTGAACTATACAGAATTGATTGATACTCGACGTCATAAAGTTCTTTGAATACATAATTTTTTTTTTTTTTTTTAATCCTGAGTTTGGCATTGAATAACCTGAAAAGGGTTGATATGCCGTTAAGCCAAAATCAAAACCAAACCAAACCTAATTGCACCAAGGGATCACCACACTCTTCAGCACATCCAGGTACACTTTGGTGTTGATGTTCAAATCGACTTTGGATTTGAGGCAACCTGATCGTCGCCATCCATCAAGTATTTGCCCAGCTCCCGTCAGCGCTTGTGGAAAAGGCATACTCCCAGTTCCGAACCTGTATCATCAAGGCGGTGATTGAGGCTGAAGGTGGCTACATTGAATAGATGTCAGCTCTACTACATAATAAAGTTACTAGAATTGATTTTTTTTCAATAAAAAGTTTTAAAATAAAGGTGTGGTGTTGTTTTTTTTTGGGGGGGGGGTGACACTTTTATCATTCCACTTTGTGTTGATAAAACTTGCTTCCTGAGGAGAATTTTGAAGACCTGCTAGACAGAAAAGAAAACTAATAAAGAGGTATTAGAAATGGCAAACACAGAAAGGTCTCTAATAAGAACAGTACGAAAAAGACAAATGAGCTTCATGGACCATGTCTACAGAAAAAGCGGAATAGAACAGATTGGTTTGCTGGGATATTGTGGGTAAAAGATAGCAATATGGACGACAGCAAGAAACATGTTATAACAGTCTGAACCATCAGGGAAACAGGAAGCAGAAAATGAATTCCAAAGTTGAACAGTTCGGAAAAAGAAACACTGAGTGTAGACAATCTTTCAGCAGCGAGGAACTATAACACGATCAGCCGGTCACTGGCATGTGACTGGCTTCACGTGTTACACTAATTGTCTTAGAAGTGGTCTCGTAAAGATGGCCAGTCATTAGGGTCTATATATCAAGAAGAAAATCATACCGGAGATGTTGGATGTGGGTAAGGCTCCTTTATTTTCTCAAGATGACCTCTTCACACTGGTGGCATTCTGGTTGGAATTTTCTTCTTCATCCTCCGGACCATTTTGTTGTTTGATGAAGGCATTCATGGCAGATTCAATAAAACACACAACACGACACAATCGTAATATGAGAAATCTTAACTATTTTATTTCTATACAAAAATATAGTACAATATTTTACAATGTTTTACAAAAAGGATCAAAACCAATTAATACTTAAACTTTAAAAATTATTAGACTGAGCTACATAGTCTTAACTAGTGCTGATGGAAAGGGGGTGCTCCCTCTCGTTCACGGAGAGACAGAAACGTGTGCTTACCCCATGTCGTCCGGCCGAAAAAAGGGTCGATCTAGAAAGGGAATTCTGGGATTGCATTTCTTTTTATCTCTACGCTTATGGCCAAATCACCACCCAGCTATGCTGTAGAGTGTTAGCAACCGTGGCACTGAGATATAATGGCACAACCTGAGCAACATGAAAAATGATGAGCAACAATGAATTCATGAATACCTCGAGGTAGAGAGGTAGATGGAGAGCCATAGCTGTCAATGCATGTAATAAGCAAGACACCACTTGAATAAATGAATTGATAAAATAGCGCCTGGTAATTTCAGACAAAGTTACATTATTTTTATTCATTTATTTATTTACTAGTCCGGCGTTGCCCGGGTGTTTAGAGGTGTGTGTTGAGCAAAACAGAAAAAATAGTGGTAGTAGGCAGGCAGGCTCGAACCCGTACCGCGAAGGAGGAGAAAAATGTGAAAAAAAAAAGTGCCGTGTTTGCCATTGTGTGCATCACCACACCAGAAGTGGCAAAGATTTAAGTTAAGGCTAGTCAATCAAAAAGAGAGGATGACTTTTGAAAATATTGGCAAAAAAAGCGCCCCCTCCCTGTAGAAAAGTGCCCAGTTAAGAGTGAAGGAATTAATGTTTTTAGCCAATTTTTTTATATTTGTAATCCGAAGGGTCGAACTTCAAAAAAGATACTGATCTCGTAAAATCCATCGCCTCTGTCGAATGTTTTACGCAGATATACAAACATACATACATACATACATACATACATTTAAACAGACAACTGAGATTTATATTGTAGATTTTTTTTAAATTACCCTACTGAAGAAAAAAAATCACATGACCTAAATTTTCTGAGATCAGAAATGTGGGATCATTCAAATACCTCAGGTACACTCCGAGGTTGTGACTTTGATCCAAACCTATGATTTCAACATTTAATTTTTCATGGCAGGTAAAAACACTCTTTTATGGCAGGAATAAGACATTTTCACTGTTCTATTCAGGTTCTGCATAATCATATCTGCCCATAGCTGCCTTAACTGACAAATGTTCTGCAACACTTAAGTTTGAAATACCATTTTTAGACCTGTCCACACAGTTCTATAAGTGGCTCTGTTCATCTGCTAGTTTGTTGTCACCAAAACATAAGTGGTTATACTGCGAAGTAAGGTGCCATATTTATACAAACCTGCTTAGTGGGGTGTTGCAATGAGATGTTTGTTAACACTACATTTAAATTTCTGTATGTTTGTACTGTTGGGAAACGGGGAGCTGAAAGGAATTCCAAAGGCAAAGCGTTTGAGGAAATAAGTTATTAGAGTAGAATTCGTCAGGGGAAGGGGTAGCTTTATAGCTTTACCAGCAGCCCCCCCCCCCCACATTGCCCGGTCGTAAAATAAACTTAAATATGATATTTTGATTAATGCAGATTTTGTATTTATTATTATATTATATTGGATCCAATTAGAGTTTTTAAACAATGACTTGTGCACCACCACTGAAAACCAAAACGTTTAGCTTACGATTTATTTTTCCTTTGATGTTAATGCCTGAGCTATGAAGACATGTTTGCAAGACTAAAAATGAAAACCTGAACCAATAGCTATTATGTTATGCACGCATTTTCGTAATGCCGTCGTTTGACCTTCACCTGGCAAATTCCATTTCTTTGATTTTCACACTTTTTCCCTGTCTAAAACACAAATATAAAGTTTTGCATGGGTTCGAATACCTTATATATTAAGTTTCATGTTTGTAAACCAAAAACTGACACAGGAGTTTGGTAGGCAACATTTTTTAAATAAATATTTATATATATGCATACATAAATATATATAGAAAGAGGTTTGTGTTTACTATAACCTTTTTACACAAATATTACACAAGTATAAATCATGTAGAATATCTGCATGAATATAATTACACGTAATAGTTTACTGAAGATGATTATCCCATAAGAAAACCGAAAAACTAATAAGGAATTAATTAAAATGAATGTTTAAAAGAATATGCAAATTAGCTAGATCTTTTGCAGATAAATGCAATTCCATGACCCATATATAAGAAAGTTGTATTTTCTTTTTAAATAAACAGAAAAAAGGGTTTTTAATATGAATATCAATACACAAAAACACAAAATTTATAGGAGTAACATTTGTTTGTTACTATAGTAACATTTATACATTTTTGTATATGTGAGTTTTAACTACTTTTTCGAATCGATGTGGATTTTAAAACAAACCTCAAATTTTGTTTTTAAAAACTTGACTTTTGTCTGGAGAAGTCCTTGAAAAACTTTGAAAATGGACAGAGAAAATCTGGACAAACCCTGTAATAGATTTGGGGCTCTTTGGGTGCTAGAGATTGGTAGTCTGTGTGAGCCCTATCAAAGAGGAAGACAAATGGTCAGTAGATCTGTACAAATGTGCCAACAATACTCCATGGCATGAGTTGAGGTGTGAGAAATTGAAAACGTATATCTGTTCTTTTTTTTTTTTTTTTTTTTTTTTTTTTTTAACCCCAAACAAGGCACAGTGCCACTTTGATGTAAGGGGTACTATCTGAAACATAATTTGCAGGGATACTATGTAGGGAGTTGAGCAGCAAGATGTCTGTTTACATTACACTTGAACTTCTGCATGTCAGTACAGTCAGGGAAGCAGGAATCAGGAAGGGAATTCCAAAGTTTAGTAGTCCTAGGGAAGAAACTATTAGAAGGCTTTCTAGCATCTGGGGATCTCTGTGTATTTTGCTGTTTTTTGGGTTGTCGGGGGTATTTACATCAATAGGGTACAAGGGCTTGTAGTTCGTCCACCGTTAAAATGCTTGTAAAATAAGCAGAGGGATGCAAAATTTCGTCAATGGAACAGCTGACACTTCAGGACCTATTAGGTTGGCATCTCTCTTTTGAGACCTGTTCAGGAGTGAGGAACTAGTGGCAGATGCACCAGCATAAATGTGACAACATGGGTGAATGGTGGCCTTATAGAGGTGTAAGATACTCTCAGGCGTAAGTAATTTTCTAGCATGGTAGAGAGAGCCCACCTTCTTCACAGCAACCCCGGTTTTTGATTTAAATGTTGAAGTTTCTGCTTTAAATTTTTCAGGAGTTACCAAAAGTAATCCGTCCAACTGGAGCGTGAGTATCATCATCCCTGTTGTGATTACGATCTTCATCTTAATCATCCTCTGTTTGTTCTTCATCTTTGTGCGAAGATTTCGAAAGATATCTCGAGGATCAGCTGTTCAAAGACAAAGAAGGTCAGCGTCATTCAGAGGAAATTTCTCCCAGCAATGTAAGCAAACGTTTTACCATTATTCATGCCAAGCAAGGCATATTTCCACTTGAGCCTAAGGGGCTACTGTTTGGGACCATGTCTACATGAGCATTATGTAGGGAGTTGAGCAGCGAGATGTCTATTTGCCTAACATTTAAATTTCCATATGTTAGTCAGGGAAGCAGGAAATTGTGGGGGGTGGGGGTCTAAAGTTTAGTTGTTCATGGGAAGAAACTATAAGGATAAAAGGCTTTCTGGACCTCCGCATTGAAGGGGGCAGGATTTTGCTACTTATTATTAGTCAGGAGGGGGGTATTACATTGAAGAGGACAACAGTGCTATGAGTTTGTCAGAGCACATTCCATTAAAGTATTTGTAACACAGGTATAGGGATGCAACATTGCAGTGATGGGACAGACGTTGGAGTTCAGTTGATAGTGTGGGGTCTGTTAGGTTGGAAACTTATTTTTGAAATCTGTTCAAGAGCGAGACTAGTGGCATATGCACCAACCCAGATGTGGCAATAATGCTCCATACATGAGAAAATGGTGGCTTTATAAAGATACAGGATACTGTCAGATGCAAGTAGTTTTCTAGCATGGTAGAAGGAGCCCACCTTCTTTGCAGCAGCCTAAGCAATGTCTTCAATGTATTTGTTCCAATTCATTTTGCCTGTGAATGTTAAGCCGAGGAGTTTGAACAGGGAGTTTTCAGGTTTTTGTTTTATCTCTATTTGTAACGCCTATGTGATTGGTTTCGTTTTTTACAGTTTACGTTGGTTGGGTTATAGAGTTCGGGGATTTTCCTTAACACTTAAGCTTTTTTTTTCATTATTGATGCCTATTGTATCATCTTAGTCTTTCTGTTGATTCCAATTTCTCCCATTCGTTTTTGTTGATTATTATAATTTTCAATGATTTCTTTTTTGTAATTAATCTTAATTAGATCTCCACAACCACTTCAGTATGAACCTTACACTTGAAGGAGAACTAGACGCACCGCCACCGTATGAAGAAGTGATTAATACTCCCTCACCCAGAGGTAATTGGAATTTGGTAAGTTTATCTTTCTTTGCTTTTTTATTTGTCGCGGTTTCAACCAAAAGAAACTGCTCATCAAAAAAGATCCCAATTCCAAACATAAACATCATAGCCGACGACTCTTCGACAAGTACTTCGACATGAATAATTATCCCGCTGGACACTGTAATAGAACAATTCTTGCTAGAATAATATTCAACACTTTCTCAGCTTCAATTTGATATGATACATGAATATAAACCTCAAATAGATGACTCTCTACAGTACGTTAAAGCACAAAAAACACAAATCAAAAACGAAAACAACAACCAGACACTTTGTCTACAACTACGTCCACTTCAACACGCAGTCAGTTGTATCTAGATCGCCAAGCGAGGTTGGGCCCATCAGTGGCCTAACCCAATGCAGCCGCAGCAGCTAGAGATCAGCCCAGCTCGTCAGGCAGTGAGGGTCGCCCCCCCCCCAGCAGCTCAACCAGCAGCCTAACCACTACAGAATAGGTTAGTCTACCTTCCCAGACAGCAGCCAAGCCCAGCAGTAGCAGCAGCCACTTACCACAGACATTCGGCCCCGCAACACATAATTAGATATCAAAAATTTTTTAAAAATGTGTTTTAAGTAAAAACACAATCATGTAATCACATTTGGGGGGGGGGGGGTCCTTTCAGATGAGGTTTCATAATTTGTGCATTCATTCTTTTTGCAAACTGTTATCCTCCTCTTCATTGTTGTTGTTTTACGATATGTTGGGGCCTGTGGTGCAGTGGATAGAGATGTTGAGTCTCTACACTTCTAGGTGAGCATTGTTTGAAGATAGCAGTTTCAATCCTACCAGAGGATTAGTTGGCCCAAACATGGTGAGACAACAACTAGGGAAGGCAGTAATTACTCTGTATTTCTATTCCATCGCGGTTAATCACCTGAAGGAGGCCAAGGGATGAGTTACTTCCCTTTATCAAAAAGCTACCTCAAAATAGACTTTGTGGCTTGGTGGGGGATGCCCTTTTCTCTACCCTGCAACCTCTTTCCCACAGAAGAGACGTTGCGAGCCTGTCGTTATTCCCATGGCAAGTGCTCGTCTGAGCTCCATTCTCTGGTCCCCCCTTGCCAATCTTTTTCAAAAAACACCCGACTAGCTGAAACCACCGTCAATAATTTTCCCCACTCCTTATCTGTGCCTAAATCAAAACGTAGATTCCATGAGCAAAGCTTCTTTCTTAGAACTGCACGCCTGAGGAACGCTGTTCCGCTTGCCTGTTTCCCTCCCGACTTCAACCTGGATGTCTTCAAGTCCAACACAAACAAATTCCTGATGAACCGCCCCCCTAAGTAATGACACCTTACCAATTCTCCAATACTATTGCTACACTATCCCTTTAATTACTGTACACACAATAACCCTTATCCCCGAGTGGCCATTGGGCCTTGATAAGTGGTGAACTCCATGTTAAAAAAAAAAAAAAAGGGATGAGTTGGCAAAAACATAGTGAAACAACAACCATGAAGATAAGCATAACAGTATGCTTTGTTTGTTTTTGTTTTACGGCATATCAACCCTTTTCAGGTTATTTAATGCAGAATCCAGTGATTTTGAAGAACAATTTATTTTTTTTTGATAGAATATATTTGTTTTTTTCAAGTCAGTTTCTATTTAACCCATAATCGGGACCCTAACAGGTCAGAGTGGACCTGGGAGCAATGGCAATTAAAGGTTAGCTCCAGACTCCCCAAAGCCTGCAAGCTGGGACCTCACCATTGGATGTAGTTTAAAGTCATATCCAGGACCATAACAGTATGCAAAAAAAAATTAATACACGTGTCAAAATAAGTAAGAATTACAAAAATTACAAAAAATAATTGGGTAGAAGAGCTGCTAGAATTTTTTTTATTATTTTAGTTTTTTTTAATATTTATTTATTTTTTTAAACAAAAGATGTTTTCATTGGCATTTTCACATTTTAAAGAGTAAAAGTTAAAACAAGGGAGAAAAGTCAGTTTGTCATACAGAATTGGCCACAATAGATTAAGCCAACACTTCAAATCATTAGTATATCCCTATATATAATGAAAGAGACACAATTTTTCTCCTCTGGACCAAAATACCGTAGATTTACAACAACAAATGGCACATGCAAATTTTTTAGGTTTACACTATTAGCCATTACCTTATTGAACTATAGAGCAAAGTTTTAATCACATCGATTTATAATATTAAAACATTAAATTTAATCCTTGGAGAGCCATCATCATCATCATTATAACCTACAGAGGAAGTAGTTTCCATTTCACCCTCTAATTGCCAAGTACTGCCATCATCACCCACTTACACCGCGTATTTATACTCACAGGGGACTTAAATTTAAACCCCTTCCTAAGTAATTGATCTATTCCCTATTACATATAGCATTAGACTTCCCTTTTTCTATACTAAAAATACTAATGTCTCCACAGACTTGATCTTCACATTGTGATTGGCTGACACTACCCATTCCGATATTCATGGATTATTGGAATTATTACACTCCCTTTACTTAACGAACACTACGCATCTCAATGTCAGCCATTACCCATACATGCATATATTTACATTATAGCCAACTATCGCAGTCCAAAAGTTTGCTTTGTTCTTTCCTTTTTTTTTTTTTTCTGGGAATATTTAGATTTACATACGTTCCGTTTAATTATACATCACCCACCTCCCTTTTTACATTTCTGATCCCTATTGTATCGGCAGAGAGAGAGAAAGACAGAGATTACAACAACATAACAGATATAGATTGACCTCAATTCATTAACGCGTCATTGCTTGGTTACATTTTTTTTTCTTTTTGTTTTTTTTTTGTTTTTTTTTTAGATATCACAATGAAACGAAAAAACTTCATTGTTTTTTTTTTTTTTTTCTTTTTAGATATTTAGATTTTATTTTTATTACGGTGATATGTGAATTTATTGAAACAAAGTATTGCAGTTAATGCAACAAAAAAATTAATAAATGATAAATGTGTGTGTGTGCTTGTCTTATGAACATGCAGCATTGGAACAGATACTACGCTTACAGCTTTGGCCCGAAAACCAATCTAGAAGTGTAAGCCATTTTGAGTTTCAGAACAGTTTCAGATGGTTCGCTGTTACACACAAGTCCTGGGAGGTGACTTGTTTGTAGTAGACAGTTCCACAGAACAAAATATTCTTACCGTGTCGAGACCCGGGAAAAGAACATGTGAAATTGCTCCAGAAAAGGTTTAATATTTATGAAGCAATTCTGGTTTCTGATTGGTTGGTAGCAGAACGTTAATTAATTTGATTCGTCAGTTCTCAGCAGCATCCTTTATAAATAGAATCGTCCGACTGTGTGGGATCATACCCCATTAATAGGTCCCAAATATTGCAACAACCAACATATTATTATATTTACTGTTTGCGGAGAATGCTCTGTCTTATGGTTGTTTTAAAAATTGAAAGGAAATTTACGTTTTGTTCCGTTTTACATTCGGTACATTTTTACATTACATCCAACTCAGCGTTCACATTCGACATGTCATCTTTTATAGGTTTTGGAGTATGCTAACAAGGTTGGAGATGCCTATTCAGAAAGCCGTTCTTAACATGGGGAGGTTGGAGGTGTCTATTCAGAAAGACCTTCTTAAAAAGGGGAGTTGGGGGTGTTTATTTGTCGTATGCATACACGAAAACATAGAAAAGTCAACGTTTCATATGTGATCGGTGAGTTGAACAAAAAATATCACAAGGGTCTACCAAATTGACGTTTTTGTTTACAACTAAAATTATTTCGTTTTTGTTTATAGAATTTCATTTTTAGAACGAAAATAAATCTTTCGCTTTGTGTGTGTGTGTGTATGTATATATATATATATATATATGTATGTATGTTGCAGATTAGTAAAATATCAATATTTCACTAAATATACATCACAACAAAATGAAAATTATTTCATCAAACGACTGCTTTAAGGTTAGTTATTTCCCAAAATTTTATTCAAATTCCTGCGATATCCACAGTTATGACATTTTATTCTTTATCAAGGAATTTCCACTGTCCATCACTTTATTTATCGACATATCCATCATTTTTTAGATAACTTAAAACAACTTTTTGTCTCTCGGAAGTAAATTATTTGATCTCAAAAAGGAGTTACGGCTCTAGCAATATCAACTATGTTCTCCACAAGACATCCTTTGAAGTAAATTGCTCCTCCTCCTCTTTTTAATATTGACCAGAAATATTCAATGGGGTTAAGGTCTGGAGAACACAGTGGTCAGGTCATGAAAATTTCTCCAAAGAAGCCCATAGATTCAAGAAAGGCTGCAGTCACCCTAACAGAATGGGATGATGCATTGTCACGCATAAAAATCATCTGAAAGCGACATGGCAATGGTAGGTCATCTAGACATGATGACAAATATTCATCCAAAAAAGCTGCGTACGCATTGCTGATAAGTTTTACTCTGGAATTCTGAATAGTACAACCAACTTATTCCTAATGATTCCCGCCCAAAACATGATGACTCCACTTCCTCGTTTGCGATGAACTCTAAGGGGTTGGAGTTTCGTTGAGTTCCAAACTTTGATCCATCCATCTGGACCATCAAGAGTAGCATGGGTCTCATCTGTAAATAGGACACGTTGGAAATCCATTTTTATGTAATTCTGTGCCTAAGCATTTCGTTTTTCCCTATGTTGTTTGCTCAATGGAGGCCTTGGAATAGTTTTGATGTTCCTTGCCATCTCATTCAACACATTACATCAGGCCTGTCTGGATGTTGGAGTGATTTCAGCTCTTGCAAAAATGGAATCACTGGTGTTGCTTGGGTTTCATTTGACTTCTCTACGAATTTTCCGAATATCACGATGTAAAAGGTTTCTCCTAGCGCCCTTATCCTTTTTGGTGTTGGGGTTGTTCACAAATGAAGCCAAAGTTCTTGAATCCCTTTCCAGTTCCATAGCTAAATCTTTGAACAATCCTTCTGCGAGTCCAACAACAATAATTTCCTTTTCAATAACCGTTAATCGCCCCTTTTTTGGCATTTTACAAGACCTGCAATAAAGCGATGGACAGCATAAATTACTTGATAATAAATAAAATGTCATAACTTCGTGAATATCGCATGCATTTGAATAAAATTTTTGGAAATAACAAACCTTGAAATGATACCATTTTCATTTTTGTATGACGTATGTTTAGTGAAATATTGATATTTTACTAATCTGCAATAAAGCGATTGACACAGTTTATATATATATATAAGGACGACTGTTGAATGTTACACTTTTGATTACTTTCGTTTTTGGGGAACACAATAAAAAAATTAAAGATTAAAAATGCAGCAAAATTTAAATTTCCATTCCACTTTTAGAACAAACGTAAAACACAGCATCCTCCGCAAATTAAACAGGATTTTTTTAATAATTACAAATTTAAATCCTTGTGCATTTATTCAAACAGTCCTTCAGCTCGCTCGGTCAATTCCACACCACCAAGAATATATATAATAAACTCCCTATATACGTAACAATTTAATAAATTAATAAACAAACAAAAAAAAAAAGAAACCTTGAATATATATATATATATATATATATATATATAAATTCAAGGTTTCTTTTTTTGTTTGTTTGTTTATTAATTTATTAAATTGTTACGTGAAACTACAAAATAATTACAAAACACCCGCAAAGCGTATTCAGCTAAATCCAAACAAGCGACAATTACATGAATGGTTTATTTTATTGCTGCTTGACCACAATCACGTTATTAAAATTTTAGCAGGCTAAAAATTGGGAGACACAAGTGTCAGGAGAACCAAAATAGTAATTTGAGCAGGTAGTATGGATAAATACTAGAAATAACAATTACGTTTTAGTAAGAAGGATAACGAACTAGTAATCTGTTCTTTCCTGGTAAATGCGTACCTAAATGAATAATGGCATCAAAAAATATTAAATAAAAATAAAATAATAATAGTTAAACAAACAAATAAATA